>NC_083683.1:59055000-60305000 GCF_033118175.1 Dama dama | reverse complement strand
CAAATGTTTTAACTTAAGAGTTACTTGCTACAGACACATGTATTGAAACATGAATGTTTCCTGTGCTTTCTTCCTATTCATTCAGTTCATATTTGAGTAAAGCAAATTTCCTCTGCTCTAATTCTATTTTGTTGCATTGAGATTGTTTCATTTCTAAGACTTGCAGCTAGTACTTTGGGACCTCACACAGCAATTTTCATGTCACAGGTGCAGATTCTGACAGACACTGGATTGACAATTGGCCCATATAGCAATATATACCAACATTGCTTCTCTTCATATGTTGTAAAGACAAAAGCTCTGTTTCTTAGATTCTTGAAGCTAGATGTGTGTGTGTGTTTAGTCACGTCCAACTCTTTGCGACCCCATGGACTGTAGCTTGCCAGGCCTCTCCAGAGAATTTTCCAGGCAAGAATACACGAGTAGGTTGTCATTTCCCACTCCAGGGAGTCTTTTCCACCAGAGATCAAACCGGCCCCTCCTGCATTGCAGGCAGATTCTTCACCACTGCACCACCTAGGAAGCTACTTGAAGCTAGGGTTCTGGGTTAACTGAGGCTCCACCAGTCAGATCCAATTGTGTGCGAATTGGTTTTGAAATGGAGTTAAGTGAGGCCAGAGAGAGCGCGGGGCACCATTTAGGTGTGCATCATGCTGGATCTGATATAGGCGGCAGCTGTGTGATGCTGGAGTTAGGTCCCCAGGCAAGACTGCTGATTTTACAGATGGTTTCTTGATCATGGCAGGAACAGCAGTGAAATTCTCTGGGAGCTTTGATAGTTGTCTGTGGAAACTAGGCCTATGCTATTTCTTCACCTTCCTGTCCTCAGTGCTTCTGTAGGCCTTTTAAAATCCTTCTGCTGGTTAGAATTGATTCTGTCCTCTCAACAGTGACTTGCATTTAAAGCCTTGCTTATCATACATGATACTATCATTGAAAATCACTTTCTTTACCCATGTCACAATTATAGGACATGTAGCTGGCATCAATTAATGGTTCCATGACACAACCGTTTAATTTCTACCTGGACTTAGAAAATGCATTATCAGAAGTTAACAGGTCAATATAGAGATGGGATTGTTTCTTTGCTCAGGGTTTCAGGTATGGCTGGTTTGCTGGGGGATCTGCTACACTTACTCTTCTCTGATTATAGCTTCAGGCATCCTGCAGGTACAACATGCCTTGCGTGTATGCAATACCTTTATAGTTAGTTGTAAAAATGCTTTCACAAACATGGCCTCAGTTAAAGTTCACAACAGACAGGAAGCACCAGGAAAAGAATGGTCACATCCACATTTTAAAATAAAAGAATTAAACCTTTAAAGTTCAGTCATTTGTTGAAGGTGCTGCAGATACAAAGTGGATGCAGGAATGGGACCCAGGGCATTTGTCTGCTAGTTCGATGCTCTTCTCTGAATATGGGTATACCTAAGTCCCCATGTATATAATGTCATCATAGCTGCCACCTAATATCCACTCTCTTTTCTCCCTTAGAAATGAAACTCCAGTTTAATTGGAGCCAACAAGACACCTTATTATAAGATTACGTTTCCCATACTGCCTTACACCTTAGTCACACCATGTGACTAAGCTCTGGTCAATGAAATATAAGCAGAAATGTTGAATGGCTTACTTATTGAGAAGGCTGCTAAACAGAAGCTAAGTTGGCTGAGAGAAGAACTTTTTATCTTTCTGTCTGAAAAAATAATTTTTAATTTTATTAGTATTTCCAGGTTTCTCTCCTTGGCCCTCTCTTAGTGGTATTCACTCAACCAGGGCCATCTCACATGCCCCTGGTTTGGTGCCCATCACTTTACATACAGTCAACGCCTGGTCCTGTACCTCTCACCAGGCAATTCCTCTGAGCCTTGAGCCTGCATTTCTAACCATTTCCTTGGATATTTTCAGGCACCTCAATCCAAAATGTCCCAAATTGAACATCTTTCTCCTCAAGCCCTTTCTGCTACTTGAATGCAAATGTGGTGGCAGGAACATCTGCAGTGAATCATAAGACTAGACATTGCTTGATAAGAACGGAGTAGCAAAAAGAGAGGGAGACTGGGACAGTAACTTTACAGAGATGTACTGCTCCTAGACTTCTTACCTCGGGACTCTTTTATACACAAGAGAAAGTACGGTAAATGTCTATTTTGTTTAAGCTACTGTGATTTGGCATTTCCAATTATATGCAGCAGATCTTAATCCTAACTGATACCTATAATTTTCCCAAATTGTTTCTATTTTAAGGTTATAGTCTTTTAAGTAGATGCTTTTTCCAATGAGTAATCAGAGAATGGGATGATTTTCTCAAGATAATAGCCATTCCCAAGTTCAGAGACAACCTCTGGATATATTGTCAGATCCATATTAAATTTGGAAAAGTAAAAGCTAGATTCTCCTGTGTGCATCTTGAAGAATAAGGACTTAAATTGGGTAGCATATTATACATACTATGTATTCCCCTCAATCTTGGTACAGGAGCACTTATGCAGAAATCCACAATCTGCCTGAATTCATGCATGATATACCGTAGATAGAAACACAGTATATCTTGTTTGGCTATCGACTACTGGGACCTACTCACATCCCTGGCCATGGGCTGGCTGGTCTTCTTTATGTTCAAGAGTTCTGACTCAGACCTGTTAGACTGAGGGTCAGTCATCCTTGTTGAAGGCTAGAAAGGTAAATGAGGCTCTCTGGACACCACACAGAGAGTTTGGCTTACAGGCTACATTTGACCAAAGCACCCTCAGGTATGACTCCCTGTGAGTCATACACAGTAAATCTTTGCAGCTTTTCTATTGGGTTTACAATAGTTTGTATCTCTTAATTTCATACTCCTAACTTGTCCCTCCCCACCTTCCTGCTCCCCTTTTGTAATCATAAGTTTGTTTATGTCTGTGAGTCTGTGTCTGTTTTGTATATAGATGCATTTGTATTATTTTTTTGAGTCTACATACGTGATATCATATAGCATTTGTCTTTGTCTGACTTCTTTTACTAAGCATTATTTCCTCTAGGTCCATACATATTGCTGCAAATGGCAATATTTCATTCATTTTTATGGGTGACTTAATATTCCATTGTATATATATGCTACATCTTCTTAAGTCAATCATCTTTTGCCAGGCATTTGGGTTGCCTCCGTTTTTGGCTATTGTAAATAGTGATGCTATGAACACTAGGGTACATATATCTTTTCTAATTAAAGTTTTCAATTTTCCTGGATATATACCCAGAAGTGGAATTGCTGGATCATATGATAGCTCTATTTTTAGTTTTTAAGTAACTTCCATAATATTTTCCCTAAAGGTTGCACCAATTTACATTCCTATGTTTATGAGGGTTCCCTTTTCTCTGGTGGAGCCCTTTTAAAAAATATTTTCAAATCTATGAAATTAAAATAATAAGATTATAAGCCAATAACATCAAAGTACAGTTATCAACAAATTTTTTAAATTTAATATTATATTAAGATATGTGCTTCCTTATTAAAGCATTCAATTTTAAGATGTATAATAATGTCTGACAATTACTGTGACTTTAGAGAGAGGGATAAATGATATTTTGTGACATTGGTAACAATAGAAATATAAAGGGAAAATACCTATGATTTCCAAGACAGAATCACAGGTATTATCAATGGGTAATATTAATACTATTGTAGTTTGTGGCCTACCTTCATAAGGGAAGAAAATTTTAAATTTCAGCCAGAGATTAGTGAAAATAAATATGTTTTGATTTTTTTTTCCAATCAAGTCTACTTAATTCTAAACAGATACCTTGGGGATCTATGATTCCCAGGTTAAGAACCCTACTTTAAATCATGAAAGAATCCTCATGACTTCTGCATTTCATTAGAGACCACATAGGAGTTCTGGTTTATAAGACAATTTTGAACACTTGACAGGATTGGTCCTGGATTTTAGCTCCTTTCACAGTTCAAGAACCTTGTGAAAGCTGTCATGTATGGATATCTGATTCCAGTCACTGTCATCCGGGGAGGCCTGCATTGTACCATGTTAATTCCATCGCAAATGACAAATGACATCGGACTGCAGTGATAGGCCAGTGCATGGTGGTGGTGGTTTAGTTGCTAAGGCATGTCTGACTCTTGTGGCCCCATGAACCTGCCAGTCTCCTCATCCATGGGATTCTCCAGGCAAGAATCCTGGAGTGGATTGCCATTTCCTTCTCCAGGGGATCTTCCCGACCCAGTATATGGATTAAAGGAAAAATGAACTACCAGCTAGCCCCTTGACGATCTCTTTGAGGGTGCATTGAGACTCAGGAAAATGGCTGTGCATTCACTTTGGAAAGATTCTGTTTTGGCTGATCTGCAGATAAGACTTTCTTTGAGGTATCCTTCTGAACATTAAAATCAAATATGAAACTAAGAAAAATAATAAAAATCACATTCTTTCAAAAATTCCCCATAAACATTAAGCTCACCCCAAAATCCAATTTAGTGAAAGAAAATTCTGCCATGAAGTGGTACTTGATGAGAACAATTGAAAGAAGCAGTTGTAGTATCTTTGTCGACTGTTAAAGAGACACACCCAAGTAAAAGATGATGAGGTGCTCATTACAAAAAAAAAAAAAATACTTGAAATTTTTTCAAAAATATAGGAAATCTAAAAAGATAGCCTCGGTGTTTATAAAAATGGATAATAACCCAGCCTTAGCAGAATTTTGGAAGCCTAAATTTCAGTAAACTCAGTGAAATTAAGAAAAACCAAGAGAAAATATTTCTCACTTAAAAGATACTTTTAAGTGGAACAAAACTTGAGTATAAAATTATCTTTTAATAAAAGATGTATTCTGTTGAGATAATGTGTCATAAATGTCATTAATAGAGGCAGAAATATACAGACAACATATAAATGTGTCCTGACAATTCTAAACACAGAAATGCACCACACAAGGCCAGATTTAGAGTCAGTTCAGTTCAGTTGCTCAGTCACGTCCAACACTTTGTGACCCCATGGACTGCAGCATGCCAGGCCTCCCTGTCCATCACAACTCACAGAGTTTACTCACACTCATCTCCATTGCGTCAGTGATGCCATCTAACCATCTCATCCTCTGTCGTCCCCTTCTCCTCCTGCCTTCAATCTTTCCCAGCATCAGGGAAAGAGTCGGTTCTTCACATCAGGTGGCCAAAGTATTAGAGTTTCAGCTTCAGCATCAGCCCTTCCAATGAATATTCAGGACTGATTTCCTTTAGGATGGACTGGTTGGATCTCCTTGCAGTCCATAGGACTCTCAAGAGTCTTCTCCAACACCACAGTTCAAAAGCATCAATTCTTCGGTGCTCAGCTTTCTTTATAGTCCAACTCTTACATCTATACATGACTACAAGAAAAACCTTAGCTTTGACTAGACAGACCTTTGCTGGCAAAGTAATGTCTCTGCTTTTTAATATGCCATCTAGGTTGGTCATAACTTTTCTTCCAAGGAGCAAGCATGGCTGCAATCACCATCTGCAGTGATTTTGGAGCCCAAAACATAAAGCCTGTCACTATTTCCACTGTTTCCCCATCTATTTGCCATGAAGTGATGGGACCAGAGGCCATGATCTTAGTTTTCTGAATGCTGAGTTTTAAGCCAACTTGGTCACTCTCCTCTTTCACTTTCATCAAGAGGCTCTTTAGTTCTTCTTTGCTTTCTGCCATAAGGGTGGTGTCACCTGCATATCTGAGGTTATTGATATTTCTCTTGGCAATCTTGATTCCAGCTTGTGCTTCATCCAGCCCAGCGTTTCTCATGATGTACTCTGCATATAAGTTAAATAAGCAGGGTGACAATATACACCCTTGATGGACTCCTTTACCTATTTGGAACCAGTCTGTTGTTCCATGTCCAGTTCTAACTGTTGCCTCCTGACCTGTGTACGTATTTCTCAAGAGGCAGGTCAGGTGGTCTGGTATTCCCATCTCTTTCAGAATTTTCCACACTTTGTTATGGTCCACACAGTAAAAGGCTTTGGCATAATCAATAAAGCAGAAGTAGATATTTTTCTGGAACTCTCTTGCTTTTTTGATGATCCAGCGGATGTTGACAATTTGATCTCTGGTTCCTCTGCCTTTTCTAAATCCAACTTGAATATCTGGAAGTTCACAGTTCACGTACTGTTGAAGCCCAGCTTGGTGAATTTTGAGCATTACTTTCCTAGTGTGTGAGATGAGTGCAATTGTGTGGTAGTTGGAGCATTCTTTGGCATTGCCTTTCTTTGGGCTTGGAATGAAAACTGACCTTTTCCAGTCCTGTGGCCACTGCTGAGTTTTCCAAATTTGCTGGTATATTGAGTGCTTCACTTTCACAGCACCATCTTTTAGGATTTGAAATAGCTCAACTGGAATTCCATCACCTCCACTAGCTTTGTTCATAGTGATGCTTCCTAAGGCCCACTTGACTTCACATTCCAGGATGTCTGGCTCTAGATTGGCGATCACACCATCGTGATTACCTGGGTCGTGAAGATCTTTTTTGTATAGTTCTTCTGTGTATTCTTGCCACCTCTTCTTAATATCTTCTGCTTCTGTTAGGTCCATACAATTTCTGTCCTTTATCATGCCCATCTTTGCATGAAATGTTCCCTTGATATCTCTAATTTTTTTTGAAGAGATCTCTAGACTTTTCCATTCTATTGTTTTCCTCTATTTCTTTGCATTGATCACTAAGGAAGGCTTTCTTATCTCTCCTGGCTATTCTTTGGAACTCTGCATTCAAATGGGTATATCTTTTCTTTCCTCCTTTGCTTTTCGCTTCTCTTCTTTTCACAGCTATTTGTAAGGCCTCCTAAGACAGCTATTTTGCCTTTTTGCATTTCTTTTCCTTGGGGATGGTCTTGATCCCTGCCTCTGTACAATGTCACGAACCTCCATCCATAGTTCTTCAGGCACTCTGTCTATCAGATCGAATCCCTTGAATCTATTTGTCACTTTCACTATATAATCATAAGGGATTTGATTTAGGTCATACCTGAATGGTCTAGTGGTTTTCCCTACTTTCTTCAATTTAAGTCTGAATTTGGCAATACGAAGTTCATGATCGGAGCCAGAGTCAGCTCCCGGTCTTGTTTTTGCTGACTGTATAGAGCTTCTCCATCTTTGGCTGCAGAGAAATATAATCAATCTGATTTCAGTATTGACCATCTGGTGATGTCCATGTGTAGAGTCTTCTCTTGTGTTGTTGGAAGAGAGTGTTTGCTATGACCAAGTCATTAGACCAGGTCATTAGGGTCAGAGAAACCTACTGTAAATCTTTCCTCTGCCACATATTTAACTGTGTGAGCTTGGGAAACTTTCTTAGCCAATCTAATCCTCAATCTCCTGATCCTCAGGAATAACAATTGTACCTGTTTCTTAGAGTTGTGAGGAGAATTAAGTAAGAAAATAACTTTAATGCCTAGAACCATGCCTGGTATATTCTAAATACTATATATTTTATCATCAAAAAAGTCTTGTGAGGATTAAATGTGATAATAACTCCAAAGTTCTTGACATAGTGTCTGACATATACTTAAAATGATAGTTTGTATAGATAGTTTGTGTCAGAAATAGTAGAAGCATTAATGTTGGCATTTAGTAATATTGGAATTGGTATTGGCATCAGCATTAATAAAATATTAGTAAGGGCATTTGTATTGGTTTGGATATCAATACTGGTATCACTATATGATGTTATCCTGGAACAAACACCTATCAGATTGGGGAGCCCCTCCTTAAGATGCTGTTGCTCTGAGGAACTCCTTTCCTGTCTTGCATCAAAGAAGATGAGGGCTGGGACCCACCATCTTTCTTTGGGCATATTTTAGACATGGATTCCAAACCAACAATTCCATGGCTACATACAGCCATGGCCATGGACTCAATGCCGTTGTCTTTGTGTTCAGACAATAGGGCCATGTAATACTAGTAATACACCTCTCTCAATAAATCCTGCTGACAAAGGAACTAAACATACCTGAGTCAATCACTGCCTTTGGTCCCTACAGCCACAAGACCAGCTCTGAAAAGACTAGCTGTTTTTGTGTTCATGCTGGGCTCATTAAGAAAGGGTTCAACAGTTCAATGATTTATTAATTTGTTAGTGGTGAAATTTTTTTCCCCATAAAATCCCATTATGTGGAATGCCTTAGAAATAAGATCTTAAAGTTAGCTACATTTCCTAGAGACAGAGATGACCCTAGACTCCATCCATAAATCATCAATCAACTCTAACAAGGTATTGAGGAGTGTCCTAGTTTTCATGCCCACTTCAGGAACCCTGAGCTCTCTCTGTCATATTGGCCAAAAGAACTGCCCATTTGAATAACAATTCTCAGTCACCACTGATTAAGTGTCTACTATATCCAGGGATCTTTCATAAAGTGCTCATGCTTCTCAAAAATCCTCTGTAGAGGCATTAATGTCTCCAACTTATGAGTAAAGAAAGTTCCAAATTTTGAATGACTTGCCCAAGGTCACCGGATTACCCAAAGCTAAGATTCAAACGTAGATCTTCCCAGTTCCAAAACCTACATTTACATCCCTCGTTTAAAAGACTAGCCCAGGTCAACAAGATGAGCCATCACCTTCTTGGGCAAATCTCTCGTCTGATTCCAGGGTCAGCCAAGCTGAGCCAGCGCCTTCACACTGACAGCATTGCTAGTGGTGGCAGGAAAAGGGAGAATAAGGCAAGAGCAGTGAAAACGACAGCCTGGGCAACCGGAGTCACAGCAAGTGGCCAGGACAGCAACAACAGCTGTGGGAAGCTAGAGTTGACACCAGGCCCAAGTGTGAAGCTCAGAGCAGACCCAGAGTGCAGAGCTAAACTGAATGCTCACCCCGGCTCCCCCCACGGCCCACCTAGTTACCCAAACACTGTCTGAGTGACCTGAATCAGGAAGATAGGTTGATGCCTATCTATAAGCCTAAGCGCCAATTCCACCCAAATAGCAAGGTGCTAGGGAAGTGTCAGTGACCGAGTCAGCTGCACTGCACCCAGGCACAGACAGAGAACATCCTCATTGGCTTTTGTAAGACATAGTCTCACCCACTGCCCAAGAGCCGTCCTGGGCTTGTCTCTGCAAAGATCTTTGCACAAATCATCCCTGAGTGAACAACTTGTATAACCCTCCGGGAATGATGTGTGTCAGGGATTCGACCAGATTTCAATATCAGATTTTTTTATTTTTTCTTAGGAAGAGCAGGAAGAGACGGAAGGGAGAGAAAGGAAGGTCCTGGAAAGAATCTGGTTTTTAGACTCTCCCTTCCCTCTCTGCACACCAGCATGTCCCTGTTTCTCAGCATACTTTCCCTTTCATCCTGCTGTCTGGTTGCCCAAATTTTCCCTCGAGGGCCCCCAAAAAAGGCTTCTTTTCCCCTGAAACTCCCACTACTCAAAATGTACTTCTTGCTTATTCTCCCTCATTTCCCCCATTCTCCTCAGAAGTCCCTTCCCCTGGTTCCAGAATTCGAAAAGCATTTTAATTACACTCATTTACCCCAAGTGTAAATAATAGACATCCTGCTTCAGGGACTCCTCCAGACGAATGTCTGATAGGAAGCAGGTAAACACAGTGGAGGAGAGAGCTTTGAGCTGAGGGCCTTTCCCTCGAGCACATCTGTGAGTCCTGATGGAGAGTAGAGACGGGGCGGTCTCACCCACTCCTGGTGAGAGTAAGAGAAGAAGGAATTGGAGTACCTAGGGTTTTCTTCAAGAACCGCAGGGGTAATTATGCAGCCGAGTCTCCCCAGGTGGCTGAGCTAGGGGAGTGCTCCGTGGCCCACGTGTTCTTGGAGGTCCTCAGGATATCAGGGAGATGACTATGAAATGTTGGGAGTCCAGACACAGCAATAATAGAAAACAGGTTTTGCTAAAACAAAGCTCGTCCATCACTCCACACTGGGTGTTGCCTCTGACTCTACCAGGATTGGTTCTGGTAGCTGAACCTTTCAGATTCCAGCAAGAAAGAGGAGAGCACTGGCTGATTACTCCATCGATACAGAGGTAAATGAGTGGTTATCCCTCCTCCCAAGAGAAGAATTCAAGAGAGCTTCCTGTCCCTTCTCCTTCCAAAGCCACCTCTCAGCCCTCTACCTTTTGTCAGAAAACCACAGCTACCTAAGCCTCAGATTCACAAGCCTTCAAAGAGGCCCTCAGAGCAGTTTCCTGCTCTTCTTCATCTTGTTTTTCACTCTCTTGGCTTGGTGTACAAAATAAATACAACACTCTAAAATGAACTACTTAAAAAAAAAAACAAAAACGAACTACTTACCATTTATGCTGTGTTATCATGTAGCACAATAATAATTATAGCTATCATTAAATATATGCCTAACTTTATTATAAATGTCCTTTGATTGGAATACTAAACTGTTCACAGATATTCATATTTGGTAATTTATAGCTCAAGTGGTATTATCATTCACTCAGAACTTTAAAAATATTAGGGGAACCATTAATTAAGAGGCCAGGTTCTAGTGCCAACTCTGATTATAATTAGCTGTGTGATTTGGGGCAATTCCCTTAGTCTCTTTGGGTCTTGATTTCCTCAAACATAAAACAATGTAATTGAACTATAAAGCTCTCTAATTTACCATCCATCTCTAGAATTCCACAACGTTGTGATTTCACTAATATTGAGTATCCTTTAACACTATTAAGACTTTTGAGAATCTTCCACAATCTTGAAAAATTATTATAAAAGCTACATATACTATCATGAGCTTTCCTGGTGGCTCAGATGGTAGAGAATCCACCTGCAATGCAGGAGACTCAGGTTCGATCCCTGGGTCAGGAAGATTCCCTGGAGAAGGGAATGGCTGCCCATTCCAGTACTCTTGCCTGGAGAATTCCATGGACAGAGGAGCCTGGTGGGCCACAGTCCATGAGGCCCCAAAGGGTTGGACACAACTGAGTAACAAATATGCTATGATAGCCTGACATCCACTGGACAATGTGTCTGTCATAGACACTATGCCTGATATTTCACAAAACGGTCTCGTTTAATCTTCTTAACAAACTTATGAAGTATGTCCTATTGCCCTGATTTTAGAGATAAGAAAACGGAGGCTGATGTTCCTGAAGTCAACTGAGCTGGAATTCAGTTAACTCTATGGATTCTATATGGTTCCAAAGTCTGTGTTCTTCAAGCCACATTGTGATGCCTTCAAAGTAGTTTTGTAAAATGTAAATGAGGCAATAGATTGGTTTGAATGTGTCCCAAGTTGGAAATATACCTTGGGTTTTTCATGTCTGGTGTGTGTGTATGTTTATGTGTGTTTCCTCCTCCTTCTCCTCCTCTCTTTTCTCCTTCTTCTTCAGACAAATTTCTCTGTAAACTGACTTTTTCTATCATCTGTTTCTTTCTTACAAAATAAAAGTTTAGGACAGCCACAAATATTCCTGTAGTTGGAATTAATTAGTCGTTGGAATACCTGATAAATTCAAATTTATTAATTTATCCTAAAAGTCAAAAATCATATAGAAAATATACTGTAATGATTCACAGTCTATATGCAGAGGGAGAAAGTGCAGTGAGATACATAGGCTTTGGAACTAGATAGTTGAAGCACAAATACCAACTCAGTGCAAAGTTCTGAGACTTGGGGTCAGTTACTAGACTTCACTGGTTATGCATTTACTCACCTGTTAAATAGATGCAATAATGCCTGTCTCACAGAGTAATAATAAAAACCGAGGCTGTATTAATGTAAGTGGAGATAGCTAGCTACAACAGTAAGAATGAATGTTGATTAAGGACAGGAACTATGCTAAATACTGTACTGTATTATCTAATTAACACTCACAACTACTACTGAACTGTGTCCTATCATTATCTCCATTTCACAGATAGCAAAATCAAGATATGTAAGATTACGTAATTTGCCCAAGTCATGCAGGTGAGGGTGGCGGCACTTGGATTTCAATCTACAAAGTCTATCTTCAGGGGCCAGACTCAGAGTAAGGTGCCTGACATAGAAGAGAAATTTGATAAAGACATATTTCTTTCATGCCTATAAAAAATTTTAAACATTTAGAGTAAGAAACTGATCCACACATTATTCGATGAAGTGAATTTAATTTCTAACCTTAAAAGCCTTGGATTTTGTAGAGAATATTGTATCAGAATGTTGGAAAATATAGCATGACCTACTTCAAGTAAAGACGCCTTAAATAAGGTCTGTTTTAAATAGCACGCCCTAGAGTATTCACCACAAAAATTGCCAACCATTTATCAAGTGAGCTACCAGTATGTGTGTGTGTGTGTGTGTGTGTGTGTGTGTGTGAGAGAGAGAGAGAGAGAGAGAGGGGGGGGGGGGGCACCTCACCCACTGCTTTATCCTCCAGACATTTGGTAAATAGACTTGTGATATCGTTTTTGTTTTTGACACCAAATTATTTAGTCTGAACTTGACCCTTGAGCTTGAATGCAATGTGAAGCAAGGTTAGTCACATTTTAAGGGAAAGTATGTAAGCATCTGAGACCCTTATTAGATTTTGAAGTTTTTGTTACTGGATTTTTATCAAATAATAGAAATCCCACAAAGGAAGGAAGGAAACGAAGGAAAAAAAGGAAGGAAGAACGAGAGAGAGGGGAGGAGGGAGGAAGGGAGCTTCAAGCTAAGGCAAAAGAATATAGCCACAGACCTCCAAATCAATAGGAGAGTATTTCAAAAATAAGTTTGAAAGATGACGTCCATCAAATGCTTCAAAAGCAAAATTAAATGAAACACACACACACAAATAAATAAATAAATGAAACACTTTTAGTGAGACAAAAACATACTGTTTGTGTATTTATCACACACATTAAAATTCAGATTTACATTCTGTAGCTTTGATGACAAAGGAACCAGTCTACTACTGTAAATGAGAAGAAGAAATAAAGGTTTCACTGGTCATAAAATGCAGCTACTTAGTAGGAACTGGGAAAGGAGTCTGCAGGCTTGTGGCTGTGGACAGTTGGCCAAGCACTGCGATATGACGTCTTATACAGTAGGGCAGAGGTGCCCTTTCCATTAGAAATCACAGTTCTGGGCTCTGTTTCAGCCTTGCCGTTTAAGTTACTATGTGGTTTACAGTGAATTATTTAAACTCTTTGAATGCATTAGAAATGATGATACAACCACAATTAGGCTACGTAGTGCGTTTGAAACTCTTAATTTAGAAAAGTAGTTTGAATGAAATATCAGTGGCATGATTTCTCCCATTTCTATTTGTTTTCAATGTATTTCAGGTGAGATGAGACTAAAAATATATACTTCAAATATGGCAATTTGCTCCATGTTTATGGCAAAAAAGAAGAGGTGTAGACAGTGAATTCTTACTAATGGATCTCTTCTCTTGGGGTTACTCTTCATGTTCTGGGCAGGGGAAAAGTGTGTAAAATTGTAGAAATATGAAGTCCATTAGATGAGAGGTGTGTTAATCAAGAATAAAAGCTCTAGCAAATTACACAGCCTACGTCCTAAATTTTGTTTTCTTGATTAAAGTTAGATTTTTTAAAATGCTAATTATAGTGAAATTCAATAGCAGAGAGAAGGGAAAAGTAACCAAAGTGACCACAATTTATTTTTCTTTAAGTCAGTTTGTTAATTGGCTTAGAATCCTACTGTTAAAAGAAAGAGGACTAGAGAAGATTACTTTTAGCTTGTTGCTCTAAAATTCCTTAGCGCTTCTTTCAGCTTCATGTCAAAAGAAGAATAAATGTCTAAAAGTGATAACAGGTTAAAGTTTCTTTCACATTGGCAGCCTGGTTCTAATGACCAGACAGTTTGATTTAAAGACATCAGACCTATGTTCTGTTCATTACTAGTTCCCAACCTCTGGCTTATGTTGGTGGAGGTTTTACCATTCCCAGCATTAATGTATTGTGGTTGAGCGCTTTATCACTTTAAAACATACACCACAGCCTCATATGTATTCATTTCAAACTATTTACCAGCTCACTGTTTTTTTTTTCTTCCATGAATAATGCATAAGAGAACAAGTGGAATCAGCCTTTTATTTCTCCACCATCAAAAATAAAAAAGAAGAAACTCCAGTGCCAACTCCTATTGAATACTTTTCCAACCTAAATCGTTACCACTGAATCACTGGGAAGCCCTGCTTATTCCATCTTGGATGACTCTGTAGGACCAACCTCCATGTCTTACAGACAGTATATATTCGACGCATTTTGCTATTACTTTTCTTTTTATGAAAGGTATCATCTTTATAGAAAAGAGAATGAAGAAATAAAAAGACTTGCCCAGGGCTACAAACTGAGTAAAAAAAGAAAGTGCCAATTTGCAAGATAGCTTTAAGGTGTTTATCATTCTATTATTAAGTGGGCCAATAAAATTATCCCCATCATTGAGTTACTTTATCAGAGGACTTTAAAGGGACGTTCCCAGATGTGCCTGACTGTGCTCGCATAACTTTAGGCCATTCATGGTAAAACCACAAACCTCACCACCTCTGAGGTCACTAAAAGGTTTATTTACTGGAATGATGGCCACATGGAGGTTAGACTGTTGACTCAGATTTGCCTCAAAGCACAGTGCTGTCGGTTGTCACAAGGTGGAAGGGGCTGGGCTCTTATCCAGTATGTAGTAAAAGGCTTCCCAAAAAGTCCAGGTAAGGCAGGCAGTTGCAGGTGACTCATTGTTCGGAGCCCTCATCCTGAGTCATTCTCCACCAAACCTCTCAGGATAGTGTTAAGGAGAGACAGAGCCAGAGCATCCTGACCCCAGGGAACTGTGAAGTAAGCCACTCTTTTCTCTGATTGCCCACTCTTCTTCTCTGTGCTGCCTTCCTGGCCACGACTGCCCCTCACGCTGCCACTCCTTGTCACTATCACTGATGTCTTCCTCAAACTCTCTTTCCTGATTCTTCAGAACCAGCAATTAGTTTCATAGCAAAGAAGCTCTTTTGTGCTAAGTTGCCCCAGTTGTGTCCAACTCTTTGCAACACTGTGGGCTATAGCCCTCCAGGCTCCTCTGTCCCTAGGATTCTCCAGGCAAGAATACTGGAGTGGGTTGCCATTTCCCTCTCCAAAAGAAGCTCTTACTCCTGGTCAAGGCAACCTCTTCCTTGCCAGGAAACACATTTTCGTCCCACTATAACCTTTTAAAGTTAAGGCCACTGTTCTCATTCTCTAGTCCAAGGATGACAAGTAGGTTTCATCTCACGTGTTAATTCCAGCTGGTTGGTTAGTGGGGCCTGGGATGCTGGGCTGGTCAGGGTGCTAAGGACATACCTGGGCTCAGAGGTGGAGAGGACTGTGAGAGTGAGTCGGTGCTCTGGGCATGGGCATGTCTGCCATGTGTTGGTCATCCCTGACCACAAGGAAGTACTTTCAACAGAGGGAATCTCCAGAGATGCAGGAGAAAAGGAACCACCACCATAGCAGTTCCATGTGACAGACATATTTAACTAGATCAGCCTCCATGGCTTTCTGCAAATTACTTCATTCAAGAAGCCTCAGACTTTGCCATACGCAGAATCAGTTTAGACCAGAAATGCTATCCAGCAAATACGATGTTCTCATGAAGTTTTAACTAACATATTATCTGAAGCACTGTCCCACTTTTATATTTTTTTCTTGTTGTTTCCTTCCAGAGTAAAGGTTGGAATTCTACCTCTTGGTCCTAGTTATAAACTGGGTGATTACTTACTGTCTTTTTCTCTGGAGAGCCCCAGCTGAACACATTATTTTTAATTTTCCTTTCTAAAAACAATGTTATATAATGACATTGGGTAGCTACCTCACACCACTGAACTACAACAGCAAGAGTTGTAGAGTGATCTTGATTTACTACATATTCATGGAAATATGAAATATTTGAGAAATAAATAATTCTCATCACTACCTTCAGATCTAATACACTTCCAAGCAAGTACAGACGGCATATTTTCACTTAAAAATATCCTTAAGTGCATTTGACTTCCACGTAATTTGCAGAGGTGCTGGAGGCCACAGCTACCAATTAAAGACCTCTTGTGGCCACCCCTAAGACTTTTGCACTTAGCATTAACAGGCAGACTGCTTCAAAGCCTGTCCTTCCAAAGTCCATCAAAGTGACCACTGCCAATGTGTAAAAAACCATTACCAGCAACAGGGGTCTCCTTGCGTTCACTATCAGAGGTACTGCCTAGTCACCAAGTCACCACAAATGCCACTTGTGCAACCAATGAAGGAACCAAGACAAGCCCAAGAAAACCTGGAAAGTGGAAAAATGTCTTCATGCTGGCCTTTAGCTGTCATCCAAAAAAGACTTTAAGCTCTGCAAGGGTGGAGACCATGTCTTTCTTACTCATTTTTGGAAACTTTAGTAGCAGAGAGTATGATACACAGCTGGAACTCAAGAAATCATTATCGAATGTGTAGATGATGGATGGAAGGATGCATGAATGGAGGGAGGATGGATGGATGGATGGATGGGAGGATGAATGAATGTTGTTCCCTTTCGGTCCTTTGTGTTAACATGCTGGCACTGGCGTGAAATAAACAACAAACCCCCAGATGGCTGCAGAAACATTTGATAGTTTTAGTTTGACACAGGAAATAGCTATCAAGCAGATGATTTTTTTTTTTTTTTTTTTTAGTATCAGGAGAAGCCTTTTTGATGTCGTACTCAATCTAAAAGATGTTTTCTTCCTGTCATGGTTATTGCAGTATGACACATTGAAGAGATAGAAAAGAAATTTCAGGGTATTCGCAGGCAACTGTAGAAATCAGCATTTTCCTTGGAGAATGATTTCTTAAACCCCAGTAATGTCTGAATCTGTACAATAGCAAATAAGAATGGGAATAGCTGCTGAAGAATGGGAATAGCTAGAGCTATATAAATATAGTGCTTAAAAGTTCCCTCCCTAAAGTTTGAATGCTTAGTGTTCAATGCTTAAACTCCATTGTCTATACATGATTTACCAGTCCTGATAAGAGAAATTCGCTACATTAGGGTGGATCAGTGAGGGGATGGAATGGTTCTGGGCATAAAACATTATGAAGCCCAAATGAGGTTCAGCAAATAATGTTGGACTAAAATAGAGATTTCTTCTTTCTTAATTATTTTTAGCTATAGGTTTTACTGGTAACTCAGTCAAAATGACTGAATAGAGGAGAGAAGAAGCTTTATTGAAATATAACTTACATACCATAAAATTCATCCTTTAACAAGTATATGTTTCAATGATTTTGGTAAATCCATGCATTTGTACAACCATCACAGCAATCTAGCTTTAGAACATTTTCTGTCACCTTCAAAATTTCTGTCATTCCCATTTGTAGTTAATCCCCACTCCCATGCCCAGGCCAGGCAATTACTGTTCTGTTTATATGTCTATGTAGATTTACCATTTCCAGAAATTTCATATAAATAGGATCATGCAATATATAATCTTTTGTGTCTTTCTTCTTTCACTTTGCATGATGGTTTTGAGATTCACCTATGTTGTGCATATATCAATAATATGTTTCTTCTTATTGCTAAATAGTATTATATAATAATACCACATTCAATTTAACCAGTCAATGGACATTCAGATTGTATCAATATTTTACCAAGAGCCAATGCACATGAGCATGCTAAGTCACTTTAGTCATGTTCAACTCTTTGCAATCCTATGAACTAGCCCACCAGGCTCCTCTGTCCATAGGCTTCTCCAGGCAAGAATTCTGGAGTGGGTTGCCATTTCCTCCCCCAGGGGATCTTCCTGATCCAGGGGTTGAACCTGCATCACTTATGTCTCATGCATTTTCAGGCGGGTTCTTTACCACTAGTGCCGCCTGATCCACTTTTTAGCTATTATGAACAATGATTGTGTGAGCATATTTAGACAAGTCTTTGTATGAACATATGTTATTTATTTCTATTAGGTATGTACCTAGGAAAGGAATGGCTGGGTCATATGCTAAATTTATGTTTTACTGTTTAAGACATTGCCGAACTATTTGCCAAGGTGGATGTATTGTTTTATATTCTCACCAGTACTGTGAATGCATTCCGGTTTCCCCGCACCTCCTATACTTGATAAAGTCACTCTTTCATCACAGTCATTCCAAAGAGTTTATACTGGTATCTCACTGTGATTTTTAATCTGCATTTCCCAAAACAAGAATGTCAAGCATCTTTTCATGTGTTTATTAGCCATTCAGATAGCTTCTGGTGAAATACCTTTCAAATCTTCTGCCCATTTTTCAATTAGTCAGTTTGTCTTACTATTATTATTATTGAATTTTAAGTGCTCTTTTCTCCTGGACTCAAGTTCTTCATTAGATATATGATTTACAAATATTTTCTAGAAGTATTTGGCTTGTCCATTCTTTTAGCGGCAACTGTTTTTGTTTTTTACCATTTTAGCCTACTTTTTCTTTTTTAAATTTATTTACTTCTCAAGTGAAGGATAATTTCTTTGCAGAATTGTGTTAGTTTCTGCCAAGCATCATGAATCAGTTAATGGCACCTTTTAAAGGGCCTAAGTTTTTAATTTTGATGAAGCCCATTTATTAATTCTTTTCTTTGTGGACTGTGCTTTTGATGTTGCTTCCATATTTTTTCTTTTATTGTTTTTATTTTCTTTGTTTTACTTCTTTTCTTGATATCTGATATTGTTGCGTCTGTATTTATGCCTGAGTTCAGCCAAACAGGTATTTCATAATGAAGTGTTTATCTGATTGTGTTCCTCTTTCTTTCATAAAGTTACATGTTAAAAGAGCCCCACTGGGTATTTTTAAAGTGAGGAGAGCCCATTTGATGATTTCAATGAATATTATGATGTGTCAAAAGCCAGATAATAATAGTGATTTATCCGGGGCTTACTATGTGCCAGGCACTGTTTTAAGCTCTTTGCTGGTATTAGCTCATTTAATCCTAATGTTCTCATGTAGTAAATACTATTACTATCTTCACTCTAGAGAAAAGCAAAGAGACACACAGAATACTTAAAGGAGTTGCCCGGGAAGTGATGGGGCTGGTTTTCAAGTTCAGGCAACACAGCTCCAGAGCCAGCGCTCTCGACCACCTCACACTATTCTGTCTCAGCAACTGACTGTACAGGCTGACTCCCCAGATAAGATCTGCGTCTGTAGGAATATGCGGCAGTTCTCTAACGCCGTGTTAGCCCAGCCCCTCTTCTCTGGAAACTGCCCACGGGGAGGGTTCCTGTTTCTGTTGTGTGAAATTGTCTCGGTGCGCATCCCTGCCCCTTCCTGCCCCCACAGCCACTGCTGATCAAGTCAACTGTGAACACTCACCTAAACTGAACACAGTATTCTCACTCTTACTTGAGGCTTAAGATATACTGGAACCAGGAGCCAAGTCAAGTCGCTGATTGCTGTAGGCTGGGACCTCTACCAACCTCCGCTGCCATCTCAGGACCTTCCTTGGTTCCTCTCTTCCTGAGATCTGTAGTGGTTTAGCTGCTAAGCTGTGTCCGACTCTTTGCAACCCCGTGGACCAGGCTCCTCTGTCCATGAGATTTTCCAGGCAAGGATACTGGAGTGGGTTGCCATGTCCTCCGCCAGGGGATCTTTCCCATCCAGCGATTGAACCTGGGTCTCCTGCATTGCAGGCAAGATTCTTTACCATCTGAGGCACAAGGGAATTTCCTGAGACCTGGCTGACCCATAATTCCAGGATTCCCCGAGATACCTCCCTATTCTTTTAATCTGCTCCCTTTCTGCTTAAGGTACCTCAGGCTGGTATCTGCTACTTATAACCAACAGACCCTCATTATCCCAGGCAGCCGTGACTGAGGCCCACACTGTCCCAGGGTCCACAGTCGGCCCCATCGCTATGTGGGTTTCAGGATTCCTACCCAGACCCGCTGGGCTCCTGGGGCACTGGTGACACTTGCTTGTCAAGACTACTTCTTTTCCCAGAAGTAGTCTTTCTTGGCTTTCCAAGAGACAACAAGCTTATGTGATTAACTGTGCTAATGAGAGAGAAAGCAAGTACTGGGAGTGCCTGCTTCTGACTCCCAGGTATATACTCTAACTAGGGCTTTCTGAAGACAAGTGCCCTTTTGTTTTCCGAACTGAGCGGCTTTAATAGTGGCTATTTCAGGTCAAGACGGAGGTGAAGAAATATTTCAGGGCAAGAAGGGCGTTATTGTGCCCTCTGGTTCACCTCCTCTGGTTGGCAGCTTCCTGCCTTAGCAGAGGGCGGGGTGGCAAGTAGAGCCACCGTCACAATCATCCATGGACAGTTGTCATCTCTAGAAGATGATCTCAGAACCTGAGCAGCTCCATTAGTGACACTAACTCCAATGACAGTAACAAGCAGCAAGAAGTTCTGGCTTGGAGAGTGTGGTTTGAGAGAAAGAACACAGCATTGGAGCCAATCTACATTTAAATTCCAGTTCAGTGCTCACACAGGCAAGTTCTGAGCCTGTTTCTTCATCTTTAAAATGCAGTGATGACCCAAAAAAAAATGTTTCTTAGTAAATAAAAAATTTTTTAAAAATTAAAAAAATGCAATGATGACAATGGTCACATTGAAGAGTTGAGGATTTGTTTGCAAAAAGCATGGCACGCTGTCTCCTTTGTATTATTCAGGTTTACCCTTTTCCAAAAGCAGCAACGTCACAGCTTTTTCTACTGTTTCTTCTTCTACACACACACATACACACACACATAGATGAAAAATGATTCACAAAGAGATCATAATTCTGAGTGTAAAATTGAGACATTTCACAATTATAGTTCTGTAATTATTCAAGTTAGCAGATGTATTCTCAGTGCTAGCTTTCCAGAGAGCCATGATCCAGGCTGGAGAAAATTTCCCTGTGGGTGCAACTTGGAGAGTATCTCTTGGATTATGCAGCAAATGCCACCAAACTATTGAAAAACTATCTCAAGTTTCAGATTATTCAAAAATCAACATTATTTTCTTTGCTACTTATTTTCAGAGAGATGAGAGAAAGTGGCTGAAAATTTCATTTCCCAAACATAAAGGGATAGTTTTAACATGATTCCAATACCTTTGTTTTTTCCACCAAACTTTGCAAACTCATCAAAATGTCATGCCGTTTGTCAGTATCTCTGAATCAGCTACCTTCGCAGCTGATCTAGATCCTGAATCACCTTCCTGGATCCACATAATTAAGAGATCTAAATCTGGAGTAAATTTCCAAAACCCATAGGAAAATCTACCTATCTAACTTGGGCTTTCCTTGTGGCTCAGCTGATAAAGAATCCACCTGCAATGTGGGAGACCTCAGTTTGATCCCTGGGTTTGGGAAGATCCCCTGGAGAAGGAAAAGGCTACCCACTCCAGGATTCTGGCCTGGAGAATTCTACAGACTATATAGTCCATGGAGTCACAAAGAGTTTGACACGAATGAGCGATGAAGTAGTAGAATCTTTAAAAGTGAGCTAAATGTAAATAAATGATCATAAAATGACAGTGTCTAACATTGAGTGCTATGTGCAAAGCAACATATTAATATAAATGATATTAGAGAGACTTGTATTTAATTCTCACAAGCCTTTGCTTGTTTGTTTAGGGAGGAAACAGGTTTAGTAAGGAATCGTTGCTCTTCCCATCATATATTTAAGTACGTACTCTTCTTAATCCAGATTTTAGGTGAAGCAACTCAAACTCAGGATGTGGAAGTAGTGTGGATTCTCAAAGCTAAGTGAAGTGAAGGAGTCAGAATTTGAACACAGGTTTTCTGACCCAGAGTCCAGTTTCCTAACAGTTTTTTTTTAATCGTAGTAAAATTTGCGTAACCTAAAATCTACCAATTTAACCACCTTTATGTGTGCAGTTTCATGGCATTAAATACATTTACACTGCTCTGCACCCTTCACCATCATCCATCTCCAGAACAATTTCATCTTCCCAAATTAAAACTCTGTACCCATTAAACACTAACTCCCCTTTACCCCCAGCCTCTGACAATCACCATTTTACTTTCTGTCCCTATGAATTTGACTACTCTAGGTACCTCAGATAAGTGGACTCATGCAAATTTGTCTTTTGGTGGCTTGTTTATTTCCCTTTGCATAACACTGTCTTCAAGGTTCGCCTATGATATAACATGTTTCAGAATTTCCTTTGTTTTAAGGCTGAATAATATTCCATTGTATGTATACACCACATTTTGTTTCTCCATCTATCTGTCAGTGGACACTTTGGTTGCTTCCACCTTTTGGCTATTGTGAGCAATGCTTCTAAAAACAAAATAATCTATTCTCCCCGACACTTCAGTTCTTTGGGAAATATACCCGTTAACTAAGACATTGTAACTACTTTCCTTCTCTTGGCTATTGGTTAGTTATTCTTTGCTTTTTGTTTGTTGATTGTGGATGTCTCTATTCATGAAGCAATTATAAATGTGTGATTTTTCAGGGCGATTCTTGTGTCATCTTAAGCTAGTAGCACGGAGAACAGCAGGAGGAGGCCAGGCTATCTCACAGCTGGAGTAAACGCAGGAACATGCAGGCACAGTGGTGAAACAGAATTTTTCAAGCCAAATACATTTTAAACATAATTTCTCTCCCTTGGCTAACGTAGCCTTTTGACATGCTTTCTTAGGCATTAAGGTCATGACAAGCCACTGAAGAATTTAGATAGAGACAGTTAGGAGGGGCAAGGGATCCTGGTGAAAAGAAGTTGTGGTTCTGAGGTCTAGAGAAAAGCAGGAAGGAAATGTATAAGCACATTAGTGATGTTAAAGTCCGTCTTAAAAAGGCAAAAGGATATAATTTAAAAAAAAAAAAAGAAATGGACAGAATCAGCTAGAGCAGGAGGGCACTGAGAGATAAATGTCCTTAGAAGGCTGTTTCTGTCACTATTCAACTTTTATCAGACTTTTACCAATTTTTATTGGAATCACACTGAGTACTTTCTCATATACATTCAGTTCAGTTCAGTTCAGTCGCTCAGTCGTGTCCGACTCTTTGCGACCCCATGAACCGCAGCATGCCAGGCCTCCCTGTCCATTACCAACTCCTGGACACCTTACATCAAAATAATCTCCTCCCCCTGATATACACTCAAGTAGGACTTGGACTCTTTTTTTTTTTTTTTTTTCATTTTAAGCTGGGTGAAGGATCTATCAGAATTGTCTTTTGATAGTTTTTCCTCTATTGAAACCATCCTTCATTACTTTATTACTGTAGCAGCATGGCTGGATGGAGAGACCATGAGCCGCTAGGAAAGAGTCTGGGGCTTCGATTCTGGTCCTGTTTCAGACTGACACCGTGGTCCCATATTTTTTACTCAGCCTCTCTCAATCTGTTTCTTAATCTGAAGACAGTGATAAAAATATCCAACTCAAAGGATTTTTTAAAGAAGCAAATGAGATAAGTTCTAGTATGCAGTATATTCACTTCTTATCTGGATTTTGAGATAAATAAGTAGTTTTCAATCCATCTTCCATATTTTTCTACATAATGTAAATATGTGAAAGGAAGATCCTTTTTTTCTCAGTCTAGCATTTGTAGATAAATATGTGTAATATCAAAGCTATAGGATTTTTTCTAAAGCTATAGGATTTTGCCACAATTATCCACCAAAAGTCATATTATTTATACAGAAGTTGAAAGATGAAAAAAAAAAGGCATATCACACACAAGAAAACACAAATGGATATCCACTCAACAAAAGGAAGAGAGCTATCAGAGACTGAAAGAGATTTAAGAGGCATAATAATTACATATTGTGTTTGGACTTGTTTGGATGACAAATGGAACAAATCAACAGTAAGGAGCCATCCTCAATACAATCAGAAAATTTTAAATTTGGCCTGGGGATCATATTTTGTTAAGGAATCTTTTAAAAGTTTATTAGGTATGATAATAACATTATGGTTATTTTTTAAAATGTTCCTATCTGTGGGAAATGCATACTAAATTATTTATAGGGTTTTCCTTAAACTACTCCAACCAAGAAAAAAAAAAGAGGGGACAGATGAAACAAGAGTGGCAAAAATTAGGATAAATGTTGGAATTGAAGGATGTGTACATGGAGGCTCATTAATTCTTCTATGTGTAACTGAAATTTTCCATTATAAAATGTTTTTTTTTAATTAAGACCACTTTTATTGAATGGATGAAAGGAAGGGCAAAAGTACTTAAATGAACCAGATGATGAAAATGGAGAAAAGTGGTCATATTTTAATGGTTTAGGAAGTACAGTTGATCCTTGAACAACATGGGTTTGAACTGTGCTGAGCCACTTATATATAGATATTTTTCCAAGAGTTAAAAACTCCAGCTCTATAGTACCTAAGGTTGTTGAATCTGCCCATGAGGAACTGAGGATCTAGAGGACCCTCCCAACTCATAAGGAGGTCCAACTACAAATTATACTCAGATTTTTGGCCTAAGTGGAGGGTCAGTGGCTCTAATGCCCATATTATTCAAGGGTCAACTGTAACGTCAACAGGACTTGGTGAAGAATTTGATATGTGGAGTAAGGCAAAGGGAAGTGATAGTTCTCAGTTATAGGGAGCTGATACCATTTGTTGATAGGAGGATTCCTGGAGGAAGAGAATGTTTGGGAAGGTCAGCCAAGGTAAGGTTTCCTGGAGGCAACTGGTTAAGAAGTTTGAACTGCAGATATAGACTTATGAGCCACTGGCACTTAAGTGGCATACAAGCCATAGGAAAGACTAGAAGTGCCCAGAAGCAAGTATCCAAGAAGAAAAGGGCCCGGGATCAAGCCCTGGGGACTCCAACCCCTAAAGGTCAGGAGCAAGAAGGGCTAGCATAGCAAGCGGAAGATGAGAAAGTTGGAGAGGAAAAATCATGAGAGTAAGGTGCCATGAAAATTAAGGGAAAAGTGTTATAAATGTTGACTAGTAGCAGTTGAAATAGTACTTTTGGAACTGTGTTTTTCAGTGTCAATGGATTAACACAGGCTTTTTTTTTTTACCTTTCCTAATAAGTCATATTTTAAGGTATCCACACTATAGACTTTATAGCATTGTTTCCATTCCATAAATATTTTCAAGTTACAAACTGTTGACGTGAAGAAAGTTTTGAACACAGCCAACCCTTCACTGAGGACCATCATGTCTTTCAGTTACTAAGTCATGTCCGACTGTCATAAGCAAAGCAAAAGGAAAGCTTAACAAGCATTTGTTGAACTCTTACTATGTTTGTATAAAGTTTTATTGTGC
Source organism: Dama dama (assembly GCF_033118175.1). NCBI lineage: Eukaryota > Metazoa > Chordata > Mammalia > Artiodactyla > Cervidae > Dama > Dama dama. The sequence goes on along the minus strand of NC_083683.1, from coordinate 60,279,893 downwards.
CAGAGGATGCAGTATGAACCAACATTTATTGAGAATCTTTTCATGATGACATAGCCAACATTTATAGAGTACTTAGTTTGTGGTGAGTACTATTCTATTTTCATTGTTAACTCTTTTAACCCTCACAATAAAACCATAACATAAGTTCTATTGGTGTACTCCTTTTACAAATGAGAAAACAGGAACCAGAAGTAAGTTCCCTAAGATGAATGGAGACTCCATTTGAACTTGTAATCTGATTCTAGCACCAATCCATTTAATTGTTACTTTATATTACTTCCATTTTTATACAGGATCCCTTATTTTAAAATATCAAAACTATATTTTAAATACTTTTATGTACATTTTAAAGATTACTAATAAGAAACTCTGAAAGTTTAAATAACTGCCAGCGGTCACAAATCCACTTCGATCAGCTTGGAGAATCCAACCAAGACTGGCAAGATATCCCCCCAAACTACATTTTTATTTCTAATATGTGATGCCAAGCAGTTTGGTAAGTATAAAGAAGTGTAAGATATGTTTGGGTTCGCAAAGATCTCAGGACGGAGAGAAGACAAAAGCAATTTAAGTAAGGCAATATTTGATAAGTACCAAATGAGTGTTACAAACAATAATTATTAAGGAAATTCAAAGAAGCAAGAAACCGCAAGGTCTTGAGCGATGACTAAGATTTAGAAAATTACAAAAGAGACAGAAGAGATTTTCTGGCTGAGCAAAGCCTTAATAAAGGAATAACAGGACAGTATGGTGCCAAACGAAGGTAGCCAAACTAAGATATACATTTCAACTCTACCCACATTTTTATATACAGCCGTGGTCACTTAGCCTTTCTAGGCTTTAGCCTTCTCATCTGTATAATGGATTATTTAAACCAACCTCCTGGAATTGGTCATCGTTACTGAAGTATGTGATGCATACACTGGACTTGGGAGTGATTGAGAATAAAAGCCAGGACTGTCATAATGATAGTCTGAGAGGACACCTAACTTTTGAGCATCTTTGGCATACTTTTATTAGCTGTTTGATTTGGAGATAGCCCAGATTCTGAAAGTACTTTTATGTGGTTTTTGAAGATTTTCTTAATTTAAGTTTCTTTTGAAAGTTTCACAACAGGGGGAATTTTGTGAAGCTGGTTCTTCCAGTGGTTTTCTGCTTCAACATTTATTTGCATAATGGCTCTGGGAATGTCATTTTCATTTGTATGGTTTTTCTCAGCTATAGCTTAAGAAAGGGGAAAATTTTTAAGTATAATCTGTTCCTTACACTATAGACATTATCAATGACAAAATTATCGACCTGTTAAGAGTTATTTGACGTGGTGTAGGCAGACCTGGTGGTCGAGCCTACAACTACTGAAATAGAATACAGACAGAATTTGAAACATATCTTGAGACAAATAAGCAGTTATTATAGCTATTACATAGAGTAGAAACCATGCCAAACTGCCTCACTTTTCTTATATATAAGTATGAGGTTTCCTCAAATCAGAAATCTTAGAGAAACACAAACTACCCTAGGAGAGTATGAGTCCTAAGTTGTTTTCCTATAATAGCAATGGTCTAATATGCTTACCTGTTCTCTCACATGATTAAATGCTAGAATTTCTAAAATAACTGCACAGAGTTTGAAACACAATTATGAACCAAGAAAACAGAACAAAACTAACCTGGGATTTAAGTCATTGTTTTTTCTCTATTGTATAAACAAACAGCCTTCTTATCCTTCTCAACCTCCAACCCCAGCTATGAAAGGTGTTGCAAAGAAACAGAACTACATTTATATAATCATATATTACACACACATACACACACACATGTACACACTTACACAATAAAAAACTTGTAACAAAGTGCCTTGAAAGGATCAAATTTTAATATTATCCATTTGTGAATGAAATAATATAATAATATTTAACATTAATGATTCTCAATGCTACTGATAACCATGCTTAATTGGAAGTTAAACAGCATGACTCTTGTTAATGTGAATAATCATTAATTGTTAATTAGGAAAGTTGTAAATGTGAAGGTTCTTTAAAATCTAATTTTGCATTGGCAATAAGACCTTTACTTATATGGACCGTTGAAATGAAACTAATGAGGTATAAATGGTATTTGAAGTACAACATTTAAGAGAGCAAATACATAGAAAATCATAAATATAATATCAGGTTAAATACAGCAAGAATTATGGGTGAGCACACTATTAATTCACTTCCCCTAAAAAGGGGAAAACTAATTTTGAGCTTCTTCTTCTAGTCCCAGGAGGTAAGACATGGTTATTTTCTCTATCTTACAACAGTTTCATAAGGCAGAGGTTATATATCCCCATGTTGCAGATGAGAAAACTATGCCTTGGTAGAATTAAGGAATTTGCCCAAGACTATGCAGCTAATTGGCTTCCCAGCTGGCACAGTGGTAAAGAATCTATCTGCCATAGCAAGAGATGCAAGAGATGTGGTTCATCCCTGGGTTAGGAAGATCCCTTGGAGCAGGAACCGGCAACCCACTCCAGTATTCTTGCCTGGAAAATTCCATGGAGAGAGGAGCCTGGCGGGCTATAGTCCATAGGGTCACAAAGATTCAGACATGACTGAATAATTGAACACCACCATCACATGCAGCTAGTAAGGGGTGGAGCTGAACTCTGACTCTGGTGCTCTCCACTATTGCACAGTACTTAAGGAACAGAAAATCCAACACTGCCTAATAGAGGAAAACCACCATGCCAAACATGAGAAATATATATCCTTATCTTATAGACTTTACCTCCTAGTACCAGTAGGACCCACTAGATGATCTGAGGGACCTAGTGCAAAATGAAAATGCAGAGCTCTTTGTTCAAATATCATTAAAAATTTCAAGAGGGTGACATCAGAGCTCACTGAAACAGTTATGGGGACTTTCTAAACACAGAGCCCTATCACGTGCCCGCAAAGCTGGCCCTGAGTACAGCGGGGCAATCAATGGCAGCCCACCGCCTGTTTTTGTTACGGTCATGAGCTAAGAATAATTTTCACATGTTTAGTGATTCTTTTAAAAAGAAAAATATTTGAATTACATGAAATTCAAATTAGTATCCATAAATAAAATTTTATTAGAAATAGTCACACTCATTCTTTATGTATCCTATGGCTGTTTTTGCACAACAGAGGCAGAGTTGAGTAAATCTGGCCCACAAAACCTTAAATATTTTCTGTCTGGCTTTATAGAGAAAGTTTGCAAGCCACTGCCCTAGTAGGAAGGTAGAAAATAAGTGACAAAAAAAGGGAGCAGTAGTGCTATGGGGACTCAGCAGAGAAGAGACCACATTAAATTGGAAAGATGCTCTTTCTTGGAGAAAGTAAATGGACCCTGAATGAAGGGCAGAGGTAGGGAGGGGCATTCCAGGCAGAGGAAATCACCTCTGCACACCAGAGAGGTGGGGAAGCACTATGTCTGGGCAAGATGAGAGGTCTACTCTGACTGTAAGCCATTTTTAAGTGGAAGGGAAAAATAAGATACAAGGATTTTAATTTTAGTAGGGCAGGAGAGTAACTGAATAGTCTCTCAGGAAGAGAGTGGCTTGCTTAGTAAGCTTTAAGGTAATATCTGGCAACAATGTGTAGAATGGATGACAGTAGGAACAGAAAGGAGGCCAGTCAAGGTAGGAGGGTGTCCCCGAAGTCCAAGAGTTAAGAAGAAACGCCAACCCAAACAGCGTGGTCTCAGAAGAAATGAATTACTATCTGATAGACGTGCCAATTGACTGATGGCTTCAGGAAAGGCAGAAAAAGGAGTATCAGGATTTAACACTGGTAATTTAGTCTAATTTAAATTAGATGATTTAGGGTAATTTAAAAGATGATTTAATTAACAAAGGAGAAGAAACTGGTTTGGTGACAAAGGTGATGGGTTCAGTTTGCACACATGACCTGTTGAAGTTGCCAGTGGAATATCGTGGTGAAGTTTTCAAGGTGATAGGAGCTTTCAAGAACACAAACCCAAAAATGAATTCAGCACTTAAAAGATGTTTGCCCGGAAAATCCCATGGACATAGGAGCCTAGTGGACTACAGTCCATGGGGTTGCAAAGAGTCGGACATGACTTAAGTGACCGAGCAAACTTACATGCTTAAAAGATGTACAGTCTGGCATTCTCCGCATAGAGAGAAGAGCCTAATACACATGGGACGATTTCAGTCTAACAGAAGAAAACAAATGTTTTTCTTTTCTTACAAATGTATTTTAATTAAACTATTTTACATATTCTCTCAAACTGGAAATAATTCTAGCTCCAGTCTTCTAAAACCGACTCTTTCCAGGGGAAAAAAGAAAATCAATTGCCCAAAGTTCAATCAAACAGTTTAAAAAGAGAGAGAGAAAGGAAAAAACAGTATAGCCAGGTAACATTGCTTCTATGAACTCGGTTTACAGACTTTTCAAAGTTTTATGCAATAATTGAAAGGTCAATAAATTTAAGTTTATTGGAGATTCATTCATTCAGAATTTACAAGAATTCCTACAGACTGCTCTGACACTTGCCTTTGAAATCTCCATTTTAAAAGGGTTTTCTAAGGAAACAAATTACCAAAATATGTAACATATTCAATCAACCTAAATCATGAAAAATCTAGAAAGCACTTAGATACAAAAAAACTAAGAATAATTATAGTTCATTCTTATCTATTCCTCTTAGTTTTCAATTGCTAGTATTCTTAAAAAAGAGTAAAAGTAATCATATTTTCACTAATCTTCCAAATTTACAAAAATTCATAAAAATTTATTTCAAGAATGCTTTATAACAGGGTCCAGTTAAACTATGGACTAAGCAAAAATAGATCTTTAATGACCTCCCAGTCCCAAGTTCTCCCTGCACTTTGCTGTTTGAATAATTTTGTCCATCAAAACTCAATGTCATAAAAGCTAACATTTTGTATAAAGGGTAGTTGTATTTTAGTCTTTTCTCTAATAGTGGTAAATTCCACTGTTAAGTCCCCACCCTTTTTGAAACGAGGCATTTTGGAACAGAAAGTGCTTTCTGTTGCCCAGTAGTCACATCATAAAGACCTCTATGGGTAATTCTTTTAGAGTGCTCGAGTCATGCATTTAAATATGCGCTTTATTTTACTCATTTGGTTGATTTAGGTACAAAGTTGTTCGGGATTATGGACTGATTAACTGATTAACGGGTAATTTGGAAAGAATTGGAAAGAAGACACCTGACCTTTCAGGAGACACCATTTCAAGAATGAAAAAGACTGCCCTGGCCTAGGCACCTTCACGGGAGCTCTAGGTGTGGAAACAGTGCTGTTACTTCTCCGGCCACTTTCCCCAACACAAAGGAATACGCGAGCACCAACTGTTTGATGGTGTCGGTGATTAAACCACAGTTTGCACTAACGGCATCTTTTGAGTTTGGGACGGTTTCTAAGCCCTTGGCACCAGTGTACACCCGCTAAGTTCTCAGAAGTCAAGGTGAGGCCGAAGGGGCGAGGTGGAGGGAGAACAGAAACACCGCGGAGGAAACGCTGCGAAAGGGACCCGGCGGCGGCACGAGTGGCCCCGCCCCTCGGCTCTCTCGCCCCGCCCTTCGGTACCGCCCCTTCCCGCGCCGCGCACCCGCGCGCCCCGCCCGCGGACGGAAGCGAGAGCGAGGCTGAACGCCTGACGTCAAGGCGACACCGCCAAACCTCGCCCAGAGTCAGGCGTGTAAACCAGCCGGAGCGGCGGCGGCGGCGGCGGCGGCGGCGGCGGCGGCGGCAGCGGCAGCGGCAGGACCGCCGTGGCGCCGGGAGCAGCGACCCGGAGGGAGCGTGAGGCGACGCTGGCTGCGGGCACCCGGTGACAGCGCGAGAGGTTCGCAGAGTGCGTGCGTGGCCACTGAGGGGAGCGGCGGCGGCGGCCGCGCGGGGCGGGGGCCGGGCGCCTGCTGAGGGGAGCCGCTGGGGTGCGGCGCGGGCCGGGCGCGGCGCGCGCGACGGTCAGGGGGCCGGGGCGGCGGCGGCTTCGGGGCGCGGCAGGTGGCGCTGGGGCCCGGCGCCGGGGCGGCGAGCGCGCTGCCTCCCAGGCCGGCGGGGACGAGCCGCCGCCGCGGGGAACAGCGCGCTTTGCGGAAGGGGTCAAATGTCTGAAATATGGCGGAGGACGTGAGAGCCCGAGGACCCCCCCACCCGCCTGCTCTTTTCTGCCCGCGGCCGCCGCTGCCGCTCAGCTGCCCGCCGCCCCTCGCAGGCTCCCCGGAAGACTCATCTCCCCGCCCCGGAGCCCCCTCGCCGGCCGCCTCGGTTCCTTCCCGGGTGTGAGTGGAAGTTAGAACGGAAACCAGAAAGTTGTCTTTTGCGAAGACTCAGCTTCCCCCAGTCCGGAGCAGGGGCGGAGAGCTTTCGGGGGAAACCACTCGCCAGCCCTTTTCGGGCTTGAGCCTGACAGGGGAAAAGTTTGCCTGAAATCGGGCTGCTTTGCTCCGTTTGTTGCGGGAAGTGGCAGGAGGAAGGCAGCGGAGGGAGCCCCACCTAGTCTGGAAGCAGCCACTGCGAAGAGAAAAAACTGTTTAAAGGGGCCTTTCCCATCGTCAGCAAGAGGAAATCTCTTTCTCTTTCAGAGGGAAAGAAAATCCAGGAAGTTTGTCCTCTTCTCTTTTTCGGACATCTCGGTGTGTCTAATCCTAACACTGTCAGCGCCATGAATATTATTTAAAACTACCCCCACTGAATCTAGACATCCTAGTTTTTCTTCTGAAAACACCGATAGCTTTTGGGGAAAAGACTATCCTTGCTGAGTTAAAGCTGACGATTTGCTTCCTCTTCGCTTGCTACCTCTTACTAGTTTAGAACAACATTTTTGCCCTGCAGCTCGTGTTCGGAGTGAAGATGAGCAGTTGTGTGTTACTGTAATGGGAAATCACGTTTTAACGGGGTAGAAAGTTGACACTGAATGAAGATTGTGGTTTTAATATTTTAAAATTTAAGCTGATTGGATTTTTGTTTTGCTAGTAGCGTAGCATCTACTATATAAACATCTAAAATATAATTTATAATTCTTATAAAACTTAAAGCTTTCAACTCGAAAATTCATTTTTGTATCCTCTTATTTTGTAATTAGAATGCTGTTTAGACTTGCTCAACAAAATCTTAGCAAGAGGTAACATAAAAAGGGGAGACGTTCATTTAACTTAAAGCTGGTATCACTCGTAAAAGCTGAACCTTGAATAGTATTTGAGTCATAATGTAGTCATGGGACTTTTTAAGGGCCGGAAAGGGCTATTTAGATCATCCAGTCCCACCCTCTGAATTTACGGTGGAGGAAACTGAGGCCTAGAAAAGATAAGATAACTAGTCAGTGGTCCTGCTGACTTGAAGGACAGTAGTCTATCCATAGTAGAGAAGCTGGAGGAAAAAATACGACGCTTTTGTGGTGAATTATTACATTTTGTAGAGGATAGACGTCCCATCATACTCCAAAAATATAAGTACCTTAGTGTAGAAGAATCCTTTGGGTAGTTTCATTATCAGGTTTTAAGAGAGGAAGGTGATATTCAGAAAGATTAAATAACTTTAAGGACACAGAGCCGTGAATGATAGTCTTATTTGAGCCCATCCATGCTTTCGGTCTCTGCATTATTGTGAAGGTGGTTTCACTTGCATTTTCTTTTTGTCATCATAATAAAGTGTGAGAGTTCCTTATCTGAAGAAGCCAGAAAGTAAATCTTTGAAACACCTGTATCCAGTTTGGTTTTAATGTGCCAGGTATGGGAATACAACTGAAGAACCCAATAATAAACTGACTTAATTTTAAAATGTGGTATGGGTTCATGCCAGTGTTGCTGCTTCTGCCCCCTAACACCCTCCCCCACCCTATGAAAATCGTCTCTTCTTTCTATGACAGGTATCGCTTCCTGCCGTCTGTTAAGTGTTTTTTGTTATCCCACTAAATTATAAACTCCATGTATTGTTTGTATGCCCTGAAACACAGCCATAGTATCTTAACTTAGAGACAATACCGGTTTGTTAAATGTAAGTACCTTGAGGGTAGGAACTTGATCCATTTTATTCTCTACTGTATCTTCGTTCCTAGAACCTTGCCTATGCATGCAGTGTTTAGCATTTATATTTAGATATTAACTAATGAATATTTAAAAGAGATGATATTTGAAGAGATCTTTGTATTCCTTCAAAAAGAAACATTTCCACGTTGGCTTTGGAGCCATTTTAACTTTACAGATTGATTTTTATCCTCAAAGCAATCCTGTACTGGGGCAGTTCAGTATTTTCTCTTAGTTGTATAAAGTGAGAGAGAGTCCCCGTGGTAAGGAGCCACCATGTAAGAAGGGTGTTATCAAGTGCGTCCTCTGATACAATTCAAGATTGATCAAGATTGGTAGAAGGCGGATGTGGAGATTGATAACATAGTAACTAATGATACATGTTGTTTTAACTATAAAGTCTAAGCTTTGAATGGGAAATAATCCATGTTGTGTTTTCTTTGACTTTTGTTGTAGGTATTTGATCAGTGTTTATTAAGGCAGTGAAATTAAATAGGGAATGGATTTCACAGAAATAGAATTTGGTTAATTTTTCAAAGGTGTCATTTATTTTTCTTCCAAAAGTGTAAGTAGACAGCTTTATTGCTGAATATCCGGATCTTATTGGTATGCATGTGTCATTTTCCCAAAGACTTAAAATACTGTGTTTCTGGGTTATGTATTGGTAAAGAGGGAGTGGTTATTGATCTGTAGTGTTTAGATTTGACTGACACGGGGGTAGTTTAGTATTTATGAACTGAATAGTCAAGAGCTGGTCTTCTCTTATGGCAGTGATGTCACATGTTCAGTCTATAGAAAATCTTGATAAAGATTGGTTGTAAACTTTGTAAGACCATGTAAGGTTGTAACTAAATTTATGCCTTGATTTTTTTTTTTTTTTTGTTCTTTCTCCTATCAATTTTGAAGACTGTTAATAAGAGTTACCCTTTTCAAATTGGATTTGTTTTAGAAAAAGTTAAGAAACATTTTGGCTGGTGCAATGATTCATTGTAACATTAGACATCTGCAAATGACTTGCCCTTGTGCTGAAAACCTAATGTTTTTCAGTGTTCTTAAAATATTTTGCAGTAGTACTAAAAGGTACTAATTATTACCTTTTGAGAACTTAAAAGTCTTTTCATTTGTTAGTCCTTTGGAAATTTTATGAATACAGTGGAAGCAATTGGTACAAGGAATAGAATGAATTTATCTATTTGCAATAAAGACTGGCTTGCTGTTTAATCTCGTAGTTAGTTTGAACCAATATATTTGGTCACTGGATTCTAAGACCAATCCCTTTAATCTTATAATTTATATTCTATAGAAAAGTTACCAGGAACTTTTTTGCTGCCTTAAAAAAAAAATCACTTTTTAAAGTACACCACTAACAAAAAGAAATATCAGTTCTCCATATTCCTAATACTGGTGTGTTTATTACTGATATTAGTCAAATCAAGGCTACAGAGCAACTGATTATTATTTCTGTAATGTCTTAAAGAATTTTTCATTGTATCAATAGTGGATCAAGATATTTAAACTTTTTAAAAAGAGCCAGCCTTAAAACTTATAAAGGAAAGAAATGACAATTTGAGGAATGTACCAGGGTTTTAATAATATTTAAATTACCTATCAAAAGAAAAAATACTGGGGGAATTCCCTGGCGGTTCAGCAGTTAGGACTCCACACTTTAACTGCACAGGGCCTGGGTTCAATCCCTGGTCAGGGAACTAAGATCCCACAAGTTACCCTGAGGCCAAAAAAAGAAAAAGGACGTATATTTGCCACATGAACTGAAGAATTTATATCTGGAATTTACTGTGTAGAACAGTATTCTGGGATATTACTAAGCCTAGAACTGTATATGAGGTGCTCAAGTACTAGAAATATGTTCACGTTTAAATTAAGAATCTTAGTCTATTAAAGACTTACAGAATAATTATCTAATGTTCTGATTTTGAATTTTATATTGGACTGGTTCCTAATGCCTAACACTTGTAGTTTTGATAATTTCGTAGTGTGCGTGCACTCGGTGGTCTTGTCCCGTGGTGGGTGGTGAAAGGTTTTAACTTGTACAGGTAGACTTAAAGATATTAAAGGAAGAGAGTATCTGTTTAAAGCAGTTACAAGTAATTTTGATCACCTATACATAATTTTGATCACAAGTGATTTGTTGAAATCATCACTTATACTACATGATAGAGCAGCTTCTTGAGTTTTCCAGTAGTTGCTTTGAGTATTTATTTGAGTAAATATGTACTTTTAATAAAATAGTTTTTTCTCCTGTATTTAAAACTTAGCATTTTGCTAAGTAACTTTATTTTGAAAGTATACAGTGGACTAATTGCCCTATTGGTGGATCACTTCTACCTGTTGCTTTCCTCTTCTTTGCCTTGTGGGAAAGAAACAAAAGAAAATCTGTTTTGTCCATTTAATAGCAGTTTTTGGCAAAAGCTTCTAAAGAGGAAATGGAAAATGTTACTCAAAATTCTAATTATCTATGTTTTCTATAATTTTTTCTTTTTAGAATATATTTTTCAAGTCACTGTGTTCTAAAAATGGAGTTTCTAAAAGCTCTTAGATACTGGGAATAAGGACTATAAATAAAGCTCTTTTTGTTTAATTAATAGTTTGTTGGTGTCAAAGTGGTGTGCATGTTGCATCCAACTTTTACCTTGTGTTTTAAGGTTGTAGTGAGACTACATTATGCCAGCATAGTTACATCTGCTGCTTCTAAGATTTGTAAGTTATCGTTAAGCTCCTTCGTATCTATAGCAAAACTCAGGAATCCCTCAGGAATCTTGCATTCTGTACTGTACAGATAATAACAAAGGATGGTAATGAGGTGTATAGACATGTGCATCTATTATTGTGCTGCTCTTGGAATTGTTGAACTTGAGATATTATACAAAAGTGCTTTGAATACAGATAAGTATAATCAAGAAAATTAGTATCACTTGTAATCTTTACCAGTGCAGTGAATTTTAAGGCAAAATTTGTACTTCTTTTCTGAAGTTTTTCTAACCTCTTTGCTTCCTCGGTGGGAAAGATGGCATGTACTCCTTAGAGATGTTGAGTTCAGATGTTCAGTGCAGTATTATTCATAAATGTTTATAAAATACACTAATGGGTAGTATTCTTGTTCTTTATGATAAAGCTTCTCTTCACCTTTAGCTTTGCTAGTGCCAAGTAAAGTTGACTAGGTTACTTAATTTTAAAGATTCCTACTAAGGTGTGAATGAGAACTAAGGAAGAAAATTGTGATTGTGAACAAATTGTCTAGCTCAGTGGTTTTCAAAGAATGGTCAAAGGAATCCTGGGGATTCCCTCGACATTTGCAGGGGTTCTACAAGTAGAAAACTTTTGACAGTAATACTGAGATGTCCTTTACATTTTCACTGTATTGATAGCTGTACCAATGTACAAAAGCAAAAGTCGATAAAGCTTGACATCTTAAATCAGGTCAGAGTACCACATTGTGTTAGCAGTCATTGTATGTATTCTTCATTGCCATATACTCACACTTTAAAGAAAAAAGAAAACCTAAACACACTTGATGAAGAAGTTTAAAGATAAAATCAGACATCAACTTTGTACACATCATTTTTTAGTATACTATCACTAAATAGAAAGTATGCTTAAAATACTTTTCTTTTTTTTTTTTTTTTTGCTCCTTACTGAAGTATAAGGGAAAGCATTTGTGTGATTATTTGAGTTGCAAGCTGAATTAGCCACTTTTTAAATGAACTCTGTTTTTACTTAGAAGAATGCTTGACAGACTAAAGAAGTTTTTCAGACTTGGGTATTAGATTTTCTCTAAAAGTGAACCTGTTGCTTTAAAAGGAAAAGATTGACAGTATTTATGAACAGTGGTTAAAGTTCTAATTTTCAAGTGAAAATTAGAATTTTGTAAAATTTGTGTTAGCCACTGTGCTCTTCACAGCTTCTCAATATCTTAAAAAAATTTTTCCGATGATATTGGTGATAATGAACATGGATTTTAAAATACTATGTAATAAAATATGTTAATATTTGAAGATCGACATAACTCTATAAGCCAGTATTTTCCAAGTCACCAGTGCATGAAAATCATGCCAGGGATAAGGAATCCTTCCAAAGTTCTAGCTAGACGACTGAGTCTTAATGTGATAGAGAACACAAGGTTTATTGATAAGGTTACACATTCCAGTATATTGCAGCTAATAGAGGTTGATATAGCATCAGAAGGGATTATCAACATTTATTTGAAAGGCTGTTAAGATACTCCTGTTTAAGCCCATCTGTTTGTCTGGTTATTACTTTTTTGTGTGTATTACTCATTTTTCCGTGCTTTACACTTTTTTGAACATATTTTTGTTGGGGGGAAGAGAAGAATAGGAACCATAGATGAACGCTGTGAGGCACTGCTTTCATGTGCATGATCTTGGAATCTCTTATTAATGTATAATCATTTTAAGTTTAGTTTCTTGGCAGTTTTTTTGTTTGTTTGTTTGTTTCTGTTGAGCAGTCTATTCAACATTTTTTGGGAGGGGTGGGGGGGGCATATCTCACTACTTGCAGAATCTTAGTTCCCCAGCCGGGCATTGAACTGCCGGGTTCCCTGGCAGTGAAAGCACCATGTCCTAACTACTGGACCAGCAGGGAATTCCTCCCATTCGATTTTTGATCACAGTAATAGATTAGGTAATTTTTAAAGCCACTTTCTTGTTTTAATACTTGTTTTGTACATCTGATGACTTAACCATAGATAGGTTGCATATACTGTATTGAAGTTTTGACATAACCTTGAATAGATTTTTAATAGTTGTCTTTCACAATTTTAGGATATATAGTAGCTTTCATCTGGTGACTCAGACAGTAAAGAATCCGCCTTCAATGTGGGAGACCTGGGTTTGACCCCTAGGTTGGGGTGATCCCCTGGGGGAGGCATGGCCACCCACTCCAGTACTCTTGCCTGGAGAATCCCCAGGACAGAGGAGCCCGGTGGGCTGCAGTCCCTGGGGTCACAAAGAGTCGGACACGACTAAGCACAGAACAGTAGCTTTCATACAGTGAAGCTATGTATATTTTTCCCCTTTCGAGCTTAATAATGTCTCCTTGACCTGAGAATTTGACATGTTGTTTAGATACTTTTCCAAAACAAATGATGTTTTTACCTTCTAGAAGAAAGTTCTTTTTTGTTTATTTAAGAACAAACCTTATTAAGCAACCATTTTTACAAAAGTCGTGTCTTAGGGTTATTCCAAATTTTTAAGGATTTTTAAGCTAACCTGATTGCAGTTCAAGTAATAAATTTCAGGTTATGAAAAAAGTAAGATACATAAGTTATAGTTTGTAGTGTACCTAGTTTCTTGGAAATTTAGTGCCAGTTATTTCCCTAGAAATAATGGGTACGTTCTGTGAAGAAACAGAGTATTGAGTCTGACCATCACTGCTTGAAAGAACAGGGTTTGTATCAGAGAGAGGATACGACGTGGTTTAGGGAAGTGTAAAAAGGTAATAACTTCAGGATAGTTTCAGGGATTAAGTATTATAGAATTCCTGCTTCCATGAGCTAATCCTGGAGTAAGGTAGGGGAGTTTAATAGGAAGCTTTCATGCTCCCTATATTAAATAATTAACTGGTCAGCCATTCTGGTTGTTCTGAATTAGACAACATACTAAGATCATATTTTATGTCCTGGACATGCAAAGTAGTCACAAAGTTGCCACTTGCTTGTATAGTTTTTATTTGCTAGCTAAAGCATGTTTGAAATTCCCTCTATTTTAGGCTTTTTTATACTTAAGCTTTTTTTTTTTTTTTTTTTTGAGAGCTCTCTCCCATATTTGGTCATCCTTCAACAAAGAAAAGATTAGATTTGCAAGCTTTTAAATACAGAAGAGCATTTGTAATACTTTTATATTGTTTACATGAAAGTAGTGATAATAATAATAGGCAATGAAGAGGCGAAAGGGCAGGAAGTAGGACAGAAAAAGAGAGAATGGTGATGAAGTTCTCTTTCTAAGGAGCAGGGCTGTTCCTGAGCAAAAATGGTAAACTCCACTTTGAAAAGCACTATGGTGCTTTAGTGATTGATACATCTTGTCTGCCAGAGGATCCTATGTGGAGGATAAATCAATATTATCTGTCAGTTAGAAATTATGGTATTAGAGTAAAAGTTTCTTCACTGTATGTGTGAGTTGAGAGTACTTTTGCTGTTTTTACTCTCAATTTGTACCCCACCTCCTTCCCCTGCTATGTCCAAAGTCTGTTTTCTATGTCTGTGTCTCTATTCCTGCCCTGCAGATAGGTTCATCAGTACCGTATTTCTAGATTCTATATATACACGTTAACATAGAACATTAGTTTTTCTCTTTCTAACTTCACCCTGTATGACAGGTTCTAGGTTCATCCACCTCACTAGTTGATCAATGCATTCCCTTTTATGGCTGAGTAATATTGCATTGTGTATATGCACCACAGCTACTTTACCCACTCATCTGTCGATGGACGTCTAGGTTGCGTCCATATCCTGGCTATTGTAAGTAGTGCTGCTGTGAGCACTGGGGTGCCTGTGTCTTTTTCAGTTGTGATTTTCTCAGGGTGTATGCCCAGTAGTGGGATTGTTGGGTCATTTGCTAGATTTATTCCTAGTTTTTTAAGGAATCTGCTGTCCGTTCTCCATAGTGGCTGTATCAGTTTACATTTCCACTAACGGTGCAATAGGGTTCCCTTTTCTCCACACCCTCTCCAACATTTATTGTTTGTAGATTTTTGATGATGGCTAGTCTGACAAATTGTATACTTTTAGTTGAGAGAATACAGTGTTCAATGGTTTGTCCTTACCAATTCCCATCATAGGCTATTTCTTACACTGGTTTTTTTTTTTAAGTGTTACATTTATTTCCAGCTATAGTCCCTCGTTTTTTAGGGCATCTGTCTCTTGAGGATTCATTCATCTGACTGCCTGTAATTGAGAGCCAGTCGTTCTCAGTTACTGTATGTTATGATTAAATTGTGTTATTATGCACAAAAGGTTCTTAGCAAAGACATGAAAAATTAATCATCACAAAATGTAAATGGAAGTTCCAAATAATACCCAAATGAGTGATATAGATGAGTGCTTATAGAATCAAGGTAAAAAGTGAAAACTCTTAGACTATAGTAGTCCAAGATGACCTTGAAAATGAGGTGAGAGTGTACATGATATTGAAGGGGTATGTAAGTTTTAGACTAACAGTGAACCCCAGGTAGACAACACAGAAATTAGAAAAGTGCAAAGTATGTTCAAGAATATTTTGCTGTAGCAGATGTTTGTGAAGTGGATTATAGGTCCATACTTTGGGGAAAGATTTGTTTTGAATTTTAGTAAGAGTATCAAGCACTTAATATTTCTAAAGTGAAGCACAAATAATTACAGTAAATGGGATAAATAAAACTGTAAATAGTTTCACATCAGTGCTTAGGTGAAATCTTTCTGTATAAAAATTTTATGTTAGGTCAGGTTTTGCCACTAAATTAAACTTTAGTTTTCAGAGATTTTGTGATTTCAAATTTTCTGAGAAACCGGTCTTAAATAGTGGAAAGGCTTTATTCTTCATTACTTTGTGTCTTTGGTGAGGACATCAGGATCTGACAATGTTACTTTGAAGAAGTTAGTATAGAAACAGTCTCTGCCAAGGAGTTCTTTTTGACACAGACTTAGGGTGGAAGGCACTGCTGAGGGTGATGAGTCTTAAAAGGTATGGGAGAACCACCTAATTCGAGTCCAGTTAAATGTCTGAAAGTAGTGGAGATTCATGAGTGTATATTAGTGCCTGGAAAGTAGTGGTGGTTTTTTTGTTTGTTTGTTTGTTTTAAATGTAATGCTTGAGAGCTCATATTTTAGCTAAGGTTTCTTTTTTAATTTTGAAAGTCTTATACCCTGCAGTTTGCCTCCCAATTGATAGATTTCTAAGAATTATATAATACATTTAATTGTGAACTTAGAGCACAAGAGAAAATTAGAATAGTCATATTGTAGGACTAACATAATCTCTATTGTAACATCCTTGGTGGAATTACTTGGTATTGACAAGGAAAGAATTTTAAAAGTATGAAGATCCTACTTTGAACTCAGGATTGATCATGAGAAGTACCTGCCCATTTTTTGTGTTTTCCACATATGCTCACCTTATTCTAGCAGCCTAATTACTTCTAACTTCAGTTCTCATTGCCTTTATCCATTCATTTGGTGTATATTAATGTCCAAGAATGCAAACATGTGTGCTGTTTTTAGATATTGACTTGTATCCATAATTGCCAAGACAGGCATGTTTCAAAGCTACTTTATTTTAAAAAGTGCTTATTAACCTAATAATTATACTAGTAAGTGGAATAATGTATGAAAAAGCCAAATGTAAGCATTGTTTATGGCTTCCAAAGTGTGGCGTGCCTTTTATTTTTCTAAGTGGTCTTTATTTTACTGGGTACTAAGTGCATCTGTAAATAAACTAAGGAGGCTAGAGTGTAACAGGAAGAACTATTAAATTAGACTACGTTACACCAGTGTGGGCATTAGCTAACATAAACTGCTGCTTAGATTAAGATAGTAAAATTATTAGAGAAAATTATGTTAAGTACCTGTGCTTCCACTGTCTTTTGTTAGTTGGTTAATTTTTCTCCTCTGACTGTGGCACATTTATTAGGAAATTTTCCATTAGGAGTGCCCTGGTCTTGAAATTTCACTTAGAATGTAATGCAAATTATAAACCCACAGTCTAAAATTATGGCATTCTTATTATGGTTTCAAATGCATTTGGGGGCAATCGTATTAAGCTTTGTCATTAAAATCTCAGAAATGTAACACTAAAATGAAATAAAAATTTGTGTAGTCAACTAAAATGAAATAAAAATTTGTGTAGTCATTTGTTCCTTCTCTCATAGAAGACTAATTCTGTTTATTTCTGAATTCAGCCTTATGTTGAAACAGACTGTAAAGTTCTGTTTAAAAAGTGTTCCCCCATGCTTGTGGAGGGTAGTATATTATAAAATCTGAATATCTATGTTAAAATAAATGTTTGTGACACTTTGCCATTCATAGAAATGAAAGGGATTTGTTTTAGAATCCTTACCTTTAACTTGAATTCTAATCTATCTGCTGGTAGTAAAAAGCTTCACTTCTGATTTCTTGAAATGCATGAAAACAAATATTTTCCCTAACTAATGAGGATATCTTCGTAGTTGATGTAATCATTTCATTCTGCAACCTGTTCTGGAAAAAGTATTGAACACCTTTGGTGTAAGTGTTAAATTTTGGACTCAGAAATTCAGGATGCTTGGAGAAAATGTGGCTTCACTAGGAACATAGTAAAATATCTGGTTAACCTTCTTACTCCCCCAAATAGTCATCCCTTTGGAGTGGTGGTGCCTCTTCTTTTGTGTGATGTGTGGAAGCTAAGCTGTTAATAGTGGATTATTTGAACGACTAAGGATTGTTTAAAATATTTCTGGAGGCCTCAGGAACACAAAGACTTTCTGTACTAAATTGGGAACACTTAATTGGAAGCAAAAAAAACAAGAATAGTACAGGCTCTGGTAGACTCTGACCTTTCTTTGCTAGGAATATAGGTCTTAGGATCTTGAGGAAAGAAGGTATTATCAGTCTTTTAGAGTACTTTTAAAAACACAGACATATCCAATTCCTATGATATTGAGAGATGTTATTGATAACCACTGGTCTAATATCACTTAATTCTCCTAGACTTTCGGGGCTTTAAAATTTAAATTTGATCTGACCTTGAGACATCCCGTCCAACCATTCCCATCAGTGCCTTCGATTAGCCACATCTTAAATATGCGTGGCTCTTTGCTTCCTATCCCGCCAGGGTATGGCCAATACCCTGGCCAGGCTGCATCTATCAGAAACATAATATCTGACTATAAATGTCTTATATGAACATACAGACGTGGGTGTTCACGTTTATCTTTAGAGAGACTCAGTGTCTGAAAACATGAAGACCTAAATGAGTCTTGGTGGATAATCTTGCTTTATAGAAAATGAAAATGCCAAGTACTAGCTTTTGCAGGCTCCTTGGTAGCTGGGGCACAAGGACTTGACATAGGCACAAGAAACAAAGAACTTTTAAAAATAATCTGAAAGGAAACTTTGCGGAGCCCTAGGCATGAATGCTTTAATGCTGGGCTGTTTATTATATTAGCCACTCCCATAATCAAAGCGCGAAGATTTAATAAATCAAATTTAGCGTCACATGTAAAGAATACACTTTACCCAAGATACCCTTTCCAGTTTTATCTGTAAAACATGATGGAGTTTTGGGATATGTTGGAGTCTTACCTTAAGTTCTCCTAATAATAATTTTGTCATCCTTAGAAATAAACAACTGAACCTGTTGACCAAGTGAATAAGGTGCCTCTTGAATGTTGTAAAATAGAGCTACATCAGCCATGCCAGAACCAAAATTGTTGTTTTTGAGACAGTCCTAAGCATTCACATGAACCATTCTCGATTCCTTTCGGGATTTTCTGTTGAGGTTTTTTCATATTATTTTGCAGCTAATTCATCTTTGTGAAACTATCAGACAACAATGTTGGCTTTATAAAATATTCTACAGCAGAAGTTTTCAAAGGTTTTTATTTACAATCCTGTTTCTCCTTTCCCTAAACCGTAACAAACATTGATCATTGAGAACTGTATTCTTTTCCCTTTGTGTCCAGAATCATTATTAACAACTGCACTCCAGGTAGCCATTAATATTTTGAGTTGCTATTTGAACAAAAGCCCTTTTGCCACCAGTAAATTAATAAACAGAATCTATCCTTAGGACAGTATCAGCGAACTTTCTGTAAAGGGCCAGTTAATAAATGTCTTGGGCTTTGTGGGCCACATAGTCTCTGTCACAACCACTGACTCTGCTGTCTTAGTATGAGTAACTGTAGACAGTACGCAATTGCATGGCTGTGTTCCAACAAAACATTACTTACCTAAGACAGACATGGTAAAATTTGGCCTGTGGGCTGGAGTTAGCCAACCTGTGCTCTGGGGCTGGAAACTGGTTTTGATTGATTCAACAAATAATTGCCTTTGTATTCCAGGCACTGTGTTAAGTGTTGGTTATACGGCAATTAACATTATATATAGATCTCTGGTCATGAGGTATTTAAACCTTAACTGATTATTTTTTTAATGCTTTCTATGTGCTTAGTCAGTCATATCCAACTCTTCTTGACCCCGCAGCCTGTAGCCCGCCAGGCTGCTCTGTTCATGGGGATTCTTCAGACAAGAACACTGAAGTGGGTGGCCATGCCCTCCTTCACCAGATCTTCCCAACCTAGGGATCAAACCCAGGTCTCCTGCATTGCAGGCAGATTCTTTACTGTCTGAGCCACTAGGGAAGCCCTTTAATGCTTTAGGCATACTCAAAGCAGCTTGAGGGAAGATGTAAGAAATAAGTGAAGTAAGTGTTAGTCTCTCAGTCGTATCTGACTGTTTGCGACCCCACGAACTGTAGCCCTCCAGGCTTCTCTGTCTGTGGGATTCTCTAAGCAAGAATACTGGAGTAGATTGCCATTCCCTTCTCCAGAGGAATCTTCCTGACCCAGGGACTGAATCCAGGTCTCCTGCAATGCAGGCAGATACTGTTTGAGCTTCAGGGAAGTCCAAAAAACATGGCCTGCCCTGTATATTTGCCTCATTTGTCAGTACAGATGAGATCTTAGGCAAATACCCTGAGTGCCATGTTCCATGGTAGTGGTATTAACAGTAATCTCAGGATGCTTTAGATACCGGATGGTGAGGTATGAAAGTTAGCATCTTGTTATAAAAGGGTGGGGATGGGGGGGCAGCTAGGATGCGTGGGTCTAGTATCTGCGCTGTCTGAACGTAATAGCTGCTTCGTATTCACACGGTGTTGTGGGATAAAACGGAAATGACCAGCTGTCTTAACTGTCTTCTGTTAGTCTCGCAGTTTCTTTCCTCTATGCAGCATTGTGCTTCTTAGCTCTTAATTTTGATTTTCATCATCTTTGTTATAGATTTCATCTTACAGATCAATTCATGCATTTTAAAAGTAGGTCATATATTAATCATATTTAATAAAATGCTAAATTTTTCTATATGTATTATCCTGGTTTCTGTTAGAACTCCTTTTATTCATTTAAAAAGTACCTCATGTATTAACAGTGCATATATGTATGGAATCTAGAAAAATGGTACTGTATCAACCAATTTGCAGGGCAGCAGTAGAGACACAGACAGAGAGAACAGACTCGTGAACAGTTGGGGGTGGGAGGAGAGGGTGGGAAAATGAAGAGAGTAGCATAGAAACATACACAATACTATATGTAAAATAGATGGCCAGTGGGAATTTGGTGTATGACTCCGGGAACTCACACCAGGGCTTTGTGAGAACATAGACGGGTGGGATGGGGTGGGAGGTGAGAGGGAGGTTCGGGAGGGAGGGGACATATGTGCAGGGCTTCCCTGGTGGCTTCGTGCTAAAGCAACTGCCTGCGATGCAGAAGATACAGGAGGAGCCCTGGGTTCGATCCCAGGGTTGGGACGATCCCCTGGAGGAGGGCATGGCAACCCCATCCAGTATTTTTGCCTGGAGAATCCCAGGGACAGAGGAGCCTGGCGGGCTACAGTCCATGAGGTTGCAAAGAGTGGTACACGACTGAGGTGACTGGGTGCGCACATGCATGGCTGAATCATGCTGAGCTATGGCAGAGATCAACACAATATTGTAAAGCATAAAGCAATTATCCTTCAATTAAAAATTCATAAATTTTGACAAGGGGGAGTACCTTTCATTTTCTCCATATTGGTATAGTTTTCTTCAAAATATCCACTACTGTTGATTACCAAATGAGTCAGATCTCTTGACCAGTCCTCAGAGATCTTCATTTTATCTTAGCTGTAGACTCTTTCTCTGTTTTTACTGTCTTGTTCTTTTTTACCTTGAGATTCGCTCAGACGGTGCTTTCTCTTGTGGTCTGATCACATTCCTACACTTTGCCGCCTTCTGTGCCTTTGCTTTCACTTTTCTCTGGCACGGTTTCCTTAATGCCAGACCTTTTAGTCATTTGCTGTCATCTTCATAAATCTGTTCCTGACCCTTTCCTCAATTTCCATAGTATTTTTGTTTCTCACATTTTCCATGATTTTTGTCTCATCTTTCTTAGAAAATTGTAAGCTTCTTGAGAATAAGTATGTTTTGCTCATCTTTGTAACCCTCATGATCATTTGCCCTGAATGCATATTCAGATACTAATTCGATGAAAGCTGTAATTTCCTACTTAAGCAAGGGACACTGTTCCTTCATGACAAATTCCTTGGATTTTTATCCAAATGAGAAAAGTCACTTCAAAATACATTGTAAATTGTAAAGGCTGTACAAATACTGTTTGTTACCATAAACACTCAAACTTGGCTCATGCAAGTGCTGCTATGCACAGTTTGCTTTTTAATTTCCATGTTTTGTTTCAAAGAAGAAAATGATAGTGAAAAAAGAAGCTTTGTAGTCCATTTGCAGGATGTTTTCTAAGCTTTCACAGTTCCACATCTTTAAAACTATGAAACATGAGAGGAAGAAAATTCCTATCAGTATGTGTTCCACCAGAGGTGACCAGCCACCTTGTTTTGCTCGGACGGAGAAGTTCCTGCAACACAAGACTTTGAATGCTAAAACCAAGACTGTTGGTCACCCTAAGTCCACTTTATGATGTAGCTGTCTTTCTTGCTTATAACTGTTTGTTGTTGTTGTTCAGTCTCTGAGTTGTGTCTGACTCTTTACGACCCCATGGACTGTAGCCTGCCAGGCTCCTCTTTGCATGGGATTTCCCAGGCAAGAATACTAGAGTGGGTTGCCATTTCTTTCTCCAGGGAGTCTTCCTGACCCATGTCTCCTGAATTGGCAGGCAGATTGTTTATCACTGAGCCTCCTTGGAAGCCCTATAACTGTTAGGACAGTTTAATAAATGCCTGGTAACTAGGCTATTGGCTTCGGAGGAGAGGAGTGTTGGGACACTTGGGCTTTTATTAAGTTTCTGAATATTACTTATTTTGGACAGACATTCTTTAATGTTCAAATAAAAATGCATTTGACTAATTGGAATATGTGTATGATATTATCATACATACACATATTATCAGAACGTAGTGCTAAATTTTTTAACATCTGTCACATGATTAATGCTTTATTTAAATGTATTTTTTTATTAGACACAGCAAAGTCCAAGGCAGCTTGAAATTTACCTCAAGTGGTTTAAGCTTTGACCATAGATTAACAGAGACTGTGTTTGTAAAGAAACATCTAGGGTAATGTGTGCATAGTCATTCCTGTGCTGAAATTAGCTTTTGTGTCTGTTCATGTTATGTAAATCAGAGTTTGGCTGAGATATCTTTAATAGCAGGTGTACAACTTAAAATGGCTACTAAAAATCCTTAGAAATTTGTCAGCAGTTAAGCCATTATGGGACAGAAACTATCTGGGACACTAAACAGTGTCCTTAATTTGATGGCTAAAATAGGCTCTTCTGGGATGGTTTTTTTGGTTGTTATTCTTTCATTATTTTTCTTGTTTTAAGAATGTGAATAGACTCCATTTGGTATTTCAGCTTTTTATGGTTCTTTTTGCCACCTCGTGAGACTTGCAGGCTTATATCCTGGACCACATTGTTGTAGAAAAATTACTTTTTCCCTAAAGCAAGTGTATCCAACATTATAGTCTTCTCTAGAAATGTAAAGAGAGATCTGAATGTTGAAAAAACTTGAGAAGACAAGAAAACAGGAACATTCACATTGAAGTTGAGAAGAGCTATATCCTTTTCACATGAGAAGGAAATCTGCCCTTTTTTGCTGATAGTAGTTTTTGTTGATTATTTTGTTGTTGTTGTTGATTTTTAATAGATACATTTTATTTTTAGACTAGACTTTCTTTAAAAGAATATGGAGTAAACACTGGCAATACTGTCACTATAGCAGTAGTATCTGTTCCTAGAGAAATCAGAAGTAGGATGTAAGGTGCTTATTCTTCCGTGTAC
Source organism: Dama dama (assembly GCF_033118175.1). NCBI lineage: Eukaryota > Metazoa > Chordata > Mammalia > Artiodactyla > Cervidae > Dama > Dama dama. The sequence continues at coordinate 60,256,872 of NC_083683.1, read as the reverse complement.
AAAAGGCTTCAGATAAAGAGGAAAAAGACAAAGTTCAAAGACACAGTGTAGGCAAATAATTTTTCTATTTTATGGTTTGTTGTAAAATACAAGCTAGTCATTTGAGTGTTTTACACTGAGAAACTCATTAAACCTAGAAGGGTTTTTGGTTTTGTATGCATTTTTTCTGCTCATACTTCTTTTTCTCATAAACAGGCAAAAGACTCCATCAGAGTTCATTTGATAAAGGTTTACAACTAAAATTATAAAACCTTAAAATTAAGATTTTTTTGTTGTTAAGTTTCATCCGACTCTTTGTGACCCCATGGATTGCAGCACACCAGGCTACCCTGTCCTTCACTGTTTGACAGAGTCCTTCCCTATCTCACAAACTCATGTCCTTTGAGTCAGTGATGCCTTCCAACCATCTCATTCTGTTGCCCCCTTCTCCTCCTGCCCTTAGTCTTTCCCAGCATCAGGGTCTTTTCCAATGAGTCAGTTCTTTGCATCAGATGGCCAAATTATTGGAGCTTCGGCATTTCAGTGAACATTCAGGGTTGATTTCCTTTAGGATTGACTAGTTTGACCTCCTTTCTGTCCAAGGGACTCTCGAGAGTCTTCTCCAGCATCACAGTTTGAAAGCATCAATTCTTTGGCCCTTAGCCTTCTTTATGGTCCAACTCTCGTATCCATACATGACTACTAGAAAAAACCATAGCTTTGACTGTATGGACCTTTGTTGGCAATGTGATGGCTCTGCTTTTTAGTATGCTGACTAGGTTTGTCCTCCCAAGGAGCAGGCATCTTTTACGTTCATGGCTGCAGTCACTGTCCACAGTGACTTTGGAGCCCAAGAAAATAAAGTCTGTCACTGTTGGCTTTTTTCCACCATCTATTTGTCATGAAGTGATGGGACCAGATGCCATGATCTTGTTTTTGTATGTTGAGTTCTAAGCCAGCTTTTTCACTCTCCTCTTTTCACCTTCATCAAGAAGCTCTTTAGTTCCTCTTTGCTTTCTGCCCTTAGGATGGTGTCACCTGCATATTTGAGGTTATTGATATTTCTTCCCACAATATAAATTGTACATTTCAAACTAATAAGCCAGAAATATTGAGTGAAACATACTACACATAGTACATTTATAATCTTGCTAAACAAATCAGTGTTCTGTTCTATACCTGAAGCATTTTGAATGCAGACATTGAGCATCTTTCTAATCTCTTTACCAATAAAAGATGTTACTGCCATGTTCGTACATTGTCAGTTTCTCCTCCACTGTTTTGGAGACCTATACCAAAAGGTAGAAGATCCGTACTACCAAATCTGTTCGTCTTAGGTTCCCTTTCTGATTTAATGACCTCTATGTCCATTTGTTTGATCATGCTACATCTCACTTTCCTTTCCTCACCCATTCTAGTCTGTCCCCATGTTCTCTTGATTCTGACTTAGACATTTCTCAAGTATCCATTCTCTTTATTCTTTCTATCACTGTCCTGACTTAAGTCATGATCTTTTACCTGCACTAAACTCCTTCCTAGAGTTCAGAAAACTAATACTCTTGTTCTGTTTTCTTTTATAACACACATGTTCATTTCCCAACTTAGAAACTTTGTTTCTCAGTTTCCTACAGAGTACAGGTCAGGAGTCCCCTTCCTCTTATACCTACCGCCCTTTCCCATGTACTCATGATGTAATGAATTCTCATGCTAATCTTTTTTTCCCAGAATGCCCTCATCTCCCAGTGAATCTGCCTATTTCTTAAAATATCCACTGGTCTGGATTAAATATCCATTTAGGGAAACCTTGCCTAGCATATCCTTGTTGGTGGTTTAGTCTTGCAAGTCATGACTGACTCTTAAAACCCCATGGACTGTATTCCGCCAGGCTTCCCTGTCTGGGATTTCCCAGGCAAGAAGACTGGAGTGGGTTGCCATCCCCTTTTCCAGGGGATCTTCCCAACCCAGGAATCGAACTCAGGTCTCCTGCATTGCAAGTGGTCTCTTGCGTGAGGAAGACGTGGGTTTGGTCCCTGGGTCCGGAAGATACCCTGGAAAAGGGAATGGCTACTCACTCCAGTATTATTGCTTGGAGAATTCCTTGGACAAGGAGGTTCATGGGCTGGAGTCCATGGGGTCACAAGGTGTCAGACACAACTAAGCATATCCTTCTAGGCAGCCAGTTCTCTTCTGTGCAGTAGTGTTTTGTTCTGTAAACTCTACTTGATTGTGAGCTAACACAGTACAAATGCTATAAACATTTTAAAGTTCTAAACTTACAAAGCATCTTCTAGGATATAAAAGCTACTGAAATAGAGCTTTTATATTTGTTTTTTCTCAAGTTTCTGGAATGCCCTACCTCTTTATCTTTACAATTAAAGCTAACATCTCTTATCTGGTCATGAACATTCAAGTGTGTAATAAATTAATGTTTTCCCTTCATATTTGCATCCCCCTTTTTCCACATGAGAAATAATGAGAGCCCTTATGAGGTAATGGAGTGGAGAGAATGGAATTGATTTCAGAGACACCAAGGTAGAATGGATCAGACTTGGTAATGGGGTGAAAAAGAGAGACAAATGACAACTCCCTGGGGTATACGGTTTTCTGTAGTATACTATAGTATGCTTTTGAAGCCTTTCAGGTGCTTCAGGTTTTAAGCACTGTAGACAGTTAGATAGGATAAAAAAAAAAAAGTACCATTGTGTTAAGCATTTTGCATGGAATAAGTTACTTTATTTGAATTTTTTTTTAACTTAAAGAAGTACTATTTTTTCCCATTTTCAGATGAGGAAATGAGGCACAGAGAGGTTAAATAGCATGACCAAGATCATTTAGCTAATAATATGTGTTAGAACCAGCATTCTAACCCGGGTAATCTGATCTAAAATCTGTGCTCTTTAACTGTTGTTATATTTTCCTATTTTGCATTTGGTTTTTTTCCAATTTAAAGTATAGTTAACTAAGGCCTCTTAGCTATGTGTATGTGTGGAATTCTAAGATATGTAGCAGATAATAAAGCAGTGCCCACACTGCATTTACCTAAATTCAGTTCAGCAAGCCCAGCAGCTCTTTGAGTCATTATGTATGCCTATAGAATTTATTACAGCTAGATCTGACAAGAGGGAAAAAGCTGACAGGTAATTTTTAGGACATGTCCGAGGACCTGGGGGACCAGGAGGGACACAGATCCAGCTGATAGAAACTAATAAGGTGATCTTGAGCCCCCATTAATTTATTCTTGCCTGCTTTTGAAACATTGTTGGGATCTCCATTTTTTGTGATTTTTTTTTGGGGGGGGGGGTTCACTTAACTACCTTGCTCATGTATTGACTAAGAAATCTATTAAGCTTTCTTTATGTGGCTCTTCCGCAGTTGTCAGATTACTGATAGTTATACTCTAGTTAGTATATTCTCTCAGAGATGTGATCAAGTACTGAACTGAAAGGTAACTGCAGTAAAAAGTTCAATAATAAAACGGGAAACAGCTTCAATTGCACATCATAGTGTATGTTGGAATAAGCTTCATTTACTGACAATATTAATCCAATATTAATCCATGAAAAGCATGAAAGGAAGAATTTTTTTCCTCTGTGAAGTGTTATAAATACGGTCAGGCTAGAGAAGATGCTATGAACAGTTTGATGGTCTGCAAATTCTTTGCTCGAGTAGATTTAGAAGTCTAGTTTACAAAAAAGACCTTTTTCTTGGTGGAGTATAAAATTAGTAAGATTACAAACATTTGCCATTTGTCCTCTCATCCGTGGTATTCATTTTTAAGTTACTGTTTATTTTGCAGTTCCCTGTTAGTAGTTTGGTTTTGTTTGTTTGGGAGGGTGTTTTGTGTTTTTGGCTGTGTTGTGAGACATGTAGGATCTTAGTTCCCCCACCAGGAATCAAACCTGTGCCCCTGCATTGGGGGTGCAGAATCTTAACCACTAGACCTTTTAGTTCCAGAAGCTCCAGACGTTTTGTTTCTAAAAGAGAGTTTGAGCCAGTGTTCAGTTACGTTCAGTCACTCAGTCGTGTCCAACTCTTTGCGACCCCGTGAACTGCAGCACGCCAGGTCTCACTGTCCATCACCAACTCCCGGAGTCCACCCAAACTCATGTCCATAGAGTCAGTGATGCCATCCAACCATCTCATCCTCTGTTGTCCCCTTCTCCTCCTGCCCTCAATCTACTCAGAAGTTTTGAACTCTAACATTGTGTCTAAAAGATTAGTCCAGATTCTTTCAACATTTGAGTAGTTAATTTTATTTAAGAGTGAGAAGAGGGCATAGTAATCCTCTTTAGGTACTAAAATACTACTTTGGGAGTAGGAGGCAGGAAGGAGAAATCAAATATCATCTCTTCCAGAAAGTGTTCAGTGGGAGAGGTAGTGTCACTTGACTTTAGGAACCAGTAGTTAAGTGTTTTTACTTAGCCCTTTATAGTTTAAAATCACAGAATTTCAAATGTGAGTGGGGTAGGGGTATATAGGGAGGGTTGTAGCTAAACAACTTGAGGATAGGAAAATCACTTGAATTACCAGTGTTTTGGCAGAATTTTATTTATTTTTAATTGGAGGATAATTGCTTTACAATGCGTTTGTTTCTGCGTTACATCAGCATGAATCAGCCACAGGTGTGTGTATATATATATGTCCCCTCCCTCATCAACCTCTCTCCCATCCTCTCCCACCCCTCTGGGTTGTCACACAGCATTGGGTTGAGCTTCCTGTGTCACACAGCAAATTTGGGGAGAATTTTAATTTGTAGCTATTTGGAGATCCTTCTGACTTAATATTTTAATGGAAACGAATTATAAAATGTTGCTGTCACTTTTTAAGTATTGATTCTTATAACCTGACTTCCCTGGTGGCTTAGACGGTAAAGCGTCTGCTTATAATGTGGGAGACCCGGGTTTGATCTCTGGATTGGGAAGATCCCTTGGAGAAGGAAATGGAAACCCATTCCAGTACTCTTGCCTGGAGAATCCCAAGGACAGAGGAGCCTGTTAGGCTACAGTCCATCGGGTCGCAAAGAGTTGGACACGACTGAGCAACTTCACTTTCGTTCTTTCACTTTCTTATAACCTACTTTCTACATTTATTAATGAGATTGATTTAAAGAATAAGATTATAGAGTTGAGCATGTAAGTGTCTCTGGAACCCAAAAGTTGTTGGTTTTCATACTATTCCTGCTGTAGAGCATTTTCTTTTTGACTGAAGTTACAGTTCCTACAGGGCAAGTATAATAAACTAATTTTTTTTTAATTTAATTTTTTGAGATATATGCCCAGAGCATCTCGTGTATGTATGTGTTTATTTTTTGGCCACACTGCATGGCATCTGGGATCTTGGTTCCCCAACCAGCTATTGAGCCTGTGTCCCCTGCAGTGGACATGCAGAGTGTTAACCACTGGACCACCAGGGAAGACCCTTAATTTGTGTTTAATGTCAGGATTTGTGTAATTCATTTTCCATTGGGATTCATGATAGTCTGTCAACAACTAAAGAACTTAAATGGCATGTTACCTAAAAATAGTTAACTTGTTAGTGGCCTTTTAAAAATTTTAAATACTTCTTTCCTTTGCTGAAATGAATTGTTAGTCTTTAACTCATTCCTTTATTTGACAAACATTTCTGAACCTAATAGGGAACACCAAAATAAATATGGTAATGACTAACATTTATGGCTTTTATAGCCAATTTGTGTTCTTATTTAACCTGCCCACTAACTGTGAAAATTGGTATCACTGTTTTATAGATAAAACACAAGCCTAGAAATAAGTGAAAACTCATTGGTAAATTGAATAAATAGCCAGTTTTCTAGATCTTCTTATTTCTGGAATCCATGTTTTACAACCCTGGACTGCAAAGGTAGTATAGTTTTTACTTTTATGGTATAAGGAGAAATTAACTTTGGTCCTCAAACTTATCTAAATGACTTCCTTATTGATACCTGAATTGGCCATACTTGGCTAAGGGAAGTTTCTAAAAATGTTAGTTGAGTATTTGGTTTCAACTTCTTAAAATATAGGATTGTTTTGTTCATTAAAACATAGATCCACCATTTAAAAAAAAATGTGTTTGCTTTTTAAGATAATCTTGATTTCAAGCATTTTCATGGTAACTATGGATACAAATTTTGTTGCTGGATTAATATAAATAAAGTTTACCAAGTTCCTTTGGTTTGATGGTGTGTTGTATTTTATCCGGGATAGAATTAAAGCCACCTTTAAATAGAATCCATTATTCAGTGTTTTATCGGTCAGCCTGGTGACATTTGGTCCCCAGTCCACATTTTTGCATATTTTATATGTAAACTTTTCTCTTGCAACGACCTTTTGCGGCTTTTTATATTTTACTTCCCAGTCTTAATCCTTATAATCAATACGTATAATTCTGTACAACCAGTCTCTTCATTTGGGTTGATAGTTGAAGTATATTTCCTGAGGGAGAACCTCATACCCACGCCCTAATCTTAAATTAGTTTGAAAGAACCCTTGATTGACCTCACAAAGCATTTTGGACTAGCATGCCAGAAGGAAGAAGAAAATGTAGACGGCTTTTGCATCTTGTGTGCCCAGTAGTGTAGCAAATGAATAGGAAGATTGTCCTTATTGTTTCAAGCCTTTTTATTTAGCTTTATTATATTTGAAAGATAATACTAAAATGTCTATAATATTAAACCTCCATTATGTAGTTAGGAAAAGAATATTTACATTATCATTAAATTTTATTACCAAAACAGAATTTCACAGTTGGCCCTTGAATAGCGTGAAGGTTCGGCAGACAAAAATTCAAGTATAACTTTACAGTCAACTCTCAGCATCCAAGGAGTCAGCCCACCTCCAGTTGTGTAATACGAATTTATTTTTTTAAATAAGTGGACCCCACATGGTTGAAACCCATGTTGTTCAGTGGACAGTGATATATCATTTTAGACTAAGAAGGAGGAGTATAACACTAGGATACTTTAAAAAAAATTATTTCTCTTTATAAATCTTCAAAACTTGATGTAACAGTATATTTTGGAATTGAAAGGGACCTTAGAGTTCATCTAGTCCAGAAGTAAAAGAACTAGTGGCCCAGAGTCCAGATCTCCATAACTCAAATAAATGTGTTGGTTTTCACAATATTCACAGTTTTTAGATTTCGAATGACTTTAGCTGTATAAGTGTTCAGTCTATTTGGCCTTAATCCACACTATTCCTTAATAGTAACACCTTGCTCCTGGAGGCATTTTACATGCCTACAACTTCTAAAATAGAGCCAAGCCTCTTAAATCACAAGATAATATTGCCTCTACAACCTTTTGTCTCCTCTTAGAAAGCCAAACAAGAGAGTGTATGACCGAGTCCTGAAGTATCTGATGCAGCCCGTCAGAGAGAGGGGCAGTCACTGCGGGTTGAGATGGTGGCTGAGAAGACTGCAGATGTTTCTGACATTACCCCCCTAAGGACTGCATCCTGAGTATTTTTGCGTCAGGAACATTCTGTCCTGACCCATGTGCTGTTTTTTCTACAGTGAGGGGTAATAATGAATATCCTCCTGTATAGAGTTAGCAGAGGAAATCGCCAAGGGGCATTTTGTGCATATTGAACAATGCTACCTCATAAGACCAGCTATGTTTAGAATCCTCCAGAAATCCCATTTTTACCCCAAGAGGCACATTGAAGTCTTGAGCTCTCCTGTGGATCCTAAACAAATGTCTGTGACTATCTCCAATCCAGATTTAAGTTCAGCCACAAATTAATTGGAACATCACCCCACCAAAGATGTTGATTTAAAAATACTGAGCAGAACAAAGCCTGATAAGAGTCTTTCGTTGAAAATAGGATTTAATATGAATTTGTTGAAATGACTGACTACTGAGCTATATAGTACTTTGACTTTAAGACCTTTATTACCACCCTGATTAAAATTTTAATCTCTCCATTCCTTGCTGTCTCCCTTAACTAGTTTTATACTTTTTTCTCCATAGTACTTGTCAAATTACCATGTTTTATATTGATTTTGTCTTCACCCCCCCCCCAACTGTAAATTTTGGGGGCAGGGTATTTTATTCACTGCTTTATTCTGTTTGCCTGGAACAAAGCCTAACATGTAGAAGGTACTCACATGTGCATGTTAAATATTGAGTGCTATAATACAGTAATCTTGATAGAAGATGTCATTTCTTAGATTTTCTTTTTAAATTCTCAGGTTTTAGCACAATTCTTGGTTCAGAGTAGGTCTTCAGTAAATATCAGCATGAACTAAAGAGCCAAGAGGTGTTTTACTACATCTGTTTTTCATTTTGTAATGGTGTCTGTTTAAAGCTTCCCCAGTGTTTTTTGCTTGTTTGTTTACTAACTTGTTTGGCTGCATCAGGTCTCAGTTGTGGCACATGGGATCTTGGTTGCGTCACGCGGGATCTTTCTTTGGGGTACGCGGACTCTCTAGTGGTGCATGGGCTCAGTAGTTTCCGCAGGTGGGCTCTCTGGCTATGGCATGTAAGCTTCATTGCTCCACGGCATCTGGGGTCTTAGTTCCCCCACCAGGGATCAAAACCCATGTTGTCTGCGCTGCAAGGCAGACGCTAACCACGTCTAAGTCCCTTCCCAATGAGTTTTAGATTTATAATCTTGTAGTTCTTAATCAGGGACAGTAATGTCTGACCTTGGGTGTGCCCTGGGTCTTGTTAATGAAGAATATTACATGCAGTGTGTGTGCATGTGTATGTGCGCACGCTCAGTCATGTCTGACTCTGCGACCCCATGGACTGTAACTCACCAGGCTCCTCTGTCCATAGCCTTTTCCAGGCAAGAATAGTGGAGTGGGTTGAGATTTCCTACTCCAGGGTATCTTCCTGACCCAGGGATCAAACCCACATCTCTGCGTCTCCTGCATTGATAGGTAGGTGGGTTCTTTACCACGGCACCATGTGGGAAGCCCATTATATGTAATACAGAATAGTAAATATTTTTATCAATATTTTATAATGATTATTCATTGTGAGATGAGTGATTGGCTAAGCTTGGCATTTTTGAGTTTATACTGGCCATCTTTTTTTCTCTGGTTTTATTGAGATAAAATTGATGTACAGCACTGTAAAAGTTTCTTGTGTTCAGCGTAATGAATTGACTTAGATACATTGTGAAATGATTACCGCAATTAGTGAACACCCATTGTCTCATCAGATAGAAAGTTAAAGTAGGAAAGAGTGTTTCTCCTTGTAATGAGGACTCTTAAGATTTACTCTGTTAAGAACTTTTATATAACATAAGCAGTGTTAGTTTTATTTATCACGTTGTACATTATATCCCTAGTACATACTTATAACTGCAAGTTTATACCTTCTGACTGCCTTTATGTAACCGCCCCCTTTTTTTTTTTAATTTCAACTGATTTCACCATTTTTAAGTTACAGTAACATGCTACAATTACAAGACAACTCTATGACTCCTCTTTCACCTTCTGGCTTTAATTTTCATTTGTGTATTATAAATTTACTGTTTATTAGTAATAAAACTGTCAGGAAAAAAATGAGCAAACTATTTTTCTCCCTAAACTACATTTTAAAATGATGCAAAATACTGATAGATTAGTATATATTAATATATATATTATTACTTTTTGTATTGACAGCAGGAGTTTCCTATAAGATACATTCCAATTTCAGAGATGTTAAAGTATATTTTTAAAATGCCTGTTAGAATTTAGTGGCATATAGTAAGTAGAGCTAAATTTATAATATAGTTCAGTTGGTTTTTAACATAACCTATTCCAAACTGGTTGTAGTAATAGGACTAAATTAAGGATGGAAACCCACAATGATCGGAAGATAGTCTTAGGCTATGCCTTGTATCCTTTGGCCTACCTAGAAGAAACTGTCTATTAATAAACTAGACAAAAACGGAATAGCAGTGCTCCTCCTACTTTCTTAGTGTTTTATTAAACTAGTAGGTAAAAGGGTAGAGCAGTGATTCTCAGATGAGGGAACATCAGTTCTGCTGCACTGTATTGAGCAGTAGCCCAGACCATTGCTATTACAATTATTTTTAAAGCTATCTTTTATTGATTATTACTATGTGCAAGGACTCTTGAGGGAAATTACCACATTTCATATGCCAGTCACTGTTTGAGGTTCTGGGGATATAATAAAAGACAAACATTGTCATTTTTGTGGAGTTTGGGTTCTTGTATATCCATCTCACAACCTTACCGTATAGGCATTACTGTCTCCATTTTCCCTGTAAGGAAAGTGAAGCTCTAAAAGGGTTCATGACTTGCCAAAGATTATACAAAATCAGGATTTAAAATGTAGATGCTATGAACCACTGTGCTATGCTGTCAAAATTATCCCTCTTTGGGGTTCAGTGAATGAGAACAATTGTTTTTAGTGACTCAAACAACAATTATCATAACCCCTTTGAAATTCTGATATAACTCTACCCATCTTAAAATTATGCATGAAATTTTAAAAACTGAACTAATGGCCATTGCCAGCCAATCAGAGTTGGCATTCATAATGAAATCCTTTTTTTATCCTTGGCTTAGAATCTGTAAACAGTTTTTCAAAGCTGGTGTAGTAGAAGGCATAGATTTGAAAAATAGGTATTAGTTCCAATCTTGGCTTTTTTTTTTTTTTTTTTTAAAGGAAAATGCTATCCCAAGAGTTGGTATTTAATAGTATTTAAATAAAAATATTTTGCTTTTTTATCCATATAAGGAAATATGGCAAAAAAAATCAATGAAAGAGGATGACTTACTTCATTTGTGGTTCCTTCTTATCAGTGTTGCTTGTTAGAAAGCTGCTTATTGGTTAGTTAAATGTGTTTTGTCACTGTGTTTTTGTATTTGAAAGTCTGTTGATGATTTTCATATTTCCTACTTGAAAATTTGAAATGTTTTCAATTTCCTGTGAACTTAGGGCTCTGCAGTTAAAATTCTTGTTTGTGTTACTAAAATTAAATTGATACATGTTATTTATAATTACCACAAGCTGGAAACAAACCAAAATATCCATGAGCTGGTGAATGGATAAAGAAAATAACATCTATATCCATACTATGCTTTTTATCAATAATAAATAGAAGAAACAAATTACTAATAAAGCAGTAATATGCGTGAACCTGTCTCATTCTAGTGAGAAGTAATACCATGGATAAATGAAGCAACTGGCAAGAAAGAAGGACCCTAGTCATCTCATTAAGAAATGTAATTCCCCCAAATGTTTACTTTTTATAGTATGTACAAGTGTCCTGTCCTTGTTCACAGCTTCCCATTTCTTAGAAAACAAAACCCTTTTGGTTTAGTTTTTTTTTTTCTAGCTTGTTTACTTTGTGAGGATCTCAGAAAATGCTCAACTATTATAGATTTTCTAATTTTTCATTTTCAGTTTCCTGTTCAGGTCTTTAGACCATTTGCAGAAAGAAGGAACGTGTCTCTCTTTAAAATTTCCTGAAGTTAACTTTTATATTTTGTTTCCTGTGTTCATTTTGTTTACAGTTTAAAATATTGACCAGTCTACCCCTAAAATAGTATATTTCCTAAATAGGTTCTTCTCTCAAGGCCAGTTTTTTTTTTTTTTTTTATTAAATATGCTGGACTGTTTGAATCTGGTCTTTACTGTCCTGCTCTTAATCTCTTTCTTCTATGATAAAATTAAATACTTAGTAATTCAGTTGGGATTCTACAACAAATTTCTGTTCGTCTACCTGAGATTTAGAAAAATCTTTATAAACATAACTCCAACTAAATTCTAGACCAGTTTTTAAATTCAGTTTCTACAGCTCTGACTTCTACTCTAGCAATTTAAGAGACTGTTGTTTAGTATAATTTTTCCTTTGCTAAGAAACCCTCAAGAAAGGTAGTGCATTTCCGTGGTATGGTCAAGGAGTGAGTGGAATAGAAAGGCACTGTGGGAACTATAAAGAGACAATGGTGCAGGGAGAGTCTAAGTTTCCAAAGGTCTGAGCAGGGCAGTAAAGGAAGGCTGTCTTAGTCATCTTATTTGAATCTTTGGAATACCAATTAGAGGAGTTGATTATTGAATGTTATTTTTTTCTCATAATTTTTCTGTGTTTCTAATTCCTCTGAAAGTGTTGATTTTTACATTTTAAAAATTGGCCATAAGTCCTGTTGTTAGGCTGTAATTGTCAAAGTCCCCATTTTTGTAATTTACCGATGTGAGTGCAAGAGTCAAGATTATATTGGAAGTTTATAGAAGACACAGAAGTTTTTCCTAGAAAAGGTATAGCCTTGACAAATAAGAAAGAGATCACTAGAGTCAAAAAAATGGTGTTGGGGTAATTAACGGGGAAGAGACACATTGGGAACTGTTTGGATAATGGAAGTGTTTTAAATGTTAATGAGAGTTGTGTTTGAGGTTGGAGGGTATTGGCATATGCCAAAATTCATTTAACTGTATGCTTAAGATCTGCTTTTTTACTGGATGTAGATTATTCCTCAGTATGATATAAAGTGAAAATGAAAGTAAGTTAAAGGTCGCTCATTCGTGTCTGACTCTTTGCGACCCCATGGACTATACAGCCCATGGAATTCTCCAGGCCAGAATACTGGAGTGGGTAGCCTTTCCCTTCTCCAAGGGAAGTTCCCAACCCAGGATCGAACCCAGGTTTCCTGCATTGCAGGTGGATTCTTTACCAGCTGAGCCATAAGGGAAGCCCAAGAATACTGGAGTGGGTAGCCTATCCCTTCTCCAGGGGATCTTCCCAACCCAGGTATCAAACCAGGGTTTTCTGCATTGCAGGCGATCTTTACCAACTGAGCTATGAGGGAATATGATATGATGTAAGTGTGCTTTAATTTTTTTTTCCATTGAGGCATTTTATTTTCATATTTGTATTATCCCTAGAAAAAGAATCCCAGGAATTTCTCTCCTGTGTTTTTTTATCTTGGTTCTTCATGGTCCGTGATGCCTGCTGAAGTCAGTTCAGTGAAACCATACTGACAGGTTAGGAGCATATTATTCTGCCATTTTTCTAGATCTTTTAGTGGCACATCAAATCTAGGGGCTGATCGCTCCACACTTGTTTGACCTGTGTGTCAAACAACAGTTTTCTCAACTCTGCAATCATTGATTTCAGATTCGCCAGCGTAATCATGCTTCGTTATCATATGATCACAGAAGCTGACTGGAGCAAGCCCAGGAAGAAGCTGGCACTGCTTTTCCTTTCAGCGTTATTGATGCTCCTGAGAGCATCAGCTGGGACTTTCGTGTGCATGATATAGCAGCACAGAAAGATGACAGAAAGAGTTTAAAAAATTCTTCTTAACAAATGTGTTCTTACACACAGATCTTCAGGTCTCTTGACCAAGCCGAAGTTAGGAAGGTGCCCCATAATCAGCCCCACAGTTTATGACCCTGTAATGCTGTCATGAAAGTGAGTGACCCACGGTGAAGATTGCACTCATCTTTGCCTGAATTGGTCACTGATTGTACTCATCTTCAACCTTTAGTGCTTGGGGCCAGTTTGAATTTCACTGGAGGCTTTTCAGACCTATGTGTCCATCCATTCCAAACAGCTCTCCCTTATACAGTGAATGTAAACAAAACAGTCCCGGACAAAACAGAACATGAGACAAAATTTTGCCCAGGTAGACTAACAAAAAGCAAAGCAAGTAGCTGAAGAATTATGAACTAATGGCAAAATACGTATTAAATAGTACACTGCGGGCCAAAATCAAAAGCCTAAATTGCCTTATACAAAAACCTACTTGGTATAAATCCTAGAATAACAGATTTAACAGTGTGAGCTCAAGGAACTGATTGGAGCACCCATCATTGTTGTTACTGACTCATGTGATAGGAAAATCTAAGAACAAACAAGTTGGACACAGGCAGCCCATTCAGTATGCTTGTTTGTCTGAGGGCATCACTGGGAATGATGCCAGATGAGGGTCTTAAGTGGACTGTCAAAGAATGAGCGACACCATTCAATAGCTGAACTTACTGATTACTTAAGGGAAAGCTACCCTGGTCTGATACTGCCTGCCCTGAGCAAAGCAGACTACTAGTCTTACAGAGTCTTTAGGAAATTTCAAAGTCCAAAAAGCCACAAACTTTCAAAGGCAGGAATGAATTAATTATCAACTGTAAAAGCAGTGTCAGTCAAGTGAGACAGTTGCTGATTATTGGCATTTTGCTGGGTGTTCACTGAAGTCTGTCTCTCTCTCTCTCTTTTTTTTTTTTAAGTTATAAACAGTTGCAGAGAAGTGAATCAAAAAGTGGCACAGCCCAGCTGCCTAAAGGATAAAAGATGCAGGGAAATAAGTGTGTTTGTGTTAAAGTTAGTTGATTTGCTCTTTGGGATGCTGTTTAGTAAATTATTGACCCCAAAGTTACCATGTTCCCTCTAGTTGGGTTCAGAAACACAAATTTGAAGGTGTCTTTCATTAGAGTCCTAAGTTTATTTTTAAATATTTCTCAAATATTAATGTAGGTCTGTGTGGTTGGATAATGTGTACGTGGAACTGAATAGAATTACCACCTAAGTAATCCTATTTTTAAATGACTTTACATTAAAAGAAATAAACCTGACTTCAGTTATACATTTAAAGAAAACAACTTATTTGTCATAAATTGAATGCACACTACCATGTGGGATATTCTTAAAACTGAAAGGTGGTTCAGCTTTTATTTAATATCTTTTTTCATGAAATATCTGGTAAGAACTGTGCAGTTCACAAAAGTTAAGGAGACAGTGTTCCAGGACTGGAGAGAAGTCTATGGAAATGATAAGTTCACTAAGTTTAGAAATAAAACATAGGAACTAGTAAGTGGGAAAGTTAGCAGCTGACTTTTTTGGTGTTTTTTTAATTTGGTCTCTTCCAGACCCCACCCCCACCCCCCAATTAAAGAATGGAGAAAAATACAGTAAGTGATTGATGTATTTAAAGGCACAAGTGAAGGAGGAATTTTTGAAAAGTCATCCTTGGTGTTAAACACGGCATCCTAAGGAGAAATAAAGATGGCATATAGTAGTAGTGTTAGTTGCTCAGTCGTGTCCGACGCTTTGGCAACTCCGTGGACTGTAGCCCCTTTCCAGGCTCCTCTGTCCATGGAATTCTCCAGGCAAGAATACTGAAGTGGATTGCCACTTCCTTCTCCGGGGGATCTTCCCAACCTAGGGATCGAACCCAGGTCTTCTGGGTCTCCTTCATTGCTGGGAGATTCTTTTACCATCTGAGCTACCTACCAGATAGATAAACACAGGATTTCTTCCAAGAGTATGGACTAGAAGGAAAGAACATATAAAGAGGTTTAATACAAAGAAATATGTCAAAGTGAGTCCATTCTAATAGACTGACTTTCAGAAGTAAGAGGCTATCAATAATAGACTGGTCACAGAAGCATATTCACTAAAGTAAGGGGTTATCGGTGGGTTAAATGTGTTCAGACCAGTCGTGGTATTGTGTTACTATAAGTAAAGAACTGTCATCTCTTGATTGAAGAGGATTTAAAGCCTGGTCTGGTGGCTACTTCTGTACCATAGCCACTGGCAAATAAATTATTTTTTTTCTAGAAATGTGGGAGCTTTATATTCTCACGTTATTCCCCATCCTGGAAACTTTCAGGATCTTCTTTCTCTCTTAGTAGTAAGCTGAAATTTTAAAATGAAGAGCCTTGGTATGGATTGTTCCTTTTGGGTTTTATGTTTATTTGATTTCCCCTGTTTCATCATAACTGAACATTGAGTAGACTTTTATCAGTCTGGATACTCATGCTCTTGAGATTGAACTTTTGATTCCTGACTTTTCAGACTCTGTGCCACCCCATCCACACACCGCCCTCAGCCTTCTCTCTCACACACGCACACACAAACTTCAGTAATAGATATTTGGTCAGCTTTCTCTGCTAACTCATTTACCATTTATGTATCTCAGAGGCCAGCAAGTTTTTTCTGTGAATGCTTCATGTTAATAGTAAATATTTTAGACTCTGTGGACCAGATAGCTTCTGTTATAAGGACTTAATTCTGCCATTACAAGACAGCAGCCACAGACAATACACAAATGAATGGATGTGGCTGTATTTCAATGAAGCTTTATGTACAAAAACAGGGAGTTGGACTTGTTTGCAAATCCCTCCTCTATCCTATTCATCTTTACCAGAAAGTTAGCTCAGTTGAGGGCAGGAATTTTATTTGCTATCCATTGGACATATCCTTGTACTTATCCTTGTACTTGTACCTCAACTACTTGTGATTCAGGATTGCAGGTGGTTCAGAAAAGGAGATAACGTGTGTCACTGCCATCTTTTCGCCGATAGAATACCCCTTCATGCAGTTCTTCAGTCCCCCCCCCCCTTTTTCTTGATAGAGTAAGTATTTTATAGTAACTGAATATAGGATAGGGCTAAGAATCATGTCTAGAATTCTGCGATTTCTTTCTTCTGATGTTTTATAAAGAGCCCTACCAGTAGCATCGTTTAGTAAGTTTGTTTATGAAATGCTCCATCTTAGTATGGTATAGTACTCATTTTAAATAAATGCTTGAATGTTTTGTTTATATAAGAAGCACATGAATGCAAAGATATTACTTAAGAATTCTTTCTTTTTTTTTTCTTAATAAGGTACTAGCTTTTACAAGTTTGCACCATGCGTGAGTATAAGCTAGTCGTTCTTGGCTCGGGAGGCGTTGGAAAATCTGCTCTGGTAAGACATTCTAACTGTACTCAAGCTATTCACTCTTAAGACATGTTCTTTTTCTGTTGAGCATTAGGTTTTGCTTATTTTTTGTTAAGGTGAAATCTCATTGATTTTAGAAGTAATATAATATTTTTCTTGTAATCTAGTCAACTTTTAGTTATATCTGGGTAGATCATATTCTCTCTGGAACATGGGTTCCAGACCAGAATACAGTTTGGACTTAAGCACAGTTTGGACTTGAGCACATACAAATCTATGTCTCCACATTTCAGAGCAAGATAGAAATAAATTTTGTTCGATTTCAGTTGTGAGTTGGCTTAAAATATAAATTTCATGTTACAAAAATTAAATAACTTTATTTTTAAAGCTTTTTTCAAAGTTTACCTTTGACTGTCCCACCATGTTTTTTATATCAAGAAATAGTTAAGAAAGAAGACACAACTTGACAGTGGTAGTTAAGAAGGGGAGAAACTTAGGGGAAGTAACTTGGTGAATAGTTCAGAGTTTAGCAAAGCCCCACCTTAAGATAGACTGACCATCTTGCTTTGCCACTTATTTGTCACATGAACACCCAGCACGGAATTTGACTTGCTTGGATCAAACTGAGAAGTGTGTACGGTGGAGTATGAGCTGTGTTTTCGTTTGTAAATATCCAAAGTGATGGGGAGGCACTGTGAGTGTGCACATGTGTGTGATCACCAAATAATGAGCCGCTTTCTAACTAAAATTCGCATTTAAGCCCTAAAACTGAAATAGGAACCATTTAACAATTTTTAAATATATGAGCTCTAAATTTAGACCTACCCAACTAGGAATGTTATGATTATTAATTTTTTAAAAAAGCTTTCTGAAGTAATTTTCCCACCAAATACTTATGTTTGAAGGTAGTTGTGGCTGTTTTTTTAATCAGTCGTATAACTACTTATGTGAAGTTAATGTTTTTGAATGTGCAGGCTTGGATTTGTTCTTTTTGAGGGAGTATAATGGTACGTTAATTTTTTTCAGACTGTACAGTTTGTTCAAGGAATTTTTGTTGAAAAATATGATCCTACGATAGAAGATTCTTATAGAAAGGTATGTTACTTTAGAAGGCCTTTGCTTTCAACTTTACTGTAAACATAAATTCTTGGTTTTAGCTTAATAAATATTAAATGTTGTCTATAGAGTATAGGATGAGGAGCAGAGTTAATTTATAAAATTAGTGGGGAGAACTCACATCTGATTATTTCCTGGCATTGCATGTTTACCATCTTACAAGAATCTTAATCACTCTTGCTTTATCTCTCTGTCTTGCTCACAAAGAATTTTAAGTTTACACTGACCCCCAAGTTGTAATTTGTTGCAATTTGACTTTAGAGTTGAGACATCCATTTCAGGTGGTAGTTCCATGTTTCTCCCCCAATTCTGCCCCCCCAAAGACTGAATATTCTCAGGCTCCCTGCTTTTCATATAAAGATGTAAGTACAAAAGTCTCCCTAACCTTCCTATTTACAACTCCTTGAGAAAGTTCCACTGCTCGTAATAGTAGAAAAGTTTATTACTATGTTCATTTATATAACATGCGACAATAAAACTTAATATGCAGACATGTTTAATTTAGAAGGGAGAAGATTATCCGCCGCTTTAAAGCAGCCAGCCTGGACCCTGCTGCGCTGCAGACACTGCATTTCCATTCTTCTTTTGTGTCCACTGTCTGCCAAGACTAGAAACCCTTTCTGGACCCCAGCTCTGAGGCAGCATTACCCTTTTTTCCGCATCTGTATATTTTTTTCCTAGGAAATGTTAGGTTTAAAGGGTAACAGGGATATAGAATTTTATTTGATAGCTCTCCTTCCTTGCTACCAAAAATTTTGTTCAGTATAGTGAAGGGGATGTGGTTGTAAGCAAAGGGAAAGTATATCTAAAGTATGGCAGAATTGATATAGATAGTTACTTCTGACATTATTGGAACTATTATTACATTAAATAAAAGTATTTTGAGCTGATTTGAAATTATTTCCTCTCCAGAATTAAGTGCTGAGTGATTCGCATTGAGGTTGGATCTTGTATATCTTGTAGATACCCTTATATTAAATTGAGAACTCACAGTTTTTACACTTAATGCAGTTTGAGGATAAGTAGACCTTAGTTATCCAGCTGTTTTTTTCTCCTGTTTTGTTAAAGTATGTATTACTTGAGATTAGGATCAAAGTTGCTATAATCTATGTCTGTTTTAAATATCATATTAATATTATACGTATTAAAGTAGTCTTATATACAGGAAAAAAAATGAAGATCTACCTTAATTTCCCCCCTAGCAAGTTGAAGTAGATGCACAGCAGTGTATGCTTGAAATCTTGGATACTGCAGGAACGGTATGTACAACAGTACCAAAGTGTATGCACAACTTGTGCGGTGTTGACCTTATAAATGCTAGTATTCTTACAGACAAACATTATTTAAAGTGAGGCTTGCATTAAATCCTAAAGCTGTCTTCCTTATCTTCTTGAATTCTTTTCTTGTGTGCATGGGTCATTTACTGAAGAAATAAGTAGAAAATTTGTATGAAAGTTTTCATAGCTTCACTAGTACTTTTAAAGCAAGTTAGACTGTATTTCCATATGTTAAATAATGTGGAAAATACCTGAGATTCCTCAGTGACTTTGTGAAGTATTTTGAATAGTATCTTTCATCCTTCAATATATTTACAGAACAGCTAGATCTGATGGTATCTGAAGGTGAAGGGAAGATGTACTCTGGATGTGTGGTATTCATTCATCTAATGTTTGAGTGCCTGATACGTGTTGTGGCTTGTATTCTTACACTCAAAAGCTTACAGTCTAGCGAAGGAGGAAAAGTGTGGGAAAATGTCACCATGTAGGTAACTTGCTGGTGGACCTGGGAGAACTGGAGCATTGTGAGCTAGCTGTGAGCAACTTGGTGATTTGATTTGGGTGCCTTCCGTATGGTGTCTTGAAAAGCTGCCTTCAAGCAGCCTTTGAAGATGGGACATTTCCACTTGAGTGCATTTACTGCACATGAATCTGCTCTGGTGTATTATTTTTAAATAAAACACTTATTTCTTGAAATACCAATTTTTCAAATAGCCATGGACTACAGTTTTAAGAGATGTTACATAACACTACTACATTCTTCTTTGAGCTCTAATTATAGACTTTGAAAATTGTCAAATTAACTGTCAAAACATTTTTTTAAAATGATTCTTTCTTTCAACTGTAGGAACAATTCACAGCAATGAGGGATTTGTACATGAAAAATGGACAAGGCTTTGCGTTAGTTTATTCCATCACAGCACAGTCCACATTTAATGATTTACAAGATCTGAGAGAACAGATCCTTCGAGTTAAAGACACGGATGATGTAAGCTGGCTTCATAATAAATATATTTTCTTTCAAACCCTTATTATAGTGATATCTGGTTTAAAAGTTTGAATTTAAATCCAGTTTAAACTTCATCTATTTTAAGAAGTTTGTTTTTCAAAAGCTTTTTCTTTGAAAGGGAAAAACGTACCTTTAACACTGTATATAATGTAAAAAGTGATGTAACACTATATGTAATGTAAAAATACCCTTCCTCCTGTGTAAAATAAAATTTATACCCTTCCTATTTTTTTCCCTTCATATTTTTAAATCTTGCGTTTGGTGGAGAAGGAGGAGAGGTGTCGGTGGCAAATATTACTAATAGAGCAGATGACGTTCTGGTAGATTTAAGAGCCTTTTTAATAAGAGAACAACATGTGAACATATCTCAAGCAACTATGACAGAAGGTGCAAGAAAGCCAACAAATATATTCAATTCTAATGCTAAGTAGCATGCCCCTTCTGAGTACACCATAATGGAGTTTAACCCTGTAGGAAACTTCAAAAGGATTTTTAAAATTCCTCATCACGCTATATATATAAATTCATCTTGCATCAGAATCACCTGTAAAGCTAGTTAAAACAGATTGCCAGGTCCCACTCCCAGAGTTTCTAATTCAGTAGGTCTGGAATAGGGTTCAGGAATTTGCATTTCTAACATATTTCCAGATGGTATTGGTGCTGCTGGTCTGGGCATCACACTTTTAAGAACCACTGTACTATGTATAGTTTAATTATAGCAAATATTTTGAGAGCTTGGGAGCATCTATTAGAAATATCCTCATTTCCTGGACTTCTGAAGCAGGAGGACTTTGGGGGACCTTAACATACTTAAAGCAACTTCAGTTGGAAAAGCTGTTTATCAGTGTCTCTGGTAACTACTATAGTTACATTAAACAGGTATTTATTAGTATACTACTATATATCTGTTCCTTAAAAAGTCACAAATCTTGATTTTCTAGTTTGGATTTTTTCCAGAACTTCTTTGGAGAGCCAATCTCTAAAGGATTAATAGGAATTTTACAGAATAAGGATTATTTTTCCCTGTAGTGTCCAAAAACATGATTAATATGGTCTAGATTTTTAGTACATTAAGGTGATTTTAATTTTTGGCTTTTAATATAGACTATATGAAAAGCTAAAAATTCTACCTTGAATTTTATCTACCTTCTAAATTTCTCCCTTTTTGTGTTATGAAACTGAGAATGAGCTATTTGATAAATACTTGTTAAGAAACCAGAAAATCTGAAATTGATTTGTGTCCTTTGGAGTAACACTTTAAAATTTTGGAATATATTGACTTTTTATGGTATTTCCTTTTGCATTTTCTTTTTAAAAATAAGTTTTGTGTTTTCTTACTATAATTAGTCCTTTTGTGAGGGACTTTTCCTGGCAGTCCAGTGATTAAGTCTGTGCTTCCACTGCAAGGGCATGGCTTCAGTCCCTGATCAGGGAGCTAAGATCCTGCATGCTGCACGGGGTGCCTAAAATAAAAGTCCGTTTTGATACAATTTTCATGGTTTTTCCTCCCTCTTTTATAAGTAGATCATAGCTTGTTTTCTAAAAAATGTATGTGAGAAGTTCTTAAGTTAATTATTAATGCTTTTATATTTAACTGTCAGTTTTAGTACACGTTATTAATTTAGTGTTTTTCTCTGGCATAATATAAAAACTAATCCTTATGGTTGACTCTTAGAATTTTGACTTGAATTTATGTAGCATATTTGTTTACTTATTTGTTTTTACCCGTTTAGGTTCCAATGATTCTGGTTGGTAATAAGTGTGACTTGGAAGATGAAAGAGTTGTAGGAAAGGAACAAGGTCAAAATCTAGCAAGACAATGGAACAACTGTGCATTCTTAGAATCCTCTGCAAAATCAAAAATAAATGTTAATGAGGTATGGTGTAATAGAACTCTTGATTTGGAATTTAGCATTCAGAATTAATGGAAAATAATAAGTGTATATTAACACAACCCCAAGTTAATTATGTTAATTAGCATGCTAACAACCAATAATACTATTTGAGCCTCTTTATTAAACACTGGTGGTACAGTAGAATTTACCGTAAAATGAAGTAAGATTAGTGGAAAAGAATAAGGGTGGGGAAGACAGATTTAATCTTCAGATGTATGAACAATGTTATGTAAAAGATGAAAACAAATTCAAGAAGGCATGTCTGGCTCTTGGCTTCAAGGAACTTAAAATTATGTTGTAGAATAAGAATACATAGAGTCAAAGAAGAGTAAAGGATTGTTCTCTTTGGATGATGGTAAATGTTCTGACTAAACTAAGATTTCTGCAGCTACTTAGTATTTACTTTAAGGAGAATGATGTCAGCCCTCCCAGAAAATAAACAGAAAAGTACTTGACAGTTACAAGAATACCTGGCTTTACTCTCATTCCTTAAATGAACAGAATATTTGCTTTTTGGAGAAGAGTTATGGAAAGTTCAGTTTTTTCATTGTACTCTTTCACTTGTAGTTTGGGGGGATTTCCCTACAAATTAAAAAAAATTAATAAATGTTTGCAGATCTTTTATGACCTAGTGCGACAAATTAACAGAAAAACTCCAGTGCCTGGGAAGGCCCGCAAAAAGTCGTCATGTCAGCTGCTTTAATATACTAAATGCATTGTAGCTCTGAGCCAGGTATGTTAATTTATCTTTTCTTCTGTTTTGTTTGTTTCCTCTAATTTTTAACCTCAACTTTATTAAAGGTCAAAAAAGCAAGTATAGAATTTTCTGTTGTAGAAAACAAATGGTTACTTCTTAGGAGTTAATATGATATCCTAGTAATTGAAATAATTATTTCACTTACATATGATCATCAGAAGTAAGGTATTCCACATAAGTATTCTAGATGAGTTTATCCAGTATATACTCATATCTCAGTGGGTCACTGGTTTGTGCTGACAACATAGTGATGATCAAAACCAATCTTCTCTGCTTTCCTCTTTGTTACCTTAACCTAATTAAGGTCTAGTGTAAAAGTCAGACAAACCATTGCAAAATATTATAAATGTTGCTGGCGGAATAAATGCAGCATGGTACTGATAATTAAAACCCCTGACATCATGTACCAGACAAAGTACTGCCTATATGTTAGTTGGATTTTCACAACAATTCTGTGTGGCAGAATTATTATAATTCCCATATTACAGATGAGTGAACTGAGGCACAGAAAGATTGTTCAAGCCCTATAGTTAGTGAACAGCAGAGTCAGAATTGACTCTAATGATCTGAGTACATGGCTCAGAATTTGAACTCTGAACTGATTCCCAAAGTCCATAATTAGTCACTATGCTATTATGGGTACTATCAAGAGTATTTAATTGGGGTATCAAACCAGTCAGATATGAACTGTGGATTCAGGGAAAGTCTCAGAGTGAGAGCATCTAAGTTGAAATCTGATGGATAAGTAGAAATTAGAGGGTGAAGAGTTCCCGGGCAGAGAGAACCACAGATACAACCTTGAGATGAGACAGTAGAGGAAAATTGAGCAAACATCACTATAACATAGTTTTTGAAAATAGTCATAGCAAATGAGTTAATACTTGCAAAGCAGTTAGTTCAGTACCTGGCACGTGATAAACCCTCCTCTGTTAGCTGCTGTTTGCCAAGTATCACTAAGCCATTTTTTTTTTTTTAATGTATTCTTATCCTTGGAAACTTTGGATGTTACTAGCTCTGCCTCTTCCCATATTAAATGACCCTGTACAACCATAGTACTCTGATTCTGTAGTTTTCTGGAGTTTTGTCCCTTATCTCCACTTAACGACTTTCTGCTTAGGGATACAACCTTTAATTTTTTTTTTCCTCTCCTTTCCAGCCACTTGCCCATTCTTGACGGCACACTTGTGCCTGAGCTCACACTGCCATCTGTCCTTTCCAGTTTGCTCCAGTCGGTCTGCTGAGATTTAGAAAACTTAGGAAACTCATTCAGTCTCTAAATGAGGGCTTCAAGTTCAAAGCATTTGTGGAAAGTATTTCATCAGCCACATCTATATTAACAAACATTCTGGAGCAAGTCTGATTCCCAGAAAACCAATATAAAAAGGAAGTGTTTTTTTAGCCCAGGCATATGTACAGAAAATCATCCAAAGTAAATAAATAAATGACAGACTGATAAATTCTGATTTTACCCTTTTAAGTTTAATTAGATAAGATTTTAGTGTAATAACAGCCTTCTCTGGCGTTTCTTAAGTTGGATCTGTTTTATAGAATTAAAAAATATATATCTGTCAACTGTAGAGAGCCTTCATGAAATAAATTTATTTTATTGACTTCTCTGCACCAGCTTTTTAGCCACTTACTGGAAGAGGAGGGAAGAAAAGTCTTGGAGAGCTTGGTTAGATGTGCATTCTGTACTCATGATGTAATTCTAGGATTATAAACACTCTTACAGACCAGCCATTTTGTTAGTATTGCTGCCTGTTTGATTCTAGTCAAGTTGACTTGATGTAAAATTTTAATATGGTGTTTTGTTTTGTTTTTAGTTTTCCTGCTTTTAATCTTTGGGAGGTAATACAAATAAATTTTCATTTAAGTACATTCAACTTTCATTTGAGTGGCTTTCGGGGAGGCAGCAGAATGTGTCTACCCGTGCTTTGCTGTGAATCATAGTACATGGTCATAATGTAATGATGAGAATAGGAAGCTGTATTATATTTATTTCTAACTGTTGTCTTAATATGTCCTTTTGATCTTTAGTATGCTATTTACAACCTGTGTTTTCAATTAATTTTCTCCTTTTGACAGGTCTGAAGAACTGTTGCCCAATTCAACAGTGCCAGCATTCCAACTTTGTTAAACCTACCAACATCTTAAATGGACTTTCTGTGGTGGTACCCTTTAAGAGGCGGATGAAAACTACTACATCAGTTTGCACATTCTAATCACTTTCCAGTATCACAGAGAGATTTTTACTTATATAATAGTCCTAGAGTATGCAGCTGGTAAAACCAGAGGCTACAATCCAGTATTACTGCTAAGAGACATTTTTCATCCACCAATGTTGTACATGTATGAAAATGGTGTACTGTATACTTAAACACACCCCATACTTTGTATTGGAGAGTACAATAATGTAAATCCTAAAAGCACCACTATTTTAGCATAATAAAAGAAAGTCCAAAGAGCTCCTATATAGACTACTCCAGATAACTTTGCTTCTTTGATACTTGTAGCTTATTGTAATTTTTTTTAAGAAATTCAAGGTCATTATCATTGTATTGTACAAATAAGCGCTTTGATTAACACAGCTATATAGTTTTTTTAATTTTTAAAAAACCTGTGGAGACAGTGATCTTGTCTTTAAAATATGATAGTCCTTTCGGTATAATGTCTTAGATTAAAGACGTTGCCTTTAATATCTGTTGGGAAGGAAATGTCCAGACTTTTCAAATCTTTTATTATATGTTTCCTTTTTTGTTTACATAGGGAACAATGTTTATAGTTGTGTGTACAGTGGGGGTCTACAACAAGAAGTGTATATTTTCAAACAGTTTTTTAATGATTTAACAATTTTTGTAAATCATTTTCAGGCTTCTGCAGCTGTAGATTCTCACTGTGAATCCCCTGCTTGCTCATGCATAAGTGTATTTGCAATACCAAATATACAGGTTTAGTATTTTTGCCTGTTAGTGATTGTTTCCTATGTGTAACGTTTTGGTTGAGATGTTAAATGGTGGAAGAGTACTGTGGATGTGAATGTGGGAAGTAATTTTAATCATGTGTAATTGGTCACAAGGCCTAAGTTGCAGTAACTATTGCTGTTTTATTTAACAATGCCTTGTTGCTTTGTATGCATTAACGTTTGGGTGTAAAGATTGTGTGTCTATCCAACAGGGAGCCACAGTATTTAAATTGACCAACCTAATGTTACAACTACTTTTGAGGTGGCCAAATGTAAACTAAAAGCCTTAATTAAAGTGGTGCAATTTTGTATAACTTAGCATCAGTAGTTGAATAAATTTGGATTGCCATGCAAGGGCTTGCATTATAATTACTTGCCACTTGAATGTGTTTTGTGTAATGTTTAACAGTGCTAGTTAAATAAATATGGGTCTAACTTCTTTTTAAATGTGATAGGTGCATTTTGCATAGTGTGGTTCCATAATTTAATGTTTGGGCAAGCCAAACTCATTTATTAATTACAGAAATGATGAGAGGAAAATGTCAGGTATTTTTCTTAGTATTGTTTGAATATCCACATAACCATCTTTTGAATTTTTCCTTTGGAAAGAGTTCTGTAAATCAAGCAATATTGCTTACGAACGTATGCCTTCTGGGTAGTGTTCGGTAGCTCTTTGAGGTACAGGAGGAAGAATTGAAAATACTTCAGCAGGTGTTTCACTTACGGATTTTTTTTAAACCATAGGATGCAGTTACACTTATGGTCATAAAAATCTTTTAATGAAGTGGACTCAAGTACTACTTTTTATATAATGGGTCTTTGTCTCAGATGTGCTGTAATTCCATTCTTTTTTGAAATCTGTAAACGAATCTTAAACTTTCTCAAAATATTTTCCAGCCACTGGAGAATATCAGCAGTTAATTAGTAATACCATCTAATTTAGGGATGTCTGTTAATCCCTTAGATACTTGGTATTTGAATGAGACATTTAGAAGCTTTTATTTAAAAAAAAAAAGAAATCTTATTCCTTACATATTAAACTCACAGAGTTCCATGTATTTAAAGGTTCAGTGTACCTAAAGAAAAAAATGTTGTTCTCTCAGAAACCGCACTTAACACACTTGTTTTGGCAGAACTGTTTTTATTTATAGTCATTGGGAGAAAATTAAATCTGAAAAAAGTGGCATTGTGGAGCATTGAAATCACTTCAGTTTGTTATGTCCTGTTCTATCTCTTTGGTCCTTTTTGGGGGCACCACCATTAATTCAGTTACCTTAATAAATGTTTGTTGCCTACCAGCTATGTGCCAGGCTGAATTCTAGGCTCTTAAAAACAGATAAATACTCAACAGATGAACTTAAGTAATTTCTATATCCGAAGATAGAGCAGCAACCAAGATCAACTTAGGACCCTGCCCTCCTAGAATTTATACTCCGTTTAGGGTTTTTTAGCCTCAGCACTGTAAATGCAATGTGCTAGATAATGAGTTTTCCGCTCACATTATGGGATTTTTAGCACCATCTCTAGACTCTACCCACTGGATGTAATACCACCCCCAGGTTGAAACGACCAGAATTATCTCCGGATATTGCCAGGTGTCCTTAAGTTAGATTCAGGGAAGAGGGAGATGGGTATTGAAGGGCAAGGTTGCCCCAGTTGAGAACTGTTGGTCTGATGGGAACCAGTACATTAATTACAGATATGGGTTAGGGATACAGAGTAGACAGTTTACTATAGTGAATAAGAACATGGGCTCCAGAACCATATTTCCTGGATTTCTAATCCCTGCTCTGCCACCTCCTAGCATGTAAGCCTGGGTAGGTTCCTC
The DNA here is from genome assembly GCF_033118175.1 of Dama dama. Lineage (NCBI taxonomy): Eukaryota > Metazoa > Chordata > Mammalia > Artiodactyla > Cervidae > Dama > Dama dama. Next base: position 60,229,430 of record NC_083683.1, on the reverse strand, counting down.
AGTTGCTTTATCTGTATAACGGGAATGTTAGTAACGTCTATTTCATAGGCTTTAAAGGGGTTACCCAGGTGGTGCTAGTGGTAAAAACTCTGCAATGTAAGAGATGTGGGTTCGATCCCTGGGTTGGGAAGATCCCCTAGAGAAGGACATGGCAACCCACTCCAGTATTGTTACCTAGAGAACCCATGGACAGAGGAGCCTGGTAGGCTACAGTCCATGGGTTCACAGTTGGACACAACTGAAGTGACTTAGCATGCATGCACAAAGAGAGTGAAGTACTTGGCCAGTGTCATCCTCCAGGTCAGTATTTGTCTTATTTCTTATTTTGTATCTTGCTAACAGAAATAGGGCTGGGGGTTGGCAGATGCACCATTGTCTCCCATACAAAATAACTGCAGCTTAGGAATGCAAATCATGGACTTTCTGGTGCTTAAATGGAAAAAAAAAAAACCTAAAGTCAAAAAACTCGTTCTTTTTTCATGTCCCCAAGGATACTTGGAGAAAGGTTTAAGTTTTTGGAGAAAACAGTGGTATTTCACTTTTTTTCTAAAAAGTGTAAAAACCCTGTTTTAACTTTCATGTTGATTCAGCTCTTTTTCTTAAATGTATAGTCTTTACTACATGTGGATATTATGAGTAGTTTTAAAACCTCTATTTATGAAAATGTTTGCTTTTTTTAAAGTCATTTCATCTTTAGATGTGGGGCAGCAAACTTAGAATCAGTAATTTTTACTGCAACATTTTTTTATTCCAGTTTATCTGTTTTCATTAAATTTAATCCTTATTATTCTGCCTCTTTAAATCACAAAGTGTAGAGTTTATTAATATTTTGTAATCAATACTCCTACAACCTTGTCTTAGAAATCAGTGTTTGCAGTTTTACCTCTCAAACTAACAGTGAGCCTTAACAAATTGTGACTTGCAAGACTCAAAAAATTGTAATCTCTTCTGTACTTTGTTACAGTGCATCCATACATCGGATATTTCATGACTGCATGAGAGAAGTGAAAGAGATTGAAAATAGAACTAAACTTCTGTGCCCTTAACTGACCATTAAAAGAATATATGAGTCCTTGTTAGGATATTGATGATACTTATCAAAACTCTAAACCTATTAATGGAGCAACTAAGTTTGTAAGCTTAACATTAGTTTATCTTTGAAAGGTAGAAATAAGATACTGCTAAATAGGTCAGTTTTCTAAATGCTACAGAAGCATTCCGTATGTTGCACATACTCTGAACTTGGTCCTTTAAAACCCTTTGGTATAGATTACTGACCTTACAAATGATTTATTTTTTCAAAAATTAGGGGTATCCACGCAAATTTTGTATCAAAATCATCAACAAATGCTTTTGAAAAAAAAAAAAACGCATTTGGTATCATATTTACTATGTTCCAAGCACTGTTTACTATGCTAGCGTGGATAGAGCAGGGATGTTCTGCCCTCACAGAGCTTAGATTCTACTGGGGAAGGGGGAGTCATCAAATGAGCAAGGATAATCTATTAAACTATCTCAGAACTTTCATTTGGGACAATTTAATGATTCAGGAAAGCATAATATCATTTAATATGTATAAAGATTTTATCATTTATCAGCAGTTAATTGTCTGAAAGGGTATGGAGAGAATTTTTACTGTTCTTTTGTTGTGCTACAAAACAGTAAACCTGATTTTTAACCTTAAAAAAGCAGGTTAAACTTAGTTTAACCTGATTTTCCTTATACAATGTCTTAAATGCAAAATTATCCATATTTAGTGTTTGAGTCAGAACACAAGTTTTTTTCCTGAAAACTAAATAATGCAGATTCTACAGAATTTTAATATGAATAACATATTTAGTTACATCAAAAGGTTACAGGAGTTTTCAAAAGCCTTCATTGTTTCTCTCTGTCATTATTACTCATTCAAATTTCTATTTATAGTGTGTTAATTTATGTCCTCTGGGAGAAGTAAGCTCATAATGGGAAATTCTGTTACTGTCAAACTTCTGAATAAGAAAGGTGCTGTGCGTGGAGGAGAGGGGAGTAGCAAAAAGTAAATGAGAGAATAAACCCAGTCCCTATTGCCAGGGTTCTTAATGTTTCAGTGGTGGGGAATAAGCAAAAATCCAATACCTCATTTCTAACCACAGAGTTCATGCTCCATTATCCATACTAATCCAAGTGACTAACAGTAAAAACTGTATTTTGCTTTAAAATGTATGGACTGTTGATTTATATTTCTCTTAGTTTTATTCAGTTCACTGTTAATTAGATTCTCAGAGCAGATCAACCAGTGATGGAAATTAGAAAGAAATGAGTGTCTTTAATACTGGAAGTGGGGAAGATAAAGTAGGTACAGTGCAGAGGGGGTACTAGAGAGCCGCTCTGCTGTTCTAAATGGGAGGAATAGGACTAAAGCAGTGTATTTTTTTTTTCAAACTTAATTGAAGGAAAATTGCCTCACAGTATTAATATTGTGTTGGCCTCTGCCATACACCAACATGAGTCAGCCATAGATGTGTGGGTATATATATGTACTCTCCCTTTTTAATGTCCCCCCCATGTCTTACTCCTCTAGGTTTTTAGAGTCCCGGTTTGAGTCCTTGAGTTATCCAGCAGATTCCTATTGGTTACCCGTTTTACACATGGTAGTACATATATCCTTCCATTACTCTCTTCATTCAGCCCACCCTTCCGCTAGCGCATGCCCATAAGTCTGTTCTCTATGTCTGCATCGCCATTTTTGCCCTATAAATAGGTTCATCAGTACCATCTTTCCAGATTCTATATATATGTACTAATATACAATATTTGTTTTTCTCATTCTGACTACAGTTCAGTCACTCAGTCGTGTCCAACTCTTTGCAACCCCGTGGACTGCAGCACACCAGGCCTCACTGTCCATCACCAACTCCCAGAGTTTATTCAAGCTCATGTCCATTGAGTCAGTGATACCATCCAACCGTCTCATCCTCTGTCATCCCCTTCTCTTCCCACCTTCAATCTTGCCCTGCATCAGGGTCTTTTCAGATGAGTCAGTTCTTTGCATCAGATGGCCAAAGTATTGGAGTTTCAGCTTCAGCATCAGTCCTTCCAATGAATATTCAGGACTGACTTCCTTTATGATCGACTGGTTGGATCTCCCTGCAGTCCAAGGGACTCTCAAGAGTCTTCTTCAACACCACAGTTCAAAAGCATCAATTCTTTGGTTCTCAGCTTTCTTTACAGTCCAACTCTCACATTCATACATGACTACTGGAAAAACCACAGCTTTGACTAGACGGAGCTTTGTTGGCAAAGTAATGTCTCTGCTTTTTAATACGCTGTCTAGGTTGGTCATAACTTTTCTTCCAAGGAGTAAGCGTCTTTTCATTTCATGGCTGCAGCCACCGTCTGCAGTGATTTTGGAGCCCAAAAAAATAAAGTCTGCCAGTGTTTCCACTGTTCCCCATCTATTTCCCAAGAAGTGATGGGACCAGATGCTATGATCTTAGTTTCCTGAATGTTGAGTTTTAAGCCAACTTTGTCAGTCTCTTTCACTTTCATCAAGATGCTCTTAGTTCTTTGCTTTCTGCCATAAGGGTGGTATCATCTGCATATCTGAGATTATTAATATTTCTCCCGCCAATCTTGATTCCAGCTTGTGCTTCATCCAGCTCAGCGTTTCTCATGATGTACTCTGCATATAAGTTAAATAAGCAGGGTGACAGCATACATTCTTGACACACTCCTTTCCCAATTTGAAACCAGTCTGTTGTTCCATGTCCAGTTCTAACTGTTGCTTCCTGATCTGCATAGAGGTTTCTCACGAGGCAGGTCATGTGGTCTGGTATTCCCATCTCTTGAAGAATTTTCCACAGTTTGTTGAGGTCCACACAATCAAAGGCTTTGGCATAGTCAATAAAGCAGAAGTAGATATTTTTCTGGAACTCTCTTTGTGGATGATCCAGTGGATATTGGCAATTTGATCTCTGGTTCCTCTGCCTTTTCTAAAACCAGCTTGAACATCTCTAAGTGCACGGTTCACGTACTGTTGAAGCCTGGCTTGGAGAATTTTAAGCATTACTTTACTAGCGTGTGCTGCTGCTGCTGCTGCTGCTAAGTTGCGTCAGTCATGTCCAACTCTGCGACTCCATAGACGGCAGCACACTAGCGTGTGAGATGAGTGCAACTGTGCGGTAGTCTGAGCATTCTTTGGCATTGCCTTTCTTTGGGATTGGAATCAACACTGACCTTTTCCAGTCCTGTGGCCACTGCTGAGTTTTCCAAATTTGCTGATTTATTGAGTGCAGCATTTCACATCATCATGTTTTAGGATTTGAAATAGCTCAACTGAAATTCCATCACCTCCACTAGCGTTGTTTGTAGTGATGCTTTCTAAGGCCCACTTGACTTTGCATTCCAGGATATGTGGTTCTAGGTTGATGATCACATCATCGTGATTATCTGGGTCATGAAGATCTTTTTTATATAGTTCTTCTGTGTATTTTTGCCACTTAATATCTTCGGCTTCTGTTAGATCCATACCGTTTTTCTCCTTTATTGTGCCCATCTTTTCATGAAGAATTCCTATCGTATCTCTAATTTTCTTGAAGAGATCTCTAGACATTCCCATCCTATTGTTTTCCTCTGTTTCTTTGCACTGATCACTGAGGAGATGTTTCTTATCTTCCTTGCTGTTCTTTGGAACTCTGCATTCAAATGGATATATCTTTCCTCTCCTCCTTTGCCTTTTGCGTCTCTTCTTTTCTCACCTATTTGTAAGGCCTCCTCAGACAACCATTTTGCCTTTTTGCATTTCTTTTCCATGGGGATGGTCTTGATCCCTGCCTCCTGTACAATGTCACAATCCTCCATCCATAGTTCTTCAGGCACTCTGTATATCAGATCTAATCCCTTGAATCTATCCCTTGAATCTATTTGTTACTTCCACTGTGTATTCATAAAGGATTTGATTTACATTGTACCAGAATGGTCTACTGGTTTTTCCATACTTTGTTCAATTTAACTCTGAATTTGGCGATAAGGAGTTCATAATCTGAGCCACAGTCAGTTCCCGGTCTTGTTTTTGCTGACTGTATAGAGCTTCTCCATCTTTGGGTGCAAAGGATATAATCAGTTTGATTTTGGTATTGACCACCTGGTGATGTCCATGTGTAGAGTCTTCTCTTGTGTTGTTGGAAGAGGGTGTTTGCTATGACCAGTGCATTCTCTTGGCAAAACTCTATTGGCCTTTGCCCTGCTTCATTCTGTACTCCAAGGCCAAATTTGCCTTTTACTCCAGTTATTTCTTAACTCCCTACTTTTGCATTCCAGTTCCTTATAATGAAAAAGATATCTTTTTTGGGTATTAGTCCTAGAAGGTCTTGTAGGTCTTCATAGAACTGTTCAGTTTCTTCAGCATTACTGCTCAGGGCATAGACTTGGATTTCTGTGATATTGAATGGTTTGCCTTGGAAACAAACAGAGATCATTCTGTCGTTTTTGAGATGCATCCAAGTACTGCATTTCAGACTCTTTTGTTGACTGATGGCTACTCCATTTCTTCTAAGGGATTCTTGCCCACAGTAGTAGATATAATGATCTTCTAAGTTAAATTCACCCATTCCAGTCTATTTTAGTTCACTGATTCCTAAAATTTTAGGAATTTTAGGAATTTAGTTCTCCTGTTTGACCACTTCCAATTTTCCTTGATACATGGACCTAACATTCCAAGTTCCTATGTAATGTTGCTCTTTTTGACTGACTTTACTCTGTAATGAGCTCTAGGTTCATCCACGTCATTAGAATTGACTCATAGATTCCTTTTTAATGGCTGAGGAATATTCCACTGTGTGTATGTACTGCAGTTCCTTTGTCTGTCTGTATGATAATAGACATCTAGGTTAAAGCAACAAATTTCGACAGCTGTGTGAAAGATAACCCAGGAAGTGTGATGTTAGAGAGAGAGCCACCCCACCCAGTGTGTATGCTGCTTGGGTCTGTAAGCAGGAAGTGATTCACTGGAGCTGTGGTGAGAAAGCCCAAAATGTTTTTTAAAGGAATAATTGGAGAATTGGTTAGTGGCTTAAGTGTGGGGATTGAAGGAAAGACAGACATAGTGGATTATATTAGCCAGACTGGAGGAGATGAACACCAATGGTGATAAAATACAGAAGCCAGCAAGGAATTTCGGTTTTTAGTGCATGAGTAGAGAACTTTTCGGTATGACAAAGTTTAAGCGAGGTGTTTTAAAGAGTATCTTCTGAGGACAGGTGGATTTTAACAGACTTTGAAGTCTTTGGTGTACAAAAGGCAACTGAAACCATAGTGAACGAAATTATAAGGATTAAGTATAGAGAAATATAAGAAAACCAGGTCTAAATGGGGTGGGGAAGAGAAAGATTGGAGTGCAAAGAATTGCTCTTACAAAGATAAAGGCAGAGAAGGCAGCAAATAGCCTTCTATAGCCAGAGAATACAGCATCTTCGACGGCAAAAGAGTAAGACTGTGACCCCACTATTTGTCTTGCACTGCAGGCCAGCAGTAATTCATTCTCTAGATGTATCATAATTTGTCTCTTCATATACTTCTTAGTAGGAAAATGGCTACTGATCTAAGGAAATGATAGGATAGTTTGGGAAATACCATCTTCTTATTAATACCAGGTCCATGTATGTCTGCAGGCATACTTCAGTTATTTTCAGGTTTAATTCAGACCACTGCAATAAAGTGAATATTGCAGTAATGGAAGTCAGTGAGTTTTTTAGTTTCCCAATGCATGTAAAAATTGTACTATAATGTATTAAGTGTGCAATAACATGTCTTAAAGAAAAAAAAAACTACAAACCTCATTTAGAAGTACTTTTATTACTAAAAGATGCTAATCAACATTCGCGCCTACATCATGCCCTAATCTTTTTGGTGGTGGGGAATCTTGCCTCAGTGTCGGTGGCTGCTGATGGATCAGGGTAGTACTTGCTGAAAGCTAGAATGGCTGTGGCAGTTTCTTAAAATAAGGCAACAGTGAGGTTAGCCACATGGGTCAGCTCTTCCCTTCATGAACAACTTTTCTGTAGCATGCAATGCTGTTTAGTAGTATTTAACTCAGAATTTCTTTCAAAATTGGAGTCAGTCGTCTCAAACCCTCCTGTTGCATTATCTACTAAGTTTACGTAATATTATAAATCCTTTATTGTCATTTTGGCATTTTCATAGCATCTTAACCAGGAATAGATTCCATCTCAAGAAACCACTCTGTTGATCCATAAGAAGTGACTCCTCATCCATTTGAAGTTTTATTGTGAGATTGCAACAATTCCATCACATCTTCAGGCTCCACATCTAGTGCTAGTTCTTTTGCTACTACCACTACATCTACAGTTACTTCGTCTACTGAAATCTTGAACCCTTCAAAGTCATCCATGAGAGTTGGAATCAGCTTCTTCCAAGTTCCTATTAATGTTGATATTTTGACCTCTTTCTGAATCAGGAAAATTTTTGGTTTGATTTTTTTTTCCCTTTCCATTATGATTTATTATAGGATATTGAATATAATTGCCTGTGCTATAGGGTAAGACCTTGTTGTTTATCCATTCTATATATAATAGTTTGCATCTTCTAGTCCCAGACTCCCAATCCAATCCTCCCCAACCTCCCTACCCCTGGGCAACCACAAATCTGTTCCCTGTGTGAATTTTCTGTTTCAGAAATAAGTTCATTTGTGTCATATTTTAGATTTCCACAGTAAGTGATATCATATGGTATTTGTCTTTATGATTTCACCTAGTATGATAATCTCTAGGTCCATTCTTGTTGCTGCAAATGGCATTGTTTCATTCTTTTCTATGGCTGAGTTCTATTCCTGTGTCTGTGTGTATGCGTGTGTGTACACACCACATCTTTATCCATTCTTGTCAGTGGACATTTAGGTTGCTTCCACGTCTTAGCTACTGTAAATAGTGCTGCTCTGAACATAGGGGTACATGTATCTTTTCCAATTATTGTTCTGTCTATATATGTGCCCAGAAGTGGAATTGCTGGATCATATGGCAACTGTATGTTTTTTAAGGAAACTCTATCTAGTTTTCCATTGTAGCTGCACCAATTTACATTCCCACCAAAGTGCCAGAATGTTCCCTCTTCTTCACACCCTCTCCAGCATTTGTTATTTGTAGACTTTTTAATGATGGCCATTCGAATTAGGAATATTCTTAATATCATCTAGAATGGTGAATTCTTGCCAGAAGATTTTCAAATTACTTTGCCCATATCCATCAAAGAAATCACTGTGTGTGGCAGTTATAGCCTTACGAAATGTAGTTCTTTAATAAAACTTGAAAGTCAAAATTACTTCTTGATCCATGGGCTGTAAAACAGATGTTGTGTTAGTAGGCGTGAAAACAACATAAATCACCTTGTATATCTCCATCAGAGCTCCTGGATGACCAGGTGCATTGTCAATGAGCAGTACTGAATTTGAAAGGAATCTTTTATTATGAACAGTAGATCTCAACAGTGGGCTGAAAATCTCAGTAAACTGTGTTGTAAACAGATATGCTGTCATCTAGGCTTTAATTTTCTATTTATAGTGCATAATCGTGAGTGAGTGAAGTCGCTCAGTTGTGTCCGACTCTTTACGACCCCATAGACTGTAGCCTACCAGGTTTCTCTGTCCGTGGGATTTTCCAGGCAAGAATACTGGAGTAGGTTGCCATTTCCTTCTCCAAGAGATCTTCCCGACCCAGGGATTGAACCCGGGTCTCCCGCATTGTAGGCAGACGCTTTACCATCTGAGCCACCAGGGAAGTCCTCTAAATTATGCTAAATCACAGTAGATTTAGCATAATTCTTAAGGGCCCTAGGATTTTCAGAATGGCAAATGAGCATTGGCTTCAACTTCGTTGCTAGTCATGTTAGACCCTAACAAGAAAGTCAGCCTGTCCTTGAAAGCTTTGGAGTCAAGCATTGACTTCTTTCTAGCTAGGAAAGTCCTACATGGCATCTTCTTCTGATAGAAGATTGTTTTGTCTACATCAATAATCTATTTAATGTAGCAACCTTCATTAATTGTCTTACCTAGATGTGGATAATCTTCACCTTGCACTTTATGTTATGCAGGCGGCTTCTTAAATCTCAGGAACCAACTTGTGCCATTTTTCGTTCTGCAGTTTCCTCACCTCTCTCAACCTGCATAGAATGGAAGAGAGGGCTTTGCTGTGGATTAGATTTTGGTTCCAGAGAATGTTGTGGCTGGTTTAGTAGTTTTACTACAACTTTCTTCATAGCAGCAATAAGGAGTAGCACTTTTAATTTCCTTCAAGAACTTTTCCTTAGCACTCACAATAGGGCTGACTGGTACAAGAGGCTTTGGACATGCTTCTCTCACTAAGTTTAATCGTTTCTGGCTTCTGATTTAAGATGAGAGACATTCAACTCATTCTTTCAGTTGAACGCTTAGAGGCCATTGTAGGGTTATTATTTGGCCTAATTTCAATACTGTTGTGTATCAAAATAAGGAAGCCTGAGGAGAGGGCAGGAGACAGGAATAACCAATCAGTGAAACAGAAAACCACTCACAACAACATTTATTAAGTTTGAGGCCATATACAGGCATCTAAAACAATTACAATGTTAACAGAGATCACTATAACAAATACAATGATAATGGAAAAGTTTGAATATTATAAGAATTACCAGAATGTGACAGCAAGCAAAATGTGAGCAAATGCTGCTGGAGAAAATGGTGCCATTAGATTTACTTGATACAGGGTTGCCAAAAACTGAATTTGTGTAAGAAATGCGATATCTGCAAAATTGCAATAAAGTGAGGCATGTATAAAGTCTGTTTCAGAACCAGTGTTGACAAATTAAATTCAGCTCTACCAAGTCCACAAGGCATCTTTCAAATATGTGTCATTGAAATATTTCTCCTTTCCAATGATACAAACATTTTTGTTCCTCTTAATGTTAGCAAGTCCAAGCTTGCCCTGCTCACTGCACAGCAGACCAGTGAGAGTGAGAACTAAAGTGTTGAGACAAGGAATACGACTTTATTCAGTAAGTCAGCTTACTGAGAAGATGGCAGACTAATGTCTCAACCATCTTACCTGGGTCTGGGTACCAGGTTTCTTTTTATGGATCAGAGATGTTCAGGAAGCAAAGTAAAAAGGCCATCATTAATCTTGCAGATATCTTATAGAATGGCAAGCCTCCTGCAGGGAATCTGTTTACTTCTTTCCAGCCATCTACAGGTGGACAGGGTTCTGAACAAAAGCACTTTAGTTGAACAGGTAAGGGGCAGGATTCTCTGAGGCAGACCTTTATGTATGATTATAATAACAAAAACAACAGAAAGCAAGTCAAATAGTTTCAACAAGGAGTCAGAATTGACTTCTTGCAACATTATTTTTCTTAAATGTGACAGCTTGGTGCTTTACCCCATAAAAATGTCTTAGAAAGGTAAATTACTGTTAACTGGGTTCTCATTATTTTTACAACATGTTTCTTAATATTTTCTAAAAAGATACTGTTGTCCTAGCTAGGCAGTATATATTAGTTCCTAGGGCTACTGTAACAAATTACCACAAATTTGGTGACTCAAAACAGAAACTTTATGAGAGTTCTAAAGGCCAAAAGCCCCAAATCAAAGTGTTGGCAAGCCTCGCTCCCTCTAGCAGCTCCAGGAGGTAAATCGTTCCTTCCTGCCCATATTCCTCAGCATGACCCTGGTCTCTCCAAACTGCCTCTATCTCTGTATATCTGTATGTCTCTCACCTCTTTTAAAGATACTTGTGTTGGCATTCAGGGCCCACCTCTATAATCCAGCATAATCTCAAGATCCTAAATCACACTTGCAAAGACCCTTTTTTCCAAAATAAAGATAAAATTCACAGGTTTGGGGATTAGGACATGAAAGTACCTTTGGAAGCCAGTATCCACCTACCACACAGTGTTTTATTAATTTTGCAATGACAGAGACCAGCATAGATCTACTCTAGGGTAATTCAAAATGTGCCGAATTGAATCAACAGACCCAAGGGTCTCTAGAGAGATCCTACCTACGAAAGCTTCAGAATTAAGCTACTCTGCAGAGATCCTTCTAAGGGAAACGAAGAGTCAGTAGAGACCTTCAGGAATCAATAAGAGGTCCAGTCTGGGCTATTTCCACAATTCTAGAACCAATAGAGTGAAATTCTGTTAATCGGTATCCCTGAACTACTTTATTTTATTACTTATTACTGAATTACCTTCCACTTGGGTTAGCACACATCCTGTCTACGCAACGTATTTTGTATTATTCATTGATCAATGATAACAGAAACTTCCCCCTTCTACTGACTTAGATTTAGGAGTGATATAATTAGCAAACTTTATTTTCTCTGCTTTTCATTTCTAGACACAAGAAAAAGGGCTTTCCCTCCACCTCACCCTCTCACCTTTAATCAGACTTGAATGATTCATATTAGAAGAAAATGAGTGCTTCTGAAACCAGTGTCATGATTTAGGTTTTATTCAACTCCCACACTGAATTGGTTTGTTTACTGCCTTTGTTTTTAGAAATGAGAATAATGGATGGGCACAAGAGTTAAATGGTAAAAATTTATTTGGTTGGAGTAAACTACATTGAACATTCAAGCAAAGTAGGGATTAATTCAGTCCAGTGGGGTTCGGGGTTTTATATTTGGTAGGAATACTGCAATAAGTTTCTGCAAGATTTCTCAAAAATGAATTTGGACCTTCTCCAGATAGGCTTTATCTGTTTATTATTTCTGGTAACTATTTGAGGTAATGGTAAAAGGAGAGAGTAACCATCTGTAGGATTTACATGTTTAAGATACAAACTTAGAGTTCCCAGAAGTTGATTCAATCATTCTCTACCAGAACTATTCTGGAAAATGTTCTCATTTCATTCATTTATTCCTTTGGATCTTCAAACTTTCACTAAAGCATGACTTAGATCATACAAGATGATGTTAGCCACCGTCATGCCACCCAATGCTGTCATGGAGTATGTCCCCACAGAAGAAAGAGGCAGCCACCATGTCTCCCTTCATCCTTCCACTCTGAACCAGTACAGGATACTCTGGTGGTCAGGACTTCCTCCCCTTGTCAGGATGTGGCTAATGCTGGATACAGAATTAATGATTTTGTTGCCCTGGGCCCCCTGCCAAGGTTCTTGTTCAGGGAGGGTAAAGAGGACAGATCTCAGGATGTCGTCCAAATAGGATAGGAGTAAAATGTCAAAACATGTCAGCCCTGGACAGTGAAGACAATTTACAGTGCCATCTCCCCCCAAATTGTCTGCTGGAAGACACCAACAGCTCATCTCCCCAAGGCTATTGCATCATACGAGACGACTTTTTTTCTTAGCTTAGTTACTTGTGAAACTCACTGAGAGGAGCAGTAGAATTAGTCAAAATTGGCTCAACTGCTCTCTCTCACTTTGAAGGAGAACAAATTCTAGGAAACAGATTCCGTGACAGGCCTCCTTGACCTGCACACAATAAACTCAAAAACACCCCATGAGTTAAATCAAAATATATTCAATCAGTTCAGTCGCTCAGTCGTGTCCGACTCTTTGCAACCCCATGAAACGCAGCACGCCAGGCCTCCCTGTCCATCACCAACTCCTGGAGTCTACCCAAACCCATGTCCATTGAGTCAGTGATGCCATCCAACCATCTCATCCTCTGTCATCCCCTTCTCCTGCCCTCAGTCTTTCCCAGCATCAAGGTCTTTTCAAATGAGTGAGCTCTTCGCATGAGGTGGCCAAAGTATTGGAGTTTCAGCTTCAGCATCAGTCCTTCCAATGAACACCCAGGACTGAGCTCCTTTAGGATGGACTGGTTGGACCTCCTTGCAGTCCAAGGGACCCTCAAGAGTCTCCTCCAACACCACAGATCAAAAGCATCAATTCTTCAGTGCTCAGCTTTCTTTATAGTCCAACTCTCACATCCATACATGGCTACTGGAAAAACCATAGCCTTGACTAGATGGACCATTGTTGGCTAAGTAATGTCTTTGCTTTTTAATATGCTATCTAGGTTGGTCATAACTTTCCTTCCAAGAAGTAAGTGTCTTTTAATTTCATGGCTGCAATCACCATCTGCACTGATTTTGGAGCCCCCCCCAAAAAAAGTCTGACAGTGTTTCCACTGTTTCCCCATCTATTTGCCATGAAGTGATGGGACCAGATGCCATGATCTTAGTTTTCTGAACTTTGAGCTTTAAGCCAACTTGTTCACTCTCCTCTTTCACTTTCATCAAGAGGCTCTTTAGTTCTTCTTCATTTTCTTCCATAAGGGTGGTGTCATCTGCATACCTGAGATTATTGATATTTCTCCCAGCAATCTTGATTCCAGCTTGTGCTTCTTCCAGCCCAGCATTTCTCGTGACGTACTCTGCATATAAGTTAAATAAGCAGGGTGACAATATACAGCCTTGATGTACTCCTTTTCCTATTTGGAACCAGTCTGCCATTCCATGTCCAGTTCTAACTGTTGCTTCCTGACCTGCATACAGGTTTCTCAATCTAGCATTAAACCTAGTTTGGAGAAAGCAATGGCAGCACAATACAGTACTCTTGCTTGGAAAATCCCATGGATGGAGGAGCCTGGTAGGCTGCAGTACATGGGGTCGCTAAGAGTCGGACACGACTGAGCGACTTCACTATCTTTTCAAAAGGAAGATAACTGTGAAGTGGTAGTTTCCTGAGATTGTTGTAAAAATTATGTACTAATTTTTATTTTTATTTATTACATAATAACAATCTATGAATCATTTCCAAATATAGACTATTTCTCTGCTCTCTTACTGTCATCATATCATGATGAGAGAATCACAAATAAAAGCTTAAGAAAGTTGGGGAGGTTAAGCCTCCATTTTAAACCAATTAAAATGGAGAATGATGAAAGAAGAAAAATCAGCGATAGCTAAATTCTTATTCTTTGGCATGATGTTCCCATGAGAAACTTGAGATTGAAGAACTCATAAACTCTTGCTAGTTGAGAAGTAATAACAATATTAGTTATTTCTTGGACCTCTTACTATGTGCCACCCACTGCTGTAAGCAATTTCAGGTGTTTATCTTATTTAGCTTTTAGAACAACGCTATAAAATGCTGTAAAATATTAGTGTTCCCTAGTGGTGCTTAAGGATGCCTTGTCAATAGACCAAGACATAAACACTAGAAAATGAAACTATTAGAAATGAATACCCTAAAGGCTCAATAAGTTTATTAGAATTATTCAGGAACTTAGGAAAGTAGGGCTTCCCTTGTGGCTCAGCTGGTAGAGAATACGCCTGCAGTGCAGGAGACCTGGGTTCGATCCCTGGATTGGGAAGATCCCCTGGAGAAGGGAAGGGCTATCCACTCCAGTACTCTGGCCTGGAGAATTCCATGGACTCTGTAGTCCATGGGGTAACAAAGAGTAGGACACAACTGAGCGACTTTCACTTAGGAAGGTTACAATACAAAATAAATATGCCAAAAATCAATAGCTTTTTCTGTATTCACAGTAAGTACTTAGGAATTGATATGAGGGTAACTATAACAAAAATTATAAATGTCTCAAGGAATAAAGCCAACAAGAAAGAGTTATATAAAAGTCTTACTGGGGCTTCCCTGGTGTCTCAGTGGTAGAGAATCTGCCTGCCAATGCAGGAGACACAGGTTCAAATCCCTGATCTGGGAAGATAACACTTGCTACAGAGCAACTAAGCTGGTGCAGAGAGCTACAGAACCTGTGCTCTGGAGCCCAGGAGCCGCAACTACTGAAGCCCGTGCACCTAAAGCTCGTGCTCCACAACAAGAGAAACCACCGCAGTAAGAGACCCACCCCCACGCCCCACAACTGGAGAAAAGCCCGTGCGGCAGTGAAGATCCGGCACAGCCAAAAGGCAATTAAAAACTATTTTTAACCTCTGAGCCACCAGGGAAGCCCAAAATTATTTTTTAAAAAAAGTCTTATTAAAGAACATAAATCATAAATCTAAACAAATTCTTTATTCTTGAATGGGGAGACAGTATCATAAAATTTCCCCATATGAGCATTTTAATGTAATATGATTCTTATTTGAATTTCAACTGGTGACATGTTGGAATTGAACTGAATGATCTTAAAGTTCAAGTGAAAGGAGAAATAACCTTAATTGGTAGAGTTGAATTGAATCCAGAAGTAGATTCTAGTATACAAGTTACTATGTGACAAAATTTTATTTCAATAAGAATGTTACTTGGAAAATGCTGACACAACTAGCTATCCGTTGGAAGAAAATGAAAGTGCAACCCCTTTATCACACAAAAAGAAACTTCCAGATATATTAAATTTTTTAAATTAAGTATAAAGTAAAGCAAAAAGGAGTACGTCAAGGCTGTATATTGTCACGCTGCTTATTTAACATATATGCAGAGTACATCATGAGAAATGCTGGGCTGGAAGAAGCACAAGCTGGAATCAAGATTGCTGGAAGAAATATCAATAACCTCAGATAGTCAGATGACACCACCCTTATGGCAGAAAGTGAAGAAGAACTAAAGAGCCTCTTGATGAAAGTGAAAGAGGAGAGTGAACAAGTTGGCTTAAAGCTCAACATTCAGAAAACTAAGATCATGGCATCTGGTCCCATCACTTCATGGCAAATAGATGGGGAAACAGTGGAAACACTGTCAGACTTTATTTTTGGGGGCTCCAAAATCAGTGCAGATGGTGATTGCAGCCATGAAATTAAAAGACAAGTACTTCTTGGAAGGAAAGTTATGACCAACCTAGATAGCATATTAAAAAGCAGAGACATTACTTTGCCAACAAAGGTCCGTCTAGTCAAGGCTATGGTTTTTCCAGTGGTCATGTATGGCTGTGAGTTGGACTGTGAAGAAAGCTGAGTGCCGAAGAATTGATGCTTTTGAACTGTGGTGTTGGAGAAGACTCTTGAGAGTCCCTTGGACTGCAAGGAGGTCCAACCAGTCTATCCTAAAGGAGCTCAGTCCTGGGTGTTCATTGGAAGGACTGATGCTGAAGCTGAAACTCCAATACTTGGCCACCTCATCCAAAGAGTTGACTCATTGGAAAAGACCCT
Source organism: Dama dama (assembly GCF_033118175.1). Classification (NCBI taxonomy): domain Eukaryota; kingdom Metazoa; phylum Chordata; class Mammalia; order Artiodactyla; family Cervidae; genus Dama; species Dama dama. The sequence goes on along the minus strand of NC_083683.1, from coordinate 60,213,389 downwards.
GATGCTGGCAGGGATTGGGGGCAGGAGGAGAACGGGACGACAGAGGATGAGATGGCTGGATGGCATCACCGACTTGATGGACATGAGTTTGGGTAAACTCCAGGAGTTGATGATGGACAGGGAGGCCTGGCGTGCTGCGATTCATGGGATCGCAAAGAGTCGGACATGACTGAGCGATTGAACTGAACTGAAAACAAAGCTAAGAGATTGGAAGTATAGTCTGGAGGTAAGGGAGAACTTCTTAGCAAATTTAAGAAACTCAAAAGCTACTTTAAATGAAAATATTTTATACATTTAAATTAGTGAAATTAAAGAATTTATAAATTTAAAATTTGGCAAAGTATATTACAAAGTCAATTGATTTGGGAAGATACAACAAAATATATAGTTGTTAATATCTATAAAATACAAAAGGTTCTTAAGAATGGAGAAGAAACAATCCAAAAGAAAAGTGGGTGAAAGATGTTAGTAAGCAGTTCAGAGAAGAGCAAATTCAAATGGCCCATAAACATAAAAAGTTGCTCAAAGTAACTAGTAGCCAGAGAAGTGCAAAACCATGTACCAAAGAACCCCAAAAACAGGGAAAATTTGAAAAGGAGATAACAACAATCCGAGAAGGAAGGTTAGAGGGCAAGAAAGGAGTCATATATTGCTCATGGAAATGTGCCATGTGGAGATTTTGGTAAGCAAAAGTCTTAATTTGCTGTCTGCTGTTATTTATTAAAATTCAAACTAGGCATATTTGACTCAGCTATTCCTACTCCTGATAACTATAGCAAAGACACACATACACACACACACACACACACACATATACAAGGCTGACACAATGTAGTAGAAAAAACAGAACTAGGGTGAATGACCATCAAAAGTGAATAAATTATGATGCAGTCACAATATAGAATATTATGCACCCATTAAAAATGAATGTGATGTTTGATGGTTGACTTAGAGGGATTTCTCTGAGGTATTGAAAGTGAACAAAGCAAAATGCAAGGAAGGATTGTGGGTGTATTACATGAGCCTGGAAAAGGTACTGAAAAATACCATCCAGGTTGTTAACATGGTTATAGAGGAGAGGAAGGTTAAGGAAGTTAGAGCTAGGGAGATTTCAGTACATAAGGGACGAAAAGCAAAAACATACCTATGGGAAAACAAATCAGGATCAGAAAGACAGAGAATTCCTCATTGTCAGTAATACGTAAATAAGTTTCTGGAATATAAAAGCTATCTGAATATCATTACCGTATGTAAAACATCAATGTCAACATGTGGGAGATAACATGCAGTAATAAAAATTACTGTCCTAGCAGTTGTAATATGGATGACTTAAATTATTTCTTTTTCCCCTAACATTCTTATGCTACCTTTAAGTAAAGATAAATTTTTAATAAGTAAAGTCATAACTTTATGGAGCTAAATCAGAAAAAAGAAAAAAGTCATTGTTCAAAAAAACTAAAGGAGTTTAGCTTTTTTCTAATACTTCAAATTCAACCTTCTGACACAGCTGAAGAACTTCAGTTGATCTTGTGAAGGACAAAGAAGCAGAAGGACTCCCCTAGGATGGCAGGCAGTTTCCTAAAGAATTAAACTCAATCATTTAAAAATTGCAAATAGGAAACCAGGATGGATGTGGAAGCACACACGTACCTAATGCCCTTTTGTGGCACAGACTCCAGCTTCCTAACAAATTTCAAGGGCAGACTGACACAGCTTTTTCTTGGCGTTATATCCCACTGCCAATACATACATTATATCATTTTAGGCTTTTAAATTATCTTCTATTTATAGAACCTGCATAGTTGGCTCCTATATGACAATATGTTTGTGGCTCAAAATATCCTTAAAGTATTTTAAAAGTCAATTCCTGCTCTTGATTTATGAACTACATATGCTACATTTTCAGTCATTAAAATAACCCCTTGAAAATTGTGTTGTTAAAGAACAGATTCATAGCATTGTGGGTGCATGATGCATCCTCTTTAGGATACATTTTCATAGAACATCTAATAAGATATTTATTTACTGAAAAAGATAACTTTTCACATATGGTGTCCATTCGAGTTTTTAAATTATTTGCTATGTTGTTTCTCAAAAAGTTATCATTTAGTCACATAACAATAATGTGCTTGTTTTCCCTGTTTTCTTTTAACCCTTCCTTGCCCTCTTCCACTGGGTATGCTGCATATGCCTCCCATCTTTCTGACATCTGTCAGACACAGAGATCTGGACAATGACCTGCATTCAGTAAAGTGGAGTGAAGGCTGGATATCTTTATCTGTGTGCCTAGCACCATAGAAGCCATCCTATGGATTCTTATGCAAACCCTAGAGAAGAGGAAAGAGCCCCATAATGTGTGAGGTTGAATTTCCTGCCTTCAAACCTCCAAACCAGGCAGGATGAGGGCTCAGTCAGAAATAAGATCATATAAGAAAAATTTTAATGTGACTTTTCTTAGTCGAATTTATGGGGTAAGTTTCATGCTAGCGCCCTTCTTTTTATAATAAAAGCTAAACAGAGTGTAAATCATGCTATTGAGAGAAAACAACAAAGCAATGCTGTCTCAAGGGCCCTAAGAAATCATTCATCAGAAATGAGAGTGTGTATTTGACTTACAGGGTTTCTATGCCAAGCAGAGAAGTATGCAAAAACAGCAAAGCAGAATGCATAAACTGCAATACTAGTTTGTGATTTAGCTGGAGAATGTCCCGTATCAACAGGGAACAATGATTTTAGTTTTTCAGTCACCTCCAAGATCATGTTCTCTATTGATGATGCCTGAGATGTCTGTAAGGAGTCACTGAAATTGATTTATTTGTCCAGCAAACTTTCTGTCAGCAAATTCACCACTACCTTCAAAATGTCACTGACCGCTCAGTGCTTTCAAGCACAAGCCACAGTGAAACCTGTATTGAGCTCACCCTTACCGTCAGAATTCTAAGAAGCAATAATATATTTATGATTTCATGTTAAAAATCTCTCAGACGTCGCTGTTTAAATCACAATTCAGCAATACCAGTAACTTAAAATTACAAAATTTTACAGTTCACCATTCCATTTTCCTCTTCACATTGAGCACAATTTGAAAGGATTAAGAAGCTGTAACACATAAATTATTCAAGAGTTCTTCCTGTTTTTAAGCTCCACAAGATTGAGATGATAAAGAAATCTTTTGAAGTGGTAGAGAGTACTGTGAGGCATCTGTATATGATTGAAAATCATATAAGTGCAAGTAAATTCAGTCTGATTATATAAAGGTAGATACTCTTATTCACTGAGGAATTGAATGTAGCGCATGTAGTTGGGCTTCTCTTGTGGCTCAGCTGGTAAAGAATCCACCCGCAATGTGGGGGACCTGGGTTTGATCCCTGGGTTGGGAAGATCCCCCGGAGAAGGGAAAGGCCACCCACTCCAGAGTTCTGGCCTGGAGAATTCCATGGATCCATGGGATCACAAATAGTTGGACACGACTGAACAACTTTCACTTTCACTTTGAATGTAGGTGTATCAGTTGGAAATGACCCACTCATTCAAGAAAAGTTTGAGCACCTAAAAAGTGACAAAAGGTAGAGATGAATTAAACAGATACAGTCCCTGGCTTCTTGGAGCTGAACTTACTAAACCTTTGTATAACTACATATAGGTATCCATTCAATACTGTATGTGATGCATTATTGTATTAGCCTATGAAAGAACAACCCACTCCAGTATTCTTACCTGGAAAATCCCATGGACAGAGGAGCCTGGTGGGCTACAGTCCATGAGATGGCAGAGTCAGACACAACTGAGTGACTAAGCAGCAACAGCTTTGGGAGTTTTATATACCAAACACTGCTAAGTGATTTGTCTATGTAAACTCATATAATCCTCATGGTGAATCTCTTCAGTAGGTACTGTTATTATACAGAAGCAGGGAGGTAATTTGTCCAAAGCTCCACAGAGTAAGTGGGGGAGCCAGAATTCAACCCAAGGAGTCTTTGTGTTCCCTGCCACCTCTCAAATTGCTACATAAATAATATTTAATCACCAGGGCAAATTTTTGAGGACAGTACTCTCAATTTTACAGAAGAGGAAACTGAAGTCTGAAGAGGTGAAATAACTCATCAAATGTTAACTGACAAGATCCTACCCACCATACACTGCGTTCCTAAGATGGACAAACAAGGGTCAGCTAAGCTCTGTATTTAAACTTTGACCCCATTTGACCTCAGGGTAAAGCATTTGCCTTCGAACCAGATACCACCATCACCCCTCCCTCCTGCAAAAAAGAAAAGGAAAAATTTTCATATCTGAAAAGACATGTACTCAAACCATAGCTTCCTGTGATCACCGCAGTGACCACATCCTTTCCTGGCCTCCTGTCAGTGCCTCAGGGAGTCCTTCCATTAGCGTTTCTCTTATACATGAAATTCCAATAATACATCTGAATCTTCGAGAGCACATGCAGTTTACACTCCACACTTAAATATATTTTTCCTTCCCTGACAAATGAACTTCTTAAAATTTAACATTTTTTTTCTATCCTTTTTATTCCATGATCTCTCCAGACCAAATTTATATCTTACAGATTCCCCCCTAAAATCCATTCAAATTCTGTTTTGCTTACCATCACTGGTGTTTAACTGCTTTACAATATCACTTCTGCTTATAAATAAAATGTGTGTCAGAATTTCATTCTGACTACCAAGATGCATCTTGAGCAGGAAGCCAAATTAAACAAAAAATAAGGTTCATTTTGGTTTATAGTTTGGTTTATATGTTTAAGGCTAAAATATTTCTTTGTACAACAATGTGAAATGTATTCAATGTCGCTGAATTGAACACGCGAAAATGGCTAAAATGTTGTTTTATGTGATATCTATGTCACCACAATTTTTAAAATAAAAGCTAAAAGATCTAGTCAATGTCAAGAAGGAAAAAAAAAAAAGAATAAAACATTGCCAACCAAGCTTTAATATCAGTATACAAGATCTAACAGCTTTACCTCATAATAGGTTTTTTTTATAGTTTAATGTATTTTAATAGCAAACTTAAAAAAAAATAGCAAACTTACAGGAATAGCACAGAAGACAGACAACATTAAAAACATGTACTTGCATGTAGGACAACTCAGAAAAGTATAGTGAATGGATGGAACCTACTGTATGATAAAAATGCTACAAACGCCATTTAGTTGCAGTCAATATGAAATTTACTTGTTTTTAAAAAAAAATCCATGGAGAAGGAAATGGCAACCCACTCCAGTATTCCTGTCTGGAAAAGTCCATGGACAGAGGAGCCTGGCGGGCTAAGGTCCATGGGGTTACATGACTGAGCGTGTGTGCACGAGGGTGGAGGGAGATGGGTTGGTAGCAGTAAAGTGGTAGAACTAAAAAAAAAAAAAAAAAAAATCCAAATGCTGACATTGTCCAGGAAAATTTAACAGGTTTATTTATAATTGTTATAAAGTTGAACTGCTGAAACTTGTTCACTGAAACATTTTTACTTTCATTAATGCTTTATGTCTCTGCATTTATATTAAAAACACACACACAAATGAAAATGGAAAAACTGCCAATACCTGATTTCTGTCCCCTATTTTTCCACTTGCAATCATATATTTAAGTACCTTTTGACCCCATGGAAAAAAAATATCTAACATTCAGAACTACCAATAACAGGAAGAAGAGAAATTTTTTTTTTAAAGAATGAAAAATGTTTCCCATCATAGTGGATTCTTAAGCACGTTCTCCACGTATGCGGCGTGCTAGCTGGATATCTTCTGGCATAATTGCTACACGTTTGGCATGGATAGCACACAGGTTGGTGTCTTCAAAAAGGCCAACCAGATAGGCCTCACTTGCCTCCTGCAAAGCACCAATAGCTGCACTCTGGAAGCGCAGATCTGTTTTGAAGTCCTGAGCAGTTTCCCACACCAGACGCTGGAAGGGGAGTTTGCGAATCCGAAGTTCAGTGGACTTCTGCTAACGTCGAATTTCACGGAGTGCCACAGTACCAGGTCGTAACGATGAGGCTTCTTCACCCCTCCAGTAGAGGGCGCACTCTTGCGAGCGGCTTTTGTAGCGAGTTGCTTCCTCGGTGCTTGACCACGGGTCGATTTGCGGGCAGTCTGCTTGTAGGAGCCATGGTACAGAGACCTCCTTACGTACCCGCCTTCTCCTTCGGCTGGAGCTCGGCGAGCTAGAGGCGGCGCTGGCGTTGGAGAGCGACGGCGGCGCGGCGGCGGCTGCGAACACAATTCTCATGATAGGTTTTGAGACTATTTTAAGAAAATAATGGCCAAATTTTATGACTACAATGATGATCTAAAATATTTATGTATTCCAAGTTTATTATCAATTAAAGATGTTTGAATAGGTCAGTTTGCATGATTAAAAAAAATCAGCAAATGTCCTTTATCTCCCAATCAATATCTCCCAGGTGCAAACACTGTGCTAGTACATAATAGATACTTTATAATCATTTGTGAATGGATGAATAAGGATTCTTCAAGATTATGTCTATTGAACTCCTTTATACGGAGAATAAAAGGAAGCTTTGCAGTTATATTTATCAGTGGTGGTGGTGGTTTAATCAATAAGTCGTGTCTGACGCTTGTGACCCCATGGACTGTAGCCTGACAGGCTCCTCTGTCCATGGGATTCTTCAGGCAAGAATACTGGAGTGGGTTGCCATTTCCTTCTCCAGGGAGTCTTCCCTACTCAGAGGTTGAACCTGGGTCTCCTGCAATGCAGGCAGATTCTTTACTGATTAAGCTATGAGGGAAGCCCATATTTATCAATAAAAAGTATTAAATATAAAGTATCAGTATAAAGTTTTTTGAGCTCTTTATATAAACAAGGAAAAATGCTTTTGCATCACAAAAAAAGGCATCACAAGGAAAAAAAAAAAAGGATTGGAATTGGTTCAGTTCAGTCTATGTTACTAATGGCTCTATCACTACATCTCAAGTTTGATAGTAAAACAAATGGATAATTATTACCAGAGTAAGAATAAGAAAATTTTAAACATGTATATCATGCCACACATATAATGACTGCTATTATTCTAAGGCTTTGCACATACTCAGTTCAGTTCAGTTGCTCAGTCATGTCTGACTCCTTGCGACCCTATGGACTATACAGCACGCCAGGCTTCCCTGTCCATCACCCTGTCCATTGAGTCAGTGATGCTATTCAACCATCTCCTCCTCTGTTGTCCCCTTCTCCTCCTGCCTTCAATCTTTCCCAGCATCAGGGTCTTTTCCAATGAGTGAGCTCTTTGCATGAGGTGGCCAAAGTATTGGAATTTCAGCTTCAGCATCAGTCCTTCCATTGAATATTCAGGACTGATTTCTTTTGTGATTGACTAGTTGGATTTCCTTGCAGTCCAAGGGACTCTCAAGAGTCTTCTCCAACACCACAGTTCAAAAGCACCAATTCTTCAGCATTCAGCTTTCTTTACAGTCCAGCTCTCACATCCATACATGACTGCTGGAGAAACCATAGCTTTGACTAGACGGATCTTTGTCGGCAAAATAATGTCTCTGCTTTTTAATGTGCTGTCTAGGTTAGTCATAGCTTTTCTTCTAAGGAGCAAGTGTCTTTTAATTTCATGGCTGCAGTCACCAACTCACTAAATTTTCATAACTTTATGATCTTGGTATACTGTTACAACCCAAAAAAATAAATGGAGGCAGACACTTGCACCCAAGGTCATGTAGCTGGTACTTAGAGGATCTAGGATGAAACCCTAGGCAATCCAACTCTCGAATCTGAGCTTTTGACCACTTTGCTCTATTGCTGCTTTTGTGTTTAGTCCTCAACTATCTTAAAAGAATATTTTCATTTTCAGAGGTGAAAGATAGTACAAATAGCTGATAAACTGCAGAACTGAGATTCAAACCTGAGAAACCTGAATTCCAAGACCCCTCTTAACCTCTAGGCAATATTGTCTCCTGAGTCAAGCTAGATCTTAAAACCTACACACAGTTTTGATATACATTCTGACAGCAAATGTGCTGCGTGATAAATCAATTAAGTCGTGCCCAACTCTGCGACCCCATGAACTGTGTAGCCAGCCAGTCTCCTCTGTCCATGGGATTCTCTAGGCATGAAGGCTTACTATGCCTTCCTCCAGGAGACCTTCCCAACCTGAGGATCGAACCCATGTCTCTTGTGTCTCCTACATTGGCAGGTGGGTTCTTTATACATGTGGTTTTGTTTCAGCCAAAAACTGATATTTATATTCAATTAATGATTCATTGTTCTTTACTATACTTTTGGTTTGTGATTCAATTTAGTTCAAGTCCATGACCTGAAATAAATCACTTGATCTTTCTGTAATTCTACTTCTTTAGATAAAAAGACTATTAGGAAATTTTAATAGCATGTTGACAATGTTTTGAGCTCAGAGAAGAAAACTGCTCCCCAAATGTTAGAATTAAAACAAAAGCCACCATTATCTAATATCTGAACATCCTGTTAATAACTTACTGTTTTATATAAGCTACAGTGTATCTTCTTGACCGACATACAGATTTCTCATGAGGCAGGTAAGGTATGCAGGTCAAGAAGCAACAGTTAGAAGTGGACATGGAACAACAGATTGGTTACAAAGGAGTACATCAAGGCTGTATATTGCCACCCTACTTATTTAACTTATATGCAGAGTACATCATGAGAAATGCTGGGCTGGAGGAAGCACAAGCTGGAATCAAGATTGTGGGGAGAAATATCATAACCTCAGATATGCAGATGTCACTACACTTATGGCAGAAAGTGAAGAACTAAAGAGCCTCTTGATGAAAGTGAAAGAGGAGAGTGGAAAAGTTGGCTTAAAACTCAACATCCAGAAAACTAAGATCATGGCATCTGGCCCCATCACTTCATGACAAATAGATGGGGAAACAATGCAAACAGTGTCAGACTTCATTTTCTTGGTCTCCAAAATCACTACAGATGGTGATTGCAGCCATGAAATTAAAAGACGCTTGCTCCTTGAAAAGCTATGACCAAACTGGACAGAATATTAGAAAGCAGAGATATTACTTTGCCAACAAAGGTCTGTCTAGTCAAGGCTATGGTTTTTCCAGTAGTCATGTATGGATGTGAGAGCTGGACTGTAAAGAAAGCTGAACACCAAAGAATTGATGCTTTTGAACTGTGGTGTTGAAGAAGACTCTTGAGAGTCCCTTGGACTGCAAGGAGATCCAACTAGTCAATCATAAAGGAAATCAGTCCTGAATATTCAATGGAAGGACTGATGCGGAAGCTGAAATTCCAACACAATGGTCACCTGATGTGAAGAACTGACTCATTGGAAAAGACCCTGATGCTGGGAAAGATTGAAGGCAGGAGGAGAAGGGGACGACAGAGAATGAGATGGTTGAATGGCATCACTGACTCAATGGACATGAGTTTGAGCAAGCTCTGGGAGTTGGTGATGGACAAGGAAGCCTGGCGTGCTGCAGTCCATGGGATCGCAAAGAGTCGGACACGACTGAGTGACTAAACTGACTGACTGACAGTGTATCTTACAAGTATATTCAAAATTCTTCAATGTTTTGGATATGGCAAAAAAATTTAAGCACCTGATTCATACTTTAATTCACCTGATTCATATCTGACTCACTGTAATTTTTTTTGTTGTTCCTTTTTGTTTTTTTATTGAATTTTTAATGAATTTATTAAAATATTCCTTTGAATTTCAATTCAACTATCTTATATGTTATGAAAATAAACTACTTTTTTTTAAAAAAAGGCAAAGTAAACTAGACAATAACAACAATCAAGACAAAGTTATCAAATCTCACCAAAGACAACGACTATCAACATTTTGAAGGTTGTTTCTGAATCACGCAAAGACACCGGGGTTCTTGGCCTCCGGAGGAGAAGAATTGAATCCGGGGCCAGAGACGAGGCTGGATCGCTCAGAGCTTTTGTGCAATAAAGTTTTATTAAAGTATAAAGGAGATAGAGAAAGCTTCTGACATAGACATCAGAAGGGGGTAGAAAGACTACCCACTTGCTAGTGTTAGCAATGGAGTTATATACTCTCCAATGAATCCAAAGAATGTCTGGACGTTGTAAAGACCTCACCAGACCTACTCCCATAATTAATGTCTTAAGATAACAGAATTAGCCAGAGGGTTTAATCCAAAGACTGTCCTCAGGCAGGATACATTATTGTTATATAATCCTAAGGAATGTAGAGGAAAAAAAATGAAAAGTTTGTCCTTTCTTCCTCCTTGAATATTCCAGCCCTTTCTCTCCTTGGGGACCCCTAGACTTCTTATCAACCTGCCTAGGAAATGACTCTCTCAATTTCGTGTGATCTTTCAGATATTTTTTTAATGACTTCCTTTTTTTAAGAGCAGTTTTAGGTTCATAGCAAAAGTTAGAGGAAAATACACAAATTTTCCATATCTCCCCCCGATCCCCACTCATACATGTAGTGCCTCACCCATTATCAACCTGTATCACCAGAGTGGTATATTTTTTTCACAACTGATGAACCTGCATTAGCATCATAATTACTCAAAGTCCATAGAGTTTCCAAAAGGGTTTACTCCTGATATTTACATAAAGGTTCATTCACTCTTTGTGTTGTACATTTTATGGGTTTAGACAAATATATATGCTATGTATCCACCATTATATTATCATACAGAATATTTTCAGTGCCCTAAAAAAAACTCTGTGATCCACCAATTCATCCTTTATCACTATCATCCCAGCCCCTGTTTAGTATTTTTACATTGTTTCTGAGCATACTGATGTATAATACATGTTCACCTGCTTCCCTGATTTAAAACAAAACAGAAACATTTCCAAGTTATTATGAATTATCTCTAAACATCTTTTTATGATTGAATAGCATCTGTGATGTGGGCATTGATTAGTCCATTTTTGCCTCTGCTTGGTAGAAGTGGAGAACATATGGCAAGTGGCCACAGAATGTTTGGAATTGTAGTTGAATATGTCTACAACATAGAATTTGAGATAAAGAGAGTGGTGAGATGATGCCAGAAGGCTGAGTCAAGTAGTTTGAAGGTAAAAATTGAGATCACATAGAAACTGAAATTTGAGTGACCCAATCAGACTTATATTTTTAGAAGATCACTCTCCCTGCAAGAGGAAGAAAAAAGTTCAGTTGGAGGACTTACAGTGAAGAGATGAATACCTCTGCCCTGTGAAACTTCCCTCCTACTGAAATCAAACCCCAGCTTTTAGCTTGGGCAACTGCATGTGGCCATTTGCGAAGATGCAAAATACAGGAGGAGAGATAGGGTTGTAGTTGTGTTGTTTTGGTGAGACTTGAGCAAGGAGGCAGATCTGTTGAGTTCAAGCTTAGAATTAGAACATATTAAATTTCAGATACTCTGTATCCTCAAAGTGGACATGTCCAGTAAAAGCAAGATACGTACTAGAAGTATAGAGTGAGAATCAAGGGGGAGAAAGTTGCTAGTTTAAAGACTGAGGATTGTGCAGTGTTGAAAAAAAGAGAGCTTAGGTTAGGATTCTGAAGAAAATGAATCAACATTTAAGGGAAAGGCAGATTTCAAAAGCCCACATAGGAGACTAGCTAAGAGAAGCCAGAGAGGACTTAGACCAGAGAAGCCGATTAGTAAAGTCCTGACACCCATCTATAGGAAGCTGGCAGACAAGAAAGTGGTCTATAGGGTCAAATGCACCCAAGATGATGAGAGATGAAAAGTAAACTTTTACTGACAAAGAGATCTTTGGTGACTTTTCTTGGAGCAGTTTTCACTTAGCAGTGAGGGTTGAAGTCAGACTGTGTTAAGCTGTATCGTTAATGTAAATAGAGACAGAAGTTTCCTCTTTCAAATATTTGGCTAATTTAAGAATGATGGAGATGAGTGATGCTTGACATGATAAAATGTTCACACTGTTAAGTGGAAAAGCAGATTATAAAACAGTGTTATAGTCTCATCCCATTTGTTCCAGTTATCTATGGCTATGTAACAAGCAAGCCCCAAATGTCGTGGTGTAAAACTGAAACAGAACAGAATGGAGCAGGGTACAACCTTTTAAAAAATGAGATAGACTTTGAACTTCCCTGGTGGCTCAGTGGTAAAGAATCTACCTGCCAATGCAGGATACCTGGGTTCCATCCCTGGTCTGGGAAGATCCCAAATGAATAACGAAGCCCATGCAACACAACAACTGAGCCCGTGCTTTAGAGCCCAGGAGCCCCAACTGCTGAAGCCAGCGTGCTCCAGATCCTGTGCTCCTCAACAAAAGAAGCCACTGCAATGAAGAGCCTGCACGCCACAACTAGAGAGCAGTCCCTGCTCGCCACAAGGAGGGGAAAAACCACTCGGCAACGAAGACCCAGCACAGCCAAAAATAAATACATAAAATTATTATTTAAAAAAATGACATAGCCTTTGAGAATGTGACATAAACTGTTAGAACCAGTTAGGTCCAAGACGACAGACGATTCAACTTCCAGTAGACCCTGAGCCTCATAAAGTGAAGTGAATGTTGCTCAGTTGTTTCTGACTCTTTGTGGCCCCGTGAACTATACAGTCTATGAAATTCTCCAGGCCAGAATACTGGAGTGGGTAGCCTTTCCCTTCTCCAAGGGATCTTCCCAGCCCAGGGATCAAACCCAGGTCTCCCACATTGCAGGTGGATTCTTCGCCAGCTGAGCCACAAGGGAAGCCTGAGCCTCATAAGCTCATTGTAACATATTAGCATTTAAATAACAGTTGCCATGACAGTTCTAAGGCCCACCCACCGTAAAAGGCCATCAAGTGGTGGTGGCCCAATTCCTCGAAATCCTCTCGCTTTCCCCAAAATAGTTGAAATAATTCTTCCACTTGTTAGCCGATGAAATTACTGCGGCTGATTAGTTACTAAATCATGTCTGAATCTTTTGGGACCTCATAGACTACAGCCCTACAGGCTCCTCTGTCCACGGATTCTCCAGGCAAGAATACTGGAGTGGGTTGCTATTTCCTTCGCCATGGTATCTTCCTGACCCAGGGATGGAACGCACATCTCCTGCTTGGCGGGCAGATTCTTCACACTGAGCCACCTGGGAAGCCCCAGTCTATGAAATTACCCAGCCCATAAAAATCATTCCTTGGAAAAAAAAAAAAAACATTCTTTGTTTCTGGGCTTGCCTGTCGGATGGGGCACTTTTAATTTTTTTTTTTTTTGGGGGGCGGGGATGTGGACCATTTTTAAAGTCTTTATTGAATTTGTTACAATGTTGCTTCTGTTGTTTACCTATGGGCTTTTTTTGTTTTTTCCTTTTTGGCTCTGAGGCATGTGGGTTCTTAGCTCCCTGACCAGGGATGAAAACTACACCCATTTCAGTGGAAGGCAAAGTCTTAACAATTGGACCTCCAGGGTAGTGTCCTGGTACACTTTTTAAACAAATGTTCCCTCTTTACATATGAACTGAACCTTGGAGATAATCTTTTGCTCCAAACTGCTCTTCCCTTTTACTGTGTGCCTTATCACTGCAAATACATTTTAAGAATAAACCACTTTACAATTCATTTGCCAGGGGACACATGGCAAGAACCTGAAACACTGGCGCCTACTTTGAATAAATCTGATTCCAGTACTGACAAAAAAACATTAAGACCACATTTCATTTTCCATTAAGAGACAAGTACTCTTTTGTACAAGAAAAATTAGAATATGGGAAAAAACGAGGGTACTAGGGTGAGATTCAAATAGTTATTGAAGGAGGAGAAAATTAACATTTCGATGACTACTATGTGCAATGCACATTTGACATCTCGTTTTAATCCTCCCAAGAACTCGGTGATGAACGCGTTATCTCCATTTTACAGGCGAGGAATCTGCAGCGCCGGGGTTTCTAACCTACACGGAGCTCAAAGCCACGTTTTTTCAAACCCCCACGCTGTCTCAGTGGGAATTAGATATGAAGAAGTCCTCCTGGAACGACGTTTCCCAGGATTAGGGTGGAATGTATCAACAAATGCCTACGGAAAACGTAAACCTATTTCTTTGGGGCTAGAATATACAGCTTTTTGACTACTGCACTTTGAAATAGAGGGCGATACCAACACCTTTTATACTTTTAAGACACGTGATCATTTTCTCCTTAATAGGGAAATATACCAAGTAAAGAATAATTAGCCATCATGGAAAACAGTTTCAAAAACTTAAGGGGTTTACACGACAGCTCAAACAAGGTGAGTATAGTCAAAGACATACAAGCAGACATATGAGGGCAGAACCGGCACGTCTGAATTCAACGTCCAGGCTGTTTCTCATAGAGTATGAGGAAATGGCTTCAGGTTTTTCTATACCGTCAACATACACCAGGACCTCCAGCAGAACCCCGGCGCTTGGACCACGCCCACAAATGTCAGTCCAGAAAGTGGCGGCCGCGCAGCACGGCTAAACGGTCAGGCCCCGCCTCCTACCGCTCCTGCCCCGCCCCTGGTCCGACCCTGCCCAGCCCGGCGCCATCAACCCCCGACTCTACTTTGCGCCTGCGCAGACCGCGCGTGCGGCTGCTGGCGAAAGAATTTGTGCATGCGCCTAGAGGGAAAGTTGGTTCTTTTTCCCTCCTACCCCTCGCGAGAACTTGAGAACTTGCTTCCGGGTCGAAGGGTTTACTTCCGGAGAGCGGGAAGGCTGAAACGCGGTGGCTAAACTGTAGCTGAGTTTGCATCGTTCTCGGTGGAGAAGGCTGTAGCCATGGACAGGTGAGTTCTGGTGGAGACGGCTGAGCTCGGTCGCTTTCCTCTTCAGCGTGTTGGAGGAATGAAACAGGTGAAACCCGACTCAGGAAGCAGAGGAGGGCCTGGGTGCTGACCCTAGGCCTCCTTTTCCGGCTGGGAGACTGCAGTTAAGGGAGAAAGGCCGCTTCGGCCGGGGACGGGTATGGTTAATGATAATCTTCTGGTTCCCATGGCAACTCTGCCATCTACTCACTTTCGCGCTCCAGGGGTGGGCGAGGTCGGAGGTGGCCCGGCATTCGAGATGCTCAGTTACTGCCCGAGATCACAAAGCCAGACAGTGACGGAACGGGCTCTCACCCCAGACTTCCTGATTACAGGTTTCAGCACCAAATAGTTAATCTTTCTATGACCTCAGAACGATGGTAGGCCCCTGCATAAAGATGAGTTATTCAAGGTTCTTGGCCTCGGGGAACGTATAGTGGAGGAGACGACGGAGCAGTGCGGAATGACGAGTGTTTTGTACTACTTTGTGGGAAAACAAACGGAGCAATGAAGTCTCCTTGTCATGGAAAGTACCAGGAAGACCTCTCAAAGGAGGATACATTCTAGGTGGTCTTTGAATAGTGGCAGTAGCCTACATCGACTGCCTTAACCGCTTTAAATGTATTATTGTTGTTCAGTCGTTAAGTGGTGTCCGATTTTTGCGACTCCGTGAACTGCAGCTGGCCAGGCTTCTCTCTCCATGGGATTCTCCAGGCAAGAATACTGGAGTGGGTTGCCATGCCCTCCTCCAGGGGATCTTCCCAACCCAGAGATCGAACTCGCGTCTCCTACTTTGCCGGCGGATTTGTGTGTGTGTGTGTGTGTGTGTGTGTGTGGAAGCATTTGTGATGGTATATTAGCTATTTTAATCCTTCTGACAATCCTATGAGGGTAGCTACTGTGATCCTCTTTTCACACATAACATTGAGGCTAAAAGAGGTTAAGGAACTTGATCAGTTAGGAAGCTAACAAAGGAAGCCAAGAAACAAGTTGCCAACCTGGATATGTGTTTCTAGACTCCACGAGGCTGTTTGATGAGTAAGTATTCACCAGATAGACCAAAGAGGTGAATGTAGGCCTCCGAAAAGAAGCATGGGTACAGAGGTGTAATGATATGAAAGTGTAGCTGAGTGGTCACATGCAGTGTGTGTTTGTATGGACGTGACGTTTGTGGCTGAACGGGTAAGCTGGGGTCAGATTATAAAAACCATGGTAGGAAATTTGGACTTGATTCTGTAGGCCAGAGATATCTATCTGAAGATTTTAAGTGGAGGAAATACACATTAGATTCTTAAGATACAGGTCTCATAATACACACAATTTATTTTCTAGACGTTGGGCTGAGAATGTCTGGGACTATAATAGTGCTGAGACAGGAGACACCCTTAGTCTACTCTGGGAAGAAAAGCTTGAAGGATCATTTCTTTCCAGTTTATTAGGTTTATTTTTTACTTAGCCTCCCAAGTCACCAGCTTAAACAATAGTATCCATGGTTTGAAGTACTTTGGAGACTACAGAACATCCTTTTAAGAGTTCCTGCAACTTTAGGAACCTCCTCAATCCAACGAAGAAAGGTTTATCTTCACGAAGCAATTATTTAAAGCAATGCTAGAATACAGATTTAGATTCCAAGTGTTAAAATAATTCCAGAGGAGGAAAACATTAACAAGTCAGAGAAGACTTTATGCAGGTAAAATTTGAGCAGGACTTTGAGAGAGAAGCTGGATTTGGAGGCAGAGAAGTATTAGCAACAAGAAAACAAAGACTTGGCAGTTGGGATGATCTGTGTCTTGACTGACTGAGGATCCTTTGCTCCAGTCGTAATGATAAAGGTTTTGCAGATGGTCCGTTCTCATTTCATTCACGTGAATGTGATTATTGCCGTTTTAGGAGTGGCTTTGGAGAGATGTCATCTCCTGTGATCCGGGAGGCAGAGGTGACTCGGACTGCTCGCAAGCAGAGTGCCCAGAAAAGAGCCCTGAGTATCCTTTGCGTCTTAAGCGTCAGCATGAACACTGTAACATGTTCGGAATTAGCAGTGCAGACTTTCCATGAGCGATGTTAAACACTAGCTGTAATAATAAAATACTGTGGAAATTAATTTTTTTTTTAACTCTCCTGATGTGTTATTTGGCAAATATAATGCTGCAAATCAGTGAGATTCATATTTCCCTGAGAATAAGGATGTTCCATTTTACTGCTATCCTATTGTGGTTAGCTTTTGCTGAGATTAGATCTTTATTATTTGAGATCTAAGAACTCTTAGTTCAGTGTGTGGTAACCTAAGACTTGAGCTCTTAGTTCAGGACTGTAGTAACTGATAACTAGAATTTAAAGGGGAAAGGGAACTATTTACTCCTCGCATAGAAAATATGGTAGCTATAGAATACCTTGTCCTTGAAAAACGGTATTCACATATTTTGTATAGTATAAATATGGTTCATTCTAACTTTAATGATGTTTTTTTCTATACGAAAAACTTTCCTTAACATTTCCTGTAGTTCGGGCATCCCAAGATGAAATTTTTTCTAATACCACTCCAAGAAACCAGGTTATGCCCCGAACTCCCAGCTCATTTCGACAACCTTGTAAGATTTTTTTGCTTTTAAAGCATTTAATAATGATAACAGTAATAGCAGCTAATACTATAATATATATTATATTTTATAAATTATTTTTAATTAAGAGCAAATAATAGGGATTGCACTTACTATTTGTTGAACTCTTAGCATGTGTAAGGCTTTACATAATTGCGTAATAGCTGTGAAGTAGATATTGTCTCTATTTTGCTGAAACTGTACATGAGACCTAGAGAAGTTGATTAATGCAGATAAAATAGCTAGATAAGTATGTAAGTATGTATGAATTTTGGCAATTGGGATGATCTGTGCCTTGACTGACTTAGAATCCTTTGCTCAGAATTCAAATCATAATCTGCTTACTTTAGAGCCCATGTCCTCTATACTATAGTATGCTTTATAAAATTAGAATTTGATAAGTTCATGAACTCATGAGTGTCTTTTTTTTTTTTTTTATGTTCAGTTATGTTATAATGAAAGCATCTCTGTTTGCAGTAAAGTTTTTTTGGTGGGCTCAGTAGTACCAAAAGTTCGTATTTAGAAAAATAAGTTAAATCTTTATACTATAGAAATGTTAATATTGAAAGTATTTATTTGGTTAGAATCTAAATAATTGAAAAGTGAAAATTATTTTGTTTTTATTTGCTTGTTTCATTTTCATGATCAATGCTCATGCGCTTCCGATTCTCTTTACTAACTTCTTGCTTGTAGTTACTCCACCAAGCCGGAGCCTACTGAGGCAGCCAGATGTATCCTGCATTCTTGGAACTGGAGGGAGGTCTCCCCGGCTTACACAGTCTTCAGGGTTCTTGGGAAATCTGTCTATGGTATGTAGAAAAATGGGGCTGAAATTTTCCCCCTTTTTAAATTATGGTATGATATTTAGCTTAAAAACTTTAATTGAAGTCTTATTCTTAATAAAAGTAACTCAGTTATGTAGGTTGAAATCATTTTTTGGTTAGACTTCCAGAAAACTGAGACCTGTAAGCATCTTACGTCATAGGTGGAAACTGTGACACCAACAGCAGTTAGATGCAGATAAAATGTACTAATCTGACAGTTTACTGATCAGAATAAATAAATTCTGATTGGTTGCTAGTTTCTGTAAAAACTGAGCCCTGTTTTGAAGCATAGAAGAGGAGGCCAAGAGTAATCAATGAAGACTGTCATAAGGAAGAAGAACAAAGCATTAAAGGAGAGAAAAGAGAAAATTTGAGGAAAAGTAAGTTAGACACTCTTTAGGAATCATTATGGTACAGTATTTAAAATAGCAAAAGAAGTGTCATATAGACTGTAAATGCAGAATGACCTGACCTAGGTGCTTAAAATACCCTATAGAGAAAGAAAGAATTGTGTCTAACTGAGAAGATTAAAACAGAATAGTTTTGTTGGACTAGTAGAGTATTATGGTTCATTTAGTTCCAAGAACAAGATGAAAAGGGCCCTTTATTTGGCTCTGTGATTATTGAAAAAACAGTTTTACACACACCAGAAATTGTCTAAATTATGTGTTTTCAAAGGAATGGTTTTGCATATTAAACCTCTCCTTGTCTTAGAAGGTTAACAATCTTTGAAATATTTTAGAGTGTTAGTATCTAACAGTGATCTAGTCATTGAATAATTTTACTCTGGTTATGAAGCTGGTTTATTTTGGCAACATTTATTTGTATTCTACTTAGAAACATGAGTGAATTGACTGCTTTTAGGTTTCAACATAAGATGATGACTTTTATTATTTAGTGCTTCAGAACTGCCAGTTTAATAGTAAAATTATTACTCTTCTAAAGGCCAGGATAGAGTAAATATGTATTGATTATTACAGAATGTTTGGAAATTACTTTGTAGTCAAAAATGTTTTCTTGATTTTGTTTTGCCAATTTTAGTATCAGTTGTGAGAGGTGGTTGAAGGAGGTACAATTATTTGTTACATTGGTTGATTTTATCATGTGTCGACCTACAAAACATTTTTCTGAATGCAGAATATCACTACTGTGTAAGATTTTCAGTTTGACTTGGGTGCTAATGATGATGAGTACCCAGAAGGAAATCAGTCTTTTGGTAGCTGAAGCTAAACTCTGCTCAGCCCATAGTTACTATCTCATTAATATACAGGGTCCCAGCACCCATTAGTTTCCCTTGGGGAGACTAATTTAAAGGTACATTTTAATCGTTGCTCATGCCTGGATTTTTTAACACATTGCATTTGCGTGGTATGTCCCAAGTATTTGAATCTCTAAGTTTCTAAATCATCCTTTTTTTCTCATTATCATTTATTTGTTTAAGAAGCTGAGTCATTTATCCCGTAATATTTCCCAAAATTAAAAACTTGATTTGAAGTAGTCCTAGAGCAGTAAAATTCATGAACAGAGAAGCCTGGTGGGCTACAGTCTATGGGGTCATGAAGAATTGGACACAACTGAGTGATTAACACTTTCACTAGAGCAAAAAGGTATGGAGTGGGGCAAAGAAGAAAACAAAGCCATAATATCCTTAACAAAATAGTCATGTGGCTATCTTTTTAGTATATGTGCTGCCGAAGAGAACACATGTGGCTATCTTGTAAAAGTGAAAAGCACATGTTTTTTTAAAAAAATGTTAATAGTACTGAAGTCTTTATTCACTCAATGGCAATAACCACATTACTTTTCTGTATCTCCTTTATCTTTAGGTGACTAACCTGGATGACAGTAACTGGGCCACTGCTTTCTCATCACAGCGTGCGGGGCTCTTCACAAACGCAGAGCCTCACAGTGTGACGGAGGACGTGACCCTCAGCGCTGTTATGTTACGTGAGGATGATCCTGGAGAAGCTGGTAAAATAGCTTTGGACTTTGTTTGTAGCACAATAGTTTGTCCTTTTACTGAGATCAATCAAGGAAATTATCTCCTATTCCTGAATATTAAAAAATATTTTTTGTTATGCTTATTAGTTATGGTAATAGCTCTGCCACTTGATGATAATGGGTTAGCCAAAAGTTTGTTTGGGTTTTTCAGTGGAATTTTTGGCCAACCCAGTAGTAACTCTAGAAAGTTGAGAACCTCAGCTTCGTTCTCAGTTGGAGCAGCATCTTGCCATTTAATCTTTTCAGTGTAAATAGCTGCCTCTTAGGTTATTAGACTAGTCACTAATGCTTTTATTCTTTCCAAACTTGTGCTGTTGAGAGAGCTTCTCTTTTTGTTTCATTTATATCTGACATTGTTGACATGTTTTATTTTGGCCTGAATGCTAATGCTGTTTCTTCAAATAGTATTGTGACCATTCTGACTTTAGGCTGGTTATTACCATTCCCTTTTGGGAAAAAGCATTTGCTTTTAATGTGCTTATACCTGCACATTTTTTTTTTTTTTTTATTATACCTGCACATTATGACATAGATTCTTCATTAATTTATCATCATAGACTAACAAGCTAGTCAGTATGCCTACCACTGTATGCACGTTAACTCATTTCATGGTTCATTAAATAGATACAATAACTATTTCATTTTTGTGGAAAGGGAACAGCTGCTCAAAAAAATTAAGTAACCTGAGCTCACCTGGCTAGGAAGTGATGGCACCAGGATTTGAAACTGAGCAGTCTGATTTCAGCACCCTTCTCTTTAACACTGTGGTGACCACTGCTTTGTAGTATATGCCAGTGATAAGCATTTAAATGAGTAACTCAGAAATGCTTTGTACTTAATATATGAAATATAAGAATTTCATGTTTAGTATGAACCATGCTGAGGCCTTAGATATTATACAGTATTATAGTAGGGTGTATATATTTCCCCTGAATAAAGCATGTCATTTTAGAACCTGCTACAACTTTCCCAGTTACTTTGTTATGGTGTACTTAAAATGTAATTCAGGTGTTTTAAAATGTGGCTCATGTTTTTGTAATAATTGTTGACAGACTAATAACTAATATATCTTTGGAATCTTAAAAGACTTGTAAGTGACAGAAGACTAAATAGATAAATTAGACTACATCAAAATATGGGTCAGAAAATGCAGTCAATAGAATCAGAAAGCCACAGAATGTGAGAATATATCTGCAAGTCATATATCTCAAAAAATTAATGTTCAGAATATAAAAAGAACTACAACTCAACAGTAGCAGAAGATAGTCCAACTAAAAAGTGGGCAGAGAACATGTATAGATATTTCTCCAAAGAAGATACAAAAGTAGCTATTATGCACGTGAAAATTTGCTCAGTATAGCTCAAGTGGTAAAGAATCCCCCTGCAGTGCGGGAGATGAAGATGTAGTCCCTGGTCAGGAAGGTGCCCTGGAGAAGGAGATGGCAACCACTCCAGTATTCTTGCCCGGGAAATCCCATGGACAGAGGAGCCTGGTGGGCTGTAGTCCAGGGAATCACAAAGAGTCGGACACGACTGAGCACTGGATGGATGTAGTAATCATTAAGGAAATGCAAATGAAAACCACAATGAGGTAGCATCTCACACCCATTAAGATGGCTACTATCAAAAACAAAAAAATCCCCAAATAAACTGGAAATGGTAAATGTTGGCAAGGATATGGGAAAATTGGAACTCTTACATGTTGTTGGTGGGAATGGGAAATGGTGCAGCACTGTGGCAAACAATATGGTCGTTCCTCAAAAAATTAAAAGTAGAATTACCTTATGATTTAGTTTTACCTCTGAGTATATTCCAAAAGAAGTGAAAACCATATTTTAAAGAGATTTGTATTTCCTTGTTCATAGCCCTGTGAACAAAAGATAGAAGGAACCCAAATCCCATTGATGGATAAAGGATTAAAATATGATTAATAACTTTTTAGTGGAATATAATTTAGACACATGCTACAACATGAATGAACTTTGAGGACTTTATGCTTGATGAAATAAGCCAGTAGCATAGGGACCAAATACTGTATGATTTCACTTACATGAGACACCTAGAGTAGTCAGACTCATAGAAAGTGCAATAATGTTTGCAAAGGTGTAGGAACAGGGGAGAATGGAGAGTTACAGTGTTAGGGTTTTTAGTTTTTGTTTTTTATTTAAATTGACGTAACATTCTGTAAGTTTAAAGTGTATGACATATTGCTTTGATACACTTGCACATGGTAATACTATTATTAGTGTTAGCTAACACCTCCATGGTACTTTTGCATTATATAATTATCATTTCTGTGAGAAGAACATTTAAGATCTCATCTCTTAGCAACTTTGAACTATGTAGGGCAGATTTATTGACTGTAACAATGCTGTGCGTTGGATTTTCAGAATTTACTCATCTTCTTACTGCACGTTTGTACACTTTAACCAACATCTCCCAATTCTCTTATCCTCCAGACCCTGGAAACCACTGTTCCAGGCTCTGGTTCTTTGAGTTTAGCTTTTTTAGATTCCTCATGAGTGATACAGTACAGTATTTGTCTCTCTGTTAAATTTATTTTACTTAATGCCTTCAGGGTTTATCCAGGGTCTATCCTGTTGCAAATAGCAGATCACTTTTCCATGGTTGAAAAATATTCTGGTTGTGTGTGTGTGTTTATGTATGTATTAATATGTTGTTGTTTAGTCGCTAAGTCATGCCCAATTCTTTTTGTGACCTCATAGACTGTAGCCCGCCCGGCTCCTCTGTTCGTGCAATTTCCCAGGCAAGAATACTGGAGTGGGTTGCCATTTCTTTCTCCAGGGGATCTTCCTGAACCAGGGATCGAACCCACGTTTCCTGCATCAGCAGGCAGATTCTTTACCTCTGAGTCACCAGGGCAGGCCTATATATATATACATACACATACATACATATATATGTATGTGTATGTGTGTGTGTGTATACACACACACCCCACTTTTCTATGTTTATCTGGTGGTGGATACTTGGGTTTTTTTCTTGTCTTGGCTGCAGTGAGCAATGCCGCAGTGAGAATGAGAGTGCCGCTGCCTTTTCCTTTTATTTATTATTTTGGTTGCACTGGGTCTTCATTGCTGTGTGCAGGCTCTCTCTACTTGGGTTCAGGGAGTTGGGACTACTGTTCGTTGCAGTGCACGGGCTTGCGACGGCTTCTCTTGTTGTGGAACACAGGCTCTAGGTACATGGGCTTCAGTAGTTGTGGCCCACGGGTTTAGTTGCTCCATGACATGTGGAATCTTCCCAAACAAGGGATCAGCCTGTGTCTCCTTCATTGGCAGGCAGATTCCCATCCACTGTATCTATAGGGAAGTTCCTGTAGATACCTTTTTGTTGGCCTGTTTTCATTTCTTTTGAATATATACCCAGAAGAGATATTGCTAGATCATTTGGTAGTTCTGTTTTTAATTTTTTAAGAAACCTTCATACTGTTTGCCATAGTGGCTAAACTCATTTACGTTCTCACCAGTAGTGCACAAATGTTCCCTTTTCTCTGCATCTTCACCAGCACTTGCCATTTCTTGTCTTATTGACTGATGATAGTTCTTACAGATGTGTGGGGATATCTCACTGTGGTTTTGATTTGTATTTCCCTGCTGATTAGTGATGTTGAGCATCTTTTCCTGTACGTGTTAGCTATTTGTATGTCATCTTTGGAAAAATGTCTGTTCAGTTCCTCTGCCTATTTTTAAATCGTATTTGTTTTTGAGTTTTATGAATTCTTATATTTTGAAGATTAACTTTTTATGAGATGTATGGTTTGCAAATATTTTCTCTCATTCCATAGGTTGCCATTTCATTTTGTTGATTGTATCTTTTGCTGTTGATATAGAGCTTTTTAGTTGATATAGTCCCACTTGTTGATTTTTTGCTTTTGTTGCTTGTGCTTTTGGTGTCATCCAAAAATTATTCTCAAGACAGATGTCAAGAAGCTTTTTCCCTATATTTTTTTCTAAGCGTTACACAGTTTCAGGTTTCATGTAAGTCTTTCTTTTTTCCTCCAAGTTTTGGCTGTGCTTGGTCTCATTGCTGCTCATGGGCTTTCTCTATTTGTGGGAAGCTGGGGCTGCACTCTAGTTGCGATGCATGGGCTTCTCATTTCGATGGCTTTGCTTGTTGCAGAGCATGGGTTCTAGGGCCCAAGGGCTCAAGCGTTGCAGCACATGGCCTTCAGAGTAGCTGTGATGCACAGGCTTAGTTGCCCTGAGGCATGTGGATCCTTCCCAGACCAGGGGTTGAATCCCTATCCCCTTCATTGGCAGGCAGATTCTTAACCACTTGACCACCAGGAAAGTCATCGTTTAAGTCTTTAATCCATTTCAAGTTCACTTTTATGAGTTGTGTAAGATAGGGATCCAGTTTTGGTTTTCTGCATGTGATTTTTCCAGTTTCCTTGGCACTGTTTACTAAAGAAACTACCCTTTCTCCATTCAGTGCTCATGGCTCCCTTGTCAAATAGTTCTTGACTGTATATGTAGGAGTTCACTTCTGCATTCTCTGTTCTGTTCCATTGATTTGTGTGTCTGTTTTTATGCCAGTACTGTTTTGAATACTAGCCTTTGTTGTAAAGTGTGAAATCAGGAAGTGAGATGCCTCCAGCTTTGTTCTTTCTCAGGATTGCCTTGGCTCTCCAGGGTTTTAGGTTTGCAAAAACCTAAACTCTGCAAAGAGTTCTGTGGTTGGATGGTGGTTATGGGGGCACAGCTCTGTGAATGTACTTTCTGCCACTGAATGCTTAAAAATGGTTAAAATGATAAATTTGGTTACGTGTATTTTACCACAATTATGTACTTTTAAAAACACAGTAGTTTCAAAAAAGGATTTAGAGCTATGTTTTAAGTTTTCAAACAAACAGAATGACTTGGAAACATGAGACTTAATTTGTCTGTTCCTCTTCTGTTTATTGTGTTCTAGCATCCATGAGTATGTTTTCTGATTTCCTGCAGTCTTTTTTGAAGCACTCTTCAACTACTGTTTTTGACCTTGTAGAAGAGTATGAGAACATTTGTAGTAGTCAGGTAAGTTATTTCACTTCATTGTTGGTCAGACTTCAGTAATCAAGTTTTTTCTGAACAACATTAGCTTGTGAATTTCCTTCCTGTATTTAAGGAGGATGTCTTAGAAATGTAGCGGCAGGCATGGAATAGTTAGAAGGTCAGCCAGAGCAGATCTACTTTTTACACATTGAGAGTCTTTATAGTATTTCTTTTAAGGACAGAAGGATTCTGCAACTTTGAGAAAGGAAAACCCAAAGTATACAAAGAACTTAAAACTCAACCATAGGAAAATGAACAATCCAATTAAAAAATGGACAAAACATGTAAACAGACACCTCATCAGAGGAGATCTGCAGATGGCAAATAAGTATATGAAAAGATGTTTAATATCAACACAACACTGTAAATCAACTCTACTCCAATATAAAATGAAGATTGAAAAAACTTTTTAAAACACATCATGTGTCATTAGGGAGTTGCAAATTAAAACAAAATGCTACTATATACCTATTAGAATGACCAAAATCTGAAACACTAACAATACCAAATGCTAACAAAGATATGGAACATGAATTCTCATTTATTATTTTTGGGAATGCAAAATGATAGCACTTTGGACCATAATCTCTCTCAGTTTCTTAGAAAATTAAACATACTCTTGCCATATAATCCAGCATTCATACTCTTTGATATTTACCCCAAAGATTAAAAAATTTATGTCCACATAAAAGCTTACACATAGATGTTTATAGCAGCTTTATTCATAGTAACCTAAATTTGGAAGCAATCAAGATGTCCTTTAGTAAGAGAATGGGTAAATCAACTGGTTGATCCAGTCTGTGGAATCTTACTCAGCCCTTGAAAGTAATGAGCTATCAAGCCATAAAGAGTTGAGGATGGACCCTGAATGTATATCTCTAAGTGAAAGAAGCCGCTATGCAAAGGAACGTGTGGTGTGATTCCAACTGTATGATATTCTGGGAAAGGGAGAACTTAAAGAGAATAGAAAGATTGGTAGTTGCCAGAGTTCAGGGAGAGATAAGGATAGAAAGTGAAGCACAGTAGATTTTTAGGGGAGTGATATTTAATGAGTAGAAGTAGGCTAGGTAGGAGATGGTAACACATTCCAGTACTCTTGCCTGGAAAATTCCAGGGATAGAGGAGCCTGGTGGGCTACAGTCCAGTGGTTTGCAAAGAGTCATATGAGACTGAGCGCATTATAATGATATTATATGGTGGGTGCATCATTACACATTTCTCACACCCAGAGGATGTACAGCACCAAGAGCGAACCCTTCTGTGAATTATGGACATTGGGTAATAATGACATGTCAGTGTAGTTTTATTGATTGTAACAGATGTACCACTCAGGTACTGGATATTGATAGTCGGGGGTTAGAGTGTGTGTATATGGGGCAGAAAGCAATGAGAAGTTGCTGTACTTTATTCAGTTTTGTTGTGAATCTAAAACTGCACAAAAAGTTGTCTATTTTAAAGAAAAGGAAAACAGCTTCAATAATAATTGAAATAATGGTAATAGCCAACCTTTGTTGAGCATTTAAATCAAGAAACACCTGGAGTAGCAGGCAAATTTGGTCTTGCAGTACAGAATGAACCAGGGCAAAGGCTAATAGATTTTTGCCAAGAGAATGCACTGGTCATAGCAAACACCCTCTTTCCAACAACCCAAGAGTAGATTCTACACCACCA
Organism: Dama dama; assembly: GCF_033118175.1. Taxonomy (NCBI): domain Eukaryota; kingdom Metazoa; phylum Chordata; class Mammalia; order Artiodactyla; family Cervidae; genus Dama; species Dama dama. The sequence goes on along the minus strand of NC_083683.1, from coordinate 60,186,523 downwards.
TGGACATCACCAGATGATCAACAGTGAAATCAGATTGATTATATTCTTTGCAGCCAAAGATGGAGAAGGTATATACAATCAGTAAAGACAAGACCGGGAGCTGACTGTGGCTCAGATCATGAACTCATTATTACCAAATTCAGACTTAAATTGAGCTAAGTAGGGAAAACCACTAGACCATTCAGATATGACCTGAGTCAAATCCCTTACGATTATACATTGGAAGCGAGAAATAGATTTAAGGGACTAGATCTGATTGACAGAGTGCCTGATGAACTATGGACGGAGGTTTGTGACATTGTATAGGAGACAGGGATCAAGACCATCTCCAAGAAAAATGCAAAAAAGCAGAATGGCTGTCTGAGGAGGCCTTACAAATAGCTATGAAAAGAAGAGAAGCCAAAAGCAAAGGAGAAAAGGAAAAATATACCCATTTGAATGAGTTCCAAAGCCGAGTTCCAAAGAATACCAAGGAGAGATAAGAAAGCCTTCCTCAGTGATCACTGCAAAGAAATAGAGGAAAACAATACAATGGGAAAGATTCGAGATCTCTTCAAGAAAATTAGAGTTACCAAAGGAACATTTCATGAAAAGATGAGCACAATAAAGGACAGAAATGGTATGGACCTAACAGAAGCAGAAGATATTAAGAAGAGGTGGCAAGAATACACAGAAGAAAAGATCTTCATGACCCAAATAATGACAAAGGTGTGATCACTCACCTAGAGTCAGACATCCTGGAATGTGAAGTCAAGTGGGCCTTAGGAAACATCACTATGAACAAAGCTAGTGGAGGTGATGGAATTCCAGTTAAGCTACTTCAAATCGTGAAAGATGATGCTGTGAAAGTGCTGCACTCAATATGCCTGCAAATCTGGAAAACTCAGCAGTGGCCACAGGACTGGAAAAGGTCAGTGTTCATTCCAATCCCAAAGAAAGGAAATGCCAAAGAATGCTCAAACTACCACACAATTGTACTCATCTCACATACTAGCAAAATACTGCTCAAAATTCTGCAAGCCATGTGAACCTTGAACTTCCAGATGTTCAAGCTGGTTTTAGAAAAGGCAAAGGAACCAGAGATCAAATTGCCAACATCCACTGGATCATCAAAAAAGCAAGAGTTCCAGAAAAACATCTATATCTGCTTTATTGACTATGCCAAAGCCTTTGACTGTGTGGATCACATCAAACTGGAAAATTCTGAAAGAGATGGGAATACCAGACCACCTGACCTGCCTCGTGAGAAACCTCTATGCAGATCAGGAAGCAACAGTTAGAACTGGACATGGAACAACAGACTGGTTCCAAATAGGAAAAGGAGTACGTCAAGGCTGTATATTGTCACCCTTATTTAACTTATATGCAGAGTACATCATGAGAAACACTGGGCTGGAGGAAGCACAAGCTGAAATCAAGATTACTGGGAGAAATATCAATAACCTCAGATATGCAGATGACACCACCCTTATGGGAGAAAGTGAAGAAGAACTATAAGAGCCTCTTGATGAAAGTGAAAGAGGAGAGTGAAAAAGTTGGCTTAAAGCTCAACATTCAGAAGAGTAAGATCATGGCATCTGGTCCCATCGCTTCATGGCAAATAGATGGGGAAACAGTGGAAGACTTTATTTTTGGGGGCTCCAAAATCAGTGCAGATGGTGATTGCAGCCATGAAATTAAAAGACCTTACTCCTTGAAAGAAAAACTGACCAACCTAGATAGCATATTAAAAAGCAGAGACATTACTCTGCCAACAAAGGTCCGTCTAGTCAACGCCATGGTTTTTCTAGTAGTCATGTATGGATGTGAGAGTTGGACTATAAAGAAAGCTGAGCGCCGAAGAATTGATGCATTTGAACTGTGGTGTTGAGAAGACTCTTGAGAGTCCCTTGGACTGCAGGGAGATCCAACAGTCCATCCTAAAGGAAATCAGTCCTGGGTGTTCCTTGGAGGGACTGATGTTGAAGCTGAAACTCCAATACTTTGGCTTCTTGGTGCAAAGTGCTGACTCATTTGAAAAGACCCTGATGCTGGGAAAGATTGAAGGCGGGAGGAGAAGGGGATGACAGAGGATGAGATGGTTGGATGGCATCACCGACTCAATGGACATGAGTTTGAGTAAAGGCCTGACGTGTTGCAGTCCATGGAGTCATAAAGAGTCAGACGAGACTGAGTTACTGAACTGAACTGAATGTTGTTTCAATAATGAGTTTCTGAATTGTTCCATTATAAAATCAATAGCTTTGTTACATAACAAAAGCAATAATAATCACCTAGTGAATCACTGGAGTTTGGATTCCAATAGAGGATTTATTAAAGGAATGAGAAGTACAGGTAGTACTTTTTTTAAACACTGACCTTAATACAGAAGTAACATTACTTTGTGAATCCATTTTTAGAGGTGGGGAAACCTGTTGTTTCGGTGGTTTTTCTTCATTTTCTGAATGAGACCAATCCTGTTTCTTAATTGCCCTTGATAAAAGGTAATATTCACAACCTTTGAGAAAAGTTTCCTTTACCCTGGGTTCTTAAATCTGTTAAGTAATTTGGTGTGTGTTTGTGGAGAATATCTGTATGTTTCATTAGACTTTCATAGAAAGTCCTCAAGTGGTAAAGAACTGCTGTTTTACAGCAAGGAGGGATTTTGGTTAAGTTTTGACAAAAAAAAAAAAAAAGAAAAAAAGGCAGTGTTTTTGTACCAGTCTTAGGAAAAGACTGGTACCAGTTGGAGAATATTTCTTAATTTTTTGTATATGGTATAAATTTTTCAGATTATTTGAAAGTATCTTATTTTTAATGTTCATTCTGCTGTGTTGGTTCATGATATATGATTTTACCAGGCATAGGTTAGATTTGGCTATCTTCTGGTTGATCTACAGGAAGAAAAATGTACTCATGGCTGTTACTGTTAAATCTGAAATCTCGAGTATGTTAAACTTTTACATACACACTCACCTAGACACACCTTACTTCAAATTAAGGCCCTTTCTAGTGGGAATGTTATATTACATTTAATTAAAAAAGGCAGTAGACAGGAAAGATTTGTAATGTAAATATGTACTTTTGGTACTATGTACTTGAAAAATACGAAGTTGTGACTCAGAGTTACAGAGAACCTCTTTACATTTGTGTCTTTAATTCAGGTAAATATGCTGAATAAAATAGTGAGCCGAGCAACACCTGGACTTCAGAAGTTTTCAAAAACAGCCAGCATGCTCTGGCTTCTTCAACAGGAGATGGTCACATGGAGGCTGCTGGCTTCTTTGTATAGGTAAAGTTGTGTAGGACTCAGAAATAAACTGGCAGTTAACTTAGAAGTTAGAATGAGGTGTGTTTGGAAATAGGTTCTGCCATTTTATGATGCTTACCATGTCTAATGCCTTTAGCTGTCAGAGGTAAGTTAGGAGGAAAGAGGGGAATATTAAATCATAAAGTTGGTAACTACCAAAAATTGAATGTTTGGAAAGATTGTTAAAAACTCGGCAATATTTAGAAGATAGATTAAGGGAAAAAGTGACGGATATACTTCATGTAATGTAAAAGTCTGAGAGAAGTTAACCAGATTTTTCTTAGATGCTCCTTGGTTTTGGCTCTCATTCTGTTGCTCTTTCATCCCGGTGAGAATACCTCAAGAGAAAATCATATTTTTTCATTTTGGCCATGTGAAAATGTTACATTGAAAAGTTAAGTTTATGCATTAGCAGGTGGCCATCGAAGACTTTGTATTGTGTTTATTTTTGAAAATACTATTTTTGTCAATAAATATGGAGAAAATCTCCACAAAGTGGAGAAAACCACTAGCCCATTCAGGTATGACCTAAATCAAATCCCTTATTACTATACAGTGGAAGTGAGAAATAGATTTAAGGGACTAGATCTGATAGAGAGCCTGATGAACTATGGATGGAGATTCGTGACATTCTGTAAGAGACAGGAATCAAGACCATCTCCAAGAAAAAGAAATGCAAGAAAGCAAAATGGCTATCTGAGGAGGCCTTACAAATAGCTGTGAAAAGAAGGGAAGCAAAAAGCAAAGGAGAAAAGGAAAGATATTCCCATCTGAATGCAGAGTTCCAAAGAATAACAAGGAGAGATAAGAAAGCCTTCCTCAGCGATCAGTGCAAAGAAATAGAGGAAAACAACAGAATGGGAAAGACTAGAGATCTCTTCAAGAAAATTAGAGATACCAAGGGAACATTTCATGAAAAGATGGGCTTCATAAAGGACAGAAATGGTAGGGACCTAACAGAAGCAGAAGATACTAAGAAGAGGTGGCAAGAATACACAGAAGAACTGTACAAAAAAATATCTTCATGACCCAGATAATCACAATGGTGTGATCACTTACCTAGAGCCAGACATCCTGGAATGTGAAGTCAAGTGGGTCTTAGAAAGCATCACTACGCACAAAGCTAGTGGAAGTGATGCAATTCCAGTTAAGCTATTTCAAATCATGAAAGGTGATGCTGTGAAAGTGCTGCACTCAATATGCCAGCAAATCTGGAAAACTCAGCAGTGGCCACAGGACTGGAAAAGGTCAGTGTTCATTCCAATCCCAAAGAATGGAAATGCCAAAGAATGCTCAAACTACCACACAATTGAACTCATCTCACACGCTAGTAAAGTAATGCTTAAAATTCTCCAAGCCAGGCTTCAGCAATACATGAACCGTGAACTTCCAGATGTTCAAGCTGGTTTTAGAAAAGGCAAAGGAACCAGAGATCAAATTGGCAACATCCGTTGGATCATCCTAAAAACAAGAGAGTTCCAGAAAAACATCTATTTCTGCTTTATTGACTATGCCAAAGCCTTTGACTGTGTGGATCACAATAAACTGTGGAAAATTCTGAAAGAGATGGGAATACCAGACCACCTGACCTGCCTCGTGAGAAACCTCTATGCAGATCAGGAAGCAACAGTTAGAACTGGACATGGAATAGCAGACTGGTTCCAAATAGAAAAAGGAGTACGTCAAGGCTGTGTATTGTCACCCTGCTTATTTAACTTATATGCAGAGAACATCATGTGAAATGCTGGGCTGGAGGAAGCACAAGTTGGAATCAAGATTGGTGGGAGAAATATCAATAACCTCAGATATGCAGATGACACCACCCTTACGGGAGAAAGTGAAGAAGAACTAAAGAGCCTCTTAATGAAACTGAAAGAGGAGAGTGAAAAAGTTGGCTTAAAGCTCAACATTCAGAAAAGTAAGATCATGGCATCCAATCCCATCACTTCATGGCAAATAGATGGGGAAACAGTGGAAGCAGTGGCTGACTTTATGTTTTTGGGCTCCAAAATCACTGTAGATGGTGATTGCAGCCATGAAATTAAAAGACGCTTACTCCTTGGAAGGAAAGTTATGACCAACCTAGACAGCATATTAAAAAGCAGAGACATTACTTTTCCAACAAAAGTCCATCTAGTCGAGGCTATGGTTTTTCCAGTGGTCATGTATGGATGTGAGAGCTGGATTATAAAGAAAGCTGAGTGCCAAAGAATTGATGCTTTTGAACTGTGGTGTTGGAGAAAACTCTTGAGAGTCCCTTGGACTGCAAGGAGCTCCAACCAGTCCATCCTAAAGGAGATCAGTCCTGGGTGTTCATTGGAAGGACTGATGTTGAAGGTGAAACTTCAATACTTTGGCCACATGATGAGAAGAGCTGACTCATTTCAGAAGACCCTGATGCTGAGAAAGATTGAGGGCAGGAGGAGAAGGGGACGATAGAGGATGAGATGGTTGTATGGCATCACTGACTTTTTGGACGTGGGTTTGGGTGGACTCCAGGAGTTGGTGATGGACAGGGAGGCCTGGCATGCCACGGTTCATGGGGATGCAAACAGTCGGACACAACTGAGCTACTGAACTGACCTGATTTTTGTCAATATTAGAGTCAGAAGGCATTTACTACTTGATTCTTGTTTTTAAAGCATGTTGGCTGAGTTACCCCAGATGGAATGCAGGTTTGTGCATGTATTAGCTTAATGGTGATTTCATTTGCTCTTGTGAAATAAGGCTTTTTCATTTTGTGTTGTTTTCCCCCAGAGACCGAATACAGTCTGCATTAGAAGATGAAAGTATGTTTGCAATTACTGTAAGTTTTATATTGTTTTTTCCTTTATAAATGCTTAAAAATTTAAATGGTTTTAATAGTAGAATTTGATTTTTGACCCTCCATCTAGAGTTTCTCCATTTTTAAAATTTTATAAGTAAATAAAAGATACAGTAAGCAAAACTGAGCTACACTGTAGAGTGAAAGGTGTAAGTTCTGTTTTAGCCTTCGTACTGTTCAATCTAACAATTTAGTATGTATCCTACCAGACATTTTCTTTGCATCTTTATACATATATATATATATATATATATATATACACACAGAAGTTTTATGGGTGTTTTTTAAGATCAAGTTGAGAATGTCATTTTGAATATTTAGTTAAACCTTGGGAGGAGCAATCACAGTGTTCTAAAAATGCCTTCCTTCAGACAAAGGACCCTCTAAGACAGTGAACGGTGTGTTTCACTGAACTTGAAACATTGAATTTCTAGGAAATTTGAAGGAGTTGTCCCTTAGGCCATTCAGCAGAAGCTTTTTTTTTAGTGCAGTTTGGGTAGGGTGTTGCAGTGACTTGGTCCCTAGTAAAGGTATTAGTTGTTGTTCAGTTGCCAAGTCGTGTCTGACTCTTTTCAACCCCATGGACTGCAGCAAGCCAGGTATTAGTCACGTTGTTAAATTATGCAGACTTGTCTGCAGTGCTGAATGTATTTTGTCCTCTCCTAGAGACTCCAAGCAGAGAGAAGATAGAGGTTGAAGGGAATGAGTCACCTGACTCTCTCTCATTCTGTAAATCATCTTCTCATAGTTTTCTTCACCTCCCAGCAGACCTGTGGGAACCTAGCCACTTTGCCCCCCTTCAGATGTCAGCACTTTCTACAGCTTGCTCTTGAACAACATGGTTCCACTTAATATGCACATTTTTTTTTTCCCCACTAAACGCATACTACAGTATTACACCATCTGCAGTTGGTTGAATTCTCAGGTGCAGAACTTCCAATACAAAGGAACAGGCAGTCTAGAGAACCAACTGTAAAATTATATTTGGATTTTCGAGTACAAGGAGGCTCGATAACCCTGAGTAACCCTTGCATTGTTCCAGGGTCAAATGTATTTCTTTTTTTCTTTTAAAGCAAAATAATTTTCAAGTACCATAAGTCCAACCTGTCAAAAGTCAAACCCACTCTTATTTTTCAGTGGATAACACCATGACCAATGAACATTCCCTAAGCCAGCACTTATCAAACTTTATTATGCACATCAGCCACCTGGGGATCTTGTTAACGTGCAGATTCTGACTAGGTAGGTCTGGGATGGGCCTGCGAGTCTGCATTTTTAACAAGCTCCCAGATGGTGCTGGTGTAGTTGGTCTGTAAACTGCACTTTGAGTAGCCAGCGTCCAGACTGATGTCTGCCTCGTCTCAGAAACAACTGCACATTGCATATCAGACTTTGCTGACTCTGTCTCCTGTTGCAGTTCTGATCTCTCATCTTATTTCTGTTGCCACCACTTAAGCCAAAACTTCCATCATTTTTCCTAGGAATTATGGCAGTAACATTTGTCTAGTCTCCCTGGCTTTCGTTTGGCAGGGATAGTTTGGGTGGGGGGAGAGGGGGGTTCTCTTTTTTTTGTTGTTTTTTACCATATAGTATACTCTCATTTATACATTATACTGAGAGTTTTTATTTTTTTAATTTAAATTTTTTTTTTTTATTAGTTGGAGGCTAATTACTTCACATAATTTAAATTTTTTTTAAAAAAAATTTATTATATTTTTGGCTGCCCTGGGTCTTCATTGCTCTGTGTGGGCTCTCTAGTTTCGGTGAGCAGGCTTCTCACTGTGGTCACTTTTCTTGTTGAGACACGCAGGTTCTGAGTGCATGGGCTTCAGTAGTTGTAGTCCGCAGGCTCATTAGTGGCGGCTCAGGGTCTTAGTTTCTTTGTGGCATGTGGAATCTTCTGGATTCAACCTGTGTCCCCTGCATTGGCGGGCGGATTCTTATCTCCCAGGAGAGTCCACTGAGAGTTGTTATTATTCATCATTATTTTTTAGTTTTTTTCATGTCAATTCATATAAGTTTACCTTATTTTTTCATAGTACGCTAAAGTATAAATGTACCATAATTTTTTTCAGACATTCTGCTGGACATACTTAAATTGTTCCCAGTATTTTTATTACAGTAATTAATGCATTGAACATTCACACTTACCTACATATTCAAGGATCTCCTGTATTTCTGGAAGTGAAATCGTTGGGACAGAGTTTGAGAGATTGTTGTGTTGGCTTCCCAGTGAAATGTACTAGTTCACACAGTCCTCGTACAAGAACATGTTTGCTCTGCTATCCGTCATTTGATTTTGCCAGTTGGAGGGGAGTACCTCATTTTAATATGCACACCATTAATCATTAATAAGATGGAGTGTTTTCATTCTTAAGTATTTATATTGTATGAATTCTATTCTTTGCTCACTTGTCTGTCCATTATTTTCTTTTTCTTTCCTCAACATGGTAAAGATAGTCTTTATGTCATTTGTCTTTCACCTTTGTTTCAGGGGTCTTTGTCAAGCAGGCATTTACATCTTTAACTGATCAACATCCGTCATGCTTTCCTTTATCATTCCTTTATCATTTCCTTTATCATTTATTAAGGAAGGCCTTTCTTACCCATGTGAAATTATTCTCAATGTTTTCTTCTACATGTAGGTTTTTTTTCTTATACAATAAGTTAATTTATCTGGATTGTTTGTGAAGGGAGCAAGAGATTTGTCTTTTTCCCAATGGACGTCCATTTATCCTGACAGCCTTTATCATATTTATGAAAGTGCAAGTCGCTCATTCGTGTCTGACTCTTTGTGACCCCATGGTCTGTACAGTCCATGGAATTCTCTAGGCTAGAATACTGGAGTGGGTAGCTGTTCCCTTCTCCAGAAGATCTTCCCAGTCCTGGATCAAACCCTGATCTCCTGTGTTGCAGGTGGATTCTTTACCAGCTGAGCCATCAGGGAAGCCCAAGAATACTGGAGTGGGTAGCCTATCCCTTCTCCAGTGGATCTTCCCAACCCAGGAATCGAACTGGGGTCTCCTGCATTGCAGGTAGATTCTTTACCAGCTGAGCTACCAGGGAAGCCGTATCATATTTATACATAGATCTTTTTTGTTTTGATTGCTTTATTTGAAAACCAGTACTACACAACTGAGTCACTCTAGCTCAGGAGTTTTGATATTTTGTAGACTAAGTCTTCTCTTCATTTTAAAAACACTTGGGAGTTATTTTTGCATACATTTCCCCAGATGAACTTTATCATTTCCTTTTTTAAAAGTCCTTTTGGGAAATTTTTTGAAATAATACTGAATCTGTATATTAATTTGGGAAGACCTGACATCTTTACTATGTTGGATTTTTGTATTCATGAATATGGCATCTCTAATTATTTAGATCTTTTATAGATTATGTAGATTTGTCCTCTTCATAAAAGTCATTTATAAAGGATTTACATTAATCCTGTTGAGAATGTTCCTTTCCTATTACATTTTCTAATTAATTATCACTGCCAAATAATGATTTACATGTAAAGCTCATATTTGACCATCTTTTGGACCTCATTAGCTCCAGTAAGTTTTAAATTTGATTTTATTGGGTTTTCCCTGTTGGCAGAAATCATCTACTAATAATTTCTTTTAATCCTTCTATTCTGTTATATTTTTCAGGAACATTTTACTCTTTATTTTTATTTTTTAATTTTGTTTGACTGTGCTGGGTCTTCCTTTCTGTGCGTGGGCTTTCTCTGGTTGCAGTGAGTGAGGGCTACTCTTGGTTGCATTGCCTGGGCTTCTCATTGCTGTGGCTTCTTTTGTTGTGGAGCACGGGCTGTAGGCAAGTGGGCTTCAGTAGTTGGGGTACACAGGCTCAGTGGTTGCAGCCTGGGAGCTCTAGCACTCAAGCTTAATAGTTGTGGCACATGGGCTTAGTTGCTCCACAGCGTGTGGAATCTTCCTGGACCAGGGATCAAACCCATGTCCCCTGCATTCTCAGGAAGATTCCTATCCCCTGTACCACCAAGGAAGTTCATAGTCTGTTGTTCCTCTTACTTGCCTTATATCATGCATTGAGAACTCCCTGGCCTTATATCATGGACTAAGAACTCCCTTACAGTTATATCAGTGATAGCAGGTATTCCTCTCTGGTACTTGACTTTTGATAAGAATGATTTTGTTTTTAGTGAAGAATAAGAATTTTTTTTTCTCCTAACTAGCTAAGAGTTGCAGTCAGATGCTTTTTATCTTCTGTAGACACCTGTTTTAAATTTGTTTTATTTCTGGCTGCACTGGGTCTTCTCTAGTTGCAGCGCATGGTCTCTAAAGTTCGTGGGCTTAGTTTTCCGTGGCATGTGGAATCTTCCCAGACCAGGGATCAAACCTGTGTCCCTTGCATTGGCAGGTGGATTCTACCTACTGGACCACCCGGGAAGTCCTATAGATAACTGTTTTAATTTATTAGCATAATGGTTTGCATTAATAGTTCTCCTAATGTTCAAACTATCCTGAAACTTTGAGTCATGATATATTCTTAAATGTGCCACTAAATTTTATTAGCTGATTTTTTTTTAGAAGTTTCCCAAATATATTTTCTTTTTCAGTGACTTTTTCTTATCTAGTTCTAGTGCCTAGAATTGTGCCAGCTCTGCACATCTTCCGTCTTTGTGTGTGTGCGTGTGTGTGTGTGTGTGTGTGTGCACGCGCGCGCATGCGTGTGCTTTATTTTAATATTATAGTAATTAACCTGTTCTTTGAATCCTTGGTAAAAATATGCCTTTAAAACCATAAAGACCAGGTGCTCTTTTAGGGTTTAATTGTTTTTGCGTTCGCATTACAGAAAGTAACTTATGTTTAAAACAACTATGAATAGTCAGAAAAGAAGAAAAGAAAAAAAAAAGGAGAGATACTTTTATTGTATAATAAATTATTTCAACCATGTTTGTTAACTTACTTTTTCACTTAAGATATTTCAAAATATTTTTTCAATCTTTTATTTATTCTGCAAATACTTATTTTATTCCCAGCCAATGAGATGCACATCTTGGAAGATTATTTATCTTATATTTGGCTATTTATTGAACTCACTTATACATTTTAATAGTTTTTTGTTGATTATCATGGTATTCTAGGTAAGCATTCCTGTTAATCTCCAAATAGTGATGGCTGTGACTCTTTTTCCATATTTTTAACTACTTAGTGCTTTTTCTGGTTTTATATATTAGCTAGAACTATCACAGTAAATTTGAATAATTAGAGCAATTCTTATTTTTTCCATCCTCTAAAAGGATTGTCTCTCTTTATAGTTAAGTATATTTGCTATAGGCTTCAACTATTAATAGATACTCCATTACATTGGCAAAATATTCTTTTATTTCTAACTTATGAGGGTATTTTTATCAAATGACATTTTGGCATCTATCAAGATCTCCTGGAGAAGGGAATGTCTACCGACTCCAGTATTCTTGCCTGGAAAATCCCATGGACAGGAGCCTGGAGGGTTACTGTCCATGGCGTCATAAGCAGTTGGACACGGCTGAGCGCACATACATGTTTGCAAATTTCATGTGTTTCTCTTTTCCTTGAACCATGAATAAGATGAATTAATTAATAGGTTTGGTCATTGTGTGTTATCCTTTTACTGTATTGCTTGACATAACTTGTTAATATTTATTTCAAGTTGTCTAAGTCAGTCTTTAGAACCTTGGATTGTTTTTAAGTTTTATCATCTGTCAACTTCTGTGTAGAATGAAAAGATTTAAAAATTTTTAAATGTTAATTTCCTAATATGCCTCATGACTGCATCCTGCCCTTTACTATGAATTGTTTCATTTTGCTTTACATTTTATTGTTCTCTAAAACAACATCTCTGGAGAAACAGAACTTAAAAATTTTAAGTGTAACCAAGAATTAAAGTATCAAGTAAGAGTAGCTGCTCATTGATCTAGCAGTTTGAAATTTATTTATAAAAAATTTTCAAAGGTGGATATACAGATTTGCTGTCTTAAAATAGTTATGGGTGATGAAATATACTTATTTCAGATTCTCTTTTACCATTCTGTTGAGATAATGTTCCTTGAGTATCTTCTTTTCTTTTTTTCCATCAAATTTTTTAAATAGGCTCTTAATGCCAGTGAAAAAGCAGTTGTGGAAGCATTGTTTCAGAGAGATTCACTTGTCCGACAAAGTCAGGTATGACTAGAGTTTTTACATTTTGGGGTTGAAATATGGAGAAAAGGTAAATGGCATTTAAAAAATGAAGTTTTTTAGGTTTGAAACTTTCTCCTTAAATTTTTTTCTTTTTCATCTTTTAATTTATAATTATAAGGAAGTAAGCACCTTGTTTTTTAGCTTTCAAATAATAGCCCTAGCATTTACAGGAATAGTCTGTTAACTGTATTATTCTTCTAGAAAATTTATTTTGCCATAATATTTATACATCTTTAAAAAGTAAAAATAGTGGTAGAAAAAATTGTTACTTGGTGTTTTTTGAATTAGAAACCTTTTTTTTTTTTTTTATTGTAGGAGTAGTACTACTTAAAATAAAATCCTTAACAAAATTTATAGTTAATGCTCTTTTTTTACCCCCTTCCCTAGCTGGTGGTAGATTGGTTAGAAAGCATTGCCAAAGATGAAATTGGAGATTTTTCCGATAATATTGAATTTTATGCAAAATCAGTATATTGGTAAGTCACTAAACTTTTATTCCTAAAGTCACTTAATGTTGAATTTGTTGATTCATCTTTCAACAAACACTGATTCACTTCTTGCTAAATTCGGTCTGTGAGCAAAACAGATAAAAGCCCTGCCTTTATGGGATTTATAATTGTGTAAGACAGCAAATAAATATATCCTGTTAGGTGTTAATGGCTTTGAAAGAAAAAGGAATCAAGAGTTGATGGATAGAGGATAATAATGGGAGTTACTTTAAGTAGAAGAGGTGACTGAGGAAAGCCTCTCTGGGGAAATAAGGTTACAGGTAGTAAGAGTGAGAGGCTTTTAAGAAATAAAGGAGGTCAGGCATGCAAAACGTGAGTGACAAGCGCTCTGGGCAAGAGCAGGAACTGCAGAGACTGAGAAGGTAAAGTGTTTGCACATGAAGGCCAGCGTGAACACAGCAAAGAAAAAGAGCAGTAGTTAATGAGGTTGGAGAGAGCCAGCTAGCATAGGACTTTGACAGTCAGCCGAGCTAAAGGTTTGGAACTTTATCCTGAATGTGATAGGAAGCCTCAAGAATAAAAGAATGACATGATCATGTTATCAAGCACTCACTTTGTTATATTTTCTAAATAATCATAGTTTGAGCATCAAGAAAATTCTACTGTGTTTCTAGCTACTTATGTGTGTGTTTTTTCCCCCTTTTCCCTATATTCTTCAATGCTTCTAATTTATTGTTAAAACCTTGGAACCAGAAAGCAACCCCCAGGTTAAAGGGACAATTTATTTTAAGAGTTAAAGAAAAAGTTCACTAAATGGGAAGGAACTCAAAAAAGAGGGGATATATGTCCACGTATAGCTGATTTACTTTACTGTACAGCAGAAACTCAATATTGTAAAGCAACTATGCACCAATGAAAAATAATACAAAAAAGAGAAACATTTAGTTTGCCTTTGAATTCAGTAACGTGTGTAAAGTCTGCAAATCAATTTTTTTTCTGCCTAACTAGAAAATTAATGCTACCAAATATATATTTTAAAAAAAATCTTAAATCTTGATTAGTGTTGATTTTTCTGAAGGAAATTTCAATTTTCAGAAAAATTTTTAAAATGCTTGTTTAACTATGTGGCATGTGGAATCTAGTTCCATGACCAGGGATCAAACCCAGGCCCCCACCCCTGCATTGAGAGTGTGGAGTCTTAGCCACTGGGCCACCAGAGAAGCACCGGAAAAAAATTTTTTTTAAAAAATCTGTTAAGATTTTTGCAAATTTTTACCTGTTGGTCTCCTTTTTTTTTTTTTTTCCCAATCAATAAAAGAGAGTAGAGAATCCTAAAACAAAGCCACACATATATGGTCATTTGATTTTTAATAAGGCATCGAAGCAGCCCAGGATGGAAAGAAATGTTCTTTGAACAAACCATACAGAGAAAACTGCATGTCTGTGTGAACAGAGATTAGCCTTGATACCTCCCTTGCATGCTAAGTCACTTCAGTCGTGTCTGACTGTGTGTGACCCTCTGGACTGCAGCCTGCCAGGCTGCTCTGTCCATGGCATTCTCCAGGCAAGAATATGGGAGTGGGTTGTCGTGCCCTCTTCCAGGACATCTTCCTGACCCAAGGATTGAACCTGCATCTGTTAGGTCTAACCTGCATTGCCAGGTGGGTTCTTTACCACTAGTACCACCTGGGAAGCCCCCCTTGCACTGTACCGAATAGTTAATTCAAGATGGATCATAATCCCAGTTGTAAAAGCTAAAACCTAAAGCTTTTTAGAGGAAAATATAAGAGGACATTTTTGTGACTTGGAGAATAAGTGATTGTCACAGAAAACAATAATAGGGAAAGAGTGATTTGACTTTACCAAAATTAAAAATTCTTAAAAAAAGATATAATTGAGAAAATGAATTGGTGGCAAGCCACAGACTGGAAGAAACATAAAGAACCTGTAGTTCATAAAGAACTCCAACTTGTAACAAAGAGATAACCCAATAAAAAAGACAAAGATCTGAAGAGATACCTTACAAAAGTGGATAAATAAATGGTCAATAAGTCATGAAAAAATGTTCAACATCATTAGTTGTCTGAACTAAAATGCCCTTTTTTTGGGGTGGGGGCATTTTTTTTTAAAATTTTTTTAATTTTTTTTAATTTAATTTTTTTTTTTAGATCTTAGTCTTTATTATTATTTTTTTTATTATTATTATTTTTTTTTTCCAGTGGCTAAAATGCCCTTTTGTGTTTAGTGTTTTGCATGTTTTTTCTGAGTTGGTACTCTTGTTGTGACTTGACTTGATTCTTTAAGTAGACCTATACAAATTGTTCTCCTAAAAAGAAGTTGTACATACATTTTCAGGGAAAATACTCTGCATACCTTGAAACAGCGGCAACTATCTTCTTATATAGGAAGTGTCCGTCCTCTTGTCACTGAATTGGTAAGTGTTCTTTGAAATGAAAGTTGCCCTCAAAGTTAAGTGATTTTCTTAAAGACTGAGAATTTTCTTCTCTTGAATCCTTGTTTTAGATTTCTGAAGGACTGCATATACTGTTTAAATCTTAAGAAGTACTAAGTTGCATTTGAATTTAATGGCATGTATTGAGCCCATCTGTGGCCTATGGATTGTAAATTGTAAAAGAGAGTCTAGAAAGTATTTCTGATTTGCCAGCATTAAAACAAATTAATTTTGACCTTATAGCAAGGTTTAACTCTTTAATTATAGGATGGTGACCTGTGAAGGTTCTTCTGTGTAGAAAGCAGGAAGAGAAAATAAAGCTTTGTGAATTAGCTTGAGGTTGGAAAAAAGTGATTCTAGGATATGAGTAATGGGAGTAACAGTGGGTTTGAAAAAAATGAGAGTCTAATAACTGTAGAAATGACGAAACAGCTTTGTGATAGGTGGAGGCATATGAACTGGAAGTTTATAGTGAAGAGTGAGAGAAGTAAGTAAGAACTGAAAAAATGGGTAAAACTCTATTTCGTAACAAAAGTGCATTTTGATGAAAATTATTTGGAAACCACTGACAGTGCTTATAATAAATTGGAGCAAAATTATCCCACAACAAACAACTGAAAATCATTTATCCTTAACTTCTGGAAAGTGATTTCCTTTTGTCAGAAAGAAACTATCTTCCAAAATTGAATGATTATATCTGCAAAAATATTTGTGGAACTAGCCAGTTGACCTATTGTGCATTCCATGTTTTGAACTGATACTCATATTACTCAGTAACATTTGGAATAAGAATTACTTCCTCCTTTAAGTCATATTAAAGTAGCTTTTCATCTGAAATTCATCATGTAGATCATGTGTGTTCTTTGCCTCAGAAGTGAGGCCAGTGTTATCCCTAGTGTTTAAATGCACATTTGTTTCTATTCATGAAAGGTAGTTAGGAATAACTGTTGGAGGGTAGAGGTATTTATCAGAAATCTGTTTTAAAATTTCTTTTGTTGGACATGGGTTTATTTTTATGTAGTTTTAATCCCATACTGGGCTCTCTTCTCGTACATTCTCAGAAAGAACCAGCTATGCACCTTATAGTCAGTGCCTGCATTGTGATTCTTGGAGTTTCTCTGCTCATTCTCCATCTAGGCCTAATTCTACTTAGGGTTAACTTGGCCACATAGTTGCTACAACTGGGTAGAACTCAAGTCTACTTAAATTATGAGTACAATTTCTAGAGTTTCTGGACTGGGCTAGTGATATCTCTGCCGTGCCTTGACTAAGGCATGCAGCTTTGTGGACCAGTGGAGTCTGTTTTGAATGGGCAGCAGATAATTATTTCTATTTGGAACACTTATGACTTTTTCATTCCCTTTTTACCTAACTAAATTAAATTAGTTTATTTCAGTATGTAAACTCAGATGTTTATCATGTCTCAATGATGTTTAAATTATGTATGCGTATAAAAATTTATAGTTGATTAATTAATTTTTGTAGGACCCTGATGCTCCTATAAGACAGAAGATGCCACTTGATGATCTGGATAGAGAAGATGAAGTCAGATTACTCAAATATCTTTTCACTCTAATTCGTGCTGGAATGACAGAAGAGGTAAATGATACATACCCTGCTTGTTCTGTGTCAAAAAGTCAGAGACTAAGTTAGAAGGGATTTTTGTGACAACTTAGTATACTTCCTCAATGCATTAATGTTTTTCACAGTATTTCTGGGTCTAACGCCTAACATTTTCAGTGATAAAGAACACATTATTTCAGAAAGCAGTGCACTGTAGTTTGCATATCTCTGGTAGAAAATTCTTTATAAGAAGTCAAGCTTTGGCTTCCCATATTTGTACTTCGTACTCTAGGCATAGCCTCATTATTTCTAGTTTGGATTTTTAAGAGTTAAGAATAAATCTGGGATTGTCTCGGAGGGGACACGCCGCGCAGACGCCATGGAAGTGGTGCTGCTCCTTCTGTGCGGCCTCCTGGCCCCAGCGGTCCTGGCCAGCACAGCTGAGCAGGAGAAAGGAAAGGACCCTTTTCATTACGACTACCAGACCCTGAGAATCGGGGGGTTGGTGTTTGCGGTGGTCCTCTTCTCTGTGGGGATCCTGCTTATCCTCAGTCGCCGATGCAAGTGCAGTTTCAATCAGAAGCCACGGGCTCCTGGGGATGAGGAGGCTCAGGTGGAGAACCTTGTCACTGCAAATGCCATGGAGCCCCAGAAAGCAGAGAACTGAAGTGCAGCCCCCAGGCGCAAAGAGCCTGAAGGCAGCTGCTTGAACCTTTAGATGCAAATACTGATGCTTAAAAAAACCGGCCACTTCAGCAACAGGTCTTTCCCCAGGAGAAGCCAAGAACTTATGTATTCCCAGCCCCTCGATACCTGTCCTCAACTTAATAATGCAACCCTGCCTCCCCCACTTGGAGCCTGTGGTCTCGTCCACCTCCTGTGACGTGTGTGTCTGTGTGTGTGTGTCTGATGACTGTGGTCTCTGTGGTTGCTTGTTTGTGGATGATGTGTTTTAGTGAACCCGAACCCACTTTCTTGGGCCAGAGCTGAGCCACGTGGTCTCAGCTCCTCTCTCTCCATGGCCCCATCACCTCCCACTTTTGGGAGGCTGCTTTTTCTCTGACAGACCAGTCCCTTCTCTTGATTTCAGGGTGGATATGGGGGTCTGGTGGGAATCTCCAGTTGGCTTGGGACTTGGGAAGGTTTACATCACCTTCATGATCCTTCTGCATGGCCACTTTTCACTCTTTTTGTAAGAACCTTGCTTCCATCCTTGTCCCTGGACCAAATCTGTGCTGAGGTCTCTTGGCAGCGGGAGGTTCCAGCAAGGAGCTGATGAGCCCACCTTGCCCTCAGGTGGCTGAACCGCGTCCCTGGTGCCCATATGCCCCGCCTTACCCTGCCCCCGGGGAAATGTGCCCCTTGCGTATCTTCTCAGCAATAACCCCCTGGGCTCTGGAACCATACACCCTTCTCCAGCCTTCCCTGCTCCAGAGACTCCCATCTATAGCCAGCTCGGCTGGACCCAGGCTCTCATCCCTGAACTGGGGCTCTGGCAGGTGATGGCTGAATGGATGCAATTGGCTGGGGCCTGTGCTCTGGGGAGGGACAGCATGGAGAAAGAGCAGGGGTCCTCTGCTTCGCTGTCTGCGCCCTGCTGGCCAGGCAGCAGCGCCGGCTCCCGCCCCCTCTGCTAGCCTGGCACCAAGTTAGGGAGCGGGCAGGGCTCCGGGCAGCCCCGCTGCAGGCGGAGCAGCAGGAGGTCCCAGGTGGTGAAGAGAGTGGAAAGGCAGACCCCGCCCCTCCCGCCCCTCGTGTTCTCGTGGAAACGGACCAAACCGTGCCGCTGTGAGCAGGACTGCCGTTCTCTGTGTCGTGATCTCTCCTCAACAAGGACAAAAAGGAATAAAATACCACTTGTTTCCTAAAAAAAAAAAAAAAAAAAGAATAAATCTGACTCTGATTGCTCTTCTAGTTGACACTGTAGCATTTGAAGACTATGGTGCCCTCAAACTTCTTCCTTTTAACTTCACCTCTTTAAAAGGTAACCTCCTTTGTGACAGTTAAGATTTTGCATGTAGGATGTGAAGTATCTAATAACACAGCTTACTGAATGGTTTTGTGAACTCCTTTAAATGAGATAGTCTGATGCATAGGTGCTTCAAGCATCAAATATTATGTTTTACCTGTTTTGCTGTACTCTAGATGATGTTCTTTAGATAGAAATTTGTTAGTTCAAAGTGTTGTTTGTTCTTCTCTGTTACATACCACCAGCATATATTAAATAATTTCTTATAGTAGTAACCCTTGGATTATTAAACATCATTCTTATTTTTTAATTAAGAAAAGAAGCAACATATATTCATTTATTCAGAAAATATTTAAGGCCCAGCCACTGTGCCAAGTTACGTGCAGGATATTAGGAGTCACAATGGCAAACGAGATGTATTTTTGACAACAGAAAACAAAAATATAATCACATGACTGAGAGGCTTGAAAAACAAAAACTTTTAAGGACCTACTACTTTTGCATAATCACAGATAGTGAGGTTTTAAATAAAAATTTACTTACAACCCTTTTTCTTTTTTACCTGTTTTTAACATAATTGTAAACATAGTACACCTCCAGGTATTTTTTTTAATCTTTATGGAGATATAATTCAAATACTGTACTATTCATCCACTTCAAGTGACTAACTCAGTAGTTTTTTGGTATATTGCATTATTGATTTTTTCGTTATGATAAAAGGTATATAACAAAATTTGTCATTTTGACCATTTTTAAATGTTAATTTCAGTGGTGTTAAGTACTTTCATAGTGTTTTGCAATCATTACCACTGTTTGTTTCTAAAACTTTTTTGTCACTCCAAACAGAAACTCTGTAATCATTATGCAATAATTTCCCATTCTCCCTTTCCCTCAGTATTTGGTAACCCAATCTACTTTCTGTCTCTGTGAATTTGCCTATTCTAGCTATGATGTAAGTGGAATCATATAATAGTTGCTCATTTGTGTCTAGCTAATTTCACTTGGACAAATGTTTTTAAGATTCTGCGTTCAGATTTTGTCCTGCCTTTTTTTAGATAACATATCAAATATTTAAAAAATATTTTTCCATGTTGCTACATTATAGCTTTAATTATAGCTTTTATAATTTTTATGAGCCATAAAGTCAAAGTATGTTTGGAGTATGATGCTTTTTAACTGGTTGTAGTAATGAGATTCTGTAGGTTCAAATGACAGAAACCTAACTCAGATTACTTACAAGCAGGGAATTGATTGGTTCCTAGAACAGAGAAGTGTAGAGGGTTATATCTGGCAGGATCTAGGGACTCAGAAGATGTCACTAGATAATGTCCAGGCTCTTGACTCTGCTGTCCTCTCAGTGACTTCATTGTTAAGAAGCCATTTGTGTCTTCTCCATCCTTGTATCTTCCTGCAAGTGAGCAACCCCAGCAAAAGGAGTGTCTCTTTCCCAGTATCTCTGGCAATAGTCCTGGGAATGATTCTTGTTAGATCATATGCCTAATGGTTGAGTTCAGAGGTGGAATCATATGATCTACTCAAATCATGTGAACCAAATGGGGGAGAGATCATTCCTGAAGAGACTCGGGACCAACAAGCATGTGTCTTATCTCAGTGGTACATCAGGTGCCTCTGATTGGTCACATTTAACATAAAGACATACCATGTTTATGGCCTGAATGAGTAGTAGCACCCCTGTCATTATAGAGACTAACTATTTTTACATAAATCAGGGGTCATCAACCTTTTTAACCCATTTGTCTTTAGCAGAATTAAATGCTTGTGGGCACCATAAGCACAGAGTGGTGAGCCCAAAATCAAAGAGCAAAGGGATTATTAGGGAAAGGAAGATAGGGAGGGACCACAGAAGGACATGCATATGTGAAATGCTATTACTAATTTGTCCACACCGTCCTTTGTGACATCTGTGCCATAAGTTGTCTAATCTTTTGTGAAATCATTTATATTTTTTCTACAAAGCACGTGTATTTCTTTGGTACTGCATTGGTTATATGGCCAACCGCTCTTTTTCTTGTTTCTAAAGGCACAGCGACTCTGCAAACGCTGTGGCCAGGCGTGGAGAGCTGCAACACTTGAAGGCTGGAAACTCTATCATGACCCCAATGTTAATGGAGGTATTTTAATAGATTTTATTCTGAGAGTTGGGATATATTTAACTCTAAATAGCAATTTTGTGAAGTATAGCTTTTGTTTTTAGAAATTGTTGAAGTAAGATTTCATTTTAAACTGTAAATTTTATTTCTTTTACTGTTTTATAGGAACAGAATTAGAACCTGTTGAAGGGAATCCATATAGATGCATTTGGAAAATAAGTTGTTGGAGAATGGCAGAAGATGTAAGATAAAATAAAATATTTACTGATATTGATTTTTACTTTTAATACACTGAAGGGCTGCTGAAAATGCTGTGGATATTTGAGTAGTTAAGAACTAAAGTTCCTGTTTTTCAGAACTTTCAATCAGACTGAAGAATAGGGTAGGCTTTACTAATCAGAGTTATTCAGACACTGAGTACCAAGAATTAAGCACTGGAATAAGGCAAAAATACAAAAAAAAAAAAAAAGGAGTAGCAAATGAAGTCACAGAATAAGCACTGGGCTGGGTTCCCAAGAGAGAACTGAATCGATCTTTTAAAAATTTGAGTTGTTGGTCATGAAAAACAGAGGAGGGAATTCTAGATAGGATACCTAGATTGGGAAAACTCAAGGGAAGGTAGGTCTATCAGGTTGGAGCAGAAGGCTCATGAAAGGAAATATTGTCAGTTCTGTTGTGACATGACCTATGCATTCCTAGCAGTCATTGCAGCAGGACAAATGGTGCAGAAAATCCAGAGCTTTGAGGGAAAATGGAGTTAAGAGCACAACACTCAAAAACCATCAGTAATACTTAAAAAGATAAAAACTTAATAAAAACCACACAGTTTCACTCTGTTACATAAACAGGAAATACATAAGTAACTGCAATAAATATGGCAGTTTACCTTAAAAAAGAACTGGAGTTTGCTTGTGATACTGGATATCAGAGGGTTGCAGCTTATGAGTTACTGAGAAGTGATAGAAAGAGGCTATCTGAAGTCAAACAAAATTGTAACAATTGATGCAAAAGGATTTAGTTTAACATACACCTGGAGAGCCCAGGGGGCTGGTAGATGTTTGAGGAGTCTCAGTTTTGTGTATTTCTAAGTGGCTTGGTTCAGTTAGGTGTTGTTTCCTGTATTTGACCAGTGTTTCTTGTGGATAAAATTGTGCATAAAGAAATGGGAAGTTTGTATTATGTTCAAATTGTTCCTTGATAAATCAGTTGCATTGGAACAAATTCACATTTTCAAAACAAGCACTGTAGCAGAACTGACTGTAATGGGAAGATGATAAAAAACATTAAGAGCAGGCAGTGGTGGTTCTCAGACGTTGCTCCAAGGAATGGGCACTTTGTGCCATAGAGAGTAGTGAACCCTCAAAACCTCGAGGGCCCGTGACAGCAGTGCTCTAAGATTAGCATGGCAGTGGGAAATAGGCTTAAAATCGAATGAACTAAAGACCGAGAAACCAGTTAGAAGCCATCAGAATTATTCAGACACAATTACGGCCTGTCCTCCGTTAACATGGCGAGTAGAAAAGAAAGGAACGAGAAATGATCAGGACCAGAAATTGGAAATAGAAGGCAGAGGAAGACTCAACTATGTAGTGAGAGTCTCTGAAGTCTCTTGTTTGGATGAGAAAACAGGAAATCTCATTAATAGAATCCAAAAGTAAAATGGGATAATTTGGTGAAAATAATTGATTCTGCTTAGGAATTTAATGCAAACTGGCACATGACAGGCTCCAAGGGCCTTGTTTTGATGCTGTTCTTAGATTAGTATCGGGTAGTGTTAGGTATTTAGAAATTTTATAGGAGGAAACATCTATGTGGATTCTATCTGGAATAAAATTTGACTATAAAATAATCAAAGCATCCATTAGAGTTGAATCTGCTTTCACTCTGTATTTGAAATTTAGCTGTTTGACTTTTCTGGAAGATTTCAGTATTGACTACATCAAACTAAGGGATCCTTCCTTCTTAGTCCCCCAGTAGATCTTTTACTAAAGTTTAGAGACTGTTCAGGAACAAATAAGTTCAGTTGAGAAGATATTGCAGAATTCCAGATTATGAAAAAAATTGACATACTGAGATAAAACAGTAGTTCAATTTTATTTATATTCATTGTGTTTCAGGAACTTTTTAATAGATATGAGAGAGCAATTTATGCAGCTCTAAGTGGGAATCTCAAGCAGGTATGCAATATATTTTAATAATTCTTTTTTCCTATGGAATGGAATCAACTGCATGAAATATTCTAATACAGTAATCATTTAAGCTTAAGCTAGTTTCTAAGAATAGCAATGATAGGATAATTATGAAATAGAGTGGTAACTTGAGCTACTTAATTTGATGTATCCCATATACCAAATGATGTTTTAATCCGTGCAGACTTCAGTTTCTCAGAATTGTAAATATAATTACAACACACATTTATTTATAACTTTTGTTACCATAGCTTTATCCAGAAATGTACCACTAAGGCACAGTATGGCTGTTAGAATTGTCTAACATACGTATGCTTCTCACAACTCCCTCTATCCCCTACATTTTATAGTTATTTTGAGGGATGTTATCTTAATTAGTTGAAACACCATCTTATATCAGCATGGAAAATTGATGCTATGAGAGTCCAAACTTCTTAGAAGATGTGGCTTGAGGGATTTCCCTGATGGTCTGGTGGTTAAGATTCTGCGCTTCCACTATAGCAGCTACTGGTTCCATCCCACTGTTTCCATGTGGGAACTAAGATCCCACATGCTGCCCACTGGGCCCCTCCACCAAAAGAAGTTGTGGTTTGGGGAGGAATTGGAGACACAGGGTTATTTGGTATGATAGTTTATAATCCACATGTTTTATGTTATTATAGTGATTTTATAGTTCATATCAAGAGGTTCAACTGCTTTTCCTTTTTTTTTTGTTGCCTATGTCTGCATGTTTCTGTTTTGAAACGGGGTAAAGCTGCTTCCTGTCTGTGATACTTGGGAGGACACAGTGTGGGCCTACTTTAGGGTGATGGTGGACAGTCTGGTTGAACAGGAGATCAGGACATCAGTAATGACTCTGGATGAAACTGAAGAACTCCCTAGAGAGTATTTGGAAGCAAAGTGAGTCTATTGGTTAGTTTTTCATCATGAGGATTTGTAGCATGCTCTGAAGTTTTATTCTATAGTCTTTGTTCATTTTATATATTAATGTTACTTTATCCATTTTCTTGATTTTTGTTTCAAAAGTTGGACCTTAGAAAAGGTTTTTGAAGAACTTCAAGCTACTGATAAAAAGGTAAATATTAATATTTTAGGATAATTGGAATCAGAAACTAAATGTTACATTGTTGTGTACTATAGCTGAAAGGCACAAAAGTGTGTGGAATCTTGTTATATCCTCTCTTCCTTTCCTCACCACTTACTCAAGTAAGAGATATGCTTTAAAAGGAAGAAACTTAATTGCATATTTAAATGATACATCATTTCTGTTTATTTGGTTTAGAATTTATTTCATTGAAATACATGGCATGCATGTATGCTGGTTGATTGATTTCTTCTTGAAAAATTAAAATTGGAATGGAAAAATGAACAAAACTTTATATGCCTAGATCTCAAAATAATCTAGTATTTTTTAAAGTAATATTCTTAAAACTTTTAAAAAATGACCTTAGTATATACTTGTAACAAAATAATCTAAAAATGTATTATATAAGAAAGACCTTTATAAAATTTCCTCCCAGCCTCTTTATGATTATTCTCATTCACTGGGATGATAAAATATGGATATGTATCCTTCATATCCTTCTCCATACTCTTACAAATATATGTAGATATTCCAATATAGGATTTTGTTTTTTTGAGTTTGTTTTTCGTGTCATTCTACCTATAATAGTTTATGGCTCCCTCCTTGGCACGCCCCCTGCCCTGTTTAATGAGACTGTCTTTGAGTTAATGGATATAAATTTAATAACCTAGCTTATTATTTTTAATAGGTATATAATATTCTATAGAATGATATGTCCTTTTTTAATCATTCCCCTTTTGGTAATCATTTGGGTTACTTGTAGCATTGTAATGAATGTTCTTGTTAGTGTTATTTTAATTCCCTGGTTGTAGCAATTAATTCATATTCCTACAAATAATTTATTAATATGACCATTTCCCTGCCTTCTCACTAGTCCCACATGTCATAGTTTGTTTTTGCCAACCCATCAGATGAGGTAGGAAGTAGAAACTCACACTTCTTCTCATATTTCCCTGTCTGTTCATAAGGCTGAGCAAGTTTTCCTGTGTTCATTGACCATTTTTGAATTTCCTATTTAGAGCTTTCACTTATTTTTCTGTTGAATTTTATCTTTTCCTTTTTATTGTATAAGATCTCTTTGTATAGTGGGAAAAAAAGTTAATACTTTCTCTATCAAATTTTTCTTTTTTTTAAATCAGTCTGTTTTGGAGATTCTAGCAAATGAAAATAAAACAAATGAAAGTCATTTTATTTTCCAGCACATGAAAGTCACGGAATAGATACAAATCTAGAAAGAGGGGAACATTTACATATGATAAAAGTATAAATCTAGAAAATTGTGACTCAATAAGTTACTATAATTAAGAGAATTTTTAAAGTATCTAAATTCAAGATAAAGTTATGAAAAAATTATAGCCTTTTTGTACTTGTTACAGCTAGTAAGAAAAGGATTTCAGTTCAGTTCAGTCGCTCAGTCGTGTCCAACTCTTTGCGACCCCATGAACCGCAGCATGCCAGGCGTCCCTGTCCATCACCAACTGCCGGAGTCCACCCAAACCCATGTCCATTGAGTCGGTGATGCCATCCAACCATCTCATCCTCTGTCATCCCCTTCTCCTCCTGCCCTCAATCTTTCCCAGCATCAGGGTCTTTTCAAATGAGTCAGCTCTTTGCATCATGTGGCCAGAGTATTAGAGTTTCAACTTCAACATCAGTCCTTCAATGAATACCTGGGACTGATCTCCTTTAGGATGGACTGGTTGGATCTCCTTGCAGTCCAAGGGACTCTCAAGAGTCTTCAACACCACAGTTCAAAAGCATCAATTCTTCGGCGCTCAGCTTTCTTTATAGTCCAACTCTCACATCCATACATGACTACTAGAAAAACCACGTGCTTCACCCAGTCCAGCATTTCTCATGATGTACTCTGCATATAAATTAAATAAGTAGGGTGACAATATACAGCCTTGATATACTCCTTTTCCTTACTGCTTGGAAGGAAAGTTATGACCAACCTAGACAGCATATTAAAAAGTAGAGGGTGGTGTCATCTGCATATCTGAGGTTATTGATATTTCTCCCTGCAATCTTGATTCCAGCCTGTGCTTCCTCCAGCTCAGCGTTTCTCATGATGTACTCTGCATATAGTTAAATATCCCCCCAAAGTCTCATTTAAATTACTGACCAAAACTGTAAGTTGCCTAGGAATAAATAACCAAGGGTTTGAGTACTTCCATAAAAAAATCTATAGAATCTTATTGAAAGGCACAAATAAATAGATTTAGCACATTCCTGGATGAGATGATTTGTTGTTAATATCAGTCATTCCAAAGTTAATGTTGAAAGCTATTGCTCTGGGATACTATTTCTGAACAGGAAATTTCCAAGTAAAAGAGAAGTGAGAATAGAAATAAGATTAAGAAAAGAACAGTAGTTATGTTGTTCCTCAATAATGAAATCATATAAAGATTTAATAAAACAGAATGGAATTGGCACAGGAATAAATAGATCATCAGAACACAAAAGTCCGTATTAGATTCAGGTATACATGAGAACTTAATAAAGGACAGATGACCTTTCTTTCAAAGAAAGAGGGGTGGTTTATTTACATACATGGTGTGGACATAATTGATTTTCCATCTGAAATAAAACAAAGCTAGATCTCTGCCTCATGACATGCATTACAGTCAGCTCCAGGTGGAGTACATATTTGTAAAAATGGAAGACTGCTGGAAGAAAATTTAAACAAATGAAAATTAAAGCCCTCCTACAAAGGCGAGTCTATGGTTTCCTATCTTTTGGACACATAAGAATTGGAGGCAAGGAAATGTGGATTTGGAGAAATCTGGTACCAGCTTCCTTGCTGCAGGCTCAACATCAACTATCCCACATAGAAAAAAAAATTGACCAAAAATATAGGAATTATTTTCTTTAGAAAAAAAATCTAACAGCAGGTTACTTGTAAATTTGTTCTGCTCTGTGCCTAATCACTATTTTGATGGATTTTATTACTTAGTGCCATTTGCAGATGAATGCTTTCAAAAACCCAAAGAATGCTTTCAAAAACCACTGTTTATGTTGAAGGAAGTCTTATAGCTTATTTTGCTT
This sequence comes from Dama dama, assembly GCF_033118175.1. Taxonomy (NCBI): domain Eukaryota; kingdom Metazoa; phylum Chordata; class Mammalia; order Artiodactyla; family Cervidae; genus Dama; species Dama dama. The sequence continues at coordinate 60,159,360 of NC_083683.1, read as the reverse complement.
TGGTCACCTGTGCCCTTCTTTTCTGGTTTACCATGGACTGTCAAGGAAAACAGTAAAATATATTAAAGATAAAAGTTTCATAACATTCACAGAGATTAAATGTTTTATCACAGTTCTCTGTTTCAAAAATAATGTTCAGCCTTGAGTCCCAATGGCAGTATCTTTCTCATACTTGATTTAGGTTTCCTAATACCCTTCATTTCCAGCCTTTTCTTTGTATGCATGCGTGTCGTGTCTGACTCTGCGTCCCCGTGGACTGTAGCCTGCCAGGCTCCTCTGTCCCTGGGATTTCTCCAGGCAAGAGTACTGGAGTGGGTTGTCATGCCCTGCTCCAGGGGATCCTCCCGACCTAGGGATCGAACCCCTGTCTCCTGCGGCTCCTGCATTGCAGGGTGATTGTTTTACTGCTGAGCCACTGGGGAAGCCCTTTGTTTGTATATGTTCCTTCAACACTTCATGTTTTTAGCTTACCAATGAGTATATACTATAGAATGACCATAATAAATTTACAGAAAATATAAAACATTTTTCAGAGAGTTCTAGAAGAGAATCAAGAACATTATCATGTAGTTCAAAAATTCCTTATCCTGGGAGACATTGATGGTAAGATATATTTTATTTTACTTTGCTTGAGTTCTTTGGTTTTTTTAAGTAATTTTGTAAAAAGTTATCAAAACAGTGCATATAACTTACCACATCTTATCATCTCTATAAATATCAACCTGACTGCAACTATATAATTTTTAGAAAATAAAGTTTGAATTTAATCCAGAGGCTGTTTTATGTGGTAATTCATAACAATAAGACAGTGAATTGATAGAGTGCTATATGAATATAATAAATGTCCTTGGATAGTGTTTATATCTCTTTTTTGATTTGTATCCATCTAAATCTTTGCTTTAATGACTTGTAGGTTTGATGGATGAATTTAGCAAATGGCTTTCTAAAAGCAGGAATAGTCTACCTGGACACCTCCTCCGCTTCATGACTCACCTCATTTTGTTTTTCCGCACTCTGGGACTACAGACCAAAGTAAATAAAAATGAGCTGTATACTCTTCTCTGCAAGGCTGACGCTTTATACACCTGTTGTCAGGAAAACATGCTACTTTCTGGTTTTTGTTTTCTAGAAATGGTGACCATAGTCTCACATTGTCACTCAGTGATAACTCACTGCAGATGACTCATTAATATTCTAATCTGTGACTGCAGAATGCTGATGGCTACCTAGTTTGGAGACAGTTTATAACTTCAGTCCTCATCAGTACCCAACTCTGAATCAACCAGCTAAGCCAGCTGAACCAGACTTAAGTTTTCTGTGGGATTTTAAACCTTTGTTTTCTTTTTCTTCTGTCCTAAATGATTGGTAACATTTTGGGCAGAGTATGCATAGAAGGCAGAATGACATAGTAGTTGAAAGCTGGGGTTTTGGATTAATAATCTTGGATTCACATTCTTACTCAGAAGCTTCTAGTGGTGTAAATCTGGGTAAATAAGACCTCTTTAAGTCTTACTTTCTTCCTCTGAAATGTGAACAATAATAGTAATTACCCACAAAGAGTTAGGGTAAGTTAATACAAGAAATTTGTTAAGCAGTTACCCCGGCATGTAGTTATTGCTCAGTGGTAAATACTAAAATCATTATGGCAGGATTTTATTAGATATATTTGGTGGTGCACATAAACAGCTGTATTTATAATTTAATTATATTTTTTTTCCTATGAAGGAAGAAATTTCCATTGACGTTTTAAAGACATATATACAGGTAAACTCTGGTAAAACAGGTAAAATCAAATCCACAGTTTGATTCTTTTTTTTCCTTTGACCATTTTAATGAAAACATAAGTCAGAATGATAGTATTTTAATATCTAGTGGCAGGAAGGTCATCAAAGAACATACCTTTTAATTATCATAAATACTTTCTTCTGGAATTTAAAATTAATCCTGTTTAGCTGTACAACTCTGTATGCATCTCTCCTAAATATGTTTAAAATTTTGAATTGAGTAGTGCTGCTGTTCCTAGAACTTGCTTTATTATTGACATATTAACATTTTGATCCTTTTCTATTTTTCAGCTTTTAATAAATGAGAAACATACAAATCTCATAGCATTTTATACCTGTCATTTGCCTCAAGACCTTGCTGTTGCCCAGTATGCATTATTTTTGGAAGGTGTTACAGAGTTTGAACAGCGCCACCATTGCCTGGAGCTGGCCAAAGAGGCAGGTAAAAATGAAAGGCTTCATCTGTTGGGCTCTGTAGGCAGGTTATCGTTTTGTCTTAGTAACATATATCCTTCTAGTTTGTTTCTCTTGAGAGGAAAAGAAGGAATGAAGTTTTCAATGAAATTCTGTTTTGGAATGAAATAACTCATACTGTAACTTGTGTAAAATATCTTATAATTGTGGCATTTTCTTTTATAATTTCTTTCATATTTTAAATCCCAGATTTACTAAATCATTGTGATTATTTAAAGAATATTAGTGTGAATGATTAGTTCTTGTTTTTGTCCCTTCAAAAAATTCTTTAGATTTGGATATTGCAGCTATAACAAAAACTGTAGTTGAGAATATTCGAAAGAAAGATGCTGGTGAATTCAGTCATCATGACCTGTCCCCAGCGCTGGACACGGGCACTACTGAGGTAACAGGAGGGCGAAGAGGTGTGCTGCGCAACTCTGAATAATCCCTCATGTTATGCTTTTCAAATGTCTACTTTGAAATACTCTGGCTTCTTTCCTTTTTTAAGACTTTTTCTTTGTCAGCCAAGTTACGAAAATTGGCAGCAAACTTTAGGTCTTGTGTAAGGAATTGCTTAGTAGTAGTGTTATGTTAAAGGAAGCTTCTTTAATAGTAAAAACCTGAGCATTGGATTTTTACTCATCGGATTATTCTAGATACTTGATCAGTTAACTAATTTTTATGTAGTTTACTTATTCCTTATTTTCAGAAAAGAATAGAAAGTTTTATCTAGGAAAGAAAAAGTTGTAGAATAGCACTTAAAGGAATCAGATAATTAAATTGGTGGCACATCAGATATATAATTCCAGACTGACAGTCCAGTAAGTTTTTTCTGTAATTTAATAGAGAGCTATTAAATGTGAAAATAAACCAAGGAAAGCTATTTTCTCTCATAATTTGTATAACCTGAAGGAAAATGTTCATTAGTAGTACAGATGTAAGCCAATTCTATTAATGTGCAGAATATCTTAGGAAAAAAGCACAAATGACATTTCTTTTTTTCCAATTAAATGAATAGGAAGACCGATTAAAAATTGACGTAATTGACTGGCTGGTATTCGACCCAGCACAGAGAGCAGAAGCACTAAAGCAAGGCAATGCGATAATGAGGAAATTCTTGGGTATGCTCCATTTTATATTCTTTTTTCCAAGTTTTTTTTTCTGTTCTTAAGCTTTGTTGTTCTTCAAACCCTTCCAGTAGGGTAAGGTACAAAATACCCACTCTTATGGCTGATATTGTGAAACAAAACATATTTAATAGTGACTTTTTATGTCCCACTCAATTTTATATATAATCTCAAGGTTTTGAAAAACGGAATTTTTTTTTAAGATGTAGTATGTAAAAGTAGCTGCGGGATTTCCTGGTGGTCCAGTGTTTAAGACTCCATGTTCCATTGCAATGGATTTGGGTTCAGTCCCTGCTTGGGGAAGTAAGATCTGTCATGCTATGCAGTGCAGCCAAAAATTGAAATAAATAAATAATGAAAACAAAAGTAGCTACATTTAATTAATCCTTTATGTGACTGTCACTGAAATAAGGAAATGCCCAGCCATTAGGTAGAAAGATCACCCAAACCTTTAACAGAAGTACCTTGGGACCTGAAATGGTTACAGATCGCTATGAAAGTTGCAGACTAATAATTTGACTCTTTTAGAAACCACTACACAGAAATCCATATATATTGAAAAACTGTATATCTTTTCCACAGCCTCAAAAAAGCACGAAGCTGCAAAAGAAGTATTTGTGAAAATTCCTCAGGATTCAATAGCAGAAATCTATAACCAGTGGGAGGAGCAAGGAATGGACAGCCCACTTCCTGCTGAAGACGATAATGCTATCCGAGAACATTTGTGCATCAGAGCTTACTTGGTGAGATTGTAGAGAAAACCATGAAGTGCCCTTCTTTATGATGACTTTCCTGATTCACTCTCAAACCTTAAACTACTTTTTTGAAAAGTGGTGATTGACTTACTATCTTACCTCCCTTGTGACTGTGCGATTCACTGTCCCTAAGAACTTGGAAGTCCTGACCTTGTTTTCATGTGCATGAGCCTCTAATCATTGTTAACCAACACACAGTGTGTTTTCTTAAGATTCTTTGAATTCTTAACTCAACTTTAGCATTTCTGCTTTTGGCAACAACTGAAAAAAAAAAAGCAAGATAATCTGTATTATGACTAAAATAACAGCATACTCATGCAAAATTCATTCAACAAATAATGAAGTGATTAGGTTTTAGGACTAAGTCTGAATTTCTTTCCTTCCCTCTGGAAGCTAATAGGCTCGTCAAGGACACAGATAAGCATGTGAATATCACAAACATATTCGTAATTTTTTTGTATAAAAAAGAAGTATTGAACAATTTTATTTCTTACTACTGCAAAATTACTTCTAAGAACCAAATTTTTAAAAATTTTGTTGAACATATGTGAAAAGTTTTCATTTTTTGTATTTTTCTATTTTAATTTATATTTTAGGAAGCCCATGAAACCTTTAATGAGTGGTTTAAGCATATGAATTCAGCTCCACAAAAACCTACCTTGACAACTCAAGCAACTTTTACTGAGAAAGTGGCCCATGAACATAAAGAAAAGAAATATGAAGTAAGTTAAATGTAGATGAGACATGTCTCATTGCATCTCAAAAATACAAGTCATATATTTAAGGAGATCATTTCTTCAACCGTTATATTCCAATTATAAGAGTTGGTCTTCCTTATTACTGTTCTGCCTTTAAAGAAAGAAATCTATTTAGTTACCTTTTTGTAGATAATTAACCAAACATGAAACGTACCTTCGGGTGACAATAGTGTTCATTTACATGGTAAACATTTTAGTGTTTTATTGAACTGCAGTCTGTTGATATTTAGTTTATATTTGGCTTACTGAATGTCAGTTCTTTAGAATGATGTTCCATATATGTACATCTCTGTACTTTGCAAATATATTATAGTCTATTATATATCTGCCTTATATCTGTTTTCCAGATGGATTATGGTATTTGGAAAGGGCATTTGGATGCCTTAACTGCTGACGTGAAGGAAAAAATGTACAATGTCTTGTTGTTTGTTGATGGAGGGTGGATGGTGGATGTTAGAGAGGTAAGCTCTGAGCATTGTTTATAGCTAAAAGCAAAATCAAACAAGCTACATCTTTTTTTTTTAAGTTCTTTCTCTGAATAGGAGCAGTTATAGATCTTGTATAACCTTTGTACTATATTGTAACTGAACATCCCATAATTTAAGTCTAACCTGAAATACTAGTTAGGGAATACATGAATGTCTGACTCCTGGGTAAACTGTTTCTCCATATTTAATATGTTCACTCAGTATAGTAAAATCTAATTTTTTTAAATTCTGGACCAAAAATCAATTATTCATGTATTCAACTCAGTCTATCGAGGTGAAGATAAGTCTAGTAGAGTGAATAAGACATACATAAAGCGGTGGCTCTCACCTCTCAACTGTATTTAAATGACCTGGAGAACTTTTAAAAAACACTGGGTTGATTGCACTAGTGGCTACCAGTGGGGAGAGGGAAGGAGGACAACATAGGGGTTGTGGGGAGGTGGGGGTACAAACCACTGGGTGTAAAGTAGGCAAGGAGGACATATTGTACAACATGGGGAGTAAAGTCAGTATTTTATAATAGCTAAATGGATTGTAACCTTTAAACATTGTATTAAAACAAAATAACCTTTTAGAGTTCTAAAAAGACATGACAGTTAAATACAACATGTGATTCTAAACTGTATCCTGTGTTGGAGAAAAAAAGATGCTATTGAAGGACAGTGTTGAGTCAGTGATATTAAGGTATTATATCATTGTTAAATTTTCTGAAGTCGTTAACTGCACTGTGACTATATTAGAAAAAAATTCTCCTTATTAGGAAATAAACTCTGAAGCATTTAGAGGTAATAGAACATGATTATGCAACTTGCCCTCAAAGGGTTTTAAAAAAAAATGTGTTTATAGATGCACACACAGAAGCAAATCATAAAGTAGACAGGGTAAAGATTGAGCAAAGCAGGGTAAAGGGTATTAAGATATTCTTTGTACTATTGTTGTAATTTAGTTTGTTTGAAATGATTTTCAATTTAAAAATATTTTTAGATACCAAAAAGAAATACTGGGTTTCACCTCCACAGATTCTGGTTTAATTGGTCTGAAGTAGGGCTGGGCTTTAAAAAAAAAAAAATTTAAATTACCTGGGAAGTGTGAATGTGTAGCCTGGGTTGAGAATCAGTTACAGAAGTACTAAATGCCCCCAAAAAAGCACATATGAAGTATTTTGTGACTTCAGGAAAAGAAAAAACCTGCTTCTACCCAGAAGAGATCTGGATGGAATGCTTAAAAGGTACAGCATTTGACTGAACCTCGAACGAGGGGTAAATTTGGATGAGTAGAAGTGGGGGGAAGGAAGAATGCTGCAAGTAATAATGTTGTGAGGGAGAGGTATTGAGGCTCGCTCCTGGGGAGTGACAGAAACAGTGCATTTAGCTCAGTTCCAAGAATTATAAATGCTGGATTCTTGGATAACGTTATTTTGAATAGAAAAATCCTGAGTGTTTTTGGTATCTTTCCTTCTGCATCCCCTGAATCCTAATATAGTCAGTTCTTTCTTATTGTTTGTTTTGTTTTTTGCTACTACATTTTTGTCACTTTATTGGCTTCCATTTTCTGACCAGAAGCAAAACATTAAGGACAGTTTGCTATTTAAATACTAAAAAATACTAAAGCTTCCCAGGTAATTTAAATACTAAAGCTTCTTAGGTAATTTAATTTAAAAAAAAAAAAAGCCCAGCCCTACTTCAGACCAGTTAAACCAGAACCTGTGGAGGTGAAGCCCAGTCCTGCTTTCTTAGTTTACCACTACTGGTTGCTACTCCTCCTGATACAGTAATAATCTTAAAAGTCTCCACATCTTACATACAAATTCATAATAGAACCCTGCTAACTTCATAACTTTGAACCTTTTTGTGTATGTGTGGGTTCCTTTTATTATTATTATTGAATTAATTCATTAATTGATTCTTGAATGCTCTGGGTCTTCATAGTTGCACGGGCTTTTCTCTAGTTTCGGCGAGCAGGGACCACTTCCTAGTTGTCCGTCAGCTTCTCATTGCAGTGGCTTCTCTACTGGGGAGCACAGGTTCTGGGTGTATGGGCTCCGTGGTTGCGGAGCACAGACTCAGCTGCTCCGTGGCATGTGGGACCTTCCTGGACCAGGGACCGAAACCCTTGTTTCCTGCCCTGGCAGGCAGACTCCTCACCATTGAGCTGCCAGGGAAGTACTGTAGTTGTGAATCTTTAGCAGGTTCCTTAATGGTAAACTTTTCTCTCCTGATTTATGTTGGTGCTCATGAAGATAACTGTCAGTTTTGCAAAATGCTATTGTGTATTTAAGGTTTGAAAAGACTCAATGCCTTATTTATACTTATGTATTTGTTATTCTAAGTATTAATTAATCTTAGATAGTGAAAGTCACAGAAACTTTGGAATATTTTTAAAATGGAGTTGGAATGGAAAATTATGAATGATACAATTTTGCTTACAAACATTTTAAAATCAACATTCTGTGTCAATCACTTCTTCAAATCTAATCCAAACAAGAAGCGATTTCTTAAACTAATTATAAAGGATGATATTTTGACTTGAGTTTTGCTTAATACTCTTACATATTCAGCGAAGCAGAAAATTATTCAGGGCTCCTGTTAGCACTTACATAACTTGTATAAGAATTAGGAAATGGTACCCATTCTCTTATACAGATAGATTCCATGTCAAGTGCACATGACCTGTAGAATGGAGCACGGATTAGATTTCAGCAGCCACTCATTTACTGTCCAGCACCATTGGGCAAGGCACAGCTGTTCAACACAGCCCTGACCTGATATCTGGCTCTTATATCTGCACCTCACTTTTGACATAACTGCAGGATGGTCCCATCCATGTTGGAAGCCGGTGGCACACAGGCAGGGATGGCAGAGCGCGTGGAGCAGGCAGGCCACCTCTATCTACTCTTCACCTCTGCCGTGGCCACATTCTGCTGGAAGCGCCAGCTGTCTTTGCCTTGCTTCCACTCTTCTGCATGCAGTCCCTTCATATAGATCAGCTAGTAATTCTTTTAAAATCAGAGAGATAGCACTCTCCTCCTCTGATCCTTGTGATGGCTTCTCATTACACTTTGAATAAAAACCAAAGTTCTTTTCTTAACCAACAGAGTCACATACACTGGTCCTGACTGCCTCCCCAGTCTTTGTATCCTACTCTTCTCCCCTCATTTGTTCTAACTTTCTGGCGTCCTTGATGTTCTGCCTACAGTGCTCTTTCCCTGAGGTATCTGCATGGGTGACTTCCTTACTTCCTTAGCAGGGTACTCCGGTGTTCTCTCTCTTCAGGGACCCTGCTGCAGCCCCACCCCCCATCCTCAATAGGGTACATACATACATATATATACATATCAACACATCCCAGTTAATGATTTTTTTCTCACATATAAGGCACTGTACATCCCTGATAGAATCTTTTTGTTTTATATATTTACAGGATTTTTCAAAGCTTTTTTTCATTCAGATGAGAAAAGTATCATAGGTGGTAGCAGAGCAGTTTGTTCTGTTTTCCTCGTGGCAGACTGCTGGGCCCGTCAGGCATGATTCTGGATGCTTGATGGCAACCAGTCTGCTGGTGTGACAGTCCCCTGCGGTCAGCAGAGGAGCTCACACCCTAATACTCGGCAGCAGCAGGATTTAGGAGAGGCAGGTGCCAGAATCCATCCTGTGAGACCAGGTTATCAAAAGCCAGCTGCTACTTTGAGTTGGTAAGAGATGTAGGACCCGCAGGTACTCTGCCTCTTCAGCACAGGGGAAAAGAGTATATTGGAGCACAAACGGAATGGCCCAGAAAGAAGTGGGCCTCTCATTCTTACTAGGCTCCAAGTAGGAATCACCAATATGAATTATGAGTGAGGCCTTGAGGTGTTTTAAATCTACCTCTGAAGGGAATGAGTGCTTATTTGAGAAAATAAATGAAGATGCTTTCCCTTTTAAAGCTAAAAAAACACAAAGCTTGCATTTCTTAATATTTGCTTCCATGTATCTGTATCTCAGAACAAAAGATTGATAGTAATTTTTCCTATGCATAGAAACCTGACGTATGTCAAAGTTAGTACAATTATTCTTTGCTATAATTTCCAGATTACATTCTGTTGCTTCACACTTCTACTTATATCTACCTTTGAAAAATGTTTTAACAATTTAATCTCTCATGTGAACACATTTTTAATGATGAATATAATTGTCATAAGGAAAAAATTTTAATTAATTAGATATCTTATTAGGCTTTTCAAAGGAGCAGTTGTTATTTTTGTTTGTCCCATTTTCTTTTACACTATTATGCAGGACTTCCCTGGTAGCTCAGCTGGTAAAGAATCCTCCTGCAATGCAGGCTGACCCCAGTTCGATTCCTGGGTTGGGAAGACCCCCCTGGAGAAGCGATAGGCTACCCACTCCAGTATTCTTGGGCTTTCCTGGTGGCTCAGACGGTGGAGAATCCGCCTGCAGTGTGAGAGACCTGGTTCAATCCATGGGTTGGAAAGATCCCCTGGAGGAGGGCATGGCAACCCACTCCAGTATTCTTGCCTGGAGAATCCCCATGGACAGAGGAGCTTGGTGGGCTACAGTCTGTGGGGTCACAAAGAGTCAGACATTACTGAGCGACTAAGCATAGCATACAACATATGATGCATGTTATTTTTTGTGTTTTGCCTAGCTTGCAGGATCTCAGTTCCTCAAGCAGGGACTGAACCCAGACCATGGCAGTGAAAGCCCAGAATCCTAATCCCTGACGAGGCCACCAGGAAACTCCTTTGTTTTGTTTTACACTTAGTCCTATGGATTTCCTTTCAAGTTTTAAGATTATTTCAGAAATTTTGGGTACCTTTTTATTATTTGAATTATTTTACTTTCCAACTTTGTTATAAGAAAATATAGTGAACCTAAGAGGTCTATTCTTTTTTCTGTACTCTTGAGTGTCTACAGAACTTTTTAGAAAGATCCCTGTGTCCTTACAAAGAAATGCTCATTGTTTTTTGTACAGTAAGTTTTCTCATATATGTTAGTTCTGTCCCATTCACTGTATTATTCAGATCTTTGCCTCCTTTTAATTTTTATATTTTTAAAAAATTATACAAAAGCATCATAAATTCATTCTAAGTATTAAAAAAAGTATTTGCAGTGAAGCTGTCCTCCCACGCACCTCTCCCCTCATCCTGACCCTTCTTCCCAGCAGGAACCACAGGGTGTGAAATGCCCTTGCAGGATGCCCGACATCTGCCTGTTTCCTTCCATGTATGTCCAGGGGAATAGTTATTATTTTATCTTCTGAGTTTTGCTCTAGTCTTAACATTTTTCCTTTTATGCAGATGTCTATTTAAGACATAGTAAATACAGTTTCAGAAGCATTTTGTTTTCCTTATCAGACTTGTGACTCCTCTGAAGTGTATTTTGTTTATCTTTATGTTTTTTTGCCAAAAAATCATGTCTACTTGATACTGTGATTGAAACCTTACCTTGGGAATATCTTCGTGGTCCAGTGTTTAGGACCCCAAGCTTCCACTGCAGGGAGCACAGGTTTGATCCCTGGTCAGGAAGCTAATATCCCACAAGTCGAGTGGCACGACCGAAAAAAAAATAGAAACCTCGCCTTGTTTTATTTTTAATGGGTCTAATAAGCTTTACAGAAACTCTTTAGCTTCTACCTGTTGCATTTTGGTTTGTGTGTAGGATGCTGAGGAAGACCATGAAAGAACGCATCAGATGGTTCTACTGAGAAAGCTTTGTCTGCCGATGTTGTGTTTTCTGCTTCACACCATATTGCACAGTACCGGTCAGTATCAGGAATGCCTGCAGTTAGCAGATATGGTGTCCTCTGAGCGCCACAAACTGTATCTGGTAAGTTCTAGAGCGTTTGCACTTTTAAATTTTAATGACTTGATGTCCTTTGTAGTAATATTTGGGGCGTCCCAGGTAGCATTAGTGGTAAAGATCCCGCCTGCCAATGCAGGTGACATAAGGGACTCGGGTTTGATCCCTGAGTCAGGAAGATCCCCTGGACAAGGACATGGCAACCCACTCCAGTATTCTTGCCTGAGAATCCCCATGGACAGAGGGGCCTGGCGGGCTACAGTGTATAGAGTTGCAAAGAGTTGGAGAAGACTGAAGTGACTTAGCATGCACGCACATAGTAATATTTAATTTTGTGAGATGCATATAGTCTTTAAATGTTCTTAGATTTTCTTCAAGTAATGATCCAGTTTTAATGTTTGTGCTTTTTTATACAGAATATGTTTACATATCTAAGCAGTTAGAAGTTTATAGACTGGCCCAGAGAAGTAGCTTTGAGCTATGCTAATATACTGACCTCTGGCTACATAAATCATAAAGAGGAATTTCTTCTTGCATTAAGCTAATCAGGTTGATTAGGTAACTATAAATTTACACTCTTCTTTGTTCTCATTCTTAACATTTCCTCTTTTTTAAAAACAGGTGTTTTCTAAGGAAGAATTAAGGAAATTGCTACAGAAGTTAAGGGAATCCTCTCTAATGCTCCTCGACCAGGGCCTTGATCCATTAGGATATGAAATTCAGTCATAATTCATTCAGTCTTTGTAATCTAGATAATTTCCATGATAAATGGAGTTTTTTTGTAAAATATATGTATTTATAATTACTGGGTTTTTTTCTTTTCCATTACCATGGGGAAAATGTAAAATTTAGGCTTTGAATTTTGTACTTTTAAGAATATTATGGTGAGACTTTGAAAATTTAATGTATTATATCATTTCCCTGGGTTTATTAATAAAACTATATAAAAACTAAAATTTTTGTTCATATGAATTCCAGGAATGCCCCTCTATGATGTAATAAGAAGTTAAATTTTCTATTCTTCTTTTTCCCTCTGATCATAAGTACTCTGAAATCTTAAAATTATAAAAATAGAAAGTCCTGATACATTTTTAAGCCAGATATGTAATTCCTCATCATAAAATTTAGTGGTTTTTAAATATTAGAATTAATTAGATGAACAAAGCAAGAATGTTTTCTAAAATGATATTATGTTGTTATCTTACTTTGAAGCCACTTCTAGTTGATTAATTCTCATTCAGTAAACCTTATCTCATAAGTTGCAGCATGTAAAGACTTAGCATCGTATCTGGCACACGGCAAACACTGAATACATTGGGGACTATAAAGTAAGATCTTATCTAGCCCTTCTAGTAGGGGAAATAAAATAAATATGTCTTTTAAATGCCATTAAAAAATACAAGTAATCTGAGTAGGAAGGAACTATTTCCAGCTAAGAGATTTCTGGGGAAGTAATATTTGAGCTGGAGTCTGGGTAATGCATTGAATTTGCAAAGACAGATCAAGAAAGGGAAGGCACTACAAGTTTAAGAAATCAGTATGAGCAAGGCCTGCAAATGATGAGTGCATGTTTGTGAATCAGCATTTGTGCCAAATTGACTAGCATGTAGGACTCATAAATAGGAGATAACCAAAAGGGAGAATGTGGTTCTAAGAGGAAGTGACATGTAGATTAGCAGCTCCCAAAGCTGGTTGTTCATCTGACTCATCTGGTGAGTTTCTTATATGTATTTACAGATGCTGCCCCAAGAGCCTTGGATGGGAGTCATAGAATTTGTATTTGGCGTAAATATAATACACCATAAGTCATCTAAGTTCAGGACATTCTGGCTTAAATCAGAGATGGGTATTGATCCTTCTGTATCCAAGGCAAACTGGCAGTAGTTGACTATGAAACTGGCCTGGCATCACTTGGGAAGAGGTGTAGAGGTTTCAGACTCTGCCTCAAGTTTTGATTTTTGCTAGTTCAAGTGTTCCAAAGATGAATTGTTTACCTAACAAAACCTCTTTAATTCTTATACCTAATATGCATCCATTTAAAAAATGAGGTAGAGCAGTATGAACCGACGTGAAAGTGTAAATCTAACAAAATGTGTACAGGATTTTATTCAGAAAACTACAAAATGCTAATGAAACCAAAGGAGCAAAATAAGTGGGGAGAGATAGCATGTTTATTAATTGGAGATTCAACATAGTAAAAATTTTAATTCTCTCCATGTTGGTGTACAGGTTTAACACAATTCCTATGAAATGCTAGCATAAGACAGAGTATGTAAATTGGTACGGTGAAATTAATGCTAATTTTCTTAGGTGTGATACTGGTATTGTCGCTGAGTAGGAGAGTGTTCTGGGTAGGAAACATACTGAAATATTTAGAAATGAAAGGTCATGAAGTCTGTACTTTACTGTAAAATGGTTTAGCTTTAAAATAAAAGTCTACATAGATGAAGCAAATATGAAAAAATGTTAACCAGTGAATCTATGGACCAGTGAATCTATGGGAAGGGCATAGGATTTAAATTTTTTCAAATAAAAAATTGGGGTGGAGTTTAGTAAATTATGAGGAAAACAACTGAATATCTGTATGGAAAATAGTCAGCCTTGACCCTTAGTTGATACTGTACACAAAAATTAGATTATAAACCTGAATAAAAACACTAGAACTGTAAAACTTTTAAGAAAAATAGAGACTATCTTTGTAACCTAGAGGTTAGGTAAAGATTTACTATACAACAGACAGAAAACAGTTACCTTAAGGAAAAAGATTGATTACTTAGACTTCATCAAAACATAAAATTTATGCTCAGATATGCAGATGACACCACTTTAATGGCAGAAAGTGAAGAGGAACTAAAGCTCCTCTTGATGAATGTGAAAGAGGAAAGTGAAAAACTGGCTTAAAACTCAGCATTCAGAAAACGAAGATCTGGCATCTGATCCCGACATGGCAAATAGATGAGGAAAAAGTGGAAACGGTGACAGATTTCATTTTCTTTGGCTCCAAAACCACTGCGGATGGTGACTGCAGCCATGAAATTAAAAGACGCTTGCTCCTTGGAAGAAAAACTATGACAAACCTAGACAGTGTATTAAAAAGCAGAGACATCACTTTGCCAACAAAGATCCATATAGTCAAAGCTGAGGTTTTTCCAGTAGTTATGTTTGGATATGAGAGTTGGGCCATAAAGAAAACTGCTGAAGAATTGATGCCTTTAAACTGTGGTGTTGGAATAGACTCTTGAGAGTCCCTTGGACAGCAAGAAGATCCAACCAGTCAGTCCTAAAGGGCATCAGCCCTGAATATTCATTGGAAGGACTGATGCTGAAGCTGAAACTCCCAATACTTTGGCACCTGAGGCAAAGAGCCGACTCACTGGAAAAAAGTCTTGATGCTGGGAAAGATTGAGGGCAAGAGAAGGGGGCGACAGAGGGTGAGATATTTGGGTGGCATCACTGACTCAATGGACATGAGTTAGAGTAAATTCTGGGAGATAGTGAAGGAGAGGGAGGCCTGGCATTCTGCAGTCCATGGGGTCACAAAGAGTTGGACATGACTTAGTGGCTGAACAACAAACAACAATGCTCTTTAAAGATACCATTAAGACAATAAGGCACAGAGTGGGAGAAAATATTTGCCAAAGAATAACTGGCCAACAAAAACCTTGTTTCCAGCATATATAAAGAACTTGCAATTTACGGCAATTTTCTGTTGGTCTCAGTAGTTAGGACTCTGCGCTTCCATTTCAGGGGTCTTGGGTTAGATCTCTGGTGGGGGAACTAAGATCTTACACACCTTGCAGCGAGGTCAAAAAATAAAAAATATAAAAAGGAACTCTTACAACTTAATACAAAGACAAAAAAAAAGTAAATACTAGAACAGATGATTCTTAAAGGAGGACAAATACCTAACCAGTGTACCCATGCTCAGATCAATGGTGAACACAGATTAAAACCATGAAATGTCACTACACATCCATCAGAATGGCTAAAATCAAAAAGACTAACAACCAAATGTGTGAGAAGATGTGGAGTAACTGACTTGGACACAGTAAAATGGGTAGTCTTTGGGGGAACATTTTAACTATTATAATCACTCTTTAACCTAGAAATTTCATGCCTACATATTTGCATGAGAGAAATGAAAATAAATTCCACAAAAAGACCTGTACAAAATATTCATAGCAGCATTATTTATAATAGCCTCAGATTGGAAAGCCAAATGCCTATCAATAGGAGAATGGTAAACAAAGGAGTACTACTCAGCAACGTGAAAAGGAAAGAACTGATCTATTCAGCAAGACCTAGCCACAAATAGTAAATACTATATGATAATTTACATGAAGTTCTAAAACAGTCAAAACTAATCTAAGGTGAAGAAAAATTAAAACAGTGATTTCTTCTTTGGTGTGGGGTGGGGATTTTCTAGGGAATTTGTGTGGTGATGGAAATGTTCTATACCTTGAGAGGGGCGTGGATTACAAAGTGAATCCAAGTGTCAAAAACTGTATAAGATTTGTGTATTTGAATGAATGTAAATTGGCTGTTTAAAAATTAAATGTGGGAGTGGGTATACAAGAAACAAAAATGGCAGTTGGTGAAGCCAGGAGATGGGTACAGGAAGGTTCACCATACTATTTTAATTTTGCATATGTTTGGAATTTTTCATAATGTAAAGGGGGGGAAATGGGCTGGAAGCCATAGAAATTTGGGTTTGAATCTTACTCTCATCTATTCTAGCTGCAAGATAACACTCATGACCTCTATTCCAACATCTGAATGAGACTAAGGATAATAATCACGTTTCAGAACTAGTAAGGATTAGGGCTCTTGTGCTTTGGTGAAGAAGGTAGAGAAAGCCACTTAACCAACTACATCAGCCTTGGAGATGTACAAAAGTTCTGAAACAATGGGCAACTGGGTGAATGTCAGAAATTGAGGTTAGGCTCATGGATGCCTTGAATCAAGGCAGTTGGAATCCATTAGATATTTTTATATTTTAACCCAAATTTCAGAGTTCATGTTTTAACTTCAAATATTCTAAGAGAAATAGAGGAGTGATAAAAATAAAATTTATCAATCATGTTAAGATTATCAGTCTAAATCTGTTATCACAAGGAAACAATGAATTGAGTAGACTAAAAGAAGACAGGCTATCTAAGGCTAGGCTCTTAATTGGGGAGCAAATGAGGGTAAACAGCTAGTAAATCACTGGTAGGGTTCTGCAGATCCAAACTGGAAGAGAGGATGGCAGTATAAACATACAATTGAAAAGGCACACAATTCTAGTAAGAAATGGTAGAGTTTGGTGGCATGACAGGAAGAAAAGCGTTATTGGGAACACCCTGTTAGGAAAGCCAGACTTTAGACTTTACCTAATTAACTTCTCATCTTAATTTGAATCATTTCCTTGGGGGAATTCCTTGACCCCAGGAATTCTTGACTTCCTCCCCAAGTTAGATCAGGTTCTCTTAGTACACATTCATAGAATCATATTTTGTTACTTCTTCAGAACTTTCATTTGTCGTGGTTTATAATTGTATGTCTTCTCTCACTGACATCTATGAGAAAGGCTTTTGTCTGGCTTTACTTGCCAGTATCTCCCAAGTACCAAATACAGTGCCTCACACAAAACAGGTGCTCAATATTTCAATAATTCTGAATTCAAAGAGGAAATGAAAACTGTCAATCAAACTAAAGAATTAAGGAAAATGAGAATATTACCTTGTCCTGAAGACTGTGTGCAAAGCTATTCTAAAAGAGGAATCTCACAGCTTTACATCTTTCTATTTTTAAATAAAAATAAATGAATTAAACTTTCTATTGAATAAATCAGGAGAGAAAGAATGAAAAAAGTAATGAAACAAAATCAGAATTTTCGAAAAGGCCAGTAAAATAGTTACCCACAAGGCTAATCAAAGGACAAAGAAAACCAAAATGCATGTTTAGAATAAATAAAGTGATGTAACAACAGATGAAATAAGTTGAAAATATGGTAAAACACTATGTACAGTTCTGACGAAATACATTAGAAGATCTAAAATGGACACTTTTCTAGGACAATGAAAAGCCAAGCTTTTTTTCAAAAAAATATCTGAATAGTAACTATGATGAGTATATACGTAGGCTCATCCAACAGTCTACTCTTCTATATGTTTAGATTTTATAAATAAAATGTTTAAAAATATGCTTTCAAGAAGTAATGCTTTCCCCTGTCTGCTAAGGACTAAATTTGCTCAACACTAACAGTAGCTAACAAGTCGATCCAACCAACACACAGGAAATGTCCAATAAAGGGGTCCCAGATTGGTACAGCCGGGTTTAGCTAACTCGGGTGGTAGGGCAAGGAGGATTCGGCTCGCCTCATCCGGAGCGCCACGCGCCTGCGCAGGTGAGGATGCTCCGCTAACTTGCTAGAGGGCGGAAGCGCGGGTGCCCGGAGCCACGTGACCAGGGATGGAAGGGGGCGGGGCGCGCGGGACGTGCCGCCGCGTAGTCGCAGGCTGAATGGGCGGCGGCAGAGCATGTGTGCCTCACTGAGGTTGCTGCTCGGCTGGGACCCGAAGGTTGAATGTCTCTCCGCAGCCGGACCGTGAAGCCCGCGGCTGCGAGAACGTGGCGGCGGAGGAGGCGGCAGAGGGCAGCCGGAGACAGGCCGGGAGCCCCTTTCCGAGGTTGACGGCTCCCGGCCACGCGAGAGTCATGGCATCGCTGGCGGATCGAGTACGGGGCAACGGGCGCATCGCCGCCGGGCTCCTACTCAACCTACTGGTGTCCATCTGCATTGTGTTCCTTAACAAATGGATCTATGTCCGCTACGGCTTCCCCAACATGAGCCTGACCCTGGTGCACTTCGTGGTGACTTGGCTGGGCTTGTACGTCTGCCAGAAGCTGGACATCTTTGCCCCCAAAAGTCTGCCGCCTTCCAAGCTCCTCCTCCTGGCCCTCAGCTTCTGTGGCTTCGTGGTCTTCACCAACTTGTCTTTGCAGAATAACACCATAGGCACCTATCAGCTGGCCAAGGCCATGACCACGCCGGTAATCATAGTCATCCAGACCCTCTGCTACAAGAAAACCTTCTCCACCAAAATACGGCTCACGCTGGTGAGTAGCTTCAGCCAGGTGACGTGCACCTCTAACAACTCACCTGGACCATCTTTCTCCCCCCAGGGAAGTTTGAATGAGGGAAGTAACCTTGCGCCATCCTCTTTCCCATGATCCTAAAATCCACAGTTGAGTCATTTGTGAACTTCACGCTCATTTGGGAAAGGTGACAAAAAACCATCTTGGCCCTCTGTTGGGCTTTCAGCACAGTAGAGTGTACCTGTGTGAGTTTTAGTAACTGCTGTTTGATGGAAATCCTTATGCTGTGATTTCTTTCTGAGTAAGAAAGAAAGCTGTATTGAGTGATGCAAATCTGTTACCAGGTTAAGTGGAAAATCTGAAACTGACTTTATGATAAACGTTAAATGTCTCTCAGGATATGTTTGCATTGACATACTGCAGAGGTTTCATAGTCTTTACATAAAAAAAGATGGGCTAAAATAATTTTAGTACTTCGTAACTTACAGAACTTAAAATCTTAATGCTTTTGTTGTACCCTTGTGTTTATATGTTGTTTAGACACTAGTTTTGTAGTCCATTTACTCCGATGTGCTCGCATGTGGTATTTTCATGCAAAGTGCAATGCATCGACTCATTGTTTTACTCAGAATTTTAGATAAAATTAAATGTGAACAAAAATATAGAATTATTTTATTCAACTTTGAGGAAGTAGGATTAACAGTTCTTTTTTTTTTTTTAACATGGAAGAATATTTGTAGAGGTTCATTGTTTCCTAGTGACATTTTTATGGTTAACCTTTCAAGACAGTGTGAAAGGAATACTAATTTTATGTCTCATAAATTTAATCTGAACAACGTTTACCTCTTTTTCTTTACAGATTCCTATAACTTTAGGTGTAATCCTAAATTCTTATTACGATGTGAAGTTTAATTTCCTTGGAACGGTGTTTGCTGCTCTTGGTGTTTTAGTTACATCCCTTTATCAAGTGGTTGGTAATTTTTTTTTTTTTCTTTATGTGCCTTTTAGCAGATTTCATAAATTTTGAAGCTGTGCCTCAAGGTTTAGGCAATACAGTATAGAAACAATAGACTGTTGGGAAGAAAGCATAATTGCATAAATTGTCTGACTCAAGTTGAAGAGAAGAAAGGAGACAGAAACGTGGGTGTATAGTGTTCACCAAGTATCTCCCTACTTGTTTGTAAGTGTATAATACCCACACTTTACAGTCTGAGTTTTGGGTGATGGTATAATGTTTTTTGGGAAATCCTTACAAAATGAGTAATAAGACTTTTTTACTTGAGGATTGTGTTCATGGGTTTTATGGTATTTGTCATTTACTCTTTTAATTATGATGTTACTATGAAGGAGTAAGTACAGATCCAAAAAATTGAACAGGAAAGGAAAATTTCAGATTTATAAATCTTTGCCTCAAAAGATATGCTGCTGTTACAGCTTGTATATTCTAATTATTTGTCTCTGTCAGTATTTTATAGCAATGGGTATTTCACTTCTTGCACTAGCCTGATGCCTTGCCTGTGGGAGGCATTTACTGAAAACTTGTTCATGGATTTATTTACTTCATTACCGTAAAATCTCAACAAGTATTTTTTGTTTCTTATATAGTGGGGAAAGAATAATGAATGGCAAAGGGTACAGTGAAACAGTATTTTCTCTATACTGAAGACCTTGGACTGAAAATTCTGGGTGTGCCTGCATGGGGAATCAGAGCCAAGTGTGTGATCAATTTTACTTTGTTCACAAGCATCCGCTAGTTGTAAACTAAGGCATTTTTATTATGAATGTTAGGAATTTAATAATGCAGCCTTAGCATATTCTAGTACTGGTTAGTTCAGAAGCATTGTTATGTGAAAATTCTGAGGTTGAACAAATTTCTTAGTGGCAGAGAAGCAGTTTAAATACAAGAGAGCAGTGACATGAAAGGATGGAGTACCCACTCAGTCTTGTCACTTGGCCCCAAGATATTCTTCTACTATAGAGAGAAATCAGAGGAAGCTCAGGATTGTGCTTTAAGAAAACTGCATTTGGGCATACTTCAATGAGTTTACATTTTTAATTAGATACTATGTATCTTTTTTTGTTAAATGGACTTTTTTCATTCAGTATGAATTATTTGTTAGAGCAAGAAATTTTATTTGTTGAACGTTAGAATTTCTTGTATCCTTTATGTATAACTTCAATTCAGAGTACTCACAGTACTCACTGGCCACGCCAATATGACCATTTTTGTTCAGACAAGTTTCAAAATTGCTATAGATTGGAATCAAAGAATTCTGTATTTCTCAGGTAGATATTTGAAATGAGATTGACCAAGGAATGATTGTAGACTAGGCTAAGTTATGGGCACAGTTTTTGATTATTGGTAAGTGGTAAAAGTATGGTTACAGAATAGATATATCCCCCCAAAAATTCATTTTAAGGAAAGTTGTATTTTCCTGTTGTATCCTTGTATAATTTCCAAGTTATTTGTTCTCATACTACTACGGCATTGAAAGGAATTAAGAGATGAGTTAAGAGCTGAATGAGTTAAGATGAATTAAGAGCTGTTAGATTTAGTTGTAGAAAGACAATTGAGTCTTTCATCCATTCAGCAGACATTTCTTCTGCTTTATACTCAACCTTGATACAGAGATGAAAAGCAGCTATAATCCAGTATCAAAGAAATACATGGAGAAAGCTGATCACAGGTAGTATAGCTCAGGGTATGAGGAAAATTCTGAGGAACACCACGGAAAGAGAGACTGTTCTGCAAGAAGGTGGTGGTGGGGTAAGGCTCTATGGGAAAGTTCAAATTGAAGAATGCATAGGAATTTGCTTAGCAGAGAAATATAGCAAAGGTCTTTCTTTGCAATGATGTGTGAAAATACAGAGCATTTTTTGAGAAGTTGGTTCTTTTGGTGAGACTGGACTGTAGTTGCATGGTGGAAAGACAAGGCTGAGAGTTGGGTGAGACCAGATGGCCGAGTCTTGAGTATCATGTGGAGGAAGTGTGCCCTTTATCTTGCAGGCACCAGGACAGGAGTTCAGAGAGGGCAGTGACTTGATCATTCCCTGTGTTCTAGAAACTTCTGGGGGCAGTGAAGGATGAATAGGAGGGAAGACAGGTTGACAGGCAGAGCAGTCAGGAAGTGCTCCATGGTTTAAGGGGAAGACTGGAAGGACATGAACAAGGACAGTGGTCCTGGACATGGAAAGGAAAAAACAAACTCCAGATACCTTTTGGAGAAAGAATTAGTAAGACCCAACTGAATGTGAGAGTGCAGAGCTTACTGAAAATGAGTCTGATCCTTGGAGGAGATTATATCATGAATTATTGGAGCAACACAGGAGGAGCTCATTTGGGGAAAAAAGTAATCAGCTTAATCTTAAATAAGCTCCTGCAGATGATCTAAGTGAAGTGGGCAATAAGCTTTTAAAGGAGTGACCTAAAGGATGCTCAAGGAAGAAGGTCAGAGCTCTAGGTGTCAGCGGATAGGAAAAGATAAGTTGGGGAGGTAAAAGGAAAGCTAGACGTCTCCCTTCCAGATAGAAGGAAGAGGTGAGTGAGAAAGCCGCACAAACCAGAGGCAAGTTCTTCCAAGGGCAGTTGCAGGTTCTGCAGAAGGCTCCAGCTGGAAGGGGGCCGAAGGCAGTCCATCAGCGTGGCCGCAGGAGGTGAAGGTGCCCTGTCCGGGAGCAGTTTCATGAGAAGGGTGACCGCAGAAGCCAGGCTGCGCTGCAGAGAGGGCAAGTGGAGGCCTGAGAGTCCCCACCCTTCCAGGCCTGCTATCTCGTGTCAGACGCACAGCTGCCCAACGAGGCTGCTAAGGCCACGCAGGGCTGTGCGTACACCCTCTGCATTCATTTTCGCTCACTGGGGTGTCCCAAGCAAAAGAATCAACTCTCTGTCCTTCATGTTCACAACAGACTCTTACTAAGGCTGTCAGGAGTATGCTTCACAGTTCCCGCTCTTCTATTTTTGTCTTGGTGAATTTCTATAGACTTAGCATTTGTATAACAGGATACCCAGACCTACAGGAAAAAGAATTATGTAGGAGCAGTTACTCAAAAAAGCCGGGCTGTTCTTGCCAGGTCTTATATTCAGACAGTCCTATCAAACTTGCTTTAAAACCTCTTTTTCAGTTATATTTGTGAAGCATTTTGAGAACTGAAAGGGTTTGAGGCTGTGGAGTGTCTGTTCTAAGGATAGCCTTTTTAGGGGTTGTGATTATCTATAGTTTATTGGGGGGGATTATTCGCAGAAAAGTCAGCCATAGAGAGGGAAGTTCCTTCTACTCTGCCACTGACTGAATTTTCTGAAGTTAATGAAAAGCCCTCACATGGCTTTCTGACCACACACGTTGGTGGCCACCTGGGATAAATGAGGTTTCTGTTAGTCTCCATTTAAGAGTCCGCCCTGCCTCCCAGTCTTCATTTTGGGGGCCATTTTTAGAAAGAAATGAAGTCTGACAGTGCATCTGTATTCCTGCTTATCCTGCTTATGAAGATTAGCCTGCTTATTCCTGCTTATAAATATCCATTCCTGCCTAATTTTCCCAAGATCTCTGATACCTATGCATTGATTTTCCAAATTTACTAGGATCTGGAGGGAAGAGAGGATTTTTTTTCCTCCTTTCATAGTAAGAAGAAAATCGATTATCAGACATGGAATATAGAAAACTCCTTTTATCCAAGGAGCTTTAAGGATATACATATATATTATTGATCTTTGAAATCTTAGGCATTTCCCCTCCCCTCAGCCCTGCCCGTCATTCCCACGTTTGTGGCCAAAGTTGCGTCTTTGCTTTGTTGAGTGCCTCTATTTTTTTCTGCCTAACTTGTTCTCTCTTCTGAATTTCAGTGGGTGGGAGCCAAACAGCATGAGTTGCAAGTAAACTCGATGCAGCTGCTGTACTACCAGGCCCCGATGTCGTCTGCCATGTTGGTGGTCGCTGTGCCCTTCTTTGAGCCAGTGTTTGCAGAAGGAGGAATATTCGGTCCCTGGTCAGTCTCTGCTTTGGTAAGTTCTAATTGTTTCGGTGGGTGTCTAAGAAACAAGGCAGTAATAATTATTAATGCAATTTTTAGTTTTCAGAGTGCTAGCTCAGATCCATTCTCACATTTAATCTTTATAATCACACGTTAAGGGAGGCAAGGTATAAGATTATTCTTTTTTTGTAATTTAATTTTATTATTTATTTAGTTAGTTATTTGGGGGCTGTTCAGGGTCTTTGTAGCTGCGCAGGCTTTTCTCTAGTTGCGACGGACAGGGGCTAATCTCTAGTTGCGGTGCACGGGCTTCTCTTGTGGAGGTGGGCTCTGGGGCGTGCGGCTTCAGCGGTTGTGGATGTCGGCTCAGTAGTTGGGGCTCTCGGTCTCTAGAACACAGGCTCAGTAGTTGTGCATGGGCTTAGTTGCTCTGAGGCATGTGGGATCTTTCTGGACCAAGGATTGAACCTGTGTCTTGTGCATTGGCAGGCGGATTCTTTACCACTGAGCCACCAGGGAAGCCCAAAGATGATTGTTTAGATGAAGAAACTGATGCAGAGAAAGATGAAAGGACTAGCTTAGGGTGCAACAGCTAGTCAGTGGCAAAACCAGGACTAGAATTCAGGTCTTCTGATGCCTGGTTACTATGCTAAGCACGCCTCTTTGTTGTCCAGTAGCTGAGTTGTGTCTGACTCTTTGTGAACCCATGGACTGCAGCACGCCAGGCTTCCCTTTCTTTCACCATCTCCTGGAGCTTGCTCAAACTCATGTCCATGGAGTCAGTGATGCCATCCAACCATTTCATCCTCTGTCGCCCCCTTTTCCTCCTGCCTTCAGTCTTTCCCAGTATCACATCTGCCCTTCACATCATCAGGTGGCCAATGTATTGAAGCTTCAGCTTCAGCATCAGTCCTTCCATTGAATATTCACGGTCGATGTCCTTTAGGATTGAGTGGTTTGATCTCCTTGTTGGCTAAGAGACTCAAGAGTCTTCTCCAGCACCACAGTTTGAAATCACCAGTTCTTCGGCACTCAGCTTTCTTTATGGTCCAACTCTCACATCCATACATGACTACTGGAAAAACCATATTGGCTTTTCCACTATGGCTGCAGTCACCTTCCACAGTGATGCCAGGCTATAGCCCACAAATATTTTGGGCATTTATTTTTTTATAATGAAAATATAGCCTTGTTTATTTTATTGTAATAATGTAAGTAGTTCGTACTATATATATATAGTATATATTTTTGAACATACATAAAATTATAAAGTGAAAGTCCCCTTGAATCCTGCCACACTAGGATAATCACCTTTACCGCTTTGGTAATGATCATTTCATGGATCCTTTTGTATCCACAGATACGTGCATGTGTGTATATGTTTAATTTCATTTATATGTAACCATATTACTTATGCTGTTTTTATCCTGGATTCCTTTTCCCCAGCCCCGCTACCCATACACACTTCATCATCCCATTACCCAACCCCTTCTCCTTGAAGTAAGTCATGCTAACATTCTAGTGTGTGTTCTTGCATATTTTTCTCTGTGCTGTACATGCCCTCATATAAACACATACTACATGCACAAGCATACATACACGCATGTATACTTAAATTATACACTTGTTTCTTTTACAGAAGTGGGATCATATTCCACAGATTTTCTTTTTTTTAGAAATTCAAATAAGTCCTTACTGGGGCCCCTGCTGTGTTAGCAGGGACTTAGGATTTTCTGTATCTTGCTTTTCTCACCTAACAATGTCTCATAAAAACATCTTCACATCATTCTTTTGATACCTGTAAAATAGTTCCAGTTCTTAACTACTATGAGCAGTATTGCAGTAAACAGCCTTGTACATGTGGCCTTACGAACTGGTACTTTTTATTCTGTGGAATAGTCTTAGAATGGGATTGCCAGATCAAAGGGGTCTGTACTTTGGGCACATTGTTTTAACAGAGTTAGAAAGTATAGTCCCCCTACTCAGGAACTTCTGCTTCCCGTGTGTTAAACGCAGGGCATGGGCATGTCTGTTTTGTTGGTGGTGTTAATTGATCAAACCACTGTAGTTTGGGCACCTTAGACTCGGAGGGGAGAGGCTTTATGTGCCTGGTCCTCTGACATTTAAAAATGAGGACCTCAGCAGAAAGACCATAAATAAAGGTCAAAGGAACTAGAGCACAACCGTCTGAGGCCGCTGAGTGAGGGAGAATCACCTCCCTCTCTTCTTGTCTCTAGAGGGCATCATTGTCTCAAAGGAGCATGTGACTGTGTCTTTAATGATGTGAAGGTCATCAAGAAATGGGCTTGTGACGTGCTGTAAACTCTGTAAAATGAACAGTGATACGTTCCTAGAAACAATTTTTAAAATTTTAAGGGGCAAATTTCTGTTAGTTAAAAATTTAATGGGCCTCACTGTTGTTTAAAAAAAAAAATAAGGTATTACTGTTTCTAATTAAAAGATTGCAAATCCAACTCCCCTGGTCCAGTTACAACTGCACTGATTTAAAAACTGAGAAAACCCATAGGGGACAGAGTCTTCAAATATGACATATTTTCTTTGGAATTTAAACTCCTTAATAATTCAAATTAGAACCAATATTTTCTCTAAATTCTATTTCAGCAGTAGATAATGGTTTTTTTTTTTTTTTTAGATAATGGTTTTATAACCTTTTTTTTTTAACTTTTTATTTTATATTGGAGTATAGTTGATTAACAGTGTTATGTTATTATCAGGTATATAACAGTGATTCAGTTATACATGTATCTGTTGTTTTTCAAACTCTTTTCCCAATTAGTTGTTATAGAATACTGAGCAGAATTCTCTGTGCTCTACAGTAAATCCTTGTTGGTTATCCATCTTCAATATGGCAGTGGGTACGTGTCCATCCCAAACTCCCAAGCTATCCCTCCTCCTCACCCTTCACCCCTGGTAACCATGAGTTTGTTCTCTTAAGTCTGTGATCCTGTTTCTGTTTTATACAAAAGTTCATTTGTATCTTTTTTTTTTTTAAAGATTCCGCATATAAGGGTTATCATATGATCTTTCTCTTTGTCTGTCTGACTTGTTTTCTAACTTTTAAAATGAAACCGTGGGATATGTGTGGACAGAATGTCATGTGTGTCTACAGTGGGAGAGCCACATTGTCTCCCATCCTCAGCCAAGTAGGCTTACTCATGTCCCATGCACACACCTCGGCTTTTATTCCTCTGCTTTGACCCATACTGTTTCCTGCCCCTGTTATTTCTTTTTCTAATCCGAAGACTTTTCTTGCTATTCCAGTCCAAAAGGACATCTCCTGTCTAGAGAAGCCTGCAGAACCTATTGTCTGTTTGCCTACTGATGGGGTTAGAGCTCAAGACTAATTTTCTTTTCTTGCCTGAGCTGAGCGTCTTGTATGGTACTGTTGTTTAGTCGCTCAGTTGTGTCTGACTCTTGCTGACACCATGGACTGTCCATGGGAATTTTCAGGCAAGAATACTGGAGCGTGTTGTCATTTCCTTCTCCGGGGACTCTTCCCGATCCAGGGATCGAGCCCGCATCTCGTGCAAGCCTCCCGCATCGCAGGCAGATTCTTTACTGCTGAGCCACTGGGGAAGCTTCATTTGGTTAAGAGGCAGCACAGCAGAGCCAGTTAGGAGCAGAGACTCCAGAAGCGGACGGCCCTGAGTGTAGGTCCTGGCCCTTCCACTTACTAACTGTGTGTCTTAGGCAAGTTACTTGACCTCTTTGTGCTCTGTTTTCTTGGCTGTAAAAAGGGAATATATTTTATTCTCTCATGGCTGTTTGCAACAATTAAGGGAATTAATACATGTAATATATTTAGAATGATTCTTGTTGCTTAGTCAGCACTATGTAAGTATAAGCTGTGATTATATTATAAAGATTTGTATGATGTCCTTGAGTGGTTTCTGAAATCTTTGAGGGCAAGAACCCATGGTGTTCCTTATAAGGCCTGGCCTAGTTTTGTGGATATCGAATGAATGCCTACTGATTGAATTTAAATCAGAATAAAATGAGCAATTCAAAGGAAAAAAGGTGTAAAAGGATATATGCCAATGTATTAACTCTGGTGAGTGGTTGGGATTATAAGAATTCCTTATGAGTTCTCTTCACAGGGAAAAATACTTTTTTCTATATGTTTAATTTTGTATATGTGTGGATGGTAGATGTTCTCTATTCTTG
The DNA here is from genome assembly GCF_033118175.1 of Dama dama. Taxonomy (NCBI): domain Eukaryota; kingdom Metazoa; phylum Chordata; class Mammalia; order Artiodactyla; family Cervidae; genus Dama; species Dama dama. The sequence continues at coordinate 60,131,964 of NC_083683.1, read as the reverse complement.
CTGTGGTAACCATTCCATAATGGCTTGTTCATGGTTTAGTCGCTCAGTCGTGTCCGACATTTGTGACCCCATGGACTGTAGCCTGCCGGGCTCCTCTGTCCATGGATTCTCCAGGCAAGAAGACGAGTGGGCTGCCATTTTCTTCTCTGGGATATCTTTCCCACCCAGGAATCGAACATGGGTCTCCTGCGTGGCAGGCAGATTCTTTACCGACTGAGCTACAAGGGAATCCTGTTTTGTAATGTGTGTAGGTCAAATCCTGATGCTGTACACCTGAAACTTACGCAGTGCTGTGTCAATTACATCTCAGGAAAAGTAGAAGGAAAAAAATGCCTTATGTTCTTTTTGCTTATCTTTATTTTCTAATTTTTCCATAATGAATATATATTACTTTTATAATAAGAAATTATTAGAAAATAATTTTTCACTGGATAGATAAGGAAAACTAACCTGGAAATTTACATTCAGAATCAGCATATTGTTGAAGAATTTTCTATTGCATTTTGTAGACAAAATTGCAGTTTCAAATACTGCTCATTCTGCTTTTTTACCCTCAGTTCTTGCTTTCTCTGAACTTGATTATCTCTTTTTAAAAATCCTATTTTGGGAAATTCCCTGGCAGTCCAGTGGTTTGGACTCTAGGCTTCCACTGCAGGGGGTCCCAGTTTTGGTACCCTGGTCGGGGAACTAGGATCCCACAAGGCACTGTGTTGCGGCCAAAAAAAAAAGTCTTGTTTTTAATGGTTGATAGAAGTGCTTGATGAAGTGCATTTTCACTTGATGATTGTAATTATTGCAGCTGCTTTTCATTAATGATTCTTTTGGTTTATTTGTAGCTGATGGTCCTGCTCTCTGGAGTAATAGCTTTCATGGTGAACTTGTCGATTTATTGGATCATTGGGAACACTTCACCAGTCACGTATCCTTTTCTTAACAGTTCACAAATGCATAGTCTTTTATATTCTCCAAAACTCTGTCATATTGATTTCTTTATTTGAGTCTCACACTTACTGTTGCATGGCCTAAATTGAGTAGAGTCGGTTATTTTTAGTCTTTATGGAGATTTAACAAACTGAACTGGGGAGATGGGTTAGCTTTCTGTATCATAAATGCTTTTGAATTTTCTTAAGGAATAGGTGAGCTTTTCCCTTATCAGAATTAATGCAGAGCACCACTCCTTGCACATAAACATTTGTTGAGTGAATACTGAGGTAAATACTTAGGTTTCCCATCACCTTTCAGTTATTGATAGTTTGATAGTAATACAAAGGAGTGGTTAATCTAAGTAAACAATAATTTCAGACCAGTCACTCTGACTTGTGAGTTTATTTTTGTACTTGTCTGGCTGGGTGTGCCTGCTTTTCTCAATATTACTTCACATCAAGAAGTGAAGTCATGACTTGAAGATCTTAATCAAACGCAGCTGCCCACTTTTAGCATTTCGCTCGTAATGAGTGAATGCTGAGCTGTCCACAAAGTGTAGAAGCAGCCTATTTGACAGCTATCAAAGATAACAGCAGTTCTAATAGTAATAATTCAAAGGAAACAAAAACAACACTTACTAAATGTTTTTTCTGTGCCCGGCACTGTTTGAAACACCTTCTGTGCATTAACATTTAGTTTTTAAAGCAGCTCAATGAAGTAAATTCTGTCTGTATCCTGCAGAAGAGGATGTGGAGGTGCAGAGGGGTTGAATAACTCATTTGGAGTCACCCGGCCAAGAAGTGTGATATCCAGGTTTGAACCTGGGTGGTCTAGCCAGGACTTGTGCTGCCAGATCAAGGCATCCAAGTATGTGCCCTAACTAAGAACATCCATTCATTCATTCAACAAATTATTAACTAAATGCCCACTGTAAACCATTCCTTGACTCAGTAAATATTCACATGCTGAGTATCTACTGTATGTCAGGCATTGAAGATACAGTGGTGAACCGAAGAGACAAAAATCTCTGCTCTCACAGGCTTAAGTTCTGGGGAGAAAGGCTATAAAGAAGAAAAATGTGCATGTGCAGTGTTAGATAGTGTTAAGTGATAAGGAGAAAAAGATGAAGCAGTGAAGGGGTTGTGAAATATTGGGTGAAGTTTTACGGAAGGTAGTCAGGAGGGCCTCGCACAACGGATACTTTTGAATGAAGACCTGAAGGAAGTGAGGCTGCTCCACGCAGAGTGGGGTGGATAGCATGGCCAGGCAGAGGGAACAGCAGGTGAGAGACTGGAAGGGAACCAGAAACCTGTGTGGCTGGAGCAGAGGGAGCGCAGGGTGGCTTTAGGAGGACTCAGAGTAACAGGGGGTCAAACTGGGCAGAGCTTTTTATGAGATGTGACGCCATTGAGCAGGGACATGACATGATTTTATGTCTGTTTTGGTAGGATCCCCCTGGGCTATTGTGTTGAGAACAGGCAAGGCAAAGATTTTCAACCTCAGTGCTACTGACCTTTTGATCCAGACAGTTCTTTGTTGCAGAGGCCTGTCCTGTCCATTGGAGGATCTTCAGCAGCATTTCTGGCCTCCACTCACCAGATGCCTATAGCAGCCTTTTTCCCAGTTATGAAAGCCAAACACTTGTCCTTGCCCAGATGCCAGAATCACTCCCAGTTGAGAACTGCTGCACTGGAACGGGCAAGAGACGAAGGGGAGCCGTCTGCTGCCGTTGCAGTACGCTAATGTAGAAACTATGCTGGTTTGGTACCGGAGCGTCCCAGCGGATGCAGTGAGAAGTGACTGGACTCTGGGTATATTTCCAAGTAGAGCCAGCAGGTTTTGCAGGCAGATTGGATGTGGAGAATGAGAGGAAAGAAGGTAGACCCACCCAGTGTTGAGCCTGAGCCCCTGGTGGAGGAGGTGTGGAGGCGGGGAGGAAGACCAGGTGCTCGGTTTGGGGTGAAACAAGTCTGAGAGTTCAAGATCGAGGTCTTGGCCTCAGGTATTCTGGAGAGAGTTGGCGGTGTGTAGATGTGGTTTGAAGCAGTGAGTCTGGCTGACATTCCTAAGCACACAGGTAGAGGAAAAAAAGGTGTCTAAAGACCGGGTCCTGGGTCACTTCGGTGCTTAGACTGCAGAGATGACAGGAGCCAGGCGGAAGGGGCAGTGAAGGAGCAGTCGAGGTGGAAGGAAGGAGGAGAGGGTGTAGAAACCCAGAGAGGAGCAGGGGAGTCAGCTGTGTCCAAGGCTGCTGCCAGCTCACGTTCAGGTAACCGAGGAAGGGGCTTGGTGAGGTGGAGGCGCTGGTGATTTTGACAAGAACTTCAGAGTGCCCATGTGGAAGCCGACTGGAAGAAAGTGGAGAATTAGAGGGGGTGGAGATGTTGAGTATTGATTGCTTCTGTTTGTTTATTTTTTTTTTTTTCTGATTTACAAAAGGATTCACTGAAGAATTTCTTTAAATTTGCCTTTCCTCCCATATAAATATCTTTAACAGACCTTGAGCACTTAAAGGCCGAGGAGTAAGGCAATGCTGACATGTGGGAGCCGGTGCACTTGAAGATAGGTCAGAGTTGAAAATGAAGCCTGTTTTATTACGGTTATAATTAACGTCCTTGAGAAGGTCCTCTGTCCCACAGGAGAATTACCCCTGTTGAGGCAGGCAGCTACCCCGGTGACCTGGCGCGTGCTCTCCTGCCCAGAAGGAACTTCCTGGTTGCTCAGCTGGGCTCCGAACAGAGGAGGGAACCTGGCCGCTGAGGTGGGGCATGTCCGGGCATGCGGGTGCAGCTCTGCTGCTGCCTCAGCGAGTGGTGGGCGGTCTCTGGTCCCACTCTCATCGTTTATGAAATGGGGTCATGGCACCTGATGATGAGGTTGCTGTAAGTGTCGGAGAGAATATGTGTCCAGCACCTGGCCAGTGCTTATTAGGTGTAAGTACCACTGTTAATGGGCTTCTCTGGTAGCTCAGCTGGTACAGAATCCACCTGCAATGCAGGAGACCCCGGTTCAATTCCTGGATCGGAAAGCTCCCCTGGAGAAGGGATAGGCTAACCCACTCCAGCATTCTTGGGCGTCCCCGGTGGCTCAGACACTAAAGCATCTGCCCGCAATGTGGGAGACCAGGGTTCAGTCCCTGGGTTTGGAAGATCCCTTGGAGGAGGGCATGGCAACCGACTTTTGCCTGGAGAATCCCCAGGGACAGAGGAGCCCATAGGGCCACAAAGAAGGAGACACAATGGAGTGACTAAGCGCAGCGCAGCACTGCTGTGAATAGCTCACATACAGGACCTTGCCGGCGGCTCGAAGCCTTGTGTGTGCTCGCTTAGTTAATCCTCACAATGACGCCGGGGCAGGGTGGTAGCTCTTTCTAGTATTGTTACTAGGAAGAGTACATGGGTACGTATCAGACATCTGAAATATAATAAAGTACTAATTCATATAGAAAAAACTATTGAAAATTCAGTAAGAATAATTTGTAAAGGTACCAGTTGTGTCTTTAGTTAGCCTTTTAAGTGAACAGTGATTTGGAAATGCCTTCATCCAGCAGCAAGTTACAGGCAGTAAAGTCAACTCAGACATGGACTTTAGAGTTAAATAGACCCATCTATGTTTGACCTCTGGCTCTGCCACTTAACTGATTCTGTGATCTAAGCTACTTAAAATCCTCGCGCCTCCACTTTTGTAAATGAGAAGAATGCTATTGCAGTGAAGGGAAATATGATGCTTAAATATTATAAAACGGTGTTAGATACGCACCTGGGGAGTGCCTGGCATGTCACTGGTGCTCAGAGCTAGCCCGCCCCTGTCCCTGATTCCCTCCCAGACTTAAGCACACTGGCTGTGTTGACCTTGAGTCAGCCCTCTGGTGCCTTACACGGCTCACCTCATTTGCCAAGGGAAGTTTAGAAATGGCTCCATAAAACAGCATCACAAATCGCTCCACGAAAGAGCTTCTCTGTACCTTGTTCTGAATCCCTTTCCCAACTTTGCATCGCAGCCCCTTTTCTCTTCGTTGGGGAGGTCGGCAGGGAGAGTTGAGGGAGTCTCCTGTCTCTGATTAATTATTAAAAGCTACCTGCAGAAACTAGGATTCACCCAGGACTTCACAGAAGCTCCTGTTCTTTAGACTTGGGAGCTGCTCTTCAGTCTGTTTCATGTGCTTCTCTCCAGCCGTAGGAAGCCTTTGCTTCGTGTGTGTGTGTGTGTGTGTGTGTGTGTGTGTGTGTGTGTGTGTGTGTGTGTGTGTGTGTGTGTGAGGAGCGAGAATATAAAACATCTAGCTTGTTATTCCTTTTTATCCTTATCTTTAAACCTCAGCTATAACATGTTTGGACACTTCAAGTTCTGCATTACTTTATTTGGAGGATATGTTTTATTCAAGGATCCACTGTCAATTAATCAGGGTCTTGGCATGTTATGTACATTATTTGGCATTCTTGCCTATACCCATTTTAAACTCAGTGAACAAGAAGGAAGTAAGAGTAAATTGGTGCAGCGTCCTTAATGAGGTTTTTGTAGAGAAAAAGTTGCCTGAAGACAACACAAAAAGTATCAGGTGGGCAAGTTACTTTCAAAGAAGAAATGAAAGTTATGTTGCAAAATTCATTAAATGATCGTTTACAGAAAGTCATGCAAAGGAAATTTTATTCATAAATATGACTTACTTGGGAATTTTCTGGTGGTCCAGTGGTTGAGACTTCATACTTTCACTGCCAAGGGTGCAGGCTCAATCCCTGGTCAGGGAGCTGAGATCCCGTAAGCTGTGTGGCACGACCAAAAAAATAATAATAATAAAATTAATTAAAAAGTAAAATAAATATAACTTTCTCTTTTAGAGTACCTTTTAAGAAAAACTTTATCCTCTAAAGCATGGCTCATGCTTCTTTTCCAAGGCTGTTCTATGAAGTGTATAGGATGGTTTGGTTATATCAAATGAAGTACCTGATATTAAAGTTTTATAATGGTGACAAAGGAATTCAGATCACTGTACCACAAATGTGTAATGGCTTTTAAGGAAGGACACATAGGATTCCTCTACTTGCTCATAGGTGGTCCCCAATATGAATTCTATTATAATTGAAGCCAAAGTGTTCAAGTCAGAATTTAAAGCTAGCATTTCTATTTTAGTTGTTTTAGTATAACTTCTTGCTTTTTTCATTTACAGAAATGACATGATTGCTAGAAAGCAAAGTGCAGTAAAGGAGACCATAAGGCAAAAACCAGTTCTAGAAGTATTATTCCTCTAGTAGAAAGTGGATGTAAGAAGTTAATGTTATAAAAAAAAAAAACTGTTATCATAAGCATGGAACAGAAACTTTTATAAAGAAGAATGCATTTCTTATTAAAATTTAATCTTTAAAATTAAAAAAAAACTACAGTTTCTATGGGTGTTCTCTTGATGAGCTCTCAGGGAGCTCTAAAAACTGTACATGAAGTTCAAAAATAAAAGAGCTCCATGTTTAAATGGCTCAAAGAAAAGACTACAGGGGAAACTGAGCAGGTTTCTTCTTATCCTGGTGACTGTTCTCCTGGCTTCTTTGAGCAACTCATGTCCATAATTGCTTAAGACTACCTCCCAGCCATCACTCCCCCACACCCACATGTGAGGTGTCTGTGGAGCTTTCTCTGACACTGAAGAGTCTGAAGTGATTTGTGTCAGCCTTTCTAAGTGGGCTAAGCAAGTCAAGGTAGATACTATCAGAGATTAAGCAGAAACTTGGGGAAGATATGAGGAAAGATTTGAAAGAGAAGTAGAGAAATAGTCAATATTTAACAAGTTCCATGAATTTTTTTAAAGGGATAATTAAATAAGTTCTAGGGGAAATACATGATTTTACTTAAAAATATAATAGTGTCGCATATTGAACTGCTAAATCTATTACTGGCTTCCCACTCTTGACATTTGAGCACCCAAAGCAGTTGTTGATAACCTCTCACAATAAATTGACTGAGCCAGAAAATCCCTCTTATAATAATTCTTTTTCTAAATGTTATTTAGAAACTTCAAGTGAGAGAAACAGCTCTCTGGAGGATGAAACGTCACATGTATAGAAATGCACCTTTTAGGACCATTTTTTTCCCCCTGGCCTATTTGAATGAAAAGCCTCACTGAAAATCGATTTTGACAGAATTTCTATGTATCAGTCAATCTGTTGTGTGATTTTTATGTGTGGTGTTCTGTTATTGTTTTAAATACTTTTGGTTCTTCTCAGTTTCCAAAGATACAGTTTATTGTGCTAAGAAATACAAAGCAATTTGTCTTGCTAGATGAGCTTCAGGAGTCATGTTTATCTAAGGAATGTTCTCTGTGTTTTAAATGAACATATAATTGTTTCCCAAAAGCTGGAGAAAAGTACTTCAGTATTTCAGAGGATCATGTGACTTCTGTGCACTAACAGCTGAGTCGATTTGTGCTATTTACAGATTCTTCTTAACTGTAAATACAACTTGGGGGTTATAATAAATGTTGGGAGATAGTTGTAATAAATGACTGATGTCAATAGGAATTCAAGGAAGGCTGGAGCAAGATAGCGTGGGGTGGGGTGGTTGTGGATCTATAAGTGAATAAAATATATACTACTGGAACTAGAGTCTGATAAACATTTTTTTTTTTTGCCCTGAAGACCGTCTTCCCTTTGAAAAGGAAATTCCTGGGGGGAAAATGTACCAGATAATGAGGACCAACCAAGGAGACAAACCAGAAATTCTGTGCTATGGAAGAAAACATGCTGACTGGCCTTTTGTTAAGGATGTAATTGCACTTGTTTTTTATTGTATGTTAGATGACCATACTGCAGTTTTTACCTGTTATAAATAAAGAGAACCTGATGTTTTTACTTTCCAATTGCATGTTAGAACTAGTAGAGGAAGGATGGCATTTGTGTGTATGCAGGAGTGACGCTGGCCTGTCCAGCTCCCAAATCTGCATCCCCTAAGGAAACAGAGGAGAAGGGGAAGACAGAGGATGAGATGGTTGGATGGCATCACTGACTCAGTGGACATGGGTTTGAGCAAACTCAGGGAGATGGTGAAGGACAGGGACGTCTGGCTTGCTGCAGTTCATGGGGTTGCAAAGAGTCGGACACGATTTAGGGACTAAACAGCAACAACAAAGAAAGTCCTTGTCTCTTTTAAAAGAACATAAAGGAGGGACATCCCTGGTGGTCCAGTGGTTATGAACCTGCCTTGCAGTGCAGGTAGTGTGGGTTCGATCCCTGGTCAAGAACCTCAGATCCCACGTGACTTGGGGCATCTAAGCCTGTTCCACACTACTGATCCCGCAGACCACAACTAGAGTCTGTGCACCACAAGGGAGATCCGATGTAACCAAATAAGTCAAAAAATAAATATTTTTATAAATAAAATCACGTAAAGAAGAAACTCTCTTCTCTGTGAAACGAAGCAAATTTTCTCCTGTTCATTTTTAAAAATACTTTTTAAACCTGGCTATTTTCAAATCACTAGTCATCTGTTCTGAAAAGTCTATAAACAACTAATGGAGCACTCCACATTGACCTCATGGGTGATTAGGTGTTGGTGAATGAATATGCAGAATGGTCAAAGGAGAAGTCTGAAGAAAAGAATGAAGACCGTATTTATTAGATATATTCTGTTTTGCCTTTCTGTTCGCAAACTCGAACTACATTAGAGTTGCTAACATCAGGACTAGGATGATCATTTCATTCATTCAACAGAGATTTATTAAACATACATTATGTGCCAGGCACTGCGCCACCCACTGTGCAGAGACAGACAGTCCTGTGTTCCCTGTGATCTTAAACATTACTCCAGCAGAAAAGATAGAAATTAATTAAAAATGTATTATTTCAGACTCAAATAGGAGAAGGCACATGGTTCTCTGGAGCATGTAACAAAAGAGTCTGACCCAGGATTGGCTGTCAGCAAAGGTGTCCATGAGGAGAGGACAACTGAGCTGAAACTTGATGGCCTGTAGAAGTTAGCTGAGCAATGAGGGGGCTGAGTAAAAAGGTGGGGATTGCACTCTGGTAAAAGGTCCTTTGGTTGGAGAAATTTGTGATGAGTTTTAAGCTGCAAAAGGATGGAATGTAGGAACTACATTTAGGGGAGATGTGGTATGACTTGAAATTGGAAAGGAAGGCCAGTCCTTGGACCACAGAATAGCTTATAGACTGTGTTAGGAATCTAGTAAGAGCAAGACAGAGTGTTCTGAGCATCGTCACATCATCATAGTCAGCGCCTTTGTTTCGAAACACATGAAAGAGAACCAGACAGAGGCTAGGAGAGGACATGGCTGCAGTGAGATGTGACCGCTTGGAGAGGTTGTGGCGAGACGACAGAAGTGGGGAGAGCAGGAGGATCTTGTAGATGGGATCCAGTGGGCTTGAGATGGATTGGAAATAGAGAGCGTGGGAAGGGATGAAGTCAGGAATCACATGTGTATGATTTGGGCAGCTTAAAAGAGGATGGAAGAGAGTGCTCTTGCGATAGGAAACACAAGAGGTTGGACTGGGGACTGTGGAGACTGAATTCACACGTAGCTATCTTGACTTTGAAGTGTCTTTGAGGAATCCAGTTAAAGTTGCTAAGTAACCAGATAGGTCTACAAGTCAGGAGTCTTTTTTTTTTAAGTTGATATGTAATTGATTTACAATATTAATTTCAAGTGTTCACTTCAGTTTATCAGCTGTGTCCAACTCTTTGCAACCCCATGGACTGCAGTGAGCCAGACCTCCCTGTCCTTCCCCATCTCCCTGAGTTTGCTCAAACTCATGTCCATTGAGTCAGTGATGCCATCCAACCATTTCACCCTCTGTCTTCCCCTTCTCTTGCCTTCAATCTTTCCCAGCATCAGGGTCTTTTCAAATGAGTCAGTTCTTCGCATCAGGTAGCCAAAGTACTGGAATTTCAGCTTCGGCGTCATTCCTTCCAATGAATATTCAGGACTGATTTCCTTTAGATTGGACTGCTTGTATCTCCTTGCAGTCCAAGGGACTCTCAAGAGTCTTCTCCAACACCAAGTTCAAAAGCATCATTTCTTTAGCACTCAGCTTTCTTTATAGTCCAACTCTCACATCCATACATGACTACTGGAAAAACCATAACTTTGACTAGACAGACCTTTGTTGGCAAAGTAATATCTCTGCCTTTTAATATGCTATCTAGGTTGGGCATAATTTTTCTTTCAAGTAGTAAGCGTCTTTTAATTTCATGGCTGCAGTCATCATCTGCAGTGATTTTGGAGCCCAGAAAAATGAAGTCAGCCACTGTTTCCACTGTTTCCCCATCTATTTGCCATGAAATGATGGGAACGGATGGCGTGGTCTTAGCTTTTTAATGTTGAGCTTTAAGCCAACTTTTTCACTCTCCTCTTTCACTTTCATCAAGAGGCTCTTTAGTTCTTCACTTTCTGCCATAAGTGTGGTGTCATCTGCATATCTGAGGTTATTGATACTTCTCCCAGCAATCTTGATTCCAGCTTGTGCTTCATCCAGTCCAGCATTTCTCATCATATACTCTGCATATACGTTAAATAAGCACCTTGACAATATACAGCCTTGATGTACTCCTTTCCCGATTTGGAACCAGTCTGTTGTTCCATGTCCAGTTCTCAGTGTTGCTTCTTGACCTGTGTAAAAATTTCTCAGGAAGCAGGTCAGGTGGTCTGGTATTCCCATGTCTAAGAATTTTCCACAGTTTGTTGTGATCCACACAGTCAAAGGCTTTGGCATAGTCAATAAAGCAGAAATAGATGTTTTTCTGGAAATCTCTTGTTTTTTTGATGATCCAGTGGATGTTGGCAATTTGATCTCTGGTTCCTCTGCCTTTTCTAAAACCAGCTTGAACATCTGGAAGTTCACGGTTCATGTACTGTTGAAGCCTGGCTTGGAGAATTTTGAGGATTTTTTATTTTGCTGGCATGTGAGATGAGTGCAATTGTGCAGTAGTTTGAACATTCTTTGGCATTGCCTTTCTTTTTGATTGGAATGAAAACTGACCTTTTCCAGTCCTGTGGCCACTGCTGAGTTTTCCAGATTTGCTGGCATATTGAGTGCAGCACTTTCACAGCATCATCTTTTAGGATTTGAAATAGCTCAACTGGAATTCCATCACCTCCACTAGCTTTGTTCGTAGTGATGCTTCCTAAGGCCTCCTTGACTTCACATTCCAGGATGTCTGGCTCTAGGTTGGTGATCACACCGTCGTGATTATCTGGATCATGAAGATCTTTTTTGCATAGTTCTTCTGTGTATTCTTGCCACCTCTTCTTAACATCTTCTACTTCTGTTAAGTCCATACCACTTCTGTCCTTTATATGTGCCCATTTTTGCATGAAATGTTCCCTTGGTATCGCTGATATTCTTGAAGACATCTCTAGCCTTTCCCATTCTGCATTGATCACTGAGGAAGGCTTTCTTACCTCTCCTTGCTATTCTTGGAACTCTACATTCAAATGGGTGTATCTTTCTTTTTCTCCTTTGCCTTTCACTTCTCTTCTTTTCACAGATATTTTGTAAGCCCTCCTCAGATAACCATTTTGCCTTTTTGCATTTCTTTTTTTCTTGGGGATGGTTTTGATCATTGCCTCCTGTAGGATGTCATGAACCTCTGTCCATAGTTCTTCAGGCACTCTGTCTATCAGATCTAATCCCTTGAATCTATTTGTCACTCTCACTGTATAATCGTAAGGGATTTGATTTAGGTCATACCTGAATGGTCTAGTAGTTTTCCCGACTTTCTTCAATTTAAGTATGAATTTTGCAATAAGGATTTCATGATCTGAGCTACAGGCAGCTCCTGGTCTTGTTTTTGCTGACTGTATAGAGCCTCTCTATCTTTGGCTACAAAGAATATAATCAATCTGATTTCGGTATTGACCATCTGGTGATGTCCATGTGTAGTCTTCTCTTGTGTCGTTGGAAGAGAGTGTTTGCTATGACCAGTGCATTCTCTTGGCAAAATTCTGTTAGCCTTTGCCCTGCTTCATTCTGTACTCCAAGGCCAAATTTGCCTGTTACTCCAGGTATTTCTTGACTTCCTACTTTTGCATTCCAGTCCCCAATAATGAAAAGGACATCTTTTTTGGGTGTTAGTTTTAAAAGGTCTTGTAGGTCTTCATAGAACTGTTCAACTTCAGCTTCTTCAGCATTATTGGTCAGGGCATAGACTTAGATTACCGTGATATTGAGTCGTTTGCCTTGGAAACGAACAGAGATCATTCTGTTGTTTTTGAGACTGCATCCAAGTACTGCATTTTGGACTCCTGTTGACTATGATGGCTGCTTCATTTCTTCTAAGGGATTCTTGCCCACAGTAGTAGATATAATGGTCATCTGAGTTAAATTCACCCATTCCAGTCCATTTTAGTTCGCTGATTCCTAAAATGCCATCTCTTGTTTGACCACTTCCAATTTCCCTTCATTCATAGACCTAACATTCCAGGTTCTTATGCAATATTGCACTTTACAGCATCGGACTGTACTTCCATCACCAGTCACACCCATGACTGTGTTGTTTTTGCTTTGGCTCCATCTCTTCGTTCTTTCTGGAGATATTTACCCTTTGATCTCCAGTAGCACATGGGGCACTTACTGACCTGGGGAGTTCATCTTTCAGTGTCCTCTCTCTTTGCCTTTTCATACTGTTCATGGGGTTCTCAAGCAAGAATACTGAAGTGGTTTGCCATTCCCTTCTCCAGTGGACCACGTTTTGTCAGAACTCTCTACCGTGACCTGTCCATCTTGGGTGGCCCTACACAGCATGGCTCATAGTTTCACTGAGTTAGACAAGACTGTGGTCCATGTGATCAGATTGGTTAGTTTTCTGTGATTGTGGTTTTCAGTCTGTCTGCCCTCTGATGGAGAAGGATAAGAGGCTTATGGAAACTTCCTGATGGGAGAGACTGACTGAGGGGGAAATTGGATCTTGTTCTCATGGGCAGGGCTATGCTCAGTAAATCTTTAATCCAATTTTCTGTTGATGGGCGGGGCTGTGTTCCCTCCCTGTTGTTTGACTTGAGGCCAAACTATGGTGCAGGTAATGAAGATAATAATGGTGACTTCCTTCAAAAGGCCCCATGCGCGCACTGCTACACTCAGCATCCCCAGCCGTGCAGCAGGCCACCGCCGACCCATCCTTCTGCTGGAGACTCCTGGACACTCACAGGGAAGTCTGGGTCAGCCTCTCGTGGGCTCACTGCTGCTTGCTTCTGGGTCCTGGTGCGCAGAAGGTTTTGTTTGTGCCGTCCAGGAGTGTTTCTTACTGACTTACTTCACTAAACATAATATTCTCTAGGTCCATCCACATTGCTGCAAATGGCAGAATTTAATTATTTTTTAAGGCTGAGTAGTTCCATTATGTATTTTTACATATGTGTGTGTGTGGTGTGTGTGTATACATATATATATATATATATTCATATATACCATATCTTTACCGTTCATCTGTCGATGGACAGTTAGGTTGCTTCCATACCTTGGCTATTGTAAATAGTGTTTCTATGAACATTGGGGTTTGTCGATGTTTTCAAATTAGAGTTTTCATATTTTTCCAGATATATACCCAGGAGTGGAATTGCTGGATCGTATGGGAGTTCTCTTTTTAGCTTTCTGAGGACCCTCCATCCTGTTTTCTATAGTGGCTACACCAGTTTACATTCCCACCAGCAGTGCAGGAGGGTTCCCTTTTCTTCACATCCTCATCAATACTTGCTGTTTGTAGACTTTTTGAAGATAGTCATTCTGACAGGTGTGAGATGATATCTCGTCATTTTGATGTGCATTTCTCTAATAATCAGCAATATTGCGCATCTTTCCATGTGCCTATCTGTATGTCTTTGGGACAGGAGATTTTGGGGTGGAGTGGAGATAAACAGGGAGTTTCTGGGCTACATCTGATGAGGATGAGAACACAGATCAGAATGAGTTTACCTTGGAAGAGAGCATAATGCAAGAAGTCTACAGCTGAGCCTTGGGGAAGTCCAGCATATACTGGTAGTGGTAGGTATTTCTACAGAGGAAGCTGAAAACGAAGAGTCAAAGAGCTAGGAGGAAGACGGGGATGGTGTCATGGGAGAGAGGGTGGCCAAAGGTGACAGTATTGCTGGGACGTCAAGGTAGACACGCATAGAAAAACAACCATTGTGTTTATTGACAGTTTACTGTGGACCTTAATGAGGCTGTTTGTGTGGTGTGGAGGCAAAAAGCAGGTTGGAGTAGGCTGAGGGGTCAGTGTGTGAGAGAAAAATATGGATCCAAGAGTACAGACAATTCTATTGCTATTGCAGGCAGTATTGAATGCTGTGTGACATGAATGGGTTTTATTTTTTTTTTAATTACAGGATTAAAATTGCAAAGCACCAAATATTCCTGTGTACCCCTAGAAGAGGTGCACATACTTCTGTAACAGAGATGATCTTTTACTCTGAAAAGGAGTTTTATTTTTGGTTATTGAATATATTCTTGAGAGGTGATTAATAAAACCAACAGTTACTTTTGCCAGCTGCTGGCTTACTTGCAGACAATCTTGCAGGCCCACTAAGGGGTGATCAGTTATGCAATTTCTTATCTCTGTTACTGCTGAAGTTAAAAAGGGGGAAATAAACCTGCCAGGAAAAGGGCCAGTCTGGGCAGGTGAGTCACTGTGGAGCAGTGCTGGCCTGGACCTCAGAATCATGGCTCCCAGTCCAAACTCTGCCTTTGACCAGGGTGACCTTTGGCTATGGGGAAGCCCCTTGCCTCTTGTTTTCAGTTTCTTCATTTGTAAAATGAAGGCTTGGCTCTGAATGATTCCCAAGGGACCCTCCATCTCTGAAATCCCCTGAGTGTGCTTTTTCAGATTAAAATTATAATTTCTCATTTGCTTTTATTGACAGTATATTAGATGAAATTAATAAGAAAGATTTTTGTTTGGTCCTCGTGAGAGCTGGTTTCTTGTTCATATGCACTTTGTTACTCATATATTCTGTTTTTAGAAAGTATGCAAAACATTAAATGGATTTATTTTTATAAAATATTAGAAGACATGATTTAATTTGATTTATCAAAGCTGCTTTACACTTAACATGAAATCATTGGGAGGTGAATTATTGCCAATTCAATTATTTATAGATATCTAGAGGTTATTTTTGCTATACTGTTTTTAATTTGGAAAACAGCACATCACCCAAACCATAGTAATTCACATTTTTCTATTTAACTAAAATCTCATAAACACTAGGCATGCCACATGAGCAAGCCATATTTATTTAACAAGCCAGTACTATGTCTTTTTTAAAGAGGACTTCAGTTTTTTAGAGCCATTTTAGATTCATATTCACTCTAAATTTTGATTTTTTTCGTTACTCATATGAGATTATTTTTCCTTTTAAAATGAAATGATCCGAATCAACCGTATGTCTTCATTTGTTTTCCTGTTTTCATTTTGTCCTTACACTCCCCCCAAAAAATCAGTTTCCTGTTTTCTCGATTCCTGTGTTCTCAGTTTAAAATTAGAGCCAGCAGTTTGGTGCAGGAGGGTGAGTACCCAGGAGGTGGGAGGCTCAAAATCAACTAGTCTATTGAGATCTCCTGGGATCTGCAGAACTGCGCTTTATACCACAGGAATGAGCAGACTCTTCAGGTCTTTCTCTGCCTGGAGTTTGAAAGCAAGACTAACCTTGGGACTGGGTTTCTTAGAGAATTATGGAATGATACCCTGGCCATGTTTGTTAGAAAGCTTTGTACAATTCAGCAAAACACTATACAGGGGGGGAAAGGCAAAAGTGCTATGGAAGGTGTAGTTGGTTTCCTAACTGAAACCCATTCCTGTTTTTGTTCACCTTCACTCTAGAGGCTAGAAATGCTAAATTCTCTTATAACCATGTTGCCACACCCCCCAAAATGTGGATGTCTAGAACTGTGCTAATTGATAAGGACGAGGGGAGGGAAGCTCGTCCAGAGAGCTGAACTGCTTAAGCAGTGCCATCAGCTGCTTGTCTCTGGTCTTGTTCTAGTGGGAAAGTAAACCCCAATTTGTTTAATTCAGTTTTAATTGATCCATGCAGCTAAAGGTATACAGTGAGCATTTGAGGGTAAAAAGGGGCAAGAAAGGAAGACTTGATCCGATAGACTTTACAATCCAGAAAGCAATAAGTAAATGTGACTGGTTAAAAGCAAAAATAGACTACTCAGCTAGCCTGCCCTCGGGCATCCTTGCATTCCATAGAGCACCAAACCTTAGGAGGTGAGTGAGGTGGGTGAAAGAAAGGGAGTGGTCTGCTGGACCTGGGGCTCACAGGTGGAGTCTACACATGGCACTGCTGGCCTGGGGGGGAATGAGCCATTTCCATCCAAAAGCAAACTTTCCAACCAAGTGGGAGGTGGCCTGCTCGGCCCTCCATCGTCCTCTTTGCCCTCCCTAACTTTGGTCATCCCTAATTACCCCAAGCTTCCCTTGCCCCAGCAGCCTTCCATCTATTCAGTCACTACCTCATCTCCACTACTTTTCCCAGTTCTTCAATTTAAGGTGATAGATGAAGGAAGCAGGATCACCAATGACTGCAAGGTCATACCTGGGTCTTGGAGCTAGGCATCTGTATGAAGGTTCTACAGATACTCAGTAAAGGACATAGGAAAAACTCCCTCTCGTAATGGTCCAGGACCTCCGTAAAACCATGGGAAGGAAGATGGAGCATCACTAAAGGGCCTCCCAGTGCCCACACACACAGGAGTATGGACATTGGCCAGAACCTGGGTGCTGAGAGGAAACGTCTCATTATTATAATATGATTGCCGTGGAGAATTCAGCCAAACAGAGGACTATTCTTCTGAAATCAAAGAACATCTTGAGAACATCCAGTGCTTGTACTCAAACCACATTCCTCATAGGGATGTCCAGCCTGTGAATCTCTTATCCCTCAAAAAAAATCAATGCTTTTCTGAAACTCAGGGATTTTGCCAAGGAAACAAGCTGAAACTTCTGTCTACTCCTCCCCTGACAAAGCACCATGGGGCTCCAGAGAAGCATGGCCTCTCATCATGGATACTTGATAAGTACCCATGGGTACAAATGCTATTCTGTTTATCTCCATTCTAACCCAGTCTTGGTTGCCGCTGTCCTGCTGTAAAGATGCACGGGTTAAATTATCCAGTAAAAACTGCAGGAATTCTTGTGCTCTGCATCACCCTTCCCATCTCCCTGTCTTTCATTCCTCCTACCTTTCATTCTTCCATTCTGGATGGGCCAGAACCCAGAAGTGACAGGTAAAGGATAAGGACTTATCCTTTGACAAACTTCTGGACTTGATGCCTGTGATGTTGCCACTTACCCATTAGTTCATGTTGAAAGTTCTCTGGATGAGCAAGGATCCTCTGTTAAAGGGGAAAAAAAAGCAACATCCTTTAAAGTAGTATTCATATAAGCAGAATCTCATTTTGCTGTTACAAGAGGATTGTCTCGGCATCTTGGCATGTAGCCCATAACCACTCTGCTTTACTAATAATAAGCAATATTGCTTTGCAGAGATGTTTCTTTAACTGATGCATTTCCTAAGTGGTTTCCTGTTGGCCTCATTTTCCTTCCTCTTCTCTAGCTTCAAATACACAGCAAACCTCCATCCTGACCTCTTCTCTTTCTTTACTTTCTTAGAAGGTCCTTGAGAGCAGAGAACTTGTCTGTCAGCCATTGGGTAAAAACAGTACTTACTAGACGTTATCTTTCACTGTCAGCTCTAAGTTGGTAATTCTCAAAACCCCATCTTTAGTTCCATGCTTCTATCCATGGTCCATTGTTCTTTCCACTGAAAATTATGTTCATAAAAAAAAACAATTTACTCAGGAGAGAGCTCTTCCTAAAAATAACCAGCGTATATACAGTGTACAGCTGGAGTGCTTGTGTGTACTTCCCATTTTATCATACAGAATACTGAAATGTCATGTATTCAAGGGTAAAAACTAAATAAAAATAATTTTCATTGCTTCTTCAAGGATATTCTTCACTGACTTCTAAGTGAAACTGGCTTTTTTTTTCCTGTGAGCGCATGGAACTGGAGAACAACATGATGACGGCTAGCATCGCTGGTTCCATGACTTCATGCCAAGGAGCCGACAGTTTTACCCACTGTTGCCTTTGCACCATCAGAGCAAAAGTCAAAAAGCAAAAGGAGTCTTCGTGTTATTACGAAAAGAGTTTTGACCTTATAAGACCTTTCCGGGGGATTCCATAGACCATACTTTGAGAACTGGGCCTTCAGGATGTCACGGTAAACAAGACAACAGTGGAGCTTACATTCTAATGATGGAAGACAGGTGACAAGGAGTGAGGTAAACGGGGTGGCTTCATCGGGCGATCAGCTCTGTGAAGAGCGTAAACAAGAATGTAGAGGACGTCCCTGCTGGTCCAGTGGTTAGGACTCTGCACTCCCATTGCAGAGGGCACAGGTTGGATCCCTGGTCGGAGAACTAAGATCCCACATGTTGAGAGGTGCAGCTAAAAAAGAAAAAAAAAAACGTGATAGACAGTCATGAGGGATGGAGGAGGGGCTGTTTTTGAGAAGGCCCCTCTGAGGAGGCGACATCTGAGCCTAGAGCTCAAAGATGAAAGGAGATCTGCCATGCGCAAAACTGGGGAAGAGGATCCCAGGAAGATTATATATAGCAAAGGCCAACGTCCTGAGACAGGAGCGAGCTCGGCATTTGAAAGAGACAAGAAAGAAGGTAGTCAGGATGGGATAACAGCAGTATTATTTATGGCCCTTAAAATCCCTGTAGGGGAAGTTTCCATGTTATTATCATTAACAATAATAGTATATGTATTAATTTATCAAATCTTTGCAATAATCTTGTTATCCCCATTCTACAGATGAAGAAACTGAGGCCTGCAGAGAATGGAAAAGTTGGTGTCAGAGCTAGTGCACCAGGCTGTGTGGCCATGGAACCTATACTTGTAATATTTAGAGCCTGTTTTTGAGAAAATAGGTAAAACTTTTTTGTTAGTTCACATAAACCCTTAGGGGTGTGTGTGTGTATAATGTATCTAATGTGTCAACTACAAATTGGCACTTGCCATCTACCTATCTACCTCTGCAAGGATTAAGTGCATTTGCTGCTACAACTACTGACCTTCAATACCCCCTAAAAAGAGTTTGGGGTGAAGGGCCGAAAATGAGGTGCTCTGTGCTCAGGGGACAACAGGCAGGACAGGTCTTCAGAGAGTTAGGTATTTTCAGGAGCCTATTTCATGAGGCCAATTCTTGTATCTCCTCATATCTAGAAAAACACTAAAATCCTTAATGGTGATGACTCTTCCTCTTCATGAGACTGGTAGAAACCTTTTGAAAAAATATATGCTTGATTGCATGTATTCCCCCTTCACCAAAACCACATATATATTCACCTTCCCCCTCTCCTCCTGCCTCTTCGGGACAGTTTCTCAGAGCTATCTGAGTTGCTGTCTCCTAGGCCACAGTCCTCATTTTGCCCCAAATAAAACTTAACTCCCAACTCTCACACTGTGCATATTTTTAAGTTGGTAGATGTATCCCTCTTTTCTTGGAGTCTGGAGAACTTGTGGTGTTGTTCAGTCACAAAGTTATGTCCGACTCTGCAACCCCATGGATCACAGCATACCAAGCGCCTCTGTCCTCCACTGTCTCCTGGAGTTTGCTCAGATTCATGTCCATTGAGTCTGTAATGCTATCTAGCCATTTCATCCTCTGCCACCCCCTTCTCCTTTTGCCCTCAGTCTTTCCCAGCATCAAGACTTTTTCCAGTGAGTCATCTCTTCACAGCAGATGACCAAAGTATTGGAGCTTCAGCTTCAGCCCTGTCAGTGAATATTCAGAGTTGATTTCCTTTAGGGGTGACTGGTGTGGTCTCCTTGCTGTCCAAGGGACTCTCAAGAGTCTTCCCCAGCACTACAGTTCAAAAGCATTAATTCTTTGGTGCTCAGTCTTCATGCTCAAATTTTCCCATCTGTACACGACTGCTGGAAAAAACACACTTAACTGTGTGGACTTTTGTCAGCGAAGTGCTGTCCTTGCTTTTTAGCACACTGTTTAGGTTGGTCATAGCTTTTCTTTCAAGGAGCAAGCGTCTTTTAATTTCATGGCTGCAGTTACTGTCCACAGTGATTTTGGAGCCCAAGAAAATAAAATCTGTCACTGCTTCCAGTTTTTCCACTTCTATTTGCCATGAAGTGATGGGACCAGAGGCCATGGTTTTAGTTTTTTGGATGTTGAGTTTCAAGCCAGGTTTTTTCACTCTCCTCTATTACCCTCATCAAGAGGCTCTTTACTTCCTCTTCACTTTCTGCCATTAGAGTGGTATCATCTGCATATCTGAGGTTATTGATATTTTTCCTAGCCGTCTTGATTCCAGCTTGTGCTTCATCCAGCCTGGCATTTTGCATGATGTACTCTGAATCAATATACAGTCTGGTTGTATTTCTTCCCTGATTTTGAACCAGCTCATTGTTTATGTCCAGTTCTAACTGTTGCTTCTTGTCCTGCATACAGGTTTCTCAGGAGACAGGTAAAGTGGTCTGGTGGTATTCCAGTGGTATTCCCATATCTTTAAGAATTTCTGTTTGTTGTGATCCATACAGTCAAAGGCTCTAGCATAGTCAGTGAAGCAGATGTAGATTTTTTTTTTTTAATTCCCTTGTTTTTTCTATGATCCAACGAATGTTGACAATTTGATCTCTGGTTCCTCTGCCTTTTCTAAACCCAGTGTGTACATCTAGAATTTCTCAGTTCATACATTGCTGAAGCCTAGCTTGAAGGATTTGAAGCATTACCTTGCTGGCATGTGAAGTGAGCACAATTGTATAGCTGTTTGAACATTCTTTGGCACTGCCTTTCTTTGGGATTGGAATAAAAACTGACCTTTTCCTGTCCTGTGGCCACTGCTGAGTTTTCCAAATTTGCTGGCATGTTGAGTGAAGCACTTTCAAAGCATCATCTTTTAGGATTTGAAATAGCTCAGCTGGAATTCCATCACCTCCACTAGCTTTGTTCTTAGTAATGTTTCCTAAGGCCCGCCTTGACTTCACACTTTAGGATGTCCGGCTCTAATTGAGTGAACACACCATCATGATTATCTGGGTTGTTAAGATCTTTTTTGTATAGTTCTTCTGAGTGTTCTTGTCACCTTTTCTTAATCTCTTCTAGGGAACTAGAAGCTATTAAAGTCACAGACAGGAATCTATCTCTTGAGAAAGGAACAGTAGCCATCAGCTTGGTGACTGAAGTTTCTCTGAGTAATTCTCCTGAAAAGTTTCTCTCAATGTGAGCAGTCATAGAGGCATTGATTCTTTATGAAGCTTTTGTTTTATTCTAAATGATATGTAGACAGAGAGCAGTGAACTGTGAAGCTGAGCAGTCTCCTCTGACAAGTTCCTCTGTGCAGGTTGCTGGTTGAGACTAGTCTAACTTCCATGGTGGTCTGATAGGAATGTTACAAAAGTGTGGTGTCCTATTGCCAAATCTATGCAGAGATGCAGGAAAGTTGTAATTCCCTCTCTAGGAGCAAACCTGGCCTGAGACACCCATCCACTCCCTCATCCCCACCCCAACTCTCAGTGAGGGGACCTAACTGTCAGCTTTGACCAGGAAAGGGCAGCCTTTTGGAAATAAGGATGGTGAGACCACCCATGTCATGTTCTTGAGATGTTTGTGCAGATCTGCAGTGTCTTTAATCCTGTCTTTGTGGAAACCTCTGCTTTGCTTCTTCTCAGCCGCATCCCATCTGCAGCCCTGGGTGAGGGATGGAACCTAGCTTCAAGAGTCACTGTCACTTGAAGTCAGACTTACTCTCTGGTTGTGAGCCCTTTGTCCTCTTATTGGCAACAGAATTGTGTTTCTTATGAGGCCAGCCCCTTTCCAAGGCTTCGCCATCTGTACCTTAGCCCAAATAGTAGAGTCTGGCTTCTGCTCACTGGGGAGCCCTGCTCTGGGCTTTTAAAACTTACATGGTTCAGTCAAGGTGTGATTCTGTACCTAGCCTCTCTTGATGACAAAGAAAATACAATGTGTGCTGGTTTAATTTTCTCCCTCTGAGTTTTGTAATATGTAGACTTAGACGTTCCACGAGGGCAGGGTCTTGTCTGTTTCTGCTCACTTTTATGCCCCCATCCCTGGCACAATGCCTGACACACCCTATTCATTCATTTAATGACTAGCTGAGTGGTTTCCCTGGACACATGGAAATAGATATGTGAATAGAGTAGAAGATTTATTCATCCACTCGGTCTTTTATTCACTATTCCAAAAATATTTATTGAGCACTGATTATGGGAGACACTCTGTTCGATGCTAGGAATACAAAATCCATGGGTGAAGCAGTCTAACCAAGGGGACTTTCCCAGTTAGGTGGACTCCAAGAAATGGTCCTTTATTCAATGAGTAGCATGAATCAAGAGACCTTTGCGTGTACCACACTGCTAAATCAAGGAAAGTAGAAGGAAGAGGAAAACATTTCCTTTCATCACAGAGCTCTCAATCTAAAGGCCAGAGAACCCAGCCCTATGCAAAATACTAAACTTGTGCAGTGACACATACATGAACAAGAAAATGTTAACATGTCCCAAAATGCTACAGCTCTCTGAGTAATTGAGTGATCATTACTCACTGTGTCTTTGTCAGTGTTTCTGTCCCGCAAAGCTGTCCCCACCCTCTGCTTGGCTGACTCTCCCTAATATAAATCTCAGGGAGGCTGTGTCTACATCTATGTCCAGATGCCCCAGTTAGCCTCTCTTTTAAGAACCCAGTTCTTTTTCTCCTAATACTTCATCCCAGTTTGCAGTTACACTTTTCTTTGTTTCTAGCCTTTCTCCTTCACCACACTGCAAGCTCCAGAAAGGCAGGGACTTTGTATGTTTTGATCAGGCTGCCTTTCAAACGTTGTGCGCTGTGCCAATAAATATTTGTTTTAAAAAAATAAGGATCACAGCCAAATTCCTCCTTAAAATGTTTTGAAACCTGGCTGAGAGGGTTGTAGTGGTAATACCAGAAACTTCTGACACAGCTGGTCACATAGGCTTCATCTTTCCACATTATTGCTTAATGGCTGTGCTGGGCAAAGTTCTGATCTGGTTTCCTTTTTTAAAGACCTTATTTATTTTTAATTGTGATAAGGACTCTACTTGTTTTTTTTTTTTTTTCTACTTGTTTTTTAATTTGTGTTTAAATTTTAAGGGATATACTTTCACAATATAAGTGATACTAGCTTTACTGACATTTTAGAAAGAAATGTTTTTAAACATCCACTGATGCAGAAACATAACAAATCAAAAAAATTGATACTGTGGGAGATGACATAGGTGGGGCCATTTTAAAAAGAGCTGCAACACGCATTCAGGAGGAACTGCCATCATATCCTATTTTTTGACTTCTGAACTGGACCAAACTGCCAATTGTCTAAGTCAGAAAAGAAATGAGACTATTCTGTTGAAAGGACCAGGACTGATCAATGAACTTTAACCTAGTGGCCTCTAGTTTTTCCTTATCTTTTACCAATGAACACTTCTCCTGATTGATCACCTCATCTTGCACCAACAAACTCCTCTTAAAAAACAACTTGCCTCATCTTCCTCTCTTCTTCCCTGAGCCCTTCTCCTGCAATCAGGACCCTATTTGGTAGGTGCAGAATATTCCCATCTTCCAACTCCAAGTTTTTACCCTTTGACCAGTATCTCCCTCAGCCCCACTACCCCAGGTCTACTTTTAAAAATAGTAATTTACTTTAAAATTACTTTATTAATTTTTGTTCCTGTTTTTTATGTGATATGTTTAGACTTATATCTCCAAACAACTTAAAGTGATGAGGACACTTTAAATAAGGTGATGAGAGACAGAAAACAGCCTGACCACGATTTTTAAAAGAAATGACAGCTGGCCTCTAGGCTTGAAAATAAAACCACAGTTAGATTGTAACATTTTTCTGGGCTTAAGAGGGAGCCATTGCTACCCTTGGCTTTTATTTGTAAACTTCCTCTTCTGTTATCTTAAAACGAAACTCTCTTAAAAGTTGTAAATTTTAGTTCAGTGAATTCCCGTAAATGGGGAAAACGCTCAGAAGTAGAAAGAAGGAAGTAGTCAACTGACTTATTTTTCAGCATTCAGAAATGCTGCTTATTAAAATTTGAGTTCATTCCCAGACTTTTCAGGGAGATTTGAAGGGCCCTGCTATGTTCATTAACAGCACAGTGACCAGTTAGAAGACTGGAGAGGGAACTGCTGAAAAGGAAGGAATGACTAATGTTGGAGGGTCAGAACCCTAAAATCCTTGTGACTTAGCAAGGCGCAACATGCGATTTTCCCTTTGACAAAACATCATTCCCTGATTTCTCATTTTGGCCCCAGTAATTACATCTCAGACTGTTATTATGCTTGCTGTTTCATTTCCTCCTCTGATGATCAAGGAAGCTGCTGTTGCTCAATGTTTCAACTGAAAACATCAGACAGGGCAGCTACACACTCAAGAAACTAGGCAAGCACAGGCAGGGTGCATGGTGGCAGCAGTGAGACCCGCTCATGCCTACATCATTTTCTTTTTCTTTTGCTCTTTTTGTCTCAATTTCCTATCCTCCATTTTCTTCTTAACCTTTTCCACCTTTCTTCCTTCTAAGACAGCTCTGCCTTAAGCCCACCAGTGCTCTTTAACTGTTACGATTCAGTCTGCTTTGACTCAAGAAATTTTTGTTTTCCCTTGGCTGGGTCATGAGGCATGTGGGATTTCAGTTCCCCAATCAGGGATTGAACCCACGGAAGCAGGGAGTCCTAACCACTTGACACCAGGGAAGTCCCATCAACTTGGAAATATTAATACAAATAAACAAGACCCTAGCAATCATTGCAATACAATATAAAGTGAATTCCTTTTTCTATAAATATAACGGAAGTTTTCCTAACTGATGAAAATAGTTCTGAAATGAATAAACAAATTTTTAACATATAAAACTGGAAAACATTTTGTTTTCACTTTCATAGAGACCTAGAACTCCATATCTTTGCAAATCTAGTATAGTCAAGGGTATGGGAAAACAAGTACCCTCTTAGATTGCTCATAAAACTGTAAATTGACATAACCTTTGACCCAAAGAATCCATTTGTGGGAAGTTTAGATGTGCAAAAGGATTTTGTCTAGGGAAGTTTATCACAGCACTATTGATAATAGCAAAAAATTGGAAAGCACCTAAATGTCCAACAGTTCTTGGTCTGCTAATCTGTGTGATTCCCCAGTCTTCTGGAAAGACCTGGAGTTTTTAACTTTGTACTTGATATGTGAACCTCAGTTGGGTGAGTGGGACCCTAGAGGTCCAGGGGCCTCTCCAGTTAATGACTGCTAATCTTCTCCCATTTCTGAATACAGATTCCTTGGTTTCCCCAGTGTTTTCAGTCTGCTGCTTAAAACTTCAAGTATTTGCGACTGCAATTGCCTCTGCCTTCCACTCTAGTTAAATAGAAGAACCCTGGTCACTTTTTTTTTTTTTTTTAATAATTGTATTCCCCAGAGCTTAGCTTAGGTACTTAGTTAATTTTTATTGAATGAGTGAGTAAATGAATGTGGTATTTGTGATCTGCCTTGAATGTGATGAGCTCTACTTCAAGATGTAGGCCTGTACTGTTTTGCAGAAATATATCATTTACACGGTAATACTTCAGGGGGGAAATTACTGTGATTCATAGCATTTCAAATGTTCACCTAACTATACAAAAGTGATGGTTTTAGCCATCCATTCATTCAAGAAATGTACTGAGCACTTTCTATATACCAGGCACTATGCAAGCACTAGAGATAAGACCGTAGAATTGAATTCCAGAAAACTGTATGGCTTGAACTGTTTAAACTACACAATTAAAGTCTCTTAAAGGACTTATTTCTATGACAGAGGATTTTTTCAATTCAGAAAGATTGATTTACCCATTTCTTCCTTATGGATATCTGCTCCTTTGGCATCATAGTACCTATGAAACTGAATAAAGCTACTCAAAAGTTTTATAATGGGCATATAATCAGAGAGGAGGGAGTAGACTAAGTAGAAAGCTATTTCTTTCAAAACATGGAAAGGTCTGGAAATTTTTATGTATTTTTCTGTTTCTCTAAGATCAAATTCTTACTATTTATTTCTCCTTTTTATATACTTCCTGTATATAAATGTAACATTCCCTTACTATATACAGTTGTCCCTCTGTATTCACAGGTTCTGCATCTGGGGATTCAACCAACATCAGATGGAAGAAATTCAGGAAAAAATGTTCAGAAAGTTCCAAAAGGCAAAACTTGAATTTGCCACACACTGGCAACTTCTCACATAGCATTCAGATTGTATTTGCAACTATTTACACATAGTTTATATTAAGAATTATAAGTAAAATAGAGATGACTTAAAGTTATATGGGAGGATACAGTACAGTACAGTTCAGTCGCTCAGTTGGATCTGACTCTTTGTGACCCCATGAACTACAGCACGCCAGGCTTCCCTGTCCATCACCAACTCCCAGAGCTTGCTCAAACTCATGTCCATGGAGTCGGTGATGCCATCCAACCATCTCATCCTCTGTGGTCCCCTTCTCCTCCCGCCTTTAATCTTTCCCAACATCAGGATCTTTTCCAGTGAGTCAGTTCTTTGCATCAGATGGCCAAAGTATTGGAGTTTCAGCTTCAGCATCAGTCCTTCCAATGAATATTCAGGACTGATTTCCTTGAGGATTGAGTGGTTTGAGCTCCTTGCAGTCCAAGGGACTCTCAAGAATCTTCTCCAACACCACAGTTCAAAAGCATCCATTCTTTAGCTCTTAGTTTTCTTTATAGTTCAGCTCTCACATCCATACATGACTAGTGGAAAAACCATAGCTTTGACTAGATGGACCTTTGTTGGCAAAGTAATGTCTCTGCTTTTTTAATATGCTGTCTAGGTTTGTCATAGCTTTTCTTTCAAGGAGCAGGTGTCTTTTAGTTCCTTGGATGCAGTCACCATCTGCAGTGATTTTAGAGCCCAAGAAAATAAAGTCTGTCGCTGTTTCCATTGTTTCCCCATCTATTTGCTATGAAGTGATGGGACCAGATGCCATGATCTTAGTTTTCTGAATGTTGACTTTTAAACCAACTTTTTCACACTCCTCTTTCACTTTCAACAAGAGGCTCTTCAGTTTTTCTTCACTTTCTGCCATAAGGGTGGTATCCTCTGCATATCTGAGGTTATTGATATTTCTCCCAGCAATCTTGATTTCAGCTTGTGCTTCATTCAGCCCAGCATTTCACATGATATACTCTGCATGTCAGTGAAATAAGCAGGGTGACAATATACAGCCTTGATGTACTCCTTTTCCAGTTTGGAAACAGTCTGTTGTTCCGTGTCCAGGTCTAATTGTTGCTTCTTGACCTCCATACAGATTTTTCAGGAGGCAGATAAGGTATGGTATTCCCATCTCTTTAAGAATTTTTCACAGTTGGCTGTGATCCAAACAGTCAAAGGCTTTGACATAGTCAATAAAGCGGAAAGAGGTGCTTTTCTGGAACTCTCTTGCTTTTTCGATGATCCAGCGGATGTTGGCATTTTGATCTCTGGTTCCTCTGCCTTTTCTAAATCCAGCTTGAAGATCTGGAAGTTCACAGTTCACATACTGTTGAAGCCTGACTAGGAGAATTTTGAGCATGACTTTGCTAGCGTGTGAGATGAGTGCAATTATGCAGCAGTTTGAACATTCTTTGGCATTGCCTTTCTTTGGGATTGGAATGAAAACTGACCTTTTTCAGTTCTGTGGCCACTGATGAGTTTTCCAGATTTGCTGGCATAGTGAGTGCAGCACTTTCACAGCATCATCTTCCAGGATTTGAAATAGCTCAACTGGAGTTCTATCACCTCCATTAGCTTTGTAGTGATGCTTCCTAAGGCCCACTTGACTTCACATTCCAGGATGTCTGACTCTAGGTGAGTGATCACACCATCATGCTTATCTGGGTCATGAAGATCTTTTTTGTACAGTTCTTCTGTGTATTCTTGCTACCTCTTCTTAAGATCGTCTGCTTCTGTTAGGTCCATACCATTTCTGTTCTTTATTGTAACCATCTTTGCATGGAATGTTCCCTTGGTATCTCTAATTTTCTTGAAGAGATCTCTAGTCTTTCCCATTCTATTGTTTTCCTCTATTTCTTTGCATTGCTCACTGAGGAAGGCTTTCTTTTCTTTCCTTACTATTCTTTGGAACTCTGCATTCAAATGAGTATATCTTTCCTTTTCTCCTTTGCCTTTCACTTCTCTTCTTTCCTCAGCTATTTGTAAGGCCTCCTCAGACAACCGTTTTGCCTTTATGCATTTCTTTTTCTTGGGGATGGTCTTGATCCCTGCCTCCTGTACAATGTCATGAACCTCTGTCCATAGTTCTTCAGTTACTCTATCATATCTGATCCCTTGAATCTGTTTGCCACTTCCAGTGTATAATTGTAAGGGATTTGATTTAGGTCATACATGAATAGTCCAGTGGTTTTCCCTACTTTCTTCAATTTAAGTATGAATTTTGCAATAAGGAATTCATGATCTGAGCCACAGTCAGCTTCTGGTCTTGTTTTTGCTGACTGTATAGAGCTTCTCCATCTTTGGCTGCAAAGAATATAATCAATCTGATTTCGGTGTTGACCATCCGGTGATGTCCATGTGCAGTCTTGTCTTGTGTTGTTGGAAGAGCGTGTTTGCTATGACCAGTGTGTTCTCTTGGCAGAACTCTATTAGCCTTTGCCCTGCTTCATTCTGTACTCCAAGGCCAGATTTGCCTGTGACTCCAGGTGTCTCTAAGTGAAGTTGCTCAGTCGTGTGTGACTCTGTGATCCCGTGAACTGTGCCCTCCAGGCTGTCCATCCGTAGCATTTCCTAGGCAAGAGGACTGGAGTGGATTGCCATTCTTCCAGGGGGTCTTCCTGACCTGGGGATCAAACCCAGATATCTCTTGACTTCCTATTTTTTCATTCCAGTCCCCTATAATCTGTCCTTTTCATTATAGGGGACTAGAATGCAAAAGTAGGAAGTCAAGAGATATGGGAGGATACATATAGATTATTATGCAAATACACCAATCCCCCATGGATACAGTGGGACAAGTGTGTTATTCCAGACAGGCTCTAAAATATGTTGCAGTCTCATTTTAAGGACACATCCTGCTCACTTAGAAAAGTCAGGGGATAGTTGCCTAGTTCCAGCAGATCATGTTTAAGCCTTTTCTCATTGTGGATTATACCTGCAAATGGCTAGTTCATCAAAGTTAAGAGTGTTATGTACAATAGAGATGGAATCAGTTCCAGTGAGGAGGCACTAACAATTCCATAAATGGCTTTGGGAAAGTGGATCATTTGTTTTGATAAAATTAGATTCTCTACCTAACACCATTCATGAAAATAAATTCTAGAGGGATTAAAGACTCAAATGTTAAGGCAAAATCCTAAATATATCGGGAGAAAATGTAGGAAAATGTTTATGACTGGAAAATTAGAAGTCAGACCCTAAATGCAAAAGACATAGGGAATGAGTTGATATGTTTTACTGCATCAAGATTGATAAATTTGAACAGCATGTATAAGTTCTCTATTACAAAAGGCATCATAAGCCTTCAATAACATGTCTAGCATATGTAAGCAAAGTTCAAAGCCAGGTGACAAGCTAGGAGATAATATTTGCCAAACATATAACACAGAAAAGATTAGTATTTAGATCCCTAAGATATTCCAACAAAAATGGAAAACTCAGATAAACCAATGAGAACCTGGAAAAAAATCATAGGATAAATTACTTGTAGAAAAATAAATGTAACTGGCCAGTGAATGTATAAATAGAAGCCGAATGTCACCAATTATCAAGAAAATTTGATAGAATACTGAGATAATTTTCAATCACTATAAAAATTAAACTCATTAATAAAATGTAAAATGTGGTAGAATATACATACACACTGCTAATGGGACTATAAAATTGATATGGCCACATTGAACAGGGCAATTTGGCAACGTGGAATAAAATAAAAATCCACATATGCTGTGAGCTGGCCACTACAGATATAGCATCTCCTTTTTGAAAACACTGGTACTTCTCCACAAGCAAACATGTACAAGCATGTCCATTGCAGAGTTCCTCATAGGGAAGAACAGGAAACACAGAACCATAAATAAAAGAATGGCTAATAAAGTGTACATTCAGACTGTGTCCGTGGTGGTTGGAGGCAGTTAGAAGGGTGTGGTAGGGCTCTGCCAGCCTGGATAGCTCTCCACAGCCTGCGGTTGGGTAAAAGTCAAGTTGCAGGGACTTCCCTGGTGGTCCATTGGTTAAGACTTTGCCTTTCAATGCAGGGATACTGGCTTAGGCTCTGGTTGGGGAACTAGGATCCCACATACCTTGTGGCCAAAACAACTAAAACATAAAACAGAAGCAGTGTTGTAAAAAATTCAGTAAAGACTTAAAAAATATAAACAAAGTCTTTAAAAAAAAAAAGCAAGTTACAGATATATTTCTATGAGGGACAGGAGTGCGGGTAGGACTTAAAAGGGATTTGATCTCAAATGTTGCCCCTTTTTTAAACAAAGATAATGTGTTTATTACTTATTCTATTTTTTAAAAGTTCATTTTCTGATTATTAACTGATGCAGGTGAAATATGTGTATTCCCTTTAAACACAGAGATGCGTAATACATCAAATAAAATTTAAATACATATAAATTTAAATACACATATATACATATATAGCATAACTTGAAATCAAGAAAGAGATGTTTTCTTTTGTACCAGAAATAAAAAATGAAGTTGCTCAGTTGTGTCCGACTCTTTGAGACTCCATGCACTATATCCTACCAGGCTCCTCCATCCATGGGATTCTCCAGGCAAGAATACTGGAGTGGGTTGCCATTTCCTTCTCCAGGCGATCTTCCCAACCCAGGGATTGAACCCAGGTCTCCTGCATTGCAGGCAGATGCTTTACCCTCTGAACCACTAGGGAAGCCCCAGAAAAAAAAGGGAGCCCCCAAATCAAAGCAGTAAGTGCTAAAACCAAAGGGGCTCACAGAGCAAGAGAATCAGTTAGACTTTATTAGTAGGGTTGTGGTTATAACCTCTAGATTTTAGCATCAGAAGCTAACAGATTGTGGAGTAACCAGGTGGTCAAAGGGTATAACCTAACTGGAAAGCAAAAGATGTGAGCAGAATTGACACAGAACAACACATGCCCAGACCACCTCCACTCCCACCCCAATACTAGAATATCAACTTAGAAAAGCAGGGGTGAAGGAAATCTAAATGAAAGATGAGCATTTCTATTTATCTATCTATCTACCTATTTAATTTTTAAAACCAGCCTGTTGCTTTGAAATTCATGGGATAAACTGTTAAACACCATGAGCACCTATGAACATTTCTGTTTAAAAGAGACTGGCCACTGCAGCAACGTGGGGGGACCTAGAGATTATTGTACTAAGTGCAATAAGTTAGACAAATATCATGAAATCACTTATATGTGGAATATATGTATATATACACATGCACACACACACAGAGATGAACTTATGTACAAAACAAATAAACCTAGAGACATAGAAGACAAACTTACGGTTACCAAAGCGGAAAGGAGAGAGGAGAAATGAGTTTGGGATTAACATGTAGACACTACTATATATAAAATGGGTAACAAACAAGAACCTATTGTATAGCACAGAGAACCATATTCAGTATTTTATAATAACCTGTAATGGAAAAGAATGAAAACAGAAATATATATATTTGTATAACTGAATTACTTTTTTGTATGCCGGAAACTAACACAACATTGTAAGTCAACTATATGTCAATAATTTTTTTAAAAAATTATGACTTATCTTTACCAATAATAAAATAAAAGACATTGAACACTGTTTAAATGATGTAAATAACCAGATATAAATAATATTGGACATTTAGTCATCACAAATGAAGAAGGAATAACCAGGATGATGCAACAGTTCTAAACTCAGGTGCACCTAACAACATAATCCCAAAAGAAATAAAACTAAAGTTAACAGGAGGACAAGAAGAAATTGACACATTTCAGAAGAACCGTGAGTGACATTTTACTGCATCTCTCATTAATTAATTGGCAGCATTAAAGCTATGGAAAAATTGAACATGACCACTCACAAGCTTGCACTCAGCAGCTGAAATGGAACCCAATGATGTGAGAATATAGGTTTTTGCCAGGCACATGTAGATTATGTACAGATGTCCGAGGTGTGGCTGTTCAAAATGGTACCCACCAACCACGTGGCTAGTGAGCACCTGAACTGTGGATAGTCTGAATTGAGCTGTGCTGTAAAGGTAAAAATATATCAGATTAGAATACTTAGAGACCCACAAGTGAGTCTCAGCAAATAGGAAAGTCACTCTACTCTGCTCCCAAGGACAAGGAACCTGTCCAAGAAGCTTAATATGTGTACTTCTGATCTAATAAATGAATTTTTCCCGTTAGCCTCTATTTTATGATGTAGGAGGGCTTCCCTTGTGGCTCAGCTGGTGAAGAAGCCACCTACAACTCTGGAGACCTGGGTTTCATTTCTGGGTTGGGAAGATCCCCAGGACAAGGGAACAGCTACCCTCTCCCGTATTCTGGCCTGGAGAATTCCATGGACTGTATAGTCTATGGGTTTGCAAAGAGTCAGACACAGCTGAGCAACTTTCACTTTGTGATTTAGGAAATGGTTAAAACAGCTATTCATAAATCTTGAAACTAAAACATAAGAAGTCTGAGTTGTCTGTGTACGTGTGGGTATCAGTTCAGTCGCTCAGTCGCGTCCAACTCTGTGACCCCATGAACCACAGCATGTCAGGCCTCCCTGTCCATCACCAACTCCCAAAGTCCACCCAAACCCATGTCCATTGAGTCGGTGATGCCATCTAACCATCTCATCCTCTGTCATTCTTTCCCCCTCCTGCCCTGAATCTTTCCCAGCATCAGGGTCTTTTCCAATGAGTCAGCTCTTCGCATCAGGTGGCCAAAGTATTGGAGTTTCAACTTCACCAAAAAAAAAAAAAAAAAAGTAGGAAAAAATAAATAATATTGGACATTTAATTAATTTTCATATTAAACTCCAGGTACATCCTTAGGAATAATTATAGCAAAATTAAAGTGTTATTTTTTATTTGCTTGTCTGAGCTGCGGTGTGTTAAATGTGCAGCCTCATTATTTGTATAATAATCCATTACAATTTTGTTTACAGATCTGTTTCCCTCATCTTTTCAGCATTGTCAATGGTCAAAAGTAATTAGAGCTGGCAAGGCAGTTGTTTTGTTTGCTCCAGCCAATGAGATTAAGTGTACCTTGCTGCCAAGACTCTTAGCCAATGAGAGTATCCTGAATTCCCCTCTGTTTAGTGTAATGCAAGTGCCTCATTTGTGCTGTTTTGGTTTTAATTTTCTGCTGTTTTTTTTTATTTTAGGGAACAGGTTGACCCAAAATGTCTGATATAATCTATATAAGTGGTAGTGTTGGCTCACAATAAAGAAACAAAAAATGCCATGGCATCTAAAAAAAAAAGAAACCCACACGTATTAGGGTGACCTGAAATAGGAGACAGATAATTAGAAGTTGGCTTCCCCTTCTACATTTGGCAACATGAGAAAAAGCTTGGAGATCTGTGTGCGTATGAGGCAGCTCCTCCTCATGGGGAAGGCATAGTGTCTTTGTAAACACTTTCAAGATCAATAGTGGAAACCTCTGGAACCGGTGGTAGATACTAGACAATTCCAAACACCTCAGCGACCAGCAGCAGTTTAAACTGAGTGGTCAGGCAGAGACTGATCTTCAGGGCAGGAATGCTCTGATTCCCTCAAGGCATCCTCTGAGCATGGCAGCAACCACTCAACTTGTCTTGGGAGGACGATTTTAATGCCACCAAAGAGTGCTCCACAGTCCTGCAAGGCAGTACTACTTTTGTGAGACTTTAATTTGAAGTCCATGTGGATCTGCCATTCAGAGGCACCTATCCCTTCCTAAGCCAAATTTTCCAGTTCTGGGTTGTACCATAATTTTTCACTCAATACAAAACTACATTAGTCATGATTCTCAGTGGTAAGTATCAGAAACTAACTGTATTAGTTTGCTATGGCTGTCTTGGGAAAGTACCACAAATGAAATTGTCTCAGCACAATAGAAATTGATTGTCTCATGATTCTGGAGGTCTGAAGTCTGAAATCAAGGTGTCAGTAGAGCCATGATTATGTTACATCACATGGCAAAAGGGAGATTGTGTGGGTTGGCTAATTCTAATCACAGGAGCCTTTAAACTTAGAGCTTTCTCTGGCTAGTAGCACAGGGGGGAATCTGAGATTCAAAATACAGGCGTACCTTGGAGACAGTGTGGGTTCAGTTCCGTAGCTTTGCAGAAAAGTGAATATTGCAATAAAGAGAGTTGCACACAATTTTTTTTTTAAATTTCTACCAGTTTATTACTACCAACCCATCTCCCTCCACCCTCATGCATGCATGCTCAGTGATGAAACCCCATGGACTGCAGCCCGCCAGGCTCCTCTGTCCGTGGACTTTTCCAGGCAGGAATACTGGAGTGGGTTGCCATTTCCTTCTCCAAGAGTTGCACAAATGTTTTAGTTTCCCACTGCAAATAAAAATTGTTTCCTTTATACTGTAGTGTATTAGGTGTGCAACAGCGTTATGCCTAAAAAGCAATGTATGGACTTTAATTTAAAAATACTTTGTTCCTAAAGACACTGACTGTCGTCTGAGTCTCCGAAGAGTTGTAGTCTTCCTGCTGGGGGAGTCTTGCCTCAGTGTTGATGGCTGCTGACGGATCAGGGTGGTGGTTGCTGAAGGTTGGGGTGGCTGTGGCAGTTTCTTAAATAATACCACAGGGAAGTTTACCACGTCAGTGACTCTCTTCATGACAAATTTCTCTGTAGCACACAGTGCTGTTTGATGGCATCTTACCTACAACAGAACTTCTTTCAAAATTGGAATCAGTCCTCTCAAACCCTGCCACTGCTTTATCAACTAAATTTAAATAATACTCTAAATCCTTTGTTTTCATTTTAACCATCTTCACAGCATCTTCACCAGGAGTAGATTCCATTTCAAGAAAGCTCTCACTCTTGCTGATCCCTAAGAAGCAACTCCTCATCTGTTCAAGTTTTATCATGAGATTGTTGCAATTCATTCACATCTTTGGGCTCCAATTCTAATTCTAGTTCTCTTGCTATTTCCCTCAAGTCTACAGTTACTTCTTTCACTGAAGTCTTTAACTCCTCAAGGTCATCCTTGAGAGTTGGAATCAACTTCTTTCAAACTCCTGTTAGTGTTAATGTTTTGACTTTGTCTCATGAATTGTGAATGTTCTTAATGGCATCTAGAATGGTGAATTCTGTCCAAAAGATTTTCATTTGGATTTTGTCCAGACTCATCATGAGGAATCACTGTCTATAGCAGTTGAAGCCCTGCTTCAACTAGGAAATCTAGTTCTTAAATACTAAGACTTGAAAGTCAGAATTACGTCTTGATCCATGGACTGCAGAATGGATGTTGTGTTAGCAGTCTTGAAAACAAAATCAATTAATTAAGTAGTTGTACATCTCTATCAGAGCCCTGGGGTGACCAGGTGCATTGTCAGTGAGCAATAATATTTGGAGAGGAATCTTTTTTTCTAAGCAGCAGGTCTCAGCAGTGGGCTGAAAATATTCAGTAAACCATGTTGTAAACAGAGGTGCCATGGCCTGGTTTGATCATCTGTCTAGACCACTACAACTTTCTCCATCTCAGCAATAAGGCTATTTTGCTTTCTTATCGTTGGTGTGTTCACTCACTGGAGTAGCACTTTTAATTTCCTTCAAGAACTTTTACTTTGCATTCACAGCTTGGCTAACTGGCGCAAGAGGTCTAGCATTTGTCCTGTCTTGGCTTTCAACATGCCTTCCTCACTAAGCTTAAATCATGTTTAACTTTTGATGATGTGAGAGACATAATAAACCAAAATTGTGAGAGACGATGAAGTGAGAGACTTACGACTCTTCTTGTCATTTGAAAACTTAGAGGCCGTTGTAGGGTTATTAATTGATCTAATTATGATACTGCTGTGTCTTCGGAAATAAGGAAGCTCAAGAAGAGGAAGAGAGAAAGGAGATTGGCTGATTGGTGGAGCAGTCAGAACACACACAACATTTACAGATTAAGTTTGCCTTCTTATACAAGTGCAGTTTGTGGCACCCCAAAACAATGATAGTATCAGCATCAAGGATCACTGATCACAGATCACCATAATATATGTAATAATGAAACAGTTTGAAATAGTGCCAACATTACCAAAACATTACACTGAGACGTGAAGTGAGCAAATGCTATTGAAAAAATGGTGCTGATAGACTTGGTCTATACAGGATTGCCATACACTTTTGATTTGTTAAAAAAAAAAAAAAAAGCAGCATCCACAGTACAATAAAGCAAAGCATAATAAGATGAGGTCTGCCCCATAGGTGACCCACCACACTGTCGCTGCCTTTAAGGTGAAAGGAGCCATATGTCGGATGCAGGCAGCCTTCAAGAGCTGAGAGCAGCCCCCATGGACAGTCGGCAGGGGGGGGATCACGGTTGTGTAACCAACACAAACTGAATGTGGCCCCACATCTGAAAGAGCAAGAAAGCAGGTTCTTTTCTAGAACCCCCAGGTAGGAGCTCAAGCTTGCCAATCTTGGGTTTGACTTCATGAGACCTGGAGCAGAGAAACCCAGGTGAGTTCACTTATACTGCTCTTTTTCTAAAAAAAAAAAAAAATTATTATTATTTATTTGTTTATTTTTGGCCGTGCTGGGCCTTCTGCTGCGTGGGCTTTTCCCTAGTTGTGGAAGGCGGGGGCTGCTCTCTAAGTTGTGGTGTGCGCGCTTCTGGTTGTGGTGGCTTCTCTTGTTGCAGAGCATGGGCTCCGGGACACTCGGGCTCACTAGTTGCAGTGGGTAGGCCCTATAGTATTTGCCATTCCTGGTCTCTAGAGCATAGGTTCAGTAGTTGTGACGCATGGCCTTAGTTGCCTTGCAGCACGTGGGATCTTCTCAGACCAGGGATCAAACTCATGTCTTCTGTGTTGGTAGGTGGATTCCTTAGCACTGCGCCACCAGGGAAGCCCTCACTTGGACTTCTGATACATAGAACTGCGAGCTAATACATTTGTTTTACTTTAAGCCACTCTGTGATAATTTAGTTACACAGCAATAGAGAACCACTACATTATTCTTTTGATAATGGGTTGTGAAGGTGGAAGGAGGGGAAAATGACCTTCTTTACATCATTGCCTTCCAAATTTGTTTCCGTTTTATGAGTTGTGTATAATCATGGTTCCTTTATTTGAACAATCCCAGCTACATGGTGAAGACATTTCTGCCCCCTTTCTGTTGGTTGTCTTGGATTCTCTGTTTAATACCACTTGGACATCAGTTCCCTCCATGTGGCTGATGTCCAAAAGCTAGCTCTCCAAAGGGATCCTCTGACTTGGTCCTGGTGGGAAGTTGGACAGGGGGGATCTGAATGAAATTCAATTCCTTTTGCAACAACTCAGCATATTCCACCATACACATTCTACAGTCTCTTGCTGCTGGGATTCTATTAAAAGGCAGTGTTCATCTTAGGGGCTACCAGTAAAACTCCTTACACCCCTGTTATCTTCTTAAGGGCCTGTGAGAAACTCCAGCAAGCTCTCCACACCAAGGCAGGAGATACCACTCGAACTCACTAGGTATCTTCTGCCAGTTGAGTGGGTCATCAACTTTCAGACAAGATATGATCAGTTTCAGATTTAGTTGGCGGTATAGATATTATAGAAAAGGCAGAGGAACCAGAGATCAAATTGCCAATATCCGCTGGATCATCGAAAAAGCAAGAAAGTTCCAGAAAAACATCTATTTCTGCTTTATTGACTACGCCAAAGCCTCCGACAGTGTGGATCACAATAAACTGTGGAAAATTCTGAAAGAGATGGGAATACCAGACCACCTGACCTGCCTCTTGAGAAACCTGTATGCAGGTCAGGAAG
Source organism: Dama dama (assembly GCF_033118175.1). Taxonomy (NCBI): domain Eukaryota; kingdom Metazoa; phylum Chordata; class Mammalia; order Artiodactyla; family Cervidae; genus Dama; species Dama dama. Next base: position 60,094,048 of record NC_083683.1, on the reverse strand, counting down.
CAACAGTTAGAACTGGACATGGAACAACAGACTGGTTCCAAAGAGGAAAAGGAGTACGTCAAGGCTGTATATTGTTACCGTGCTTATTTAACTTATATGCAGGGTACATCATGAGAAACGCTGGGCTGGAAGAAGCACAAGCTGTAATCAGGATTGCTGGGAGAAATAACAATAACCTCAGATATGCAGATGACACCACCCTTATGGCAGAGAGTGAAGAGGAACTGAAAAGCCTCTTGATGAAAGTGAAAGAGGAGAGTGAAAAAGTTGGCTTAAAGCTTAACATTCAGAAAACTAAGATCATGGCATCTGGTCCCATCACCTCATGGGAAATAGATGGGGAGACAGTGGAAACAGTGTCAGACTTTATTTTTTTGAGCTCCAAAATCACTGTGGATGGTGACTGCAGCCATGAAATTAAAAGATGCTTACTCCTTGGAAGGAAAGTTATGACCAACCTAGATAGCATATTAAAAAGCAGAGACATTACTTTGCCAACAAAGGTCCGTCTGGTCAAGGCTATGGTTTTTCCAGTGGTCATGTATGGATGTGAGAGTTGGACTGTGAAGAAAGCTGAGTGCTGAAGAATTGATGCTTTTGAACTGTGGTGTTGGAGAAGACTCTTGAGAGTCCCTTCGACTGCTAGGAGATCCAACCAGTCCATCCTAAAGGAGATCAGTCCTGGGTGTTCATTGGAAGGACTGATGCTGAAGCTGAAACTCCAATACTTTGGCCACCTCATGTGAAGAATTGACTCATTGGAAAAGACCCTGATGCTGGGAGAGATTGGGGGCAGGAGGAGAAGGGGACCACAGAGGATGAGATGGCTGGATGGCATCACCGACTCGATGGCCATGAGTTTGAGTAAACTCCGGGAGTTGGTGATGGACACAGAGGCCTGGTGTGCTGCGATTCATGGGGTCGCAAAGAGTCGGACATGACTGAGCAACTGAACTGAATGGGATGTTATAAACCCTCTGTTCCTCCAAAAGGTGACCTATTTTGTTCCTGGTCCTCCCCTTAAACTCTCAGTGGTAAAAGTTATCAAACTGGTTGAACCTGTATTGCCCCGGTGGGAACCAGAGTTTCAGGTCAAGAACTGGGCCTGATTTGAACTTAGTCTTGAAGAACTGAGCAACTATTCTTCATAGAACAGCATCCCCAATAAAATCCTGAGGATTATAGCCACTGGTAACCTCTGAGGACAGGATAGGATACCCGTTATGCTCCATATTGGGGCTTCCCCGGTGGCTCAGTGGTAAAGAATCTGCCTGCAATGCAGGAGTCGCAGGAGACATATGTTCAATCCCTGGGTTGGAATGAACCCCTGGAGAAGGGCATGGCAACCCACTCCAATATTCTTGCCTGGAGAATCCCAAGGGCAGAGGAGCCTGGCGGACTACAGTCCATAGGGTTGCAAAGAATTGGACACGACCAAAGCAACTTAGCAGGCATACACACACACGCTCCATATATTATCCTGTTGCAAGATTCTTGTTACAAATTGAATTCATCAGTGTCTTTATCAGAAAAAAGCCCTAAGTAAATACTAAGTAGAATTTATCCAAATAAATACAAGGATAGTTCAATATTAGCAAATCTATCACTATACTCTTAGCATATTAAAGAGAAAAACACCTCATCATCTCCAGATGCATAAAGAAGCATTTGATAAAACTGAACACACACACACACACACACACGTATATATATATCTATTTATTAGTTGACCAGTTTTTTTTTTTTTAGTTGACCAGTTTTTAATATTGACACATAGCCTAGAGGGGTGGGATGAGGTTGAGGGGTGGAAGGGAGGTTACAGAAGGAGGGGACACGTATTCATGGCTGATTCATGTTCTTGTGTGGCAGAAACCAACACAACATTGTAAAGCAATTATCCTCCAATTAAAAATAAAAATTTTTTAAAACTGTTACAGAAGAATACATATGACACATCAAGATGTTTATGACATGTTGAAAAGTATAAATAATTATAAAAAAGTAATATACTTTCATATATATTTATGGATTTCTGGTCATTTTTATTAACAATTTATTATTTGTTTATGTTTTCTATGTTTTCTATCTGTTTTATCTATGTTTTCTATGTTTTCTGTCTATGTTTTCTAATATTTTTTATTTTATTTTAAACACCAAAAATGTTTTGTATTAGAGTATAGCTGATTAATAATGTTGTGATAGTTTCAGGGGAACAGTGAAGGGATTCAGTCATACATATATGTGTATCCATTCTCCCCCAAACCCCTTCCCATCCAGGCTGCCACATACCATTAAGCAGAGTTCCATGTGCTATACAATAGGTTTTTGTTGGTTATTCATTTTAAATATAGCAGTGAACACTTATATATTTTAAAAAGTCAAAACCTGTGAATAGAAAGAAACTTTTATAGTGTAATAAAGGGCATCTACCTAAAACTGACAGCAAAAATCAAACTTCAAAAGCATTTTTATTAAAGTTGAGCATATGACAAGGATACCCACTATCATTACTACTATTTCCTAAAGTAATAATTGTTATAATCGTTTAAGACAAGGAAATAAAGAAATTCCCTGGCAGACCAGCAGTTAGGATGCCATGTTCTGTGCTTGCACTGCTGAGGGCCAGGGTTTCATTCCTGGTCGAGTTGTCAAAATCCCACAAGCCATGTGGTTCAGCCAAAAAAACCCCATATGTATATATGTATACATATACATGTATATATGCTTCCCTGGTGGCTCAGTGGTAAAGAATCTGCCTGCAATGCAGCAGACTCAGGTTTGATCCCTGGTTCAGGCAGATCCCCTGGAGAAAGAAAAAGTGAGAGTGTTAGTTGCTCAGTCATGTCTGACTCTTTGTGACCCCAAGGACCATAGCCTGCCAGGCTTCTCTGTCCATGGAATTCTCCAGAGAATTGAATGGCAGCCCATTCCAATATTCTCGCCTGGGAAATCCAATGGACAGAGGAGCCTGGCAGGCTACAGTCCATGGGGTCACAAAAGAGTCGGACACGATTTAATAACTAAACAACAACAAATATATATATGCACAATAAAGAAGGAGACAAATTGATGATTTTTACAGAAGAGATTATTACATAGAATATTCAAAAGCATCTATTGGAAAATTAGTTGTATTTATAAAACAAAATGCAGCAGTGTTACTGGCTCTAAAACCAAAATACAAAAATCAGTAATTGTCCTATATGCCAAGAATAACCAACTAGAAATAAAACAGAAAAAGATACAATTTAGCAATTATACAATAGCAATAAAAATTATAAATTATCTCAGAAAAAAATAGTCAAAGATACTAGAGCCCTAGGGAGAAAATGATAAAGCATTATTAAAGAATGTAAAAGGGGAGAAGGAAATGGCAACCCACTCCAGTATACTTGCCTGGAGAATCCCATGGACAGAGGAGCCTGGCAGGCTACAGTCCATGGGGTCAGGAAGAGTGGGACATGACTGAACCAACTGAGGAGGCACGCAGCCTTTGTTACATGTAAAATGAATACATTTACTTAACACTAATTTACTGAGACCTATATGTATCGAGCACAGAAGTGAAGAAAACAAATAAAAATCCTTCCCTTAAAAAAAAAAAAGAATGTAAAAGGGAAACCTGAAAAAAAAGGAACAATCTGTTATGTTCTCATTTGGGAAGAATCCAAACTGAAAAGATGTCAGTTTAATCTATTAATCCAATACAATTTGAATCAAAATTCCGATGAGATTCTTTTTTATGAATTAGACAACCTGATTCTAAAAATGACGTTAAAGAAGAGTCAAAAGGATAGTGAAGAAGATAAGGCTAGCTTTCCCTATTAGATGTTGAAACTTCCCATATAGATTATTACCCTATGGCTGAGCAATTTCTCTTACATGTATGTGCATATGGTCTATTGTACTTACTGTTTATAGAGTCAGTGTCTAAAAACATGGAATCAACAGATAAATATCAAGTTGATAATTTTGATTGCCTCAAGAGAGGGAGGGGAATAGGATTAGGAATGAGAATGGGGGAATTTCATTTTTTAATGTTCCGGTTTTAAATATATCTGAAGTAGAAATGACAAATGTGTATTATAGACAGTGGTGACATTGGATAATAATTATTTTGTGAATATTTCTGCACACTTGAATCTTGCGAAAATAAGCAAAAAGTTGATTGTTTCTCCAAATAGAACTAACAATGCTGTATTTATAGACACTGTTTGCTGGGATTTGCCTTTTAAATAACACTATCTTCAGATGTTTGGAAAGATATGAGAAATTTGAACTACTTCTGTAATTATAGATGGTCTCATAAATATTGCAAAACTTTCAGCATTCTAAACATTCTGAGATAAATCTTATTTTTTTTTTTTTTTACCATTCTTTAAAGATTAGTCAGTTATCATTAATAAATGCAAGTAAGAAGTGGCTCTTGGACCAGGATAAAAGTCTATTGTGCATGTGTTTGCACAGCTTAGGTGCCAAAGAAAGCAAAGATACTCAAGGTATCTCCATCTCTTAGAACAAAGGCGAGTATCAAGAACAATGCTGCTAAATATTAAGCAGAAGGTGCCTCCAGAGAAGCCTCCAGGCAGCACAGCAGGGGCAGAGTAATACAGGACATCCATGGATGGGATGGATGCAGGCAGGGAAACAGCAGCAGCTGGTCTGCATTTTTTCCTTAATAGTAAAGTCACAAACAGCAGAAACTGGTTTGTTTTTTAAAAAAACCTTTTTATTTTGTATAGGGATATAGAGGATTAACAATGTTGTGATCATCTCAGATGAACAGCAAAAGGACTCAGCCGTATATAAATGTGTCCATTCTCCTCCAGACTCTGCTCCCATCCAGGCTGCCACATAACGTTGAGCTGAGTTATCTGTGCTATACAGTTGGATCTCATTGGTCATCCATTTTAAATACAGCTGTGTGTACATGTCCATCCCAAACTGCCTAGCTACAGTTTCCCCTACAGGAACTGCTTTTAGAGTGAGCAGATCCAGTGTGTTTTCCTTCTTCATTTTCTGTGACTTCTGCAGTTTCCAGTACCATTACTTGGCTCCTCTGGTTTTTGAGACACTGCCATAGAGCCCAGTGTTGCTTGGCCTTCTGGCCATTTCTCTCATTTTCTGCTGTTTGTTCCCTTGCTACCTTATCCCAGTCTCTTTCCTTTGAGGAACTCATCAGGTTTTAAGTGTAGAGCGAGCTGATAGGGACAGAGTAAAGGGACAAAGTAAGTGATTAAACTGTTAATCCCACTAGAGGATTGTAAGTAGGAAAAAAAATATGGAGGAGCCTTGTAACAGTTAATGATCATTCAAGAAAGCAGGTTTGCTTCACCACAAAATCAAGCAGGCTTGCTTAGCAATAAAACCATACAACAAAACATGCCCCCAGACAATAAAACAATGGTGGCATGACGCACACCCCCTGCCCAGTGAACTCAGTTAATGATCCCTAGAACGTGCTCTTGCAGATGTAAGAAACAACTTGTGGACCTGGCTTGGCCAGGTTTTGTTGTTGTTTAGTTGCTAAGTCATGTCCGACTCTTGCAGCCATGTGGACTGTAGCCCACCAGGCTGCTTGGTCCATGGGATTTCCCAGCCGAGAATACTGGAATGAGTTGCCATTTCATCCTGCAGGGGACCTTCCCGACCCAGAGATCAAATCCACGTCTCCTGGAGTGACAGGTGGATTCTTGGCTGCTGAACCACCAAGGAAGCCTAGCTTAACCATGTAGGGAGAAGAAAACTCCCTTGCTCAACCTGGAGGAGGAGCTCATAATGGAAGCATGACATCTACTTGAGAAAGACAAAGACGTTCTTCTCTCCCTCCCCACTTTTCCTTTGATTATAAAACTATACCGAGTTCTTGGGGTGTGGCATCCCCTTGCTGTCTGGCTTGTAAGCCTCACAAGAGCCTATCCCAGTATATCACTTCTTATCTATCACTTTGCCTCTCACTGAATTCTTTTCTGTGCTGAGACAGAAGGGACTGTGGTCCTGAAACTCTTTGCAGGCCCCAGAAATGACACCTAAACTTGATAGTTCTGTCTTCAGCCTGAGTTTCAGTTCTGTATTTTCTACCATGAACTCTTCATTCTGTGGTGCATCATCCAAAATGCAACAACTTCTGGTCAGCAGTATCATTATTTCTTTGGGCATAAATTCAGAGTCTTCCTGCTAGGTGTTATGATGGTAAGGAGTATGACCATCTTCTTTACCAGCCTTGGAGAGTGCTTGTTACAAAAGGCTAATTTTCAGTCTCTTTTCCCTGAAAGATAGAATCCTTGCCTCATCTCTTTTTTCCCCCAGCACTCCAAATACTATCATTTCATTTTTGCCCTGCTTTTTTTGCTTCCATTAGGGGGAAAAAAAAAGACTAATCTGATCAGTTCTGCCCTTTGTTTCTGCTCTACTAATTCTGCCAAGAAGATTTTTTCCAATAGGAGGCCAAAGAGAAGGGGAAAATTTGGTCCAGAGGAGGCTTGCCAGACTATTCATGAATTTGGTCATGGTGATGCTGTTAAAAACAGTTTAAAGCAATTCACCAGTTTACATTCTTCCCCTTTGTCCACTGCCTACCCTGTCCAAAGCCCAAAGCCCAAATTTCCTTTGTTGGACATTTAAGGAAGCATCCAAATTCTTAAAATTCTTTTTCTTGTTTTTTATGCAAGACAAACTTGTTGTTTCTGAAGCAGCCCTTTATATTTTCACTTTTGGGCTTTTTGAATATTTTTCTTGTGCCTGGAATATTCTCCTGTCTTAAATATATCACCCTTCAAAGCATAAGATATATCTGAAGGTCTCTGAAGCCTTTGTGCACTTCCTAGTATTCACTGAGCAATCCTGTTTTTCAACTCAGAGCACAGACTTGTTCCTTCACTTGGCGTTAACAAATTGCATAATTTATCTTTTTATGCTGTTTTCTTCATTGCTTGAGATTTTCTGTTATCCTTTGTCAAGCACACACTTTTACAACCAGAAACTTCACTATATTTTATTTGATAAAGATGAGTTCTTTATAAAGCCCGAATAAATCCCTGAAGATCATGTTAGCAATTAGATTAAATGAATTTAGTGACCACTATGTTTAAAAAAGATTACTTTCTAGTAGGTTAGAGGGTGGGAGAAGGGAAAGTTATGACTTTATCAGAAACTTCTTTGTTCACAAGGAACTAATCGCCTCCTGGGCGAAGAAGCTGTTCTTTACTTTTTGGGTTGAGTCAACTCACTTCTCACGTCCTGGCTCATTTCTGAGACGGCCATGCTTATGTGCCAAAAGGGCCAAAGTAGGTGAGTCTTTCAGTCCTGAATGCCGAATAAATAAAGATATTTTTAATGGGAATGAATACATTCATATAGAGACAAAATAAACCCACTCTAAAAGCCTAAGGCGTAACCATTCTCTACCCCCGTTCGTCTGAATGCTAACCACCAGTCTTTTATTCCTCCAACTAAAACACTGCATGCATCCCTCAACAAGCCCAAACTGTGCTGTTTTTAATCATACTTTTAAAAAACAAGCCTTGAAATAACTCATTTGTATACAACTCCAGCAGCAGGTAGTGCGGGCTTAATACATCGCACAGCTGTTAATTTTGGTTTCTCTTCTGGTAGCGGCACTTAGATAAGCATCTGCCTGAGTTTCCATCGCGGTCTGGAAGTGTAAACACACGAAATACAAAAATAACCAAGGAATAAAGAAGTCCCAAGTTTGGCGCCCAAACTAGGCGGCGGCGGGAAGGACCAGAGGTCGCCTCCACCCGCTGGGCACTCGCGAGCTGGTGCGTTCGCGCGCGCCCAGGACCGTTTCCTCGCTCCCGAAGCCTCACGCGTGCTCCGAAACCGCCCCCTTCGCGGAGGCCGCGGGGTCCAGCCCCGCCCCTACTGGGCGGAGGCGGCGGGGCCTTGGCGCGCGCGCGCGCGCTCAAAAGCCCGGATGGGCCGCGGCTTCCGGCGCGGGGTCCTCGGACGGCAGGGGGCGCGCATCCGGGGCACCTCGGCCAGCTCGGCAGGTTCGGGGGCCTTTGCGGCCCGGTCTGACTGAAAGGAAAATGGAGCAAAAAACCTAGTCTGAGGGGTAGCCCTCACCCCTCTGACCGAGGTCCTGCCGTTTTCACCGCCAGGAGCCTCTTTTTTTCTCCGGATCTACTGCGTTCAAGCGCCCTGCCAGCCAGGGCCCTGCGAGTGGAATGGTCGCCGAGGCCCGGGGCGTCGGGCTTCCGCGTGCCCGGTAACGGAAACTGGGGAGCTTCGGGGGATCCCGCCAACTCCGACTGCAGTCGCGGAAAACCCCAGTTAGTGAGCATCAGGTACCGGCGTGGAAGCGCGTGGGCATTTCGCGGTTTGCTCTGGGACTTGGGTCTCCCGGCCCGCTCTCGGCCCCGCGCGCAGCCTTTAGGTTTCGTGGTGGGGGGCGCGGGGCACGTGGGCTTGTAGAGGTTTTGTTGGAAGCTGGCGAGATTGTCGCCGCCCGGGAGGAGGGCGGGGTCTTAGGGCCGCGCTCCGAGCGGGCGGGGGGTTTGGGAGGGGGCTCCGCGGGCCTCCGGGGTAAAGGTCTTGTGTGCGGGGGTAGCTGCCGGGCTGCGGGCAGCTTCTTGACCCGGGATTGTAGTAATGACAGGTGTCTGTTCGGTAGCTTCTATTACCCAGGCGCTGAGTCTGGGCAAGATTGGACTGGTTCTGTGGGCAGGTTGACTCAGCTTTTCCCGATGGGCTGGTCAAGTTCGGACACGTTCCGAGTCTGCAGTAGAAGGAGCTAAGCCCTGACTTGTCTCCAGCCGGGGCTAGTTAAACCGTGCCTTTTCCCAGCTGTATTCTCTGGCTGCTTGGGAGAGAGAACCTGTAGTCACCTTACGTTTAGCACTTACTTTATGCTGATCCAGGTAAGGATCCACTTGCTAACGGCTTTACTTTTAGTAAAGGCCTTATTTGTCTCATTTCTATATGATTTTTGTCTTTTTTTTTTAAAACAGGTGTTTTATTATTTCAAGTTTTTATCGTGTGTTTTTTTTCCTACTCTTAGGCAAATGTGCAATACCAACATGTCTGTGTCTACTGATGGTGCTGTAAGCACCTCACAGATTCCAGCTTCGGAACAAGAGACCCTGGTTGGTATTTTTGTCCCCAGTGTAACTTTAACAAAAAGTTACTTTATGAGGTGATCTGCTAAATTCCATAGACCCTTCTTATAGCCTGGCTCTTTTAAGTGAAATTGTAGTCCATAGCTTAAATTCTGCCACTCAGCTATAACTGTGGAGCAGAAGTTAATTGTAAGCATCATTATTTATTTTTAGCTTTTTACCAAACTGAATTTAAAAGTCAGTTTCATTATCTTAAGTATGGATGGTGAAGTTAGGGTTTATGTGACTGATTTTTCTATTTTGACCTGTCAATATTTAACTTTGAAATGGTTTCTGAAAGTCACAGAAATAATTCATGCTTGTTGTAAAGATTTTAGACATTACAGAAAAGTATAAAGTAAAAACTGAAAATTCTGGTCTTTTGATCACATTTACTTTTTAGATCTTTTTGTATGTACATATCCACATATATATGTGTACATATGAGTTTTAATTATGTTCAGTTTATTTTGCTAAAATAGGATTTTATGTATATATATTGGGCAAATAACATGTGTCAATAAATAAAATCTATAGAATTCTTCTTTAACAGCTGTATGGTAATCCACAGCGTTTGTATACCATTTTAAAAATTTATGCCTTTAGTGAGAGTTTTTTTACATTGCTTTTAGTTTTTGAGTATTACAAATAGCACTTTGTTTATATATCTTAAGGCAAGTGTTATCTCTTTCTGCCAAAACTGAGTATTATCACTTTATTATTTCGCCATTGTTTTGACAAAGGAATTGTATTGTTTAAATTTGTATTTCCCTGATCTTTGGTGAGGTTGGGCATCTTGTCATTTGTTGAATTTGTGTCTTTTGGGATTTGCTTGGTCTTATTGGTATACTTTTCTTTTAGGCTTATTGGTTTTTCTTAATAATTTGTAGCTGTTCTCTGTTTTAAGTGTATTTGGTTTTTATCATTTATAAGTGTTAAAATTAACTTTGCTTATGTGGTCTTTAAAATTTGATTTCTGCTGACATTTGAATTTCATGGCATGCCTTGGACGAACTCTTCCCTCCCAAGATGATGCAAATATATTGCTGTATTTTCTTCTAGTGCTTTTTCTTTTCTTATCTAGAATTTTTTTTATGTGAGATTAAAGAATGGTATTTTTATAATTTTCTTATTAATGCATGTCTTTTAAGTCTTAAAAAGTTTATGGCTTTTCATTGCAGATTTTTCATTTTGCATTGTTTTATATAGTTTGAAATTAATATAACAATTTTAGCAAAACAACTGTGTTCTCTGGGAGAATTGATTCTTTAAATAACTTGAAAATAAAGCTCATGATGTAAGCACATGGGGGGAAAAAACTCATGATGAGAACAATTAATGATTCAATACATTTATTGTGTGTTTAAAATTTTTCAGTTATTAAATAATGTTCTGTTGATTAGCAGGAAACAGGCAGTTTTCTTAATCTAGTTTTGAGAATTAGATCCCAAACTGGGTTGCTGTCAGACTTCAAAGTTAGATAGGACTGGAGTAGACTGAAGGGAGGTGCGGAAGCACCAGCCTGTAGGGTGGTTGTGTAGCTGTGAAGATTTTGAAGATTTTAATATAGCAACAGACAGGGAGAAAGAACAAAAACACATTACATCCCTGCCCCGTTGCCGGTTATTTTCTCAATACAACTTGCAAAGCCTCTGGATCAGAGGCAGCAAACTACAGGCTATGAGCCAAATTTGGTCTGCTGCCTAATTTTGTGAATAGTTTTATTGAAATGCATCCACCTGCATTGGTTGCATATTATTTATGCTTCTGAGTCATACTGTCTGGTGAGAAAAGCTTTAGAATATTTACTGTCTGGCTCTTTAAAGAAAAAAATTGACCCTTTCATCTAGTTGGCTGGCTCTTTCAATACAGGTTGTTCATTGTGTTGGTCAATTTTGTGTTTGTGCAATATCCAGCACTGTCTGGTGCATGGCAGAAGCTCAAAAAATGCTTGTCAAGTAGATACGTGGAACGTAGCCAGCTAAAAGTCAGCCTGATACTATAGTAGGAGGAAAACGCTGGCTTGACATTGAGGGTTGTGAGTTGTAGTATTCAGATCTGCTCTTAATTATCCTTGTCAGCTTGGTTAAAGTTCCCTAACCTTCACGAACAGAAAGAAAAGGTTGGTAAAGGGACTCAGTGTAAATTAGATTTATTTTTTTCTCTCAGATTTTGTAATTTAGCTTACAGTAAGCTCGTTTGAGTATTCAGTTTACAGTTGAGCTTGTAAGGTAGTAAGCAGATGATAGAAATAGCTGGAGGGAAAAGAGTTAAGTTTCACTGCCTTGGTGTGAATGTTGATCACAGCTGATAATGTTTGAGGGTCCTCTGATTACTTGCATAATAATTCCGTGCCAGTATTTTTCTCCCCAAACAGTCCATGGTATTCAGTTTGCATAGTCTGTTACATTTAGTGAAGACATTATGACTGACTTTTTGGGGTCTAACCTTGTGAGGTTGCTAGACATTGTGTTTGCTACCCTTATTGAAATTCTTTATGGATGAGTTTCCTGCAGGTCTTATGGTTCTGGAATGATTTAAAAGTATAATAGCAACTCTTTGTTCTTTATAGGTTAGACCGAAACCATTGCTTTTGAAGTTGTTGAAGTCTGTTGGTGCACAGAAGGACACTTATACTATGAAAGAGGTATGCTGAACAAGTTTAAAAAAAAAAGTCTTCCTGGTTACATACAGCCATGGTGAAGAATTGGCCATATAGAGGAATTTTCAGTAAGCAGTAATATTAAGTATTGTGCTCATTTGGACTAGAATTTGAAGCTAAAAATCAGTTTATACTCGAATTTCATTTCTCAGCTGGGAACCTCGGACAAGGGGAAGCTCTGTAGGAGTTTTTTGCCTTTTTGTGCTGTTAACCCACTTGATGCACTAGTGTAAAGTCTTTTCAGATTGGTAATTCTTTCTCAGAATCATGTTTTTAAATGGATGAAATAAAATATATAGGATTACAGTGGGAAAATTACATTAAAATATAGTTAACAAAATAGTAAACAAGTTTGTGATACATGCTTTTTTGTGAACACTTTAATTCAGCAAAAGATCTAATAAATTAATTTGGAAGTTGTAAGTATAATTGGTCTTTTGAGATGTTTACATCAAGCATAGTATGATATGAGAAATGCTTGTGTTTTTTTTTATTGGTGACAAAATCACAGTTATTATTAATACTTTGTGATTTGTTGCCTGTATTCATAATTGAAGGAAAAGCTAAATTTCAGTTAAAAGGCAGTGAGAATAAAGATAGACAGTTTTTTTCCCACCCAAATTAATGGACCCCCTGAATTCTATCCAAGGAGCTTTTGGGCATCCATGGATCCCAGGTTAAGAACTTCTGCACTAGAGATACATGAGTACAGTATACTGATCTTTCTGGGATAGAGGTGAGCTAATTCGTGAACATGCATTCTATTTAATAGATAGATTTCAATGTGTTGTTCTCTAGCTTTGAATTTGTGCACAGAAGCATGCTTTTCACTGAGAGATCGGGCTGTCTTGGGCAAAATTTGATGTGAATGAAATGTGCCTCTTCCCCATCTCTCACAGTTTTTGGGGCTCAGATTACTTTAAAATACTGAAGTACCTTATCTATATCAGGATAGTGGGCAAGAAGAGATTTTAGATCCTTTTCATTTTTAGCCACCCCAGAAATTTTCTTACAAGATGTTTGGTAGAATGAGTCTAGGTTGTCCTCCTCCTTCCTTTCTCACTGTCTACCATTTCTGATCCACAGTCACATAGAAATATTCCTTTAAGTTTGAAACCTGCTTAGCCAATTAAGTCTGTAGATGGTGCTTGCAGGGAAGTACCAAGGTAAATGATGTTTTTAGGGATGTTAACTTGGGTCTGATCTTATGTTATTATATAATCAGTTAAGGAAACAAAAAAATATGACTTTAGAAATAAGGAGAAAATTGATCAAGACCATGATAAAGGCTTAAAATGCTTATGTTAGACCATGTAGAGTGATGTGTATGTTGTCTGACACAGTTTCCAGTTGTAGAATCTTTGTTCTGTGGTATGTGGCAGAGTAATGAAACCTGGTATGGAGTAGTAGAAAGAAAGAAACACTGGACCAAGAGTCAGAAGACCTGGTCAGTTTCTTTACTTCTCATATGGTTTATGAAATATCAGAAGAAAGAGAGCTTACTCCTAAAAGTACATTGTAAACTGTAAAATATTTAACCATATGTGTATGATACAGGGTGATTATTTGGTTACTTACTGTATACATTATTACATTGGTATCTTTGAGGGCTTATTTCATGCATTGAGCTCTCCCCAGCTGTTACATAGAGGTAATTAATTGGTCATTATCTTCCTCATCTGTGATGACCTCAGGTTATTGAGGTATATGGTATCCAGCACTATTTAGTAAATGACTCCAGGTCACTGCTATATTTTAATTGATGTTTTTGATTCTGCAGCTTTTTATTGTTATCATTGGTTTTGCATTTTGCTGCCTTTTACTTTCTTCCAAATAAGTAATACCTAGATGTCTGGGCAAAGGAGAAGTCTTTCCTCCCCCACCCCTGGCCAGAGACACGTTTTAAAGTTTAAGTAAATCAGAAACAGTGTTTCTACTTCTGTCAAATTAAAAGGAGAACATATAAAATCAGCTTTTTTAAGAGTATAGGATGGTTGTTATTTAGATGTGGTTATAGATGTGGTTGTTGGTTGTTTAACCCTCTTAAGATAAATGAGATGTTACTGAGTGTATTTGAAACTAACATTTAATTTTCTTTAATGCTCAGAAATCATATTTCTATTTCAGGTTATATTTTATCTTGGCCAGTATATCATGGCTAAACGATTATATGATGAAAAACAACAACATATTGTGTATTGTTCAAATGATCTTCTAGGGGATTTGTTTGGAGTGCCAAGCTTCTCTGTGAAGGAGCACAGGTAAGTCTTTAGTCTATAAAATGCCAACTGGGCAAACTTTTCAGTTCACCTCCGTCTTCACACCATTTTGTCAGAGAAAGTTGTTAGAATATGTGTAAAAGATAACTGAAGTTTAATTTCTTAGTATTACAGCATATTGTTTGAGAACCTGAGTTCTGGAATTTTACAGGCTTGGGTTTAAGACCTAGCTCAGTCATTTACTAGCAGTTAAATTAGGTAAATTGGGTTAAGCCTTAAGTTTCCCCTGAATATGAAGTAGGAATAATATAAATATCCTAGAGGTTATAAGGAAGCAGTGTGTTAAAAAAAAAAAAAGTGTTTGGCACATGGAAAGCATTTAAGTATTAGCTACAAGTTACTGTATATTAAAAAAAAATATTCTTGTAATCATTTCCAAAGACAATCTTTATATTATCTTGTGGTTAAAGGCTTAAATTTGAGCTCTAGTTACTTTGGAGATCTTTTTCTTTGTCATATACCATTGTGACCCTTAATCAGCTGCATTTAACCCAGGGTAACATTTCTAGAATTGTTCTACTGGGAATTGAAGACCCTTTTTTCAGTCATTCTTACTTTACATTTGGAATTCCTTTCATTTGGTTTAGGACAGTTAGTCTCTTTGCAGTGTCTTAATTAATGGGATGAATACTTTTCACCTGAAACATTTAACTGGCTTCTAGTATTTAAGGCTCAATAATATTATAGATAAAAAGATAATTAAGTTGGGATATTTATAACTTTAAAACAACTTCACACTTAAAAATATATATTCATTATTAAGATGAGAGAGAGAAAGCTAAGGACATTAAGAGAGAAAGCTAAGGACAGGGAAGAAGTGACTACAGTTTGTCACCAAAAGGTATTTTTACTCATCATTTTGATACTATGCACAGACATGTTTGAACTGTTGTGAATATATTTTATTTGATTTCATCTTGCTGTTAAACTAAGGTAAGCATCTTCCCACTGACAAACCGTTTATGTTTAATATTTTATTTTATATTTGGTCTTGGCATATAAGCTTTAATTTTATAAAATAAATAACTTGATAATTTTGCACTATATTAAATTTTGATAATGTTTGGAGCTGTAATTTCTGATACTGAAAGTACAGATTTAAAATTATTTTTGACTTGAAGTCTAATATGTTAAGGTTAAACACTTGTGAAACTACTGACTTGGGAATGAGATATGAATAGGAATATTGGTTTTTGTGAGTTTAAGGCGCTATATTATTAGTCCCAAGGATGAAAACAATTAGCTGGGATTGGCACTTTCCCCTTAACCTTGAGAATTAGAAATGTCTTGTGACCAATAAATGTTCTGTAAAATCATTAATTGATATAAAAAAAGAAGCACCATGACTTCATTGAGTATTGGCATAAGTGAATTGTTTCCTTATGTTCCAGGAGAGCAGAGATTTGTTTTTATTTCCTTCTTTGTTTTCCCCAGTTTCTAGAACAGTGACTAGTAGTCAGCCTGTATTAAATGACTGCATACTGTTTCATCTTTTAATTTTCAGATCAAGAAAGAAAATCCATTAGATGATTGATCCAAGGTTGATGAAAGTCAAAACTATAAATCAAGTTCCTATGTATTGGGTTTTACATAACCTACTATCTTTTTAAGGCAGTCTGCTTTTATGCCCAGAGCTAGATAATTTCTGTTTGAAAATAAGAATGTTAACCTGCCTTAGGTGTTCATACCAGTTTTTGTGGACTTCTGCTAAAGTCTAAACAGTGCATGTTTCAGGAAATGGAGATGGGAAATCTTTGATCTAGGGAGACCTTCGTGATTATTAAAAATGACTGTATGTAAATCAGTGTGCAGCTAATTATTTTGGTGCTTTTTAATGTCTAGGAGTTTATCAGTACTTGAATGTAATAATTTAAAATTTGGGTTGTAGTGTAATAGTTTATACTAATATACAGTTAAAAATCCTATTCAGCCCAGTTTAATATATTTTTATTTTAAAATTTACATCTTTTTTTCTCTATAAGGAAAATATATACAATGATCTACAGAAATTTGGTAGTAGTCAGTCAGCAAGGTAAGTTAATTTTGAATGCCATGAACCATATACTATAAAAATATCTTAAAGACATTTTGTGGATGTGCAGACATTTTATAATTGTGATTCTCTTTAAAAGTTGCTCTAATTGTATGTTTAATTATAGTCAGGGTGTGATAAATTTAACAGGAAGATATACATATGAACACAAATAACATAATGCTAAGTTTCTCGTGCACATTTGCACTATATCCTATTACATAAATTTAAACCTTGGGATGTGAGGTTAGAATTTATTTTGAAAGGTAGATAATTTCAAAAGATTCTGCATGGTAGACATATAATCTAACCTTGAAACATGTATTCAAAGACTTTGGGAAGTAATCCAGCTACCTAGGTAGGACCATTTGAATGGAAGGGCCCTTTTCTTGTGTGTTTTTTATAATAGACAAAGCTTTGTTTACCAGTTTTTTCAGGTGAGTGCCATTTTACTTCCCTTCCTTTAGATGTAGTTCTTAACTGGTTATGTTTGGGTTACATAACCTGTTGATAATCTGATGAAAGTGCTAGGTTCTTATTCCTTAAAGATAGACCTAAACATATAGAGTGATATTCTGGTAAATGTTTAACAGTCCAGTCTCCAGGGAAAGAGCCTTGATTTGTGGTTACTGGTTTTCATGATATAAATACTCTAACCTTGACCGTTTTCAACTACAAACATGGGGTTAGGAAGAAATGTACATTTGGCTTGGGAGTGCTGGTAGGAGCTGGCTCCAATATACCACAGACTTCTCAAAGTCCATTTTTGGTCTGTAATTAAGAACTGTTCTCAGAAGCTTGTTTACTTTCCAGAATGAACTGACCACCCCTTTGAGCTCCTATTGTTCTGTATTAGATTTTATTGTTATATTACTTTGTTACCTTACTTGCTTATACATTTGTGTCCTATTCTTCTATTCAGGTTTGCGATCTGCTTCACATAGTACAGTGTTTGGTAATAAGGTCTTCTGGTAAATGTGTTGAATTGAACACCTGTTCTTCCAAAGTTAGGATTTAAGACCCAGAAAAGGGCATCACCATCTTATTCTAGAATAGAAGTAATTATTAGGCTGGTAACTTGAGATTTTGTTTTACAGAGCACTTTTTGAAATCAAATGAAGGCAAATAAACAACTACAGTATCTGTTGTAGTATTTTCAGTTTTCTGAAGTATTATCCCTGATGTATTCATTCATTTAAATAAACCTTTGTTGATTGCTAGGAAAATTGTATTACTGAGATGGTAACCTGTATGTTATTTCGATTATGACTTTGTTTCAGGTTTTAGTTTACCTAATTAACTTCAGAACTCCTTTGTCATTGTTCTCAACCTTACTATACTTAGCACTTCCCTTTTATTATGTCTGTTTTATAACATTTCTTACACTAAAACAAAATGTAACCTATTCATTTGGACAACTTAAAATCAATATACCTTTACCCATAATACAAAAGAAAAACTTTTTAATGATAATGCATATCATTTCAAAATGTTAATACTCAGACCTGGCTTCACTGTTAAGGTGAAATGTTTCCAAGGGAGTAGTGAAGGGTATTTGATTATGATCTTTGGTGATTGTATATATTCCATATCTGAAATTTTGACTTGCACTGTGGGTCTATACATCCACATACAAACTAAACCTACCTACCTGAAAGTTACCCACTTCAGTTTGTTATTTTCCCATTCACATCTGTTCATCATCTGAAGTTTCTTCTTGGTGAATGATACACCACCCATTTATCCACCCAAGGTAGAATCTTGGAATCTTTCTGGACTCCTTTCTTCCTTGCCTTGTGTATTAGACACCAGGTTTCTGTTGGTTTTTACCTTTTTTACTTTCTCTGGAATTGGCCTTTTTTCCATGTCTTAGTTTAGGCTTTTCATGTATGTAATTGCAGTCGCTAACACTGGTTTCACTGCCCTGTGCTCTTCTATTTTGGCAGAGTGAGTTGTCACTCCTTTGCTTAAAGTGACCATTTAGGGGTTCCTCATTACTCGTTGGCCAAAATACTTGCTGTGAACTAGCAGATCAAGTTTATTTCTTAGGTTAAACTTTTTTAATGGTGAGTGGCTGCAGCAGTGCCTTAGGGAGGAATGTGAAGTATTAGCTGAGAAGGATGCAGTGATTTGCAATTGGTGGCATGCATACTGCTTGTTGATATCTTTGTGCTGTTTAGCAAGATATGCAGGATCCTTGATGATCCTGCTTACATTCCCATAGTAATGAGTACCTGTAGTTCTACAGCAAACACAGGTGGTTCACTTCTGGATGCTTTTTTCACACAGGGCTCCCTCAGTCTGAAATAGCCTTTCCCAGTTGTATTTCCACATATTCAATTATGAAACCTTTCCTAATTCTTTGTTACTCAGACCTTACCTTATCTCTGCCAAATAATCATTACTCCATACTCCCATCTTCTCCATTAGTTTACTTCTTTTAGTGTGTTTCTTGTACTTTATGAGGATTCTTATGTATCTTCTATATTAAAATGAATTATCTATTTACCTCTAGTATCCAGCACAGGATGGCACTTGGGAGACTACAGGTTCAATGTTGGTTGAAAGTTAAACCGTATGAGGAGTTTGTCCTAGATAGCATCTACTGCGTAGCCCTCCCTTTCCTAGTTTGTGATTCTTTGTTTTTATTTTCTATCGGAACCATCAGATTCAGGCACGTCTATGAGTGAAAACAGGTGTCACCTTGAAGGAGGGAGTAATCAAAAGGTAATACTGATACAAACTCATTCTACTATGATGTTTCTTGAAAATTGGGGAAGGTTGTTTAAAACGATGTTTTTTTAGCTTCCTGGTGTTATAAGTTGTGGGTTATTTTGTTTGTTTGTTTCTCCCTTGAATGCTTAGGATCTTGTGCAAGAGCTACAGGAAGAGAAACCTTCATCCTCAGATATGGTTTCTAGACCATCTACCTCATCTAGGAGGAGAGCAGTTAGTGAGACAGGTACATATGAATATTTAATTGGCACTTTCAAACTGCTTTTCGTTTTTTCATTTTTTACTGATACTAGTACATTTAGACTTAAATTGTGCTTTTTTTGGTTTATGTGAATGAATTTCTGAGGTTCTTATTTTTATACGATTTAGTTGGCTTAAAAATTGTTTTCTTAGCAACATGTTTCTGGTTGACTACCGCAGGCACAGTTTACTGTGTCCTGTATTTTATAGTTGGCTCTCTGCTAGTCAACATAATAGAGGACAAGGATTTAAACTGTTGTAGTCATCATTCTTAGTCACCTTAACAGTTAAAGTATTTGTTATTTCTAATAAATAAAACATAGCAATGAGTTTAAAAACAGAAAGTAGCATCTTAGAAATGAAGATGAGGTAAAAATAGCTGAGAGCATTTTTAACAGAGAAAAGAGTAGGGGGAGGAGGCTGTTACCCAGTGAAAGTCATAATAACTAAAACTGTGTATTTCAAGTGAAAAAAAAAGAATTTAGTAGATCACTGAGGTTATATAGATAAACTCAGGGTAGAGTTTTGTACATGAGGGCGAAGGGCAGAAAGTGCAGGGGATGTCTTACTAATAAATACATAGGACTAGAACAAATGGTTAGTTATTTGGGGCTGGGAGTGGGGTGGGGTGGGAATCAAATTACATCTGTACATTATGCCAAAATGAATACTCAATGAGTTTAAAAGATAAATTAAAAATTACAACATACTGACATAGATTCACTTTTAAAATTCTACTGTTAATATTTTTATTATATTAAAAGTTTCCAAAAATCAGTAAGAAAAATATTAAAAATCAAAATTGCAAATTTCATAGTAAATACAAATGACTAATAAATATGAGGAGGGATAGATTTTAGTGATTTAGCTTTATAGACAACAAAAAAAATGCAAAAAAGACGTCTTTTCTGGTCTTTCAAATTAGCAAAGATAATTTTTTTTTAAATTCTTGCTAACTTACATTGTTGACACTAATACACCGGTGGTACATCAGTTAGTATAAATTGGTTGACCTTTATGAATTATAAAAAGGCTTGGGGTCCTTAACATTATCACGGTTAACTCCACTTCTAGGAATCTCTCCTAAGGATATAGTCAGAAATTCAAAGATTATATGTAGAGATATTAAAGCATTATGCATAGTTGAAAACATACATGATGCCAGAGAATGTCATCACTGTAGTCCAGACCATTGTCATCTCTTACCTGGGCCACTGCAGCAGCTTCTGATTTTTTGTTTCTAGTTACTGCTGCTTCTGTCCTTTACCATAGTACCAAAAGGGATCATAAAAGGTAAACTGGATTGTGTTATGCCAGATCCCTGTTAGCTATTTTGAAGCTATTAACCTTCAAATAAAACCCACACTTTTACATTGGCTTGCAAGGCCTGATCTATTTTTATTCTGGTTTTTGGCCTTTTCCCCTACCTTCATTGTGTTTCAGCTGCATTGATTGTTTGGTTCTCAAACAAGTCAAAATTCTTTCCAGCTTGCACCAGTTTTTTTCCTTCAGAAATTCTGTCTCAGCCTTGCAAGACCCAACTCCTCATTTTTAAATTTTTGCTTAGTTATTACTCTGTCAGAGAGGCTGCCTCTAACCACCCAGAAAAGTAGATCCCTTTTTGTTACTCTTTTCCTTGGGACCCACTTGTTTTCCTTGATAGCGTGTAAATGGTTGTGTTTTGGTTGCCCTGATGTTTGAATGTAAACCTCCTCTGGTGGTAGGGATGATGGCTGACTTCACTTTTACACCCACTGCCTAGCACTGTGCCAGACAGAAGCCAGTGCTCAGATTTGTGGACTAAAATAGTTCAGTTATGATGAACATACATTATGGACACTATATTCTCAGGCATTAAAAGTAATGTAAAAGAATATTTAAGAGAAAACAGCTCCTAGTGGTCCTTTTTTAGTGGTTCTGCAGTTCTATTTTAGTGGTGAGGAGTTGATGCTTTCATTGCTAGGGCCTGGGTTGGATCACTGGTTGGGAAACTGAGATTCTGCAAGTCATGCAGTGCAGCCAAAAAAAATTAGAAAACAATCCCAAATTACACATACAGTGAGATATAGGTATGTTTAAGAAGAAATAAATTTTTTAAATGACAGCTGGAAAATTAATAAAGTGTTAATAGTAGTTATCTCAATAGTAATATTACAGATGATTTACCTTTAAATTTCTATTTCTCAAGAGATTTCTACAATAAGTAATATAATACTTTGATAATCAGAAAAAGCCCCAAAGGTTATTTTTTTTTTTTTTCCCCAAAGGTTATTTTTTAAGAGAGTTAAAAAAAATATTCTGGACTTTAAAAAAATATGGATCAACAGCATGGTTTTAGCCTTCTAGCCCACATCTTTCAGTCAAGGTCACCTTTTCTAATAGTATAAACATGATTAAGAACTTCTGTCAGAAACTTGTGATCTTAGAGGATATAAATGTGTTTTGGGAAATCAGAGGAAGAAGAGATTACTTCTGACCAGGAAGGTCAAGAGAGGGAAATGGAATGAGCAGAGGTATGAGTTGTACCTGTTTCACGCATACAGAATAGGATTATATTTTATTAAATCTCATAATCCTTTTAGGTACTTAACATGTAAGGCTGCAGTGAGTACCCTTGCACATGTGTTTTTAAATGATTGTGCAGGTATTATCTATGATAGAAAAACTGCCATAAAATGTTACACTGTTTTGGATTTTTACCAGTAGTGTATAAAAAGACCTTTCTCCCAAATCTCTCGAGACTGCTTCTCATTTTGGTTTTTGTCATTCTCATGGCTGGAAAATGGTATCTCATTTCAGTTTGCATTTCTTTGATCACTAGAACGTAAGCCATTTTTTCATGTTTATTAGTCATTTTGTTTTATGAATTGAACTGTCCTTTGACTTTTTAAAAATTTTGTCTTTTACTTGATTGGCAGGAGGACTTTGTGTAAATGGATATTAACCATTTTCTAATATATATTGCAGTTCCTTTTTAGTCTGACATTGCCTTTTCATTTTTATTTATTGTATTTTATATTGTTACTGAGTTTTAATTAACATAACCTAATCTTGATAATCTTTTTCTTGAGAGCTTTGTAGTGTTACATTATACTTTCCCACCCTTCCCATTCTTATATAAAAGTAGTTGGATGGTTTTGTTCTTTGTGTTTGATTTTTTAATCCACTTGGAGTTTATTTTTATGTCTGGTATGAGGTAGGACTCTCATTTATATTCCTGACAGATTTGGTGACATGCTGAGTTTAAGTTAATTTCTTATTTAAAATAAAATGGATCAGGGACTTTCTTGGTGGTCCAGTGATTAAGACTATGAGCTTCCACTGCGGGGAGTACAGGTTTGATTCCTGGTCAAGGAACTAAGTTCGTGTGTGTCACCTGGCCCAGTAGATAAATAAATAAGCCACATGGCCAAATAAGTAATAAATGGACCAATTTTGCTAATTGTGATTCCTGTTAAAAATATTGGGTACTAAGGAAACTGAAACATTAAGAATACCTTCTAGGTAAATTAAATAATTTCAAAATCTTTTAAAGTTTGACAGAAAAATTCTAAGACTGGTTAGTAAAAACTCTAGATGGATTAAATTAATTGTCACTGGATAAAGTTCTGAAACAAGCTTTAAAAGTTTTTTTAAAATGTAGTGTTCTGCCATCAGTTGGACAGATCCAGTAGGAGTGTTGACTTTTGAAGCATTCATTATTTTTCTGTTTAATTTCATTGAAGCAGTTTTAGTACAGATAGGTAACTTAAGACACTCAATGTTTAAATAAATTACAGTATAGCAACTTACTTGTTTCTCTTTACATATTTAGAAGAAAATTCAGATGAATTCCCTGGTGACCGACAGAGAAAGCGCCACAAGTCTGACAGTCTTCCGCTCTCCTTTGACGAAAGCCTTGCTCTGTGTGTGATACGGGAGATATGCTGCGAGAGAAGCAGTAGCAGTGAGTCGACGGGGACGCCGTCAAACCCGGTAACCCCTCAAGTCCGGCTCTGGCATTCCTGATAGGCATTCGGGCAGGGTGTTCATGTATGGCGTGTGATTGCTGCTCTGCGCTTGGTAAATTTTTTTTCTTTCAAATGAAACTATAGATCTTCCCTACTCCTAACCCAGGTTTGGCGAAAAAGGTGGAAGATAATGGAGTTGCACTGGAGTGCGTTGCTAAAATTGGTACCAATGTTAATAGTTTCTAATGTCACCCTACATATTGGAGAATCCGTGGGCCGCTGCACCAAAGATAATCTTAGAATTCTAAACAATTTTGTCTTGAGTATTTATAGTAAAAACACCTTATCACAGCTCTCAGCTGTAATTTGATCTTCACATTTGCCATATGTAGGTCTAGACATCAGGGAAAGTATTTACTAAGGCCATGAAATATTTGTATATTATTGCATGGATGATGGGAAAATATCAGTACTTTTTGATTACTGATAGAATAATTCCAAAGTATTAGCCAGCATTAGTGTTTTTAAGATACCACTGAAGGAGGGTTTGTAAAGAAGTTTTTGCCAACAGGAACACTTAACAAATGGAATATTTTCTTGTCATTATACATTTGTCTTTAAAATGAAATTAAAATTGGAATCTTTATTTGTGATATGGCAATGTCTCATGGCCATTCTGTATATTAGTGATCGTTTTATAGTTTTATAGAATATAAGAACTGAACCAATTATTATAGTAATCATGTTCTTTTTATGTATTCTTGTAACTTTATTATCTTTGAATTTTTTTCTTCTAAAGCAGGGATTTTATTGATAGAGATGCACCCTCTAGATTTAATGTTCAGTAGAGCTGTTACTTGTATAGGCCACTAGATGGCATGATGAACTCTCCTCCAAGAGCAAGTTCTTCATTAGGTAGATATTTGTGCCTTTTCTGTGACAGGTTTCTTTTGGCAGTAATGATACAGTAGTAGTCAAGGTAGATATGATCCTTGCCCTTGTTGGGAGATAGGTCATCAGCAATCAAACAAATAATTTAAACAGTCAATAAATGCTGTGAGAGAAGAAATAGATTCTTGAGAGCAAATATGTGTGATTTAAAAATTGAATCCACCCTGGTAGCTCAGACGGTAAAGCGTCTGCTTACAATGCAGGAGACCGGGTTCAATCCCTGGGTTGGGAAGATCCCCTGGAGAAGGAATTGGCAACCCACTCGAGTATTCATGCCTGGAAAATCCCATAGACCGAGGAGCCTGGTAGGCTACAGTCCATGGGTTCACAAAGAGTCTGACACGACTGAGTGACTTCACTTCACTCACTTAAATTAAACTTGATGTGTCACAAACTTCATGTTTGGATGATTTTATTCCTTACAGATGGTTTTAATACAATAACTATGCCCCATTTAAACTTACAGTCTTTGTTAAAGTTGTTTCAGAATTCTGGCTAAGTGATATTAAAAGGTTTTGTTCATTCTACCCAGAATACTGCCTTGTAACCAAAGCAGTGTAGAGGGTACTTTTTTTGTTAGTCCTATTCTATGCTCTCTTCTAAAAATCCTCTTTATTAAAATAAAGTTGTGTTGTTTTTCAGGTGAAGTCCCGAGTTGCGAAAGCTTTTGGTTGGGTTGATTTTTTTTCTTTCCCTCTTCATTTTGGCTCATCTCACATGAGGTGGTTGTCTGGTGTTGGCATTCATCAGTTTGTGAAGGGAGCTAAAGGAAAGTGCCTTTGCTTCCCATCTTTTTTTTCTTTTGAGTTCAATATATTGGAACTAAGGGCTGTATTCTAGGCTCTATACTAGGCAAATACCATATTTTGTCACCTGAGCAACCTCAAACTCCATTTATAGATGGGAAAACTAAGACTTGGGGTTTCAAATAACTTTAGATCACATAACTAATAATTGTCACAATCGAGATTCAAAAAAACAGATTTTAATATTTTTCCAGATCAAGACTGTCTGATGCTGTTTTAAATACACAGTGTTTAAAAGTTTCTACGTTTTTGTTTTATGAACATCAGGTGAAACTTTTGAAAACTGCCTTAAATTTTGCTTTCTTCATAGAACCCCTTAGGTAGGCATGGGCCAACTTTTTCTGTGAAAGGATGGATAGTTACTGTATTCTGATTTGACTTAAGATTTTAGTGTGATTGTTAATAGAGGACCCCCTCACTTTTTTTTTAGGAATTAGAACTGCAATTTGAATGTTACTTTTAGTATTTTCCTAACATGATTTAAAATATTTTAGTCTTTTGACCTTAGTGGTTATAAAATAATATACCTTGTTTTTATAAATGATTAGTGATCATTTAATCCAAACTCATGTTTCGTGGATGAAATCGTTGTGGCGTTTACAAATTGAATGTGTCTAAGCTTAAAGGCACTTAATGACAAATCTAAAATAAGAATGTATGTATCCTGACTACTAGACCAAAGTACTTTTTCTGTTTCTAGCTTCTGCTTTATGTATGTTCTTACCCTTAGCTACTGATGGCAAATATTACAGGACTGAAGGTCTTAGTTTCTTATACTGTTAATCAGAATTTTAAAATAGGAATCACATGAGCAGATACAAAATTTTTAAAATAAATTTTAAAAATTATATATGAAAGCTCTTCCAAAGAAATTCTCAAAGTTCATTAAATATAAATCATAATTATTGTATGTGTTATAACTACTAGCATCAAGATATAAAGATGATTAGAAATTGTCTTAACTCTTAAAGTATGTGTAATTCAGATAAACATGCATGCAAAATTATGTTTTGTATAATTTGTGTGTGAAAATAATATATGAGTTATTAAAGGTGGGAGTGTTTTTTTAGTTACAGTATTGACAAAGCCTTTGGCAGAAAAGAATGAGCAGGGTTTGAAAACTCAAGTCATTCCAGTTAGGGAGGAATTGTGTGGAAGTTGAAGTTTGGTCTAGAAAATAATCCGGATCTGGCTAATTTTTCATATTTAGTGAAGGGGAAGCAGTGTGTTTAGTTGGAGAAAATATGAAAATGTTAATATAGATGTTACTGTATGTACCTTGAATGCCAAGGGAATTTGGCCTTTTTCTTAAATGGAGTTTTGAACAGAGAAAATATTTATGTAGTCGTAACTCAGAAGCTTAACCTAGTGTAGAATGGGACTGAGGGGAAATTCGGTGCACAGAGGATGAGTTAAGAAGCTGTTACAGGTAATGTCCGTTAAGTCATCTTTTTCTTGCCCCTGATTCTAGGATCTGGATGCTGGTGTAAGTGAACATTCAGGTGATTGGTTGGATCAGGATTCAGTTTCAGATCAATTCAGTGTAGAATTTGAAGTTGAGTCTCTTGATTCAGAAGATTATAGCCTTAGTGAAGAAGGACAAGAACTCTCAGATGAAGATGATGAGGTAGTTTTTTTCTTTTCTCTGATTATATTCTAAAATTCTTATATATGTTCCATATTCATTAGCTGAGATTAAAATAATGTTATCAGATTGCACATCACAATTTTTGACTCTTGATTTATTCAAACTAGAATATTGGTTTGTGGACTTGAGGCTTTGTAATTCCTTGTTGTCTTATTTATATTTTTAAAAATACAGTGTCAAGAAATCAGTAGGCCTTAATGAACATTATAATAGTCTGCTCCTTTTAAAATTAATCCATTTCTCCTTTTTTCACTGTTAATTTACTTTTTATAAAAATAAAGCATGCAATTAAAGTCACATACTACCACCAGATCTGTTTCCTAGAAATGACCAGCTTGAACATTTCTAGCTATTTCACTGTTACTTAATACTTGCATATTTATAAAACAAAACTGCTTGTATTGAAGTTTTTACTTTATTCATTTTAAATATCCTCTGTGTTGACTTTCTGTAGTAGTGGGTGAGGATTTTATTGTCCTCTATTTCTCTCCCTTTGTATTCACTCATTCCATGTGACCTTTGTCTCAGATTTCTCATATATAGCACAGTTGGACCACAGGTTCCACATCTGCAGATTCAACCAAGTGTAGCTTGGAAATATTCAAGTTAAAAAAAAAGATTTCCAGAAAGTTTCAAAATGCAAAACGTGAATTTGCTGTGACCCATCAACTGTTTACATAGCATTCACGTTGCATTTACAACTTTTTACATAATACTTACATTGTATTAAGTATTATAAACAATCTAGAAATGATTATATTATAGAGGAGAATGTGCATAGGTAGTATGCAAATACTGTGCAGTCTTACACAAGGGACTTAGGTGTCTGCAGATTTAGGTATCCTCAGAGGGTCCTGGAACCAGTCTTCCCATAGATACAGAGGGACGACTGTAGTCCATATTGTTTGTTTGGGACTTAACCACTGACAGGTCTTACTGGTTGAAGAAGAAAGGTGGTGAATCGATGCTAATGTTGTTTTGTTTGTTTTAGGTATATCGAGTTACTGTGTATCAGGCAGGCGAGAGTGATACAGATTCATTTGAGGAAGATCCTGAAATTTCCTTAGCTGTAAGTATACATTTATTTTTTTCAAGGAATCAAAAAATAGCTTTGAGATCAAGATTTAAAAAAATATATCTAGTCTCCTACTTCTTGACATAACTTTTATAAACAAAATTGTGAAGTTTTAATGACTTTGGAAGTATTTTTGTTCTTTTATTGGATTGGAATCTGTTGCTACTCTTTTTAGTTTTTTTGTGTGTGCTGGAATTTGAACTTTTAAAGAACTGTATTATGGAAGATTTTGAGTATATGTAGCATAGAGAATAGTGCAGTGTATCTCCTTTATACTTATCATTCAGTTCTAACATTTACCGACATTTTGCCAGTCTTACCAAATATAAATATTTTCATATTAATTTGTATTAGAAAAGACAGGATTTTCTATTAAAGAAATTTGGACTTAAACATTTACATTATGCCTCAGAGTTCTTGAGGTATTGAATGTGTATTTTTTTAATTAAATATTGTTGTTTAATTTTTGTTTTTAATATTGCCTTTTATTTAGGTAGGAAATCTCATTTTTCTCTTTTCTGAGATAGAAACAATTACTAATTATCCAGTTAAAGCGAAAGAGAAATTGTAAAATTTTAGGAAAATACTATACTGTATTAGAAAATAATTCATGTAATTAATTGATTCATTTGATGTCAGGTTGAATTAAATATTTTAGACATAGGTCTTAATTTATCGAACTCCTGAAGTGTGTGTACTCAGTCATGTCCGGCTCTTTGTGACTGCGTGGACTGTAGCCTGCCAGGCTTCTCTGTCCATGGGATTTCCTAGGTAAAGAATATTGGAGTGGGTTGCTGATTCCTTCCTCCCGTATTATAAGACCTTTGTCTTTGGTTTGATCATTTAGTAGAGCGCTGCTTTTACAACTTGAAAGAACCAGTGTGGAAGGATGATTGGTCTCGACCTTTATTGCTAATATCTTATGTCATTTGTCAGGCAACTTAAAAATGGTATATTATTCATGGCAAGATAAACAGGACCTCTATGGCAAGTTTTACATGTACAGTGTTTCAAGCAAGAACAGTGCTTCTGTTAAGGCAGGGAGATGAGGATAGTTCACTGAAGAGGCTTGTGATGTGGAGTTTGTTACCCATATTGCATCATGGGTGGAAAGATTTGGGAAATAAAGTTGAAATAAAGATGAAGCAGTGAGCAGTTACAGAGATGAGAACCCAGAAGAGGATAGATAAGTAAGGGCATGCGTTTTGGCTAGTGACAAGGATGGCAGAGTTCAGCTAGTGGTGATTGCTGAGAACGTTTAGCATTTCCTTTGTGGGTGAAGTTAGGGAACACCCATTTGAGCCCTGGTTTTATAGAACTTCTAAAAGGGATTTAATCAATGGCAAACTGGATAATAGTTTTGTCTAGATGGATATGGTGAACTCTGGGCGAAGTATCAGATTTGAGCTTTTAAGGGAGTAGAGTGGGTATAGGCCTCTACAGAGAAGATCTCATAGCATAGCGCTTGGCTTAAACTAAATGAGGTGGTGCAGTGGTAAAGAATCTGCCTGCCAGTGCAGGAGACGGAAGAGATGTGGGTTCGATCCCTGGGTTGGTAAGCTCCCCTGGAGTAGGAAATGGCAACTTGCTCCAGTGTTCTTGCCTGGAAAACTCCATGGACAGAGGAGTCTGGTGGGCGACATACAGTCCGTGGCGTTACAGTGAGTTGGACACAACTGAGCACACACACACTGTATGTCCGTTTCTTAGGGATTCCCAGGTGGGTCCTGCCAGTGCAGGAGATGTGAGATTGACCCCTGGGTCAGGAAGATCCCCTGGAAGAGAAAATGGCAATCCAAGTATTCTTGCCTTGAAAATCCCATGGACAGAGGAGCCTGATGGGCAATAGTCCATGAGGTTGCAGAGTTGGACATGACTGAGCACACACACTAAATGAACCAACCGTATCTGTAACTTTATAGGTACATGTTAAGGTCATGGTGAATACGGTTTTCATTTTAGAATTTTTCAGCATAGTTTGGCTGGAAAAAATAGGTATTTACAAAATCATGTTTGAGGAAAGACTTACTGTTTTATATAAAACATGAAATGCTGAAATTTGAGTTGTATGATAAACATTTTGCCTTAGACATATTGAACAAGTTGCTAGCATTGCTGGATTGGTTATTGAAGGGTTATAGAAGCTAACTCTCTTGTTTCCTTGAAGGACTATTGGAAGTGTACTTCGTGCAATGAAATGAATCCTCCCCTTCCACCTCATTGCAACAGATGTTGGGCCCTTCGTGAAAACTGGCTTCCTGAAGATAAAGGAAAAGATAAAGGGAAAATGTCTGAGAAAGCCAAACCAGGAGACTTGATGCAAGAAGAAGAGGGCTTTGATGTCCCTGACTGTAAGAAATCTACGGTCAGTGATTCTAGAGAATCATGTGTTGAAGAAAATGATGATAGAATCACACAAGCCTCTCTTTCTCAAGAAAGTGAGGACTATTCTCAACCATCGACTTCTAATAGCATCATTTACAGTAGCCAAGAAGATGTCAAAGAGTTTGAGAGAGAAGAAGCACAAGACAAAGAAGAAAGCGTGGAGTCTAGTTTTCCCCTTAATGCCATTGAACCTTGTGTAATTTGCCAGGGTCGACCTAAAAATGGTTGCATCGTCCATGGCAAAACAGGACATCTTATGGCATGCTTTACATGTGCAAAGAAGTTAAAAAAAAGGAATAAGCCCTGTCCAGTATGTAGGCAACCCATTCAAATGATTGTGCTAACTTATTTCCCCTAGTTGACTACCTGTAAAAACAGAATTATATATTATAAGCCTAAAAATTTAGATGTGAAATTTATTTTTTTAGCTGTATCAAAGCAAGAAAATACTTTACATGCAGATTTCTTCCCAATAGTGATTATTCCTTTTAGGAAAATGACTATTCTGTTGCTATTTTATATTTGGCTTTCAGTGTAACTTAGATTGGATTTAGTACCTTTCATGTAAAAAAAAAAGTTCCTGTGAAAGATTTAATATTTAAATTTTAGATACTCTTAAAGCTTCCAATCCTTCGTTTCTGTAGTCTTTCAGAGACGCTTAAAATACTGTAAGTCTCTTACATACGATGATTTGGAACCTTTAAGTTGTGAATTTGCTTCTTTTTTTTTTTTTTTAAGTTGTGAACTTTCAAAGATGCAGACCCGCACTTGGACATTCAGCCACTGAGCTCACGAGTCTTTTGTGTGTCGCCGTACGCGTGCACCCTCTGCGGCTGGTGCTTCTGTGTACTGTACACGACTGTGCGGAGCACAGTAGTACAGTGTTTTTTTATTTAAACCTCGGGATGTCCAGAAGCAAGTGTTAGAGCTGGGGTGATGTAGCTGTTACTGCTGAGAAGCCCCAAGTGAGGGGAAGGAAGTGGCAACCCAGTCCAGTAATCGTGCCTGGAAAACCCCATGGACAGAGGAGCCTGGCAGGCTCCACAGTCCATGGGGTTGCAAGAGTCACACCCGACTTAGCAACTAAACCATCCACCACTACAAAGGGGATATGTCTCATAGTGTCTACAAAGGTTATTTGCCCTATGCAGCAGGAGTAGCTAGTTTTTTTGGGGGAGGGTGGGAGTCAAGGAAGACTTGGGGTTATTTTTTCATTTTATACTTACCCATAATGACCACTGTTTTGACCAGTCCTGTTAAACCACGAAAATGAATAAAACACTCTAAGTTTCATATGGCCAAGTTAAAGAAAGTACTGAGTGGTAACCGTGGACGTGAAAGTGAAAACAGTCGAGAGAGTGGACTGACATGAGGGAAAAAGTAGCTGAAGAACCAGAGAGGTTCCCAACACAGGAAGCAGCACGGGGCTTTTCCGTGAGGAGGCGCCGTCCGCTCTTGAGGCCCAGGAGCTAAATGCAGACCAGCACACGAGGCGAGAAGGTTGCCGCTGCCGTTCAGAACGCACTCCAGCGTCACCGTGTCCTTTTATGAGGAGGAAAAGCAGCTGCCACCGAGACATTCCTGGGTGGTTCTTCCGAGAGGGTAGACAGAAGTGAGCCCAGTAGGGAACCCGAGCCTGCCGTCAGCGTCAGGCGTGGGTGCAACGGCAGCTTGCTTCTCTCCTGTTGCTGGCCGTCCTTCGGCTCGACCGGCTCCCGCCCCCTCTCCCTCCAGTCAGTGACTCTCCTTGCCTAGTCACTTGCTGCCAGTCCTGGGTACCGTCTGAAGTGTAACGGTATAGTCTGCTGTTGTAGTTTTTTAAGGTACTGCTCTGTAAGATGAAAAGGATTTTATTTTTTGTTTTTGTTTTTGATGTATTATTTGCGTGAAAAGGATTATAAACGTATTACAATATAGTGCTATGTAGCCAGTTGTGTTAGTTGGGTACCTAGGCTAACTCAGTTGAACTAAGGAACATATTGGACTTAACAAATGTGCTCTTAGAACTTGTTTGTATGTAGGGGCCTTACTGCACTCTTTCTAGATGAAAGAAATACTGGTGCTGCGTAAGTACAACTTACATATTACTCACTCTCCAGTCTCTTTGACACGGTCGAGGGTAGAATAAACAGAAGACTTTGTGTTTATACCAGCTGAAAATGTCATAACCTCTCTAAATTGTCCAAAAATTATACATTATTTTAAGAATGACAGAATCAGAACAAAATTCTAAAATAACTCTCAAACTGTATAGAGTAACATCTTGATTTATATTAAATCTTCAACAGACTAGTGAAAGTAACTTTGATTTACAAGGTCCCAGTGGTTTTCTCCTATATATGATAGTTGTACATAATCGAGTGAGGATAACAAAATCAACTGAACTGTGAGTTTAGGGTAGAACTGAGGGATAGTTTGTACAGCAGTTACAGAGCGTGGTATTAAACTTTAAAAATAACTCCCCTTCACACACACATACGACTTACCCATGTGTAGACAGGTAGGGAATGGCTGAATGGATCAGTACTTTAGCCAGAGTGTTCCTCAAATAGAGTAAAGCTTAATTTGGGGTTTATAATACATAAGCTAGGACTAAGTAGGATTGATCTCTGAGGAGAAAAAGATTATGAATACTGTATAGTCTTCTCCGTAGCTGTGAGTTCCACATCCATGAATTTTAACTTGGTTGGGAAATAGGAAAAAGATTCCAGAAAGTTTCAAAAAAAAAACTTGAATTTGTTGTACACTTTCAACTACATAGCCTTTGTGTTATATTAGGTGTTATAAATAATCTAGAGATTTAAAAGTATATGGGAGAAGGAGAACTTTTGCAAAAGTTATGTGCAAAACCATAGTAGTTTTTTTTTTTTTTTTTTTGCTTTTGTGGTGTGTTTTTTTTTTTTTTTTTTTTTTAACCATAGTATTTTATATAAGGGATTTGAGCTGTTTCAGATTTTGGTATCCCAGGGATCGGGGGGAATCTTAGAACCAATCCCCTGTGGATACTAAAGGACAGCTGTACATTCAGGATGTATTAGTCAAAAAGTATGGTATTTACAAAACATTCGAACTGTTGCAAATAATTTCATTCAACATACATTAACATACATGCATTACTAATGCAGTCTAGATTGTCTAAATATTTTGATGTAACATGTATTTATTGATTTACAAATAAAAGATCTACTAAGTGCTTAAGAATTGTTTAAAAAATGTGGTTATTGGCTCTTATAAGCAGTTTTCCCATAATGAGTTTTTTATTCCAGTTTTATTGAGATATAATGGATATAATGGACCTTGGAAGGACTGATGTTGAAGCTAAAACTCCAGTACTTTGGCCACCTCATGTGAAGAGTTGACTCATTGGAAAAGACCCTGATGCTGGGAGGGATTGGGGGCGTGAGGAGAAGGGGACGACAGAGGATGAGATCACTGGATGGCATCACCTACTCGATGGACATGGGTTTGTGTAAGCTCCAGGAGTTGGTGATGGACAGGGAGGCCTGGCGTGCTGCGATTCTGGGGTTGCAAAAAGTCTGACACGACTGAGCAACTGAGCTGAATGGACATACATTACTCTGCTGTAAGATATTACAGCATAATGATTTGACTTATTAATAACATTAAATGATTATTACAGTACAGTGAACAGCCATTATTTTAAATAGATAAATTACAATGACAGAAGTTTTGTTCTTGGGATGAGAACTCAGGGTTTATTCTCTTTAATGTAGAATATACAGCAGTGTTAATTACATTTATCATGTACATTATATCTTTAGTACTTACAGCTGGAAGTTTGTACTTTTGTACTGCCTTCATCCATTTCCCCTCCCCCAACTCCCCACCTGATAACCACAAATCTTTTTCTGTTTGGTTTTTTTAATGAAATATAAAGACCTGTGTTAGTTCCTGTTATACAACAAAGTGCTGTGGTATTCTATACATTTTCAAATGAACACAATGTCTCATTATGATATATTACTATACAAAGATGTTACATAGTTATGCCTGTTGTTCATACACTGTAGATTTCACACCATGAGTCATTTACTTTGCAACTAAATATTTGTACCTGTTAATCTCCCTCACATTTCTTTCCTCCTCTGATCTCTCTGTGGCAATCAACCCTTTCTGATTTGTTGTGTTCATTTTTTAGATTCCACATATAATGAAAGCGTGCAGTGTTTGTATTCTCTGACTTATTTCACTTTGCATAATGCCCTCTAGGTCTGTCCATATTGTTACAAATAGCAAGATTTTATTCTTTTTTATGGCTAATCTTGTACAGTGTGTGTACTACATCTCTACATCTCTACTCCTGCATTGATGGATACTTGGGTAGCTTTCATATCTTTGCTGTTGTAAATAGCGCTGGAAACATTGAAGTGCATGTGAATTTTTGACTTAGTGCGTTTGGTGTTTCAAGGTATATACCTGGAGTGGAGTTGCTGGATGATCTGGTAGCTCTATTTTTAGTTTTTTGAGGAAGCTCCATGCTGTTTTCTGTAGTGGCTGCACCACTTCATCGGCCCACCGAGAGTCCAAGGAAGGATTCCCTTTTTTCCACAACCTCACCAACACTTATGTGCTGTCTTGATAATAGCCATTCTGATAGGTGTGAGGTGAGATCTCATTGTGATTTTGATTTTCATTTCCCTGATTAGTGATGTCGAGCATCTTTTCATGGGCTTGTTGGCCATCTGTATGTTGTCTGTAGAGAAATATCTGTTCAGATCCTCTGCCCATTTTTCAATACGACTGTTTTTATTGAACTCCTTAATCTATTTTGAATTTATTTTTGTGAATGGTGTGAGAGAGTAGGCCAGTTTCTTTTGCGTGTAGTCGTCCAGATTTCCTAACAGCGCTTTTTCAGAACGTCTTATTTTTGGCTGTGCAGGTTCTTGGCTGCCGCACACGGGCTTTCTCTAGTTGTGGTGAGAGGAGACTGCTCTGTAGTGACCAGTGCGGTGGCTTCTCTTGCTGAGCACTGGCTCCGGGGCTCGAAGGCTCAGTAGGTGGCGTTTGAGCTTAGTTGCCTCGCAGCATGTGGCATCTTCCTGGACCAGGGACTGAACTGGCGTCCCTTGCGTTGCAAGGCAGATTCCTAAGCACTAGACTACCAGGGAAGCCCCCAACACCCCTTATTGAAGTGGTTGTGTTTTTCTCATTGTGTATCCTTGCCACTTTGTCATAGATTAATTGACCGTAAGTGTGGGTTTATTTCTGGGCTCTGTATTCTGTTCCACTGACCTGTGTGTCTGTGTTTGTGCCGGTGCTATCCTGTTACGATAACTATAGCATTATTGTATGGTTTGAACCAGGGAGTGTGAGGCCCCCAGCTTTCTTCTTTTTCCTCAAGACTGTTCTGGCTGTTCAGGGCATGCCTGTTCTCAGTGAAAAATACCATTTTGGCTGTTCAGGGGGTGTGTGTGTGTGTGTGTGTGTGTGTGTGCTCAATGAAAAATACCATTTTGTGTGTGTGTGGTGTGTGTGTATTTTCTCATACAAGTTTTATAATTAGTTGTAGTTCTGTGGAAAATACCATTAATATTTTAATAAGGGTTGAATTGACCTGTAGAGTTCCTTTAGTAGTATATAGTCTTTTTAAACAAATCCTTCCAGTCCGTGAACACGGTGTATCTTTCCATTTATCTGTATCATCTTCAGTTTCTTTTATTGATGTCCTATAGTTTCCCAGTACAAAGTCTTTAACCTCCACAGTCACATTAGTCTTAAATATTTTATTCCTTTTGGTGCAGTTCTAAATGGGGTTGTTTCTTAATTTCTCTTTCTAATGGTTTGTTGTTAGTGTATAGAAATGCAACAGGTGTCTGTATATTGATTTTTGTCTCTGGCAGCTTTACCAAATTCATTGAGCTATAGTAGTTTCTGTGGGCGTCTTGAGAATTTTCTCTGGTGTGCTCTGCAACTTGCAAGATCTTTGTTCCCTGACCAGGAATCCAAACCCAGGGCCCCCAAATTCTCACCACTAGACCGCTAGGGAATTCCCAGAATCTTCTGTGTATAGTATCATGTCATCTGTAAACAGTGCCAGTTTACTTTTTTTGCAATTTGGATTCTTTCTATTTCTTTTTCCTACCTGATTGCTATGACTAGGACTTCCAATAATATCTTGAATGAAAGTGGCAGGAGTGGGCATCACTGTCCTGTTCCTGTTAGAGAAGATGCTTTTGCCTTTTGACCACTGAGTATGATGTTAGCTGTGGGCTTGTCAATTATGGCCTTTATTGTTTTGAGGTATGTTCCCTCTATACCACTTTGTTGAGTTTCTATCATAAATGAATGTTGAATCTTGTCATATTTTTCTACATCTGTTGAGATGATCATATGATTTTTGTTCTTCAGTTTGTTAATGTGTATCCCTTTGATTAATTTGCCGATATTAGTCCATCCCTGGGATAAATGACATTTGATCTTGGTGTATGATCCTTTTAATGAATTGTTGAATTCTGTCTGCTAATATTTTGTTAAGTTTTGCATGTGTGTTCATCAGTGATACTGACCTGTAAATTTCTTTTTCAGTGTTATCTTAGGTTTTGGTAGCAGAGTGATACTGGTCTTGTAGAATGAGTTTGGAAATGTTGCTTCCTCTCCAGTTTTTTGAAATAGCTTGAGAAGGATAGGTGTTAACTCTTCTCTGGATGATAGAATTCACCGGGGAAGCAGTCTGGTCCTGAATTGTGTTTTCTGAAAGTTGTTTTATTACTGGTTCAGGGTTATTCCTGGTAATTAGTTCAGTCTGAGGAGATTGTACATTTCTAGGAATTTATTATTTCTTTGAGGTTGTCCATTTATCAGTTTATAATTATTTGTTGTAATCTCATGATCCTTTGTAATTCTGTTATGTCAATTGTAACTTTCCCCTTTTCATTTCTGATTTTATTGATTTGGGCTCTCTTTTGTTATTGAGTCTGGTTAATCTTTTCAAAGAACCAGCTCTTAGTTTCATTAATCTCTTGTTTTTTAAATCTCTGTCTCTTTTATTTCTGCTCTAATCTTTTATTTCCTTTCCTTCTGCTCACTTTGGGTTTTATTTGTTCTTCCTTTTCTAGTTCTTTTAGGTGTAAGAATAGGTTGTTTATTTGAGGTTTTTTTTTTTTTCTTTCCTGAGATAGGCTTGTAGCACTATAAACTTTTCTCTTAGAACTGCTTTTGCTGCATCCCATAGATTTTGGATTGTTTTGTTTTTGTTTTCATGTCCAGGTATTTTTGAGTTCCTTTTTTTGTTGGTATCTTCAGTGATCCATTGATTGTTTAGTAGCATATCGTTTAGTGTCACATTTACAGTTAATGTGATTACTGATAGGGACTTGGGGCCGTTTTGTTAATTGTTTTGAAATGTTTGTGTGGTTTTTTTTTTTTTTGCAGTTTTTTTTTTCCCTTGTATTTATTTTCTAGTCTCCTCATATTGTAGTCAGAAAAGATGATACGATTTCAGTTTTGTTAAATTTATGGAAACTTGTTTTGTGGTGTCTCGCAAGTCCCTTAGTATGTATTACCCTGTTTCTCCCTTTGTGTCTGTTAATCATTGCTTTATGTGCTTAGGTGCCCCAGAGTTCCGCGCATTTACTACTGTTAATGCCTTCTTAGGTTTGTCCTTTTATCATTATGTATTGTCCTTAGTCTCTTGTGAGAGTCTTTATTTTCAAGCTTATTCTGTCTGATATAAGCATTGCTTCCTCATTCCCCCCCACCCCCTTTTTCACGGAATGCGTGTTTTCCCATGTACTTACTTCCTGTTTCCTCAGATTTGAAACAGGCCTCAGGCAGCGTGTATATTGGTGGTGGTTCGTATCTGTTCAGCCATTCTGTGTCTTTTGACTGGAGCATTTAGTTCTTTTACCTTTAATGTGATTTTTAATAGGTATGTACTTAATGCCATTTTGTTAATTCTTTGAGGGTTTTATAGTTTTTGGCCCTAGTTCTCTTCCCTTGTGATTTGAAGACTCTTTAATATTATTATGTTTTAATTCCTTTTTTCTGTGTATCTATTACAGGTTTTTGGTTTTCTGATAACCATAAAGTTATCTATCTCCCTACCTGCCTATTATTTTAAGTTGCTGATCTCTTCAGTTCAAAGGCATTTTAACAATCCTGGCATTTTTACTGACCGTTTCCCCCCCTGTTTACTGTTTTTGATGTCATATTATACATCTTTTTTTCTGTACCCCCCTAACTACTTATTGTGGATATAGGCAATTTTACTATTGATAATTTTGTCTTTGTTACTTTATAAATTTGCCTTTACCAGTGAGATTTTTTTTTCCTTTTGTAATTTTTATTTTTCTAGTTGTGCCCCACCCCCTAGCCTGCCCCCCTTAGGAAGTCTGTTTAACGTTTCTTGTAAGCTGGTTTGGTAGTACTGAACTCTTAGCTTTTGCTTGTCTGTAACATGCTTGATCTCTCCATCAAATTTGAGTGAAAGCCTTGCCAGGTTTTTTGTGTGTATGTGTGTGTGTTTTTTTCCCTTTCCTCCCAATACCATAATATTGTATATTAGACAATGTATACTTTAAGTATATTGTGCCATTCCCTTCTCACCTGCAGAGTTTCTGCTGAAAAGTCAGCTGATAGCCTTATGGGAGTTCCCTTGTTCTTAACTAGTTGCTTTTGCTTTGTAGCTTTAATATTCTTTAACTTTTGCGTTGGTGTGGTCTTCTTTGAGTTTGAGACGCTCTTGGCTTCCTGGACCTGGATGTCTGTTTCCTAGCCTAGGGAAGCTTTTAGCTATTATGTCCTCAGATGGATTCTCTGTCCCTTCCTTCCTTCTGAGATTCCTGTAATGTGAATGTCGCTCCACTAGATGCTCTCCCTCAGGTCTCTTAAACTCATTTTCTTTCTTTTTTTAAAATTGAAATATAGTTGATGCACAATGTAAGTTTCAGGGATAGAACAGTGATTCACAATTTTCAAAGATTATGTCCTATTTATAGTTACAAAATATTGGCTATATTCTCTGTATATATTCTTGTAACATTTTATACATTGTGGTTTGTACCTCTTAATCTTCTACCCCTATCTTGCCCTCCCCTCTCCCTTTTCCCCTCGCCCCTCTGGTAAACACTAGCTTGTTTTCTATATGTTTCTTTTTGTTATATTCACAAGTTTTATTTTTTAAACTCCCCATATAAGTGATAGCATACATTATTTTGGCTTTCTCTGACTTACTTTACTAAACATAACACGGTTCACGTCCATTCATGTTGTTGCAAACAGCAGAGTTTCATTCTCTTATGGCTAAGTAGTATTCCATTGTGCGTATGTGTGTGTGTGTACACACCATATCTTACCTGTCCATTTGTTGATGGACACTCGGGTTGCTTCCATACCTTGGCTATTGTGATAATGTTGCTGTGAACACTGGTGTCCTCATTTCTTTTTGTTTGCTTGCTCTTTATGTTCCACTCCAGTGATTCCCACTGCTGTCTTCTAGCCTGTGGATCCACTCCTCTGTATTGTCTAGTGTACTATTGATTCCTTCTAGTGTATTTTTTATTTCAGTTACTATATTCTTCGTCTCTGGCTCTTCTTTATATTTTATAATTCTTTGTTAAGACTGTCTAACGTTTTGCTCTGTTCACCCACAGCACTTTGTCTCAGGTACGGAACATCATTGTGACCACGACCTGGTGACTAGGGCTGTATGCCGCAGGCGTGCCCCCCTTTGTGCCTGAGCTGTTCTGTTGTGGTGAGCTGATTACTGTGTGCCATCTGATGGATGCGGCTGGCCCAAGCCCAGCTGGTTTCCAGGCCTTGCCTTGTGCAGAGGCTGCCATTTGCTGGTGGGTGGGGCTTTGGGGGATCCTGGGCTCCAGCTAGTCCACCAGTGGGGTGAGCAGAGTGGCGTGGGGGGTCGTGGGGAATGAGAGGGGTGAGTGTGTCCCAGATCTAATGTTGGCTTGTGGGCAGGGCCGGTCGCCGACATAGCTGGCTGCCAGGTCTGGGGTGTGGTGTTGGCTCACTGGTGAATGAATGGGCCTGGATCCTGGGGCAGCTGACTAAGGGTTACACGGTGTCTTGGAGTTGGTGTCTGCCTGCTGGTGGGTGGGACTGGGGCTTCCTGGGGCTGGTGGTGTCTTGCAGGGAGACCGTGCTGGAGCTAATGCCAACTCACTGGTGGGCAGAACTGGGTTCCCAGGACTCTGGCTGCAAGGCCCCGAAAGTCCTAGAGCTGGTAGTGTTCTGCTGGTAGGTGGGGCTGTATCCTGGACCAGCTAGCTGCGGGTCCCACGGCGTCCCAGAGCTGGTTTTAGCCTGCTGCTGGGCAGGCTTGGGCCCAAGGGGTCCTGCGGCAGGTGCAGGCCTCCTGGTAGGTGGGCTGGGTCTTGATACGGTAGGGTGCAGGGTTGAAGTAGTCCCAGGTCTGCTATCTGCTTGCTGGTGGGCAGGGCCAAGGCCCAGGGTGTCTTGGGGCTAATGCGGATGCACTGGGAGGCAGATCCAGGACCTGAGGTCTTTAGCCCAGGGTCCTGAGGGTCCCAGAGTTGATGTTTTGTCCTGTTGGTGGGTGGAGTGGTGCCCATAGGATCCTGGGTCTACCTACTGATGGGTGAGCTTGGTCCTGTGAGTAGGGCCCATTGGTGGACCCAACCAGGGTCTGAGCCCTCTGGTAGAGATAGCCAGGTCCTGGGTTGACTGTGGGCTCCGGGGGTCATAAGGCAGCAGGCCTGTTGGTGGTGGGACTCTTGCTCCACCTGGTTAGCTGCTTGGCCTGGGCATCCCAATACTGATGCCAACAGGCTGGTGGGAGGGGCTGGATCCTGAGGCGAATACTAGAGAGAGGACTCCAAAATGGCACTTGCCAGCACCCGTGTTCATGTGATAGAACAAGCTCCCAAAGATAGTTGTGCCAGTGTCTGTGTCCCCAGGAGAAGCTGCAGTTGCCTCCTGCCTCACCAGGAGACTCCAAGATCAGATGGTGGATCTGACTCAGGCGCCTTTCAAATTACTGCTTCTGGCCTGAGTCCTGGAGTATGTGAGAGTTTGTGTGCATCTTTAAGAGTGGGGTCTCTACTTCCCACAGTCCTCTGGCTCTCCCAGAAGTAAGCCCTGCTGGTCAGTTGTTCTAAGGGCCCATCCTGGTGCAGGATTCTCTGGGCTGGGGAGCCCACTGTGGAACTTGGACCACTCACTCCATGGGAGAACCTCTGCAACTTTAATTATCCTCCCATTTGTGGGTCATTCACCTGGGGGTATGAGTTTTAGCTATATTGCATCACCTGCCCTCTTACATATCTTCTTGCATTTCCTTCTCTATATTCTTTTGTTGAAGATATTTGCTGCTAGTCTTCCAGTTTTCTCTTATCAGTAGTTTCCCTGTTGTAATTTTGGTGTGCCTGTGGGAGGAGGTGAGCTCAGGGTCTTCCTACCCTGCTATTTTGGCCACATCTCCATTATAATGAGTCTTGTTAAAAATTATATTTGAGTATTGCCTATTTGGGTAATCAGAGGCACTAGTGGAAATACGCTGCTGCTTTTAGAATGGCCATGCCTGCCCACTATGGAAGTACACATATCTGGGCAGCGTGACCCAGTTGGGAGCTTGTAAGGCATGGAATAAGGCCAACTTGAGAATAATGACACAATTTAGTAGGGCCACGAGATGCTGTGGTCTCCCTATCTTATTCATTTGTGTTACCATATGGCAGGCTGGCTTAAGTAGTTTCTCAACAAGTGGTACTTCTGAACAGTCTGAAAGGGATGTAGCTAGGGCATGGATGGGACTAGGATTAGCTACCCTGTCCCTTGTCATCATGAAAGGTGCTGTTGTAATTGCATGTGACTTCTGTGTGTTGTCTGTGAACCTAAATTCCATGAGGCCAAGAATGTCTCCTTGACTGTGATATACATACAAGTGCTTAATAAGAGTTTATTGATATTGAATGAGTCTAAGCACT
This sequence comes from Dama dama, assembly GCF_033118175.1. Taxonomy (NCBI): domain Eukaryota; kingdom Metazoa; phylum Chordata; class Mammalia; order Artiodactyla; family Cervidae; genus Dama; species Dama dama. Next base: position 60,052,244 of record NC_083683.1, on the reverse strand, counting down.
GGGACGTGAGTCTTGAAGCTGGCTTTAAAGCAGGAGATTGTGGGTCCCAAAGGCAAACCAAGGTTAGCTGTTGGCATAACTTAGTTTAGGTTTTTAACTTTGTTGTTCAGCTGTTAAGTCTGATTTTTTATTTTTAAATTTGTTGTTCAGTTGCTAAGTTGCTAATGCAGGGTTGGTTTCCTTTAGGATTGACTGGTTTGATCTCCTTGCTGTCCATGGGACTCTCAAGAGTCTTCTCCAGCACCACAATTTGAAAGCATTAGTTCTCTGGCGCTCAGCCTTCTTTATGGTCCAACTCTTACATCCATACATGACTACTGGAAAAACCATGTTCTTCAGTCACTGTGTCCAACTCTTTGTGACCCCATGAAATGCAGCACGCCAGGCTTTTCTGTCCATCACTGTCTCCCTGAGTTTCCTCAAACTCGTGTCCATTGAGTCAGTGATGCCATCTAACGAGTTCATCCTCTGTCACTCCCTTCTCTTGCCCTAAATTTTTCCCAGGATCAGGGTCTTTTCAGTTAGTCAGCTCTTTGCATCAGGTGGCCAAAGTATTGAAGCTTCAGCATCAGTTCAGTTCAGTAGCTCAGCTGTGTCCAACTCTTTGCATCCCCATGGACTGCAGCACACCAGGTCTCCCTGTCCATCATCAACTCCCAGAGTTTACCCAAACTCATGTCCATTGAGTCAGTGATGCTATCCAACCATCTCATCCTTTGTCATCCCCTTCTCCTCCTGCCTTCAATTTTTCCCAGCATCAGGGTCTTTTCCAATGAGTCAAGTCTTCACATCAAGTGGCCAGAGTATTAGAGTTTCAGCTTCAGGATCAGTCTTTCCAATGAACACTCAGGACTGGTCTCCTTTAGGATGGTTGGTTGGATCTCCTTGCAGTCCGAGGGACTCAAGAGTCTTCTCCAACACCACAGTTCAAAAGCATCAATTCTTTGGCACTAAGCTTTCTTTATAGTCCAACTCTCACATCCATACATGACTACTGGAGAAACCATAGCCTTGACTAGACAGACTTTTGCTGGCAAAGTATAATGTCTCTGCTTTTTAATATGCTGTCTAGGTTGGTCATAACTTTCCTTCCAAGGAGTAAGCGTCTTTTAATTTCATGGCTGCAGTCATCATCTGCAGTGATTTTGGAGCCCCAAAAAACTTAAGTCTGCCACTGTTTCCACTGTTTTCCCATCTATTTCCCATGAAGTGATGGGATTGGATGGCATGATCTTAGTCTTCTGAATGTTGAACTTTAAGCCAACTTTTTCACTCTCCTCTTTCACTTTTATCAAGAGGCTCTCTAGTTCTTCACTTTCTGCCATAAGGGTGAAGTCATCTGCATATCTGCGGTTATTGATGTTTCTCCTGGCAATCTTAATTCCAGCTTGTGTTCCATCCAGCCCAGCATTTCTCATGATGTACTCTGCATATAAGTTAAAGAAGCAGGGTGACAATATACAGCCTTGACGTACTCCTTTTCCTATATGGAACCATTCTGTTGTTCCATGTCCAGTTCTGTTGCTTCCTGATTTGCATACCGATTCTTAAGAGGCAGGTCAGCATCAGTCCTTCCGATGAATATTCAGGGTTGATTTCCTTTAGGATTGACTGGTTTGATCTCCTTGCTGTCCAAAAGACTCTTAAGAGTCTTCTTCAGCATCACAGTTTGAGGGTGTCAGTTGTTCAGTGCTCAGCTGCCTTTATGGTCCAACATCCATACGTGACTACTGGAAAAACCATAACTTTGACTATATGGACCTTTGTAAAAGGCTTTGGCAAAGTCAATGAATCAGAAGTAGGTGGATTTGGTGAATTTCCTTGCGTTTTCTATGTTCCAGCTTATGTTGGCAATCTGAAGGGCATGTCCCTGCTAGTTAGGGCCTGACAAAATGTGGTCCACTGGAGAAGGGAATGGCAAACCACTTCAGTATTCTTGCTTTAAGAACCCCACAAACAGCATGAAAAGGAAAAACCATGGATTTGGTTTACGTATAGACCTCTGTTGGGAAATTGATGTCTCTGCTTTTTAATAAGCTGATAGCTTATTAGGTTTGTCATAACTTTTCTTCCAAGGAGCAAATGTCTTTTAATTTCATGGCTGCAGTCACCATCCATAGTGATTTTAGAAGCCAAGAAAATAAACTCTGTCACTGTTTCCACTTTTTCAACCCTTTTATTTGTCATGAAGTGATGGGACCGAATGCCATGATCTTTGTTTTTTGACTGTTGTTTTAAGCCAACTTTTTCACTCTCCTCTTTCACTTTCATCCAGAGGCTCTTTAGTTCTTCTTCACTTTCTGCCATAAGGGTGGTGTCATCTGCATATCTGAGGTTATTGATATTTCTCCTGGCAATCTTGATTCCAGTTTGTGCTTCATCCAGCCCAGCATTTGTCATGATGTACTCTGCATATAAGTTAAATAAGCAAGGTGACAATATACAGCTTTGTATTCCTTTCCCAATTCTGAACCAGTCCATCCCATGTCCAGTTCTAACTGTTGCTTCTTGACCTGCATACAGATTTCTCAGGAGACAGGTAAGGTGGTCTGGTATTCCCATCTCTAAGAATTTTCCAGTTTATTATGATCCACAGTTAGAGGCTTTTGTGTAGTCAATGAAGCAGAAGTAGATTTCTTTGGGAATTCCCTTGCTTTTTCTATGACCCAGCAGATGTTGGCAATTTGATCTCTGGTTGCCCTGCCTTTTCTAAATCCAGCTTGTACATCTGGAAGTTCTTGGTTCATGTAGTGTAGAAACCTAGCTTCAAGGATTTTGAGCATTACTTTGCTAGCATGTGAAATCAATTAATTGTATGGTAGTTTGAACATTCTTTGGCGTTGCCCTTCTGTGGGATTGGAATGAAAACTTACTGGTCCCATGGCCACTGCTGTGTTTTCCAAATTTGCTGATATATTGAGTACAGCTCTTTAACAGCATCATTTTTTAGGATTTTAAGTAGCTCAGCTGAAATTCCATCACCTCCACTAGCTTTGTTCATAGGAATGCTTCTTAAGGCCCACTTGACTTCACACTCCAGGATGTCTGGCCCTAGGTGAGTACTTTTAATAAATGTTTTAAAGCTACTGATTAGATCTGTAGGTTCATGACAGTAACTGCAAATATTCATTGTATTGTGAAAAGGTGATAGTTGCATTTTCTGGTTATTTGGATTCTGAATTGTGTTTTTTTTATTTAGTTTACTAATTTTTTTTATTTACTAAAAATTATTTTTTAGTAATACTTATTTTCAAAAATTATATTTTAGTAATTTCTTTAAAAACTTGCTTAAAAGTTTGTGGCCATATTGTCTATCACACAGCCAGTTTTCAATAATATAGGGAATTTTTGACATTTACAAATACTGCTTTAAAAAGGTAAATATCTGAAAGCACCAGCACGTTTAGAAGTTGCTCAGAAGTGTTTAGTATAATGGCAAATTGTACAATGAACTATTAACAGGAACTAGCAAAGAGAAACAGAAAATAGAACAAGGGCAGTGTGAAGTGACAAGCAATTGTGAGAGTCCCCATGTGGTTAGTAGTTTACGACTATGAAATGCATGTGAAATTATATATTAAAATATTATTACAATATTATTATTTTGGATAAGAGCACCATAATTGATTGTTTTTAGGAGCGTGGTGATCCTAAAACATCCTTGAATTCTTACCATTCTCTTCTAAAACTCTCCTTTATAAATTCCTGTTTTAAAAAATTGATCAGTGTTACCTTCTGTCTCTCTCAGCATGGCTTACAAGGTCTTAGTTCCTCCACCGGGGATGGAACCTGGGTCCCTGGCAGTGAAAGCAGGGAGTCTTAACCGCTGGACCACCAGGGAATTCCCAATGTTGCCCTCTCTCCCTGTTTCAGTCCTACAGATCTGCCTTCAGAATACAACTATTTAGATGTTCACCCAACCACTTAAGGTCATCTTATCAAAATATCTTTCATATTCTAAATTTCAAAATTTCAACCTTTTCAGAAGATTTTTTTTTACTATCATGTTAGGTGGATTTCATTTATTTCTCAGTTAAGTTTCAGTATTTTTATATGCTTATTTTTGGTTCACACCTTCCCAGCCCACATCCTGTACTAGGCCTTCCTCTAAGATCACAGTAACATCTGCTTAGATTGACCTCAGCACATTTTCTTTTTTCACCACATTTTTTAAAAAAATTCATTTATAGATAATTTACAGATATCTTCATGTCGCTTCCCTGATTTAAATATTGAAAAAAAACCTTCAATAATTTTACTGCTTGTTACACATTATCTCAGATGTTTGCCCAATCATTTTAGACTTGTAGAGCTCTCTATGAAAGCTTTCTTTTCACCACTCTATTCTGTCAGGTTTCTTGCTGCAACAAAGGTCATTTGCCTCCTGAGTTTCTCATGACTTCATTTTCATCCTAGTGGGGTGGGACAGGCTAAATTCAGATAGCAGATCGGCTACTTACTTGCTTAGTGGCCTTAGAATTAGAGACAATAAATACACAAATCCTGGAATGGAGTCTGGCCAGTGGGAAGGACTTCTTTGAATCATATCCTCCCTTGCATCCATTATGACCACAAGTCCACTGAGCTAGATTTGAATTCATCTCGCCCCCATTTTTTCGCCTGTGTTGCCTGAGTACTCTACTCCCATTTACGTTCACTGCTTTGCATCCTCTCCACAGCAGATTATAACATCATTTTGGGTTGTCTTCTAACCTCAGGGGCCTCATGTTACTGCATCCTGTGCACAGAAGGCCTTCAGTGAAGGGTATTGCTTGGCAGGGAAATCAGCTGTGCAGTTTTCTCAAATTAACAAGAGAAAACACAGCTGTTACTGTCCATGCAATACATTATTATTTAAATGACAGAAACATTCTAATGAAACAGTGATCTTAAGTTGATATGGTGTCCGACGTGTAATAGAATAACTTTTCCAGTTAAAAACAGAACATCCCTCTGTATTAATAACTTAAAAAAAAAAATCTAGACCATTTTTAAAAGTCTTTATTGAATTTATTACAATATTGCTTTTGTTTTTTTGGCTGCAAGGTATGTGGAATCTTAGCTCCCTGCCCAGGGATTGAACTCACGCCCCTTGCAATGGAAGGCAAATTCTTAACCACTGGACCACCAGGGAAGTCCCTGTATTAATAACTTTTTTCACCTTTTCTCACAATCATTTATTTTTCTTTTCTAAGAGACATGTGAGAAGACCAAACCTCTGTAGTTAATTCCTTTAACCACCAGGTGCAAGCACCGCCTTGGGCATTCTCAGAAGGCATCACTAATGGTAGGTAGATCCTAACAGTATGTACAGAATACTCCCAGATTGCTGGACTAGAAAGCAAAGAAATAATACAAATTCTATTACACATTTTGGTCCTGAAATCCTTCACTAGTCACCCTTAAGGGTTTCATGAGATAAACGCTGTGTGTAATAACACTATGCTTTCATGTTGAAGAACATGTCCTTGCCTTGATCAGTTAGGAAAAAATTTAGCCTAAGTTAAATCAACTATTATTTTCGTATAAGCTCTGGAAATCTCCTTGAATATGTAAGAATGTGTAGCAATTGTATAAGCTGGTGTTCTGAAATTTGAGGTTCCGTTCTTTAAATCAGTCGTATTTCTTTCCCCTGGTGGCTCAGACAGTAAAGAATCTGCCTGCAGTGTGGGAGACCTGGGTTCGATCCCTGGATGGGGAAGATCCCCTGGAGAAGGGAATGGCTATCCTCTCCAGTATTCTTGCCTGGAGAATTTCATGGACAGAGGGGCCTGGTGGGCAACAGTGCATGGGATTGCAAAAGAGTCAAACACAACTGAGTGACTTAACACTTCTTTCATTACAAAAGTAGTAAGTGGAAAATTTCAAAAATAAGTAGGAAAAATGAAAACATACTACCATCCCAAAATGTGGACTAGTACATTTAATTTACTTATCTTTGGCTGTGCTGGATCTTCGCTGCTGTCCTCAGACTTTCTGTAGCTGCGGTGAGTGGGCATCACTCTCTAGCTGCAGTGCTCACGCTGCTCCTCACTGCGGTGGCTTCTCTTGTGGAGCACAGGCTCTCGGGTGTGCAGGCTTCAGTAGTTTCGGCTCCTGGGCTCTAGAGCCCAGGCTTAATAGTTGTGGCACACAGCCTTGGTTGCTCCACAGCATGTGGGATCTTCCCGAATCAGGCATCAAGCCCTGCATTGGCAGGCAGACTCCACCACTGAGCCTCCAGAGAAGCCCCCTGGGCTAATCCTTTTTAGAGTTTACCTTCTTTCACGCTTTTTTCCTCTATGTCTATTATTTTAAAACTTAGTTTATTTAAAAATTTTATTTTGCTTTGGAAGGTGTAATGAGAGTAATGAATGCTATAAGGAGCTGCAAATTTTAAGTATCAGAATCTAGGGACTTCTTGGGGTCCAGTGTTTAAGACTCTACACTTCCACTGCAGGGGGTGTGAGTTCAATCCCTGGTTGGGTAACTATGATCTCACCCTGGTTGTGATGCAGCCAGAATTTTTTTTTTTAAAGTATCAAAGTCTAGGTAAGATATACCAGGAAACTCCTGCTAAAGGCATTTCTATATAATGAAGTCACTCAGTCATGTCCGAATCTTTGCGACCCCATGGACTTTAGCCTACCAGGCCCCTCCATCCATGGAATTTTCCAAGCAAGAGAACTGGAGTGGGTTGCCATTTACTTCTCCAGAGGATCTTCCCGACCCAGGGGTCAAACCCAGGTCTCCAGTGTTGCAGGCAGCCGCTTTACCAGCTGAACCACCAGGGAAGCTCTTTCCTTTTCCTTTCCTTTTGAAAATAGAAAAACTGTCCCCAATTTATTTTTAAATTGAGACACTTGTCACTTTTTAAAAATTGGTACCTATAAATTAGTTCCTCCTCAGTCTTGTCTCATTTAAACTATTATTTGTTTAGCATGTTTCAGGGGGCATATAGACACTTAGGTCCAACTCCTCTGCCCTATGACTAGAAATTCAATGTTAAGAGGTTGCATCAATGAAGGAATGAGGGTTAGGGCTATTAGTTTTCCAGTTCCTAGAAGAGGCAAATTCTTTTTCTGTGTTTCAAAAGCACTTTGAAATCAATAAGACATTATTTAGGACAAAAGGCCCTTCCCTATATTAGCATTTCCCAAAATGTGTTTGGAAATCTGATAAGTCAGTTCTAAGAGATGGTACTAGCCTAAATTATTGAAGAAAAGTTTCCGTGGCTGAGTCTGTTGGAGGAATCCACTTTTTTCCTGCATGATTTCTCAGACCCTTTACTACATTAGTGTGCACTGGGAATTTTCCAAAGATTTTTTGTGTATGTGGTATGTTTTTTTGTCTGATTTTTTGTGTGTATTTGATTTTTTGTGTCAGTAGGCATACCTTTCATCTATTATCCGCCCCATGCACAAACTAATTTGGATGAGTATATGTCATATAAGCTCTTCTGGAAGGGCTATCTAGGCTTTGAAGAGTTATTGCAATATTATTGCCTCATAAAAGGTCATTAGATTTGGTCTTTCCCAGGCTTTATTTGATGACAATCAGTTCTTTCTAGTATGTGGACTTTGTACACTGGTGTAAGTATATGTTTTCAAAGTAACGTAATGGAAAGAAGTGGCACTCATTGTTTATAGGAATATTAATTCTTTATTGAGAATCAGAAATATTCTGATTTTTACTGAATTCAGAGGTAGTCATGGCCCCTACCCAACAAGACTTTATAGTCTTAGACAATTTGTATGTTTTAATTTCTTAATTATAGTACAAAAGAAAGTCGTTGAGAAAACTTGTAAAATCATCTTATGCAACATCTATAAAAGGCTATGGAGTAGTTCATATGCAAAAGTATGATAAAACAATTTATGATCAATACAGTACAATATCTGCTTATCAATGATATAATGTAAAAGTCTGTAATGAAGTTAGACTGTCTCCCCAAATTTCTACTTTAGGTGCTGTGAACTTTTCTCTTGAACCATAATTTTCTCCCCTTCCACCCAGTCTAAATCAGTCATAAAATAGGCATCAACTGTATTATAACTGTGTAGAATAAGAACCAAATTTCTCAATAAGCAACTTTCCCTGTTACAGTGAGACAATAAGCTATGTTCATTTTTCTATATTCCCTAGGACTGCGCGACCAATAGCTCAAGTCTTGATAAATTAAGCACTAAAATCAACACTGACACTTAATCTGTAGAGACTTTTTTCTAAAACACTCCCCACCATTTAAATCCATTCATGTTAATATTTATTATAATAAGGAGGTACATGAGAAAGAGCTAACTTCATGAACGTTTTCTTAAATATTATAAATGGTCATTCTAGCTAGCCAGTGTTTCAGCTTTCAGGCTAATTCTGTTTATTGGTCTTCGATAAGTTATACAGCCTTTAAAATATTTATGCCTCTCGAGTGTTAACTATCCTTCTTCCACCTGGGCAATACCCAGTAGTGGCACCAGAGTGTGGCATCTGACACCACTGTGGCTGATCATCATAGAATCACAGTCAAGCAAAGAAACGGAACATTTTACAGGTAAGGAAGCTGAACATTGGGTGGGCTGGATCTTGGGGCTCCTGCCATCTAATTACCATTTTTATTTTTTTTACATGTGCTATCTTTTCTCCTATCTTGAAAATCTTTGCCATATTGGTTTCTCTTTAAAAGGAGTTATACCTGAACTTAGAGAATCTGAGGAGCATAACCACCAGCCTAAGAGGGTGGGGAACAGTAGAAAAGGTGTTATGCAGGGGAATGTGGGGATCTGGTTTGACTGTAGTCAGAATTCCATGGTTTGTTTCTCCTTTTGAACAGGTCACTTGATGAGTGGAACATGTAGCTGGGATTCTGCTATACTAAATCCTTGCAGCAAATTTCCTTTCAAGCACAGACAGAGCTGTTGCTACAAAATAAGTACCTCAAACCTGCTTTGAACTAAATTCAGGTTTGGTTTATATTTGGAAATTTTCTAAATGGTTTTGATAAAATTTCTTATTTTGCAAACATTATTTCCTTTAGAGAAAGTTACATTAAGGCTTAAGAACCAAATCAGATCTTGGTTCATGTCCCTTCAAAAATTGCCCTCTTAGAAAAGTTAGAATGCTTAAATGCCTGCTTGATAATTGTTTATAACTTGATAGATTCAATGTATGTAATAAACCAAAATAATTTTCTGCAATATTAATATATACTTTCAAGCATATAACAAATTATTGCTTATTTAAATAAAAATAAAAATATTCAGGTTATTACCAGATTTAAAAGAAGTCTACAAATTTTACTTTAACATGTATGATTTTGTACATGTGGAATCAGCCTGGCACAGAAACAGCCTAAATGCCCTAAATGCCCATGTATCTCCCTTTCATTTGTAGGTCTCAAGCGTGTGCCAAGTCCAGTATAGTTTTTGTTTCCAGATCGTATAGAACTTTCCATTTAAAATAAAAACTAAAGCAACTCACTTTCCATGAGGAATACACAGCACTCAGAAATCTGCTTGCCACAGTTGCTATATTTTTCTGTTTGATAACCACCCGACCCCCTTAACCTAATTCGTACATAGAATGTTTTAAGAATAGCAGTTTGCTGGATCACTTAGTTCATTTATTCAGTTCTTGCCATGTGCTAGGACTTGAGAATAAATAAATTTTCCAAACAAGTAGACCTTGGTCTCAAAGACCTCACACTCTACCGGATAAAATCCGCCATGGAAGTAGGAGATCATAATACAGTGTGGTAAGTCCCGTAACAGAAGTAATGTGTGTAATTTGGGGAGCAAAGAGGCAGGGCCCTCAGATCAACCGATGGGTCTGTGGGGTGCAGTGAAATTGCGTGAAATGGGACAATGGTCAGCAAAGGTTTCCCAAGGGAATTGAAACCTGAACTGAGGTTTCCTTTTTTTTAAAGGGAATCATCGATCTTTTAAGTTTTACTTGTTTACTCTTGAGACTAGTCTTTATTTCTGTTGTAGTTTCACATCAAGTAAGAAAGATGTAATTTACATAGCATGTCTGCCTTGAAACCTTCACTTTGTACTTTATCACAAAGCACCTTATGAAGCATTATTTTAATATATAATAGTTAAGTTATCCTTATACATAAAACCTGCCATTTTAACCAGTTTGAGTATACAATTCAATGGTATTAAATACTTCACAATGTTGTACAACCATCATCACTATTTTCAGAACTTCCTTAAACAGAAACTCTGCACCCAATAGACAGCCTTAACTGAGTTTTAAAGGTGGAGTGGGAAAGAAAATGCAGTGGGTCAGAATGGCACTGGCAGACACAGGGAACACACACGGCATTTATGTGTGTAGGAACTACTCATAGGTGATTGCTGATTGTTTGAAAGAGACCCCTTTCCCTAGAGCTACATGGAGGTGGCATTTGAAGAGGAGAAGGCTGGGAGCAAGAGACCAGGAAAGCTGTTGCCGTGGTGCAGGTGGGTTATGATGGCCTCAACCTGGTGGTGTTAGTAGCCATGAAGAGAATGTAGCATCAATCAATACAAATAACAATCTTTATTGTTATCTGAAATCTTTGTTATTTGATAACATATGAAAGGAATGATTTCATATTTGAATTTGAATAGTAATAATTTGAATCCTCTCAAATTCCTTTCATATTGTTATTTGATAACAATCTTTATTTGTTGTTTGTTATTGTAAATTAAAGTCAGTGACTGACTGAATAGAGGGGATGAAGGAGCAAGAGGAGGTATTAAGGGTGACTTCCAAGTTTTTAGTTTGGTGCTGTCAGTAACTGAGAGAATGCAGGAGGAAAAGCAGCTCTGGGGAGAAAAGTATGTACAATTTTTCAACATGATGAGTTTGAGGTATCTACGGGTCACATCCAGGTAGATGTGTCCAGTGGGCAGTCAGCCCTGAGTCTGAAGTCCGGCCTCTGGGGGTCATCAGCATAACCGAGGTCTGTGGCATCTGGTTTCAGAAAGGCAGCGACCCTTACTTAACCTATTATTTTGGGGGCTCTGTAGACAAATTTGTCATCCCATCAGATCTGTATTTTCTTGGGCTTCTGGGACAGGGTTGCCTATTTTCTCTTACATTTCTTAGAACATTGGCAGAACTTAATATTCCCAGTTCTATATCATTTCTCCCTGTACTGAAAATTATATATGGCACTATCTTTTCACAGGGCACACATGGCAAGGTCTTGCATGTATTAATAATATGCTACATGCTCACTCAGCTGTGTCCGACTCTGCGACCCTTTGGACTGTAGCCCCGCCAAGCTCCTCTGTCCATGGGATTTTTCAGGCAAGAATACTGGAGTGGATTGCCATTTCCTCCTCCAGGGGATCTTCCCGACCCATGTATGTAATAGGTAATCAATAAATATTCATCTTCATTGCTTATATTCAAATGGCTGTCTGTACACAAAATTAGTTCTTTATTTTTTTCCCTTGCAGGAACTTTAGCTTCTCAAGTTTAACTTCTTATAAATTTCTAAGACCACTTCGAGATTAAGTGTAAGTGAGCAGTACTTGATGGGCAGGTATCTTCCACGTTAAGACAATCATTCCTTTCATTATCATCATACATTGCTCTTGCAGGATTTGCAAACAAACATTTCTCTTCTTAGGGAAGCATCATGGAGTTTATCCAATCAGGGTCCCACAGAGGGAGTTAAGAGTTGCAGTAACCTGGCATGATTAATCCCTGATTCCAGGTGATGATGGGGGTTGAGTTTCACATTTTGCTTTATTTAAACAATATATGAAAAAGAGTCACTAAAAATAAGAACAGACTGGGTTTTGTTGCAGCTGAGTGGCCTTCCAGTTCCCTGTAAAGAGGAATCTTGGGACATAAAGGATTTGATTCTGAGATATGATCCGATTTCCCTCTGAATGGAAGTAAAATATCCTTTTTGAGAGCACTGAAGTTGTGGGATTTGGGGGGAATAGTCACCTCTGTGAGATGTGGGTCATGTCCAGGGACTGTAACCTAAGAGGAAACAAGAAACAGTTATCTGAGTGATTTCAGATGTTTGGTGAAGCCAGCATGGAAAACTCTGATACCCACCACTAAAATGCAGCCTTTATGAAACACAGGTAACAACCTGCCAGGTCTACTCGGGCTAGAGACAGCTTCAGTCCTGCTCGCTGAATGAGCTATCCTAATGATACGGAGTACTGTTGTTAATGCCGTTGCCCAGAATTACAAAGTGAAATAAAGACAGTTCCTTTATCTGGAGATGTCAGAATTCGAAAGTAACAGACTGATTTCTGTCCCCATCATTTATCATGGATTGCAAAGGTAAAAGAGTTGACTGTTTCTCTTTGTCCCAATCTGATTCGGAATCAAGATTATTTATAAGTCAGAAAACTTTTCTCAATTTATTCCATTTTCCTGCGACTGATTTTATATATTTGTGTGTGTGTGTGTGTGTATATATATATATAAAATGTTACTGCTTCCTTAAAAAGCTTTGATTTTACCCGGTTTTGTCCATGAATCTGAATCTTCAGCTAGATTTATCTTTTTGGTGGAGGAAATGATCAGGAAAATAACAACAAGTGCTAAACTATGGGCTGTTATTTACTGCAAAATGCTTTCACTATATATGGTAGAGGGAGAAAAGAATGGGGAATAACATTTATATGACCACTAACTAGCATGTATTTAGTTATTCATTTCAGCTTCCACAGTCTTACCTTCCCCTTTTGTTCTAGAGTTAGTAACTAAAGCTGATTTGTGCTGAATTAGTCTAATTGGAAATCAACGATTCCTTTTTATTATAGTTGATTTACAAGTTTTTAGTTTCAGATGTACAGCAAAGTGAATCTGTTATACGTACACATACATATCCAAGATGTGGCTTATTTATGGGACCACACAAAAACAATTTAGATTCACCGCAAGAAAAACCCTTTTTCTCATATAATGAAAATGTCACAGTAAATAACAGGGGAAAGGGGGCCATTTTTAGGCAAAGATTCATAGTGAGTTGGGTCTTTCCAGCTCTGTTATCTCCTCAGTAGGAGAGACACTCAAGAAAAGGATGAGCACCTCACTCCAAGTGTGCTGGGAACTTTGGGGATCACCTGTGGAGCAGGAGTTTTTGATCCTACAGTTTTACGAACTGAAAATCATGCCTTTTTTTATGTCCTAAAGACAAAGTACCTACACAAAGCCAGTTTTTACTACAGAATAAGTGACTACCTTCTCAGGAATGGCTCTGTATGGCATGTCTGCTATGGCTGCCATTAGACATACTAAATAAACTAGATATAACTTGACATTCTAGATAAAGCCACCTCAGAAAGGAAGAGGCACAACCTGGCCTACTAAAGCAGCTACCTATTCATTTAGTTCATTTGCACAAACCCACCTGGCCTCAAACTAAGCCATGGCTCCTTACAGAAGAAAAGCCTTAGAAACATTCATCTAAACAGAATTAAAATCTGGAATTTTACTTGCATTGATTGAAAACTCACCATCATCTGCTTATGAGAAGGCTGCAAAAATACGTGTCACTTAATATACTGGTAAACTTTGTGGATCAAATTTTAACTGTAATGAATTCTAAGGAATTTGTGTCCCAACCAGTTTTTTAATAGAAGAAATTATGGTTCATGGAATAGGTGTTAAATTGGTATTTCATGAACCTTGGAAGAACTTTGACTATGTTGGTGGTTGTTATAGGGTTTGTTCTGTTTTTTATCACGAGAAATGTGATTTGGCTTCTATTTTAAAAATTTCCAGTTGGGGAAAAAACATGATTTTGAGTTTGTTTTTACTATTGCCACGTTACCCACTCCCTCTGACAGATGCATATCTGACATTGACTTTTTATTCTGTCCTGATGTATCTCCTTTTACACATTCCAGACTTATTTTAGATTCTTTCTAGGTGAGTAAGTATTGAGTTCTATAGTATTTTAATAACAGTAACTAGCATTGTATACTTACCTCTATTACATAGGATCCAGGCAAGAGGAGGAGGTAATACTCTCCAAATTTGTTGGTTCTGTAGGGGCAGATATGTTTTCTGTCTTGGACTTCTACAGTTACATTGGATAATGGAGTCTCATTCTGATCAAAAACTCGGCCCTTTATACCTGCAAGACAAAAAAAGAATTAAGTGTTAATACCACATTTTATGGCATAAAAAAAAATTCTTATAATTGTTTAAGAAAAATAAGTCCAATATTTATTAGCTATCTTGAGTTAATAGAGTATTTGAGAAGTGATGGTAAACTTAAAAAAATTGAGATATAATAAAAATATATTAGCTTCAGGTATACAACATGGCTAAATATATGTATGTACTGTGAAATAGCCACCAAAATATGCTCAGTTAACATAGTTACTTTTTTCTTGTGATGATAACTTTTCTTATCAAAGTATATACAATACAGTATTAACTATATTTACCACGCTGTACACTGCCTCCCCAGGACTTATTTAAACATATCACATTTTCTGTATCTATTTATCCATCTGATTAAGTTGCTTCCATTTCTTTTGGATAAATACCCTTAAGTGGAATTACTGGATCATATAGTAGTTCTATTTCTAGTTTTTCTTAGAAGCTCCATACTGTTTCCGTAGTGCTGCACCAACTTACATTCCAATCAATAGTGCAGAAGGGTTCTCTCTTCTCCACATCCTTGCCAACACTTGTTACTTCTTGTCTTTTGACAACAGCCGTTCTAACAGGGGTAAGGTGATATCTGTTATTTGTCTTTAACTTTTGACATCTTAATTACAATATGTCTTGATGTGGGTCTCTTTTGGTTTATCTTATTTGGAATTCTCCAGGCTTCCTTGATCTGGATATCTGCTTCCTTCTAGGAAGTTCCAGGTTAGGGAACTTTTCAGCCTTTTTTCCCTTCAAGTAAGTTTTCTCTTTCTCCATATAATGGAGACCCCTATAATGGGACCCCTATAATGGGACCCCTATAATGGGGCCCCTATAATGGGGTCCCTATAATGGGACCCCTATAATGGGGTCCCTATAATGGGGCCCCTATAATGGGGCCCCTATAATGGGACCCCTATAATGGGACCCCTATAATGGGACCCCTATAATGTAAATGTTAGTCTGTTTGATGTTGTCCCATAAGTTCTTTAAGCCGTCTTCACTCTTTTTCATTCTTTTTCTTTTTGCTGCTCTGATAGGACAGTGGAATTTATCCAGTCTTTGGATTTACTTACCTTTCTCCTGTCTCATCTAGTGTGTTGTTGAACTCCTCTACTGTATTTTTCAGCTCCATGACTTCTATTTGGTACTTTCTTATATTTTCTTTCTGTTGAAATTATTTTGTTCATGCACAGTTCTGCTGAACTCAGCATCTTTATGACCACTATTTTGAACTCTTTATCATGTACATCACTCACCTCTATTTCATTAAGCTCTTTTCTGGGGTTTTATCTTGCTCTTTCATTTGGAACATAGTTCTCTGTGCTGACACTGTGTTGGTTTATATGCATTAGGTAAAACAACCATCGCTCCCAGTCTTGAAGGAGTGGGTTCATGTAAGAGATGAACTTACTATTCAACCCTGCCCCAGCTCTGGGTTTTGTCTCAAACCTTTGTGATTACCCAAGCTGCTTACTTTAGTCTTAATGACTCCAGTAGTTGAGAGTGTGCCAAGAGCTGTTAGTACCTCAAAGGGGAGTATTTTGCACAGAGGTTCAGGTGTCCTGGAAGTCAAACCCTCAGACAGCAGCTTTGAAGGTATACAAATATATCTGTTTCAGGGGAAGACTGGGAGATGAGTGTTTCTGTCTGTTGCCTTTGCACTGAGCCCTGGGGTGACAGCCAGTTAAGAACCATTTCTTTGTTTGATATTATCTCTTTGAATTCATGAGAATCAGGCTATCAAAGAAAGTGTCCTCTGGGTAGTAGCCGCAAAAGCCAAGGGGCTAGATGGGTATACAAGCTCCTTTCTTGAAGACATTGGTGACCAGGGGTAGGGCACAAGTTGGGAGTGAAGACGGTGCCCAGTGACATCTAGAGATGATTGTAATCAGTCACTAGATGTATATTTAATTAGAAGCCTGCTCCTTAGGCCACGACTATGAAGATACACTAACAGTCCTCTTTCACCAAAAAAGTTTTTTTTTTTTTTCTTTAACTGCTGCCTCTCCGCTGTGTCCTGGGTATAGCTGGTTAAGAACTCCTTTTCTGTTTGTTACAGTCCTGTGGGATCCATGCACACAAGCCCTGCTGGTCAAACAGAACCAGGAAATGAAGGGGTGGCCCCTGGGCGGCCACTCTAGAAAACGGTGCACCAAACAAGCGTACAAACTCCTTTCCAGGAGACACTGGGATCCTGGAGGGAGGTGAAGGGACAGGGCAAAGAAGGCAGCCTCCGTCTTTGGAGAGTATTTCAGCTGACCCCTAGATATGTGTTGAGTGAAATGACTGCCCCTGAGGCTGAAGCTTTCAGACAGGCAAATAGGCTGCTTTCACAGAAAGACTGGGCACTCTTCCATCAGCTGCCTTAGCACTAGGTCTTGGGGGTGGCCGGGTAAGTCCGTGTGATTCCTTTAAGGACCGTTTCTCAGTCTGCTGTAGCTTTGTGGGTCTCATGGACGCATGCCCTCTCATTTTCAAAGCTATATGTTTCAAGAGTCTCTGGAAGGGGCCAGTGCTGCTGACACCTGGACTTTAGCCCAGTGAGACTGGTATTGAACTTCTGACCTTGAGAACTGCACATTTAAATTCACTGTGATTAGAGAGGAGACAAGATGATGGAGTAGAAGGACAAGAGCTCACCTCTTATGGAAACACCACTGACAAAAAAAACAAAACAAAACTGGAATCTACCAAAAGAGAAACACTACCTTCAAAGAAAAAGAAGAAGCCACAACGAGACAGTAGGCGGGAGATATAATCGCGATAAAACCAAATCCCATACATGTTGGGTGGGTGACCCATAGGCTGGAAAATAATTATACCACAGAAGTTCTATAGGATTGAAAGTTCTGAGCTCCATATCAGGCACCCCAGCCTGGGAGCTGGGCAATGGGGAGGAGTCGTCGCTAGAGAATCTAAGCTTTCAAGGCCAGTGGGGTTTGACAGCAGGAATTCCACAAAACTGGGGGAAACAAAATTCCATTATTGGAGGGCATGCACAGGGTCTCATATGCACCAGGACCCAGGAAAAAAGCCAAGACCTCATAATCGACTGGGCCAGACTTACCTGCTAGTATTGGAGGGTCTACCGTGGAGTTGGGGGTGATGACTGTTGCTCACTGCAGGGACAGGGACACTGGCAGGGGTAGTTCTGGGGAGTTTTCATTGCCACGAGCCCTCTGGAAGGCTGCCATTTTCTCACCAAGACTGGTCCCCACCCAAAAGCCTGTAGGCGCCAATGCTGGGAAGCCTCAGGCCAAATAATCAAAAGGGTAGGAATACAGCCTCACCCATCAGGAGACAGACTGTTTAATGTCTTCTTGAGCACACAACTGCCCACTAACCACACCCCCTGATACAGCCCTGCCCACCAGAGGGACAAAACCCATCTCCACCCACCAATGGGCAAAAATCAGTCCCTCACACCCGGAAACCTGTACAAGCCTCTTAAACAGCCTCATCTACCAGGAGGCCAACAGCAGAAGTAGGAAGAACTACAACCCTGCAGCCTGTTGAATGGAAGCTGCAATCACAGAAAGTCAGACAAAATGGCAGAGAACTATGTCCTAGATGAATGAGCAAGATAAAATGCCAGGACAAAAACTAATTGAAGGGGAGATAGGCAATCTACCTGAAAAAGAATTCGGAGTAATGATAGAAAAGATAATCCAAGATCTCAGAAAAAGAATGGAGGCATAGATTGAGAAGATACAAGAAATGTTCAACAAAAACCTAGAGCTAGAGAACAAAGAGATAAAAATCACTGAAATGAAGAAGTATCCTAGAAGGAATCAGTGGAGTAACAGAAGAATGGATGAGTAAGCCAGAAGGCAGAATGGTGGTGAGACTGTTGTAAGAGACAAAGGAGGACACTACACAATGATCAAGGAATCAATCTGAGACGATATGACAATTGTAAATATATAGGCACCCAGCATAGGACCACCTCAATATATAAGGAAAATACCAACAGCCATAAAAGCAGAAATTGACAGTAATAGTAGGGGACTTTAATACCCCACTTTCATCACCGAACAGATCAGTTAGAGAATCAATAAGGAAACATAGGCCTTAAATGATACATTAGACCAAGGTATATTCTTGACACCTTGAAATTTCAAGAATACAGTTAGGCCTTAAATGATACATTAGACCAAGGTATATTCTTGACACCTTGAAATTTCAAGAATCCAGTTAATCAAAAGCCATATATATTTTAAGACTCCTCTCATTTTTAAATCCTATTTTCCCATCTCAGTTTGTCTACTTCGTTGACAAGTCATGTTATCTTAATGACATAAATGAGAAGAGGCCACAATGATAAAAGTTATTAAATTCCATATTTCCTTCTCATTTTTTTCAATGTAATCAAATGTAAACCTCCACTTTGATTTTTTTCCTCTTTTGCGTTTAAAAAATATAGGCTCCATTTATACTTATTCCTACTAGAGCTGACCTTTGAACAATGCAAGTGTTAGGGACATCGACCCTCCACACAGTTGAAAATCCACATATAGCTTTATGGTTGGCTCTCTCAGCACTGGCAGAGTCCACCAACCATGAATTGGGTATTACTAGAGTACATATTTAGTGAAAAAACAAAACCAGTCCCCCACCCCACCCCACCCCACGCATATAAGTGTATTCATGCAGTTCATACATGTGTTGTTCAAGGGTTATATGTACCCTTTTGGTCTTCAGGTAGTATTCAACTGTTAAACATCAGTCATAATTTAGTAACCTGACTCTGTATTTATTTCAGTGGCATTCTTTTTTTGAAGAGAGATTTCCATTATGTCCCTAGTCACTAAACATTCCCAAGCCTCAATTCCATCACCTATAAAATGGGCATAATATGTATATACCTTCCAGGATTGCCATGAAGATCAAATACAAGAGGAGGCTCAACAAATATTAATCCGTTTCTTAATCCTTCTCTTATTTGGATACGAAAGATGATACAAAGGAATAGAAAGACCACAGCTATGTAAGTTTGAAATACATAAGTTGCTGGGATCTCAATTCAACTTTGTTCCTCAAGAGCAAGAATATATGAGGAAAGAAGCTATGCTTAGATCTTCCTTCCTTAGGTCTCTGAACTAGCTTATAGTCTTCCTACCACTTAGAAAATCTGTGCATTTATGCAAGATAGCTTGTGGTACCGGCAGTACGTGTGTTGGCATCTTTTGTATTTTTCATCTTCTTCAAAACCACAAAAAAAAAAAAACCACACCAAAACTCATAGAAAAGTAAGCTATCTTTGAAATTGACTTTACACCATCATTTAACATCTAAGATAATGCTAGAATAAGACTCAGGATGTTTGAAACTATCACAACATTGTTGGCTATACTCCAATATGAAAAAGTTTTAAAAGATTTAGGATGCAAGGCAGAAGATACCAAGAAAAACATTCCATGGTACTTTAAAAAAATCAGCAAACAGTAATCAAAACAGCATGGTACTGGCACAAAAACAGATATATAGATCAATGGAACAGAATTGAGAGCCCAGAAATAAACCCACCAACCTATGGTCAATCTTTGACAAAGGAGACAAAAGAAATATACAATGGAGAAAACACAGTCTCTTTAGTAAGTGGTGTCGGGAAAGCTGGACAGCTGCATGTAAATTAATGAAGTTAAAACACACACCATACACAGAAATAAACTCAAAATGGCTTAAAGCCTTAAATATAAAACATGACACTATAAAACTCCTAGAAGAAAACATAGGCAAAACATTCTCTGATGTAAATCATAGCAGTTTTCTTAGGTTTCCCAAAGCAATAGAAATAAAAACAAAAACAAATGGGACCTAATCAAACTCACCAGCTTTTGCACAGCAAGGGAAATCGTAAACAAAATGAAAAGACAACCTATGGACTGGGAGAAAACATTTACAAATGATGCAACTGACAAGGGATTAATTTTCAGAATATATAAACAGTGGGGCTTCCTTTGTAGCTCAGTTGGTAAAAAATCTGCCTGCAATGCAGGAGACCTGGGTTCAATTCCTGGGTCGGGAAGGTACCCTGGAGAAGGAAATGGCAACCCACTCCAGTATTCTTGCCTGGAGAATCCCATAGACGGAGGAGCCTGGCAGGCTACAGTCCATGGGGTTGCGAGAGTCAGACACGACTTAGTGACTAAGCCTCCTATATAAATAGCTCATACAACTCAAAAAGATTTAAAAAATGGGCAGAACTAGACAATTCTCCAAAGAAGACATACAGATGGCCAACAGGCATAAAAAAGATGCTCAACATCGCTAATTACTAGAGAAATGCAAATCAAAACTACAATTAGATACCATCTCACCCTGGTTAAAATGGCCATTATTAAAAAGTCTACAAATAACAAATGCTGGAGAGGTTATGGAGAAAAGGAAGCCTGCCTACGGTGTTGGTAGGAATGTAAGTTGGTGCAGTCTCTATGGAAAACAGTATGCAGATGCTTCAAAAAACTGAAAACAGTATTGCTACATGATCCAGCAGTCCCACTCCTGGGCATATGTCCAGACAAAACTATAATTCAAAAAGATACATGTACCCATATGTTAACAGCACTGTTCACAAAGGTCAAGACATGAATGTCCTTTGGCAGATGAATGGATGAAGAAGATATTGTACATACATACAGACCACAGACATACAGAACAGTCTTGTGGTTGCCAAGGGGGAGGGGGGTGGGAGAGGGATGTACTGGGGGTTTGGGATTAGCAGATGCAGGCTGTATAGAGTGGATAAACAACAAGGTCCTACAGGGAACTATATTCAATATCTGGTGATAAATCAGAAAGGAAAATAAAAAATATATAAAACTATATGTTATATATACATATATAAAACTGAGTCACTTTGCAGCAGAAATTAAGACATTGTAAATCAATTATACTTCAAATAAAAAAACGGTTAGCATTTCCTGGAAATGGTTGTTATGCTTTAACAGAACAGATCTGAATTTTTTGACACCTATGAACAGTGTATTTGGATGACCTTAGATACCCACACAGCCCGCCTATATAATCTGTGAAACTGAAGAAAGATTTCCAGGGACCTATGGTCTGCCTATCCTCAAGTACGGGGAAACGAACAGTAATTTGGATTCAGGTCAGTTGCTAAAGTCTTCATATTCGAGTTTGACTTTCATTCAATGTCCTCTAAAGATTAAAAAGATTCATTTCTGTATACCCCTTACCCAAACCTAGAGACAGAGTTCAAGTTGGGAATATCTGAATATCATTCTGTTACTGAACAAACACAGACCATGCTTAACTGCAGAATTTCTATTAGAGGATAGCCCCATACCACCAGCCAAATGTAAGCTATCTTTGAATCTTATATGTCTTTTCAATATTCTGTCCAGGCACCACCAAACTTTTCACTTATAAGTGATTGTTTTACCAAAAGAGATGATTTATTTCTATATGTTAAAATTGAAAACAGAAAAAAAAAAAAAAAAAGACCAGTAGATCCAAAAATTTGCAGATAACAGCACTATGACATCAAGAGAACAAAATGCAAAATTTTGAAAAATGTTCATATAATAGGCAAAGGAGAATGAAATCTGAGACTTAAATTTTGTGGCCACACCTGGAAATGAGGGGGATAAATAAATGTATATCCCTTGGGGATGTATCAGGCTCCGTGGATGAAAAGCACATTCTGGGCGAGAACTGGCCAGAGCGCAGTCTGAGCTGGTGGTTTTCGGGGGACTGTTCATTCCCATGTCCCCACCTGATGAGCACAGATGTCACTGACTTTGGATCCCATGACAGATGTGTTATCTGTGTCTCTCAGGCTTCTGGCACTCAGCGCATACCAGATTCTCTCGGGCCCAGGTTGCTTAGGTTTCTGGGGGCTGTGGGCCATCCCCTAACCTCTGGGTTCAGCTCTGCTCTAAGGAGTTCAGGGGAAGAGGACAGCAGCAGATAATGTCATGTCTTGCTCATCTTTACTTCTCCCCAAAGAGGGAACATTTGGGACATTCCAGGTCCCTAGAATTCAGACTTGCCTTAATGTCTGCCTTACCCTCATCTCAGCCCGAGCCTGGTCAACCCTCTTAAGCTTGACAACACAGCAACAAAGAGCCTGAGTTTAGACTGAGGTTGGAGGTGAGATTTAATTGAAAGAATGATCAATCAGAACCTTAGAATAAGCTGGGGTGAAGCAAGGCATATGCTGCTGGTCCCAGCTATCAGTTGACTAAAAACAGTCAAGGCAAGTGACTTGCAAGGTTTCACACAGGCAGATAACAGAACAGCTTAGGCTTTACCCAGGCTCCTGCCCTCTAGACCGACGGTCCTCAGCACTTTTGTCACCATAGACTGGTTTCACAGAAGACAATTTTTCTACAGACCAGGGGTGGAGAGATGGTTTTGGTATGAGTCAAGCACATTACATTTACTGTGCACTTTATTTCCATTATCACTACATCAGCTCCACCTCAGATCATCAGGCACTACCCCTGCTCTAGACTAGGTCCTTCCATTAGAGCAAGAGGCCTTTCCTTCCCAGACAAGGACCTCTTACCAGAGTCTTTGACCGACCTGGAAATCTCAGATATTAGCATCATAGCAAGTGGTGAAACTGAACCAATGAATGTGATGCACCTTGACAAACCTCAATAATTTTCTTAAACCAGAGCAATAATGGTAAAGAAATGTTTGCTTCCATTATCCACAAACATACTCTTTGGCTTCCCATCGGGCACCAATATGGAGAGAACCTCTCTATCAGATAACAGTAACCATGCTGTAATCAGTATTTTGAAATAGGGTTTCATTATTAAATTAGGGAGGAAAAAAACCCCCCAAAAAAACTCTGTCTTAAACCACAAGGGGGCAGTGTTGGTGTGTTAATATACCTTAATACATGTGATTTAAGTGAACTGTGCATATCTGATTATAGGGACACACAGACAGATGAATATTCTTTATAAAATCTAGTTAAATGGAATTGTAAATGTTTTAAATTAATAACAACAATGCTTAGGTCATAATTTGTATGTCATTTAACAGTTTACAAAGCTCCTTCACTGACATTATTTCAGCATGATATTTCAGAGCCTGCCTTAACTCAGTGCCCAGGAGTACCCTAACCTTTGCAGCTAGTCTGAAGTTCATAGAGTGTATTTTGTGTTCCGTTGCCCTCCCAGTTTTATTCTTCTGAAGGCGGAATTTTTAGAGTTTACACTAAAAGATTGGTATAGGTAGAAGCTACAGCAAAAGCAGAAATGTGCCTCGTGAAGAAAGTCAAAAGGAGAAACACCAGAACAGAGTCTGGTGACATAATGAAAAAGGAAAAAGACCCAATAATAAGCTCAATAAAAATTATTAATATGCTGGTAAAAGTTACACTAAGATGCTGGTAATACTACATTTTGTAATATTCCCCCATCAACCTACTCCATTGATGTCTCAGCCAGTTAGATGCAGTCCTGCCAATTCAAAAATAATATTTCTGGGAACTTCCTGGGTGGTCCAGTGGCTAAGATTCTGTGCTCCCAATGCAGGGGGTCTGGGTTCAATCCCTGGTCAGAAACCAGATCCCACATGCTGCACATAAGAGTTCGCATGCCAAAACTAAAGATCCTGTATGCCACAACTAAGACCCAGTACAGCCAAATAAATAAGAATAAATATTTAAAAAATACATAATCTTCCTGTACTTTGTTTTGGGGTGGCAAGAAGTTGGGGGTCAAGTATGAAAGGGGGAAGGAATATCCATGTTCGGGATGTATGGCCAAGGGAAGCTTCTAATTGTCCCTGCACTCAGCCCTGTACCCCTCAACTACCCCATCTCTTTGCAGCAGGTGGGAAGCCTTGGTGTGAAGCATGCAGAAAATCCAGGGATTCTGCAATTATGCAGTAGGTCCATGATGAAAACTTTCTCAACACACACACTCTCCACTTTGGCTTCATATGGTAGCATAACCGTTACTCCAATTCTTGACGCCTTGCTTCCCCCAACTGTTCTGAATGGAGAACAATAACACGGGCCATGCAGAAGGGCCTTCCACACCCTGCCCAAGGTTCCACCATCACCACAAGCGATGTGCTATTCCCGTGCAATGGTTTTCAAAGAGTAGTCCCTGGACCTGCAGTGTCTGCATCACCAGGGAAGATGTCAATCATTCCAGACCCACTAAATCAGAAACTCTGAGGATGGGCCTGGCAAGCCATGTTTTAACAAACTCTCCTGGTGAGTCTGTTGCACATGTCTGAGAATGATGCTCTTCTCACACTGTCTGCTCATCTCTCATAAAGGTCAGACAGGCATCAAAAAAAAAAAAAAAAAAAGGCTGCAAAGACTCCCAGTACCTGCTCATTTGGCACAGTTGAGAGGTGGGAGGGGTTGAAGCTAATGGTGCTAGGTCACCACCCCAGTTCTAGAAGAAAATGTAAAATGGCATGTCCAACGATCTCTGGGTCTGGCAAATGACAAGCAAACTTGGCTTCTTTCTAAATGGGTGATGATGTAACAGAGTGACAGCCTGTTTTATCGATCTTTTGCCAGATTTCCACGTCATTCAACATGTAAAATTAGAAGTACTCTGGATTTTACACCCCCATATTAAAGTAACACACACCAGGCTTTCCCTTATATGAGCTGATGGGTGCTGCATTTTTCACATGCTGCAGATGCTCATGCAGAGAGAATTCTGAACTGTTAGTTTTGGTACTAAAAATGAGCCTGAACCCAGAAAGCAGAAATAGGGGCTTGCATTTTCTCAACGCAAAGGTTTTGCCAGATGCTATATTTTATGTTAATAGGACTTAATAAGAAAATCTTACAAACCTATGTGCACCTGTTTTATATATTCAATCAGCGAGTCTTTGTTATCCTTCCAGAAACTTGGAAGCTTCTCCTTGCGAGGATATTTACAGCATGACAGCTCCAACGTAATTTCAAAACACTGGGCCCAGATGTAGTTGTAATCTTGCATTCCACCTAAACACAAACATATTTAAGTTTTTTAAAAAGTATGAAGTTGGAATGAAGTCAAGTATCACATACCTTGGAGACAGGTGAATTAGACAGTTGCAATGACAGTACATGTAAACAGGAAAAGATGAATTTGACATATTGGCATGTACAATTACAGCTTGACATTTTAGTATCCAGACATGACCAAACAATCCTAAATATTCCCATATGGGTAACTGAATCAGAGCTGACTGATGTTCATCTATGCATCCAGATTAACCGAGGAGTAAGGGAAGAGTCCTTTTTAAAAATCACAACTATGAAAAGGATTTTTCATATTACATTTCTTTCCTAAGTTACATTTTATTTTATTTTTTTCTAAATTACATTTTAAACAGGGAGAAACTAGGGTGAAATTTCTTTTAAAATATTTCTACAAGCCTTTCATAAATACATTTATTCTGTAAAAACAAGTATACGCTAGCGTGTGAGATGAGTGCAATTGTGTGGTAGTTTGAACATTCTTCGGCATTGCCTTTCTTTGGTATTGGAAGAAAACTGACCTTTTCCAGTCCTGTGGCCACTGCTGAGTTTTCCAGATTTGCTGGCATATTGAGTGCAGCACTTTCACAGCATCATCTTTTAGGATTTGAAATAGCTCAGCTGGAATTCCATCACCTCCACTAGCTTTGTTCATAGTGGTGCTTCCTAAGGCCCAACTTGACTTCACATTCCAGGATGTCTGGCTCTAGGTGAGTGATCACACCATTGTGATTATCTGGGTCATGAAGATCTTTTTTGTACAGTTCTTCTGTGTATTCTTGCCACCTCTTCTGTTAGGTCCAAACCATTTCTGTCCTTTATTGTGCTCATCTTTGCATGAAATGTTCCCTTGGTATCTCTAATTTTCTTGAAGAGATCTCTAGACTTTCCCATTCTATCGTTTTCCTCTATTTCTTTGCACTGATCCCTGAGGAAGGCTTTCTTATCTCTCCTTGCTACTCTTTGGAACTCTGCATTCAAATGGGTATATCTTTCCTTTTCTTCTTTGCCTTTCACTTCTGTTTTCTCAGCTATTTGTAAGGCCTTGTCAGACAACCATTTTGCCTTTTTGCGTTTCTTTTTCTTGGGGATGGTCTTGATCCCTGCCTCCTGTACAATGTCATGAACCTCTGTCCATAGTTCTTCAGGCACTCTGTCTATCAGATCTAATCCCTTGAATCTATTTGTCACTCTCACTGTATAATCGTAAGGGATTTGATTTAGGTCATACCTGAATGGTCTAGTGGTTTTCCCTACTTTCTTCAATTTAACTCTGAATTTGGCAATAAGGAATTCATGACTGCACAATTGCACTCATCTCACATGCTAGCAAAGTAATGCTCAAAATTCTCCAACCCAGGCTTCAATAGTACGTGAACTGTGAACTTTCAGATGTTCAAGCTGGATTTAGAAAAGGCAGAGGAACCAACATCTGGTGGATCATTGAAAAAGCAAGAAGTTCCAGAAAAACATCTACTTTTGCTTTACTGACTATGCCCAGCCTTCGACTGTGTGGATCACAACAAATTGTAGAAAATTCTTAAAGAGATAGGAATACCAGACCACCTGACCTGCCTCCTGAGAAATCTGTATGCAGGTCAAGAAGCAACAGTTAAATTGGACATGGAACAACAAACTGGTTCCAAATTGGGAAAGGAGTACATCAAGGCTGTATATTGTCACCCTGCTTATTTAACTTATATGCAGAGTACATCATGCGAAATGCCAGGCTGGATGAAGCACAAGCTGGAATCAAGATTGCCGGAAGAAATATCAATAACCTTGGATATGCAGATGACACCACCCTTATGGCAGAAAGCGAAGAACTAACAGCCTCTTGATGAAAGTGAAAGAGGAGAATGAACAAGTTGGCTTAAAACTCAACATTCAGAAAACTAAGATAATGACATCTGGTCCCATCACTTGATGGCAAATAGAAGGGGAAACAATGGAAACAGTGAGAAGCTTTATTTTGGGGGGCTCCCAAATCACTACAGATGGTTACTGCAGCCATGAAATTAAAAGATGCTTGCTCCTTGGAAGAAAAGTTATGACCAACCTAGACAGCATGTTAAAAAGCAGAGACAGTACTGTGCTAACAAAGGTCTGTCTAGTCAAAGCTATGGTTTTTCCAGTAGTGATGTATGGATGTGAGAGTTGGACCATAAAGAAAGCTGAGCACCAAAGAATTGATGCTCTTGAACTGTGGTATTGGAGAAGACTCTTGAGAGTCCCTTGAACTGCAAGATTAAACCAGTTAATCCTAAAGGAAAATCAGTCCTGAATATTCATTGGAAAGACTGATGCTGAAGCTGAAACTCTAGTACTTTGGCTACCTGATGCAAAGAACTAGACTGATTTGAAAAGACCTTGATGCTGGGAAAGATTGATGGTAGGAGGAGAAGGGGATGACAGAAGATGAGGTGGTTAGATGGCATCACTGACTTGGTGGACATGAGTTTGAGCAAGCTCCAGGAGTTGGTGATGGACAGGGAAGCCTGGTGTGCTGCAGTCCATGGGGTCTGACATGACTGAGCGACTGAAGTACATGAATTTGGAGGAAAAATAGGCAATGTTTACTGAGTGTTTGCTGTTGCTAGGTACTGTTTGAAGGACGTCACTATCAGCTCTAACCCTCACAGTAATTATCACCTGTATTTTACAGATGAGAAACTTAATTACACGTGGTAGGTCATGTACCCAGGGATTCTTGCTAGTGAATGGCTGAAACCAGAGCGCATGCCACCTTCCACCATCACACCGCACTACGTCTGTGGATGACAGACATGGTGCCATGTGGACTCTTGGGGAGCAGGGGAAGACCCAGACCCCTGCTGCTTCTGGGAATACCACTGCCCATGCTCACTTTCTAGTTCTCACCTCTCAACACCCTATTTTCAAACGGTTATATTTTATATTTCTAAGATGCAAAACTTCTATTTTAAAATCTCTGAATTGGGAAGCATCTTAAATTTGATGGTTGAAAAGCATCATTGTGTTATTAGTTCAGCTGGAAACTTTTTTCTTTCTTGGTGGGACATATTTTACAATCACTGGCATCTTAGATTTGACGAAATATGGTATCTTTGAATGAACTAGTCTCTGCCAGATTTTAATTAGTTATACTTGATATTTGTCTAGTGAAATAAGTTTTCTCAAGTCCATGAGAGTATTTGGGAAGTAATGAACTGTATTTATGCTCAGAAAATGGTCAAAATATTACATAACTATTAAGTAATACCTATGTAGGTCCCTGGAGAAGGAAATGGCAACTCACTCCAGTATTCTCGCCTGGAGAATCCCATGGACAGAGGAGCCTGCAGTCCATAGGGTAGCAAAGAGTCGGACAGGACCGAAGCGTCTTAGCATGCACGCACGCATGTAGGTCCCAGTTTTAGCCAGGAAGAATTACTCTTTTCTTCCTTTTCCGTTACTTACAAGTTTTGCATTTCTAAGCTCATTTTCAACAAGAAATAGAAGAGAAAAAAAGAAAGAGAGAAATGAAACAGAACAAAAGCCCTTGACTGGATGACTGTCTCAGGTAGAAAGAAGTTAAATGGCAAAACGGGCGTGGAATAGAGAATGCCTCCTGTGGAGAGTGAGTGCCGCTCTGGATAAGGCCAGTCAGGCCCGGCCAGCAAAGGCACACTCGGGAACAGCTCACCACAGCAAAACGAGGTTCCTAGTCCATCTCCCGCACATCTGGCTCCGTCTTGGGAGCCTGTCTCTCGGACACGGGAGGGAAGTCTGGGCTACTGTGGCATCTGGCTGACCCTGCTGCCTTCCAGTCATCGTCTAGGCTTATTTATGTCCCCTGGAAAGCTGGCAGAAACCCGCCCAGATGTAAAAGCCCCGGCTACGGTGACAAGTGAGGAAGTGGCCCATGTGTGGGAATGCAGGCTGCGGCCTGCTGCTGGCCGGATCTGCTGGCCAGCCTGAAAGGGGGCACTTTTCACCGAGGTGGTGGAAACCTGGTCCCCGCCCACGGTCTCCCCTCTCACCCTTCCATCCCCGGTCCCTCCTATTCTCTTTGAGTCTCCAGACTAGGACTATGACACCCTTGGGCTTCTGCTGATAGTCTTCCTTCTGACAAGAACATCCCCTCTGCCATGTTCCCTCCATGGCAAACTCCTCACTCCCTCCCTCGCCTGGCTATCCTGTTCCAAGGGAGCAAGACTAGAGGGCTCGTCTGTTCAGTCTGCAAAGTGGCTTGAACAATCAGGAGACTTCAGGGAAACATCCGTCTTGCTTCACAGACGGGAAGCCCTGGCAATACTGCCCCCTACCGCTGCGTGGCAATAACTGCCTGGCGGTAAGGAGCACCCTTTGCTTCCCGGTGGCTAAGATGGTCAAGAACCTGCCTGCCATTGCAGGAGACAGAAGGGAAGCGGGTTTGATCCCTGGGCCGGGAAGATCCCCTGGAGAAGGAAATGGCAACTCACTCCAGTATTCTTGCCAGGATAATTCCATGGACAGAGGAGCCTGGTGGGCTACAGTCCTGGGGGTCGCAAAGAGTTGGATACGACTGAGTGACTAACACACAAGTTGCAGCTGCCCCCACGGGATGAGACATCAGAATTACATTTCTCCAAGGCCTTCACTCCTTCCCGCTGTGTTTCGGCTTTACACCCCTGTGGTACACTGTCCCCTTTCTAAATCTCTGTTCTTATTCATATGACACTGCCATCACAATTAACTTAGATGTTGCTCTTCTCTGTTAAACTTGGGCTTAAGATCTGTGTCCTGCTCATCTTTCTTGGCATAGTTCCCGGCTCCAAAGTGAATGCTAAACAAGCGTCTGAACTCAGGCAACTTTGGCAGTAGGGAACATGTCTGAGCATCTCTCAAACGGTTGTCCCCCTCCTGGCTCCGTGCCATTAGCTGACAGAGACACGGCTGAAGGGGCTCCACTGTGCCTGATGAACTTCTGGCAGCTGCTGGGGTCAACAAAGGCCAGCTGGCACCTCTAGGTAAAGACAACTAGAAGAAGGGTAGAATGAAGAGAAACTCACCTTTCAGTGGATACCAGGAGTATCCATTTATGATTCCATTAGAAAACCCTGTTTTAATTCTACATGAATTCCTTTTCATGTCAGGATTCCGCGAAGCATAGGTGTTTGCAAGATATTGAAAAACATCATCATCAGGGGTTAAGCTCCGAGAGTATAATGTTCCAGTGGCTGCACATGGAAGACAGACCAGGACCTTTTAGTTGATGTAGTGGACGTATACAGTATATTAGCCCTTGCACCATCAAATCCCACACAAAGGCTCTAATTTCCTAGAGCCACTTCCATGAATTTCCTCTACCCACTTCCACTTTCCTCTACCCACTTCCATGAATGCTTCTCTCTACTCTTCTTCCCAGTTTTTGATGGACGTAACAGAAAGGATATCACAGAAAATAACCACATAATGTCCAAACTCCTCCTCAATCAGCTTAAAAGTTAAATACCTTCTTAGTCATGTTGATTCCAGGAGATCAGTAAACTTTCCTTAGGTACTGTAGGGATTAAATGAAGTCACTAGAATATTTTAACTCCTTGGTACATACCTCATCCCACAGTTTTAAGAGGAGTCAGGAATTATTATTCGTGTGATTAGGTTTTTTTTTCAGCCATGTTGTCTCTTGTGTGCTAATCTAAATTACAATTTTACTATTTCACTGATGAATGTCAAGTAATCCCATTTTTTGTTGTCAGTTCAGACACCTTACCCGTCTAGTATTTATAAATTGTAGGAAGGATAGCTCAGAGTCGAGAGAATGAGGCTTTTTGTACCCCTGCCAGAAAAATTAAGTAGGGAGGGAAAGAGTGTATCCCCATTTACAGGTGGAAAGTTTGTAGTCTCACTCTGGATTTAGAATGCAAGAGCAGGGCCCATGTGTGCTTACCTGGAACACCATTATCAAACGGGTAACTGGCCACCAGGGCACCACCATGGAGGTTTGCAGAGAGGACAAAGGTCTCTGTGTTCAGCCACTTCATGACTGCCACGGTCTCAGGCTGCCTTGGTACCTCATTAAACTCAAAAGCATCAGGGAAATTTCTATTCAGGTCAAAGAAGTTACTATTATCCCTTTAAAAGAAAGAAGTTTTAAGGGTTTACTGTTGGTATATGAGGGAGCAAATTCCTGTAGAGTATAGACCTTTGCTCTGGGCTCCAGCTGTTTTTCCAGATATGAATACAGAGGTGGTAGATGGTTGCCAGAGAAGGCAATGGCTCCCCACTCCAGTACTCTTGCCTGGAAAATCCTATGGACGGAGGAGCCTGCTGGGCTGCAGTCCATGGGGTCGCTAAGAGTCGGACACAACTGAGCGACTTCAATTTAACTTTTCACTTTTCACTTTCCTGCATTGGAGAAGGAAATGGCAACCCACCCCAGTGTTCTTGCCTGGAGAATCCCAGGGATGGGGGAGCCTGGTGGGCTGCCGTCTATGGGGTCACACAGAGTCGGACACGACTGAAGCGACTTAGCAGCAGCAGCAGCAGCAGCAGATGGTTGCCTTGTCAGCCTCCGACGAATTGCACTTGGTGTTCATGCACTATGTTGTTCCCTCCTGTGTGATTGTTCTTGCCAGTGGGACAGGAGCGATTCGGATGTAAGCAAAGGTTGGATAAGTGCGTGTGTTTCGGGGCTTTTGCTCTCGGGACACTCCCATTTGGAACCCTGAGACCCCAATGCTAGCTACATCAAGGGGCCACATGAAGGAATGAGCGACCCAGGTGAGAGCCAGAACTGAAACTCAAGACACAGGGTCCCAGACAGACCCCCGCAGAGGTCCCAGTCATCGTGGCACAGAGATGGACCCTGCTCTGCCCAAATTCCCAACTTACAGAGTGGAGAGTAAATAAAAAGGTGTCTGTTTCCTCAATTTGGGGGCAGTTGGTTCCACAGCAATTGTTATCAGAAATAATAGGAACATGCTACTTTATACAAATATATTTCTGAAAAGTGGATTGGCTATGTTTGTCATAGCTGTTTAATCACTAAGTCCTGTCGGACTCTGTGACCCCATGGACTGCAGCCTGCCAGGCTTCACTATCCATGGGATTTCCCAGGCAAGAATATTGGACTGGGTTGCCATTTCCTTCTCCAGGGAATCTTCCTGACACAGGGATCAAACTTGTGTCTCTGGTTTGGCAGATGGATTCTTTACCACTGAGCCACGTGGGAAGACTTGGCCATGTTTAAATATGCTAAAAAAAAAAAAAAAAACCTTAAAAGTGGAAGGGAATCCAGTGGTGATTTATCTCTGGTAAAAACAAAATTTTAATTGCACAAATATCAGTGTTTATCAGACATTTGAGAAATTCCAAACTCCCTGAGGCGATTTAAAATACAATAAACTTTAAATCAGAAATACTACAAGACTCACTCTTCTTTATGTTAGTTCTTGGGCTGGCTTAATAAATCAACCTGCTTATCGAGGGACCAGGTTCTATACTAGGCCCTGGGATTTCTTAGTGATGAACACTATGGGTAGGGCTCCTGCCCTCAGCTAGACATTAAAGGAGAAATGAGACATTAAAATTGTGCTGTGAGGGTAAGGGGCCAGGTGATATAAGTATAACTGGGGACCTAATATCCAATAGGTTAGGGAAGGAGGCTTTGAGGAGATGCTGTTGCAACAGGCCAGGGTGGGCCCAAGGCGGGTGGGAATGCCAGAGGTGAGAGGAAGCCTGTAGTTGTAGTTTCAGGGGTGAAGAGGGATCTAAGCGGCTGCAGCAGGGTGACAGTGGAAAAAGCAATAAAGCCGGAGCAGTGGAGGGTGGGCAGGCATCGGAGTAAACCAGCCTTATTCAGGGTTTCACTTCTCACAGTCAAAGCCATGCGTGGCCCCGAAGGGTTTCCAGCATGGCAGTGATATACACAGGTTATGAGACGTTTCGTTAATTCCTCTGGACAGGGCCAAGGTGTCCGATCCGATGGGGGCCTTTTGTGGTGTTCTTATGTTTTACAAAGATAGGCCCATTCTTACCTGCCCTCATTGTAAAAACAGTCAGGCTTTACAACAGCTTCGAATCCATCTGGGTTCATTGAGGGCATGATGTGTATCCGGGTACTGTTGATTAGATTTGTGATTTCAGGGTCTCTTCCATCTCTGGTTACAAGATATTCAATTAAATGGAGCAGCAGTTCCCGCCCTACAGCCTGTAGGTGTTAAAGAGAGAAGAGGCTACTTGAGGAAAACAAGGAAAACAGTCCCCAAGGTACAAATTCCCCAACAAGAAACACTACAGATGATATTTAAAACCAAAACCAGTTGTCAGACCACTGTTTCTTCAGGCACATGGCAATCCATCAATGGTATGCTGCAAAATCTTTTTAAGAGTTTAAGTTAATTTTTTTAAAAGTAATAATTTACTTTTTTTCCATTTCAGGGTTTTTTTTTTTTTTCATTTATTTTTATTAGTTGGAGGCTAATTACTTTACAATATTGTAGTGGTTTTTGTCATACATTGACATGAATTAGCCATGGATTTGCATGTATTCCCCATCCCGATCCCCCCTCCCACCTCCCTCTCTACCCAATCCCTCTGGGTCTTCCCAGTGCACCAGGCCCGAGCACTTGTCTCATGCATCCAACCTGGGCTGGTACTCTGTTTCACCCTAGATAATATACATGTTTTGATGCTGTTCTCTTGAAACATCCCACCCTCGCCTTCTCCCACAGAGTCCAAAAGTCTGTTCTGTACATCTGTGTCTCTTTTTCTGTTTTGCATATAGGGTTATCGTTACCATCTTTCTAGATTCCATATATATGTGTTAGTATACTGTAATGGTCTTTATCTTTCTGGCTTACTTCACTCTGTATCAGGGGCTCCAGTTTCATCCATCTCATTATAACTGATTCAAATGAATTCTTTTTAATGGCTGAGTAATATTCCATGGTGTATATGTACCACAGCTTCCTTATCCATTCGTCTGCTGATGGGCATATAGGTTGCTTCCATGTCCTGGCTATTATAAACAGTGCTGCGATGAACATTGGGGTGCACGTGTCTCTTTCAGATCTGGTTTCCTCAGTGTGTATGCCCAGAAGTGGGATTGCTGGGTCATATGGCAGTTCTATTTCCAGTTTTTTAAGAAATCTCCACACTGTTTTCCATAGCGGCTGTACTAGTTTGCATTCCCACCAACAGTGTAAGAGGGTTCCCTTTTCTCCACACCCTTTCCAGCATTTATTGCTTGTAGACTTTTGGATAGCAGCCATCCTGACTGGCGTGTAATGGTACCTCATTGTGGTTTTGATTTGCATTTCCCTGATAGTGATGTTGAGCATCTTTTCATGTGTTTGTTAGCCATCTCTATGTCTTCTTTGGAGAAATGTCTGTTTAGTTCTTTGGCCCATTTTTTGATTGGGTCATTTATTTTTCTGGAGTTGAGCTGCAGGAGTTGCTTGTATATTTTTGAGATTAATCCCTTGTCTGTTGCTTTGTTTGCTATTATTTTCTCCCAATCTGAGGGCTGTCTTTTCACCTTGCTTATAGTTTCCTTTGTTGTGCAAAAGCTTTTAAGTTTCATTAGGTCCCATTTGTTTATTTTTGCTTTTGTTTCTAATATTCTGGGATGTGGGTCATAGAGGATCCTGCTGTGATTTATGTCGGAGAGTGTTTTGCCTATGTTCTCCTCTAGGAGTTTTATAGTTTCTGGTCTTACATTTAGATCTTTAATCCATTTTGAGTTTATTTTTGTGTGTGGTGTTAGAAAGTGTTCTAGTTTCATTCTTTTACAGGTGGTTGACCAGTTTTCCCAGCACCACTTGTTAAAGAGGTTGTCTTTTTTCCATTGTACATCCTTGCCTCCTTTGTCGAAGATAAGGTGTCCATAGGTTCATGGATTTATCTCTGGGCTTTCTATTCTGTTCCATTGATCTATATTTCTGTCTTTGTGCCAGTACCATACTGTCTTGATGACTGTGGCTTTGTAGTAGAGTCTGAAGTCAGGCAGGTTGATTCCTCCAGCTCCATTCTTCTTTCTCAAGATTACTTTGGCTATTCGAGGTTTTTTGTATTTCCATACAAATTGTGAAATTCTTTGGTCTAGTTCTGTGAAAAATACTGTTGGTAGCTTGATAGGGATTGCATTGAATCTATAGATTGCTTTGGGTAGAATAGCCATTTTGACAATAATGATTCTTCCAATCCATGAACATGGTATATTTCTCCATCTGTTTGTGTCCTCTTTGATTTCTTTCATCAGTGTTTTATAGTTTTCTATGTATAGGTCTTTTGTTTCTTTAGGTAGAAATACTCCTAAGTATTTTATTCTTTTTGTTGCAATGGTGAATGGTATTGTTTCCTTCATTTCTCTTTCTGTTTTCTCATTGTTAGTGTATAGGAATGCAAGGGATTTCTGTGTGTTAATTCTCTAATAATTTACTTTTTAAAAATGAATTAAGAGTGGAGTAAAGGCTATTTCTTATTGTCCTTTTTTCAATTCACTTGTCTTCCAAATACTTCCTGGAGTGAGGGAGAGAGGGGAAGCTAGAAATAATGCAGGGGAGTGGAGCATCTTCACAAGCACACGTGATACATGGGAGAGCTGTGGGGCCTGTCTCGGTGGATGGTACATGGAGGACCACTGCAGCAGACATGTAGATGTTAACAGAGAAAAATCCAAATTTGCAATGCTCATAATTTAAATAGGTTTCTGATTTCCAGATTGCCCTCTTTCCAAGTTCTTCTATTTTCAAATTCCCCTCTTGCACACTTGTGCAATTTTTGCCATACCTCTGTACTTCTGATTTCCACGGTCTCATGTTTTGTTGGCACATCATCCTCACAACTTTTTGCCATATCTGCATATTATCTATTCTATTAGTTTGCATTTTCTGTAAACTGGCTTGCTTTTTACTTATATTAAAAATGATAAACTTTGTATAATTATCATTTTGCTAGATTTCATGTTTTTAATTATACAGTAAAATAAAAGCACAACTATGAAAATAAACATAGTCACATCCACCTAAAATTACCTTATGTACCAACAATGATGGGGAAGCTGAAGGCCTGTGAAAAATCTTGCTGTATAAGGGAGAGATTTCCCATTTTTCTTTTCTTTTTTTAGGGAAAAAAAAAAAAAAAAGGAATTCACATTTTCAGCCTTATTCTGTAAAGATCTGATTAGCCTACATTAATTTTCCCCTGTAACCCTGAGCTCAAAGGTTCTGCTTCTAAGTAAGGAGTATTTACCTCTTACACGTGATCAGATGTTGTTGAGGGGTTAGGATATGGGAAATCAGTGCAGCAGGTGGTTAAATAAGGATGGTGCTGCCAGTGCATTAATGAAGGCCACGGGCAACAAAAGAATCTTCAATTATGACTCCGTTGTAGCAATTCATGGCTGTGACAAAGAAGGAACAATACTGCACTCTATATCCCTTGCTGGCAAGCAAAGAGATCACATCTTATGAATTTGTTATCCTAATGGACGCAGAATAATTGAAAATGGAACTAAGAAAAATTTAAATATGTGAATTATATATTTACACATAGCCATAAAATTTAGAGTGGAAATAAATTCCATTCTGACTTCAATTTTTTCTTTCCCCACTCATGTCTGTCTTCTTCCACTACTGTGATTTTTGTTTTTATAGTCCAGATTGTAGGTTGAAAAAGGTCCTTACAAACTAATAACTAAAAAAGTCAAGTGAGTCACACACTGGTTTCCAATTCAGTGTTTTGGAAGCTCAAGCACATTTGCAAGCTCCTTATTGCCTTCCCTAAAACCAGAGGAGGAGGGGCTGGTAATTTTAAGTTGTGAAAGGCTCTACAAGTGGACTGTGTGGTTGGTTGAAGGGGGGCTTTCCTGGCAAGGGGAGGGGAAGAGAGAAGGGTCAAGGAAAGGGAGGAGGAAGTGAGATTTCCAAATGCTGGTTCAAGACTGCAGGATGCTGCCCTTAGAGGGATGCACCAGGAAAAACCTGAGGCCAATCTGAGTTCCAGATCAATATGAAGTGAGCCATATTGGAATCCCCACGTGATTCTAAAAGTAAATTTCCTCTTAACTCTCTGAATCATACATTCCCAAGCATGCTTGAACTCAAGACAGGAGTTGGCAATGAAATTCATCCACCCACAAGCAAATGAAAACAAAGAGTAAGAAGCTGTGATTAAGCTATACAACTAAATTAGGCAACTGTGGTGGTGTCAGTATAGGATAGAAAGTAAGAGTTAAGGTTTATAGTTAACAGCAAGGGTGGGGGCTAGGGGAGAGGAGGGGAGAGATGAGTTTTCAAAGTGCTAATTTATTCACTTTTCATAGCAATGGGTCATAGGATATTACCCAAAGTCTAATAATATATAAAAATCATTATAACTTCAGTTTTTCCTAATTTTTTCACTTCAGAAGAATCTTCTGATAATTAATTTCTTATTTTGAGAAAATAACAAGTTCACCAATCATTTTCATTTCACTTCAGTTCTGTTAACTTCAAGTAAAGTTATTAAATCTCATACTTCTTAAAGATAACACATATGACACATCTTATTTCCTTTTGATTCCTCTCATTCTATTACTATAGAAATAAAGAGATATGTAGAATAGCATCTGGCAAATAATAATGATGGCTATTTCTGAGTGACAGTATCCTGAATAGTTCTTATTTACTCTTATTTTTCTAGTTCTTTTAAATGAAAGAAAACCTATGTTCTTTTTACTAAAACAAAATCATGATTCTTTCAAGGACACAAATGTGTGACCAAGGTATTTTCTGTTTGTCTCCACTCCAACAAAACAAGCCACAAATTCTTAACTGCATAGGGTGAAATAAAAATCTTGGAAGTGTGATAAAGAACTGATTAAGAGTCAGATAATCTTAAAACTGGTGAGATAAACTGATAAAATTTCAGAGAGAGTTAAACAAGGTCCTTGGACAATATTTTCTTGTCTCTATAAAAGCAAATTTATGCCACATATTATTCAAATTAATTCTTCTCAACCTTAATATAAATGTCTCAAATACTCATTCATGTTTTATGTATAGGCCTCCCTTCATTTAAAATTAAGTCTTTGAACATGAGACCTTAGAGAGACTAAAGTTTTTTTTTAAATGTGGCCAAAAGTGTTTCCATTGACTTATCCAGCCTTTCATTTAGCTTTCGCTTCCTTTTGTGAGAGTGTGGAGAATCCCTAATGAAGAGCCTGAAAGGCTGGGTGAGCACACCGGCTTCTAGAGTGTTTCTCTGATAATTCATCTGGTCGTTAAGATGGCAATACCTCAGGATGGACCTACAGATTGTCAGAGTGAGTGAAGTAAGTCAGACTGAGAAAGAGGAATTATACAATAGATACAATTGTATACACTATATACAATTATAATATTGCTTATAAAAGGAATCTTAAAAAACATGATACAAACAAAATTATTTACAAAACAGAAACAGACTCACAGAGAACGAATTTATGGCTACCAGGGAGGAATGTGGTATAGAGTGGCGAAGGATAGTTAGGGAGTTTGGGGTTAACATACACACAGTGCTATATGTAAAATGATAACCAAGAAGGACCCATAGTATAGCACAGGAAACTCTGCTCAGTGCTATGTAACAACCTAGATGGGAGAAGGCTTTGAAAAAATAGGTGCATGTATAACTGAATCTCTTTGCTATACACCTGAAAGTAACACATTATTAATCAACTATCAGTTCAGTTCAGTCGCTCAGTTGTGCCCGACTCTTTGCGACCCCATGAATTGCAGCACACCAGGCCTCCCTGTCCATCACAAACTCCCAGAGTTTACTCAAACTCATGTCCATCAGACTCCAACATAAAATTAAAAGTTTCAAAAAAAAGGATGGCAAGAACTCAGGAAAGCAGAAAATAAATCTCTATCAGTTTTACTTCAATTCAGTCAAGTTGGAACTTGCTAGATAGATGGAAATGAGTGTTCCAGCACTTATAAGAACAACTGCAAAAAAATTTTGAAGCAACAATCCACAACTGGGTAGTGTATTGTGTAAGACTGAGTGTTGAGGTCCACAGACTCCTAGAAGGTCCATGCACCTTGAGGACAGCATTCAGAGCTAATGCCAGAATAGCAAGGAATCCACCCAAAGAAGGTTAAGAAGTACTGCCCACAAATGTTATATATGCTGCTTTTTAATAGTGGGCCTTGAAAATGCTCTTTAATCCCAAAAGTTCTAAGAGAAGAAGAAGGATGAGGAAGCTGGTTAGACCTAGCTTATCCAAGTCACCCTTCTGCTCCTGGGCTAAGCCATCCCTTTCCCCAGCTCCTGGCGGCACCAGGAGGGTGGAACACACAAGATCTAAATTCAGGATAATAAGTTTCTCAGAGGCCCCCAAAGCTGTCAGACACTAACAGCTGGGACACACAGGTTGACAGGACTTCAGGTCTCCACACCCAGAACACACTGACATTCCCCCCTGCATGATCTCAGTCCTTGGCAGTCGTCAAAGAATCAAGGTGAATGAGTGAACCTGCTTTGACGGGATACATTAACTACCTGGAGGGTGAGATGTCAGAAATTTGGGAAAGTACAAGCAAATTCAGGCGTGAATGAGAGGAAGGACTCTTGCTTTTCTTTGGAACTTTCCATTGAGAGGAATAAATTCTGAGCAGCAGAGTGCAACCTTTCGAAATGCTAGGAATTCAATAAATAAGCTACTGGAGTCAATTGAGGGCCACATGACTCTTATTAAAAATGGATTCCATGGGACCCAATCAATTGACCAGACAGCAAAAGGGAAAGGAAGTCTGGGGTGCTGTCTATCATAAATAGTTGTTTTATTAAAAACAAGTTTGCTCAGACTCCCAGCAACATCAAGCCTTTTTGAGCACAGCCTATTATACTCAGAAAAGTAACTTCCACCCACCCATAAATCAGATTCAAAGACAAGCCAAGCCACTTTCTCAGAGGCAAACGTTTGCACCTGAGCTCCAGTGACGAGAAGTCCCCTCGCTGGTCAGGACGGGTTGAGCGGCATGTCTGGACAGGACAGGCAGAGCTGTGTGTCACGCAGGGTGGCGCCTGTTCCTATAAAACCTGGGTTTGGGGAGGGTTGAGTTGGGACAGGAAGCGCAGCCTTTGAGCAGTGCAGGCTGCCACACTATTGCAGATCTGGAAGTGTTGTAACAAGTCAGCAGGTCCTACTTAAAGGATTATGCATTTTCTCTGACATTCCCTAAAGTTAAGTGTGTTTGATAAGGTGTGACACAGATCATATGTCAATTTTCTTTACTGTCAAGACTGGAGACGATCTTTCCCTTCCACTGGATTGCCCAGTTGTGTGGGGTCCTGGGAAAGAGAAAATCCTGCAGCTGTCATATTCTCAAAAATATGAGAGCTGAGGAAGTATATACTAAAATATCTATATATCGAAAAGTATGTATAAATATATATTAAAATATATTTTATTGTACATATAATACATATACAAAAGTATATACTAAAATATATATGAAAGTATACATACAAAAATATACTCTGAGGAAGTAAGGTGAGAAATTTTGGGGACCATCTTCAAATGCCTGGCTCGAATGGTTGGGCAGCCAGGAGTGGTAAAAGGGTATTTTGCAAATTATAAGATAAATAACATAAATGAAACAA
Source organism: Dama dama (assembly GCF_033118175.1). Taxonomy (NCBI): domain Eukaryota; kingdom Metazoa; phylum Chordata; class Mammalia; order Artiodactyla; family Cervidae; genus Dama; species Dama dama. The sequence continues at coordinate 60,011,590 of NC_083683.1, read as the reverse complement.
AATAGAGTTGATCTCTGATAAGCTGGAAAACAGCAAGATGTTATGATGGAATTTAAGGGTTTGTGGAATGGTGGGGATGACAGAGCCCTAAGCTTGATGGTCTAAACTTAAGCATCAAAAATGCCAAGTTTTGGATTAAGAGAAAGTGACAAAAGCATTAAAAAAGCCAGCTAGTAGGACGCTGGGTAGCCAGTTGGGACCTTCTTAGTTCAAATATGTCACTCTTCTGCTGGCTCACCCCGATGCTGAGCAGGAGGTGGGGAAAACCAACCCAGGAGGCGTTCAGGGACTTGGACAGCTGTCCTTCTTCCAGCCCCCAAACAAAAAGCAAGCTCCGGTTAGCTGCCCGGGGCGCTGGGTAAACAACCAAACGGCTGTGATGGCTTTTGGCTCATGGCTCCTTCAATCCTCTCAGGCCTTACAGGCAGACCCTTCCAGATTCTTTGCTACAGTGTCTGCTGCTCCCTCTGCATTTACAGAGGGCAAGAGACCCAAGGGAGGGTCCTTTGGTGACACGTCAGATACACGTTCAAACCACATACATACCTCATCTCCATGCATGTTTGCCACGTACTTGAATTCCGGAATCCCGATTCTGTGTTCCTTTGGAGAGCGTCCCACGACGAGAACCCACAGGTTTCTGCCTTTATGGGGGAGATAAGTACAGAAAAATGAGTAGCCTTTTGAAATGACGAATGAACTCTGGTAGAAGGAGAATAGTGAGCAATGATGCTACTTCTCCCACCTGATCAATGTTTCATGACCATCTCAGTTCATGCAACTAACATTTCCGTGCCCGGAATGCTTTTAGTTTACTGCCAGCCAAAATCCTTTCAATCATCAGAAATATTTAACTTCTTATTCTAGAATGTGACTTTTAAAAATTGAAGACTTAGTGGGTTATATAGATCTTATTCTTCCAAAATGTTTAGTAGACATAGTAGGTTACATAGATTTGATTTGTCCAAAAAGTGTGCTCTGAGTTCCTGGTGCCTTATAGAAGCGATCTTTCTAATTCACACAATAACACAGAAATAATAATTGATAGTTGACTGGGAGGGAGCCAGAACTCTCAGTGCAAGGAATGTGAAAAAAACCAACAGCAAGAAAACATGTAACTCAGAAGGGAGATTGTTTTTGCAGTAAATCCTGAGTCTTGTTGTATACAAATGATCATATAACAAAGCCTCTCAGCAGTGAGTGTCCTTGATGAGTACTGAGTCCTATCTTGTAAGCTGGGAACCACAAACTATGCTGACAATGCCTCAAGGAAAACTTGTAAGTCCTAACTCTGCCAGGGATGGTGAGATTTGGGCAGAGACTAAACTTCATGGAAGATTCGCACTGAGCAGATGTTACCATTGCATCTTTGGTTCATATTAACTCAGGTAATCCCTTGTCCTGACCCAGTGAGATAGATTTTTAACCAGACTTTACAAAATGAAAACAATGACCTTCAAAAAATATTAAATAAACTGCTTATGATCACACAGCCAGTAAGAGGCTGTGATTTGAGCCCCAGAACCAAGACCTGAATTCTGGCCTATATGACTCAATTCTAGAGCTCTTAACACTAATGAAAACAGCCTGTCGCTCAAGAAGCTTGGTGTCCTAATCAGCAAAATGCAGAGGTTTCTTTCGATTCTAAAATCACATTCTTTTTTTTAATACAATTTGAAACTAGAGATTTGAGGAGATGTATATTTGATATCTAGCTCCCAGATACAAAGTTCACATATCTGTAATAGCTAAACCTTCCGTGGAATTCAAGAACCCAGGAAAGGAATTTAACAGCAGTCTGTGGGCTAATGTGGAGCCCGTTTCTGCAGAATTTCTAGTGTAGTTTCTTTAATCTGGAGATCCCATAGATGAGGGCATACTCGCTTACCATAAAGAACTCAGGGAGAAGCAGATACTGGACTTGTCTTTTCCATCATTAATTCTTAATTTATTATTATAACAATTGTAGGACAATTCATCTTGACAGGATAATGTTTTAAATTTAGTAATTGCAGAAATTGTCAAAAAAACATCCCCAAAGGGCAGCTTATCTGACTGATGCCACCTGTTCAGTGCAGACAACTCCGGTCATTTATTCACATCCATTTATTTAGTAGTATTATACCCAGGCATTTAACCCTACAGATGGTCATGCTCTCTACACCGAGAGAGTCTCTGATGCAAGCATCACTACACTGGACTGTGACATATATGATCACAGCGTGTGTATAAGGTACCGGTGTGACTCTAGAATAAAGGAAGAAACTTTTCCAAGGAGTGGGATCACATAAAACTTCACAGACGTAGGGTTTTAGAGCTGACTTCTGACCAGGGTTCTGAAGACTGACTCCAAGTTAGCCGTGTGGACAAGCATCAGTACAGTCCATTTGGTGGTTTCCCACCAGAACCACTTTATTAACCAGAATCTTTGATTCCCCCATATTACCAATTCTCAGATCACCTAGGGCTTCAAATTCAGCATGTTACCATTTTTCATGTGAAGTAAATAAGAGCTTTTTTCTATTAAACTTGGCTCTTTAGGTTTCCTTCGGGGGGATTCTTTTCTGTAGCTATTAATGCTTTCAAGGCTAGAATAACCACAGATTTGCACAGAATATGGTCTGGTCCCCTCACAAGCAGGGAAAAAAATTCAGTATCATCTTGACATTGTTGTTGTTTAGCTGCTAAGTTGTGTCCGACTCTTGCTACCCCGTGGACTATAACCCACCAGGCTTCTCTGTTCCTGGGATTTCCCAGGCAAGAATACTGGAGTGGGTTTCCATTTCCTTCTCTAAGGCATCTTTCTGACCCAAGGATCAAACCCATGTTTCCTGCATTGGCAGGCGGGTTCTCTACCATTGAACCACCAGGGAAGCCCATCACCCTGACATAATGTTTCTCAATTGTTTTCTAACTCTGCATTTGCAAAGCTGACCTGTAATATGAAGTAGAGTGTAAGACAAGAAAAACCTGACTTGACATAGGTATTCAATATTATTTGAGGGCTTCCCTGGTGGTCCAGAGGTTAAGAATCTGCCTTGCAACGCAGAGAACACCGGCTTGATCCCTGGTTCGGGAAGATTCCACATGCTGCTGAGCTTACTAAGCACGTAGCGCCACAACTACTAAGCCTGCACCCTAGAACCTATGTGCCCAAATTACTGAAGGCCACTCACCCTAGAGCTGGTGCTCCGCAACAAGAGAAAGCCACATGCAGTGACAAAGGCCCAGCACAGCCAAAAAAACATGTGTGTGTGTGTGTGTGTGTGTGTGTGTGTGTGTGTGTGTGTATAATTTGGTCCAAGGAAGTAGGGAAATCAAACCAGTAAAATCTAAATGAAGAAATATTGGTAGTAACTCAATCTCAATTTTAGCATGAATGGCTCCTAAGTGAACAGCAAAATGAGAAACTTACCTTGAATAACCCTCCATGGCACCAAGCCTGGGGATGAAAACCAGCCCATAAACCTGAAGATATTCACCCAATGCTTTTGGAAACCTAAGCCTCTTGAAAGTTTTTAACCAGCCTCTCCAATGAATACTGGTTATCTCTGGCTTAGACTAAATGCACAAAGGACAAACTATTGACTTTTCACAGCTTGATTGCCAAGGTGAGGCTAATTTAAACAAGATTTTTTTTTTTTTCTATCAAGGTTGGACAGGCTGTCTTTATCCCTCCAAGTTCCTGCTTTGAACTTTGAACTCGAGCACCAGGTGTGCTCAAGAGTTCTGAAATGCTCAGCCACTTTCTCTTCGCTACAAAGTAAAGAAAACCTGGATTCCAAAATTGTCAGTATCTATGTCCAGGAATCCTCTGGGGGCTTGACTCCAAGCCCAGGGATGGGACATGGTGTCCAACTGGGCACCCAACTGAGTTTGCTTGTAGGACCAGAAAAGCGTTACCATTCAAAAGGCTTCACAAAGATCCACAAGGCAAGGAAACAGAACACTCTAGGCACTCAGGAGAAAGGAGGAGAAGCTTGAAAAACAAAGTACAGTATCAACAGGGAGAAACTGAAGGAGTGTCATTCCCTCATCAGAATCACTGGACCCTTGGAAAAGTGCCAATCCCTGAGCCCCGTCTCGTAAATCATACTCAAAGGGGAGGGTCCCCAACCTGCACTTAACAGGCTCTTTTGGTGATTCTGAGGCCCATTAAAAGTTTGAAAGCTGCTCAGATTGAGGCAGTGAATGTCCAGATAGATTTGGGAGGTAAAATCATCTCATTTTACGTACAATCATGAACATGTTTCTTTATTAACAAATATACTTTGACTACACCTTTTTAAATGACTGTTTGATATTTTATTACACAAATGCAGTATCATTCATTCAACAATGCTCCATGATTAAGTGTCCAACTATAAGTAATTTGTGTAAATTAAAGCATGTCCACTTAAATTATGTACAGAATTTTTATTTTTATTTTTTCAAATTAATTAATTTATTTTACTTTACAACATTATATTGGTTTTGCCATACTTTGACCTGAATCTGCCATGGGTGTACATGTGTTCCCCATCCCATCCCTCTGGGTCATCCCAGTGCACCAGCCCCGAGCACCCTGTATCATGCATCGAACCTGGACTGGCGATTCATTTCACATGTGATAATTTACATGTTTCAATGCTATTCTCCCATATCATGCCACCCTCGCCCTCTCCCACAGAGTCCAAAAGACTGTTCAATATATCTGTGTCTCTCTTGCTGTCTCACATACAGGGTATTGTTACCATCTTTCTAAATTGCATATATATGCGTTAGTATACTGTATTGGTGTTTATCTTTCTGACTTACTTCACTCTGTATAATAGGCTTCAGTTTCATCCACCTTATTAGAACTGATTCAAATGTATTCTTTTTAATGGATGAGTAATATTCCATGGTGTATATGTACCACAGCTTTCTTATCCATTCGTCTGCTGATGGGCATCTAGGTTGCTTCCATGTCCTGGCTATCATAAACAGTGCTGTGATTAACATTGGGGTGCACGTGTCTCTTTAATTTCTGGTTTCCTCGGTGTGTATGCCCAGCAGTGGGATTGCTGGGTCACATGTCAGTTCTATTTCAGTTTTTTAAGGAATCTCCACACTGTTCTCCATAGTGGCTGTGTACAGAATTTTTAATGTAAAATATTTTACCATGGTAAAGAAATCAAAGTACAAAATTATATAATTACAACTATGTAAAACAGACTACTTACTAACAAAATACCATGGAATGAAACAGCTCCAAAGCATATAAAACCTTAAATGAAATAATTGATGAGTCCCTATAAAAATTGAAAACAGCACACTGTCAGTAAAAATGGGCTAAGTGATAGGGTTATAAAACCAAAACTTTATTTTCACTTTTCGATCTTTCTAGTTTTTAAAAATAAAACACTATATCTTATTGTTTATTAAGTTCAGATCCTGCGTGCTGAGCTTTATAATACCTGATCTTTACACTTTATAATACTTAATCTTTACAACACCTCTGTGTGGTGGGTGATACCCACAATTCATTGATAAAAGTGGCAGAACCGGGATTCAAACCCAGGTCTGTCTGATTCCAGTATCTCTGTTCTTCTGACTCTAGGCTCTTCTGCAAGCAATAGGTAGGTCAGGGCCAATCCCACTCCAGGGTGATAGTTCCCCAGCAGTTCTTTCATCATCACACTGCCATAATTTGTCCCTGGAACAAGTTCCAGGCTGCTACCTGTTTATGACCATTGAGCCATAGCAAGACACCTGAACTGAGGGCTACCCTAGAGGGATGGTTCATACTAGGTGTTGATATAACGACCCCATTAGACTCTCTCTACTCCAAGTGTGTCTCTACTCTCTGGACACACACCCAGAGAGAAGTAGAATCCCTGTGTGGGTGGCCTGGTCTCAGGAGCAGACAGACCTGCAGTGATGACAAGGCTGGTGATATGCAAGGTCCAACCCATGAGGCACCAGCCTCCAGGGTGATGGATCAGTTGTTTCCCAGACTAGCATATTTCTCTTTGTGTCCTTACAATTACCCTTTGACCTAAGTCAAAGCCTGGGGGACCTTGCTTGATGCATGAGTTTGCGTCTTCATACATAAGTGGGACCAACAGCTCTATTGGCAAGACTGATGTAAAGCTGGCGAGTTCCTCCTGTCTTCCCTAAAAAAGAAGCCAACACTCCAACACCAAACCTTCAGTCTCACTTATCCTCATTCCCATTACCACACACACAAAGCCTGGCATCAAATAATGTCCCAGAGGAGCTGAAAAATAGCACATAACTTCAGTCGGGTTAAACACGCAATCTCCGTGACCTCAGGCCTGGAAGTGGAAGAGGAAGTTCCTGCTAAGTGGCTTATGACAACAACACAAACAACTGCAAACAAAACAGGGAGAAAGTCTCCAGAATGGCTATGTTTGCACGGTAGTATGACTCACAGTTCAGAGCACTTTATATATGCTCACTTAGCCCTGACAACCATAAGCAGTGGGTACAAAGATTATCCTTTCACACAGGTGGGGGTGCCATCCTAGGGAAGCTCATAAGGCCATGGTTCTCACGTGTGGTCCCAAGACCAGTATCATCACGTCCTCTGGGAGCTTGTTAGAAATGCACGTTCTCAGACTCCACCCCTAAGTACTGTGTCAGAGACCCTGGGGGTGAGGGCCTGCAGTCCGTGTCTTAACGAGCTCCTCAGGGCATCCTCATGCACGCTAAAGTCTGAGAACCACAGATGCAGAGAACGGACTTGTGGACATGTTGAAAGTCTGAGAACCACAGACACAGAGATGAGACTTGTGGACACGGTGGGGGACAGAGGGTAGGACGTAACTGGGAAAGTAGCATTGACGTGTTTACACTATCATGTGTAAAACAGAGAGTGGGAAGCTGCTATATGACATAGGGAGCCCAGCCTGGCAGTCCATAACAACCTAGAGGGGTGGGGTGGAAGACGGGAGGGAGGAGATATACATATAATTATGGCTGATTGGCGTTGTGTTGGTTTCTGCCCTACAACAACATTGTAAAGCAATTATCCTTCAATTAAAAATACACGTAAAGTTTGAGAACCACAGTAACAAAGGATGGAGCTGGATAGCCTATTCAGAGCCTGCTGGTCTTAACCATTATGCTGCACTGTTCCAGTTGCCTAAGGGACAGAAAAGATCAAAGAAACGTAAACCTGTGCCCATAAATTGCCATGTGCCATTTCTGATGTTGAGATTTTTCTTTCTCCCCTCTGGAGAACTGGAAATGGGACAAGGTTTTGAGGACCCTATGAGGATGGTCTGAGAAGTTACAGCTATCATCTCCTTCCTTTGGGATGCAAATCTCAGACTGGTCTGCAAACTAGTGTACCACCAGCTTGTTCCTAGACTGCTCTCTATTCAAGGATTACCGGCAAGCCTCAGTGGCTCTGCCCCAAAGCTGTGGAATCTGGAGACAGCTCTACTTCGGAGATTTGTCTGCTAAGCTGACTAGGCTGAAAAAGTTGGGTAGGTGGAGTAGCAATAGGAGGAAGGACATGGACAAAACTCATCTGCTCTACTCAGACCTTTTCTGGGACAAAAAAAAAAATTCACACACACACTATCCCAACATGGCAAATGGCCCAGCAGTCACTGGGGCTTCTGCATTGAGTTGAGAAGTCTGGGCAGCCCATGTGAATGCTCAGTCTGTCTGATTCTGTACATGCAAAGCTGTGAACCCATCCTTGGTAAGATGCAATGATTCCAATCCCCAGTCAGCCATATGACCTCATGGAGCTTTAATGCCATTTACTGTGTAATGTCGGAATTCCTGACATTGCTCCTGAACGGAGGAACTTGTCAAGAAGGGGTTCAGTGGTGCAGAAAGAAATCGGGCGACCTAGAGGTCCTTCTGCTACTGTGACAAGAGCAAGTGCCCTACTCTGCATGGAAGCAGCCATGGGACTGACTGGGCTGCCTCTTGCCTCCGGCAGCTCTAAATTCTAGCTAAGACCCCGAGTTTTGGTCCCTTTTCCTCCCATGACATCAAAGTACAATCCAAGCCCCTCATCATGGCAACAGGCCTCTCATGGATTGTGGCCTTGCTGCCTCTAACCTCCTACCACAATTCCTCATACCGGGCACTCTTAATTTAATCATGTATGATTCTAATGGGAGCTACCATCAGCCTTGATGCCTGTAAATGTACGCTCTTGCTCCCACATGGATAGTCCTCTATCTATCTGATCAAAGTGGCCGGCTTCCTCTTGGCTTTCCAAGGCTCAACCAAAAGACTCCTCCAATCCATCACCTTTCTTACCCTTCTTCCTTGATCCTATATTTTACCAGCCTGAGTTGCTCTCCCTTTTGAACATCTCCCACATGCTTCTGCAACCCCTCTCCTAACACTAAAACCACAGGTCTTCCTGCAGGCAATGGACTGTGCATCTCTGTGCTTGCAGTAGCTAGTGTCATGCCTGGCACAGATGTAGTAGGTGGCCCATAAATGCTTGCTAAATGAATGGATGGCTGGAAAAATGATCAAATAAAGAAGTTCAGTTGGAGCCAGGGTCCAGGACTGAAGAAAAGGCTTACAGCTAGTCTACAGAGAACTATCTGGGGTGGGCTCTGAAAAAGTTCCAAATTTCTAGATCAGTCCCAGGGTTTTCAGACCTTCTTGGGGATATTTCCATACAAGAGACTGCTGAGATCCAAACAAAATATCTGGCTTCCGGTTAGACTCATCCGTCATCATGGGGAGATGGGATTTCATTTGCTTACTTATTTGTCCCCGTGGCACTAATGCCGTGAAATGACACCTGAGAAATGGAGATGTTAGTTTCATGTTATTGCTTCCTGAGTAGGTCAGTAGGGAAGTTTGGGGTTTCAATTTCTAAATCAGAAATTCTTCTGATTGCTAGGGGACATTATCTTTTTCAACTGAAACAAGAAAAGGAATAAACCTGAAGATTTAATGAATTGGAAAGCATTTTCCTTTCTTCCTCTTTTTTTTTTTTAAATTTCAAGACTAGTCAACGATTCCCAGAGAAGCAGAGTGCTTGTCTCATTAATCACCAACCATGAACCCAAACAAGAAGATGGCAGGAAATTCCTCTGCTTTCCTCCTCTTCCAGCTCTACCTTCTCTATTCCTCCCACTCTATTCCCAGGTCAGAAGCTGATAAATCTGTTCCACTTCCTCTAAAAATTTTTAATTTTTAAGCTATAAAATTAAGAGAATTTTTTTTTAAATTAACTTTTAAAAGCTAGCCATAATTCTCATGTCCCAGCCGTCGTAATTTTTTTATGTTCCCTTCTAGTCTTTTTTTCATAGAGACACAGGAAACTTGTTTTAAATCCCCAAAGTGAAAATCTCTAGAGGCCTCATACTATAAAAAGCTGCGAGCTTCCGCTTTTGGTCCCTTAGGGGAGAGGTCAGACAAAATCAGATCTTCGTTTTGAAGAATGGCTTGGTTTTAACAGTCAAATTAAATATCATCTTAAAGTACAAACAAGTACTTGAGATTTTTAAAAAATGCTATTTTAAAAGGTCAATCATTATATACTAGCACTATGTTTATTGTCCATTGGTGGGTTCTCTTTTAAGGTTTTCCAGGGGAATTCTGGTTCAGTGTTAGTGTTTCGGTTCTTTCTTCCCAGTTGGTGGTTTTACTTCTTATACATTCCTGTAGGTGTCACACAGCTGTATGTTACAATGAGGTCAGTTCAGATCCATTTGAGCCCTTCTTCCATGCCCCCTCCCTCAAACCCCAGTTTGTTGGAGGCCTGCTTATCCTAATTGCCTGTTTTTTGCTACCATAAGAACGCATCCTTCAGTGGCAGGGAATAATGGCAATTTCTTTACTAGTTTTCTCATAAGCTGCTTAGAAGAACAAAGACCTTTTCTCTCAGTCATCCTACTTGGTGAGTTTGTACTTAAAAGGCTTTTTCATTTGAAAGTAAAGGAAGCCAGGGTTCAGACAGAAATATGCTGAACTTCTGACAGTGGGAGAAGCTCCTAAGTTGCCAAAATGAGGTTCCTTTAAGGTCTAAACTTGACCTAGAAGTAGGACCATTGGTGCTTTTGTGGGATTAACAGAAGTAGATTTCTCACTGCTTTTACCATTCTGAGATTTAACTTTCACAGTTGGGTCAATAATTTAGTAAGTACATCTAAACAAGAATTTCAACAAAACATATGCCTCCAAATAGCATCTGAGAGTTCTTGAAAGATACGCAATGTCCCTCTAGTGACACCTTTTGTAACGATGCCTTGTGCAGGTTTTAGAATCAAATTGCCAGGGTTAAAACCCCCAGCTTTGCCACTTACTACCCATAGGGTATTGGGTTAATTGCTTAATCTTGCTGAGTGGATTTAGTTTTTATGGTATAGGATTGATGGTACCTATACCTCATGGGATTTCTATCTCATCTAATCCTCACAAACTTTATAAACAGTGCCAGAAACATGATGAGCACATGTTTGTTTGAGAGCCTTGAGCTGAATTGATGGGTGATACTATAGGCCCTTTGAACTTCCCTGGTGCTCAGTCGGTAAAGAATCCACCTGCAATGCAGGAGACCTGGGTTCCATCCCTGAGTCGGGAACATCTCCCGGAGAAGGAAATGGCAACCTACTCCAGGATTCTTGCCTGGAGGATCCCATGGGCAGAGGAGCCTGGTGGGCTACAGTCCACGGGGTCGCAAAGACTCAGACACGGCTTAGTGACTACACCACTATAGGCCCTAGGAGATGATGCAGCATCAGAGCAATTAAAGAAAAATTTCAACTGTAGACAGTGTCCCTAACATATGGACAGAACCAATCATTCCCCAAAAATGTGTCTTTCAGAAAATGTGCAGATCAGTTCAAGTAGACCAAAATCAGCTACAGTTCTTTAAAAAAAAAATTGAAGTGTGGATTCACAGAATGAACAGGCTGTCTTGAGAAAACATGTGCCTCAAAATCGATGGTGACAGCATGAAAACTGTCTCGAACATTCATACCACCAGACATCAGGTGGATTTACTTAAGCCCAAGAACTGAACTGCATTCAGAACTCCCAGAGCAAAATGCCGGAGGCTGGTGCCGAGCCTGGAAGCAGCACCGCCACAGGGAGGGGGAGGAAGCAGGTTGCCCTGGCCAGCGGTGCCGAACCACAAATGCATCCTTCACAATGCGTTCTTATGTGGTCTGTTGCCAAAGTGATTGAAGCCATCACTCAGATTTTAATAGTCTCCAGGAGACGGAGGCTGGAAATCATGTTAAGATTCCCAGTCTGGTCCTGCCAGGGAGAGATGCCAACTCATCCCTGTAGGCGGGCAACCCCAGTGCTCGTCGATAAAGAACTGGTTCATTAGGAATCAGTCAATGACAAAAAACTGGTCCAACGGGAGATGGTCAATGTCAACAAAAGGCGGGGACTGCCCCGGATTACAAGACTAAAGAGATAGAGCACTATAGGCAGTGTGTTTCCAATTTCTGATTGGATTCTAAGGGGAAAAAATGATATGAGGCATTTTTGGAGCCATTGGAGAACTTTGAAAATGGACTATATTGTTTATTGAGTAATTATTTTCGTCATTCAATAATGGTGTGCTGTGGTTAGGAAGAAGTCATATTTAGATGATGTATGCTTAGATGTTTGTAAGTAAGCATACTATTTACCATTTCTAATAGTTCACTGAAACCCATAGATAGAGCTCATGAGAGAGAGAAAGCAAATGTAGCAAAATATTAATAGCTGGTGGATATAAAAATGAAAACTGAATGTTTAATTTTTTTGCAATCTTTCTATAGGTTTGAAACATTTCAAAATAAAAGCTGCAGGGGACAGGATTTGTAAAAGATAATGGTAAAAAAAAAAAAATCATAGCCTGATTCACTGGTTTCCATAGTTTGCAAAGTGAGATGCAGGGTCAGAAGAGGTCAGTTATTCACCTGAAAGGTGAAGTCATGGTTGGGGGTAGGTGGGGGATGGAGGCCCCAAGGTGAGAAATTTACAGGTTCCCTCTTCCTGATGAAAACACAAAACTATACTAGAAAGGGAGTTAAGAAGTTACTATGCAAACTATCCAAAACCAAGACGCAATAGCTTATTTTTAAAAAAATTTATTTGGCTGTACTGGGTCTTTGTTGCAGCATGCAAACTCTTAGTTGTGACTTGTGGAATCTAGTTCCCGGACCGGGGGTCAAACTTGGACCCCCTGCATTGTGAGCTCAGAGTCTTAGCCACTGGACTACGAGGGAAGAGCCCACAATAGCTTATTAGATCTCCATATATATTGAGAAAGAAAAATCATCTCGATGCAAACATGAATGTTAACAAAAGGACGTTTTTAAATTTCTATTACAACCAGAAAAAAATTAAAGAAGTATTTTTAAATCACATGATTTATGTGATCATTGAGTTTTCTGGTCACCAAGTCATTAACTTAGCAAAGGTCAAGTGATTAACATAGAATAAGAAGCTTGGATGGTGGGCAGCATTAATCGTGAGTTTCATGTCTTCCTCAGGATTGGGCTTTGGATCAGGGAAAAAAAGATGTAGACAGCTGGAACTTTTCTCTAGCCTGAATTTGGTCACAATCCTGTTCAGGCTTTGGGTAGAACAGAGCAGTAAGACCGCTACAACTGAGGACGCAGAGAGGAGGGGGCCAGGCCTTGGCTGCTGAGAAGGCAAGGATGAGAAAGCCTGTGAATGTCAACTTGGAAAGTTTCTGGCTTTTAAGGGTCCTTTCATTTAACCTTCGGCAAAATCACAGCATAAATTTGTTGTCAACAAACTTAAGAAGCTATATGATAATCATTCAACCTCTTTCAAAAGAGTGGTGAGTATGAGATTTATTTACATTTTTTTTTCCCCCTATCTTTTGGCTATGCTGCATGGTATGTGGGATCTTAGTTCTCCAACCAAGGATTGAACCTATGCCCCCTGCATTGGCAGCATGGAGTCTTAACCACTAGACAACCAGGCAAGTCCCTGTTTCTGTTTCTTTTTGATATAGCCAAGAAGAATATGAGCACATTTAACATTATAGTTCTACATCATTTAAGCCATAAACTGGTGCTGATTAACTTCTGTAACAAAGCAGCGTGTTAAATTCATTGCAAACTCAATACAAATATAAATATTTACTTCCAAACAAAACCACAAGAATCACTGCTTTGGCATTAACATCTTTGCAACACCCAACCTTCAGAAATTATCAATGGATTTCTCAAGCTTACAAGAGTCAGCAATGATGCTTTCAGCAGACCCATCAACAATTGTCACTCACTGAGGGGCATTATAAGGTGAGCTGCTTTAGTAGGAATTTCTATTGATTTGGGGCTTTTCTAGTGTTGCACTGAGAATTTGATTATTAGAGTTACAGAGGGGGTAGCATATTTAAATGACGTCATAATCAAGGAATCTGAGGAAGAATTCAAAGATTTCAGGAAACCATATCTGCTTAAAATCCTGATATTTTAATAATTTCCAAAGTGTTTCACATACTTTCACATGTCATCTTATCACTTAATCCTCAACAAAAACCCCATGAGATAGGTAAGGCAAGTAGTAGTCTCATTTTACAGTTGAGAGAATAGGCTGTGACGGCTTGGAGTCAAACTGACTTTTTGTTTTACTCTAAGACTAATATTTGTTCCACACTGCTCCTTCAACATAAAGTAGAACTTCCTCTGTTACCATTTTAGATGCAATAGTTGTTTCTCTTTCTTGGGACAAAGACCTTGAGGCATCTAACTCCTGAATCCATGAGGCATCTGACTCCCAAAATAAACCTACAGCTTCATCTCCCACATCGCTCTCCCCTCCCAACAAGAGCAATTCTCAATAAGTCACTTCTCCAATAATGGCATTAGACTCATTAATTAAGAAGCTTTGGGAATGTAACGTGCTTTCGTGTCTAGAAGAGGTTTTGAGACCCTTCTTACCACCCAAAGTCAACATTATCTGCAAAGTAGACCTATGTCCACATGGACAAAGAAATGATCATTTATTTTGGAAGTCGCTAAGCTTCCCAACTGTTTCTCTGGCTGTGCATGTACGACTGACTGATCATAAATCTTAAGCTGAAGATCATAGCTTTAACAATGCCATCTTGTACCGATAGCTGCAGCTTTGGCTCAATATATCCAAGGGAACAACACCGTATGTTTAGGCCCTGAGCTGTCTGCTGGAGCAGACCCAAGATTACATGGATCACTGCCATTGAACACTTCAAGGTTAGAAAATCTCCCAGAGCCAACTTCTCTGCTTCAGACTGTATAATTAGCTTGCATCTCAGGTCAGCTTCTACCTTAAAATGTGGGTTGAGCAATGCCCATTTCTAAAGAAGCATGAGGAAATGCAGCTTTTAATCAGCCACCGAAGTTTACTCACCCACTAAAGGACATCTTATCTTGATCTTTGTTAGTTTATACGTATTTAATGAACAATTGTGCCCTTCCAATTTCACAATGATATGAGGCGGCTTGCTCACATAGCACGTGGCTCACTGGCAAACTATTCTCAAGAGAGAGTGGGCCAGATGCCACGGCCAAAAGCTGTGATCAATCACATAAGTGTATGATGCACGTCCGGTCTCTTGAAAGGCACCTGCTTTTTCAGGGGCTGTGACACAAGAATCTTAGTGAAAAGTCCCAATAGCTGTAAGGAGCCATTCCAGAAACCCCTTTTTTGACTCTATTAGACACGTTCCTACAACGGGTCAGTGTGGCCCTGGTGCGTCCACATCTCCTAGGGCAGGGACACGGTGGCTGGTCTTCATCCCCTCTGACAATGTGCCTCTGTTTACTTCAGTGGAGTCTGACACATTTGGAGACAGGGTCCTTATTCAAGCTGTCACCTAACTCACTTCAGTACTCTCAGTCAAATAACTGGGCTGTACAGATGAGGCAAATTCTTAAGAAAGGATGGGCAAAAAGATGTGCCAGGGTTTCTCATTGCTCAATAAGCCAGCACGCTGGGCTACAGAATTACTAATAGGGCAACACCTTGAGACATGCCCAACCATCCCTCAGAATCAGGTGCACTCCTGAAGGCCAGTGATTACATGCTCTTCAAACGGCCCTCCCCACGTAACCCACATGTAAGTGGGCATGAAATGGTATGACAGAGGCCCACAGGGGAAGCTGGGCAGAACCATGGCACGTGCATTTGGATAGAAGGGGAAGAAGAGGTAGTGGAGGATGTGAATGGTGAAAGTTGTGGACTTCTATCTAATGGAGATAAACTTGAGTAGAAAGAGCCAGGCTTGGAGTTTATCCTCTTTCCATTAACATGAGGGAGGATTTTTAGATACCTCTCATGCCAGCATGAAAAGGATTCAGAGAAACCTTGTTGCGGGCATTTTATACAGTGTTTCTGCATTTTTGTGACTCTAAAGTCATTAAGATACATCTCTATCTACCCTATATCCTACAGTGTAAGTTCAATCATTCTCAAAAAAAATTTTTTTTTTTTGCCAATGCCTTGCGGCATGCAAGATTTTTAGTTCCCCAACCAGGGATCAAACCTGTGCCCCTGCAGTGGAAGTACAGAGTGTTAAGTACTGGATCACCAGGGAGGTCCCATGAATAATTCTTTTGCTCATCTTGCACAGTCTTGTTGCTGGCCAGGGTTAAACAGGTCAAGAGCAGAGTAGGTCGGTAGCATCACTGTGTTTCTTATGAGCGGGTGTCTGGGCTTCCTGCAGCAGTGTTATCTGGGGGTATTTGTTAAAACTGCAAACTTGTGGGCCCCATCCAGAATGGGAACCTCTAGATGTGAGTTCAGGAGTTTGCATTTTTCCTAATTCCTCAGCTGACTATAATATACACCATTAAAAAAAAAACAACCACCACCACCTCTTCAGTAAAATACAGTATACATAGAGGAAACTATACATTTTACAGCTCACTGGGGATTTTATAAACTGAGCACATAGATGTTCAGCCAGCATGTAGAACACGCTCGTGCTTACTTCCACGTACTATCCATTTCCAACTGTGGATTTACTCATATTGTTGTATGTAAATGTAACTCCTTCTCAGGGCTGTGTAGTATCCCATCCTATGATGCAAACCACATTGAGAACATTTCCTTCAGAATGCAGCACACCAGCCCAGCATGGATGTCCCACAGAGCAGGTGTGTGTTCCTGGAGCCAGACCACATGGGTCCAGACTGTGATTCTGTGACTCCCTATGTGAAGCTGGGCCCCTCCTTAGCTCTATTTTCTCATATGTAAGATAAGGCCTATTTCTGTATCTCATGGGGTTGTTATGAGGGGTAAGTGAGCTAATATTTGAAAAGCACTTAAACAGAGCCTGGCACATAGCAATCAACATACATGTTTGATAAATGAATTGGTATTTTTAAACTCATCAGTGTAACACAGACACTAAAGGATCATATGGATCTAATGCCAAAGGAAGAAGGGTACCAAAGTGGCTTTGCGTGGCTTAGCCCAGACTAGATCACACTCCACCCCTCCCCCCCATTTAAAGAATTATCTACCTGAATTTTGTTCATTGGTTACCCTAATTCTGCCACTTTTGCTTTCTTATATCTAAGAGAGTGTTAATCAATATACCACTTTTACTAACCTCTGGCAGTCAGAACTAATGGGAATGAAGTGAATCATTCATGTAGTGTTGGATTATTTTTAAATAGGATATTAACCCAAACTCATTTTTGTCCCAGATGATGAATTAACAAATTATATTATATTACTACTAGAAACACCAAAGAATCCAATCTCTGATTCACTCTGGCTTGTTTTCTCATTCTTGTATTCTGAAATTGACATAGTGTTTATTTGAGATGACTCATGTATTTCCTGAGTTGTTGTAGCTCCCAGGACACAAGGTCAGCCAGAGCTCTTCTTTCTGTCCATATCTAGATTCATTATGACCCAAATCCACTCCACAGGCCACAGCCCTCTTTTCCCATCACTTTACCTTTCCTCCTCTGGAATCCACTTGTAAGTATGTTTTCAAAATCATCATTACTCTTTCTGCTCACAAAAATCATGCATACTTTTTAAAAAAAATTTAACATTTAAAAATATATACTGTAGGATGTGAAATCCATCCATACACCACTCCATTCACCAAAATAGATTCCAGATGGACTCAGGTGCTAAATGTAAAAACTAAAACTACAAAGTACTAGAAAAAGTATAGAATACATTTATGACCTTGGGGGTAAAGATGGCCTTTTAAAATGAGACATAAAACATAAAAGCATAAAGAAAAAGATTGATGAATATGACTTCATAAAAATGTAAAACTTCTATAAGGCAAATGATGTTGAAAATAACATTTAAAGACAAGCCACAGAATGGGTGAAAATATTTGCCACACATATAACAAAGACTATCCTAAATACCTAAGAAGGCCTACAGAAAAATAGGCAATAGGCATGAGAAAATAAAAATGGCCAATAAACTTTGAATGTAAATTCCATAGGAGCAGGAATTTGTTCACTGCTGTCTCCAGCATCTAGAGCAGTACCCTGATGTTAATTTAATGTGAAGTAAAATGTGAAAACACGCTCCTTTTAAGTTTCAATCATGAAAACACAATTTTAAATGGAGACATATTTTACCCACTGGATTGGAAAAAAATTTCAGTGTTGGTTAGGAGGTGGGGAAATGTACACACGTGTGTGGTGCTGGAAGTGTAAATATGCATTCTTGTTGTTTAGTCGTTAAGTCACGTCCAACTCTTTTTGCAACCCCATGACTGCAGTCCACCAGGTTCCTCTGTCCATGGGATTTTCCAGGCAAGACTACTGGACTAGGTTGCCATTTTCTTCTCCAGGGGATCTTACCCGCAACTCCTGCATTGGCAGGCAGATTCTTTACCACTGAGCCACCAAGGAAGCCCAACAGACATCCTACTGAAGGGCATGTGCATCTACCAAGTACAAGATTGCACATACCGTTTGACCTTGCAATGCTGACCCTCAGGAAGTTATTGAGCTCATGTGCTCGTTCAAAGGGCATCAATCACAAAACTGCTTGAGATAACTGAAAGTTGTTAAGTCACCTAAATACTCATCAACATGGAAGTAACTGAATAAGCTATGGTAAAATCAAACCACGAATAGTATGGAGTAGTTTAAAACAATGAGGTATGACTACAGGTACCAATCCATTCCCGCCCCCCCCAAACACATAGGTGAAAAAGGCAAGCTGCATAACAATATTAACAAAGCAATAACCATGAAACAAAACTGAAGACATGTGCATATGATGTTCTCTACATCAATGAATAGAAAAAAGTTTGGATATGACATCTTTTCCTTCATATGTATTCTGGAATCTTTCCATGTCAAAAGAAAAAATCTAACTCATTCTTTTATAAACGTTGTGGAAAGTTCCATTGATTGGGTATAGCATCACCTAATCAATTCTCTGTTGATGAATGTATAGTTGTTCTTGAACAGCTTTATCAAGTATTATACACTTACTACACAATTCACCCACTTAAAGTATATAATTCAATGGTTTTGGAATATTACATTATTAATTTTCAAAAACTGCATAAAACATAGAATTTGTCATTTTAACCATTTAAAGTATACAGTTCAATAGCATTAATTAAATGACTGTATCTTTTTTATTATTAATGCTGTAAATATACATCCTCATATATTCTTTATTGCACACGTGTTCCTCTACAGGAGGATAGGCAGTATATTAAAAAGTAGACACATCACTTCGCCAACAAAGGTCCATATAGTCAAAACTATGGTTTTTCCAATAGCCATGTATGGATGTGAGAGTTGGATCATAAAGAAGGCTGAGTGCCAAAGAAGTGATGCTTTTCAACTTGTGGTGCTAGAGAAGACCCTTGAGAGTCCCTTAGACTACAAAGAGATCAAACCAGTCAATCCTAAAGGAAATCAATCCTGAATATTCACTGGAATGACTGATGCTAAAGCTGAAGCTCCAATACTTTGGCCACCTGATGCGAAGAGCTGACTCATCAGAAAATACTCTGATGCTGGGAAAGATTGAAGGCAGGAGGAGAAAGGGATGACAGAGGACAAGACGGTTGGATGGCATCACTGACTCAATGGACATGAGTTTGAGCAAGCTCCGGGAGATGGTGAAGGACAGGGAAGCCTGGCGTGCTGCAGTCCATGGGGTCGCAAAGAGTTGGACATGACTGAGCGACCAAACAACAGGATAGAAAGCTCTCATCTGCTGAGTACCAGTGATAAAGAGAAATATGTGCGAGTCTTTTCCGAAGATTACTACATCATTGTTAAATATGATTTTAAACCTCAGAAAAGGTAAGGACTCTCTATTTCTTTAAAAATAAGGATCTTTGCCGACAAAGGTCTGTCTAGTCAAAGCTATGGTTTTTCCAGTAGTCATGTATGGATGTGAGAGTTGGACCATAAAGAAAACTGAGTGTTGAAGAACTGAGGCTTTTGAACTGTGGTGTTGGAGAAGACTCTTGAGAGTCCCTTGAACTGCAAGGAGATCCAACCAGTCCATCCTAAAGGAAATCAGTCCTGAATATTCATTGGAAGGACTGATGCTGAAGCTGAAACTCCAATACTTTGGCCACCTCATGCGAAGAGCTGACTCATTAGAAAAGACTCTGATGCTGGCAAAGATTGAAGGCAGGAGGAGGGGAAGACAGAGGATGAGATGGTTGGATGGCATCAACGACTTGATGGACATGAGTTTGAGCAAGCTCTGGGGTTGGTGATAGACAGGGAAGCCTGGCGTGCTGCAGCCCATGGGGTCGCAAAGAGTTGGACATGTCTGAGCAGCTGAACCGAACTGAGAGAGAGAAGGGATTTTCCAAAGCAAATGCAGAAGTGAAGAAACAAAAAACTCCGCATCTTCCTAAGTTCATTCAAGTTGTCGAGTATATAAATACAAGCCAGTTAAAGCAAAGGATGATCTGCCCCCCAGTATCTGAGCATGCATATGCTAGATGCCAATGGAATCAGTTACCTGCTATCTGACAGCTTATCCTGAAATTTTTGGTCAAACGTACCACAAGCACTCGACCCTGAATAGAGAGACACAGCCTTATCTGGTTTCCTAATCTGAACTTCTCAGTCTGATTAGAGGGTGACCTCTGGAAATTCACTTAATCCTATGGTTTTGTGTCTCTCTTCTGTAAAATGGAGGGTCTAGCCTGGACACTAGCACTTGTATGGCCCAGGTTACCAGGTTGTGCTGGCAGGAATAAGGTCAGCCTAAACCGCTAGGTGTGCCAGAGCCAACCTCTAGAGACCAAAAGCTCAGGTCTGAATGTGCCAGTGACTTGTTTTGGGGCCCTGAGCAAGTTACTAAATTGCTGGCATGTCAGTCTTGAAATCTGTCAATTAGTATTTACCTTACAGGGTATTGTGATGATTTAATGAGATAAAGAACAAATACTGCCTCCCTTGTGCCTGACATCAAAGATGCCCTCAATAAAGGGTAGCTTTGAGTGTTTTAAACTCCAAAACATGTGTCAAGACCATGCTAAATACCCCAATTTATGTAACAGAATATGCTTCTGTAGCATTTACAATGTAGCAATCACATTCAGTCAATCCTAAAGGAAATCAATCCTGAATATTCAATGAAAGGACTGATGGTGAAGCTCTAATACTTTGACCACCTGATGTGAAGAGCTGACTCACTGGAAAAGACCCCAATGCTGGCAAAGACTAAAGGAAAAAGGAGAACGGGGAGACAAAGGATGAGATGATTAGATAGCATCACCAACTCAATGGACATAAATTTGAGCAAACTTCAGGAGACAGTGAAGGGCAGAGGATCCCTGGTGTGCTGCAGTCCACGGAGATACAACTTAGCAACTGAACAACAACAGAATCACATTCTGAGCACTTAATATCTATTAACTTATCTAATCCTCTCAACAGCTATGAGGCAGATATTATTACTTACATTTTATAAAGAAACGAAATAGGCACAGAAGGTAAGAAACTCATTCTAGATCACAAATAGTGAATAGCATAACCAGGATTTGAATTCAGGCAATCTCTACTCTACAGGGTCTATATTCGTAACCACTACCTAAACTGTTATTGTTATTTACAAATATCTGTATTTATTGGTATGCATATAAATACAGTGTCTCACCCTATTCTGATAGCTCTCCAGTTTCAATATCTGATAGCAACAACCCTTTCTTACCAAGATCTTACTAAGATTACTTTGATAGAACACTCAAATTTCACTCTACCACCTAATTTTAAAATCTTTTTTTTTTTTTTAAGTATATGTGCTGCGGAAGTGAGCATTAAAACATCTACTTTTTAAATGACTGCCAAATGAGAACATTTTTAAAGGCAGCTATAAAAAGAGTTCATATAAGAGAGGACATTATTAAACTTCTCATTGGTCACTCATGGCCTCTAAGATCACACTGATTCCTATGAGTATAGGATGTTTTGAAAATCAAATGCTTGGTCATTAATTTCTCATATTGGGAAAGTATTCTGTTTCATTAGCTTACTTTATTTCCCTAGAGTTTCCACCTCAAAATTGAACAGTTTCTTCATGGGGTCTCAGAGTTGGACACAACTTAGAGAATGAACAACAATAACAAGAGAGGCTACACCTGCCCAGAATACAGTTATGATGTGGGCGTGGGGAGGCTCAAGAGTGAAATCTTTTGCCTACTTCAACATATAGGTGATCAGCCAAGATATTGATAGAATATATTTAATATATGTAATACAAAATACTGTATTTTCTAACAATCTTGTTTTTATCAGTTTCAGAAGGTCCTGAAAAGCCCCTTTGTAAACCATCACATATATATGTCCAACTAGAAGAGAATGCTCCAAATGGCAGGAATTAATAATCCTTGGCACCCGCCAGAGTCTGGCATGGTTGCCTTGCTTATGGCACTTTCTCAGTCTATCCTTGCAAAGGTTCCATAGTCAGTTCAGTAGCTTTCATGTTACCTGTCCCTGGGTTACAGAAGCTTTATTCCAATAGATTCTTATGTAAAAATCTAGTGTAAGAAGTTAAGTTGAGCTGCTCTGGTTTAAGGAGCCAACCTGGTGTCTGTCTTTCTACCCACCGAAGTTTGCCGAGTCATCTTGACAGAACTTTCCTGGTTCCGAGACCATTTGAAAACTGCAGGAACTAGAACTTTGATCCTAGGTTTGACTTCCCAGCTCTGCTGCCTACCAGCTAACCTGCCTTATGCAACTTCTCCCCAAACCCCCGTTTCCCATCTGTAAAACAGGGACGCGTGCGTGCTGAGTTGTGTCAGTCATGTTGGACTCGGTGCAACCCCATGGACTGTAGCCCGCCAGGCTCCTCTGTCCATGGGATTCTCCAGGCAAGAATATGGGAGTGGGTTGCCATGCCCTCCTCCGGAGGATCATCCCAACCTTAGGGATCAAACCCATGTCTCTTATGTCTCTTGCATCAGCAGACAGGTTCTTTACCACTAGCACCACCTGGGAAGCCCCTAAAACAGGGATAACACTACTTAGTTCCCAGATTGACATCAGGATTTAAAATAATATGTGAAAGTAGCTAGTATGTAGCAAGCATTCAATAAAGTATACAATTTTAATGCTCAAAAACCCCTTTTTATTCCTTTACTTTTAGATTTTTTTTTAATGTGGACCATTTTTTAAGTCATTGTTGAATTTGTTACAATACTGCTCCTGTTTTATGTTTAGGTTTTTTGGCCACAAGGCTTGTGGGATCTTAGCTCCCCAACCAGAGACTGAAGGCAAGCCCCATGCACTGGAAGGTGACGTCTTAACCGCCAGGGGAGTCCCTAATCCTTTCTAAACATGTTTTCCCAAGGACAAAGAACAAAATGTTCTGTGGAATCACAGTTCCCTGGGGGCTACAAACTATGCAATTTTAGTGAAGAGTTACGTGAGTCAAAATATTTTCCCTATTTATCACTGTCCTTTGAACAATCTGTTTCCAAAAAACCATAACCGAACTCACAAAGACACAATCTTCCTAAAACTTTGTATTTTCCAGTGAGCACAAACTAAGATACCCTAGGTGCTAAGACATATTAGAAACCATCATCAATTCTCCATAAACTACTATGCATAAAATAAATAACCAATGAGAACCTACTATATATTAGGTTGGTGCAAAAGTAATTGCAGTTTTGCATTGTTGAAATTTGCTGTTAGATATTGGAATACATTCTTAAGCGTAATGTGGTTATATTATGTAGCACTTTCATGCACATTTCTCGTATTCTATTTTTTTGCTAAGGACTTATTACTTTCTATTTTATATTTATTTTAGACTATTGAAATGATGTTAGACAAAAAGCAAATTCGAGCGATTTTTTTTTTAAACTTGAGTTCAAAATGGGTTAGAGAGCAGTGGAGACAACTCACAACATCAACAACACATTTGATCTAGGAACTGCTAACGAATGTACAGTGCAGTGGTGGTTCAAGAAGTCTGCAAAGGAGACGAGAGCCTTGAAGACAAGGTGCATAGTGGCTGGCCATCGGAAGTTGACAACAACCAATTGGGAGGATCATCGGAGCCGATCCTCTCCCAACTAAATGAGAAGATGCTGAAGAACTCAACGTCGACCATTCTACGGTCGTGTGGCATTTGAAGTAAATTGGAAAGGTGAAAAAGCTCGATAAGTGGGTGCCTCATGAGCTGACCACAAATAAAAAAAATCATTATTTTGAAGTGTCATCTTCTCTTATTCCTCACAACAATGAACCATTTCTCAAATGGATTGTGATATGTAAAGAGCGGTGGATTGTATATGACAACTAGTGATGACCAGCTCCATGGCTGGACCAAGAAGAAGCTCCAAAGCACTTCCCAAAGCCAAACTTGCACCAAACAAGGTCACGGTCACTGTTTAGTGGTCTGCGCTGGTCTGATCCCCTACAGCTTTTTGAATCCTGGTGAAACCATTACATCTGAGAAGCATGCTCAGTGAATTGATGACATGCACCGAACACTGCAATGCCTGTAGCTGGCACTGGCCAACAGAAAGGGCCCGATTCTTCTCCACAACAATGCCCAACGGCATGTCTCACAACCCGTGCTTCAAAAACAGAATGAATTGGGTTACGAAGTTTTGCCTCATCTGCCATATTCATCCGACCTCTTGCCAACTAACTACCACTTCTTCAAGCATCTCAACAACTTTTTGCAGGGAAACAATATCACAACTAGCAGGAGGCAGAAAATGCTTTCTAAGGGTTTATGGAATCCCAAAGCATGGATTTTTATGCTATAGGAATAAACAAACTTATTTCTCATTGGCAAAAATGTATTGATTGTAATGGTTCCTATCTTGATTGGTAAAGACGTGTTTGAGCCTAGTTATAATGATTTAAAATTTATGGTCTGAACTGCAATTACTTTTGTACCAACCTATTAGTACAGGGAACTCTATTCAATGCTCTCTGGTGACCTAAGTGGGAAGCAAATCCAAAAAAGAGGGAATATATGTATACATAGAGCTGAGTCACTCTGCTGTAGAGCAGAAACTAGCCCAACATTGTAAAGCAACTAAACTGCAACAAAAATTAATTTAAAAAGTAAGGAAACAAAACAAGAAACCACCATCAATTCTTTATCCTTCACTGTGTACGAGGGCAGCATTCAGGGCCCCAGGTGCCGCCTGCAGTACAATCTCGCCCTGCCGCTCACTCCAGTCTGTTTTCTCCATTCATTTCACCAAGAATTCCCACCCTGTCACCTGTCTGCCTGGGAATAGTCACAGCTTTGTCCAATTATCAGCTTCCCTGATAAACCTTTCTTGACTTTCCCAAGCAGCTTTCAACGTTTACAGCCCTATTAGGGTGCTTTTCCCACTAAGGTGACTAGGTGTAAAGCCCCGGCCCTAGTTCCTAAAGAGAAAGGTCCAGGTTCTTTGCAGCCTCCTGCCAAGGTTCTGATAGACAACAGGAGGGCAATAAATCAATTGCTGACCAAGTATATAAATGAATTACTGGAAGACACATTTGGATTATTAACCTAAATCTATCAGTTACCAAGACACAACTTTGGATCAGTTCCTTCATCTATGAAATCTGTTTGTTCTCAGCTCTAAGACAGGAATGTAAATAACTTAGAGCTTTTGTGCAGCTTAAGTGAGGAAAATCTGCAAAGAGTCTAGCACAGCGCCTGGCACATGACAGGTTCTCAGTAAACAGCAGCTGCATGTCTTTCATGTTCTCATCCTTGCTGCTCCTATTCAGTAACTTGCTGGAAAATGAGACCAAGATTAAGTTCCCTGTCTGTGCTGCTACCCAACACTTGCAAAGTTCGAGTGGTTGTAGAGTTGACTCTTAAACAACACACGGGTCAGGGGTGCCAAGCCTCTGAGCAGTCAAAAGTTGTGCGTGTAATTTAGTCAGTCCTTTTATCTGTGGCTCCTCAGAGGATTCAACCAACTGCAGATCATGTAGTTCGGTAGTATTTACTATTAAAAAAAAAAATCCACAGTGGACCCATGCAGTTCAAGCTCATCATATTCAAGGGTCAACTGTATTTCATGGTAACTCCAATATTGTTTTAAAATAGAAAGTGTTTCTATCTTGTGCATGGTTGGTAGGCACATAACTTGGTACAGCCACTGTAAAAAATTAAAATTATACCTACCATGAAGAAAAAGTAAAGTGAAAGTGTTATTCACTCAGTCATGTCCGACTCTTCTGCAACTCCATGGGCTGTAGCCTGCCAGGCTCCTCTGTCATGGGGATTCTCCAGGCAAGAATACTGGAGTGGGTTGCCATTCCCTTCTTCAGGGGATCTTCCCGAGCCAGGGACTGAACCCAGGTCTCCTGCATTGCAGGTAGATTCTTTACTGTCTGAGCCACAGGGAAGCCCCGATAACTACCATATCACCCAGTAATTCCACTTCTGGGTATTTACTTTAAGGAAACAGAATCAGTATCTCCAAGAGGTATCTTCACCCCCAAGTTCAAAACAGTAGTATTCACAATAGCCAAAACATGGAAACAACTTAAACGTCCACAGATGGATGAATGATAAAGAAAACATGGCACGTACATAGCATGGAATTTTATTCAGCCAGAAAAGAGAAGGAAATCTTGCCACCCAAGACAGCATGGAGGAAATGAGGGCATCATGCTAAGTGAACTAAGACTCAGCTATGATCTGACTTACATGTGGAATCTGAAAAAGCTGAACTCACAGAAACAATGGATTGGTGGTTGCCAGGGACTGGGAAGCAGGGGAAATGGGGAGGTGTTGATCAAGGGAAACAAACATCCAGTTATAAATTCTGGGGATTTAACGTACAGTACAATGACTACAGGCTTTTCCGATGGCTCAGCAATAAAGAATCCGTCTGCAATACAGGAGATCTGGGTTCAATCCCTGGATCAGGAAGATCCCCTGGAGGAGGAAATGGCAACCCACTCCAGTATTCTTGCCTGGAAAATTCCACGGGCAGAGGAACCTGGTGGGTTACAGTCACATGGGGTTGCAAAAAGAGTCAGACACAGCTCAGGGACTAACACACACAGTGACTATAGGGAACAATACTGTATTATATAGAGTTGCTGAATGAATGATCAGACTTAAAATATTCTCACCACCACCAAAACAAAAAGTATAAACATGAGGAGGAGATGTTAACTAATCTTTTTCTGGTTATCGTTTTATAGGACATGTGTATCAAATCATCACATCACATAATTCAAACTTACATAAAATTATACACCAATTATATCTCAATACAGTCAGGAAAAAAATTTTAAGTATCTATTCCTAGGTACTCTAACATTTCTCTCTGAATTATAGATTTAATTATTATTAAATACTTTCGGTATATAAGTCTGGCATAACTATAATTTGTTTCCAAAATGACTGATTAAAAAAAAAATCTCTTCGTGTGATCTGTGCTCTGTGAGGGCAAAAAAGACACTATGTGCAATGCATCATTAACATGCTTCTAAGTTGTGTGACTAAAAATGATCTTTAAGATTTAAGTGAATAATCAGACCCAAATGTGGTATTTAAATCAGAACTTTTTATACTGATTATTTCTGAAAAAAAAATTATTCTTATTTTTGTAGATTCAATATTATGTTTTGTTGGTGCTCTGGTTTACTGACCCAGGCGTGTTTATATTTTCTCACTATTTTTCTTATTCCAGACATGGCTGTTCCACTTTACTTCTTAAAGAGAATCTTTATCATAATGCAAAGTGAACTGTAAAATAATCAGAAATTTTCTGCTTAAGAAAACAAACCTATCAGGCAGGAGTCCCTAGGATGATGGCAACTCCCTTTGGGTGAAGCATGAAGTCTTTCACAACGTAGGCTAGGTCTTCCACAACCTGCCCATCTTGTCTTCTCTCACCCCTTCATGCTCTCCTCTCCAGCCACATTCAACTTTTGCTCCACAAGGTCCATATGCCCCCTCACCACCAGACCTTTGAACACACTATTTATGGCCTTAACTTTCACCTTTCACCTAACTCACTTCTATCCTTCAGGTCCCCTGCCATCTATCCCCTAAGGTGAATCCCATCTGCATTCATTAGGAAGTCTCTTCCTTCCCATTCACGCCTCAGATCATCAGCTCCATCAGGGCAGGGGCCACATCTGACTTCTTTACCTCTGTATTTTTATGCCAGCACGTGTCACAAACTATAGTAAGCATTTGGTACATGTTTGCTGAATAAATTGAATGAATCTGTCTAGAGACAGAGATTCAACTAACACAACTGGGATCTATCACTTAACTTTACGGCTCTCAGACTTCACTTATAACCACATCCAACATGGTTGGCCAGGACCTCTGCAAGGAAAGAATTAACATAGCTGGTCTGTTTTACTCCCTCCTTGCTTATCTCTAGAACACTTAAACTCATAAACTGATCATAATGCCCTTAACCAAACTCTGAGCACTAAACTCCTTCAATGTTCACTAATTAATGATGCTATTCTGTACCCACAAGACAGAGGGTCAGTATACACAGGCCTAAGCACTGAAAAATTGATGCTTTTGAACTGTGGTGTTGGAGAAGACTCTTGAGAGTCCCTTGGACTGCAAGGAGATCCAACCAGTCCATCCTAAAGGAGATCAGTTCTGGGTGTTCTTTGGAAGGACTGATGCTGAAGCTGAAACTCCAGTACTTTGGCCACCTCATGTGAAGAGTTGACTCACTGGAGAAGACCCTGATGCTGGGAGGGATTGGGGGCAGGAGGAGAAGGGGACGACAGAGGATGAGATGGTTGGATGGCATCATCGACTCAATGGGCATAGGTTTGGGTAAACTCCGGGAGTTGGTGATGGACAGGGAGGCCTGGCATGCTGCGGTTCATGGGATCGCAAAGAGTCGGACACGACTGAGCGACTGAACTGAACTGAACTGAAAGCATTGTTTAAAGTAAACAGTAATATTCATAAGGGGTACCTGGTACCTAGTGTGGGTATGTGTCCTGGCTGGTCACGATAGTTATGCGACCAGCTCCTGTGAAGAACGCTGGGCCTCCAAGACTCAAGTGGGCTTCCGTAAGTGGAGACAGACTTCAGGCTGGAGAGAAGCATGCATCTATGCAACCCTCACTGAGAACAGGTAAGCCCACCTGACTTCTCTAGTCTTTGCTAATGTATCGTTATTCCGCTGTGCCTGTACTGTGCCTTTTGCTTCATTAATCTTGGCTGTGAATATGACTTGTAGAGTCATGGGTCCTTTGGCAATTTACTAGTGGGTGGTCATGGGACCCCAAGACAGCCTACTTCTTGAACTGCTGCCCTTTCAAGATGTCTATGATACTGCCTTTCATCTTTTTCCTACTTCGTTGCTGAGTTTTTTCCTATCTCCTTTGCTGGCTTCTCTCTCTATCAAACTCAAAAGATTACAGTATCCTACAGCTCTATGCTGTCCCTCTTTTCTCTCTACTCTCGTTATTTTTTTTTTAATCACATAGGTTTCAAGGCCATCTACATGTTGATGACTCTCAAGTTTATTTCTATAGTCAAAACTTTCCTCCAAACTCCACCTATACGCCTGTCTACTGGACATTCCCACTGAATATCTTTTAAGGGTTTCAAATTTCTAAAAACTGTCTAAATCAGAGCTCTTTGTTTCAACCCAAACCTGTCCTTCTCTAGTGTCTTCTATTTTGGTAAATAATACCTCAGACACTTAGCTGCACAAGCTAGAAACCTGAAAGCCATCCTGGATCTTTTATTTTTCCCTGAACCCTGCCCACTGTCTTCCAATCCATTAGCAAGCATTGTTGGTTTTATTTCCAAAGCAAATCTCGAATCCCTCCAGTTCTCTCCATTTCTAATACAGCATCGTCATCCACAACGCCACCATTAACAGGTGCCTGGGATTATTATAACTGAATTATTTTCCCTCGGTCTATACTTTCCCCTTTCTAATTAACTCTCTACTCATCAGCCAACGGGTAGAGAGCAGCAGAGGATGAGATGGTTCGATAGCACCACTGACTCAATGGATATGAGTGTGAGCAAACTCCAGGAGATGCTGAAAGACAGGGAAGGCTGGCGTGCTCTAGTCCATGGGGTCGCAGAGAGTCAGACACAACTTAGCGACTGAACAACATCAACAGCAGCCGAAGTCACAATTTCTCTAAACCCACATCAGATGACACCATTTTGATTAACACCATTCAGTAGTTTCCTATTATTCTCAGAAGAGAATTCAAGCTCTCCTTCTTTGAACTGGTGTACCAGGCACTCGATGCACTGTCCCCTGCTCCCCTCTCCAGCCACACCCACTACCATTCTCCCCCTGCTCACTGCTCCAGCACCTCTGGCCTCGTTTCTGTTCTTGGAATACAGTAGAATCCTCTACCCTCAAAACCCCCTCACTCCCTGCCCACCCCTACACTGTGAGCTACAGTGTGCCGCTGAATCTGAAGATACGCTCTGTACATTTAGAAGTATATGTTCCTAAAACCCAGAAGATGACCAAGCCCAACTAAATGTTTGCTCAGGCTAGAATGTGGTATTTCCAAATTTGTCTGTTTTTTTCATAAACAGAAAGGAATTTACTGGTAACAAATGATAACCCTGCCAGGCTTATCTCTAGGACAGCGAGATTATTCCGTCTCTAAGAGTAAGTGTGTTCCTCAACTGAGCAACTTACATTTCAGCTTTAACTCCACACGCATTTGGTATTGTTGGTGGTGGTTTGGTGGTTTAGTTGATAAGTCGTGTTCAACTCTTGTGACCTCATGGACTATAGTCCTCGAGGTTCCTCTGTCCGTGGGATTCTCCAGGCAAGAATACTGGAGTGGGTTGCCATTTGGTATTATTACCAAGGTGCAAATATATTTAATTATGAAAATGATGGGAAAACTTCTGTGGAAGTGCTCCATGTTAAAATAAGCTATACTCTCCACACGTCCCCAGGTGTCTACACTTTCACAAGAGTAAACAGTCCCCTTAAAAGAATTTTAATGGATGGGCTTGACTAAGTTACCAACAATGAACAAGGAAATGAATACTTAATAGGGATTAAAAATCAAAGATGCTTTCAACCTTCAATCTGTCTACCTCTGTATTTCCAAAACCTGTAACCTTAAATCTGTAAAGCATTGCTGAGTTTGGAAGGGAAAAAAAGACTTAAAATTAAGGGATTCCAAGTACCTGTTTAACATGTACGTGTGTGTGTGTGTGTGTGTGTGTGTGTGTGTGTGTGTGTGGCGGTGGGGTGGGGGTGGAGAGGGCTTCATCACATGGTCCTTTTCTCTTTTTTTACATTCTCTAAATACACTTGAATTATTTTTGCACTGTTCAAATAAAACCAGGGATATTTACTTAAACTCTTCTTAATGCAAAGGGGTCTGTGTGTATCTCCTGTATTTATTTACTCTTTTAACACCTGTTTGGTTAGTATCTGGGGGGCCGAGGGGAGAGGGGACAAAACCCCTTAGGTTGACAGAGAGCAATTCAGTTTCCCTTTACTGCCTGAAGGACACCAACGTCCCTATTGCCTCCTCCTACATGCCAGTAACTCACTGTGAGTCCTCCATCACCACTACCCCAAGATATCATACTATTTTACTGTAGTTTGAGCAAAATACTTTATGTGGCCAGAAAATAATTTCATTTGCTTGACACTTATGGGTACATACTACATATGTAACTACATAAAGTTGCATATAGTACGTGCAACTACATAAATGTATATAAAAGTATACATAAAAGTAAACATCTTATATACATACACATAGCATGTTATATACTATACTGTATAAAAGTGTATTTACATTAAAGTTTCCTTTACAATGCATGGAAAAACGCTTTAGCTGTGACCCTCAGAGCGCCTGTCACATATAATCAGCAGGTATTTGGGACTATGATACACAGATGAACAAAGCCTGGGCCCTGCCCTCCGGGTGCAATATAGACAGAGGGGCTGGACGATGCTCAGGAAGAGACCAACTCTGCCCAAACGTCTAGAGAAACGCTTCCAGGAGGAGATGGCATTTTGAATTAAGCTCAGTCAACTGAGTAAACGATCAAGTGGTCTCCACCATCCATTCCTGCTCTGAAAATGTGACACTGTGCCCACTTTTCCCCTGACTGTGTTCGTAGTCTCCCCGTGCACTCGCTGGAAAGGGGGGCTCAGTTAAGGATCGGGGGAACTGTCGGTTCAGGTGACGCGGGTTGTGCGTCCGTGTGGTTCTGCTTTCCCTGGAGAGATTTCCATCGGAGCAATTTTAAAAAACCGAGTCAACAACTAACTGAGAGCTCTTTGTTTACACAGATTGAAGGTTTGCTTTCTTCTCCCAGACTCTGTGACAGTACTTGCATATTTGAAGGGTTTACCCTGTTGTTAATGCCTTTGTACCCCACCATGAAGGCTGTTATCTTCAGGAAGCTCTGGGGAGGTTCAGGATAAGTCTGAGGAGCCAGTGTGAAGCCAACTTGTTTGAAGTTGGTGGCATTTTTGTGATGCCGTGGAGACTAAACCTCCAGTTGAGCTTTTGATAGTTACGTATGGGAAAGGTCACAGACTAGAAAATATGCACTTTTTAACCATCTTACATGCAGCAGTCCTTACAAAACAGGCATGAGAAAAAATTTTTAATGTGGAACTTATGTCTGCTGTATTTAATGTCTGTTTATTTGCACCCAAACTCAAATAAGGATTTCCTACCCTCTCAGCAAACTATTATCTTATATTGCATCGAAAGACTCTAGAGCTAGAAAGAGTACCAATTGCTTTAAATCACTAGATAAGAAGTTCCGATTTAATCTCTTTTCATTAACCCAAATGCATGTTTGTTTTTGATATAATCTTTAAAATTTAACTTTTTTGTAATAACCTATAAGGGAAAAGAATCTGAAATATATATATATATACACACACACACATATTTTATGTATAAACTAAATCACTTTGCTGTACATCTGAAATACAACACTGTAAATCAACCATATTTCAATTTTTTTTTACTTTAATATTTTTATCTTACTTTCTGACTTTGTATTCTTTGAGAAACGGACAAATGCACAAAATAAAGGAAGGAAACAGGGTGAACAGCAGTTAGTTCTCAACTCTAGATTCTATTCATCACCATGGTGTTATCTCCGGACACACAGTTTTTTGGTTAAGAACAGAAACCAAATACCTTTTGGATGCTGACTACACAAATCTGAAGAGGGTCCTTATCAGCTGTCTGCATCTGTGGTTTTAGACCAACAGTTTCAAACCTTATCAGTTGATGCCTCTTTTCACATTCAATATTTTGCAACTCTTCCTTTATTTACTATGCTGGCATAAAATTCACAGAAAATATTTGCCTATGTAATTTCAAAAAGATTTATATGTCAAGGAAAAATTTAAAAAAAGCAATTTCTAATAAAACATGTTATCAATATGTAAAAACTTGGGCATCATCCACTAAAAGACACAATGAAAAAGATGCTTATATCAATTCTTGAGACTCGCAGTGAAGGCATTTATTACAAATGCAGACTGATACAGCTGTGTGCCCACTGGTGTCAGGATTTTATGTGAAATATCTCAAAATCAAGTTTCCTTGATTTTGAAGAACATAATCAAATTTTCCTCAATTTACCTATAGTTACATTCCTGGAAAGTTTGCTACATTTTAAAATTGTGAGGGAAAAGTATTTTGTGTTTGTACATAAAATAATTGGTTTTAGGCTCAGATGATGGTAAGCTTGTCTTTCACTTATGGAAGACATTAGAAAGTATGGGGGATGATTTTTCACTATGCATGACAATTCTGTGTATTGTTAACAACACCAGGATGATGCATTATTAGCAACGTCCCCCATCCAAAGACTTCAAAGGTATGGCCTAAACCATCCCTCAATTTTCAAAATTCCCCCTAGGGGGCGGTACTGCTCTTAATGAGAAACACTATTATCAACTCCAGAGATGGCCTTTAGGTGGGTGCATGTCCCAAAAGTGTGCAAACTAGAACTTCAGCCGTCTCCTTTTGCCTTATAATCAAACAGTTTTGGTATAAAGAAAAAAATTAAGTCTACACCAAAATATGGAATTCACACTGCTTTGGATGAAACTGCAAACACTGAAAAAGGGTCAAGGAATTCTAGAGAATATCACTCAGCACAAAAAAACATTTAAAATAGGCCTTTTCTTGGATGACAGAGTATGCTTGTCAACTTTTTCAGAATCATAGGGATCAGGGCAAGGGGAGAGGCAAGGATGTGCGGGGGAGGGGAAGGGGACAAAAAGAGACAAAAGCTAACTGGAGAAATGTTTTTTTCAGCAAAGGGCTTTTAAGGGTTCAGTATTGGGCAAGACAGACTTTGGTTCCAATCACTCCTCTGTCATTTACTGTCTATGGATGATTCATTCAATCTCAATTCTTCCCATGTGAACTGAAGGGTAATAATGGTGTTTCACACTCTTGCTAGAGTGATTAGGTGAGGTGTATATATAAAGTGCTAGGTAAAGAGTAAAATTCAATTAATGTTGGCTGTCACTATCCTTTAAGTTTCAAATGGCCCTAGAGTATTGGTGTTTGGATATATTTGAGATTTGGAACAAAAATGGTTCCTAGACACAAGAAGCAGAGTAAAATTCTGTGTTATTTTTGGATATTCTATCTCATCCTCTTCAAATATCATCCTACAAATATGGTGGAAATCTAAATCATTTCCTTGTAAGAAAAAAAAAGCAGTGTCCTTAAGAAACTGAGTGATTATAAAACAAGGCTGATATTCCTAAGATGTTTCAGAAAAGGACTTTATATTTCAAGTTAAAGAAGGGGAAAGGCTAACTCAATGTAACCTGAAATCACAAACATGTATATTACAGCTGAAATTCCTAGATTTCAGTGGTCTTCTTGGTATTTAGTCCTCAATATGTCAATATTTACATCACAAAAAGCATTTCATGCAGGATCTCAAGCAAACTGGCTGTCCGATCACACCTGAGAAATGAACAGAGGAACAGAAAGCTGAATGTTGTGGCAAAAGTCTTAAATACAATGTTCTTTCTGAGGGTAGATTGCTAGCCAAAATCTACCCAGTCAAGGGTAGTAGACAATGAGAGATCTGTATACGTAAACACAGTGCACGCCTCTGTGGGGCAGGAATCTCAGCCAATTCTAGGGAGAGCTTTGAGCATATGCAATGTTATGAAGATTCCTGGCAGAGAAATTCAATAAAATATCTGTTGAATGAATAGAGGACAGTGAGAGTTCGTGGGGGAAATGCATGAGAAATAAATTCTCCTTTATACTTTAAACAATCATAAAAAAATTATGCTACAGTTATCTTTCATCATCATCAAAACACTTAGCATATCTATCTTCTTAGCAAATGTTAAAGTAAACAATATTGTTAACTATAGGCACCCCACTGTACAGTAGATCTCTAGGACATATTCATCCTGATGACCAAAACTCTATACCCTTTGGCAAATACTACAGAAATCTTTAAAGCCACTAAATGCCTGATTTATCATTGATATAAGATTTAGAAGAGTTAGGCATACATTTCTTGTGCGATTATCAAACCAATACACTCTTTTAGGAAATAAGTTTGGTTACATGTATCAAATATATAAAACTGCTTTAAGTGCTGGTAACTTCCTTTTTGGAAATGTATCTCCAATAGCAGGCCTTATCCTGAACAGCATTGCTTAGGTAATACTTTATCATGTTCCAGGAATTATTCTAACCACCCAAGGTCACATTGCTACAAAAGAGAGGATCTAGAATTTGAACTTGGGCCTTGTGGTTACCAAGCCTGTATGCATTCTGGCAACTTTAGTTGTCTTAGCTACAAAGATGTTCTCTATGGCATTAAAGTTTTTTTAATTTATTTTTTAATTGAAGGATAATTGCTTTACAATATTGCATTGGTTTCTGCCATATATCAACATGAATCAGCCATTGGTATACATATGTCCCCTCCGTTTTGAAGCTCCATTTTTTTTTAATAACAGGAAAAGTTTAGAAACAAACTAAATGTTCATCAGTGGGGTCTAAGTTAAACAAACAATAGTACATCCATTGATAGGACACGAAGCAGACATTAAAAGTTAGGTTTTAGAAATATGTTTGCACAGGCAAGCAGGACATTTGGCTCAGTGGGAGGGGATAAAAACACAAAGAGCATATAGTCTTTCAAGTTTACTACATGTTTCCTTTGGATGGTGAGATTTTAATTTTTTTCTTGGTGCTTTATCTTCCCAATTTTCTAAATGAACTTGAGTTCCCTCTGTACTCAGAAAAAAAAAAATTGCTCATAACAAATTTCTGTCTAGATCAGCACAGCCCAAAATGCAGTGCAAGTCATATGTAATTTAAAATGTTTTAGAAACCACAACCATGTTAACCAAATTAAAACCAGATGGTTAATTTTTAAATATGTATTATTTTGCCTATATATTTAAAACATTTTAACAAGGAATCAATATAAAATATTAATGGACTATTTTACTTTTTGGTATTAAATCTTCAGAGTCACTTGTAGCACATCTTAATTTGGCCTGGTCACATTTCAACTGCTCAACAGACAAGTGGCAACTAACTACTGTGTTGGATCTTGGCAGAAGTTTTATTTTCAGATCAAATGTGCCCAAAACATGACTCTGAAACTCTCCACTAATTACCACAATCTCCATGCAACCACATCTATGTGGAACTGCTTCCTTGATGAGAAAGATGTGCTTGAGACCTAACACTTGTCAGCTATGTGATCTTCAGCAAGTTAATTGACTTATCTGTACCTCATTGGACCCATTCTGTAAATGACATTAATGCCTACTTTGAGATGTTGAGATTTAAATAATGTATTAAAACACCCAATACATGGAAAGCACTTTATAACATTGTTATCTAACCCTTGACCTTTGCAACCCTCCTTATTCAGATAAAGGTTAGACTTAGCAAGAGGAAAGACAAGATTCTTGGAATAGATGTAGGAAATCTTATTTAAAATGGTCGTAGAACTAATTTGAGGGGATGTGAAGAGAAAAGCTGGGGAGTCTATTGATACAACAAATGCATTTGTATTTTAAAGGGGACTACCTGATGGCAGGACACAAATAGCACACTTTTCTGCTTGCTTCACAAGACTTTCCTTTGGCGAATATTCAAGCCACTAAACAAACATAAAAATCACTGAATATGTGCCAAACACACTAGACAAAGGGACTTAGGAATAATTAAAAAGATAGGAGAAGATAGTTACTTTACAGTATTGTGATGATGATTTTTGCCATATATCAACATGAATCAGTCACGGGTATACATGTGTTCCCCCATTCTGAACCCCACTTCTACCCCCTCCCCACCCCATCCCTCTGGGTTGTCCCAAAGCACTGGCTTTGGGTGTCCTGCCACATGAATCACATTTGCACTGGTCATCTATGTTACATATGGTAGTGTACACGTTTCAATGCTGTTCTCTCAAATCACCCCAGCCTCTCCTCGTCCGACAGAGCCCAAGTCTGTTCTTTACATCGGTGCCTCTTGCTGCCCTGTGTGTAGGACTATCACTACCATCTTTCTAAATTCCAAATATATGCGTTAACATAGAGTATTTGTGTTTCTTTCTGACCTGCTTCACTCTGTATAATAGACTCCAGTTTCATCCATCACACTAAAGTTGACTCAAATGTGTTACTTTTTATAGTTGAGTAATATTCCATTGTGTATACGTACCACAGCTTGCTTATCCATTCATCTGCTGATGGACATCTAGGTTGCTTCCATGTCCTAGCTATTGTAAATAGTGCTGCAATAAAAATTGGGGTACATGTGTCTCTTTCAATTCTGGTTTCCTCAGGGTGTATGCCAGCAGTAGGATTGCTGGGTCATATCGTAGTTCTATTCTCAGTTTAAGGAACCTCCACACTCTTCCCCACAGTGGCTGTACCAGTTTGCACTCCCACCAACAGTGTAAGAGGGTTCCCTTTTCTGCAGACCCTCTCCAGTGTTTATTGTTTGTAGACTTTTTGATGATGGCCATTCTGATTGGTGTGAGATGGTACCTCATTGTGGTTTTGATTTGCATTTCTCTAATAATGAGTGATGTTGTGTGCTCAGCTTTTGTGTAGGTTTCAAACATTTCAAAATTAAAAACTGGAAAAATAATCAATTATGATAGGAGGCCATTAATCATGACATGCATTTTTTTTAGCATCACTGTTTATAACAGGCCACCAGAAACTATATAGATGGCTCAAAGAATGACTAAGAAATTAATATAATCAAGGGTAAAATATTATATAGCAACCAATTCACACTAGCAAACCATTCAATTCATAGAAATACGTAATGAAATAATATGAACTA
This sequence comes from Dama dama, assembly GCF_033118175.1. NCBI lineage: Eukaryota > Metazoa > Chordata > Mammalia > Artiodactyla > Cervidae > Dama > Dama dama. The sequence continues at coordinate 59,973,878 of NC_083683.1, read as the reverse complement.
GGAGAAAAAAAGCAGACTATAATCCATGATCACAGCAGTGAAAATACATGTGACAGGCATTTACATAAGCTAAAAATAAATTGTCAAGGTAGGAATATTACTTTCCCTTCTACGTAGGTTGTCCACATTCATAATAAAAAAAGAAAAATAAATAACACATATAGCAAATCATGTTTGCTAAGCAAGCATCTTACATCAGAGGGCAAGATGGCCAGGGAAAACTGTCCATCTAGCAAAAAGAGTACCAACAACCATCCAAGGATGCCCTGGCAACCAGCTCCCAGTTCCAATGTACAGTTTCACCTCCTGCTCAGAACCCAATAGCAGATTTGGGATTTTTCTTAATCAGAGTAATTATTCAGAGCATACTCAATACAAACCTTTGACCTAAACTAGCATCATTGTATTTTTTACATGATAATTCCCCAGTCCTTTAACTACAAGAGTGCACACAGGTAAAAACAATTAAGCCTGCTGGCTTTCATTATTGCTATAGTCTGATAGCATGCAGGGTAATTCAAAATAGCTGGCTGACAATGAGAGAGAGTGCCTGATTTTCTTGCACAAGCACTTTGTGCTTGAAAAAATAAAAGCGAACTCATTTAGTACTTAAAAATTAACAACATTCACATTGCCTTGTGGTTTAAACGATGACTGAACAATAACTCAAGTCAGCTCTGCTCTGTATTTCCTTTATTGATATAATTAGTATTCTTAGATCTTTTAAAGTTGCTCTTCTTTACCCCTAGGGGAAAACAATTTCAAAAGGCTATATATGTACACTGATTCAAAATATGCTTTCTCATACATTCAATCTCTATAATTTTGGATTATAGAGCAATATAGAATAATTCTGGCACCAACTCTTTAGCAATGCTGTTTAAATACAAAGATGCCATTACACACAAGCCTAGGATTTTTCTGTTGCATTGCATATAAGCAAACTTATGGAATACTGCTTACAATATAAACCATGGCCTTAAGTTTTTGGGAAATGATTACTTCAGAATATGGTGATTAAGAGACTCCTAAATTGGCTGAAAAACACAGAGCTAAAATTCAGTTGGGGTTGAAACACACCTTATAAAGAGTTGAGATCCAAGAGACTCGGGCACAGATCTTTGATTTACCACTCATTTTGCAGGACTTAAACCCAAAAGAACAGATTTGCAGATTGTTAAAGTATTATTCTGGTGTGGGAAAAAAAAAAAAAAGAAGAGTTGAGATCCAAATTATATACACTTGACAAAACTTAAGTATTAAGTCAACTGGTATGTTTTGGGGGAAGTACCAATATAAGATTAATAATACGTGGTAAAATTATTTGCCTTGTCCCCCAAAGCCTTGAAGCAGAATGAACTGAATGCCAATCCTGGTTATAAAACTCACTCGTGATCTGGGTGTTCTTGGGCAAAATACTAATTTCACTATGATTCAGTTTTCCTATCTACTAAAAAAGAATTAATATAATATACATGTATATGTTTATACTCAGTATATGGCTTCCAAATTAGAAAAGTATTTAAATGATGAGCATGAAAATACTAGGAGCAATACCAGTCACTGCTATGGTACACTTATTATTCAGCAATTGTCTTATTCCAATAAATAATTTTTAAAACAGCCTTTTAATCAGTACCAGAGTCACTTTTTTTTTTTTCCACATAACTTTAAGCCATAGGGCTAATTATACATGATATAGAAATCTCACCAGCAGAACTGCACTATTTCGACTTAAAAGAGACTTGAAGACAGGATCCTAACAGTCTGAATCATATTTAAAGAAGCCATCAAAAAGGGAAACTTGAGATGGGTAAACAGACTTCCTCTGCAAAAGTTTATCTAGAAAACTAAAGGCTAAAATATTCATTCCAGGAAATCTGTCTACAAAATCCAAAATCAGAACGTCATTCACGCAAAGCATTCAACGACCCCGAAGGACAGCGGAGACATTTAGTAAAATTCAGATCGTAGGACTCCCGTGACAAAAAGCAACGCAACACACAAAGGGAGAGGCAACCTACACGCAAGACAGTGACGGATCCGCTTGGAGCCCCTCTGAGCAGCTTCATAGGAAGGGGGCAGGAAGCTAAGGTATATTTGATGAATGAAAGTGAGGACTAAGGGTTTTGGAAAGTACAGGAGACGCACCCTACCTTGCACAGATTTCCCGATACTGTGTAAGTGAGTGATAGAACTGTAGTTTTGGGCAACATTCTTCAGAAACGCTTCCATCTCTGGCTGGTGGTGGTAGCTGAAGTCCAGGGCAGCTGCCGCAGGCATCAGCAGCCCTAGCCAGAGGCGGGCGCAGTCCATGTTCTAGAGATGAATAAAAATAATAAAGCTGAGCAGAAAAGGAAGGCGGTGAGGTGGACGGAAAATGTGAATGTTACTAGCTTCCGCTCTGCTCTCTTAGTATCAGATCTCCCGACACTAAAGCTCGCTGCTTCCGAAAGAGGTAAAAGTTGGAAGCAACACCTTCGAGAGTTAGCGCACCCAGAGCACCGGCAGCCCCAGGTGCCCACCATCCCGTAGCCCACCCAGCCCCTCCCCACGTCCCCACCGCCCTCCATCGCCCGACAGTCGCAGCAGCTGCGCCTGACCCCGCGCACCCCAAGCCTCACCCCTGCCCAGGCGCACACCGCCGCCTGGCTGCAGCCGCTTGCCGAGACCAGACATTATAGCTGGGCCGTGGGGCGGGCGAGCTCAGGTCCCGCCCTCGACATCTGACTGACGTCTCTTTGGCCCACTCAGACACCGCGCGAGGCACTCCGGGGCGGGGTCTAGCCGGGCGACCCGGGCACCTCTGCCTGCTTCTCACCTGAGCCCGCCGGCGCCCACGCGGCGCGAGGGTTCCAGGGCGCGGCGGCTTGTGCCGAGGCGTGGCTGAGCGCTTCCCGAAACCGAGTTACCTTGCGCGGTCTTAGTTTTTGCCGGCGCCCTAGGTTGGAAGTATCTTCATCTCGGCCACGGCTCCGTCTGATGTAGGGGTTCCCCGCGCTCCGCCCAACAGCTGCAGCAAGGGCTGGGACGGCTTCTCGCGTTGGGCTGTGCGGGCCGGCAAGCCCGGGGCGCATCTGCAGCCCCACGATGCGCCGTGAGTCCCGGGCGGCCGCAGCTGCAGGCGGGCACTTACGCTCTTCGACTCGCCAGGGCCGAGCTCTCAGACGCTCCAGGCGCCCGCAGCCCTGCGGTCTCGTGCAGTTTCAGAACGTGTGTTCCGAAGTTTTAAATGGATCTTGTGGAGTCCAGGGAAATTTCCGACAAATATTTATAGTGTATGAAAGAAAAGAGAAAGTCGCTCAGTCGTGTCCGACTCTTGGCGACCCCATGGCCTATATAGTCCGTGGACTTCTCCAAGCCAGAGTAAAGGAGTGTGTAGCCGTTGCCGTCTCCAAGGGCTTTTCCTAACCCAGAGATTGAACCTAGGTCTCCCTCCCTGCGGGCGGATTCTTTACCAGCTGAGCCACCAGGGAAGTTTGACTAAATCAGAGTTAAATTGAACACTGACAAATTGGAAATCATGTGCAAGAAGGCATCAGAGTCATCATTGTAATGTCGACGCTCCCTCCTCCAACGCTGCCCAGGCCAGTTTCAGGGCCTAAGTTGCCTCTTTCTGAAAGGATGGAATGGTCTGTGTTTGCAGAAGGGACAGCAACGACTTGAACAAAACCTGAGAGGGTGTGTAGGGAGGGCAAACACCTCACACACCTGTTATACATCACCTATCAGGGTAACAGGAGACTTCTGCCAAGGGTCCAGGAAGTGTAAAACGTTTGAAAAGCACTGATTTAGGATAACATTCTGCTTTAACGGGCTAAAAACAGTAGTTCCAGGGCACTACCCCAGACAAATTAAACAGAATTTCCGAGACCTGGGAATGTAAATGGAATGTGCCTTCCAGAGTTGAAAATTGCTAGTCACTCTTCTTTGTGATAGATAGATATACCAAGCGTTTAGGAACCTTCCCAGGAGGCAGAGAGGTTTAAGAGCATCATGATCTGGGTTTCCGTCCTTGTTCTGACACTCACTGGTTGTGTCAACTCATCGTACCTTAGTTTCCTAGTCTGTAAGATGGACATGATAATTGTACTTACCTAAATAACTAGGAGATGTCTATTAAGTAAATAACCTAGTTTGATTCATAAATCTTTAAGCAAAATTTCTAAGAGTTGGAAAATCTTATGATGATGTTGTTGAGTTGCTGAGCAGACTCAAAAAAAGTATGCAGCAGTTACTCTTCTGTTATTTCTACTATATGACTTTAAGAAGTTCTTTGTCATTCACTCGTCAGAGGCCTGAAAGGAGGTGGGATAGGGTTGAGGAGATTAAATTTAGGCAAAATTACTGTAAAGAATGGGAAAGGGAACTGTCGAGGAACAAAGTGAAGGATTTCTGATCTGATGTTAAAAATCATATATTTGTTACAGAAGCAAGTGGCAGTTATGTGATTTCTTTTAGTGGTGATGTGGCTGGAGACTGGAGAAGATATGGCTTGGTCCATACTGGGATGGAGATGGCCAGGGTTCTTATTCCAGATAAACAAAGGAGTGAGGTATAGTTGAAATTGCTGTGCTTGGGGTTCATAGTAGATAGGAAGAGAAGCAAATTCAGGAGAAAGCCAAAGTCAGATAAAGGAGGTAGGGAGAATAGGGGTTTGAGGGCTGAAGGGCCACAACTAGCCACTCAGAGTGTGGTCCAGACAACACTGACATCACCCGGGAGTTTGCTGGAAATGCAGAATCCTTTGTTTCACTCCAAACCTACTGAATCAGAAGATACATTTTAATAAGATTTCCAGATGATCCCTATGTACATTCAAATTTTATTTGCAGTGGTCTATAGGTCAAAAAGGCTTAGTGTTAGAGTGTGAAAGATATGGAGGTATATAAGGTTGGCATAAAAGACTAAAACACTACAGTTAAGACTTCAGAGGTGATCTTTCTAAGCACGACACCACTATTGGTAAAACCATAATAAGGCAGATAATTTAACATCATAAAAGTGTATACATTTTATTCAGGAAATCTCAAAGGTTACCAAAAAAAATTACAAACTGGAAGAATTCATAGCCCTTACAAAATCAAGAATGGGCAAGGACATTAATAGGTAGTTCACCAAAGCAGTAACACAAATGGTCAATAAACATAGTAAAAGCCACTAACCTGCTTAGCAATCAAAGAATTACACATTAGAAGGGCAAACTAATACTTTGTTTTGCTTATCACCAAGAAAGATTAAAAAACTGATAGTACCTAGAAATGGACAGGATCTGGGAAAATGACATTCCTGCTGTTTTAATGGTATAAATTGCTGCAATATTTCTGGGAGGAAATCTGGGGAATGGACATCAAAATTTAAAATATGCTCTTCCTTGATAAAAACTTAAGCTATAGAAGTAGTTTGGAGAAGTGCTAAGTTTATATGTTAGGATATTTATAAGCACCACTGTTTTTTAACTTTTTACTTTGTATTGGGGTATAGCCGATTGACAATGTTGTGATAATTTCACAAGGAAGGGACTCACCCGTACATATATCCATTCTCCCCAGACTCCCCTCCCATCCAGGCTGATGATCGAGCGAAGTTTCATGAAAGCACCTGTTTCCAGTTGTGACAAAGTAGATAAACAAACAATAGCAGGTTGATTATGTCAGTGGTTCTCAAGTGGGGGTTAATACTGGTCACAGGTGACATTTGGGAATAGGTGTGAGATATTTTTGATTGATTTGGAGTGGGGGAGGAGGACAGTTCTATTGGCATCTAGTGGGTGAAGGGCAGGAATGCTGCTAAACGTTCTTCAGTGACAACACAGCCTCCCACAGCAAAGGGTTTAGCAGCCCCAAATTCTGGTGTTGAGATTGAGACATCTTGGGTTAGATGAAGAATATTAGAGCCTTCAGTGCAGTTCAGTCGCTCAGTCCTGTCCAGCTCTTTGTGACTCCATGGACTGCAGCACGCCAGGCTTCCCTGTCCATCGCCAACTCCCGGAGCTTGCTCAAATTCATGTCCATCGAGTCAGTGATGCCATCCAAACACCTCATCCTCTGTTGTCTCCTTCTCCTCCTGCCTTCAATCTTTCCCAGCATCAGGGTCTTTTCCAGTGAGTCAGTTCTTCACGTGAGGTGGCCAGAATATTGGAGTTTCAGCTTCAGTATCAGTCCTTCCGATGTCAGGACTGATTTCCTTGAGGATGGACTGGTTTGATCTCCTTGAAGCCTTACAATAAATTATTTTTCAGTCATATTAATGATGATGTGGGTCTGCATTTATTGGTTTGGAAAGATAAGTCATTGAGTGGCAAAAAGCAGATTGTAAAAGTAAATGAATAGTCAGTTCCCACTTTGGAAAGCAAACAAACAAACAAAACCTTTCCTAGCAAATGTTTAAAGGGTTACAAACTGCGGAGTGGTAAGCTTTGAGTTGCAAGGTTCTGAGTTTTCTTTTAAAATCTTTCTGTATTTTCTGAAAACAATTTGCAGTTACACATGTGTTACTTCTTTTCATCAGAAAAACAATGAAGGCATTTTCACCTGAAAGAGCAAAAAGCACAGACGTGTAAGAGATAAACAATTCTCAATGAAGACAAGATCTAAAATTTCTTTGGAGTGAATCACAGAAGCAAAGACATTGGAAATGGGATATTAAGGAATTTTAAAAGCTTGGGGAGCAGGGGATGATTCTGTCGCGGGACTCTGAAATTCCCTAAAATAGTGGCAGGAATTAGAGCAGAATGGAAGACTATAGTGACTATTTTTTTTTGTCGTTGGTTAGTCACTAGGTCATGTCCAACTCTTTTGCAACCCCATGGACTGTAGCCCACTAGTCTCCTACGTCCATGAGATTTCCTGGGGAAGAATACTGGACTGGGTTATCATTTCCTTCACCAGCGGATCTTCCCCATCCAGGGGTGGAACCCCTGCCTCCTGCATTGAGAGGTGTATTCTTTATCACTAAGCCTCCAGGGAAGCCTGGTGACTAGTGACTATAGTCAGGGGTTAAATACCACACTAATTGTCAACAAGAATGGGAAGACCAGTGAAACTAGACTTTGTGACCTTCAATCTTGTTTTTTCCTTCTTTCAAAAGTGTCACAAGAAAATATGAACAAGGTAAAAGAAATATTGAAAATCTACAAATTCCACTTACCCAGTAACAACAATTCTGAAAATAAATTAGGCATTAAGTAGCCCCCTAATGCTGCACACTTGCTTCTGATATTTTACCCTTATACACAGTAAATGGTCTTAGAACTAAATTTTTGAGCACATCATTATTTCTTTAGGATCAATTCTTAGACATGCAGTTTTAAATCTTTGGCCAAACTGTATTCTGATTAAATGTCAAAAGTATGATTTCAAAATGTTCAAAAAATTCTCACACAGAGTAAAACTACAGAGTAAACACAGGTCAAGATTTTATTAAAAAAATAATTTTATTTACTTATTTATTCTTGGTGGTGCTGGGTCTTCTTTGCTACGTGGGCTGTTCTCTAGTTGCAGTGCAGGGCCTTCTCACCTCGGCAGCTTCTTCTGTTACGGAGCACATGCTCTAGGCACTCAGGGTCAGTAGTCGTGGCTCCCAGGCCTAGCATGTTTCACAGCATGTGGGGTCTTCCCAGACCAGGGATAGAACCTATGTCTCCTGCCTTGGCAGGTGGGCTCTTCACCACTGAGCCACCAGGGAAGCCCTAGGTCAAGTTTTTCTTTTAGTTTATTATTGAAGAAGTCAGCAGGAAACAAAGCTTGTTCAAAGAAAGATATGGGAAGTAATGTTTTATATATATCAGTATAAGAAAAAAAGAATATTGAAACCATTCTAAATTATTGCTAGATATAAATCTGATTAATGTCCTGCAGAGCAATAAACTATAACCTTTGGAGCTATGTTCTCTACAGAGCAGGAATCATTTTCATTTATAAAGGACAAAAATTATTTGTATCTCTCTTAGACAAAAAAATTAGCTCTGGGACTTCCCTGGTGGTCCAGTGGTAAAGAATCCACCTGCTAGTCCTGGGGACATGGGTTCAGTCCCTGGTCTGGGAAGATGCCACATGTCTTGGGACAACTAAGCCTGTGGACCACAACTACTGAAGCCCTCTCGCCCTAGAGCCCATGTTCCACAACAAAAGAAGGCACTGCAATAGCAGCCCACTCACCAAAACTAGAGAGTAACGCCTGCTCACCACAACTAGAGAGAGCCCATGCGCAGCAAGAAGGACCCAGTGCAATGAAAAATAAATAAACTGTGCTTAGTCACCCAGTCGTGTCCAACTCTTTACAACCCCATGGACTGTAGCCTGCCAGGTTCCTCTGCCCATGGGCATTCTCTAGGCCAGAACATTGGAGTGGGTTGCCAGGCCCTCCCTACATTAAAAAAAATTAGCATCTTACCAATTTTCTACAAGTTAACATTTAAATTTCTTTTTTATTAAAGACAAGTTTGGGCCTATATCTATTAAAGAAATTGATAAATAACTAATAACCTTCTAAAAACAGAAAGTACCAGGCCCAAATGGATCACTGGTGAATTCTACCAAATATTTAAGGAAGAATTTTTACTAATTTGCCATAATTTCTTTTAGAGTATAAAAGCAAAGGGAATACTTCATAACTTATTCTATGATGCCAGCATTAAAATTAGACAAACAAAAAAAAAAAAAGAAGAAAATTAGACAAACATATTACAAGAAGAGAAACCTACAGATTGTTATCTCTCATGAACATGGATGCAAAAGTCCTCAACAAAATATTAGCAGGTTGAATCCCAAAAAAGTATAAAAATAATTATATATCATGACCAAGTTGGATTTATGCCAGGTAAACAAGGCTGGTTCAACATTTGAAAATTGAATAAGGTAACCTATTACGTCAATAGACTAATAAAGGAAATACCACATGATCATATTAATAGATGCAGAAAAAACATTTGACAAAACCCAAACCTCATTCTTGATTAAAAACTTTCAGTAAACTAGAAATAGAAGAGAACATTCTTAAATTGATAGAGACTATCTACAAAAAACCTACAGCTAACATCAGAGTTAATGATGAGAGATGTAAAGTTATTCCTCTAAGATCAGGAACAAAAAAAGGATGTCTGCTCTGGCCACTTTTTAAAAATATCTTACTGACTGTCCTTGCTAATGAAATTAGCCCCCCCCCCCAAAAAAAGGATATAAAATAAACACAATTGGGAAGGAAGATACAAAACTGTCTTTGTTACACAAGTGACATGATTATCTGTGTAGAAAATCTGAAAGAATTGACAAAACAAACATAAACAAAAACATCTCCTGAAACTAACAAGTGATTGTTGCAAGGTTGCAGGTTGCAAGGTTGCAGGTAGCAAGGTTAATATATAAAAATCAAATGCTTTCCTACATACTAAGAACAAGTAGGATTTAAAATTTAAAACATAATACCATTATGGCAACCCACTCCAGTATTCTTGCCTGGAGAATTCCATGGATAGAGCCTGGCAGGCTATAGTCCACGGGGTCTCAAGAATCGGACATGACTTAGCAACTAAACCACCACCACTATTTACACTGGCATCCCCCCAAAAGAAATACTTAGGTATATATCTAACAAAATATGTACAGGATCCATATGATGAAAAATACAAAACTCTGATGAACAAAATCAAAGAACTAAATAAATGGAGAGAGATTCTGGGTCCATGTACAGAAAGACTCAATATTTTCAGGATGTTGGTTTTTCCTAACTTGATCTGTAGATTCAATGCAATATCAATTAAAGTCCCAGCAAGTATTTTGTAGATATCAACACACTGAGGCTAAAGTAAATCTGAAGAGGCATAAGGAAGGACCAACACAATTAATTAAAGGAGAATAACAAAGCTGGACTAACACAGTCCACCTTCGAGACTTACTATAAAGCTACATTAATCAAGACAGTGAGGTACTGGTGAAAGAGTAAACAAATAGATCACTGTCCGTAACCTCCTGTAACTGACTCTTCCCACCCTCAGCATCTTTTGTCTGTAACTGAGGATGGTTTTCAAGATGAGGCTTCAGCCATTTGGCAAGTGGCTCAGTTTCTGTGGTCTCTTCCACATATACACATCTTTAAACTTTGGTTTGATTTTCTCCTGTTAATCTGTCTCACGTCATTTAAATTTTTAGACCAGCCAGAATAATCTAGGGCTTCCCCTGATGGCTCAGCAGTAGAGTTCTCCTGCAATGGGGGAAACACAGGAGATGTGGATTTCATCATTGGGTCAGGAAGATCCCCTGGAGGAGGAGATGGCAACCCACTCCATTATTCTTGCCTGGGAAATCCCACGGACAGAGGAGGCTGATAGGCTACAGTCTATGGGGTTGTAAAGAGTCAGACATGACTGAGCAGCTAAACACAGAATAATAGGATAGAAGGATAGAGGAAAATTTCTTCCTCCCCAACACAACACCAAAGACATGAATCATGAAAAGAATAATTGATAAGCTTAACTTCATTAAAATTAAAGACTTCTGCTCTGTAAAATGACAATATCAAGAGAGCTAAAAGACAAGCCACAGACTGGGAAAAATTATTTGCAAAAGACACATCTGATAAAGGACTGTTATATAAAAATATACAAGGAACTTTTAAAACAATAAGAAAATAAACAACCTGATTTTAAAATGCACCAACAATCTTAACAGATGCTTTGCAAGAGAAGGGATGTAGATGGCAAATAAGCATATTAAGAGATGCTCCACATCATAAGTCATCATGGAAATATAAATTAAAACAATAATGAGATATCATTACACACTTGTCAGAGTGGGCAAAATCAGGATCACCGATAACAGTAAATTCTGATGAGGGTGTGAACGCTCACACATAGCTGGTGGGGGCACAAAATGGTACAGTCCCTTTAGAAGACAGTTTGGTGTTTTCTTACAAAACTTAATATATTCTTACCATACAATTCAGCAATCTTGCTCCTTGGTATTTACCCAAATGAGTCGAAAACTTATGGCCTCACAAAAAAACTGCACAAAGATGTTTATAGCAGCTTTATTTATAACTGTCAAAACTTGGAAGCAACAAAGATGTCCTTCAGTAAGTGAATGGATAGACCATTGTGCATTTAGACAGTGGAATATTATTCAGTGCTAAAAAGAAATGAGCTATCTAGCCATAAAAGACATGGATGAACTTTAAATGCATATCACTAAGAGAAAGAAGCCAATCTGAAAATGCCACATAGTATATGATTCAAACTATAGGACATTCTGGAAAAGGCCAGTGAAAAGATCAGTGGTTGCCAGGGTAGGGTTTGGAGGGGTGGGGGATGAATAAACAGAGCACCTAGGATTTCTGTACGATGTTATACTGATGGACATACATCATTACACATTTGTTCAAACCCATAGAGTATACAACACCAAGAGTGAATGAACTCTTCGATAAAACTATGGATGATTGGGTGTTTATGATGTGTCAGTGTAGGTTCATTCTTGATAGAAAATTTACTGTTCTAGTGAACGATGCTGATACTGGAAAGGTTATGCACATTTAGGGGCAGAGACTGTATGGGAAATCTCTGTACCTCCTTCTTCTCGATTTTGTTATAAACCTAAAACTGCTCTTTAAAAAATTGTCGTTGGACTTCTCTGGTGGTCCAGTGGTTAAGAATCTTTTCTGCCAATGCAGAGGACACGCGTTCGATCCCTGGCCTGGGAAGATTTCCACAGGTACCAGAACTACTGAGGCCCTAGCTTGTGCTCTGCAACAACGGAAGCCACTGCAATAAGCAGCCCTATTACTGCAACTAAGAGTAGCCTCTGTTCGCCAGCAATTAGAGAAAGCCTGCTCACAGCGAAGAAGAACCAGCGCAACAACCCCGCACAAATTGTCTTTAAAAAAGACTAGTTTTCTTGACATTTCGCCTGTAGAATATAATAACTCATATTAATGTCACTCCTGACTCCACCGCCTGCTGCTTTCCATATAGCTGAGAGATGCTGGGTATTTACTGTTAGCCTGACTTCCCTCCCTCAGCCTTCCACCTACCTCCTGCAAACTAGCTCCCCCAAACCAAATCTCTATGTCTGCTTAAATTGGATCTGTTAATTCTTGGTAAAAATAAAAGAAGTGACTTTACAGTGTTGTAGGATGGAAAGATGGCTATTTTTAGTCATTGACATGAAAGTTGTCAGTGGAAAGCTAGATGGTTTCCAGTAAGGTCCAAGCTTCTGTCCTTCTCCTAGGCAACCTCAGAGTGATGTCTAAACAGTGGGACCCAGAAGTTTAAAGAATACAGCTCAACTCAAGCACTCTGTTGGAAACAAGAACTCTGTAGTCTGTGCTGTACATTTTTTGTTGTTGTTGTTTTTGGTTTTGCTCCTTTATTTTTTGAGAACAGTACATCTTTTAATAAGCATTTCATTAGGGATGGTGATTATGTTTTCTGTTTGCTAGGCAAGCTTCTCTTGAAATCCAAGCAAAATAGTGCTTTTATCTTGGAGGTACAATTGTAAACATGTTGGCATTCCTTTGGGAGATTTATAAAGGATTTGTGTACACATCTGTGTTCATGATAAACTTCTGAATTCTGGAATTTTTGATAGCACACAGAGAGAAAGAGCTGAAAAATGCAAAGTCATCAAGAGCACGACATAGCTCCTGGAAGAGTTTGACAATAGATAGCAGTGACTACAAAGGTATCCACCATTATCACGCTCCCATGGTCCCCCTCCAGTGCTGCATGTATCACTGTGAGATTAACCTGTTTGCTGCTCTGCCCCACTCTTCCTTCCTCCTTTCCTTCCTTTCTCCCCTCCTTCCTTCCTTCCTTCCTCTCTTTTCATTCGTTCATTCTTTTATCAATTATTTATTGCTCAACCTGTGCCAGGCACTGTGCTATCTCCTAGGGAATACTACTATGAACAAGACAGGTCAAATCCCTGCCCTTATGTAGCTTACATTCTACAATCAAAATTCTCCGCTGAAGAATCTCGCATGTTCAAAGAAACCTGTGATCTTTCTTGGAAGTTGGCTTGACATTACTTTCTTCCTCTTACGTCTAATCTTTAGGGGTTTGGACCACATTTTACACTGTATAGCATGAACTTTTTGGCTCAACATTTTATCTATCTACTGACAGTGAAGCAAAATGGAAATTTAATCAAATCAAAGCTTAGACCTGACACTCCAGGGTATCCTAACACACTGACTGACAACCACTGTCAGGAAAAATCTAAACAAACGTGGTATGTATCTAATTTAGTTCAGGAAGATACCCCAATTACAGTGAGTTGTGCCCTCCACAGCATCTAGAACAGTGCTCAGTATATGCTTGCTGATTTACAAATGTTACTCTAGGAAGGATAGAGCCTCAGTATATAATTCATAATAAGCCATACAGTACATTGCTAAAAACTGTCTGTGGAGCCAGGGCTTCCCTGGTGGCTGAGTGGTAAAGAATCTGCCTGCAATGCAGGAGATGAGCCAGATCACCCAAGTTTAAACCCTAACTCTGTCAGTTACTGTTTGGCCTTGAGCATGTTACTTAGCCTGTGTTTTCACTTCTTTATATGTGAAATGTGTACATGTTTGCAATACTCACGGTACCAATCTAATAGGTTTGTAGGGATTTTATAGGGTTGCATGTTTTAAATGAGTTGTGATATATGTAAAGGACTTATAACAAACAGCATCTGGCATATTGTAAATTTTTTAAAATAAGAATTCTTCACTATATTACTATGCAGTCAACATTCAAATTTAAAAGTACACAGCGAAATGCTCATGCAACCACCATCCAGGTCAAAATGGTTCAATTACTTCAGAGTTCCCCCTTGTACCATCTCCCAGTTACTGGGCCTTTCCTTCTTCTCCAGGGTAATCACTTAGCTTTGCAATTTTTATTAGTACAAACAATGGCATATTATAAATTCTTTCTAAGCCCCAAATTGGAGCTATTGTTGTCGTTGTTGTTACCACCTAGCGAAAATAAGCAAGGCAAAAGATATGAGAGATTGCTTCTGCTTCTTCTTTATTTCTACATCCCAGCTTCTTCCAACATATTCCCAATAGTAGAATAAATCTTAATCACTCATGATAATTAACTGTTAGGAATAACTATTAGAAGTGACTTTTTCTCTCAAAATCATGGTCTTTGAGTGCAAAAGTAATTCTCACTCTACCTGCTATACTTAATTTATAGGACAGATTTAAGAGAAAGCTTCCTGGGCCAAATAAGGCAAATTCCCAAAGCCAAGGCAGTAACATTTAGCAGCATTTAATTGGGTCACTGAATTGTATTTGCTCACTATCAAACTGTCTGCCATAAGAGCAGATGATAAATGTACTCATATCTATTTAGGAAACAGTATAACCACTGAATTCCATTTTCTTCTCTTGCTTTGTTTTAAATGTTGAGCAACAACTGTCTTTTGGCTCATTAAGAAAAAATAAACTGTGTGTTTGAGAAAGGGTTCTCCAATTTTGTTAATATTCCATATCTGCTAAGAAAAGAAAAGGGGTTGTAGAGAAAGGAAGAAAAAGATGTGTATGTGCCAGAATGACAAAGGTGAGACTATTTGATTATAATTGATACTTGTAAGTTTATCTAATTATCTACTTTTTAAATTCTCATTCCTTTTTTAATTAAATTAATTATATTTTTTTATCGGAATAACATTGTTATACAATGTTGTGTGTGTTGTAGGTCTTATTGTTGTTCAGTTGCTAGATCGTGTCCAACTCAGCGGAACCATGGACAGCAGCCTGCCAGGCTCCTCTGTCCTCCACGACCTCTTGGAGTTTGCTCAGATTCATGTCCATTGAGTCAGTGGTGTTATCTAACCATCTCATCCTCTGCTGCCCCCTTCTCTTTTTTGCCTTCAGTCATTCCAATGAGTCGGCTCTTTGCATCAGGTGGCCAAAGAAATGGAGCCTCAGCTTCAGCAACAGTCCTCCCAATGAATATTCAGAGTTGATTTTGTTTAGGATTGACTGGTTTGATTTCTTTGCAGTCCAGGGGTAATTATTTACTTTTCAATGATCCTGTTGAAAATAGCCCAAATCATGTCCATTCAACAATCATCTCCATGAAATCAAATTTTAAATGTATTTAGACAACACCCAAAACAAATTCTCTTGTCTCCTCCTGATTGCTTAATTAATTGATTCAGTCAGTCTGTCAATAAATAATAACTGACATCTAGTAATACACTAAGCCCTGTGAATACCATAGTGGAAAAGAGAAACATATCCTTCATCCTAATAGAGCTCCTGTTGTATTGTGTGAGTCACAGAGACCCACAAATGCTCAGTGATCGTTTTGATGTGTATCACAAAAGGAAAATTACAGGATATTATGAGACAGACTAATGGAAGGTTCTAATCAGGTCTGGTGGGCATGAGTGAAGGTCAGAGAAGGCTTTTTCAAAATGTGTCTTTTTAACCCAAAACCTAAAGGATGGAGAAATGGAAGGTTCAGACAAAGAGAATGTGTTTTATTTTATATATTCATGTAGTTTTTATTCTATTTGTTCACACCCATTTGAAATAATATTGAGATGATGAATCATTTCATTTTTTATACATTTATATTGTCATGTTTTCTATTACCAGCACCCCTACTCTCCAAACAACTCTGATAGCTGCTGCCCATCTAAAAGGGTTCTGAACACCTAATTTCAACATAAAAGTGTGAGACAAGACAAACCTAGACAACATATGAAAAAGCAGAGGCATTACTTTGCCAACAAAGTTCTATCTAGTGAAAGTTACGGTTTTTCCAGTAGTCATGTATGGATGTGAGAGTTGGATCATAAAGAAAGTTCAGCGCCAAAGAATTGATGCTTTTGAACTGTGGTGTTGGAGGAGACTCTTGAGAGTCCCTTGAATTGCAAGGAGATCAAACCAGTCCATCCTAAAGGAAAACAGTCCTGAATATTTATTGGAAGGAATTATGCTGAAGCTGAAGCTCCAATACTTTGGCCACCTGATGCGAAGAGCTGACTCATTTGAAAAGACCCTGATGCTGGGCAATATTGAAGGCAGGAGGAGAAGGGGATGACAGAGGATGAGATGGTTGGATGGCATCACTGACTTAGACATGAGTTTGAGCAAGCTCCGGGAGTTGACGATGGACAGGGAGGCCTAACATGCTGCAGTCCACGAGGTCGCAAAGAGTCGGACACAACTGAGCGAATGAACTGAACTGTGTAAAGTTCCTCCCTACCAACAAGCAGTTTCTGGATACAAACTGGGTCTCTTTCAATTAAATTCATTTCTGACATTATTGAAACTTAATAAAAAGAAAAACATTTAAAATGGAATGGGAAGGCCAGAAGAAGGAGCTCTCAGGTCCTACCACTCAACTTCAATTACATTACTAACAAGAGATTTACCTTGCATCTTCAACAGGAAGAAAGCTATTACTTTAGTACCCAGCAGGAGGAAGGAAGAATTTCTCTTTGCTGGGCCATGGCGCTGCCAATGAGACATTCACAACTCAACCAATAAAAAGCCACTACTGAAAAAAAAAAAAAAAGCCACTACTCTTCAAACTCCAGTTTCCACCAATGGACTCTTTGTTTATAACAGCTCCTCTGAACTCCCCCTTCTCTATAAAAGAATGGTCCTCTTCTTTGTTCTCTGGCCTTGCCTGTGGTTTTCCATAGATTGTGTGTCCTGAATTGCAATTCTTTGCTGTTTATCAAAGAGACCCATTTTGCTGGTAAAATAACTGGCTGTTTTTATTGTCTTAAGTTAACACTATCTATACAGAGATAGTATCAGATTCCACAGTTTAAGCATTCAGTTCTGCAAGACTGGTCCATCATCCTTCTATGCCCACAACACCCTTCATCAGATAATCACAGATCTAGGTTACCACTTGAGCTTCTCACCAACTGGCCATAGGTTGGAGGTTTCCACAACACCCTCCTGGGATTCAATTAATTTGCTGGAACGGCTCACAAAACTCGGAGAAACATTCTACTTAGTGGATCACCAGTTTACTATAAAGGAATATAGTTCAGGAACAACCAAATGGAAAAGATGGCTAGAGCAGAGTATGTGCTCAGGAAGGACCCTGAGTGTTCATGCTCTCCAGATGAGCACTCATCCCAAATCTCCACGAACCCAGAAGCTCTTTGAGCCCCTTCCTTTTCAGTTTTATGGAGGCTTCATTACCTCGGCACAATTGATTAAATCATTGGCCACTGGTAACTGATTCTTTTTCCCTCCCTGACCCAGGGGGTAGAATGGTATGTTCCAACTCTCTAATCAAGTGGTTTGTTCTCCTGGGAACCAGCCCTGATCCTTAGGTGCAAAAGTAAAAGTGAAGTCTCTCAGTCATGTCTGACTCTCTGCGACCTCATGGACTGTAGCCTACCAGGCTCCTCCATCCATGGGATTTTTCAGGCAAGAATACTGGAGTGGGTTGCCATTTCCTTCTCCAGGAGATCTTCCCAACCCAGGGATTGAACCCAGGTTTCCCACATTGTAGGCAGACGCTTTACTGTCTGAGCCACCAGGGAAGTCCTAGTTAGGTGCAAAAGTCATCTCAATTTTACATAACAAGAGACATCTTTATGTTCTCAACACTTAGGACATTCTAAGCATTTTAGGAGCTCTATGCCAGAAACTTGATGAAGACCAAATACATATTTTTTTATTATAAATCACAATATCACAGTATCTGAAAGCAAGCTCTCAAGACCCAAAATAGAATCTAACAAACAAACAAATAGGACCCAAATCTTTAAGGGTTCTGTGCTTTTGCAAGGCTAGGCCTTTATTTAACTCCTGTCAGGGATTATCTTCAGACTATGGATGAGTCATTTCTGTTTCACCTTTCCACAATCAACAGAAAAATGGAAACTTAAGTTTTATAACTGTCCCTTTGATTTGTGCCCCTAAATAACTGAGGTTTCATTGTCTATCTGTAGTAGCTAGAATATGGGTATCAGATAAATACTAACCATTTATTTTCTGGAGTTTTCCCTGGAAGTGTGAAGCTACTTGTTTCATGATCTTAAATGATCATTCTCTGGGGAAAAAGGAAGAGGGGTGATGAGTGGCCTTGTTCATCTGCTCACTTCTGGAGTGAAGGTGGAGACAGCTGCTCCTAAATCGGACGAACTAAAAGAGTAGAAAATGGTCTGACTCCCCAGAGGGCAAGAGAGGTACATATACTAAAGTGAATAACTAGTGCACCGAATAAATAAGTGCCTGTTCCAACCCTCTAGATTTTCACAATTCCAAATTTCGGATTGCAGTGCTATGAGAACAGGTTCCTCTTTGAGTAAATCAAGCATGAACACATTCCATTCTGGAGAACATGTAGAACTGCTTTGGGAGAGCCACTCAGCCAGAAAAGCTACTACAAGTACAGTTTGGGTGGTCCCAGAAAAACTAGACATGAAATTAGATAGCTGACCTAGGCAAGCCCACTCCTGCTTCAGAATCATGGGAAGCAACTGGCATGAAAATAATTACTAAGGGCATTAATATACTGCATGTGTGTGCTAAGTCACTTCAGTTGTGTCTGGCTCTTTGCAACGCTATGGACTGCCAGACTCTTCTGTCCATGTGATTCTTCAGACAAGAATATTGGAGTGGCTTGCTGTGACCTCCTCCAGGGAATCTTCCCAACCCAGGGATCGAACCTGTGTATCTTAGGTCTCCTGCATCGGCAGGCGGGTTCTTTATCACTGGCGCCACCTGGGAAGCCCATACTACATAATATTGTGCAGTATATTAATGTTATAAATATTGGCTTTCAGGAAATGGAAATCTTGTTTTGTGACTTGTAACAGTAAGGCAACTAGGAGTCAGAGTGAAGTAAACTTACATTGTGGCAATTAAGCTAAGCTGGAACCCTATTTCCCAGATCTCCTTCCCCTGCATAGTTCTGGGTTGCTATGCCACAAGAGATGTTTTGCCAAGATTTGGAAGGTGGGAGTGAAGTGTCTATTTTTTCTGTTCTGAGAAGATCAGGGTGGAGTCTCAGAGCTGTTACAGCTCAGCCTTCTTTGTTGGTTCACCTGGTTGATGTAGAGAAGCTGGGCCCACAGCTCCTCCAGATCCTCCCAGATCTCCTTCTTCAGCTTCCAGGATCCCTGGGCCAGGTGTGTGTTTACCCCTAACAAAGGTGCTTAAGCTCATGGAAATCTTTCTCACTTGGAGGTTGTGTCTGACTCTTTGCAACCCCATGGGCTGCAGCACACCAGGCTCCCCGGTCCTTCACTTTCTCCTGGAGTTTGCTGAAACTCCTGTCTACTGAGTCGGTGATGCCATCCAACCAGAGTCTGATAATTGTTATCACCGTCAGAGTTCATATCGCATATGCCGAACGTTGGCCCTCCTGGCCTTTGCCACCAGTGGACTTCGTGTCCAGAGCAGAGAAGAGGGATGGGGAGTGGGAGGCAGGCAGTGCCCGGGAGAGTGGAGCCCCACCAGGAACCAGGAGGCCCATTCAGAAGCCAGCTGGTCTGGCGGTGAGAGTGCCCCTAGACCGGGAGTGAAATATTGTATAATTAAAAGCAATGTTAGGACTGCATTCTAGCAAATGTTGAGTTTTTTGAAATTGGGATAGTTGATATACAATATTATATTAGTTTCAGATGTACTAAATGATGATCTGAAATTTGTATACATTATGAAATGATCACCATGATAAGTCTAGTAACCAAGTGTCCCCATACAAAGTTATAACAATACTATTGGCCATGTTCCTTATGCTGTATATTAACTCCCTGTGACTTATATGTTATCCCTGGAGGAGGGCATGGCAACCCACTCCAGTATTCTTGCCTGAAGGATCCTATAGACAAAGGAGCCCGGCAGGCTGCAGTCCATAGTGTTGCACAGAGTCGGACACAACTGAAGTGACTTAGCATGAACGCATGGCTTCAGTACTATATAACTGGAAGTTTGTATCTCTTATCCCCTTTCACCCATTTTGCCCACTTCCCCACCCCGCTCCCTTCTAAGCAATCACCATTTGTTCTCTGTATCTATAAGTCTGTGTTCCTTTTGTTTTGTTTGCTTGTTTCTTTGGGTTTTTAAGTTCAACCTATAAGTGAAATTATGCAAAATTTGTCTTTCTCTGTTTGACTTATTTCACTTGGTATGATACCCTGTAGATTCATCCGTGTTGTTGCAAATGTGGCTTTTTTTTATATAACAAGAGGGAAAGAAAGAAGGGCAGAAAAAAGGAACAAGACACAATGAGTTACATCACGTAAAGGCCACAGGAGAACCACGTGAGGAGAGAGAAGAAGTTGGAGTCTGGGAGTGGTGCTGGCTGATTTGGGCCTTTGTCTTGTCTCTCCTAGACCTGTGTGCCTGCTTATTGTCGTTGCATTGGAGGTGATTGGCCGTGGGGGACAGAAAACTTCACATCCAGATCATCAAGAAAGTGTACCTTCTTGACATGTTAGTTCAGTTCAGTTCAGTCGCTCAGTCATGTCCTACTCTTTGCGACCCCATGGACTACAGCACACCAGGCTTCCCTGTCCATCACCAACTCCCAGAGCTTGCTCCAACTCATGTCCATCAAGTCAGTGATGCCATCCAACCATCTCATCCTCTGTTGTCCCCTTCTCCTCCTGCCCTAAGTCTTTCCCAGCTTCAGGATCTTTTCCAATGAGTCAGTTCTTTGCATCAGGTGGCCAAAGTATTGTAGCTTCAGCTTCAGCATCAGTCCTTCCAATGAATATTCAGGACTGATTTCTATTAGGATGGACTGGTTTGATCTCCTTGCAGTTCAAGGGACTTTCAAGAGTCTTCTCCAACACCACTCACTTAAAGATTATTTCTGGGGGCAAATGCTGTATTATTTTAAAATGTATCCAGACTTCCTTGGTGGTCCAGTGGTCAGAACTCTGTTTCCAATGCAGGGGGCATGGCTTCCATCCCTGGTTGGAGAACTAAGATTCTGTATGCCATGTGGCACACCCAAAAGTAAAAAGAAAAGAACATTAAGGGGAAAAAAAGATTTAAAAAAAATGTATCCAACAGACATAGTATGGGACAGATTTAGGATGAAAATTAGCCTTCAAAGAAATGTCATCTTTGAAGAGAGCTTTTTCTTGTTCTTCCCTCAGATCCCTCAGACCCAGGTCAGTGGGTCTTCCAAGGCTCCTTTGTTCTGATGTTGGGAGGACTTGGGAGGAGAGAGAACCTGACCAGAAACTGGTCAAGAAGTAAGTTTAAGGTCCAGGTAAGAGTCAGGCCTGAACTTGCTTTTCACTGAAAGCTACTTCTTGCCAGTTCCCATCTCCAGGCGGGGCTACACAATTTGTGGGGCCCAGGGCAATGTGGAGATGTTAGGTTCCATGTTCAAAAATCATTAAGAATTCTGAGACACAGTCTCAGATGGTCTCACCGGTGCAGGTCTCACAGTCCTGAAGCTGTCTCTGCCCCTTCCTCTCCCCTCTTCCAAACTCACACCTGGGACATTTCTGAGCTGGAGCACAGGCTGGAGAGAGGGAAGAGAGATGTTTCCCCAGTTTGTCCTATTTGCAATCTTTTCACGCCTTCTCCAAGTTGTTGGGAGAAGGATGGACCGGGCAAGATTCCACGGAGTCTGCATCTTGTCAGTGAGTCCTGCAGGGGTCCTGAGGTCTGTCTGCTACCCCATGAGAGCACAGAGGGTGGAAACCCCCTTGTGGCTGACCTTGTACACCTGCGCTGTGCTTACAGGGGGCTCAAAAGAAAGAGCTCTGCTCCCTGTGTTACCTGAGGTTGGATGGCTGATTATCTCTTCATCCAAAATTTACAGGTGATCTAACCCAAACTACTATTTCTCAAGAAGATACAGTCAGGCCAAGAAGGTAGATATAAGTTCCTAGAAAACAGCTTTTTCTACAAGTTATTATTGTGGGACCCAGCTTAGGACATTGATGCAAATTGTCCTTCAGAATATCTGACTCGATGTTAGATAATAAACTCAAAACAGTACACGTCACACGATCGGGTAATAAAGAGCCTTTTCTAACATATCTGTATTTTCTCTTTTCTTTTCTCTTTATAGGATCTCCTTTTGCAGTTAAAAATCTTACAGAAGCAATTCTTTCTTGTTTCCTGGAAGAAAAAGCCTGGAATATCCTTCCTTCTAATTCTATTTGTTAATCTAGCCTTCAAGGCCTATTTCAGAAGTCACAATCTCTTCAAGAATTTTTTCAGGCAGTTCTAATCCTATATTCCTTTGCTTTCCCTGTTTATTTTTTAATGTATCCTAAGATACCTGCTCAACAAATATTCATTGCACACCTACTACGGAACAGATATACCTTTCTTTCTCTACTTTGAATTTATTTATTCAAAAATACTGACTTGTATTAGCTTGGGTGCTGCTCTGGTCCAAATGTCTCAGTCCCTTCAAAATATATACATTCAAAACCTAATGTCCAAGGTGGTGGAATTAAGCAGTGGAGTCTTTGGGAGGAGTCTTTGGACTTTCCTGGTGGCTCAGACGGTAAAGCGTCTGCCTGCAATGCTGGAGACCCGGGTTCGATCCCTGGGTTGGGAAGATCTCCTGGAGAAGGAAACGGTAACCCACCCCAGTATTCTTGCCTGGAAAATCCCATGAACGGAGAAGCCTGGTAGGTTACAGTCCATGGGGTCACAAAGAGTTGGACACGACTGAGTGACTTCACTTAGGTCATGAGGATGGAGCCTTTATGGATGGTATTGATGCTCTTATGAAAGAGACCTCACAGAGCTCCCCAGCCCCTTCAGCCATGAGAGGACACAGCAAGAAGACGGCTGTCTATTTACCAGGAAAGTAAAAGTCACTCAGTCGTGTCTGACTTTGCCACCCCATGGACTGTAGCCCGCCAGGCTCCTCTGTTCGTGGGATTCTTCAGGCAAGAATACTGGAGTGGGTTGCCACGTCCTCCTCCAGGTGACCTTCCCAACCCAGGAATTTAACCCAGGTCTCCTACATTGCAGGCGGATTCTCTACCATCTGAGCCACCAGGGAAGCCCCCTCACCAGGAAGCCCTTGCCAAATACCAAATCTGCCAGTGCCATGATCCTGACCTTCCCAGCCTCCAGAAGTGTGAGAAATCTCTGTTGTTTACAAGCCAACCAGGCCACGGCATTTTGTTATAGCAGCCCAAACAGACTGAGACAAGTGCCTTCTGCCTCTGGGTGTTGGCCTACAGTGGTAATCCAGAGAGACTGAGTCTCTGCCCTTGTGGGCAGGTGGCCAGGTGGTAGAGAGTTTTTGTTAGCTTTCTGAAGCAGAGATCTCTCTTATGACTCATCTCTGTGTCTCCTTCCCCAGCAATACAGTCCCTTCTCTTGACTATCTGCTGAATAAAAATCTTTGTTGAATTAAATGGAGTATGCTATGATTTCAGCAGCACTCTGTGACAAGTGTAATAAAAGTCTGTCACAATTCCAGACCAATGCTTTGCTAGTTGTGGGAATTGTTATACTACAAATGCCTTAACCATGGAAGTCAATACTCTGTGTTTATAGTAGCTTTGTTAGCATTACAACATAGAAATTCATCAGGCATGAGTGATTCCCAGTCAGGTTTTCTAGTTTTGTTAGACTTTTTACAATTGCTTTTATTAGTTATTCCTTCGTGATGTCTTGGAGAGCTACCCCATAAACTTATTAATGCTAGTTATTTAGGAGTTCCTTCATGGCATTTCAAGATTTATGAGCTATGTAGGTGGCAATAAAAACTTCACAACATTTTTTTCTGTGTATTTTCTGTGTGTCACATAGTTTAGAAAAATAAAAAAACCTTTGGGAGACCGTCGTGTGCTCCAGCAGAGCTTTAGCAGTATTGCCCAACCTGGAAGAATATGGCATATATTTCTTCAATTCCCCTCACTATGGTCCCATTGCTCTGAATCTGACTTGTCAAGGTTGCCGAAGACCTCCAATAACCACACATCTGTCTGCATCTTATGCAGCCTCTCATCTGCACCCAGCGGAGTCCACGCTCCCTCTCCATGAAACATGACTCTCTCTTGGCTTCTGGGCCACACATAGTCCAGATCTTTATCCTTCTCAATGGCTCCTTTGCTAACTTCCGTGCGTATCCTCTAAGCGGTGGCGTTGTGTGTGTCTGTGTGTTTAGTTGCTGGATGGTATTATATGTTACATGTGTATAATGTAGTGATTCACAATTTTAGAAGGTTGTATTCCATTTATAGTTGTTAGAAAACATTGGCTATATTTCCCGGGTTGTACAGTATATCCTTGTAGTTTATTTTATACCTAGCAGTTTGTACTTCTTGTACCCCTACCCTATGTTGTCCCTCCCCCTTCCCTCTCCCCACTGGTAATCACTAGTTTGTTCTCTGTATCTGTGAGTCTGCTTCTTCTTTTGTTCTATTCATCAGCTTGTCGTATTTTTTTAAGTGGTGGCATTCTTGATTCCTCATCTTCTTCATTTGCCCTCCCTCAGATAATCTCATCCTGACCCATGGTTTTACCTTCCATCTATAGGCCATGATTCTCAAATTTAAAATTTTATCCCTGGACAAAACCCACTGGGAAAAAAAAAAAAAAAAAAATTTATCCCTGACTTCTCTTATGTGCTCCAGACTCACTATCCAAATGTTCACCTGATAATTCTACTTGGATGTTTAATAGACATCACAAACTCAACACTTTCTAAAAACAACTCTTGATTTCCCCCTCTTGAATCTGTTTCACCAAGCTCCCTCCTCCACCCAGCTTTTCCACCTCAGAAAATGACACCATAGTACAGTTATTCAAACCAAACACCAGGGAGTCATTCTTGATTCGTCCCTTTCCTTTCTTCCTCGCCATGTGCAATACACCCTTAAGTTCTGTTGACTCTATTTCCAAGATATGCGCTGACTCTGCTACTGACACCCCCCACTGGTGCCATCCTGGCCCAAGCCACCACTAGCTTTGTCCTAACTGCCCTCCATGCCTCCTCTCTGACATTGTAGTCACAATGCAAATTCTGGAGGTGTTGTTTTAAAACATAAACAGAATATATCATCCCCCCGCTTAAAATGCTCCAGTGGCTTCCAGCTACACCCAGATTCAAACCTGAAGCCTCTCCCTGTCCGCTAAGACCCAACATGAACTGGCCCCTGCATAGCTCTCCCCATTCCATCTCCCTCCATCATCCTACATTCTAGCTGTAACCACCTTGAACACACAGAGTTGCCTCTCATCTTAGGGCCTTTGCACTAGCACTTCCATGTACAAATATGTTCTTTTTCCAGACCATCCTATGGCTGGTTCCTTCATTAGGGTCTCAACATCAATATCATCTCCCCAGAGAACCCTTCTTAGACCACTCAGCTGTAGCTTCCAGCCCACATCCTCAGTAGTCATTTCTTTTCACATCACCATGTCTTATTTTTATCACAGCACTTATTATTACCAAATATTTTATTATTTGTCTATAGGGTTCCTCCCCACATGTCTAGAACATAAGTTCCATGAGAATAGGGACTTGGTGGTCACCTTGTTCCATGTTGTGTGTCCCAACACAGTCTATGTAAGTCCTCGGTACATGTTTGATGATCAAATAAAGAAACAAATAAAACATATTTAAGAAAAAGCCAATCCAGTCCTGTCAACAGAATGCCATGTAATAAATTATGAGACTCAGGGGTGTTTCAAAATCTCAATTGCCTAGCCAGAAATTTCAACCTTCAAAGTCACTCCATGAACCACTGTCTTGAAATATCAGTTACTATAAAAGGAGAAGAGAAGTTTTATGCTACCTTGTTAAAACATGAATTCATTGAAACATAAGCCCGAGTTAGTAATCAGATTATTTTCATTTTGGGAATCAGGAGGAATGGGACCAACAACAAGTAAATTATTCCGGAAGTGTGAGAGAGATTAAAAGCTGGCGACATGGAGGCACTACCCTATCAGGACAGAAACAGGTGAAAAATCAGCAGAAGGGAGGAAGTCCATCCCTCCAGAGGCCAAAAATGGAAAGAGGGTGAAGAAAAGTTTCACTGGGTACTGTCCATACATGAACACCGTGCAAGTGCCTAAGGGATAGCAAAGAAGTGAAACACAGACTTCAGATCTCAGTGTCTTCTGGGAAAGCTGACTCTATAGCGATTTCTGGTGAGAAAGGATCAGGTTTAATATATAAATGCACTAACATTTCAATCTGCCATATCCCTGATTTTCTCTCCTGATATCAGTTAATATCTCTATAAGCAAAAGTCAGTGAGCCTCAGGGTTTATAAAATTCACTAAAACATACCAATATAAACATAAATGTTACTCTACTGATTTGGAAAGGATTCTGGAAATAAGTCTCAGATAAACCTATCAATACATTCTTTGTTCATTTACACAAATGGCCTTTTTATGGCTTTTGAGACTTGTCTGAATCAGTAAATGTAAGAATGTGTGTTTCCGATAGGTGTTGGCCTTGTAAAACTAGAAAAAAAAAGGTCACATTTTCTTTAACATATGAATGAACAAATGATTCATTCTTGGAAACATTTAGTTTTGGCATTCTTGGATTCTTCCTTCTTCATTAGCTTCACAGATTTTCAATAAGATATAGACACTGGATAGACCTCATTCATAAGGATACAGTAAGATAAATGGAGTGACTAATGTCTATCAGTTTGAAACTTGTAAATATTTATGAGAAAATTATATCCGTCTTTGTGAGGATTTCTGTTTGAATCATGGATGTAACTTTAATGTGCTCTAGCCTCTCTTTAAATTAATTGTAGATTCAGTATTTAGTATTGCAATGCTACATGGCAAAATCAGTATGAAAATTTTGTATAAAATGGCTATATTGAAACTTGAATAAAAGGGACAATTCTTCTATACTCATATGACCCTTCCCCAGCTAAGCATCACATTTTGGAATCAGTGCCCCAAGTCCTGGACTAACTAGATACTAATCTGTGGGACTCAATGCACAATAAAAATGCGAGGCCTCTTGTCAAAAAATTATTAAGAATTTCAAGATGGCAAGAACAGAGAATTAAACCCAGCATGGTGCTCTTCTAAGCCTGGGGCCTTTATGGGGCTGCACAGGTCTTGAGCCCAGGAAGCTGGCCTTGCCTAGGTTTTTATTTTAGATTTTCTAAGTATGATTTGTTCAAGTGAACTTGACATTTTGAAACTACGTTTCCATAATTGTAGAATAGGTAAGAATATAATTCTTACAATTAAGCATACTGATTACCTATAACATCTGAAGAAGGAAATCAAGTTGTTTTTGTAATTGCGGTGTTTAAGTAAAAGAAAATAAAAACTGTAAAACAATTTTCTAGTATAAGGGTTTCTCCTGACAAGGGTCGTCTAATTTAAACTTGCAAATCTTTTAGTAAGAACTTCAAAATCCCTTCAGAATATTAGTCCCAAGTATTTACTAGCCCAGGCAAATATTTTAATACCTGTCCTACCATCTAGTGGTTACCAGACTTGGCTGATCATCATAAATACTTGGAGACCATTTAAAAAACAAAGATTCTGGAACTCACCCTGGGGTCCAGTGGTGAAGACTTTGTCCTTTCACGGCAGAGGTCACTGGAACTAAGATCCCACAGTCACACACTGAGGCCAAAAAAAAAAAAAAAAAAAAAAAATCAGGTTATTTTAAATAGTGTGTTTCACCATCTGTTTTTAAAAAAATTTTTTATTTTTATTTTAGCTGCCCTGGGTCTTTGATGCTGAGCACAGGCTTTCTCTAGCTGCGCCGAGCAGGGGCTACTCTTTGTATTGTGGGCTTCTCACCGCACGGCTTCGCTTGGTGTGGAGCGCAGGCTCTGGGGCTTGTAGGCTTCAGTAGCTGCGGCTTGCCAGAACTCTAGAGTGTGGGCTCAGTAGTTGTGGCACATGGGCTTAGTTGTTCCACAATATGTGGAATTTTCCAGGAGTCACCAGGTCTTTTCAAGTAGGTTTTTGTGAGTCCTCATGGTCTTTTCAAGTAGGTTTAAAAAATTTTTAGTTGTGGTAAAATTCACATAAAATGTACCAACATAACCATTTTTAAGTTTACAGTTCAGTTGTTAACTATATATATTCACATTGTTGTATAACCAATATCCAGGCTCTTTTCTTTTTGTGAAAAAGAAAGTCTATACCCATTGAACAACCCATTTTCTCCTCCCTCAGTCCATGATAACCCCTATTCTACTTTCTTCTCTGAATTTGATACCTTATCAAATTCTAGATACCTTATAGATACCTCTAGATACCAACTCTAGATACCTTATACAAGTGGAATCACACAATATTTGTTTTTTTGGTGTGTAACTGGCTTAGTTAACTTAGTACAATGTCCTCAAATTTCATCCATCTTGTAGCATATGTCAGAATTTCCTTCCTTTTTAAGGATGAATCATATGTGCACAGGCTCCATCATATGTACACACAACATTTCATTGATCAATTCATTCATCTGTTGATGGACATATGGGTTGCTAGTCTTTTATTTTGTACTCCCGAAAGGCCTTAGTCAAGATATTCCTTCAAAATAAGTGCAGTGTTCTCCTCAAAAAGAATCCCACTGAATAAAATTTCTCTGTTAACATCAACAGCAAATCTGTTTCGACTGGAAAGCAAGTCAAGCCATCATTAGGTAAAATATTGCTACTGTTTAAGGAAGGTAACATCATGAGTCTAAGAGTTCCAGGGTCCCCACTGGTAAATGCTGGTATAGTGACCTTGACTCATCTTTGCAGCTCATCTGTGCACAGTAGCTTGGAACCAGAGAAATTAATGAAGAGTTCAGCAAAGAAGGACTTGATTTTGAAGACCATTTTTCTTACCAGGATCACCTCACAGAAAAGTGAAGTTCATCAAGCTCATGTAACCTCAGCTGGAACATTTCTATACATGTGGTAGAATTAAGAAACTCTGTGAACTTTCTGTAAACATCCAAATATGCTATTACGGCACTCCCAGCCTTCTAGTTAGTTCCCTGTTTCCTTTTCCGTCCATTTCATTCTCTTTGCTTAGAGATACATGCAGTTTCCATCTTGTATGAGGCTTCTGCTTGCCTTGTGTAAAGGAAACTAGACTTCTGTATAGAATAGGTCCTGCCCTAACTAAGAAGAACAGATGGGGCTCATTGAGAGTAGAAAGACAAGGAAGAATGAGTGAGGAAGCCTTGGATCAAATATTCACACAGAGCATTGTTAAAGAGTTAAAGTAAGTGAAAGACATATCTTCATGTTCAAGTTGATAAACTGGACCGAGGAGAGATTACTAAAGGAACTGGCAGACACTGAAGACATAGAATGGGAAGGCATAGGACACATAATCAATTTTTTACTTCTATTTCTTGAGCCGAGATAACTGGGACATGGATTTTCTCCCATGAATCTACTAACCAATGAGAAAAAGTTGATTTAAAATACATTGAATAGAGAAACTCCGAGACCTCTCTCTCCACTCAGCTCCCAGAATCTGATAATTTGCCCAACCTTACCCTCAAGATAGGAGATAGGAGTACTTTTCTCATGAAATTTCTGACCAGTCCGCAGTGAAATATTTGAAAATTCTAATATGGAGGTTAGAGGGTAGGGAGAGGAGACTGAGCAAGATATCCAGCCATTTCACCCTGGACCTAGAATGAATATCAAAGCCTTCTTTTTGAATTTCCAATCAGTCTCCTATTCTCAACTGAGGGTGCTAATGAGCAAAACAGACAAAAGTACTTTTTTCTATGAGTTGACATTCTAATGTCAACTCTGCTCCCAGAGTTGAGCAGAAAACAAGTGTGTAAAATATGTAGCATTTTGTTGTTACTGTTCAGTCACTCAGTTGTGTCCGCTGTTTGTGATCCATGGACTGCAGCATGCCAGGCTTCCCTGTCCTTCACCAACTCCCAGAGCTTGCTCAAACTCATGTCCATCAAGTCAGTGATGCCATCCAACCATCTCATCCTCTGTCGTCCCCTTCTCCTCTTGCCCCTAATCCCTCCCAGCATCAGGTCTTTTCCAATGAGTCAGTTCTTCACATCAGGTGGTTAAAGTACTGGAGTTTCAGCTTTAGTATCAGTCCTTCCAATGAATATTCAGAGCTTATTTCCTTTAGGATGGCCTGGTTGGATCTCCTTGCAGTCCAAGGGACTCTCAAGAGTCTTCTCCAACACCACAGTTCAAAAGCATCAATTCTTTGGTGCTCAACTTTCTTTATAGTCCAACTCTCACATGCATACATGACTACTGGAAAAACCATAGCTTTGACTAGACGGACCTTTGTTGGCAAAGTAATGTCTCTGCTTTTTAATATGCTGTCTAGGTTGGTCATAACTTTTCTTCCAAGGAGCAAGTGTGTTTTAATTTCATGGCTGCAGTCACCATCTACACTGATTTTGGAGTCCCCCAAAATAAAGTCTGTCACTGTTTCCATTGCTTCCCCACCTTTGCCATGGGGTGGCATAATATATTCTGCTTATGTTAGTCCATACTGTTTCTGTCCTTTATTGTGCCCACCTTTGCATGAAATGTTCCCTTGGTATCTCTCATTTGCTATGAAGTGACGGGACCAGATGCCATGACCTTAGTATTCTGAATGTTGAGCTTTAAGCCAACTTTTTCACTCTCATCCTTCACTTTCATCAAGAGGCTCTTTAATATTTCTTCACTCTCTGCCATAAGGGTGGTGTAATCTGCATATCTGAGGTTATTGTTATTTCTCCTGGCAATCTTGATTCCAGCTTGTGCTTCTTCCAGCCCAGTGTTTCTCATGATGTACTCTGCATGTGTTAAATAAGCAGGGTGACAATATACAGCCTTGACATACTCCTTTCCTGATTTGGAACCAGTCTGTTGTTCCATGTCCAGTTCTAACTGTTGCTTCCTGACCTGCATACAGGTTTCTCAAGAGGCAGGTCAGGTGGTCTGGTATTCCCATCTCTTTCAGAATTTTCCACAGTTTATTGTGGTCCACACAGTCAAAGGCTTTGGCATAGTCAATAAAGCAGAAATAGATGTTTTTCTGGAACTCTCTTGCTTTTTTGATGATCCAACTGATGTTGGCAATTTGATCCCTGGTTCCTCTGCCTTTTCTAAATCCAGCTTGAACATCTGGAAGTTCATGGTTCACATAGTGTTGAAACCTGGCTTGGAGAATCTTGAGCATTACTTTGCTAGCGTGTTAGATGAGTGCACCTGTGCAGTAGTTCGAGCATTCTTTGGGACTGGAATGAAGACTGACCTTTTCCAGTCCTGTGGTCACTGCTGAGTTTTCCAAATTTGCTGACATATTGAGTGCAGCACTTTCACAGCATCATCTTTCAGGATTTGAAATAGCTCAACTGGAATTCCATCACCTCCATTAGCTTTGTTTGTTGTGATGCTTCCTAAGATCCACTTGACTTCACACTGCGGGATGTCTGGCTGTAGATGAGTGATCACACCATCGTGGTTGTCTGGGTCAATAAGATCTTTCTTTTATAGTTCTCCTATGTACTCTTGCCACCTCTTCATAATCTATTCTGCTTATGTTAGTCCATACTGTTTCTGTCCTTTATTGTGCCCACCTTTGCATGAAATGTTCCCTTGGTATCTCTAATTTTCTTGAAGAGATCTCTAGTCTTTTCTGTTCTATTGTTTTCCTCTATTTCTTTGCACTCATCACTCAGGAAGGCTTTCTTATCTCTCCTTGCTATTTGAAACTCCATTCAGAGGGATATATCTTTCTGTTTCTCCTTTGCCTTTTTCTTCTCTTCTTTTCTCAGCTATTTGTAAGGCTTCCTCAGACAACCATTTTGCCTTTTTGCATTTCTTTTTCTTGGGGATTGTTTTGATCACCACCTCCTGTACAATGTTATGAACCTCTGTTCATAGTTCTTCAGGCACTCTGTCAGACTTAATCCCTTGAATCTATTTGTCACTCCCACTGTATAATTGTAAGGGATTTGATTTAGGTCATACCTCCATAGGGTCACAAAGAGTCAGACACAACTGAAGCGACTGAGCATGCACGCACGCATGCATACGTGAATGGCCTAGTGGTTTTCCCCTACTTTCTTCGATTTAAGTCTGAATTTGGCAATAAGGAATTCATGACCTGAGCCACAGTCAGCTCCTGGTCTTGATTTTGCTGACTGTATAGAGCTTCTCCCTCTTCGGCTGCAAAGAATATAATCAATCTGATTTTGGTATTGACCTTCTGGTGACATCCATGTGTAGAATCATCTCTTGTGTGGTTGGAAGAGGGTGTTTTCTATGATCAGTGCGTTCTCTTGGCAAAACTCTGTTAGCCTTTGCCCTGCTTCATTTTGTACGCCAAGGCCAAACTTGCCTGTTACTCTAGGTATCTCTTGACTTCTTACTTTTGCATTCCAGTCCCCTATGATGAAAAGGACATCTTTTTTGGGTGTTCGTTCTATAACTTCATGTAGGTCTTCATAGAACCATTCAACTTCAACTTCTTTGGCATTAGAGGTTGGGGCATAGGCTTGGATTAATGGGATATTGAATGGCTTGCCTTGGAAACAAACAGAGATCATTCTGTTGTTTCTGATATTCCACCCAAGTACTCCTTTTCAGATTCCTTTGTTGACTATGAGGGCTACTCCATTTCTTCTAAGGAATTCTTGCCTGCAGTAGTAGATATAATGGTCATGTGAATTAAATTCACCCATTCAAGTCCATTTTAGTTCACTGATTCCTAAAATGTTGATGTTCACTCTTGCCATCTCCTGTTTGACCACTTACAATTTACCTTGATTCATGGATCTAACATTCTAGATTCCTATGCAATATTGTTCTTTACAACATTGGACTTTACTTTCACCACCAGACAAATCCACAACTGGGCTTTGTTTCCACTTTTTGACTCAGCCTATTCATTCTTTCTGGAGCTATTTCTCCACTCTTCTCCAGTAGCATATTGGGCACCTACTGACCTGGGAAGTTCATCTTTCAGTGGCATATCTTTTTGTCTAAATGCTTTACATAAAAGTTGGGTGGTGGTGGTTATGAAATGGCATTTCCGGAGCATTTTGCAATGGTAGATTTAGTGTGGGTTGGGGAGGGAAATCACAGGCATCTATTCAATCTGCCATCTTCATCTGCATCTGCAAGCTTTGCTTCTCAATGACTTTCAATTCCTCAAACTTGCCTGTGCTAGTGCCTAGGAGTCACAGTATTCAATTCCTTTGATCTGGAATGAGGGACTCCTCCACTCCACCTTGCGTGCTGACTTTGGAGGAAGAATGAGATTTGGAGTTGTGCTTAAAATTAATTGCTTTAGGTTTACCCATTTAGTTTTATTTATTTGCATAATCAGAGCAAGGAGGAAAAAGCTTTAGATGTTTTCTGACCAGAAAAACCACAGTCTTTTATCCTGGTTGAGTTAATTTTAACAGCATCATTGAGGTCTTACAGGTTAATTATCACAAGGTTGGTGAGCTAGTTTAACCTCCTGTGACAAACACTTTACAACCTCAAGTGAAGAGACACAATTCTCTGCAACAACATCCTAACATGTAGAATGTAGTTCTGCAGCATAAACTTCCATAGTCTCCAGGTTATGAAGCAACAGTCCCTCCAAGTAAAAAACATGCCTCTGCCCTTCTTAGTAAACAGAGAGAGGGAAACCTAAGATAAAGAATTATAGATAGATTTAACTTAAATTTAATGTAAACAGATGTGTAAACATTCTCTAACTTTCTGTAATTTTTTTAAGTGCAGGTGATGTCTAATCCAGTACTATGGGAAGTTAAAAGCACTTGTCACGACTCAAAGTTTCTCATTATACACTATTGAAATGCTCATGATCACAACTACAGCTTTGAGGATTAGTTAAAAAAAAAAAAAACCCCAAACCGGGAATTTACAACAAATTTATTTCACCTTTGATTTATTTACTTTTATTTAAATTTATTATTTATTTCACCTTTCATAATTCAGTAAGGTCATCATTCCTTCCAGAAGCCTTCCCTCATCCTCCAAGAAGGGAACTACAATGTGTATCCCCCTGCTCTTATATACTTATTGCATTCTGATTGCCTTTGCCTATTTCCTTTGTGTAAATACTCCTGTAGACTGGACATTTTTTGAGAGCAGGAATGAAGGTTTTCTTTTTCTCAGTTTGTAGATATTGCTAAATATATAAATGAACAAAAATTTAAATATAATAGGGTATTAAATAGATTATATATATTTTAACCTTAGCAATTGTCCACCATTATTTAT
Source organism: Dama dama (assembly GCF_033118175.1). Taxonomy (NCBI): domain Eukaryota; kingdom Metazoa; phylum Chordata; class Mammalia; order Artiodactyla; family Cervidae; genus Dama; species Dama dama. The sequence goes on along the minus strand of NC_083683.1, from coordinate 59,939,751 downwards.
GAAGATGCTCATTTGTATTTAAAATAACATTTAAAATGCCAGATTAAAAAATTAAATATTGAACTCTGTTCAGATGTTGCCTTCTCAGCGATGCCTTCCCTGACCATCCTTTCTAAAGTTGAACCTGAGTCACGCGCATTCCCTTTAAGCTCCTTCTTGTTATGCTGCTTATAGAACCACTGATGCCGTACATCATCTTTCTTCTGTTCTATAGGACCTCTATGAGAGTATGCATCTCAGTATTACCACGACATCCTCAGTGCCGAGAACAATGCCTAACATGTGGTAACAGCAAATGAATAACCCCCGTTAAAACAAATTTAAGTTATTAAGCAGAAATAGAGTTACAGATCGTAGAAAACAAACCTGTGGTTACCAGGAGGTAAGGGAAGGAGGGATAAATTGGAAGATTGGGAGAGATTTATACACACCACTGCATATAACAGGTAACTAATAAGGACCTAGTGCATAGCACAGGGAACTCCTCTTAACACCCTGCAATGGCCTGTGTGGGAAAAGAACCTTAAAAGGGGGGATATCTACATGCATGTACAACAGATTCACTCTGCTATACGCCTGAAACTAACATAACACTGCAAATCAACTATACGCCAATAAAAATTTTAAAAATAAAACAATTTAGAAGGACTATGTTAATGGAGGGTAATTGCTGAAGTAAGGGCATAGTTAATTAAGGATTTTTCTTAGTGAGAAGAACACTGACTATTATCTACAGTCTTGAGCTTTCATACCTATGTGACACAGCCCATAATAGGGATACATTGGACACAGCGACCTGGCCCATCCTATGAAGTTAATACTAACCTTTATTACATGCAATACTCTTTTCTTGTTTTTCCCTTTGTTTCCCTTCAATTTCATTTCATTAAAAAAAAAAAAAAGCCAGTCTAACCCACTTAACTGATTTCATTACCTACTCACAGTTTGAAAAACTTTGATCTAAAATGCTTTTACTTGATAAAATACCCAACTCATGAAAATAAAATAATAGCTGTCTTTACTATGGCTCTACAAGTATGTCCTGAAAGTTCCACCATAGCTCTATTGATTGCTGAAAATAGACCAAGAATTAGTTCCAGCCAATAAGCTTATTCAGAGACGGCAATGGCACCCCACTCCAGTACTCTTGCCTGGAAAATCCCATGGACCGAGGAGCCTGGTAGACTGCAGTCCATGGGGTCGCGAAGAGTCGGACATGACTGAGCGACTTCACTTTCACTTCTCACTTTCATGCATTGGAGAAGGCAATGGCAACCCACTCCAGTGTTCTTGCCTGGAGAATCCCAGGGAGGGCGGAGCCTGGTGGGCTGCCGTCTATGGAGTCGCACAGAGTCGGACACGACTGAAGCGATTTAGCAGCAGCAGCAGCAATAAGCTTATTCAACTTTTTTAGGTCTATTGGACACAATTTTTTTCTAAACAACTTTGTTTAATGTTGTTCATAGGGGGGTTTTATGCTGTGTAAATAAAAGTCATAAAGTAATGGTCCAACATATTAGTTAAAATTACTTTGGGGAGGCACATTTAGAGGGGAAAAAAGAAATGTAAATTTTAAAAAGAATGAAATAATGACATTTATAGCAACATGGACGGACCTAGAGAGTATCACACTGAGTGAAGTAAGTTAGACGGAGAAGGAGAAATATCATCCGACATCCCTTGTAAGTGTAATCTAAAAGGAAGTAATACAAATGAACTTACTTAAAAAACAAAAAGAGACTCAGACTTCAAAAGCAAACTTACAATTGCTGGGGAAGGGACAGTTAGGGAGTTTGGGATGGTCATGTACACATTGCTATATTTAAAATGGATAACCAACAGGGAATTACTATATAGCACATGGAACTCCGCTCAATGTTATGTGGCAGCCTGGACAGGAGAGGGATTTGGGGGAGGACAGATACATGTGTCTGTGTGGCTGAGTCCCTTTGCTGTCCGCCTGAAACGATCACAGTGTTGTTAGTTGGCTATACCCCAATACAAAAAAAAAAGTTCAAAAATAAGGAAATAAATAAAAGCCATTATGTTAGAAGTATCAAGATCAAACTGCAAGGAGATCAAACCAGTCCATCCTAAAGGAAATCAATTCTGAATATTCATTGGAAGGATTGATGCTGAAGCTCCAATACTTTGGCCACCTGATGCGAAGAGCTGACTCATTGTAAAAGACCCTGATGCTGGGAAAGAGTGAGGGCAGGAGGAGAAGAGGGTGGCAGGAGATGAGATGGTCAGAGAGCATCACCAACTCAGTGGATGTGAATTTGAGCAGTTCACATTGCTCCACTATCCAGGAGACAGAGGACAGGGAAGCCCGGCATGCTGCAGTCCACGAGGTCACAAAGAGTCAGACATGACTTAGCGACAGCAACAACAAATCAAGAGTGGATGAAAGATATCTATGGCAATGGATGATTTTAATAAATTTGTAGAACATATAGGTCCCTAGATAATGTAAAACTTTTCGTATGATGAGGTAGGACTTTAGATGAGAGAAGATTTTAGACACCGAGTTTTGATACGGGGTTATAGAATAATATATTCTCTAGAAACAAAAAGAGTCAAGTCAAAGTAAATGACAAGTAAATAGCACTGGGAATTCTACTCACTATTCTGTATACTTATGAAATAATTAAAAAAACAATGAATATGTGTATATGTATAATTGAATCACTTTGCTGTATACCTCACACTAACAAATATATAATCAATACACTCGAATAAAATTAAAATTAAAAAAAGAATTGAGTCATAGCAGTCATCATGGTGTGAATGTTCATTCTTACTCAAAAGGAAATGCCAGAAAGCATTTGCAACAATACACAAAAGAGGAAATACAAATAACTGATGTGTGGAAAAGTGATTAACCTCACTGGAAATAAAAGAAATATAAATTAAAACTACAGTGAAAATAATTTAGCCTATCTAAATAGCAAATGCATATATTTAGAATTTTATATCTATTAGTTTTTAAAATGAGATGCTCAATATGAATATGATTAAAAGGACATGTTGGTTCACATATTGCTGATAGGAATGAAAATTGCTGCAACCCTTTAGGAAAATAATTTTACAATATAACCTTAAAAATGTGTATTATGGTAATTCTATTTCTAGAAACCTATCCCAAAAGCATCATTTGGAATTTCAAAACATGTTTTTTTCATAAAGTTAGTATTTATACTGTTATTTATAACAGCAAAAAATTAGAAAAAATGTTTAAGCTAAAGACCAATGGGCTATACCTTTGTTAACATATAGGCACTCATCTGTTCATATTTTTTTTTCCTCTGCATATATTTTTGTTGTTCTTTCAAAATGGATTAATTCTAGTAGGTTTAAGTTACCAATATGTTGTCAACACCTTTCTATGCCAATAAATATAGTTCTATCACATTATTTTTAATAGCTGTATGTATTCTACATTATCGCTATACTATATTTAACCAAATTGCCCATTTTAAATATCTGTAAACCAATGTTTTTCACACTGCAGTTCATGAGCCTTAGCAGGCCATAAAATAAATGTTGGGGGTTATGACTAGCAGTCTTACTTATTATACTTTAAGTATTATGCTTTTTAATATGTTTTGTTAGACAATTGATAAGACAAATCCTTCCTTTATCATATTCTTCTGTCTTGCTAAAACTATATTGGTTATTTTTATAAGTTTAGTCTAAAAAATTGATGTTTAAAATTATTTTGAATAGGTCCAAGAAAAATATTGTGGAAAGTTTCACATTAAATTTATAAATGAATTAGGGAATTGATGCCTTTATAATAATGAATCTTCTCATCCATAAAGTGTGTCTCTTCATATAAATGTCTTCTTTATGCCTCTGAATAAAGTTGCAGAGGATTCTTCATGTAGGCCTTTGTATTTCTTAAATTTATTCATTGGTGTTTAATATTTAGTTTTGCTATTGCAAAAATATTTCCATTATTTTTTTCCCCCAACGGAACACAACCATCTGTAGGAAAGATTCCAATGTTTATACACTTATTTTGTAACTGAGCATACTGAATTCTAAAAATATTTTCCCACCCACATGGAAGTCAAATGAGAATGAGGGCTTCAGAATGCAACTGACAATTTTCACTTCCATCCCTCTTCCTTCCTCAATCACATTTCATTTGAGTCACTTTCATTTCACTAAATATTAGTGTCAAGAAAACAAAAATAAGAGCATAAGGACATCTGTATGATCAAGTCTCTTTCTTGAAAGAGCCGAGTGAACTCCAAGTAAACACAATTAAACAATGCACATAACAGGACCCACCTGCAATGACTTTATTTGCCCCCTTTTGTCAGCAGCTGCACATCCTGAGACCATGCTCCTCTGAACAGGAAGGGCCCCTTGGATGGGTAAACCCTATTCTTACATTTTGACAAAGGTCGTTACCTGTGTATGTGTCATATTTCACTACCATTATCCTCATTTTAAGCATGAGAAAACTAGGCCCAGAGAGGTTAAATGCTTCATTCACTCATTTAGTGAATAAGTATGGGTTTGTGAAGAGATTGTATCATTGTGAGGAAGTGATGGCTAAAATTACTCTGAAGATACTGAATTAAGACTCAGCCTAAGTCCTTATGGAATATATTTCCCATTTTTGGATACTGGTTTTTAATGAAAGACTGTGGACTCTTTTGAATTGGGGATGGATTACATGGCATTATGGCTTCTCTAATGATATGAGACCACCCTTGGGCCCATCCATTGGGCTTTCCCCTACTTGAGAGATACCAGTAGGCATTTTCCATCCAGGAATGAGACCTCCTCCACCAGAAATTAGAGGCCCACTTCCCCCAGGAATGCATCCACTGGGACCCTAGGATACTGTTGGTCCTTCTTAGTCACTTTTTTCCCCTGCCATGCATCTTGTAAAACTATATAAAGTGTTTTTGAACTTTTGTCCCCTTTTTGCTTTATTAATATTAGCTAATAAAGGCATGGGCTTCCCTGGTGGCTCAGATGGTAAAGAATCTGGCTGCAATGCAGGAGACCTAGATTCGATCCCTGAGTCAGGAAGATCCCCTGTAGAAGGGAAAGGCTACCCACTCCAGTATTCTTGTCTGGGAAATCCCGTGAATAGAGGAGCCTGGTGGGTTACAGTCCATGGGGCTGCAAAGGGTTAGACATGACTGAGCAACTAACACACACACAAAATAAAGGCACAGAGCAATTAAGTTGTGAAAAAACTAAGAACTGAGCACCTACTATGCACTAGGTCCTCTTCTATGGTCACAAACTAGAGAAAGTTCTCACCCTCATGAAAGTTGCATTTTAATGGAGCAAACATGCATAAATGAAAACTAAATTTTGACCTTGGACAAAAACCCAAGGTCATACAGCTGAATTGTAAGTCTGGCTACACAGACTATGGGCTTGACCTCTGCCCTATGCCAGGGCCACATAGAGAGAGGAGAGAACATGTGCCAAGAAAAGATTATCTGCCATCTCCTGAAAAGCCTTAGAAGCTGCCATTGACTTGGGTGAGCTGGCCACAGTCCAGGGTATGATTTCACTCTAAATGTTCCACCCAAGGAGGTCTCTGCTGACAGAGACAGTTGCTTTTTTTTTTTTCTTAAACCAGTTTTTGTGTTCACCTTTCCTGACCCCTGCAGTCTACCTTCCTACCAAGAGTTCTTGCCTTCACATCATGCTAGCTCAGATGCCAACTCAAACAAAGTATTAATGATTGATAGAAGCTAACTTATTTTAGAAAGCCCAATCTTGAGGCTGGTGCCAGATTTTCACATACATAGTAGACCAGTATACAGAAAAATCATTGAGTGGAGTTAAGCAAAACCTTTCAGTATCATTCATAATTACCCTTAGAAATAGGGCAGTTGGTTTAGACGGTTGTCATCTGAAGCTACTTGGATTAACTTATTTATTTTTTAACATAAATTAACTTCTACTTATTAAAATTCCATTTACCACCCCTGCTGGTTCATTAATTAATGAAACTAATGCTCTTCTTGGAGAGGGAAATGAGAGCCCACTCCAGTATTCATGCCTGGGGAATCCCGTGGACAGGGAAGCCTGGTGAGCTATAGTCCTAAGTCGCTAAAGAGTCAGACATGACTGAGCCACTAAACAACGACAATGCCCATCTTGCTTTACACACATAGATATTTGACGCATATAGATCTTTTCTAAACATCCAGAGTTAATCTTCATTTACTAGTTTCAGGATTCATCTAGATTTTAATATTTTATAAAAATAGTTATTTGTGTAATTCTTTTGAAATCTTTGGAGTTAAGAAGGCTTTTATCTTAATCCGGGGTTTATTTGAGAACCGTAAAAAGTTTTTGAAGGATTTAAGTTGCTTCTATTAAACACTGTTGGGACTTTAAGGACAAGAAAAAAATTTTTATTTTCCTGCTATTAATTTAGCTTGATGGCAAATATTGTTAGTCCCTTGGAAATAAGCTTCAAATTTTCAGATTTAATTTAAAAATAATTTGTAGGTTTTTGTTGTTGTTGTTGCTGCTGCTGCTGCTTTTGTTGTTTTTGGATCTGTGAAAGCTAGGGAGGAAAGGGGAAACCAAAGGAAAAACACCACAGCATCCTGCACCCTTTCTGTTAACTCTGCCCAGAAGTGCGGTTTATCCCTCTGATTCTCTGCAATTAAGTAGTTCACACAAATTTGGTAAGCACACTTGCTATGGAAAACTTTACACGCCTTTTTCCTTTCTTTTTTTTTTTTTTTAGTACATCATGTGAAACCCTTGCAAACACAAGAACCTTTCATTCATTGACAAAGAGAACAGTGATTCTAGACAAGCAGCTCTCTTGTCTTTCTCAAAAATAAGAAAGAGAATCTGTTTCATATTTTGGTGCAGAGTCACTAGAATGAAAACTGCATATTGTGTGTTATTTCTCCTTGATTCTGCAATTGCTTTCCAGCCAACAGTGAACATTATTTATGTAAATGAGAAGTCACTCAGGGTCAAGAGTTACAGGACTGAACAGATTGAACAAAGTATTAACTTACCTGCTCTTGGGGAATTTGAGATAAAAGGAAGACACTGGTGAAATGATCTTCCTTCTTTATACATTCATGGGCGGGCAATAATGTATTCATCTCGTAACCTGAATCAAATGCCTTGGGCTGTGTGCTCGGTGCATAAAGTAAGACAGGGCCCCTGCCCTGGCACAGCTTATTTTTGGAAGGCAGGTAAACAAATAATCACAAAGCTGGGAGACTCGTGTCCTAATCAGGAACACCTGGAAGGCACAAGAGACTCTCTCTACTCCCACCACCCTTTCCAGAGACCCCGAGCCAGCGAAGGAAGAGAAGATGCGAATCACAGTGAAATAACATACTGATTTTATTTTACTGAGTATACTTGCTCTTCAACGTCATGTTAGTTTCTGCTGTATAGCAAAGTGAATCAGCTTTACATATGCATGTAACCGCGGTTTTTTGGATCTCCTTCTCAGGTCACCACAGAGAATTGGGTAGAGCTCCCTGTGCTATACAGGCAGTTCTCATTAGCTATCTATTTACTGTTAACTGTTCAGTTGCTAAGTCGTGTCCAGCTCTTTGTGACCCCCATGGACTACAGCACACTATAGGCTCCCTTGTCCTTCACTGTCTCCTGGAGTTTGTTCAGATTCATGTCCATTGAATCAGTGATGCTGTCTCACCATCCCATCTTCTGTCCTTTTACCTTCAATCCCTCCCAGCATCAGGGTCTTTTCCAATGAGTCAGCTCTTCACATCAGGTGGCCAAACGATTGGAGCTTCAGCTTCAGCATCAGCCCTTCCAATGAATATTCAGGGTTGATTTTCTTTAAGTTTGACTGGTTTGATCTCCTTGCAGTTTAAGGGACTCTCAAGAGTCTTCTCCAGCACCACAATTTGAAAGCATCAATTCTTTGGCACTTAACTTTCTTTATGGTCCAACTCTCACATCCATACATGACTACTGGAAAAACCATAGCTTTGACTATACAGAATTTTGTTGGCAAAATGATGTCTCTGCTTTTTAATAGGTTTGTCATAGCTTGCCTTCCAAGGAGCATCTATAGTAATATGCACTGATTTTAAATCTTTACTGATTGCAACCAACAGTCAACAGATACCTAGACAGCTAGCATTCACTGCCTGTATGCTGGGTGGTTGAAAACCATAAATGGGGTACTTCAGGGAGGATCTCTGATGTGGGCCACTTCTATTTTAAAAGAGGCCTTCCAGGGGAGGGGTTATGTTCCTGTCCTTTTGCCATTTGATCTGAGTCATTTGATCAGGATAGCACCAAAGGTCCCTGCAATATCACCGTGGATTCACCCCAAGTCTCCAGTTAATAATAACATTTTGGGTGTCAACTAAGTGTTTTCATCTTCTATGGCGCCTCTTCCAAGAGGCCCTCACTGCCTGTCAGATTTAAGGTGACATGCATGAAGCTTACATTTCAGAGCCCCTCATTTCCATGCATGCGTGCATGCGCAGTTGTTTCTGACTCTGCCTCTCCATGGACTGTAGCCTGCCAGGCTCCTCTTTCCGTGGGATTCTCCAGGCAAGAATACTGGAGTCGGTTGCCATTTCCTACTCTAGACTCATTTCTATGGGCCCTTTCTAAGCCTTGGGAAGGACTCTGGTGATCTATTCACTTGCTTCTGTGTTTTTATACATGCTGTAAAATATTTTAAGCACAATCAGTAAAAATGAAAAGTTACTCTCTTTTTACTCCAAATATCCCACCTTTTTGCTTCCTCTGGTCAGGTGGCATCAGAATGGCTATGGGCATTTTCAGGACCTGGCTAAAAGGAAGTTGATTTAGGGACTCATTTCATTTGAGTTTAGGGGAGATATTTAAGTAATCTGCAGCCATTTCCCTGTGGAAGCACATTATTGCTAGATGTACTCCGCATAACAAGGATTTCCTGGATTCACTTATGACTGCTTATCCTCGTCATATATAGGCATCTCGCTATGAATATGCTCCATGATGCCCAGCAACCAAAGAATGAGGAGCATGCGAGGAGAGTGAGTTTGAAATGTGCGGAGTCAGAAGCCAGTCTGCAGTATATCTTCCCAAAGTTCATGGCTCATTTATGAAAGAAACTTAACAGAGACTTTCTCAAATTTGACAATAATTCTCAAAAGTCACATGATCTTACCAAATACCAAGTTCTGAAACTGAAAGAAGCTTTAACAAAATATCACTAATTAAAAGAAAAAAAATGTTTTTTTCCTCTACCATGTTAGGCATGAAAGATCAAGATGTCTTTAATTCTCTTAACGGATAATTTATTATCAAATATCTAATGGAGAAGTAGTTAAAAAATGTACCATCAGGAAATAGAACTGCCATATGACCCAGCAATCCCACTTCTGGGCATACACACTGAGGAAACCAGATCTGAAAGAGACACGTGCACCCCAATGTTCATCGCAGCACTGTTTATAATAGCCAGGACATGGAAGCAACCTAGATGCCCATCAGCAGATGAATGGATAGGAAGCTGTGGTACATATACACCATGGAATATTACTCAGCCATTAAAAAGAATTCATTTGAACCAGTCCTAATGAGATGGATGAAGCTGGAGCCCATTATACAGAGTGAAGTAAGCCAGAAAGATAAAGAACATTACAGCATACTGACACATGTATATGGAATTTAGAAAGGTGATAACGATAACCCTATATGCAGAACAGAAAAAGAGACACAGAAATACAGAACAGACTTTTGAACTTTGTGGGAGAATGTGAGGGTGGGATATTTCAAAAGAACAGCATGTGTGCTATCTATGGTGAAACAGATCACCAGCCCAGGTGGGATGCACGAGACAAGTGCTCCGGCCTGGTGCACTGGGAAGACCCGGAGGAATCGGGTGGAGAGGGAGGTGGGAGGGGGGATCGGGATTGGGAATACATGTAAATCCATGGCTGATTCATATCAATGTATGACAAAACCCACTGGAAAAAAAAAATAAAAATAATAAAAAAAAAAAATAAAAAAAAATAAAAAGCAACTGCAGGAAGAGTGAGTCAGAGTAAATGGTGAATGTTAGGTTGGAAGAGACATTCTATGATTCTTGCTTTTGTAAAGATCCTTAACATTTTAGACTATTTTACAAATTTATTCAGGAAGCAATTAATAATCTGCCACCAAGCTGGAACAGGCGAGGCACTGGAGCAGGCTGAGAGATAAGTGGATCTCTACCCACAGGGAGCTATGGTCAAAATTAGGGCAGTGGGACCTCCTCTAGCACGGCATTGCTGAGAAAGCAAACAATTTTCACTTCATTTTATCTTATTTCAGAAAGTCTTATTGAAAACATGAACGGAAGTCATGTTAAAAAGTTGAGTAACACAGACTGGCAGGTTAAGAGTAGGGAGTTGTGGAGAGTAATCCCATAGAAGTGAAAATGTTATAAAATCCTAACTATGGCATCACGTGTGGTATATGGGTTTTCTTTATAAATTTTACAATGCATATGTGTCTAATATAAAAAAATTGTTTTCATATTGAGTACATGTATGTGCATGTATTTAAGAAATAATTTTCTACCCGAGGCTTTGGGTCTCTCAACTTACTTGGCATGACTTTAGATGAGAGAGGGAATGTATTTTTAACAGTGGGGCAGGCTTTTTAGTTGTAATTTGTTGAGGGATTCAGCAGGCAATTATGGTTCTGCCTTGACTGTGGACTTACCAACTTTCATACAAAATTTGCTCAGAGAAGGTTAAAACTAGTCTTTTTCTTCCCTTTATAAGAAATTTGTAGAAAACTTTATCCATGTCAACAGCTCTAGCAATTTCTGAATGACTTAAATGCTTTCCTGATATTGATCTGTAGTCCACAAATTTACAAATATCACCATTTTCTTTACCCCACACCTCAAATTGTAGACACAATGTTTGACCTAATTTCCATCATGTCTTGGATGTCATTGAATAATGCTATTTCCTTCACAAATAAACTCATAATTGACCAAAAAAAAAAAAAAAAAATGTACCATCAAAACATGGAGGAAAAGGTATTACAGAAATATGTCAGGGAGTTAATTAACATGAACATCTGGGTTTTTTTTTTTCTGGATTTTGTGATGTTTGAGGTATTTATTAGCTTTTAGTATTTGTAATTTGTTATGATTTCTCATTTTGAATAAATCTTCACATTTGTGTTAGTGCTGTATTTATGATTTTATATTCTTTTACTTTAGAAGACCCCCCACCCACCTCCCAAACAGTAAGCCTCAGGTTCTAAAAAATCTGAGCCTACCTGTTGTTTCCTGGCCAGCCAAGCTAAAGTCATTGCATGGTCTCCCTCATGTTACTGAATGTTCGTTCTCTCTTGACACTTATCACTCTGACGTTTTCCCTTGTGACTATTCATAGAGGGCATGGATGCTCTGCCTAGAGCCCCTTCACCGGGGGTGAGCCCGTAGACTCCCCCCTGTGAATGGCACAGCTGCAGCCTATGCCTATGACCTTCTCTGCAGACTCGTCCTTGACTAAGGAGCCTCTTCATTTGGGGCAGCCAAGGACTGATAGACAGGGCTACAAAAGCTTCATCCCTTTCCTTCAAAGTACAAGTGGAAGACGCAGTTTGCATGCCAGAGTCCCCAGTGATCAGGCTGAGGTGAGCTTTGATCTGAGCTCGCTCTTGCTTAGCTTCTTCTCATCTCCATACAGGTTCCCTCACCCTTGACAGGTTTCTTCTGAATAAATCACATGCACCCAAATGGCAGTAGTTCTTCTGAATTCATTAGGCCCAATTCTGTGTTATAGAAGTGGGGCTAGTTATAGAACTGGGGCTTCAGAGAATCAAGCATAATGATGAATGACTGGCTGCATCTGTTAGGGATATAGGTGACCAGGGTGGACAGCAAGGGAAGCAACTGAAAGTTGCTTTGGGAAGCTCTTATCAGCTAAATCTGGGCTCTGGAAGTGCTGGCTGTACATGATGGGTGCAAACACAACGTCTGAGAGTCTCTGGCTGACTGTTTTATCTGCTGATGGTCTGTCTCCTCTTCTCTCCAGGATGTAAAGTCAAGAGAGTGGGCACTTGATCTGTCTTGCCTACTGCATACTCCTATTACCTGAGATGAGTAACTGCTGAATGAATATATAAATTCCAGTCACTCTGCACATATTTTTTTCTAATCCTCGTGACAACCCCAAGAGGAAGATACTGTTTCTTTTCCTGTTACAAATGGGGAACTGAGACAGCGCTTTGACTAAGTGCATTCTTCCAAGGAACACCCCTAGGGAGTGCCCAGCTGAGCCCATTTGTTCCTTGCTGGCACCTTCTCTGACCTCAGGGAGGGAACCCAGCATTTCCCTGCATCACTCTGACCCAACTGTGGGTGTGACCCTCCCTGATCCAGTGCAGAACAGGCTATGTGGATGTCAAAAGGACACGTGGCACAGAGAACGATTCAGAGATACTGCAGAGTCAAGATCTAACCTGAGACCTTTTTCTCTGCCCACTTCTGCCTCCCTCCCAGGTTACCAACTAGGAACAGTCACCCCCTATCAACAGGAGTGCTCCAGGTAGTTCCACGGCCTGGGAGGGGGGGCCACGTGTTGCTCTCCTACCCCACCACGCACGCACCTCCTCCAAAGTCTGGTCCCCACCCTCAAACTGACCTCTTCCCACGGTAGCTGAGGACTGGTCATTCCCTTTAGGACACCCTTACTTCTCTGGGAGCCATAAGATAAGTTTATAATATCTGGCAGTATATTTCCAAAATCTATCTTACTTACTCTTCATTATTCTTGAATTTTTAAGTTGAGATATAATTGACATATAACACTGTAAGTTTAAGGAATACAACACCTTGGTTTGATACACATATATATTGCAATATGATTACTGTGGAAGCCTTAGCTCACACCTCAGTCACATCACATAATTACCATCCTTTTTTGCGGTGAGAGCAATTAAGATCTAGTCTTTTAGCAACTTTGAACTTTATAATACAGCATTATTGACTAAGATCACTTTGCATTAGATCTCCAGAACCTGGTCTCCTAGTTGCAAATTTGTACCCTTAAATAACATCTGCTTAATTCCCACCCCCGCCCCAACCCCTGCTAACCCCACTGTACACTCAGTTTTTGTGAGTTTGGCTTTCTTAGGCTCTTCATATGAAATCATACTGTATTTGTCTTTCTGTGTATAACTTATTTCACTTACCATAATGCCTTCAATGTCCATCCATGTTTTCACAAATGGCAGGAATTCCTTCTTTCTCATGGTTGAATACTATTGCATTGTGTATATAACACTACATCTTCTTTATCCATCCGTCCATTGATGGACACTTAGGTTTTTTCCATATCTTGACTATTGTGAATAAAAGCTACAATGAACATGGGTATGCAGATATCTGTTTAAGATACTAATTTCAGTTCCTTTGTATCTCATTTCAATTTGAGATACTGATTTCAGTTCAATTGCTGGATATCCAGCAATACCTAGGAAAGAGATTGCTGAATCATATGGTAGTTCAGCTTTTAATATTTTGAGGAGTTGCCATACTACTTTCCATAACGGCCTATACCATTTTACATTCCTATCAACACTGTATACATATTCCCTTTCCTCCACATCTTTGCCAACATTTGTTATTTCTTGTCTTTTCTTGATAATAGCCATCTTAACAGGCATGAAGTAATATTTCACTATGATTTTGATATGCATTTTCCTGATGATTAGTGATGTTGAGCATCTTTTCATATACCTATTGGCCATTTGTATGCCTTCTTTGAAAAAATATTTGAGTCCTTTGCTTATTTTTAATTTGATTATTTGCTTTTTGCTATTGAGTTGTATGAGTTCTTCATATATTTTGATATTAACCCCTGATCAGATACATGATTTGTGAATATTTTCTCCCATTCTGTAGGCTGCCTTTTACCTTTATTGATTGCTTCCTTTGCTGTGCAGAAGTTCTTTAGCTTAATGTAGTCCCACTTCTTTATTTTTTGTTGCCTATGCTCTTATTGTCTTATCCAATAAATCATTGCCAAGACCAGTGTCAGGGATCTTTTCCCCTATATTTTCTTCTAAGAGTTTTATGGTTTCTGGTCATAAATTGAAGTCTTTGATCCATTTTTAGTTAATTTTTATGAGTGGTATAAGACAGGCATCCTGGTTTTATTCTTTTGCATGAGGATGGCCAGTTTTCCAAGCACCATTTATTGAAGAAACTATCTTTCCCTTGTGTAACTTTGACACCATTGTCAAAAATTAGTGTAGCATATATGTGTGGGTTTATGTCTGGACTCTCTACTCTATGAATTTACCCTACTAACTCTCTCTTTCCAACACTAATGTTTTTAAGGTTCTTCTTAGAAAACTTTCATGAAATTTAATGTGTTCTCATCAGTGACTGCCTTCTTACAGAAGGGTAAGCCAAAATACATGCACTGTTTTACAGTCTGCTATTGGGGATGAGATGAACCCACATGAGACAATTATTGGGTAGTACAAATTTAAAAGAAACACCAAGAAATAAGTTGTGCACAAAAGGCAAAAATACTTCTATCTGAGCTTCTCAAAGGAGAGGGCAAGATCATTTGTTGTGGTAAGCCACTAAAGTGATGCTAATTTGCATACCACAAAGGCAATAAGGGTGAGCTTAGGTGCTTAGTAGGGCTTCCCAGGTGACACCAGTGGTAAAGAACCTGCCTGCCAATGCAGGAGACGTAAGAGATGTGGGTTGGATCTCTGGGCTCGGGAAGATTCCCTGGAGGAGGGAATGGCAACCCACTCTGGTATTCTTGCCCGGAGAATCCCATGGACAGAAGAGTATGGCAGGCTGCAGTCCACAGGGTCACAGAGTTGGACATGACTGAAGTGACTTAGCACACATGTGCAGAAAGCTCTAACTAGAGCAAAGGCTTCCCTGGTGGCTCAGACAGTGAAGAATCTGCCTGCAATGCGGGAGACCTGGGTTCGATCCCTGGGTTGGGAAGATCCCCGGGAGGAAGGAATTGCAATCCACTCCAGTATTCTTGCCTGGAGAATCCCCATGGATAGAGGAGCCTGGCAGGGTACAATCCATGGGGTTGCAAAGAGTCGGACACTGCTGAGCGACCGAGGGCAGCACACAGCAGAGGGTGCGTAGTCTCCGCTAGCCACTGTTGTAGATGGGACCAGAGGAGGCACCTTCCCAGCTTCCTACTGCTGCTTTCATATACCTCCTTCAACATCGAATTCTCTTTCCTGTCTTCCCTTCTCCTTTCTGCGCTCCTATTATCTGTGCTATATTCTCCCCTTCTCCTTTAGAATTTGAGATTTGATCACATATTCTACTTTTGTGGATGCAGTTTGTAGAAGAGAAAGGTCTCCTGAGCCTCACAGATCTGGCAGAAATCTGTGCCTTTTGGGCAAGTCAACCTTTTGCATGGCTGTGAGCATAACTGACACAATCTTGTGTGTGTGTGCTCAGTTGCTGAGTCGTGTCCAGCTCTTTGTGGCCTCATGAACTGTAGCCTGCCAGGTTCTTCTGCCCATGGAATTTTCCAGGTGAATACTGGAGTGGGGTGCCATTTCCTACACCAGGGGATCTTCCCGACCCATGGATTGAACCTGTGACTCTGTGTCTCCTGCATTGGCAGGCAGATTCTTTATAACTAGTGCCACTTGGGAAGCATGACACAATCTTGGGCCCTTACAGTTTCCTAAGTCCTCTTGCTGACCCTACCCAGGAATATACTTTGTAGCAAATCACTTCTCTATCATCCAGGGTTTTGTAGTTAATAATCAATAATAACAATAATAATTGTTTAATGATCATTAGGGCCAGGTAACTCCCAAACAATGATGCAAAGTTTTGCTGATGCGTTCCTGGCTCCCACAAGACTAGTTACCCATTTATAAATCTTGACTTAGGAATGCATTCATTATAAGATGAACAAGCTCTGGGGATCCATGTACAGCATGGTGTTCACATGCTGTGTTCACATGCTATAGTTCACAATACTATATTATATGTTCGAACATTGCTAAGAGAATAGATTTTAAAAGCTCTCACCACATACAAGCACACAATATGTAAGTATGTGATGTGATGAATGTGTAAACTAATCTTATTGTGGTAATCATTTTGCGATACATATGTATATCCTATCATATACTTATATTCTTAAACTTATATATTGTTAAGTCAATATGTCAGTAAAGCTGGAAAATAAATAATTTTTTAAAAATAGTATCATAACAATAACAAATAATAATAAAATGACAGTAAGTTCTGCAAAATAGAGACCAATTATAAGAGGCTGGATGCCCCAAGCTGTTTGGGATGGTCCCAGGTACCTTGCTCTTGAAAGTTTAGTACAAGTCTCTTAAACTGTAACCTGTAAGTGAATGACCTTGAGATCGCATTCAAATGCAGATTCAGATTAAACAAGTCTGAGTTGCAGGTCGAGAGTCTGTATTTCTAACAAACTTTCAGGTGATGCCAGTACTTCTGGTCCACACACCACTTTTGAGTAGTCACGATTTGATGGATGGTAACCGTTTCCTCACTCACATACTCAGCTTAATATCAGAAAAAACAATTACTGAAGACAGGGACACAAGCTGAGCCTGTAGGTATGAGCTCCTGAATTGACACTTCCTATATTTAAAAAGAGTTCAAGGCAGTTGCACTGCATTTACTTTACAAATAACTTGTTTTTCTGATCCCAAGATTCTCTATTGTACCTGTACAGCCACGCTGCTAGCAATCCTAGGGTTCACACATGATTCTAAAACAAAGTTGTTTGTTTGTTTTGGTGAACCTTGATCTTAACATACCAAACTCAAAGGAGTTAGAACATGTTAGGGTTGACTGTGTAGTTACAATGGTGTTGTCATCCTGTTCATCAGTTTGATAAGACAGACATCTATTCCAGGGAGTTGTCAGCCCACCAAGTGCAAATTTGAGAAATATATTTTCTACCTGAGATTTGAAGAAAGCAGAAACAAGGTGCTGGGGACAAAGGTTATGTCAGAAGATGTACTGGAATAATTTCTTTCAAGAAGTTAGATGGCAATAACATCTTACACTTGTTTAATGTTTATATTTACAGAACAACTTCATCTGAGGTATGTCATTTAATCGTCAAGAAAACCCTAACAGGCAACGTTTTTGTTTTTGTTTTTCCTTTTCTTTTTAAAACAGATTAAGAAACAAGAGTTGAGAGGCAAACTGATTTCTCAAAGTCACCTGCTAGAGTGGACATGGGTCTGGAGCAGACCATTCATCCCTCCTGGTTCTTTTCTCATTGCAACATTGGCAACTATGTCATATTTTTTTTCCACTAGCCTTTGCTGGGCAGACATCAATAATTGATCCTGGAATTCTTTTCCACTGAACTCTTAGCTTCACAACCTTACCAACTCCATATCTTAGAAAGCTAGAAAGCCTCTACCAAGGAATTGGACCTGGTAAGAATCATATTTCCCTCCTACACATGTTAGCTTTTATTATTCACAAAGATTGATTATAAAGAAACTCACTTTCCTTGAAGATCTAGAAAGGGATAAGCATTCACTTTTTCTGATCTACTTAAAGTCTGTGGAAGTCCTTTCCAACCTTGGAATTCCGTGAAGTTAACTTCCAAGTTATTATAGTGAGGGGATATCTATGGTGAGATAGATAGAATTCTAGAACGGATCCCCTGATTCTCTCCCTAATGTTCACACCCTATGTAATCTCCCCTCCCCTTGAGTTTCGGTGGGACCAGTGACCTGCTTTTAGCCAACAGAATATGACAAAGAGAAAGGGATTTTATGGATGTAATTAAAGTCCCAAATCAGTTGATTCTGAGTAAATAAAAAGGGAGATTGTCATGGATGGACTTGACTCAATCAGGTAAATGTCCTTAACAGAGGATTGGGCTCTCCCTTCGGTCAGAGATTCTCTCTCCATTGCTGGCTCTGAAGTAGAGTGCCATGTTGTGAGAAAGCCTAAGGAGAGGACATGTGATAGGCAGCTGCAGTTGCCTCTAGAGCTGAGAGCAGCCCTAGCTGTAACCAGCAAGTAAACTGGTTGTATGACTTCAGCCATAAGCAGATGAGGTCTATCAACGACCTGAAGGAGTTTGGAAGCAGATCGTTGTCCAGTTGAGCCAGGCTAACACCTTGTTTGTAGCCTTATAAGACCCTAAGCAGGGGACCCAGCTAAGCCATGCCCAGCTCGTGGCCCACAGAACCTGTGGGATAATAAATATGTGTTGTATTAAACTGCTAAGTTTATAATCATTTGTTACGCAGCAGTAGAAAACTAACACACATACCTTATGCTGTACTTGCATTATTAAATCTCAATCTTGTTCTGTTCAGCTACTGCCCATCTATTCACTTCTTCAAAATGCTAGTCAAAGCTCACTTAGGCTCAATTTTGTCTGAACCTGAGGATAAGGAAGAGAGATATAGGACCCTGGAATACAGGGAAGACCTCACTCCACACCCCTACATTCCTGAATGATTTTACAGTCCAACTGATGGCTGGCTGTGAAAACTGCAAACCAAAGAAGAACCCTTACACTTTGCTATGATTTTCCAACTTTTACCAAGGATCACCACAGCAAAAAAGCCATTTAATGATATGCGTTCTAGGCAGTCCTACTTGAAAGTCCTGTAAGCAGATAAACTTGAGTTTGTTTTCATAGTTAATCATAAATTCTAAGTTTTCTTTAGTGAGATTTTCTAACACAATGTAGGCTTAGAGCTGCATTCATTTATCTAATCATTTAGCATTGACTATGGGCCATGCTCAGTCTGGGGCAATGAGGATATAAGGATGAGTAAATCAGGACAGTTGCCCTCCAGTTGCTAGAGGAGAAGACAGTCAAGAAAACCAATAATCACAATGCAACGTGGATGGAAAGGGCAGTAGGTAAGCGAGAATCAAGAGTCTGAAAAGAACTATCTCCCCAGAAAAAACTATCTCCCCACATTACTACAGTGAAGATTATTACTTGTCTCTCCTAAGAGACTGTGAAGGCTATTCTTTCTATGACTATTCATTAGATTCTAAGTACTTAGTAGCACCTGAAAATAGTAGATGTTCAATACTGCATATCATTGAAAGTAAGACACCACAGTTAAGATCATATCATTATTTTACCTCCCATGAAAAAAGATGTTGCTAATTAAACTACAGTGTGCAAAAAATCATAAACAGATTGTGATTTCAGAAATGTTCAACTGTAGGGGGAAATACTCAACTTAGAATTGATTTATAGCAAGTAATCACTGAGCTGTTTATTGAATTTCTAGAGGGACTGTGGGAATAAAACAGTAGAGGTTTCAGAGTGTATTTCAAAGATGTAATATACATTTACAGCATGTTATCCAGCACTGTACACTGTTGATTTGAACAGAGTTGTCAGAAGAGTGATCTCCTGAGTTCTTGACTCCAAAACAGAGCTGCATGAGGACCTATCTTTAAATATCTCTAAGAGTTGTAAGAGCCCAACGCTATGAAAGATCCCATAAAGTTTAAAAATTCTTAACTAGATAGAGAATACATTTAACTTGTCTTAGAATTCCATCTAGCGTAAAGGTCTTTAGAATTAGACCAAAAAAAAAAGAAAGAAAGAAAGAAAGAAAAGCATCTACTATTTTGGGCTGAACTGTGTCTCCTCTACAAATGCACATATTGAAGTCCTAACCCTGGTGCCTAAGATGGCAACCTTGGAAATAGGGTCATTGCAGACATAATTTAAGATGAGGTCAAGCTGGAGTACTCGGCCCCTTCTTTAACATGCCTGGTGTCCTTGTAAAAATGAGAAATTTGGACACAGGCCCCTGGGGAGAATACCATGTGAAGCTGAATGCAGAGATCAGGGTGATGGGTCCACAAGCCAAGGAATGTGCAAGGCTGCCAGCCAACCATTAGAAGTTAGGAGAGAGACCTGGAGTAGATTCTCCCTCACAGCTCTCAGAAGGAACCAACCCAACAAAAGCTTGATTTCAAATTTCTAGTCTTCAGATCTCTGGGATAATCAATTTCTGTTATTTAAACAATCCAGTTTGTGGTATTTTGTTATGGTGCCTTAGCAAACAAATACATTGCCATATCCTAAAAGCTAAAGAAATGCCACATCGTATCACATGACCAGCCTGAGTGGAAGTTGCAGACCTCTGTGAGTAGGCAAAGTTAAGCAGTGTGAGTCAGGAGACCAAAATGCTTTCAGCGTTTTGAAATCTATGACACAACACCTATTAAAAGATGGTCTGTCAGTGAAAAGAATTGCTTCAGATGTCTGTAGCTCCAGGTTTCACCTCTGACCAAAATCTCTGGACATTAGAATCCTCTAATAATTAGTGTGGTAATTGTCATCTTTAGTAGCTGGGCAACTGTAGTTGGGATGATAGCACTTTTCCCAGTCTTTCCATCCCAGAAAGATTAAGAATCAGGTAGAGAAAGATTTTAAGAGCATCAAAATGAAGATATTAGTATGTTTTGTATTAGGAAAGGCTCTTTGTACATGTGACACATTCCAGATGTCCTTCATCCTCTCATAAAACTTTCTACCATCTGGTTGGAGAGGCATAGAGCTTGTGTTGGTCCATGAGAGTGGATCACTATATTGTCAAGAATTTTGAAAGCTATTGCTAAACAACATTCCAAACCTTGCAACTGCACAAGAAGCTAAAACTATGACTAGCACTCTTGTAAGCAATAATGCCCAAGCTGAAAGAAGTGCTAATTTAATGAACATAATCTGTGTGTTGAGGCTGAGAAATAGTCTAATAGCAGATGACATATCATGTTTAATGACAATACTTTTATTGGGAATGGGATGCAACTCTGTTAAATCACAGTTGAAATGCAACCACAGTTGAGTTTGGCAAAAATCTTCAATGACGTTCTGAGAAAATCAATTGACTATATGGCACATACAATAAAGAATATTACAGATTTTATTTTTGATTATTTGGAAGTTATGTGCTACATGTATTGACTTTCCTTCCTCCCCCGCCGCCCCACCCCCCATAGCAGACCACTAATAGATACTGAGATAACAACTATGATGAATCCAGATGGTGGTAAAATCTGTGAAGACATTAAAGCAGAGTGATGTGCTGGAGATTGTCCAGTGGTTGGGGAAAGCTCATGGAAGGATGAATGACTAAAAGCAGCCAGCCATGTGAAAATAGGAGGCATGCCCTTCTGGAAGGATAAGTTTCAAAGGCCATGAGGGGGAAAGAATTTGTGTGCTGCTATCATCGTGTTGCTAACAGAATCTGTACCTGAGATCCCAATCTGAGGTCTCCACTTACTCCTTTCTTCTCCATTCTATGTCTGGGAGCCACGCAGGGTCACTGTCCCTTTGGCCCCTGGAAATGCCTGTGGTTATTGGCTTCCTCCATGGACCCTCAGAGGTCTGTATCAGTTCAGTTTAGTTCAGTTCAGTCGCTCAGTCGTGTCTGACTCTTTGTGACCCCATGGACCGCAGCATGCCAGACCTCCCTGTCCATCACCAACTTCCGGAGTTTACTCAAACTCATGTCCATTGAGTCGGTGATGCCATCCAACCATCTCATCCTCTGTTGTCCCTTTCTCCTCCTGCCTTCAATCTTGCCCAGCATCAGGGTCTTTTCCAATGAGTCAGTTCTTCGCATCAGGTGGTCAAAGTATTGGAGCTTCAGCTTCAGCACCAGTCCTTCCAATGAACATTCAGGACTGATCTCCTTTAGGATGGACTGGTTGGATCTCCTTGCAGTTCCAGGGACTCTCAAGAGTCTTCTCCAACACCACACTTCAAAAGCATCAATTCTTCAGCACTCAGCTTTCTTTATAGTCCAACTCTCGCATCCATACATGACCACTGGAAAAACCATAGCTTTGACTAGACGGACCTTTGTTGGCAAAGTAATGTCTCTGCTTTTTAATATGCTGTCTAGGTTGGTCATAGCTTTTCTTCCAAGAAGCAAGAGTCTTTTAAGTTCATGGCTGTAGTCACCATCTGCAGTGATTTTGGAGCACTGTTTCCATTGTTTCCCTGTCTATTTGCCATAAAGTGATGGGACTGGGTTCCATGATCTTAGTTTTCTGTTTTCTGAATGGTGAGTTTTCTGAATGTTAAGGTCTGTATGGTTTAGATAATTATATTATACATTCCTTTCTTGTTTCTCTTCTTTGGTGGAATTCAAAGGCTGGGAACCTATATTTTTCCATTTTCCCTGATCTTAAGTTAACTTTCTTAACTGTTTAAACTAGACTCCATCTGAGGCCTCAGAACTGCCTGCCCACTTTTTCTAATGGTGCAGTTGTATCCCTGCCAAGCACCTCATTCGTGGGCTTATTTAATGTCACCCTTGGTTAGCGGCAAACTAGTCCTTGTATGAGCCTCTTAAAAAATGTTTATGCTTCAGTTTGGCTCTGGAAATTGAAAGCTCCTAAAGTAAAAGGAGACAGTTCAGGGCAGATGTTTGGATTTCCATACCTTTCATAATCCCACTTATTTAGTCATCCTGGGTTCCTGAAATCTGGAGGCCTGTCTGGGCTCTGGGGAAAGGCTCAAAGGATGTTTCTTTTTAGTGTCACAGCAAAACATCCAACTCTTAAATGCCATGGCCCTAATTCATTTCTTAATGATGGTGCAAATGAGTTGAATATTTCACATTGTCGACTTTCAACTTTCCAAACATCATTAAACAAAACCATTACAGTGATATATTTGGTTCAACAGATAAGTGCTTTGGCTGCAGCATGAAATAGCTAATTAGTAATTTAAAATATGACGCCTTGCCTTTTTTCCCTTTTAGTTTATAACAAGGGAAACTTTCTCCTCTGGAGTATGAGGGGCTGGTTCTTCTCACTGACTGCCAAGTACTTCCCTTGTTTCCAGTGCTTGTGAGCCAGTCTGGAGTGTTTAAGCTAGCTTGTGAAATTACCAACGTCAAGTTGTCAAGTCGATTGCTGACATTAGAGCCAGCTGCTTTAAGTATCAGCGCAGCTGCTTTGTGAGATGAGAACAAAACCTTGCCACTGCTTCTTGTTCTAAGGCTGAGCTATGTGAAAATGCTGATCATGAACCAAGGGGCGCATAACACATTCATTTTTGCTCCTTTTACCACCAGCTCAGATTTCTAAAATAGTGAAACCTAAGTTCAGGAATCTGGAAGCAGAAATTTGCCCCTGATTCTGAAACAGTGCTATTACTCATGGATTTCAGGATCTGCTTTTTCCATTTTTTGAATGTATGACTCATGGAGTTGTTAAGAAACCACTCATGAAGGCCCCAGTCACTTGGATAATTAAAGTTCCTTCTGGGTAAGAACAACAGTCCCTATTTCTGGAGAGACTGGGGAGCCCAGTGAGCAACTATGAGCACAGTCAAAGCCTTCCTGCTGTGAGGCTTTGCTTCACCATGTTCCGGTCCAGATGGACCCAGAGAGTAGGGTACAAAGATGCCTAAAATGGAACTAAAGAAAGAATTGAACAGGCCTGGACAAGGCCACTTCACCAAGACTGGGACAGAAATGGGGCAGAGGGAAGCTCCGTGTAAGCCCAAAGACTTTTTTTATCCTATTTATCCTAAACTCTGACCCAGGCTTAGTCTCTAACATCCTATATTAATGCACTTGGTACAAACATGATTACCTCTAAGCAAGGGAACATAGATGATTACAAAATGAGTGATTAAGCAAATATAATGTGAGGGAGCAATAATTTCCTCTTCCCTTCCCCACTTTGTCCTTCTCTCTCTTCCTTGTACTAAAAAACAAAGTCAACCCCCAGTAAGTTGGAAGATCTAATTGGCTATATGAAGTGATTTGTGAAAGGAAAGCAGCCCATCTAGGAACCAAAAGGGGCCTCAGAGGAGCAGCGCAAAATGGAAAACTTCTCTAGAAGCGGGGGTGGGGACAAGGAAGCCATTAGCTGGGAAAAAAATGAAAAGATCATTTGGGGCCAGGATATCATCTTTTCTGGTGTGGGGAAAGTCAGGGGTCTTTATCATACAGGTCATTTCACTGATAATCAGGAAACTTCAGATGGACTATTTTAAAGGGCATATTTCTGGGAAGGGTTGAGATAGCAGTTAAGTCCTGACTTGCTGTAGTAAGGGGCAAATTATCCCATTTTGGGCTTCTAATTTCCTTCTAACACTTGGTTTTTAAATATTAAAAACAAAACAACCCTATGTTTTGCTATGGGAGTGTAGTTTCATCAGCTCCCTTTCATTCCAGACTGTCCCAGCTGTCAATCAAAGCCAAATAACCAAAGCTGGCCCTAATTCAAAAGAAAAAAATGTCTTCTGTGATACACTTTGACATGTGTTGAATGATTTAGTGAGATCAAGCTTTCTCGTCTCGTTTTCTAAGACCTTCTTAGTTCATCTTTCTCCCATGTTTCATGATTTTCACTGACATTAACTTCTAATGTCCCAAATATTACCTTTTTCTGCTCTTTGTACAGAAGTTACCAGTTGAGTGACTCTGGCCAATAAGTCTTCAGATAACAAAACCGAAAAAATTTTTTAAATTTTGACTGAAGAAAACCTCACAACTTAAAAGTTGGGAGTTAAGTTTATAACTTATTGAGGTCTCTAGCCAGGAGTATAGCCTTTCAGGTAGATCTGAGGAACTGTTTTGAAGAGAGAAGGGAGGAGTCAGGCTATATAGTGGGGCTTTGGGCTGAAAAAAATCATGTAGTTGAACATCAAAATATTACTGCAAATGACAAAAGACTACTGCTAAATCACAAAAAAATCGTCCTCTCAAGCTTATGCTTTAAGCGCTTTTATTTGTATGGGAAGATGAAAAAACTCTGGATTTATTGAAATTATTCCTTAGATATGCATCTTAACTATTTAGGGCCAGTCCCCAAAGCACAGAATGCTTCCTTTTTCTCTTCATCCTGAATGCCCCTGAGGGTGCACCATTGGTGGGTGGCTATAGTGACTAATGGCTTGATCCTTGTAGAACTGGGATGGCAGGCAACATCCTTTGTTTACTGGAATGGAGTTCCTTGTCCAGAGAGATATTAGTATCAATTCAGTTTAGTTCAGTCGTGACCAACTCTTTGCGACCCCATGAACCGCAGCACGCCAGGCCTCCCTATCCATCACCAACTTCCGGAGTTTACCCAAACCCATGTCCATTGAGTCAGTGATGCCATCCCATCATCTGTTGTCCCCCTCTCCTCCTGCCTTCGATCTTTCCCAGAATCAGGGTGTTTTCAAATGAGTCAGCTTTTCTCATCAGGTGACCAAAGTATTGCAGTTTCTGCTTCAACATCAGTCCTTCCAATGAATATTCAGGACTGATTTCCTTTAGGATGGACTGGTTGGATCTCCTTGCAGTCCAAGGACTGAAAGTCCAAGACTCTCAAGAGTCTTCTCCAACACCACAGTTCAAAAGCATTAATTCTTCAGCTCTCAGCTTTCTTTATAGTCCAACTCTCACATCCATACATAACTACTGGAAAAACCATAGCCTTGACCAGATGGAACTTTGTTGGAAAAGTAATGTCTCTGCTTTTTAATATGCTGTCTAGGTTGGTCATAACTTTCTTCCAAGTAGTAAGCGTCTTTTAATTTCATGGCTGCAATCACCACCTGCAGTGATTTTGGAGCCCCAAAAAATAAAATCAGCCAGCCACTGTTTCCACTGTTTCCCCATCTATTTCCCATGAAGTGATGGGACCAGATGCCATGATCTTAGTTGTCTGAATGTTGAGTTTTAAGCCAACTTTTTCACTTTCCTCTTTCACTTTCATCAAGAGGCTCTTTAGTTCTTCTTCACTTTCTGCCATAAGGATGGTATCATCTGCATATCTGAAGTTATTGATATTTCTCCCGGCAATCTTGATTCCAGCTTGTGCTTCTTCCAGCCCAGTGTTTCTCATGATGTACTCTGCATATAAGTTAAATAAGCAGGGTGACAATATACAGCCTTGATGTACTCCTTTTCCAATTTATAAAAGGGATGAAGTGTCTACCAAGGCCGTGGTTCTGAAGCTGTGCTTCAAGGTGCCCTGAAGTGCTCTAGCAAACTCACAGGGATGCTACAGGACATTTGAAAACTTGAAGCACAGCATCTGGTCAGATATTGCACCAACTGTAAGCTCAAGGAAGTTCATAGGATTAGCATTTAATTGTGCAGCATCCCTCATCATGGCATACACTTGTGAAATATTGCACAAAGCAGTGTAGAACAGCGAATGAGGATGGTAATGTCCAGTTATTGAAATAAATTCCTAGGCCCAGAGTGGAGCCACTTCTGAAAAAGAGCAGGACCCCGTGGGGTTCCTGGGCATGGAAGCCTTTCTGTCCCCCATTTCTTGTCTGTAGGAGATAGACTCCTACTTCCAAGACCTCCTCTGAGTCCCAAAGGGAAGACACCAACAGTTGCTGATCAAGGAAGGGAGGAGTTGCAGAGACAAGAGAAGAGCAGTCAAGAAACAATAGTGTAGTCTTGGGGCAGGGTCCTGGTTTCTACTCAAGGGATTCCCATAACAATATCTTTGAACTCTTTATAGAACTAATACCCTCAATAAATGGAAGATGCTAGCATTCTTCATTCCAGAGAAGACCATCAGAGACCAGATTAAAGGAACCAGAAAAGTTCATCAGGAGATCATGTGAGGTTAGATTAAATGAGTGCACACACCCTAATCTTATCAGTAACTCCACCCTTGAACCATTCCTATAAAATTCCTCATCAAATCCTCCCAGATTGGGACACACAGTTTTGAAGGACACAAGCCCACTGTGTCCCCCTTTGCCTGGCAAAGCAATAAAGCTATTTTTTTCTACTTCACCCAAAAATCTGTCTATGAGATTTGATTCAGCACCACTGCACAGAGGTCTAGCTTTTAGCATCAGTAGTAAGATGATGGAAAGATTGAAAGAGAGTTCTTGTGAGTAAACACCTGTCTGCAAGGTTAATTATGAACCAACCATATAAGGGGGCTCTGTGACTACCCAGCAATCTCACATCAACCTTATAAACTGGAGAAATTTAGCATTCACACCAAGAAAGGACAGAACCCTCTAGACCCTGTATTGATCAGATCATGTCTGTGTTACATCATTCAGTTCTAGGACCCACATCTTAAAACAGGAAATATTGTGACAAAGATTCTCTCCTTGACCAAACTTAGGTTCCTCTGAGCCCTATTTTCAACTAGGGTTTGGCCTTGGCCCATGTCCTATCTTTAGCATACATACCTCAGTTGTAGTAAGAATCCTGCTAAGTCAGTTTATTTAGAATCTTCCTACCTTTGATGTTGCCTCCTAGTAATTTTCCACCCACTGATTTCTTACTCAGCTCATGGGCTATACATTCCCAGCTGTCTTGGCTGTATTTGGAGGTGAGCTGAATAGTTCTCCCCTGTTACAACACCTCCATTGCAATAGTCTTGCATAAAGTCTTCCTTAACATTTTAACAAGTGTCAAAATATTTTTTTTAAAAACAGTTGACACATTATAAAGTGTCTGAGAGGATGACTCAAGAAGTGATGAGTCTTACAATCACATTTCTTGGGGGTAGAGTTAAAGAGCCTAGGGCTTAATTACAGAGATATGATTTTTAAAATAGCATATTTTTTGCTCTGCCTGTATATTAGTTACCATGTAGCAGGGGTTCCTTCTGAACATCTAAGGACTCAGGAGTGAGGCACGTCCAGAAGTTTGGTAGGAAATTCTCTCCAGGAAAGGATCAAAGGAAGAGTCAAGGAGGCCTCTGGGGGAAAAGAAGTCAGGCAGAGAGAGCCATGTTATCAGCCTAGAGAAACCAATGCTTGGGAGGAAGAAATATTCCTATACTCTTCTAGATTTTTCTGATCTAAGAACTAAAATTGACATAAAGCAAATTAACGGGAGAAAATGAAACAAAATTTAATAATATATATGTGTGCGTGTGTGCTTAAGTTTCTTCAATTGTGTCCGACTCTGTGACCCTATGGACTGTAGCATACCAGGTTCCTCTGTCCATGGGATTCTCTAGGCAAAAATACTGGAGTGGATTGCCATGTCCTCATCCAGGGGATCTTCCTGACCCAGGGATCAAACTTCTTGTGTCTCCTGTGTTGGCAAGTGGGTTCTTTACCACTAGCACCACCTGGGAAGCCCCAGTAACTTAATACTTCAACTGAGTTATCAGGGAAGCCAAAGTGAAAGTCGCTCAGTCGTGCCCAGCTCTCTGCGACGGTATAGTGCATGGAATTCTCCAGGCCAGAATACTGGAGTGGGTAGCCTTTCCCTTCTCCAGGGAATCTTCCCAATTCAGGGATCGAATTCAGGTCTCCTGCATTGCAGGTGGATTCTTTACCAGCTGAGCCACATGGGAAGCATATACACGACAGAAAAACAGAAAAACTGAGTAACTCTCCCAGATGGCCAAAGCTCTCACCTTAAATACCATCCTCAGCTAAAGACAAAAGAGAGGCTAAAGGTAGGGAGAGTCAGTCATGAGTGGCTACCAGGAAAAGCACAGTAAACAAAGGTGATTCTGATACAGATTTGTCTTTGCCTTCTCCATTGATAAATGTTTCTAGAGACTTGGTCATCCTTTTCAAGGCACAGAGAGGGGAACACCCTTGCAAATGAAGATTTTCCTTACAGAAAATATTTCCTACAAAACAGTAACTTCTTTTGCTTCTTGGTTTTCAGACCTCTTCCCAAGTCTGCTGCTTCTTAGAAAATAACCAGCTTAAAACAGCTCAGCACTATTGGTTTTGTGTTATGTGGTCTGTCTTCTGCATGGTTTTATCAGTAATGTAACCCTCTTCCAATATAAGTTCTCTTGATTTTTGTCATAGTCATAAATTAATACTTTGAGATGTATCTCTTCACTTGTTCATTTCTTTTGTGTTGAAATGAAGTACTTAAAACAGTTTACATGAACTTCATGGACTAAGATTTGTATATATGTTCAATTGCCATTTAGCTGGCTTTTTAATTAATATGCTTGTTTTCAGTGTTTAAGACAATGTAATGTGACTATAAATCATAAACCCATTTTAAATCATTTCCTCCTGTACATTTGTACTCTGAGAGAGCCTTATTTTATACTTCCAGCAGAATTACTACTTGTGATATTTCGTTTACATTCCCCAGAATGTGCCTCTTGTGCAAATTTTGTGTTCTTATTAAAAGCGCTTGCTGTGGTAAACAAAACAAAACAAAACAAAACAAAAAACAACTAATCTGCCAAAGAGACATATTATAAGGTGGTCAATTCTGTTCCTGTACTGTGGGGACGCTATTGCTTACCATAGTCTCCTATCAGTACTGTTGAGAGAGTCCTGAAGAAAGAAGTGAAAACAAAAACAATTCTATTCACATCTTTATAAGCTGTTAGAAGAGAATGATCACTCTTCTTGGGTTCCTCCTCACAAATGAAATCTCATTTTCTTCACTCCAATGAGGCATTCATGTGGCAACTAAGAATTCTCATACTCTTGTCTGGACCTCATCCCAAGAGAGAGAGAGACTGGTGCAAGGAAATGGTTTAGAAAGCAAAAAGAGAGCAAAATCCATGCACAGTGTGATAAAAGATAATTTCTGCATGATAGAGCCCATTCAGAATACTTGCACATTTACTCAGTACCATCTCTGTGTCATGGGAATCTACCAGGAATACAGCTGCATGGTCTGGTTTTGGGTCCAGATACTTAGTTCTTTAGCATTGTTTTTGCAGCTCTGATGATGCTGTGAAAGTGCTGCACTCAATATGCCAGCAAATTTGGAAAACTCAGCAGTGGCCACAGGACTGGAAAAGGTCAATCTTCATTCCAATCCCTAGGGAAGGCTATGCCAAAGAATGCTCGAACTACTGCACAATTGCACTCATCTCACACGCTAGCAAAGTAATGCTCAAAATTCTCCAAGTCAGGCTTCAACAACTCGTGAACCGTGAACTTCCAGATGTTCAAGCTGGGTTTAGAAAAGGCAGAGGAACCAGAGATCAAATTGCCAACATCTGCTGGATCACTGAAAAAGCAAGAGAGTTCCAGAAAAACATCTATTCCTGCTTTATTGACTATGCCAAAGCCTTTGACTCTGTGGATCACAATAAACTGTGGAAAATTCTGAAAGAGATGGGAATACCAGACCACCTGACCTGTCTCTTGAGAAACCTATATGCAGGTCAGGAAGCAACAGTTAGAACTGGACATGGAATAACAGACTGGTTCCAAATAGGAAAAGGAGTACGTCAAGGCTGTATATTGTCACCCTGCTTATTTAACATATGCAGAGTACATTATGAGAAACGCTGGGCTGGAGGAAGCACAAGCTGGAATCAAGATTGCTGGGAGAAATATCAATAACCTCAGATATGCAGATGACACCACCCTTATGGCAGAAAGCGAAGAGGAACTAAAAAGCCTCTTGATGAAAGTGAAAGAGGAGAGTGAAAAAGTTGGCTTAAAGCTCAACATTCAGAAAACTAAGATCATGGCATCTGGTCCCATCACTTCATGGCAAATAGATGGGGAAACAATGGAAACAGTGACAGACTTTATTTTCTTAGGCTCCAAAATCACTGCAGATGGCTTTGCAGCCATGAAATTAAAAGATGCTTACTCCTTGGAAGAAAAGTTATGACCAACCTAGATAGCATATTAAAAAGCAGGGACATTACTTTGCCAACAAAGGTCCGTCTAGTCAAAGCTATGGTTTTTCCACTAGTCATGTATGGATGTGAGAGTTGGACTCTGAAGAAAGCTGAGCACAGTAGAATTGATGCTTTTAAACTGTAGTGTTAGAGAAGACTCTTGAGAGTCCCTTGGACTGCAAGGAGATCCAACCAGCCCATCCTAAAAGAGATCAGTCCTGGGTGTTCATTGGAAGGACTGTTACTGAAGCTAAAACTGCAATACTTTGGCCACCTGATGCGAAGAGCTGACTCATTTGAAAAGACTCTGATGCTGGGAAAGATTGAAGGCAGGAGGAGAAGGGGACGACAGAGGACGAAATGATTAGATGGCATCACCGACTCAATGAACATGAGTTTGAGTAAACTCTGGGAGTTGGTGATGGACAGGGAGGCCTAGCGTGCTGCGGTCCATGGGGTCACAAAGAGTCTGACACGACTGAGCAACTGAACTGAACTTGACTGACTGAAAACGACAGTTTGAAGGACTGTCCTATTTTGTAGAATTGAGGGAGGGAAGAACGGCTGAAAGAAAATCTTCATTTCTCTTTCTACTCACTCACAACACTAATGAGACCAAAACCAGTGGATTTTCCACACCAAACTCTTCTCCAATTCTTTGCAGACACCAATGGATGTCTTACAATTACAATTCAATTCAATTCTGATGCTATCTTCCTGAAGATAGCGTCAGAATTCATAGGGTAAAGGCTCAGTCCCAGAAGACTGTCCCCACTTCAGATGCCAATCTCAAGCAGTAGGTTCCCAGGTTATCCACAACTCCTGTCCTACTTGGCAACAAACTGAAGTTTTCCATGTCTCTTCCCATAGGTTCAATAATTTGCTAAAACAGCTTATAGAACTCAGAGAAACACATTTACCACTTTATTATAAAAGATACAACTCAGATAAACTACAAGGTCTTACTGTATAGCACAGGGAACTATATTCAATATCTTGTAATTAACTATAGTGGAAAAGAATCTGCAGATTCTTATATATATAAGTAACTGAATCACTTTGTTGTGAACCTGAAACCTAAAAAAAAGTTGTAAATCAACTATAAAAAAGTGATACAACATACAACTCAGGAGCAGGGAAGCAGAAGAGGTGAACAGGGCAAGGTATGTAGGAAGGAGCAGAGAGCTTCCAGCCTTCTCCAGGCATGCCATCTTCCCCACATGTGAACGTGTTCACCACCTGGACACTTCAAACCCGTTTGATTAGGACTGTTCTGGAGGTTTCCTTTGGTAGTCATGATTGGCTAAACTATTGGCCATTAGTGATTAACTCCATGTCCAGTCCCTCTCCCCTCCTTTGAGGTGGGGAGGTGGAGCTGAAAGTTCCAATCCTCTAATCAATAAGTCAGTTTCCCTGGCAAAAAGCTCCCATCCTTAGTGGATTTTCAAAATCACTTCATTAACATAAACTTATTTCTGGTAGGAAGGGGTTTGTTATGAATAACAAAATACACTACTTCCACCTCTATTGCTCTAAGAGCTATTTCAGGAACCGGGGACAAAAACTAAATACTATAACAAAAGATGGTCCTTCATCTCTTATCACTTAGGAAATTACAAGGGTTTTAGGAGCTCTGTGCCAGAAACTGGGGAGGAAGACCCAATATATATTTCTTATTATGTCACAAGAGCACAGTTAGAGGAGGACGTCTTTTGGGATGTGCACAGCTGGAGCGCTGGTTCAGGAAGGACTTCCTTCCACTCAAGGTGTGTACATCCTCATCTCTGTTCTCTACCAGTGTTGAGGTCATTCTCAGACTAGAAAGAGGAACTTGGTGGGCAGTCCAGTAAGGACACTATGCTCAAACAGAAAAAAGTGGAAAAGTCAGCCAGGAGAAGAGGAAAGACTGATAAGCTTCAGATGGCAGAGTAAAAATTAATGAACAGAAACTTCATTTAAAATGGAGTTTGAACTTCAAAAAAACAAAACAAAATGGAGTTGAAAGTCCAGAAAGGGGAGCTCTTATGTCTTATCAATTGACCGTAACTGCAGACCCAACAGGAAAATATATTCTTTGCTACTTCAATAGAAAGTTACTGTTTCACAACACAGCCGGAGGAAGAATAATTTCTCCTTGCCTGGCAAAAGCTCAGTCAATGAGAGAGTATCACAGCTCAGCCAATGAAAAGCCACTACATTTCGAACTCTCAGGGTCCTCCAATGGATTCTTTGTTGTAACAGCTCCTCCCAACTCTTCTTTCTCCTGCCAATTATATCCTGGTTAAAGGAGGGCATATTGTTAAAGAATCTGTAATAGTTTCCTATTGCTGTTGTAACAAACTACCACAAACTTATTTGCTTAAAAACACAAATTTACTATTTTCTGGAGGTCTGGAGGCTGAAAAGAGGTGAAATAAAGGGGCTACATTCATTCTGGACGCTCTAGAGGCTACCTGTGTTCCTTGGATTGCAGTCCTTTACCCTGTCTCCAAAGCCAGCAATGTAGCATCTCCAATCTCTCTCACTTTTGATTTAGTTCAAAATAGTCCATTAGCTATACAAACATAAAAAGAATGAACAAATATCTGTAGATCTCTATAATCCAATAATCCCTTTACAAAATTACTAAATAGACCATAAATAAAATTCCCAATCATTTCTGTTACCAATGGGGAAAGGTTTATTGGCCATAAACAAATCAAAACACAAAATTCATAGAAATACAATTAAAATTAAAAATAACAGAGAGTAAGCAAATTTCAGCCAGCTTTGTTGGGTGAATCCATTGGGCATCTCATGAAGACCTTCAAAACTGTTAGGAGGATAATTTCAAAATGGTAAAATTCTGACTCTCACTTTATCCTTTGGAAAAAGGATAGACATATGTATAGATAAGGAATATTGAAATGAATTTATAAATGGATACAGAGCTGACTTTTTCACAGTAGGGTAGTACTGTCCCTCCACCAGATAGAATTTAGCTGCCTGCCTTTAGTCAAGAATTATTTGCATAGCTATTGCTATGCTACAACATAGAGAGTTATAAAATAGCCCAGTCACATTCTTGGAGACTCCAGCACTCCACTGAAAGGCTATCCAGTAGTCTTTTTTGCTGATTTTGACTAAACATTTCCTTTCGGTCTTACTAACTCAATTCATCAACAGTAGTACATTTTTACAAAATGAGAGGCAGATGTCATTAAATGTGTAGATTACAGTCACACCACACGGATCTAATGCTTCGGGTCCACCATTTTTAGCTGTATGGCCTTGGGAAAGTGACTAAGTCAGGCACCAGCAAACAATAGCCTAATGGTCAAATCCAACCAATTGCCTGTTTCTGTAGAGCCCTTTCTAAATGATTAATGAATTCAAAGAAGAATGATATTTTATGACACATGAAAATCCAAATAAGAAGAGTATTTCATGACACATGAAAATTATACAAAATTTCAATTTTGGGGTCCATAAAAAAGTTATTAAAATACAATTTTATTCATTTGTTCACATATTGCCTACGGCTGCTTTCACATTTTAAAGAGAAAAGCGCAGGCTCAAAACAGAGTCACGTATGCTAGGCCACACATTAACCAGAGATTAATAACTAATCTAAGTGAAGCTCCAACTTCCCCCAGAAATGTAGTCTTAACCAGTCCATCAGGAATCTTCTGGTCAACACCAATAAGGTAATCTTTCTCATGAAAGTGAAAGTGTTAATCACTCAGTCCTATCTGACTCTTTGCGACCCATGGACTATATATAGCCTGCCAGGCTCCTCTGTCCACAGAATTCTCCAGGCAAGAATACCGGAGTAGGGGGGCTTTCCTGGTGGCTCAGTGGTAAAGAATCTACCTGCCAATGCAGGAGACTCAAGTTTGATTCCTCGTTGGGGAAGATCCCACTTGCCATGGAGCAACTAAGCCTGTGTGCCACAACTACTGAGCCTGTGTTCAACAGCCCAGGAACCACAGCTACTGAGCCCTTGAGCCCTAGAGCCCGTGCTCTGCAACAGGAGAAGCCACTGCAATGAGGAGCCTACAATGAAGAGTAGCTCCCGCTCACTCCAACTAGAGAAAAACCCAAGCAGCAGCAAAGACCCACAATAGTCGAAACAAACAAATAAATACAATAAAATAAAAATACTAGAGTAGGTAGCCATTCCCTTCTCCAGGGGTTCTTCCTAATCCAGGAATGGAACATGGGTCTCTTGCACTGCAGGCGGATTCTTTACCATCTTAGCCACCAGGAAAGTCCTCTCTATCCTCTGAAGGAAGATGAGCTAACTCAACTACTAAGACTTTGTTTTCCCAAAAGGAAGAGGACCTAATCTGAAATAATTCTTTTTTCTCTTTATGACTTCCTTGTCCTGCCTTTAAAACGCCTTCCCTTCCCATAGCCCTTTGGAACTCTCTTTCACTTGGTAGGTGGGATGCTACCTGATTCTTGAATATTTAACAAAGCCAATAAGATCTTTAAAACTTACTTTAAAGTTTTCATTTTAGAACAGATTTGGTGACAGCAGTGGGATATGAAGGGAATGTCTGATGGCATTTGGGACAAGAAGAAATACAGGCATGGTACCCGTGAACCTGAGTTCATTATCCTTCTCATCATTTTCGAAAGCTGTGGGTAAGTTTCTTTCTTTGTGTCGAGCTCCCGATCTAACTAGCTTTCCAGCCCATTCCCTATTTTTCTAGAATCACTAGTTCCACAATCAGAGCTCCTGGTAGTCCGAGCCATAACTGCCCATTTGATTGGAAATTCCCAGATTCTGTTCCCAGATTCCTGAGAACTGCTGGTAGCAGCTGTGATTCCTCATTTATTTGGAATCAGTTTGCAATTTTATTTGAGGTCTGCTTATTCAATCCTTTTTCCCAGGCCCAGGTTCCATGTTGGGAACTGTTCGTGGTACACACAGACCCTTTTTCTTGCCCAAACTGCAGTAAAGTGCACATATTTGTTTGTCTTGTATAGGTAAAGGTCAGCTAAAAGAGATTGGATCTTTAATTTCTAAAGAACCAAGCGTGCTACCTTCCAGCACACCTGTTTATTTTATGTCCAAGAGCTATAATCCTGGAAACTGTAAATACCCACAAAAATAGGAGAAATAGTATTAAAACAACCTAGAATTACTGCCGAGGTCCAGCCCTGGCAGGACCAGGAATACCCAAGGGATGAGTGGCGTCGGTGAGGAAGAAGACAGACAGACAGACACACACACAGACGTTGCGTAGAAAAGGTAGCATTTTTTTTTTAATTTTTAGGATAGCTCAGTTCTTATAGAATGAATGTTACCTCCCCCTTAAGTCACCACATATTACATCAGATATTGGTTTGTGCTTCCGTCAATATTTTTTTCCCCATGTTTTCCCCCTAAGCATTCATCTAGAACGTTTCCGATTACAGGGTTTATACTTAAATGTCCCGTACATAATCTTCTTGCCTCAATGGCCGAACATTCTCACTCTAACAAAAACAATGTTCCACAAGTCTCAGATATAGTGTAAATTCTTTGGACAATAAAACAATACATGGGAAGGGTTACAGTAACATGTTTGACATTTCTGAAAATAGTACCATGAGAAAAACCTGATATTTTTCTTTACCTGAAACCACAAAATCTCAATTTACAACGATTAACTATTAAACAGCAAGAACACCTCTAAAGCAGCAAAACACCTCTATTAATAGTAAGATAATGGCAGTAAAACTGGTTAATATAAATCTTCTATTAAAATCCTATATACCCCATTTTCTAATTTTACAAAAATACCCATAATATCCCATGTTGTTTAAAGAAAGGGAAACAATGAACAAATAGCAGCAAGGAAATAGCAATAGTGAAAACCCTTTCAACCAAGAAGCAAGTAAACTAAAGCAGTATATCTACTTCTAAATCTAAATACCTCTACTCTTTTCTATTCTAGAACATTATAATCTTTTAAGCAAGCAGCCAAACTATACCTGTGGCCTTTTCTTTTATGACTTGATGTTTATGGTCGTGTCCTGAGCCAGAGCAATC
Source organism: Dama dama (assembly GCF_033118175.1). Classification (NCBI taxonomy): domain Eukaryota; kingdom Metazoa; phylum Chordata; class Mammalia; order Artiodactyla; family Cervidae; genus Dama; species Dama dama. The sequence goes on along the minus strand of NC_083683.1, from coordinate 59,903,161 downwards.
TTGAGCATTTCCAAAAAGGCTTGGACTTTTCCAGCCAGGCCTTATTACTATATATTATCATTTCCAAAAATTAATAGAAAGCCCAACAAGAGTAAGACAGAAGGAAGAAAGGGACATACCGGGCCTCTGGGACAACTTTGAGGGGAAGAGCTGCCTTGCAGATTCCTTTCTCGTCCCCGCGGCTCCGGAGGGGACATATTGGGCCCCCGGGGCAGCCCCATGTGAGGAAGAGCTGCCTTGCAGGTTCCTCTCTCGTCCCAAGACCTTGTCACGGACTGGGTGCATCCCGGCGGCTCCCAACAAATTACAATGGCCGTTATGGCGAATGCTCCAATTAGATAAAATCATTCATTTAGGAAGTGCATTTGAAAGTAGTTTCCTGAATTAAACAGAATGGGATACCTATTTGAATTGGGATACAGAAACTTCCAAAGGTCTTCAAGATCCAAAGTAGCTTCATATAAAAACTTGTTAAAATGGGTTAATAAAAAATTAAAAATAAAAGAGGTACCTAGAAAAAAAGACAACAGGACTAACATGACACTGCTCCTGTCTATCCTTCTTTGCCTCACTTTTTATGATTCTCTGTCTGAACTGCCTTTCTACTCTGAAGAGACTGTTAAACGGAATTAAACAGATTTCTTTAAAATAAACAGTTACTTTTTAAACTAAAAATACTTTTATTAAACAGTTACTTTTTAAGATAAAAATACCTGAGGTTGCAGACAAACCACCTCAGGTATCTTTCTCCCGTTGATCAAAGACTGAACTAAGGATCATAGTTAAGAAATTTCCTAAACCTATGGAGGATCCCCAAAAGGTTTTTGTTTTTTTATGAGTTTAGACTCATTACTGGGGCCTACAATCCTAGGACACCAGAACTTTATCAGCTTGTGCATGTGTTCATAGGACCTGGTGAAGCCCAAAATCATGAATGCAGGAAACAAAATGGCAAACCCTGAGAATCATATTCAAGACCCTTGACCATAAAAAGTTCATAAAACAGCAACTGACCTTGTATAAACCATTCCTAGAGCTTCCCTTGCCCAAACTGATTGGTCTATTATTCAGTCATGCAAACAAAAGAAAGATGGCTCTGTGGCAGATTTTTAGAAGCCCTAAAATCTTCATTTAGAAGCCCTCTTTCTGGGGCATTCCAGGTTCCTTAATAAGTAGGGTCACCTAACATGTTCTAGTTGCCTATTAGTAAATGGTTATCACCTGAGATCACAATAAACTGTGGACAATTCTGAAGGAGATGGGAATACCAGACCACCTGACCTGCCTCTTGAGAAACCTGTATGCAGGTCAGGAAGCAACAGTTAGAACTGGACATGGAACAACAGACTGGTTCCAAATAGGAAAAGGAGTACATCAAGGCTGTATATTGTCACCCTGCTTATTTAACTTATATGCAGAGTACATCATGAGAAACCCTGAGCTGGAAGAAGCACAAGCTGGAATCAAGTTTGCCAGGAGAAATATCAATAACCTCAGATATGCAGATGACACCACCCTTATGGCAGAAAGTGAAGAGGAACTAAAAAGCCTCTTGATGAAAGTGAAAGAGGAGAGTGAAAAAGTTGGCTTAAAGCTCAACATTCAGAAAACTAAGATCATGGCATCTAGTCCCATCACTTTATGGCAAATAGATGGGGAGACAGTGGAAACAGTGTCAGACTTTATTTTTTGGGGCTCCAAAATCACTGCAGATAGTGACTGCAGCCATGAAATTAAAAGACGCTTACTCCTTGGAAGGAAAGTTATGACCAACCTAGATAGCATATTAAAAAGCAGAGACATTACTTTGCCAACAAAGGTCCGTCTGGTCAAGGCTATGGTTTTTCCAGTGGTCATGTATGGATGTGAGAGTTGGACTGTGAAGAAAGCTGAGCACAGAAGAATTGATGCTTTTGAACTATGATGTTGGAGAAGACTCTTGAGAGTCCCTTGGACTGCAAGGAGGTCCAACCAGTCCATCCTAAAGGAGATCAGTCCTGGGTGTTCATTGGAACGACTGATGCTGAAGCTGAAACTCCAATACTTTGGCCACCTCATGTGAAGAGTTGACTCATTGGAAAAGACCCTGATGCTGGGAGGGATTGGAGGCAGGAGGAGAAGGGGACCACAGAGGATGAGATGGCTGGATGGCATCACCGACTCAATGGACAGGAGTTTGAGTAAACTCCGGGAGTTGGTGATGGACAGGGAGGCCTGGTGTGCTGCGATTCAGGGGGTCGCAAATAGTCGGACATGACTGAGCAACTGAACTGAACTGAACTGATCACCTGAGATTAGTGGATTGATTTTTTAAAAAGGCAGAAAATAGGATGGAGGGGGGCCCAGTCTGACTGAGTTCATGATCATAGCTGAGCATTTTAAAAAATATTTATTTATTTTTATTCAGTTATTTATTTGACTGTGCTGGGTCTTAGTTGCAGTACATGTGATCTTAGTTGGGGCATGTGGGATCTAGTTCCCAGGCCAGGGATAGAGCCCAGGCCCCCTGCACTGGGAGCATAGAGTCTTAGCCACTAGACCACCAGGTAAGTCCCATAGCTAAGTATTTTGAACTGATCTTAGAGCAAGATCATAAACAAAATTCTGCCAAGCTGTTGGCCTTACAGATAGGTACAGCTGCAAGGCTAGAGATCTAAGATAATACCTCAGCCTCTTATATTTTACCCTTGTAGGGGTCCACCATCAACATGCTGGCCTAAGGCACTTTGTCTCATTTGAAATCAACCGAGACACTAGACAGAGGATTATGCTCCAAGGTCCTATGCAAATTCTTCAACTTTAGTGCCCCCATATCTGCTCCCCAGGGAGGGCCCCCATATGACTTGTTCCCAGAGTTGATGGGACTCCAAGAGATTCTCCAGCAAACTGCAAACTATTACCAGCAGCTTCCCATTAAAATTAATGGGAAACCTTGCTTAATTCTAGTTGATATTGAAGTTATGCTTTCTACTTTAAAGCCCACTCTTATATGCCAACAAATCTCTCAGAGTGGAAAGAAAAAGCAAATCATTCCTTGTACCAGCCCCTACAACACACAGATCTCACTGGTTAGGAAACCTAATGTATGCGGATGGAGATTTGTCTAGGATTTAAGCACTATTAACAAGATAGTTTTTCCCAGTTTCTCAGTTGTTTCATACCCAAACACCCTTTTGTCCTAAGTCCTATCAGACTCAAAAGGGTTCACCGTTGTAGACCTTTATTCAGTCTTTTGCAGCATTCCTAGGTCCCAACAACCAAAATCTATTTTCTTTTACTTGGAAAAACTGTTACCAAACTGAACTTGGGTCCTCTTACTCATGAGAAGCAAAGCCAAGCTACTAACAACAGTTTAGTGAAGGAAATTAAATTTATTGCAAGGAGCACAGGGGGCTCGTTCTTAAAGAACTCAATTCCCCAGTGGCTTTCAGGGGAGGGTGTTTTAAAGGCAACTTTTGGGGTGTGGGTTTACAGATCATGGACTTCCTTCTGACTTTTCATGGACTGTTCTGTGGTAACAGTCTTAATCATCAACCTTATGTTCCAATCAGTCTGGGGTCTATGTGCCATGGTCACCATGAGTCACTATCCTTCACCTGGGTGAAGAACAACTCAAAGGTATGTGTCTGATTAGTATATATATACCTTAAGCGAACTAGGTAGGACTCTGTTTTATCACTGAACTCTTGTCTGGGCTATCATTGCTTGTTTAACGGCTTTTCCTTTGTTTCTGCCTTCTCTCACTTCCTTAATTAGCAACTGCTGGAGTCTGCTTGTTGGGTCTCAGGGAAGGCCTGGTAGACTAAAGCCTTTTTCTGCAAGCAAGAACTAGGGGACAGAAAGGGGCTTTTGTACCTAGAAAGTATCCTACTCATTTTAAAGCCCCCCTTTTCTTTGATGCCCCCCGATTCTGAGGGAAACAAAGGCAAGACAAGAAAGGGGATAAAGTACCATAAAAAGGAATGAAACAGTGCCGTTTGCAGCAATATGGATGGACCTAGAGAAGTAGGTCCATCTACTTCTAAGTAGACCTAGGACTAAGTGAACCTAGGACCAAGTGAAGCAAGTCAGACAGAGAAAGACAAATATCATATGATGTCACTTATATGTGGAATCTAAAAAAAAATGATGCAAATGAGCTTACATACAAATCAGAAATAGACTCACAGAAATAGAAAACGAACTATGGTTACAATGGAGAAAGGGGAGGGGGAGGATAAATTAGGAGTTTGGGATTAATATATATACATACTGTACACAAAATAGATAACTGACAAGGACCTACTGTATATCACAGGGAACTATAATCAATATTTTGTAATAACCTAGAGGGAAAAGATTCTGAAAAAGAATAGATATGGATGTATATATACACACACATATATGTAACTGAATCATTTTGTTGTACACTTGAAACTTATACAACATTGTTAATTAACTAACTTAAATTTTAAAAAAAGAGAAAAAAAAGAGAGAACAAAGTAACTCAGCAAGGGAACTCGATGTCAGGGAAACTGGGGTTCACAATCAGTAATACACCTGGACAGTAATATACCTTGTGCCTCAGGGATTCACTAAAGCGCCTTCTTATTTCTCCCTACTCCTCCAAGATGTAAGCTCCCTCCAGTTTCCTGGAAATCAACCCTTTTACAATATTAGATGAATTGTGCTAAATTACCAAAGAGGCATCCATAAAAGATTAGCTGAAAAGGCACATAAAGTTACTAAGGAAAAATTGTAATTCTCTCTAGATACTGCTCATTAAGTAGGTCATAACCTAAGAACTGAAGAAAACCAGCTCTCAAAAAAGGATTAAGCTAATTTAAGAATTTCTTAGACACACAAATAAGCGAGAGTTTCATGGATTAACAAACTTGGTTGGTTATTGTGGCTATGGGTTCCTAACTTTTCTCTATTAATTTCCCCCTCTAGGAACTTAACTAAACTTTCAGCCTTTGAACCCCTTATTTGGGAAGATAAACACAGTCAGGCTTTTGTAAGATTAAAACAAGCTCTGCAAGAACCACTGCCTTAGGGCTACCTAATGATTCAAAACATTTCACCTTATTTGTGCATTTGAGAGAACCAGGTTCTGGAAATGCTCATGCAAAGACATGGTAATAAACACAGGCCAACTGCATCACATTGTAGAATGCACTTGAGTCAGTCATTCCTTCCTGTTGTTGGAAGTTAGTAGAAGCCTCAGCAGACCTAACCCTAGGAAATTATGTTTACTTGACAACCTCCTCACTGCAGTCCAGAGTCATCTTAACTCTGAACTGACACATTTCTCTGCAAGCAGGTTTAACCTCCTATAAGATTCTTTTGCTTTCACTTCCTAATCGCCATCTTATATGTCGCAACATTCTTTAAAAAAAAACACACACACACACATTTTATTTTGTATTGCATATAGCTGATTAGCAATGCTGTGACAGTTTCAGGTGAATAGGAAAGAGACTCAGCCCATAGGAATACATGTATCCATTCTCACCCAAACTCCCCTCCTATCCAGGCTGCCACAGAACATTGAGCAGAGTTCCTTGCTGCTTATCCATTGTAAATATAGCAATGTGTACTGTGTTAAATGTTGCAATATTCTCAATCCTGCTACTTCACTTCTTCTACCCTACAAAGGTGAGCCCCATGACTGTGAGAAAATAACAGTGTCCCTGTTTGTGACACTGCGTTCTGATTTACAAGACACCCCTTTAGCCAATCCTGAGTTAATCCTGTTTGTTGATGGGACATACTGTAGAAATGACTATGGAAATTTCCAAGCTGGTTATGCTATTACTATCCAACAGGAACCACTTGAAAGAGAAAGCCTCCCACGTACTGAATCAGCTCAATAAGCAGATGCCCTTACCAGAGCACCTCAGCAGCTATCTGAGGACACACTGTTAGCATTTATACTGACAGCTGGAATATCTTTGGGGTCATCCATGATTTGGTGATGTTATGGAAACAAAAGCGTTTTCCTACCTCCTCTGGGACCCCAATCCACAGTGGGCCACAAGTAGATGACCTTCTTATGCTATTTTCTTCTCTTCTGAAATTGCTGCCTTCAAAACTGACTCGTACTAAAAGGCCTGAACCTAAGTGAGTATCAAGGGAAAGTCCTAGTGACTTTCATGTGAGGGCAGCAGCAACAAAGTCTATAAAGATTATGGCTCTTGTGGATGAAGTCCATTGCACCTCTGCAGAATGACCCCTTGTTGCCAGACTTTTGCCTTCCTGAAGTCCTGGTAATGTGGCAACAGTCTGCTCCCGAATCAGAGAGATTAAGATGGGCGAACAGTGGTTGTAAATCAATGAACTGTCAGGACTATGGGAAACCCAAGATGGCCACTTGTTTTTTTCTGACCCCTCATAGATCCCGTTCAGCTTTTGCTTTCCACTGCCCATCACGGTGTATTTGAGATAACTCAATCTGTGAACAGACATTGGTGGGGAGACTTCGATAAACCTGCAAAAGTAGTAACGTCTGGCATGTCAGGTCCATAATCCTGAAAAAAAAAAAAACTATTTATGTCTCAGACTTCCTTCCTCTGGACCCTTTGAGTATCTGTGGCTAGATTTTATTCAGTTGCCACTTAGCGTGGTTGATCAAGATATTGTTATTATATGGGTGTTTTTCAAATGGGCTGAACCCTTCCTCTGGCACAAGGCTGATGCCCCAATGGTGGCAAAGAAGCTATTAGAAAATGTATTTTCCACCTGGGATAGAATTCCACTACCTCTAGTGACTGAGGTACCCAATTCACAGGACAAATCATATGAGCCTTAATGAAAACCTTGCAAACTTTTTGGAATTATGCTGTCTCTAGCACAATCAATCATCTGGCAAGGTCAAAAGAAAGCTACTGGACTTCTTTGGCCTAAGGTAATACCTCTGGACTTGTGTATGCAGTACCCCTCTGGAAAACATAAACTCATATCTCCACCTGTGACAGTCACCAGTAGTCCATTATTATGCAACTTTCTACTGACTCCTTGCTGTCTCATGCTAGTATGACCGGCTACTGTAAGTCTTATGTTAAAGCTCATCATCGACAGGCTGAAGGAGCTTTCCCAGATCCCAGTTCAAAGGATCCTATTGGTCACAGTCTGGAGTCTGGTGACTAGGTATTCTGGAAACATCATAAGAAGATAGCCCTCTAGTCCCATTAGAAGGAAATTACCAAATGTTCTGACCACTGACAGTGCCTCAAAACTAGAAAGCATTGAGCCTCGGGTACACGTTTCGCTCATGGTTAAAAAAGGCTCCATCTGACATTTGGTCCTGTACACAGACTGGAGACCTCAGAATGAATCGAGGGGGGAGAGAAGTAGCTGATTTTGAAGTAGACTGCTTCTACCTAAGATGTTGGACTGAGGCTTCATACTTTAAGCATGGAACCCTTCCTCCTTTTTATTCTTCTCTTTACTCTATATTGGCCTGGAAGGTAACACCTTCATCCTATCTCCCAGGTTTGATTGCTAAGAATGGGGAGCAGTAACCTTTCTGATTATTGGATTTGTTATCAAAGTTTTCAATCTGTTTATGATGCCTGAGATTCTCTGATCCTCCCTGTGACCTATTTCTCTTCTATTCTTGATGTCAATGCAAACTACGATCAATGCTTTCGCGCAAAGTCTGTGTGTTAGTCGCTCAGTCGTGTCCAACTATTTGGGACTCCATGGACTGTAGCCCACGAGCCTCCTCTGTTCATGGAATTCTCCAGGCAAGAATACTGGAGTGGGTTGCCATTCCCTTCTCCACGGGATCTTCCCAACCCAGGGATCAAACCTGGGTCCCCTGCAATGCAGGCAGATTCTTTACCATCTGAGCTACCAGGGAAAACAAAAGTCTCTTACTGAGCTCAACTTCTGTGGCCAGAAATTGTGCCTTGCTCTTCCTTTCTTTGATCATACCTGTATGTACCCAATTAGACACAATTACTTTTGTAAATCTTAGTACATTTGCACTCCCACATTCCCATGATTATCTGAATCAGATTTGGCTCCACCCACTAAGAGATCTCCATCCCTGTGAATGAATCCACTAAAAGTACCTCCTTAATGGAAATGGTTGTGCCCCAGCAGGGTTTGTCTCTGTCTGTGCTGGTTATCATTCTTCTTGGGCCAAGAATGCCTAGGTGGCTGACGCACAGGCAGGCAAAGCCTCAGGTTATCCAACGGTGCCTCTTTGCCTTTCACAAGCAAACTAAGACACCCCATTGGTTGATTCCCCTGAATTTCCATTGTCAAGTTAAAAAGGACTCAACGGGAAGCGCTTATGACTCAGGGTCTTCCTCCTTTGGCAGAGCCACCTTCTCTGGTTAGGAGTAAATGCAAATAAGGACGTGATCAGAAGTCTCTCCTTTCTTTTTTTAAATATAGCCTTTGTTTCTTTTTTTTTTTTTTTTTGTGGCTGCACTGCACATGCATGTGGAATCTTAATTCCCTGACCAGGGATGGAATCCATGCCCCCTGCATTGGAAGCATGGAGTCTTAGCCACTAGACTGCCAGGGATGTCCAAAAGTTTCTCCTTAACTCATGAAGTTACTGCAGATTCCATTGCTAAGATAATAGCTGTCCAACAAAGACCCTTAGACTCTGTGGCCAAAGTTGCTCTCGACAATAGGATGATCCTTGATTATCTTTTAACTGAGCGAGGAGTCTATGCCATGGTCAACACCAACTGCTGCACTTTTGGAAAAGTTGAAACTCAGTTACACAAGATGACTGAGCAAGCCACTTGGCTTAAAAAGGTGGCTCCTTCAATGAGCTTCTTCTTTGATATACTTGATTTTAATCAATTTGGGTCTCTGGACATTGTGAATTATCCTTCTTATTAGAATCATTGTAATTTCCCCTATGTGTTGTATTTTCTCAAAAGCATTAAATGCAAGTCCACAGCCACTAACCACCAAGCAAATGATCTCTGTAAGACTGAACCATCAGAAAAGAAAAAGAATAACGAACTTAAAGATTGTGAGCCTGAAGCCATGACCTGTGCAAAAATGTCATAATTTATAAAAATGGAAACCCACTCCAGTATTCTTGCCTGGAGAAACCCATGGACAGAGGAGCCTGGCGGTCTACAGTCCATGGGGTCACAAAGAGTCTGACATGACTAAGTGACTAACTTTCTCTTCTCTTCTTTATACAAAAGAACAATACAAACTGTGAGAATTTCAGAGCAGCAGCTGAGTGCTGCTAGTGCCTTAAATTTTCATCACACCTCTCAGATAAGCTGAAGGGGCATTGTCTAAAAAAAAAATCATAGGCCCAATATGGAGTCACTTATGCGAGACCATGCCACCAAACCAGGGCTTAATACTTAACCCATGAAACTTCACTCTCCCCTAGAAATGGAGTCTTTTAAAAAATTATTGATTTATTTATTTTTGGCTGCGTTGGGTCTTCGTTGCTATGCATGGGATTTCTCTAGTTGTGGCCAGCAGAGGCTACTCTTTGTTGTGGTGCGTGGGCTTCTCATTGCAATGGCTTCTCTTATTGCAGAGCATATGGGCTCTAGGGCACACAGGCTTTAGTAGCTGTGGTGCACAGGCTTCCTGCTGCTCAGCATGTGGGATCTTCCTGGACCAGGGATTGAACCCAAGTCCTCTGCCCAGGCAGGTGGATTCTTAACCATTGGACCACCAGGGAAGTCCTGGAAATGTAGTCTTAACTGCTCATCCAGGAATATTGTGGTCAGCACCAATGAGGTAATCTTTCACATGGCCCTCTCCATCCTCCAAAGGAAGATGAGGTAAGCCACCTAATATGGCCCTTTTTTCTTAAAAGGGAAATGACCTAATCTGAAATAATCCTTTTTTTCTGGTTATGACTTCCTTGTCCTGTCTTTCAGTAGCCCTTTGCAAGGCTTGCTAGATGTGACACTGCCCAATTTGTGAATTGTTCAGTAAAACCAACTAGATCTTCAAAAGGTACTCAGTTGAATTCTGGTTTTTAACACACACTACAATACAGAGTTGAGTAGTTGTGACAAAGATCATCTGGTCCGCAGAGCCTAAAATATGTACTATCTAATTCTTCACCAACAAAAAGTAAAGGTTGCCAACCTCTGTGTCCTTCTGTACTAAACTTTTCTAAGCTTTGGTTTGCTTGTCTGTAAAATGAGGGTAAACACGGCATTTCCATAATAGAGTTGTGGTGAAAATCGAGATAACGCGTGGAAACACCACAGTGGCTGGCATATAGTAAACCCTCGACGTATGTGTGTGTGTGCTCAGTTGCTCAATAAGTCAGAATTCTTGCCCCCAAATTGTGTATGCTGAGAAATTGTTGTAGATGCTGGGATATTGTTACAGATGTTATAAATTATATATAGAGATGTTATAAATTGTTATAGATGCTGGTGGTCCCTTTTTCATTTGGGATCACTAAGTTAGGATGTGATAAGCCTGGAATTGTCTATTGTAATACCTTGCTCCCTACCTCTTCCATTAAAAATAAAAACTACTAAACTAAATGTAGTCAATGTAGCTTACATTTATTGAGCACATTTTATGTGTCAGACACTATGATGAGTTCCTTATATATATATATATATATATATATACTATCTTATTTAATCTTTACAACAGCATACATAGTGTCATTTCCCCGATTTTACAGATATGAAAACTGAGGCTCAAAAGCAGTTAAATAGCTTACTTTAGGTTAAGTGGTGGAGCAGATTCAAGGCTCGACAGTCGTATTGAAGAGCCATCAGTCTATCCTGCCCTCAGTATGAAGGACACCCACCCACAATAAAGGGAATGAGTCTGCTCTACTGAAGGAGACGGCCTCCTGAGGTGCAGGCAAGAAAGAACACTGCTGAGAGCCTACCTCTGTTGGCCAATCATCTTGTTCTGTTTTGTTTGACTGAAGCTAATTTGAGTTCCTTTTCTGCTGTCTGAGATGGAAACAGGCTGAGGAAGATAAAAGACATGAGCATTTTCTTCCAATAACCCAGAGATGTAGGGAAAGATAGACAGCACACACACACACACACACACACACACACACACACACACACACACACACACACAGAGCCTTGGTGTGAAAGTAAAGGCATGTTTTGAATGCCATGGCGGCATGAAGAGAGGGGATTGAACAGCGCCACTTTAGGAAATCCTCGCTGTGTGCCTTCCCCGTGGCGAGTGCTGAGCAGGATGCCCCTTCAGTCGATTTCTTTGTATTTCAAGTGTGATGCAAATTATTGGATTCAGCTTTTGGATCTTTTATTTGCACCTTTTCTGTGTTGGCTACAGAATGCCCATGTGTTCTGGATAGCACTCATGATTGGTCCCTCTGTGATGTGGCATTTCTTTATAGTTTTATGATGGTTGTACTACGCCAACGATGCTGCAGTGAGGCCCACAAATAGGCTAGGGAATGCACTTGTTAAAATACAAAAATGTAATTTTAAAAACATCATGGGTGTCTTTCCACTAATCAGATTATACATTTGCTCAGATTTAAAATACAAACTGATTAAAAGAGGGCCCCAATTATATCTCCCTTTCACAATGCAGGTAGCTCTTTAGTCACAATTATCTTTTGTTACAAAATGGTTCACAAATAATTACACTCACAATTGTCTAATTGCAGGCTGAAAATGAAGGGCAAGCTACAATTAGTTCTCAGATGTCTGATGCTGCTTGTCATTAGCTGTTAGTGGCACAAGTGATTGCATAGGTTGCTCTTTGCCTATGAAAGTGCCATTGTCTTCTGGGCGTGAACTTCTAGAGCAATCCCTCTTATTACCTCTACCAGAACCTGCTTTTCTCTGAAGAGACCTTTTATTTTCCCTATTGACTTTTCACATGGCACTAGCTTACCGACTTTCTGTGCCTTGCTTCTTTGTTCAGATTTCTTTAAGAATCATCTTAACTTTCAGGACATGTATAAGCTCTTTAATTCCGTTTTAAATTATGTTGTTCATTTCTCTCTTTCCCAATTTTTTCTCATGTATAGTAAGAGTGGAATTTTTGCCTTTTATGGGAGAGGTAAACCTGGGAGAGAAGGATTAGTGTCTCAATAGGGTCAACGTGTTCAAGTTAGGAAAAAAAGTGGAAATCTCAGGCTTCCCTGGTGGTCCAGAGGTTAAGAGTCCTCCTGCCAAAGCAGGGGACACAGGTTCAATCCCTGCTCCAAGAGGATCTCATGAGACGTGGGGCAACTGAGCCCATCCATTACAACTACAGAGCCCACGCTCCAGAGCCCGGGAGCTGCAACTCCTGAAGCCTGAGTACCCAGAACCTGTGCCATGCAACAAGAGAGGCTGCAAGGAGAACCCTGCCCTCCCCAACTAGAGAGGAGCCCTCACTCGTCACAACGAGAGAAAACTTGCTTGCACCAACAAAGACCCAGGGCAGCCAAAGGTAAATGAATAAATAAACCTTTTTTTAAAAAGTGAAACATCTCTAATAACAGATATATCTTATAGGGAAAAAAAAGCAGGGATCTGAAAATCTTCCCTGGTGGCCCAGATGGTAAAGAATCTGCCTGCAAGGTAGGAGACCCAGGTTCAATCCCTGGGTCGGGAAGATCCCGGAATGGCAACCCACTCCAGTATTCTTGCCTAGAGAATTCCATGAACAGAGGAGCCTGGAGGGCTACAGTCCATGGGGTCGCAAAGAGTCGGGCATGACTGAATGACTAACACAATGATAATCATGGGCATTCCTGAAGCAGGATTCATGTAAGAAGTTCTGTTTTTTTGTGGTGATGTCACTATTACTCATCCACAGGACTGTGTGGGAAAAAAGGAGAGTAGGCATAAATAACAATAAAACAAGCATCCTAATTTGAGCACTTTGTTTTTTCAAGAGTGCAGTCATCAGCTGGAAGAAATGAGAGCAGCTCTGAATGCAGTGATTTACTCAGCATCTAAGTGGAATAACTGGGATGAAAATTCTGAATATTACCTCTGGGTGTAGAGCACTCCCTCTTTCCTTATCTGCTCACCTCCATCACCTCTAAGATGTGTTCACTTCCACGATTAAACAATCACTTTCATGATAAACCATCTTCCTTCTTTTGAAATACTCTTAGGATTTCTGCTCTACAAAGTGCTGAAACTTAATTTTCTTTTTTCTCAGAAAAATATCTTTTTCATTCAGGTGCAATGAAATCAAAGTGTCTGGGGAATGAAGTTCCTACAATTAAATGTGCTATTTTTCAATTACAGTTTCTTACTCAGAGTCTTACTTTTTAGAGTCTAAATTCTGTGTCTCTTCCTTTGATAATCTCTATTGTATCACCCTTGTGTGTTTGTGTGTATGTGTGAGTCACTCGGTCATGTCCAATTTTGTGACCCCATGGACTGGAGCCCACCAGGCTCCTCTGTCCATGGGAGTTCCCTAGTCAAGAAAACTGGAATGGGTTGCCATGCCCTTCTCCAGGGGATCTTCCCAACCCAGGGATCGAACCTGGTCTCCTGCATTGCAGGCAGATTCTTTACCATCTGAGCCACAGGGTATCACCCTTATGATATATAGATTCCATTAAGTCACTTGTAGAGATATTGGAAGGTGATGGGCAATAAAAGTTGGTAGAAAAGACATGATTAGAATTAAGAGTTTCTCACAAAACCCTGTTCTTACCTTTTGCCAAAATATTCCTGAGTATAATATAATTCTCTTTACTGAATATATTAGTCAGCGTTCTAGGTTGCAGACAACAGAAGTTACTCTAGCCGTTGAAGCAGGAAGAGATTTATTAAAGGAACATTAGGCATGGCAACCCGCTCCACATCCTTGCCTGGAGAATCCCCATGAGCAGAGGAGCCTGGCAGGCTACACTCCACGGGGCCACAAAGAGTCGGATACAACCGAGCGACTAAGCACAGCACACAGGCAGCTCACAGATTCGCCAAAGGAGACAGGAAACTAGAACGTGATGCTACACAGTCAGGAGAAAAGAGGCTGGGGAAAGCTCAGTCAGGGAAACACTGCAGCACGTCACAGAAACTTTCTAGAGGGATACCATGGCAGCCACCTTCCAATATTCAACATTCATGATGTAAAGAGTCAGATGTCAGAACCCTCCAACAACCTCAAGGGAAGAACTGGATGTCCCACTTCACTTACCAGAAAATTTGATCTCCCCACAAGTGGCTGCCTCTTGTGAGTCATTTCCACATGCAAATCTGTGTGGAGAAATCTGATCTGTGGAAACTGGATCACTTGCCTACCTCCTAGCTGTGAGAAAGTTCGAGAAATACATTTCACAGCATTTTATCCTCTATCTATAGCAGAGGTTAGCAATTTTTTTTTCTTAAAGACTAGATAGTAGGGGATTTGATGGGGAAAGGATGACCTTGTCAACAAATGGTGCTGGAAAAAAGATATCAACATGCAGAAAATGAAGCTGGTCCCGTTAACTTCCATCATATAAAAAAGTTAATTAAAAATGGATAAAGCTTAAAACATAAGAACTAAAACTATAAAGCTCTTAGAAGGAAACATAAGGGAAAGTCTTCATACATTGCATTTGGCAATGCTTTTCTTGGATATGACATCAAAAGCACAAACAACAAAAGTAAAAATAAATGGACTGAACGTCATCAAAACTGGGAGTTTTTGTGCAAAAGGACATTGTGAGTAGAGTAAGGGGCAACCCACAGAAATACTAGAAAGCTTTATAAATCGCACGTCTCACAGGGGTTAATATCCAGAATATATAAAGAGTTCCCACAGCACAACACCAACAACCCAGTCACAAGTGGACAGAGGATATGAAGAGACATTTCTCCAGAGAAAATGTGTAAGTAAAAAAAAAAAAGAAAATATGTAAATAGCCAGTAGGCATATGAAGAGATGCTCAGCATCACTTAGCCATTGGGGAAACACAAATCAGAACCACAATGACAGATCACCTCATAGCTATTAGGATGGCTATTTCAAAAACCAAAAATAGAAAATAATAAGTGTTGGTGAGAATGTGGAGAAGTTAGAACCTTTGTAAACTGAAAGGAAAATGGTATGGCTGCTATGGAAAATGGTATGTCAGTTTCTCAAAAGGTTAGAAATAGCATTAATATAAGATCCAGAAATCCTACTTTTGGATACATACTTAACTGAATTAAAAGCAGGGGCTTGAATAGTTATTTGTATATCCATATCTATGGTAGTATTTACTCATGTGCAAAGGTTTGTTTTTTGTGACTTCTAATACTTTATTACTAATAAAGGTTGACTCAGATGCACTTTCTTAAGCTCAGATTTTGCTGTGGGATTTCCCAGGCAAGAATACTGGAGTAGGTAGCCATTCCCTTCTCTAGGGGATTTTCCTGACCCAGGGATTAAACCTGGGTCTCCTGCACTGCAGGCAGATTCTCTATCATCTGAGCCACCTGAGAAATCCCACAATGTGGATGAACCTCAAGAACTTTATTCTAAGCCACAAAGAATTAAAAAAAACAAACTAGAATTCCACTTATATGTGATATTATACTATTGTGAACTATAATAAAAATATATATTTGGTCTTCATCCTCATTTCTGGCACAGAGGTTCTAAAACCCTTGGAATTTCCTAAGTGATGAGAATTAGCAAAGTATCTTTTGTTATGTTAGTGAGGTTACTTTTTAAACACTTCTAAGGAGGGGATGATGGTTGCCAGGAGAACCGATCATGTAATTAGAGAGAGAGTCCTACCTCCTTGACCTCTGGGAAAAGAAGTGCTGGAGGCTGATTCAATTGCCAGTGGCTACAATCTGGTGTCTAGATTGGCTTTGCTGTGCAGTGGATGAACGAACCTGAGTTCATTTGGGGGACAGTAGGCTAAATTTGGCCTGTAGGCTGCATGTAGCTTGCCAACTACTGTTCTGTTGTAGGAAGATCAGCTCGCCAAGCACTCAAGTGAGTGCACAAACACCGTATCTGCCACAGTGGGTAACAGAATATCCTCCTACTAGTCAGTTATATTTATTTGCTCTTCTTGAAATGAAAGTTTCCCTGCATTTTAAACTTCAAGAATTTCTTCAACTTCTGTCCTTAACATGTCTCTATATTCTTACTGATGATTTTGTTTCCTTTCACCCCAGGCAGAATATTCTTTTAACACTCATCCCTGTGTCTTTTTCTCTTGATTCCATGTCTTCCATCTTTCTCCTAGATTCCTGCCCCTTTTACTCATCTCTTCCTCTCCACTGCCTTCTTTTTCTTAGCAACAACTCTGTCCTTTTTCCTTTAACAGAGAAGAACTTTCATTCAACCTTGCCTGTCCCTCAAGCTACTATTTCTCTTTTATTCTCTAACACTAATTTCTAAAAGCATAGCTTTTACCAGCATTACTAAGCTAAACTAAAAAGAGAAATATCTTTCCTTCATGTTTTAATTTACTGTGGTCTGATTTCCTGTGAACTAAAACATCCTTTTAAAGGTATTTCCTGACTAGGAATCCAACAGGCTCTGCTCAGTACTCCCCCATTTGAAGCTTCTGCTGCATTCAGCAGCACGTTCCATGCTCCCTTTCAAATCCATCCACATTTACTGGGCAAGCACCACCTGCCAGGCCCTGTGGTGGGTGCTAGGACACACTCTCTACCCTCTCTTATCTCTATTCCTGAGGTTCCCCTCGGGCCGTTCTATTCTTGCCTTCTCTATTCCTTTTCCAGGTAATTTAGTGACACCCTTGGTATTGACAAGTCCGTGGTGGCTCAGATGGTAAAGCGTCTGCCTGCAATGCAGGAGGCCCAGGCTCAATCCCTGGGTTGGGAAGATCCCCTGGAGAAGGAAATGGCACCCCACTCCAGTACCCTTGCCTGGAAAATCCCATGGACAGAGCAGCCTGATAGGCTATAGTCCACAGAGTCACAAAGAGTTGGACACGACTGAGTGACTTCACTTTTCTTTGGTATTGAGAACTTACTCTATACCAAGCCAGTTCTAAGTGTTTTACATGGATGAACTCATTTTATCCTTGAAACCATCCCATGAAACAGATGGGATATTAACACCTAAATACCTCCATTTTACAGATGAGAAAATCAATGTACAAACAGATAGTTCTATCACTAGTAGACTGCTGATAAGGGATTCAAAGCAGGCAGTCTGAATGTAGGACTTACTGTCTCTACCTTTGGCTGCTTCTCTCTCAGCTTCAAATATTCCCTCCATGCTGACTGCCAAACTCAGAGCTCCAGCTTTAGCATATCTCCTGGCTAGGTCATCTCCTAACATTCGTGGGGCCCTGACAAGAGAACAGAGAGAAGGCAATGGCAACCCACTCCAGTACTCTTGCCTGGAAAATCCCATGGACGGAGGAGCCTGGTAGGCTGCGGTCCATGGGGTCGCTAAGAGTCGGACATAACTGAGTGACTTCACTTTCACTTTTCACTTTCATGCATTGGAGAAGGAAATGGCAACCCACTCCAGGATTCTTGCCTGGAGAATCCCAGGGGCGGGGGAGCCTGGTGGGCTGCCATCTATGGGGTCGCACAGAGTCGGACACGACTGAAGTGACTTAGCAGCAGCAGCAGCACACATAAAATTATTTTCAATAAATATATCAGAACAAACAAAAAAGGGAAAAAAATGACAAAAATTGAGCATATTGTTCTTTAAAGTGTGTGTATAAATGATTGCCCTTATAACTCTTGGTTATTCCAATGTCATACATAAAAATTTTGAATGAAATAGGATTCCCCCATTAGGTGCTATATGCTCACTTTAAATAGGACCACTAACATCAGTATCTATGGGTTTTAATAAGACAAATGAGCTTGCTTACTCACTCTCCAGTCGTGGTCAGGTTGATGATCACACACCACTTGTAGGAAGCAAGGTATATGTTAAACTGTTTCTGTGCTTCGTTTTACTAATACTCAGAGTAGGGAAACTAGTCTCACAGGGGTATTTTGACAGAACAGAAGAAGATGTTTCAGAGTAATTTGAGCAGGCTTAGGTTTCTCATTTTTAAATTTTATACAAAACAGAGCAAAGTTCCTCCTCAGTTCTTCATCAATAGGCAGTTGGAATGGCTTATCCTCTGGAATCATAATGTAATTTAAATATCTTTCTATGAGAGATTTCAGATCCACAGATTTTCTGTTTAGTTCGGCTGACTTTTGTAGCAAAACTTTTGAAGGAAGCAGTATGCTGATTTACATTCTGGCACCAGTTCCTTAAGCAGGGTAACTAACCCAGAATGCTTTCCAGTCATTGCAGCTGTGGCATCAGAATATAATCCTACACAAAATCCTAACTCCAGACACATTTATGGACAATGTAATCCTTTATAGTTTTATACAGTTCACAGTTGTGTTTATTAGCCATGAAGTGAGAAAATAAAAGGACTATTTCTTCCTATCATGGTCATGTTTAAACCATACACATACTAAAAGAATGGCCAGATTAATAGCACTTGTGCATTCATCTAATTTCAATGAAAGATACTTTGCTAGTTTCATATTTTTCCTGTGAATTAGCTTTCCATATCATTAGTCAGTTCCTGAATACGTTAAACTATAATTTCACTGGGAAATGGCATTTGAGCTACCTCCTTTGCTACCATATCACCCAACATTTCTAAAGCAACATCTTTGGTAGCAATATCTTGCATTCATGTCTTGGCAGCTGTATATATGCCTGGTCTTAGCAACCCGAAATACAGCATAAAAGAAGCCCGCTAAGCTGCTTATATGTGAACTAGTTAACATCTGCCTTTGTCAGTTTTTAAATTCAATACTCTTTCAAATAATTCTCTTTTCACTTATTGCTTACATATGACATGCAAAAGTCACTTAAGTTTTGATGATTTCATTGCTTCATTAGTTGGTACATTTCTATGGATAATATGGTGTAGTTTTAGCACTTCATCATCAATTATGGCTGCAAGTTGAACTCAGTATATAAGGGCTCATACTTCTAAGCAAAACCAGTATGAATCATTTTGGTATTCATTCTTTCAGAATCACTTTTATTGTTATCATTTGGTTTACTACTACTAACATTTTGAAATATGTCTTTTCCTGAAAAAGAAGTCCTGTAAAACTTGTTTCCTAATCAGTAAATTAGAGTTAAAAAGTAAATGATAGAAAGTTTACTTCCATAGAATTACTGTTGTTAAAATAACCATACTACCCAAGGCAATCTCAGATTTAATGTAATCTTTATCAAATTACCCATGACATTTTCCACAGAACTAGAAAAAATAATCCTAAAATTTATATGGAACCATAAAAGACTCAGAATTGCCAAAGCAATCCTGAGGAAAAAGAACAAAGCAGGAGGCATAGGCCTCCCAGATGTCAGACACTAGTACAAAGCTACAGTAATCAAAACACTTGGTAGTGGCACAAAGACAGACATAGGGATCAATGGAACAGAAGAGAGAGAGACCAGAAATAAACCCACACACCTATGATCAATTAATCTTCTACAAAGGAGGCAAGAATATACAACGGGGAAAAGCCACTTCAGCAAGTGGTGCAGGGAAAGTTGGACAGCTGCATGTCAGTCAATGAAGTTAGAACATAC
The DNA here is from genome assembly GCF_033118175.1 of Dama dama. Lineage (NCBI taxonomy): Eukaryota > Metazoa > Chordata > Mammalia > Artiodactyla > Cervidae > Dama > Dama dama. Next base: position 59,883,676 of record NC_083683.1, on the reverse strand, counting down.
CCTCTCACCATAAACAAAAATAAACTCAAAATGGCTTAAAAACTTAAACATAAGACACGACACCATAAAACTCCTAGAAGAGATAATAGGCAAAACATTCTCTGACATGAATTCTACCAATGTTTTCCTAGGCCAGTCTCCCAAGGCAATAGAAATAGAAACAAAAATAAACTAATGGGACCTAATAAAACTTATAAGCTTTTGCACAGCAAAGGAAACATAAAAGACAAAACCAAAAACAAAAAGATTACTTATAGGATGGGAGGAAATATTTGTAAACAATGCAAGGCATAATTTCCAAAATATACAAACAGCTCATATGAAATACAATCCAATTGAAAAACGGCCATAAGACCTAAAAAGACATTTCTCCAAAAATGACATACAAATGGCCAATAGGCACATGAAAATAGGCTCAGCATCGCTAACTATTACAGAAATGCAAATTAAAACTACAATGAGGTGCCACCTTACCCAAGTCAGAATGGCCATCATTGAAAATAACAAATGCTGGAGAGGATATGGAGAAAAGAACACCCTCCTACACTGTTGGTAGAACATAAGTTGGTACAGCCACTGCTGAGAACAATAGGGAGGGTCCTCAGAAAACTAAAAACAGAACTACCATATGACCCAGCAATTCTACTCCTGGGCCAAATATCCAGACAAAACTCGAATCCAAAGAGATACATGCACCCCTACGTTCTCAGCAGCACTCTTCACAACAGCCAAGACACGGAAACAATCTAAATGTCCATCAACAGATAAATGGATAATGAAGATGTGGTACGTATATACAATGGACTACTACTCAGCCATAAAAAAGAACAAAATAATATGGATGGTGAAGGAAAGTTATATGGCTCAAAATAGCCTGGAGTTAAAACTCCCCTCAGGTCCCCCCCACCATTCTATGCAAAACAAAGAACACTCTCTCACCCGAAGGAAAAATGAACATTAAGGTTGATTACGCCCACCTCCCAGCCGGTCCAGCCTCTGGCCAATCTTCAAAATTCCTTGCCCCAGCCGTTTAAGAGATAACTACTCTGAACAAACTTGGAGAAGAACAGCCCCCCTTAAGACAGTAGCTTTCCACATACATGCCTGTATATACTTACTCTTTTCTTGAGTAAATACAGCAGCTCGCTAACCTGACTGCTGCCCTTTCTTGCCTCATTAAAGGTGATCTGTTCCTGTAAAGTGCCGCTCTTTTTCTGAACCTCACCTGCTCTAACTCCCTTACCTTACAGATGGACCTAGAGATAGTGATACTAAATGAAGTAAGTCTGAAAGAGAAAGACAAATACCACACGATATCACTTATGTGTGGAATCTAAAATATGACACAAATGAACCGATATATGAAATAGAAACCGATTCATGGTCATAGAGAACAGACCTGTGGTTGCCAAGGGCGAGGGGCTTGGAAAAGGGATGGAGTGGGACGTGAAGGTTAGCGGATATAAGCTGTTATATGTGGACTAGAAAACAATAAGTTCCTACTTTATAGCATAGGGAACTATTCAGTGTCCTGTGATAAACCATAATGGAAAAGAATCTTAAAGAAAATGTATATTTATGTATCACTGAATCACAATGCTTTACAGCAGAAATTAACACAGCATGGTGAATCAACTATAATTAAAGTTCACTTCCTTTTAGCTAGTGGGTCAAAATATACTTTTTAATTGTAAAATATTTTAATATACTTATTTTATATGAATATATATTATATGCATTTATATAAACATAAATCAAACAGCTGATTTAATTTAAATGAACATAATATAATATAAAAATAAATAAATATACACTTATATTTTATATAAACATAAATTATATAAATTATATATTTACATATATAATATATATAATAAATTATATAATATATATTAAATAAATATAAGTATTATATATATATTTAATTTTATTAATATATAAATATTAATATAAATATATTTAATATATAAATATATAAAATATATTTATATATAAATAAATATAAATACTTATAAATACTTTATTCACTTTTGGCTTATAGGTAACTAATCTTAAAACACCATATGTTGAAACTAGTGAATATAATAAAAAAGAAGAAGACTCACTGATGCAGAGAGTGAACTACTGGTTACCAATAAGGAAAGGGAAGAGTGGAGGGGGAGGGGAGTAAGAAATACAAGCTATTAGGTATAAAATAAGCTATAAAGATATACTGTACAACATGGGGAATATAACCAATATTTTATAATAACCATACATATAGTATAGTCTTTAAAAATTGTGAATCACTATATTGTACACCTGTAACTTATATGATATTGTACAATTCTACTTCAATAAATTTTTTTTTAAATATCATATGCTGAGAAGTGGTACTCCTGTCCATGATAGTCTGCAGTCTATACTGCCTGTGACTTACTCCTCAATTTCAAACACATCCTAACTGGTCTATACCCTGTTTAATGAGATGATGCAGAAATATCAGGTTGGTTTAGAAGTTTCTAAATGCTTCCTCTTCAGTTCTGTACTTAACCCAAATGACTTTGCGACAGTTTGTGGACTAACTAGTCCATGGACCATCCCGTGAATAGCACTGCTCTGAAACCTGGGCCCGAGACAGGCCCCCTCTTGCCTGGGTTTAAAGGGTGCACTACTCCTGAATTATGAGCTTGAATTTTTAGCTGCCTCCTGAATATATTTGTATGGATAATGACAATAGTAAAGTGTTATTAAGCTATCATTAAAACTACCTAGTACTGGGAACTTAGCATGTGCCAGGAATACAACAATAAGAGGTTTCTATATTTTCCGACCTTAAATTCTAGTGAGAGAAGTGAAAGTAAAGTCACTCAGTCATGTCCGACTCTTTGTGACCCCCATGGACTATAGCCCACCAGGCTCCTCCGTCCATGGGATTTTCCAGGCAAGAATACTGGAATGGGCTGCCATTTCCTTCTCCAGGAGATCTTCCCGGCCCAGGGATTGAACCCAGGTCTCCCGCACTGTAGGCAGACGCTTTACTGTCTGAGCCACACAAGAATGAGAATGGATATTTAATTCTCACATCCCTTTGAAAGGTTGTCTTACCTTCATTTTACAGATAAGGAAATTGAAGCTTATAGAGATTAGTTAATGTGTCTGAGGACTCAGAACTAGTAAGAGGTGCATCAGGGACACAAAACCAGGTCTTACTGGCTGAACCCATGGTGATTCAGACCTGCAGTGTCGCTTGCAGTAGCCTCTATGGCTCTAGTCTCTTACCCAGGAGTAAGTTTAGTCTCTTACCTAGACTTTACCCAGTTGGGTGTTTATTCCTAAAACATGAGTCACAGTAAACTATCTCCCTTCTTAGTTAACTTATACTTCATAACATGGATCATAATATCAAGATGAGCTCTCACCAAGTAGTCACTGTGATCTCGTAGCATTTTATATTTGGAAAGTTGACTATAAATGTCTTCTTTAAGAAAAAAACAACAACAAAAAAAGCATTTATTCTACAAATATCTATCTCAGAATTGTGCATAGTCTCTATTTGTAGGAAGTTGTGCAAATGTGGTACATAAGAAATAAAGTGATATAGAAGAACACCATCAGTACTTTTCCTGATGTGGTATGACCATACACGATAAAATTATACCAGTTTTGTTTCATCCTCATCAATTTTTATTCTGATTATAATTTTGTCTGATTGATTTAATTACTACTGAATGCAGCTTTAAATATTAAGCTCTAGTGATGATATAATGTAGCAGAGACTGGCTAGTTGTTCACTATGCTATTTCTATGTCCCTCCTGGGTCCAGCAGATGCTCTTTCAGGGAGTGGAGACCATGTGGCTAGGTTCTGGCCAATAGAAAGCAGACAGAAATCAGGAAGCCCACTTTTGGGTGTAGCCCGTAATACCTTTCCCCTGAGTTCTCCAGGTTATCTTCCTTCCCTCTTCTGCTGGACAGAACCCAGGGGAGTCAACAGAGGATATTGAATATAAGAAATTTGGGTCTTTGAATGACAGTGTGGCGGAGAAAACCCAACTCCTCCTCAACCGACACTGGACTGTGCTGTGACATATTTGCAAATTAAGCTCCGGATCATTTTGGGTAAATGTAGTAACGAATGTGTGGGCTCCCCTGATGGCTCAGAGGGTAAAAGAATACGACTGCAACGCGGGAAACCTGGGTTTGACCCCTGGGTTGGGACGATCCCCTGGAGGAGGGCCTGGCAACCCACTCCAGTATTCTTGCCTGGAGAATTCCAAGGACAGAGGAGCCTGATGGGCTACAGTCCATGGGGTTGCAGAGAGTTGGACACGACTGAGCGACTAAGCGCAGCACAGTAACTAATGTGCATAAATAAGTAGATGAATAAAATGAAAGGGTACATTAAATACCTAAAATGTGCGCTTTCTTTTTTTTTTTTTTGCACTTTCTAATGAACTCAGTCTGTGGTGAAAAAACAGAATGTTCTGTACTCTAAATAGTGATTTGGATTTTCTAATAACAGCCTAGAGGACTTTCCTGTTTGGATTTAGTCAGGCTCAGGTAACAGGGCTATAAATTTATGTGACTAAATATTTAGCATTGTTGACAAAACTGTGCTTCTGCTAATAGACAGTGCACCAGAATTAGACATTGCTTCTTCCTTACTCTTTGTCTCACGTGTACAGTTCCGCTAGATGATATGCCCAAGTTTAAGTGGCCTTGATTAGTGACCACTTCACTAGCATTTCAGTCATTTCTTTTATCTGTGGTTGCACTGTGTCCCCCAAATTATTTGGGTTTAGAGCATCTCCATAAATTGTATTTAATTTCACAGTTTCACCAATACAACTTTTTGTTTCACTATTTTCAGTCCTCTAAAACTTTTCTTTTTGACTTAGCATTTTGTTATTAGCATGATTTTATTTGTGACTAATAGAACAAATCTTAAGACAAGCAGAATTAAAGGAAATGACATTTATATCTTAGGAGAACCAAAGAAATGCATAGTTATCATTTTAGTGGAGTTATAGATTTCTGGTCATTGAGGGAAGAATTACATAAAGCTATGATTTAAACTCAGGAACAGACTCTACAACACCTGCTCTTTTTGAAAGTTATGGAATCATGTTATGAGCACTATTAATAGGGCTCAGACTTCAGGTGACCCTTAGGGTTAAGAAGAAGAGTCAGCTCAGTGATCTGGAAAGAAGCTTTCTTGGTGCAATAGGAAACCTCAGTGCCCTAGGGTAAAACACCACTGTGGTTTGGGCAGACATAATATTTCCTCACTGGAAAGACATATAATTAAATATTAAAAGTGATGAAGTAAATAAACCCCAATTATTTACACTTTTAAGTTTAGAACAATCTATGTATATTTAGGTACTACGTGGAGAATTTAAGAATTTGATATATTTAGGTATCTGGAAAATTGTGATTCCAATTTAGAAAAAGTTAATTGGCTTAATTGATTTAGGCCTCAGAGGGATAGTATAATTATACTTGGATTATAAGCAATAATTAGATAAGAAAAGAACTTAATTTTACCCATTTTTATAAATTTAATTTAGTAGAAATACAAGAATTATGTATGATAGGATAATGTTTGTTTGATAATCAGGTAAAGCAAAAAAAATTAAATGTATTAAGTTATTGATACAATTTTAAAAGCTTAAAAGATTATTTAAGTTGTATAAATGCTATGAAAAGTGATTACTGACCTCTTCTGTATTTGTAAATGCAATAATAAGATTTTTGAAACCTTAAGAAAGAACAAAGCTTTTTAGATTATAATTTAAAACAAAGGAAAACAGAACAGGCTTTGAACAATCTTTTTAGGGCATGAAAGTCACCTCTAGGAATATCATAAAACTCCTATGAACATTTTTCTTCTGTTTTTTTCTATCGTCCTGCAGTTGCCCTTGACACCAATACTTCCTTTTTCTTCTCGTATAAAAATACTATGCCCTTTTTAACTAAAGGAAAAGGTGATACTAAATAATAATTTGTAAAATATTTTGTAGATTGAAAATGAAAATTTGCTTTTTTTTGATAATCTCTCATGTGGTCATTTACTAGTATTACGGATGTTTGCCTATAACACATGCAGAAACCTCCCTCTCATGCCATAAAAGCAACGGCAGTAGTAATGACCCATGAAAATAACACTGAAACGGTATAGAATTCACTCTTCTGCATGAGTAAGGCAAAAGAACAATAAACATGTGGCTGAATGATTCCTTTTAATCCTTGGATTCCTAAAGTTGCTTTGTCCTTGAAATAATGGTCTTTAATCTCTTTTATATAAACGTTGCAAGTGACACAAGACGATCTTTCCTAATCCAAACATCCTTGACACTGAGATGTCCAATGTGGGGTTTCTGAGTCTACCTGGAGCAGAGAGACTCTAACAGGGCTCTGCAAGCCCTCAGTCTTCTGCAGATGCTCTGAGGGGACAGGCTGGGACTCCCTTCTTCAGCCAGAGTGGATTCACTTCTATTTCTTTTATAGACTGGAAGTTTGGTTAGATTTCATTTGGAGAGTGGCTTCCACAGCTTTGCAGGTTTTGAAAATCACTGGGCCACAGTGTGCTTTTTCTAGAAACAGTGGCAGCACTGTGTGAGTGAACACACATTATCCTAAAGATGGCAAGTCCCAGCAGGAAAAATAGAAATTACACAAGGAGATGGTTGTGGGACCATTGATCTGTTTTTCTAAAAGATAAAGAACTTCACAAACACTGGTTTGGGGAGATTCCTAGACCTTTAGCCAAACTGTGGGGGAACCCCCTTATTTACTTATTTCATTTAGAAATGGGATCATTTCTTATGCTTGTTTAATTAAAGACTCTCCCATGCTTTTATTCAGAAATCTCTCTCATTTTATTTGGCACCAAGGATGAGCTATACCACTGTGAACCTGCAGGTTAGCTGAGGTTACTAATGTGGCAGAACAAACAAACCCTTCTATGCCTTCTTTCCTAGAACTCAACTACTACTGAGGCTAAAGTAACAGAAGAGAGCTTTTAAAAATTTAACTCAAAACTGGGAGGGAGACAGAGACTCAGAGTAAAACTCTGACAAACTACTAGCAGGAGGTTTTGGTTTTGCTTGTGTGTGTGTGTGTGTGTGTGTGTTTATAGTGCTAAAGTTCTTGCTGGTTTTTAGATGCTTTATTTTGTGGCCCTGCAGTCAGACTATCATGGGGTCTCTGATGCTACCCTGCTCTACCCTCAAAGGCACGAAGGACCTTTCCCCCTGCCCTCTGTCCCATTTTATCCATTGGATCCTCTAATGGCTGAGAATGACCCACAACTCAAGCCAGTGGTTGGATATAAAAGGAGGCAAGACAGGGAATGAGATGTTAAAGATGACTAAGTGCAGGTGTTTAAGGGGGTAGAAGACATAAGGGGGAGGGTCACAGGGTAATAAGTGGTGATCTGAGTCACGTGACATGCCCAGGCCTCTAGGATCATGACCTTGTGGCTAAGGATTTCCAAAACCTCCTCCTCCTTAACTGGAACAAGGAAGGATCCTTTCAGCAAAGAACTGAGTGAACACTCTTCAGGATTCCAAGTGAGTAAAACTATTCTTAACACTCAAGTGGTATTTTGGGGAAAATTTGAACCATAATCTTAAGATCTGGCAGAAATGCAGGCATGATTCCCCTCTCTGGGCTCTTATTTCATTGTTAAAAAATCACAATGACATGGAAATTTAGGGACACCAAGAGTCCAGCTGAAAGGATTATGTGGTCTCTTACCTTCCTTTTGAAATTCAAGGCTAAGTAATATTCATGGCGGCCAGTCCCATCACTTCATGGCAAATAGACAGGGAAACAATGGAAACGGTGACAGACTTGATTTTCCTGGGCTCCAAAATCACTGCAGATGGTGACTGCAGCCATGAAATTAAAAGATGCTTGCTCCTTGGAAGAAAAGCTATGACAAACCTAGACAGCGTGTTAAAAAGCAAAGACATGACTTTGCAACATAGGTCCATCTAGTCAAAGCTATGGTTTTTCCAGTAGTCATGTAGGGATGTGAGAGTTGGACTATAAAGAAAGCTGAGTGCCAAAGAATTGATGCTTTTGAACTGTGGTGTTGGAGAAGACTCTTGAGAGTCCCTTGGACTGCAAGGAAATCCAACCAGTCCATCCTAAAGGAGACCAGTCCTGGGTGTTCATTGGAAGGACTGATGCTGAAGCTGAAGCTCTAATACTTTGGTCACCTGATGTGAAGAACTGACTCATTTGAAAAGACCCTGACACTGGGAAAGATTGAAGGCGGGAGGAGAAGAGGACGACAGAGGATGAGATGGTTGGATGGCATCACCAGCTCGATAGACATGAGTTTGAGCAAGCTCCGAGAGTTGGTGATGGACAGGGAAGCCTGACATGCTGCAGTCCATAGGGTCACACAGAGTTGGACACGACAGAGCAACTGAACTGAACTGAACTGACGTAACCAAGGAAACTGAGGCTTAGAAAGGCTGACTAACTTATACAAGGTCAAAGTGAGCGATAGAGCAAGCAGGTAAAGCTGTGTACATCTGAGGTCACTCCCTATGCTCAAATCACCTGGTATGATCATCTGCTTGGTATGTATATAGTAGGAAATCATGAGCTTTCTGGTATGATTATTTTTACCATCAGCCTGTTTATGAACTCTTATTTCCTTCCCTTTTCCTAAGCTAAGTGTCATGAGATATGAATCATAAATCATATGAAGAGCCAGGGAAAGGCAATATTCAGGGTTCAATTCCAGAATGTCTGCCCCTTCCACCATCATCAAAAAGTCTACAGACAATAAATGCTCTAGAGGGTGTGGAGAAAAGGAAACACTCTTGCACTGCTGGTGGGAATGTAAATTGATATGGTCACTATGGAAGATGGTATGGAGATTCCTTTAAAAACTAGGAATTAAAACCACCATATGACCCAACAATCCTACTCCTAGGCATATACTGTGAGGAGACCAAAATTGAAAAAGACACATGTATCCCATTGGTCATTGCAGCACTATCTGCAATAGCTAGGACACGGAAGCAACCTAGATGTCCGTTCGCAGATGAATGGATAAAGGAGTTGTGGTGCATATACACAGTGGAATATTACTCATAAAAAGGAATGCATTTGAGTCAGTTCTGGTGAGGTGGATGAACCTAGAATCTATTATACAGAGTGAAGTGAGTCAGAAAGAGAAAGATCAATATCGTATTCTAAGGCACATATACGGAATCTAGAAAAATGGTACTGAAGAGTTTATTTACAGGGCAGTAATGGAGAACAGACATAGAGAATGGACTATGGACATGGGGAGAGGGGAGAAGAGGTTGAGATGTGTGGAAAGAGTAACATGGAAACTTACATCACCATATGTAAAATAGTCAGCCAATGGGAATTTACTGTATAGCTCAGGAAACTCAAACAGGAGCTCTGTATCAACCTAGAGGGGTGGGATGGGGAGGGAGATGGGAGGGAGGTTCTAAAGGGAGGGGATGTATGTATACCTATGGCTGGTGTGCTGCGATTCATGGGGTCTCAAAGAGTCAGACACAACTGAGCAACTGAACTGAACTGAACTGAACTGATGGCTGATTCATGTTGAGGTCTGACAGAAATGGCAACATTCTGTAAAGCAATTATCCTTCAATAAAAAAAGTAAATTAAAAAAAAAAAAGCCTGCTCCTTCCAGATCCATGTCCCCCACGGTCAGCCTTGCTTGTTGTGTTTACATGCCTCCCTTCTAGCTTCCCAGACCCTGAAGAAAGCCTCTACTCACTCACTGGGCACCTGCGCAGAGCCTTGAGTGGGCGGGTGGCTGTTGTCAGGACACAGATCCATTGCTCAACATTCATTCCAAATGGGACTTCACTTCTGGCAAAGCCCATATGGCCCGACCATATGTATGGGTGTCTTGATAGTAAACATATTTTTAAAAACAAATATGTGAGCATTGTTTTCTTTCCTTAACTGTCTTATGTTACAGTCATAGCAGGTGGCATAATGGTGGCACCTAGTTAAAAAATAATGCTGTTGCCTTTTTTTTCTCTTTGAGGCTGTTATGTATTTGCTTTGATGGTGGCTTGCTAAGGAGGGTATTGCTGAAAAACAATGACCTTCAAGTCAGGGAGAGGTGGCTATAAATTCTAGCTTTATCATTCACTCATTCAAAAATATGTATGTAAGTGTTGGGATAAAGCAATGAATAAAACAAGGACCACTCCCCTCAAAGAGTATTTGAGGGGAATTAGATAGACTTTAAACAAGATAAATGAGAAAAAATACAGTAGGTTAGCTGGTGAGAAGTGCTAAGGAGACAAAGCAGGGGAGTGGGTAGAAAATGTTAAAACTAACTAGTAGGCGGCAGGTAGGGGAGGCATGGATTGGGAGTTTGGGATTAGCAAATGCAAACTATTGTATACATGTATAACCGAATCACTTTTCTGCACACCATAAACTAACACCACATTGTAAATCAGTTCTGTGTCAGTAAAGTAGTACTCTTAAAAAACTGTGTAGTCACAAATATTGTGTATTAATGCACGAGTATGGATTCTAGAAAGATGGTGCTGATGCATCTGTTTGCAGGGCAGCAGTGGAGACGCCGACATGGAGAACAGACTTGTGGACTCAGAGTGGGAGGGAGGGAGCGGGTCGGATTGAGAGAGTAGCTTGAAAACATCTACACTACCATATGTAAAGTAGAGAGCCAGTGGGAATTTTCTGTGTGACAAGGGGAGCTCAACCCAGTGCTCTGTGACAGCCTAGCACGGTGGGATGGGTGGGAGATGGGAGGGAGGATCGGGAGAGAGGGGACAAGTGTGTGCCTGTGGCTGATTCATGTTGCTGTGTGGCAGAAACCTCAACAATGTGGTAAAGCAATTATCTTCTAATTTATAAAAAAGTAACCATAAAAAAAAACCTGTCTAGTCAGGAAATGTGTAACTGAGAAAACATCATTTGAGACAGATTTGAAGGAGGTGAGACATTGGGTGTGTATGCATTAGTTCGTGTAATACTAGTAAAGTGAAATTGTGTCTGACTCTGAAATTCTCCAGGCCAGAATACTGGAGTGGGTAGCCGTTCCCTTCTCCAGGGTTCCCAACCCAGGGATCAAACCCAGGTCTCCCTCACTGCAGGAAGATTCTTTACCAGCTGAGCCATGAGGGAAGCCCAAGAATACTGGAGTGGGTAGCCTATCCCTTCTCCAGGGGATCTTCCTGACCCAGGAATAGAACCAGGGTCTCCTACATTGCAGGCAGATTCTTTACCAGCTGAGCCATGAGGGAAGCCCAAGAATACTGGAGTAGGTAGCCTATCCCTTCTCCAGGGGATCTTCCTGACCCAGGAATAGAACCAGGGTCTCCTACATTGCAGGTAGATTCTTTACCAGCTGAGCTACCAGGGAAGCCCAATATTAGTAAAAGTTACCTAAATGTCCACATACTTGATTTCCTCAGCTCTGAAATGGGAACAAAAGCTACCTTGTTGATTTGTTCTGAGGATCTGGCCTGGCCATTGACTAGGAGCATGACAACAGCTATTATTACTGTATCCATCATCATCACCATCACCAGCAGCAGCATAGTCATTATAAATAGCACTTGCTGGAACTAGAAATAAGTTATTTATACGTTTATTATCCCCAAATGACCCGGCTAAGGAAACTCGGATGATAGTTTACCTCTGGAGACTGAATGAAGTACTCTAGCATGGGAGAGGGTCCTGTGGGTTAAATATTTCTATCAGGCAGAGTCTTGGCTGGAAATAAAGGTCCCCTTCAGTTGGATAATTCAAGGGCAAGAGAGCCTGGGGAGCAGTGCATTGGGTCAGTCTCCCAGGGAATACAGCAGGTGGAGACAGCTGGTGGAGAGGACAGGAGGGATCACAGAACATAGTTTGGATAAGGCTGAAGGGCAAATTAATCCAAATTCCTAGGTTCCACTGGGAGCCTCGTCATCACCATCATTCTCTGTATTGAGAATAAGCAACTTGAGTTCTTTCCTTCATCACCTGTTCTTTTAATTGTTGTTCTCCTTTGGGTTCTCTTCTTACCACAGGCAAAGTCCAAGATTTGCTTGGGAGTTTTGAAAGAAAACTAGATCAAATAAAAAAATAAAACCCAGTTGAATGTAAAACCAGAGACAGAAAGACAACCCAGCCAATCTCTACCCAGGGTCAGGCACTGGAGACAAGGGTGAAACATTCAGCTTGTCACTCATCAACATGAAACAGGCCAGGCCAGAGGGGCCCTGATCAAGAGCATGGGAGTTTCGCTATTTAGTATTTTAAAAGATGTTTAAGCCATGATAGTAAGTAGAAGAGTCAGATATGAAACCATATACAGTGTTAGTCATAAAATATATGTATATGCATTGAAAGTGAAAGTGTAAGTCACTCAGTTGTGTCTGACTCTTTGCAAGCCCATGGCCTATACAGTCCACGGAATTCTCCAGGCCAGAATACTGGAGTGGGTAACCATTCCCTTCTCCAGGGGATCTTCCCAACCCAGGGATCGAACCCAGGTCTCCCTCACTGCAGGTGAATTCTTCACCAGCTGAGCCACAAGGGAAGCCCAAGAATACTGGAATGGGTAGCCTATCCCTTCTCCAGAGCACCTTCCTGACCGAGGAATTGAACCAGGGTCTCCTGCATTGCAGGCGGATTCTTTACCAGCTGAGCTATCAGGGAAGCCAATATGCATTGAAACGAGACTAAAAAGAAATAAACCATTTCCACTATTTGTGTCTGTAGATGATGATGATTTTTTTTCTAACCCCCTTTTGTATTTTTCTAGGTCTCCTCAATGAACATTTTTTTTTTTTTTTTAATTTAGAAAGACGGTAATGATGACCCTATATGCAAGGCAGCAAAAGAGACACAGATGTAAAGAAAAGACTTCTGGACTCTGTGGGAGAAGGCGAGGGTGGGATGACTTGAGAGAATAGCATTGAAAAATGTATATTACCTACCATACACAAAATAGATGACCAGTGCAAATTAGATGCATGAAGCAGGGCACCCAAAGCTGGTGCTCTGGGACAATGCAGGGGGATGGGGTGGGGAGGAAGGTGGGAGGAGGTTCAGGATGGGTGGACACAGGTGTACCTGTGGGTGATTCATGTCGATGTATGGCAAAAACCACAACATTGTAAGGAAATTATTCTCCGATTAAAATAAAACAAACAACAAATCAGTGGGTTATTTTTATTTATATATTTCTCTTTCTAGTAAAGAGAAAATTGTTTCCTATAATTCACATCTCTGCTTAAAGCTTCAATAATAGTTACAACCTTCATTTTTGGAAAATTTTCATCTCAGCTTATTAAAAATAAGAGAGACTCAACTGATTATTTTCCTTTTTTAAGATTATTATTTTGCAAATTATTTTTAAAAAGAGCATGCTAAGTAGTTTAAATAATATTTCCTCTATACTGATTTAATCTGTTTAGTGCTTATAACAGTAGTGTTAGTCACTCAGTTGTGTTGACTCTTTGTGGCCCCATGGATTGTAGCCCACCAGCCTCCTCTGCTCCTGGAATTCTCCAGGCAAGAATACTGGAGTGGGTTACCATTCCCTTCTCCATGTTAGTGCTTATATCTAACACAAAGGTATACTTCGGGAGCTTTAACTCATGGATTTCAAATTCATCCTCCCCAGCTACTAAAATTCTTAGACTGTAGATTTTTTATTTTACTATCTTACGATTTTCTATTGTAGATTTACAATAGATGATTGTAAGACATTAAATATAATTTAATTAATAATCATTTCCTTATACTGTGTTAACTACAGAGTGGATCTAGGGAGATCACTGTTTCAATTTTTTTTCTTTACTTCACACTAATTCTGTTCAGGTCAACAAGCTATTTCTGAGCACATGGCACTGTGCCTGGCACTAAGTTAGGCGTTGGGGATACAGAGAAGAAAACGACAAGCTGCCCGCTCTTAAAGAGAGGTAGCAATGAAGACGAATGTGCAAAGAGATGATTTCAGTCCCGCATGGTGAGTGCACATGGTGTTCACGACAGTATCTCTTAAGGGGAACTGTGCTCCCCTTCTAAGGGGACCACCTTCTTGCAAGTTGCCAAGAAGCTGCAAGTTGTCTTTGGTAGTGGAATGCAGAAGGTAGACAGCAAAGAATAAAACTATCTTAAAGAAATTCGGGTTTCATTTTGAAAAATGTGGAATGCTCTGGAGATGGGCTGTTTTGGTGCAGGCTGAACGATGGCAGGTGGTGAGCAGGAGTGCATAGGATGCAGGTGGAGCTGGTACTCAGGTGGGATGTACTGGGTTAGGTCAAAGGCAGATCACAGTGGGATCTGCTCTACTTGGCTGGGGCTTGTGCTGTACCAGTTACTAAGCATTTTGACTATCTTACTAAGTTACGAAGCATTTTGATTATCTTCCCTGCATGGAAGATTTATGTGTACCCTGAATAGCTATGTCAGGGGACAGATACTTTTTCATTGTTCTCTTAAAACTGTTTATGTTTAGGCACTGAGCATAAATTCTTATAATGGAATGATGTGATAATTTTTAATTTGGGGGCTTAGATTCGCAATACTCGATTGCATTAGAATAGTTCAGGAATTGACATCACACACTGCTCTATTTAAAACAGAAAACCACCAAGGACCTACTATACAGCACAGGGAACTCTGCTGAATACTCTGTAACAACCTAAATGGGAAAAGAATTGACAAATGAATATATATATATATATATATATATGTATAATGATCACTTTGCTGTACATCTGAAACTAACATAATATTGCTAATTAACTATAATGCAATATAAAATAAAAATTAAAAGAAATAAGTGACAAGGAAAAGAAGAAAAAGAATAGTTCAACGTGTTAGACCATCTTTTTACAAACAGTCTTCAGGAAAATTTTGGTAAATTTTACCTGGATGTATAACCCAATTTTAATCTTTTTGACATAATTAAATCATTATCCCTAAACCTATAAATTCTTTTAAAAAAACTTTAGTCTTTTATAATCATATGAAGTTTGGCCTAAGAAACCTCTCTTTATTGCTTATAATTAGAGCCCCTAAATATTTTAAAAGCTTCTTTGTCTGGTAAAATGGGAAGTGCAGATTCCAAACCTATGAAAACTTTGCCAAGCTGTCCAGCTGTCCCGGCCACTCTTCTAGAATCCTAAAAGCTGTCTGAGATCTGGAGGAGATCTGAAACAACTGGGGCTCAAAGTGCCGTGGAAATCACAGATTGGCCACACTTGACTCTGGTTTCATCCTGTCACAATTACTGTATACCATTCCTGTCAGCCGAAGGGTGAAGTCTCAGCTGACTTTACACAGACGCAAACCATAGTAATGACTTTTTCTGCCAATTCTCCATCCTAAGTTAATAAGTGAGAAATTTTAGGGCCCCTGGGGTAGTATTCTCTATTTAGGAGTGAAAATGGCTTTTTATCTGCCACCTCTGCCTTTCCTCCCCTGTCCCCATTCCCCTCTTCCTAGAACAAAGATTTAGACCACCAGGATTGCAGTACTAGTTACAATATCAACACTGATAAGAAACTTAATTAGCAGAAGGGAAAAATGCAGTAGTAAAGATGAGAGGAAAGCCTCCAAGCTTTGAAAATGCTTAGGTAATAGCTAATATTTGTAAAGCTGTCTACAGTTTACTCAGCTGCTTGACATGCATAACCACCTTATCTCATCCTTGCACCAGTCCTGACAGGTGGTTGCTGGTCTCATCTTTACAGGTAAGGTAAAATGGAGCAGTTAAATCCAGCCAGTGGCAGTCATCATCCCCTCAGACCCAACTCCCTTGATCAAGACACACTTTATGCAGAACCACAGCTGCCTCACAGACCGTGGGCACCAGTCCTGAGGAAGCCAACCCAGCTTTAGCCAAAGGAGAATGTCTGATCAGACAGGGCATGGAATGTAGAAAGTATGGTGCTGTGAAGAGGTGGGAGAATGTGCAGGCTGATGGGCTCTGAAAATGGTAACCATCACTGAAGTCTGTGTCCTGGTATCAGACACACAGCACATTCACCAACCAGTACCCTTACAAGGATTAAGGATGGTGATGCACTCTGAAGCCACTAGTACTATGGGAGCTTTATCAGACCTCAGTGGGAGCTGAGGCTGGCAGATTGGGGCCACCCCGACCAGTGCTCTGATTTGGGTACTGGCATTAGTGAAACCATACACTGGACCTTACACACTCAAGGCCCATAAAGTAGAAACAAAATGATATACTAAGAACAACCAACTCCCTTTTGTAGAGTCCCAGGGAAACCACAGATATGGAAACAGCTTGCTGACAGCCCCATGGACCGAGCTTTGCACAGACACAGGCACGTTGAGAGACTAGAACCACCACTGCAGGTCGAAAATCCACCCACGTAACCTACGGACCCTCCCCAAATTTGCACATGGGACTTAGGAGGAGGCAAGAAGAACAACTGTACCTCTGCAGAGAACTCTTGAAACTTACAAATTACTTTCCACCAATCACTTCCCAGCCCATCCCCCTCTTCTATGGTAAATATCCCACTCAACAGGTGATGGGGAGACAGATCTGACTATTGCTTCTTCCCTCCTTGTTTGGCCACCCTGCAATAAAGCTTTTTTCTCTCTCCACAAAACACCGTTGCCTTGGTATTTGGTCTTTCTGTTTCCCAGCAGGCAACGCGTTCACTTGCTTAGTTACATTAGGTAGAGGAAGCAGCTATAGCTGAACCACAATCTGGTACAGAGGAAACCTAGGAGACAAATAATCTGACAATGTCTTCTTGCCAAAGCCCAAAGAGAAGTCAGAGGTCAAAAGAACCTGGGTGAATCCATCTCTATAGCTCAGCTTTCCGGGGCAAAAAGCAGGCTGAGGTGAATGGAAAGTGGACGAAGTGCAGGCAGGAAAAATGGGGAATATCTAAGACAGAGGCAGTTTTAAGACTAATGTCATGTTATCCTGCCCTTGAAGACTCCATTTCCTGGTAGGGACTTGAAAGAGGCAAGTGAGACTTCAGGATTCTTCCTTGTTTTTTTCCTCACTAACTCTCACTTCCTATCTCAAACAGTTGACTACCTGAAAATTGCTAGATGCTTCAGGGGATTGAACATAAAGGTAAATGCAAATTGCTGGTAGTCCACTAGAAGAAATCCATGTTATGATGACAGTGTAGACTGGCATTCAACATTCACCCCACTTTCTTTCAAGCATGGCTTTTTATACTACAAAGCCTGAAAAGTTAAAGAAAAGCAAAAGAAAAACTGCATTTCCCAGATCCTATTGCAACTAGGTTCTGGATGTGACCTAGATTCAAGCACCCAAATGCTCTTGAGGGAAATTAAGAAAGCACAAATAAACTAGAATCTGTAGCATCTTCTCCGTGACCATGGTCATTGAGTTGTTGGTCTTGGGTGTTCAGAGATGGAGTCCCTGGCATCTATTCTGCTGGTGCAGCTTGCAGCCAAAATGGTGTGGTTCTAGGGCTGGGACAGCCCCCAGATCCTAGTGACTTCCTGATCACAGCGGCTTCCCAGTCATGGCAGTGGTGATGTAGTTCAAGAGTCAGTGGTTTTTTGATCACAGAGGAGGCAGCAGCAGATTTAGTGACTTGGCTCTGCTATGTGGTTCAATCTAAATTTTTTTTCTTTCATCCTCCTAACAATTTGGCAAGTCATTTAATATCCTGCGAAAGATTTCTTCCTGTTTAAACTACATTCTGTCTTTGCAATTAAACTTTGATTGCTACAGAAATAAATGAAAATGCAAAGTAGAAAGGGGTAAGCACTGCTACAGTACTATGCAAATCTTGAAAGAACTAGACATTAGGCTTATGTTATGGAGATATAGAGAAAATTTTCCCTCATGGAATCTGAGACCTCTTGACAAACTCATGGAATGAGTTTTCCTTTTCCAGAGAAGCAGATGAAATTAACAGACACTGTGACTATTGTCTATTATATTTAAGAAAGCACACAAGTCCGTGTATCTATTCCCAGAGATGGGCTCCATGTCTGTATGAAGAAAGAGAAATACTACATGTGCAAATCCCCTGGCAATAGCCCCCTTCAATTTTAGAAATCAGACTTGCTTGCTTTTTAAGTGTCTGTTAAAAATTTTTTAAAATGTTTATCAGAAACTTTAATAATGCTATTGAAATTAAATTTCTTCTCTGAGGGAAACAATAAAAGGAATCAGGGCATTTCACTGTTTACTTCTGTTACTGTTACCTATTGTTGTTGCATGGCAAAATACCCCCAAACTTAGTGACTAAAAATAATAATAATTTTATTGCATATCATGATTGTATTGGTCATACAGTTGAACTGGGTTCAGCTAGGTGATTTTTCTGTTCTAAATGACATTGATGGAGGTGACTTGGTAATATTTAGAGAGTAGAAAGATTGGTTTAAAGGGTACAAAATGGCACCTGGTAGGGTCAACTGGGAGGCTGAGCTGTCTACTTGAGCACCTATACTTGGCCTCAGAGTAGTCAAAATTCTTACCTACTAATGTAGGGTTCCAAGAGAAGTCATCCAGTGAACAAGGGAAAGCTGCATGACCTTAATCTAGCCTCAGAAATTACGCAGCAATACTTCTGTTGCTTTATTTGTCAAAGTAGTCACATATCCATCCATATTCAAAGAGTGGGGACTTAGATGCTACTTTTAGATAGGAGGAGTGTCAAAACATTCGAAGCAAGGCTTTGGAAATATCTCAATCCCCCTACATCACTCTGCTTTACCTGTGTCTCTAGGAAAATCCCCCATTGCCAAGTGAGCTGTGACTAGGGTGGTTTAACCACCTGAAGAATATCACCTTTATGTCAAGGATGAGAAGTAAAAAAGGTATGGGTACTCCTAACGTTGTGTTTAATAGGGAATTAAGAGTGAAGTTTTTTAGCTAGCTTGTTGTTGTCTTCCCATTTTCATTACATTAAGTGAGGAAAGAAGCTCAATTTTCACAGTCCTTAGGATGGCAGGTATCAAAGCATAAACTTGGGCACACAAGAGTAAAGTGTAGATACAGTGATGAGTTAAAAGTATGTTCCCAAGATCAAGACCAAAGCCCAGGTTCTATAACTGGGTCATAATATCAAAGCAGATTGAGTATCAGTATCTATTTCAGTCTGTATCACCTGCATAAGATGATTTTCATATCCTCCTGGGTAACTACATGGTCTCAGAACCCAATAAGGCTCAGCATGGTGTTGTGTACTTTGCTTCTGGGTCAGGACACAGAGTTGTTCAGCAAGCTGTTGATCCTCAATAGTTAGCACTGATGAACATACATTTGTTGAGCAGTTACTCTGTGCCAGGCACTGCTGGTTCCAGGGTAGATGTAGAGAATCAGATATTGTCTTTGCCCTGCAGGAGCTCAAGTCTAATGGAGGAGACAGATGAGCAAATAAATAACCACAATATCATGTGAAAAAAATCATATAATTTAATTCAGGGCTAAATGGATGAGGAGTATAGAGAAAGGAGTAATCAGTTTTAAAGTCTGACATAAAAGCTAACATTTCAGGTAAGTTTTTTTTAGGTAGAGAAGGTATAAAGAGCCTCTTGGATAGAAGAAACACCCTGTGAACTGTGTGGACTGTGTTATAATACATGTTATTTACAGGGAACGCCAAAGTATTGATGCTTTTGAATTGTGGTGCTGGAGAAGACTCTTGAGAATTTCTTGGACAGCAAGGAGATCTAACCAATCATTCCTAAAGGAAATCAGCCCTGAATATACATTGAGAGGACTGATGCTAAAAGCTAAAGCTCCAATACTTTGGCCACCTAATGGGAAGAGCCAACTCACTGGAAAAGACCGTGATGCTAGGAAAGATTGAGGACAGGAGGAGAAGAGGGCAACAGAGAATGAGATGGGTGTATGGCATCACCAACTCAATGGACATGAGTTTGAGTAAACTCCAGGAGATGGTGAGCGACAGGGAGCCTGGCATGCTGCAGTCCATGAGATCACAAAGAGTCGGACATAACTTAGGGGCTGAACAACAGCAGCAACGATTTACAGGGATTTATGGATAGTCCCATGAGATTGGAGTATAGACTCTAGGAATGGAGGAGGGAGTGAGACATAAAGCTGGAATGAAAATTCTGGCTGGATTGTCAAGGTCTTTGTATTTCAGGCTGAGGAGTTGGAAGTTTTACCCATAGAAAATAGTGAAGGATGCAAAAGGGTAGAAAATGTGGAGAGACACAAAAGTAATACTAGCTATTTTTAATTAGATAAGCCAAAATATGTCCCACTCCTTGGAGTTTTGTCATCTTTGATATTTTGGAAAATATCCATTGAAGCCAGGCTCCAAATGGAAATTTTAGACTTTCTCTTGTGTTTCTATTTCTTTTAAAGTTTAAAACTCTATATTGCTGCTGTGTTCCATCCATTTAAGGCAAGATTACCTACTAAAAATAATCTGAAAGGCAAAGAGCATGACTTAGCTAGTTTCTCTATCATGTCCCTCACTACAAAGCAAAGGCTAGATCAACAAACATACAAAATCCTTTTTGTTCCCTGCAGAAGAATTAAATGGTCAACTTTGTACTGATGGAATTTTTTTTCATACACGTGGTACAAGCCATCTCTCAGAGGCAAATTAGTTAAATCATGTCTTGAAACCACCCATACATATTTGTGCAGCCAGAAGTGAGAGGTGTGGGTGGCAGGGGATTGTAGGTGACTCAGTATGTCTGGCATCGTGGTCAGAAATTTCTCTCAGCTGATGGCAGAGGTAGTGCTGCCATAAGAGGTGCTACTTATGAACTGCCACCAAATCATTGTGTGTGCTGTTTGAGATCTGTTTTCAGGTTAATCAACCTGTTAAGATGATGCAGGTTTTTAAGTTTTTTCCAGTTCATTCAGCAGGGATGGCCTTCCAGACTTGTTCTGCTAGCGCCTTAGGTATCTGACTCCGGTTACTTGTAGCAAGTCTACCTAGGAGTTTAGATCTCCCAGGTATTGACATAAACCACTGGACATTTTAAAATTTTTAAGTAGCTCAATCACATGTGTAGCAAGACACCCAAGGTGTGTTAGTTGCTCAGTCATGTCCGATTCTTTCAGACCCCGTGGACTGTAGCCCATGAGTCTGCTGCATTACAGGCAGATTCTCTACTGTCTCTGGTGGCTCAGAATCCACCAGGGACAGTGGTGGATCCACCTGCAATGCAGGAAACCCAGGTTCAATCTCTGGGTCAAGAAGATCCCCTGGAAAAGGAAATGGCTACCCACTCCAGTATTCTTGCCTGGAGGATCCCATGGACAGAGGTACCTGGTGGGCTATAGTCCATGGGGTCGCAAAGAGTAAGACACAACTGAGTGACTAACACACATATGCAGTGTGGGCGAACACTAATTTTCCTCCCCTCACCCCCCTTTAAATGAAACTGCCACACAGATGGGCACTATTTTAATGACTATTGTGTCTTTCTAGCTGGGGCTGTATCCAGTTGCCTTGCACAGGTCTTCTTTGCCTGGGGAAGCTCTACCTGCTTGGCCCTTATTAGTAAGGAACACAGATATTACTGGGAGCAAATAGGCAAACGTATAAGGGCCAAGGAGATTCAAATCAGAGGGAGGGGGCACCAACCCTCTTTCCTTAATGTTACTATTATACCTCCAAGGGTTTAAACTGGTCCCATTTCAAGGCCATCAAGCCGGAGGGCACTCAGTCCTGAAGAGAGACCAGTGGAGAGGGCAGTCTGGTCTAGTGGTTGAGTTTTCCCCCAGGGCTTGGTTGTCATGGGAGAGTTCCACCTGTGGCTGAGGTTAGGGACTGTCCTTTCCCAGCCACTCTGTCACTGTTGGTGGCCTTGGGAAAATAACAGAGAGTGAGTGCAAGCTGAAAGAGCTATGTAACTAAAGAGCTATAATATGGAAGTTAGGCCCTCTTCTTCATTTTGCACTCACCTTCCTGCTTCCTTCAAAGAAAGTACTACCTATGCCTTTATCATCAAAGCGGAGGCTCTGAGCAGAGTGTTGGACTGCCTCTTTTTCTTGGGGGTGGGGCTTTATAGTTTATTTCTTTATCTACCTACTTACCTAACTACCTAAATACTAATGTTATTTCCTTATTTTTCAGCACTCTTACAAAGATCTTTATCATATGTGTTCTTAAACACTTCTCTACATGCATTATAGAATGTCCATCACACTGGACCACCTCTTTTTGTAGGAACCTCAGTAATAGCCACAGAAAAGGTGCAACTCCAGTGTGCAACCAAGCACATTCTCTATGAGGCAACAGGACAGGTATTAGATTGAATAACCCCCTGGAGCTTTTGGCTTATAAAGAAAAAACTCTACAAGGGAAGAAATCATTCTTGTATTGGGTGAGGCTTTGAGTTACTAATTTGAATAGTAAAAGAGGATATATTGTACAACACAGGGAATATAACCAATATTTTATAATAACTATAAATGGAATATAAGCTTTAAAAATTGTGAATCACTATACTGTACATGAGTAACTTATATAATATTGTACAGCAACTATGCACCAACTAAAAAGTTTTTTAAAGTAAAAAGAAAAAGTGTATACTCTTATTTTGCACTCTGATGGTGATGGCAAGATGCATCGGTTATAATATAAAACTACTTAAACCATAAGAAACATTGTAGGATTCAAATGAAAGGAAATGAGATTATTGGAACAAAGATTTTGAAACTCCACATTCTTAAGCACAGAGGTCTTAAGCATGGATTCTTCCTAAGATGTTGAACAGTTCAAATTCAGGAGTTGTATGGGTGATGTGTCCTGTAAAGAATGTATATTTTTTATATATGATCCTATACCTCTTAGACTAATCAGTAGATTTTCCCCATTGGTGGGCCAAGAGGAGACAGCTTTTAATAGGGTGATTTACCTCATATATACTTATCAACCTCATAGAGATCAAAGGGGCTAAATGGATTTCAAATATTTATTCATATGTTAAATCCAACTGACATGCTCAAATTCATTTCTTTCTCTTCATGTAAGTGAAAGGATAGCTAATAATAATAAACACTAGTTTTTATTTAGCACTTACTATATGTCAATCACTATGCTAAGGACTTTTCGTGGGCCATCTCACTTAGTTCTACTTTAGACTTTACTTTCTAGACATAAAAAATTATTCTCCCAGGGCATTCAGAGCTGGTGCACTGGGACGACCCTGAGGGATGGGATGGGGAGGGAGGTGGGAGGGGGGTTCAGGATGGGGGACACATGAACACCCATGGCTGATTCATGTCAATGTGAGGCAGAAACCACTACAATACTGTAAAGTAATTATCCTCCAATTAAAAATAAACTAATTTAAAATAAAAAAGAATGAAAAGGAACGCATTTGAGTCAGTTATAATGAGGCAGATGAACCTAGAACTTATTATACAGAGTGGAGTGAGTCAGAAAGAGAAAGATAAATGTCGTATTCTAACACATACATATGGAATCTAGAAAAATGGTACTGAAGAATTTATTTACAGGGCAACAGTGGAGAAACAGACATAGAGAATAGACTTCTGGACATGGGGAGAGGGGAGGAGAGGGTGAGATGTATGGAAAGAGTAACATGGAAACTTACATTACCATATGTAACATAGATAGCCAATGGGAATTTGCTGTCTGGCTCAGGACAGAGGCTCTGTATCAACCTAGAGGGGTGGGATGGGGAGGGAGATGGGAGGGAGGTTGAAAAGGGAGGGGATACATGTATACCTATGGCTGCTTCATGTTGAGGTTTGACAGAAAACAACAAAATTCTGTAAAGCAATTATCCTTCAATAAAAAATAAATAAATTAAAAAAAAAGTTAGTCTTCTAATAGATCAATTGTCACTGATATTTTTTTAAGTGAAACAATTATTTAAAAAATCCATAAGTCTCCTGAATTACAGAAAGGTCTTTACAAATGCAATAAGATATTAACATGGAACTATTCCAGACTCATTTTTGGCTGAGGTCCCAAGATTATGGGCACCAAATACTCCTCCATTTTGAACTGAGAATGCAGCCTAGCTATGCAGGACTCACAAAGGAACTGCGCTGGAATTGGCTATAAAAATGTTGATGTGGCCAGAAATCTGGAGATTAGAAGATTCTTTCAGAAAGAGGATTTAAGTGTGAGTCCCACAGCCCCCACTCTCCTCTCACTGGAAGGTGTTGAGAGAGGAGGGCTTCAAGGAGAGACTGATGTTTGCAGTGCATAACAGACCAGGTCTGTTTCCCACCTAAGGGATGTTGAGGGCAATAGTCTCACCCAAGCGGAATCTGGAAGTAGAATAGGGGCTATGGTGTAAGTACTGACTGTATTCCTAGGACAGAGGGTCCTAATGGGCCAGGAGGAAGAGCCAGAGGGCTGCTATCTTAGATTCTGCCATGAGGAGACACTGCTTAGCAGAGAGATGCTCAAAATATACAGCCCATGGCCACAGGCTGAGCGAGGAGTGCTATCTAGGCAGCTGCAAGTACCCGTAGTGAGAAGCCACAGGTGAGAGATCTCTTGTGATGAGGGGCAGCTGGGTCTCCGAAGAGCCCATGAAGAAACTCACAAGAGAGCTGCTTTAAATACTGTTCAAGGCTGAAGAAAGTCAAGTGCCATTCAGGTAAAATCTTTCCTGCCCCCACCCACTGTTTCCCTCCTGATAGAGCTGACTAATGGGCAGGGTGGAGTCAGAGGGTAAGGAGAAAGGATACTGACCAGCCCCCTTTCCACAGACACTTCCCACCTACTGCAGGCCTAGATGGGGGAGTGGAGAGCCTTTAACTTTGATTGATGTTTGGAAGGTTTTGTTTCTTGACTGGCTTTAAGCACAATGACCTAGTATGGTAATATTAAATGACCAAACAGAGGCTGTTTTTGATGGAAATGAAGACTTCTATTACTTCAGAATAACCAGAAAAGTTATACATCCTGTCCTAGATTTTATCCAAAGGGTAAGGAAGAGGCAACCCAAAGAGCAGGTTTGCAGGAGCACTAATAAATAATCTTTAAAGTTGGTTTGTTAGAATGTGTCTCCTTTTTTATTCAATAGTTAGACACAAATACATATTTACAACTAAAGCCTATGATAATTTGCTTCTTTCGGGTTGCAAGGAAGAGGCCTGCTGAGATAGCCTTAGGTCACGAGGACTTATTGTAACAATACACAGAGAATTAAGGAAGCCTGTGGAACTATCTGAGCAGGCAATTAGTCCTTCAGAATGCCAACATTAGAATGTAGAAGAGGCTTAAGGAATTGGGAACAGTGGCTTCTAATTGTTTGGGACACAGTGGTAGTTCCAGATATCTCAGGCAGCGTGTCTCACTTTAGGACTGACTGGCCTGCCTAGCTTCTCTGTGGGCATCTTGCATCTGACCATTCAATACGCAGCACCCCACTGGGCCTTGTTTCATAGGCACCTGACCTAACCTCCCTTGCTCAAGAACTAACTGGTGGTCCAAACATTTGGGACTCGAGAATTCTGTGGTGCAGGCATGACAAATACATGGAGACAGAACTGCTTATAAGTCGCTACATGTGATGAGGTCTGTGGGCACAGTGGGTTTCATGGACTATCTGATGGAATTTTTCACCAAACACCTTCTCTCCTTAACCAAATTCCCACAAACAATAGTTGGATAGCAATCAATGATTCTTTTGGACACTTTTATTGTTTCTTTTAAATGTTCTGTGTGCCACCATTTCTGTGCACCAATTTTTATCAATATTTATTGAGCATCAACTATATGCAAGTCATTATCACTCCAGAATCTTTATCTTTGATATTTCTTTGTTCTTTCTCTTCACCTTTCATTTTTATAAGGTCCTGTAGATAAAACTGGATCTACAGATGCCTTCAATTTGCCTGGTCACATAATTCCAAATATCTTGCGCTCTGGTCCATTCAGGGCTGGAATATGGCTCTAAAATGAATCTCTTTTCTACAATATTTCCTGGATCTCTTCTGCTGTAGAACTCTTTATGAGCCTTTATCTTTGATTTGTCATGTAAAGTTTTTTATAGGAAGGCTATACTTTTGTTCTAATTCTCATTAGTCACCCTTAGAACCTGACTTAAAAATTTTTTTTATTTTATTGCTTGATGGTTGAATTCTTTCGAGGTTCAAAATTAGCTTCTTTCATTTTAGCTGTTTTCGTTTACTCTGGCATCTGTAGATTCAGACAGAATCTGACATCTTAAGATTCAGAATAATTGTGAGTTTTTCTTACTGAAAAGATCCTTCAAATACTTCAAGATAATAATTTCCAAATTCTGGTTTAAAAGCATACCTAGTGAACTACCTTCAATTTTTTACATGTAGGGAAATTACATGTAAGCAATTGACAAAGATATCCAATTCTTTTCAACAAATATTTGCAGAAAGCCTTGCTTGTGTCAAATTTCTATCCTGTCCTAGGATTATGTGATTATAACCATGTCATTCCCTTTTCAAAAACTTTCAGTGATGAGCCAATATCTAAACAATTAAAACATTCCAACTGGATATCCAGTTGAGTTCAGTTGCTCAGTCATGTCCGACTCTTTGTGACCCCATGCAGCCCATGGGAGCATGCCAGGCCTCCCTGTCCATCAGCAACTCCCAGAGTTTACTCAAACTCATGTCCATTGAGTCAGTGATGCCATCCAACCATCTCATCCTCTATCATCCCCTGCTCCTCCCACCTTCAATCTTTCCCAGCATCAGGGTCTTTTCAAATGATTCAGTTCTTTGCATCAGGTGGCCAAGGTATTGGAGTTTCAGCTCCAGCATCAGTCCTTCCAATGAATAGTTAGGACTGATTTCCTTAGGATGGATTGATTGGATCTCCTTGCAGTCCAAGGGATTCTCAAGAGTCTTCTCCAACACCACAGTTCAAAAGCATCAGTTCTTCGGTGCTCAGCTTTCTTCACTGTCCAACTCTCACATCCATACATGACTACTGGAAAAATGATAGCTTTGACTAGATGGACATTTGTTGGCAAAGCAATGTCTCTGTTTTTTAATATGCTCTCTAGGTTGGTCATAACTTTTCTTCCAAGGAGTAAGCATCTTTTAATTTCATGGCTTCAGTCACCATCTGCATTGATTTTGGAGCCCCCAAAAATAAAGTCTGTCACTGTTTCCACTATTTCCCCATCTATTTCCCATGAAGTGACGGGACCAGATGCCATGACCTTAGTTTTCTGAATGTTGAGTTTTAAGCCAACTTCTTTTTTTTTTGGTGAGAACATTTGAGTTCTCCTCTCTTAGCAACCTTTATATAATATTGTTATAATATATATAATATATTGTTAACTATAGTTACCATGATACTCATTAGATCTCCAAAACTCTGACTGGTGGAAACTGGGACTGCACCCAGGGTCACATGACAGGCCTGGCTGCTAGGTATGCTGGGAAACTGACGTGTGGTTTCCATCTTGGGACCGTGAAACTCACAATGAGGGAAATGTCCTTGTAGTTAGGGGGTACACAAAGACAGTCAGAGAATGCAAAATGTCCAGGGTAGCTTCTCCCAGAGCCTGAACACTGGCCAACCAGCCTCAGAGGGTCCTCCCCCCAACCCTCATCACACAGAGTCCCCTCCTCGGCCCAACCAGACTGGTGCCGTCTGTACTCTGACACACCAGGCCCATCCCCACCTCAGAGTCTGAAACATTCTCCTTCCACTTCTTCACCCAGGCCTCAACCTAAATACCACCCCCTAAGGTGGCACTTGCCAACCCCAGTCTTTCCACCACTGCCAAACCCAAGACTCTAAGCCCTGAAAACACTGCAGAGATGATTCACCACGGCCCTTACCCCATCTAAACACAAGATTATAAACATCTTTCCAGGTTCAGCAAAGCAACTATTTACTTACTCATACACTGTGACTCCAGTTTATCCCAGCCATGAGTGCTCAAAGGCATCTTCCAAACAGACCTGGGACTCCTTCCCAAAGGAATGTTCTAGGGTACAAATGATCCACTTTGCTGAATATGTCTGTGATAAACGAGTCACTGTGCAGGCTGTGTGTGTAGCACCTTTGAACAGTCTTTCTCTCACTCCTCGGAGTCCTCTTGGACCCCAGCATTTTAAAAAGCATCAGGTGTTGACAGTATAGCACTGAACTTTCACATGGATGGCATTCTTAAAGGACCTGACCCTAGACCAGCTTGGATGCTGGAGGCGATACAGATGACAGGAGTGGGGAGAACACCCCAGGACTGAGATGTCTGTCTCTCGCTCCAGTTAGACATCTTCTGGATGAACTCTGAGGAGAGTGAAGAAAGTGCTATTTCACATTTTTGCAGTGAGTCATTTCCCCACACTCAAAAACTGGGCCTAGCTCTTCAGGGAAGGAAGACTGAAATGAGCCCAGCTGAACGGGTGGGCTTCTCAGCTGCAGCATGCTATCTGAGTGTCTGTGGTGATTACGGGCTGGGCACGTGGGAGGCAGCACCACAGCCTCCCTCAGGAATAGTAGAGCCACACTCTAAAGTCTCCTGGGTAAACTGGCCGTGCTCTAGTTAGTCTGTCCCTACTAAGGGACCTGTGTTTCTGGCAGAACATGTGCAGTGGGCATGGAGGCCCTCCTCCCTCTGTGTGAGACGAGTAGGCTGGATGTGAAGAGCATGGAGAGTGGGACCCGGGGAGCGGCGAGTACCTGGGGTGGTGCCCACAGCAAGGGTCCCCCCAGTGCTCCCTGCATTTATCCATTCCACTGCTCGCTCCATCACTAGGGACATTTAAGTGAGCCATGGGAAACTTGAGAGGGGTGAGCTTCAAAGCACAAAAGAAAAATCTCAGCTCCCAAAAGTAAGGCTTGCTTTTTTTTCTGCCTGTGAGTTTCATATTGATTGGTTGATCAACTGAATTAAGTTAGGTAAAGTGGGAATCATGACAAAAATAAGACACAGAGCTTTTGAAAATATTATTTCAACATAAAGCATTTAACTGTACAATTGTTTGCTAATACTTTGAACATAGACTTAACAACTGAGGTTCACTTACTTTCCATTACATCTACCACAACCGTAGTATAGTTCTTAGGAGTTATAGTTTTAGTGGTTTTGGATGGTTGTCTTTAGTTTGTTTTTTTAAAAAAAAACCCTAACTAAACCTACAGTCAATTTCAGTACAAAATCCTTCAGGGTTTTTACCAAGCTGTCTACAGTTGCTTCAATGACACCTGTTTAAAAAGAAATTTTTTTTTTTTTTGGCATCTCTAATACATGAACCTCACACTTTCAAGTTTCATAGCAAAAACAACCCTATTTTGCCCTCTTATATCATTGACTTATGATGATTTATTAAAGCAGCAAAATTCAATAACAAGTACAAACAGCATGAGCAGGTTTGGGCATAGACATGCTGATCCCCAGTCAACCAGCACCCCACCTCCAGCAGAGCAGACACGGCTGGGACAAGAGAGAGGCCAGCCCAACACGTGGTCAGCACATGTGGAGAAAACAAGAAGTCAATGTGGAGAGTTCACTATGAGGATATTGATCAAGGATCCATCTTCTAAGTTATGACATGGTGCACAGTGGGGTCCTGGCTCACACTTATCTAGGCATTAGATCCAGATATATACACTCAGTAACAGAGATGGGGGGAGGGAAGGGGGGGAGGGAGAACTATTTAAATTATTTGCATAAATTCTGTTATCTACTGTAACAACTAGTAGCAGTTATGTCAATGCTCTACTCAGATCCTTTTGGATCCCTTTAATGGGTTCTGTATACCTCTAGCTGGGTTTCTGCATATCTTTACTTCTAAAAGGCCTGTACATCACTTTGAGAACTGCCTTGCCCACACAGAGTAAACTGGCCATCTGTCTAGGAGTTTATGTCCGCCTGGGTGACCAACAGATGACTGATACGGGCTTATGAAGGACCACCTACTGGCCTCCAGATGGGACAAAACCTGAAGCATAAATTACACTCTCGAGCTGCTTTCCTGCAGGGTCAGGCAGGACTTACCTGAAATTGTACCTTTGCTTAGATTCCTCTCCTCCTGGTCGTGCTTCTCTTACACACCTCATGGCCTCTTTATACAGATACTTTCTCAGTATATCACTTGTACATGAATTCTCATCTCAGAGTCTACTTCTGGGGAAACGGAACTAAAAACTGTGCTATGTGGAAGACAATAGAAGACTAAACAAGATTTAATCATTGGTCACAAAGATAAAAATCACATGGATAGTCTCATCTCTGGGGAGTTTGGTTTCCTAGGATCTTCTTTTTGGGTCACAGTCAGAAGCATCCAAATTTCAAAATGCATGGTCTATATAACTGTACATGTGAGGACTAAGGTTTTTTTGAGTCTGATCTTAACATAATGTTACACTTGTTCTCACCTGCTGGCTTATTTTTTTCTCTTTTGTTTTTATTTTTTAAATTATAAAAGTATGATAACATATTTACAAGAGACTTAGAAAATACAGAACAAAATTACATATAGTTCTACTATATATTACAATTATTTTTAAGTAGCTGAATTAAGATTTTAGTTGTAGTTTCAATATCAAACACTTAAAAATTAATAGAATGAATATACAGAAAAGTAGAAGAATATAGTAGACTGAAAAGCACTAAGAACCAGTTCATTATAATTAAGATTTATACGATTTTCACACAACAGTAGGATACAAATTCACTTTCCCCTTGCTATAAACTAGGAGACACTGGAACAAATCCAGGGACATAAAACAAGGTACAAAAATTTCATGGTCTAAAGGTATTGAAGTCCTACAGTCTGTTCTCTTATCACTATGAAATTATGTTAGAAATAAATATCAAAAGATATTTGAAAATAACCCACATATTTTCAAGTGCCATGTGACATTTACAAAGAGAGATTTTCACTTAGCCATTGAAAGCCTCAATAAAGTTAGAAGATCGAGGAAACAGAGGCTGATTACAGAGAAAAAGCATTTAAATGAGAAATTAATATCAAAATGAGAAATTAATATCAAATATAATTTTAAAATGCTTTGTATTTGGAAATTAAATGTCCACTTTTAAATGATGTGTGCACCCAAGAAGCCATATCAAGGAAAATTAGAAAGTATTTGTAACAGAATAAACAGAGAATTTACCAGAATATGTTGCATGCAACTGAAGCTACTCAGTACAACTAAATTCAATGTGGAATCTTAAATGAGGTATGGAAACAAATAATGGACACTAACCTGCCAGCTTATTGATCATCTAAATCCTCAGGTATGAAAGGTGTTTGAGAATGCCTTCTACCATGGAGAGTAACCATCACTTGTTTATTGAGTAGCATTGGATTCTATTTGCTTTTCTCAAAGTAAAGAAGTTTACCACTGGAGCAAAGGAAGTGTTTGAGGAGCAAAATATGTATGGAAAACATGAAAGAGAATTGGCCTTCATTTCCTGTTTGCCAGCTTCCATGTTCAGAGACAGAGAGACTAATATTGCCCGCTCATAAAGAAATGGAAAGGGGACAGGGAGGGCGACACTCAGACATTACAGTGCTCTTTCTGAGGGGTCCCTCTTATGTGATCCTTCGGCACTTAACACTTACAAAATTGCTGTTGTAAGTACCCACTTTCCTCCCTTAGACTGTGAGACTTCTGAGGGCAAAAATGTGTATGTTTATTCATGGCTATATTCCCAGAACTTGGCACTAAGCAGATGCTCAATAAATATATGCTGACTATAAATGGGAATATAGTGGCTTCCCTGATGGCTCAGATGGTAAAGAATCTGCCTGCAATGTGGGAGACCCAGGTTCAATCCCTAGGCAGGGAAGACCCCCTGGAGAAGGGCATGGCAACCCACCCCAGTATTCTTGGCTGGAGAATCCCATGGACAGAGGAGCCTGGCGGGCTAGAGTCCATGGGGTCGCAAAGAGCTGGACATGACTAAATGACTAACATAGACATACATGCGAGCCCTGTGAATATGAAGTTAGGTCTCTGGAGGGTGATTATGGCAGTTCACACTCCTTGGAGCTAAATACAGATTAAAGGATTCTGGAGTTTAGGCTGTTCTGGCGTTTGGAACAATGGTCACATACCAGAGAAGCAGAGTGCTCCAGCTCACTCTTTCTTGTGCTGTTCTCACCTGTTCTTCCAGACAAATGTGGGTAAGAAGCCTCAGGGAGAACCCGAGGGAGATATAATTTCTTCAGACCTGGGAAATCTGGGGGAAAACTCATTACTCAGTCTTAGAATGTCTTAGTTTAAAACAGACAAATAAACAAACAAAAAACATGGTCTGAAAACTACAAGATTTGGAATGGTAGGCTAGTTTAGCAGTCTTGTTTTAATAGAGATTAGCCTCTAGTCAGGAGAAAGAGAGAGTTCTAGTGAGTTGTCTCTTCCATTGATTTATCTTTACTCTCCAACTGCCTATAAATTAATTGTATCAAATGTCACTTGAGGACTTCTCAGGTACTCTAGTGGTTAAGACTCTGGACTTCCATTGCAGGGGTGAGGGTTCGATCCTTGGTCAGGGAAGTTCCATATGCCATGCAGTGTGACAAAAAAAAAAAAGTCACTTGAGTTAGATGCCTCTGAGGGTAAGATTTTCTTCTCTCTGTGGTCGTGACCACGTTTGTGATTCAACCACATTGTTGTGGGATATTCCAGTAGGATCTGTTTCTCTGGTACCCAAAAAGGGTTCACAGAACCCTGGTGGGGGTTGTCAAAATATATAACAATTTTCCATCAGGGTCAAGTATTTGGAAAATGATGCCAAGAGCAAAAGATGGAAATTAGAGATGTCTGTTTTCATTTACTTTTCAAGCTAATGATCTGTGAAAGGTTTGTGAAAACTGTTTACTACTTTTAATATTCTGCCTTGCTCCATCTCATACCTTGGAAGTTTAAGCAATCTCTGGCTGATGCAGAGTAATTAGAAGCAGTCTGTTTCCTCCCCTGCCCAGTTTCCCAGATGTTGGACAGTGGAATGTTGGAAGAATGGAATGTTGGCTAAAATGAAGATTGGGCAATATTTTACGTTTTAATTTATTGCAAAAGAATTGATACATTATTTAGCAGGTTCTGTAAATGAATCCTATTCTTTGATTTCACTTCCAAATGCCTTGAACAGAGACACAAAATTTAAATCATTTTGTGCTTCTTAGAACTGGTGCTCACCAGACTTCCTCAATATGCTTATTATTTGCCCAATAACATATACAGGAAGGCCTGTATTCCTAAGTCAAATTTTGGAGACAAGTCTGCTTTTAGATTTAGGTTTAGTTTTTTAGTTTGTTTACATTTGGCACCAAAACCACAAAAAATTTACATGAGCCAATGCTCAAAAAACACTGCCATAAGCATGTCACTAGAAGCTGCTTTTGGCCCTAGATTGCCAAGAGGAAAGAAGCCAAACATAGATTTCCTGTTGAGGTCCTTGAGCAATATTATTAATAGTTTCTGCCAAATGCACATTTTGGGGATTAACTTTTTTTAAAAATAGCCATTAGCTAAGAATGTTGGGTGTGTTTTAAAACAACTCTAAATATAACAAAATTATCAGTGAGCTTATCTGTTACCACAGTTCATCAGTCCTTGATCCAATAAATATTTATTGAGCACCTATATTCTGCCAGGAACTACATGCTGATTTAAGACAAATTTAAAATAAATCTGAGTTTACTGTTACATTCTAAACAGTAAATATTGCAGAAAGATAAACAAACACTACACTTCAAGATAGTCACCTCTTTGTATTTTTATTCTAATAGTTCTCAAGTTGCCTAGTTCTGTTAGGAAAAAAAATATGCCTAATTAAGAATTATGAAAAATCAAAAAAGAAAAAAAGAAATTATGAAAATTCAAGGCTTTAATTTTTAATATTTATATTCTTAAATTTTCTTCCTTAATAATCAATTAAACAGACGAAAGATGAAAACAAAAAAGTAAGAAGTTCTGATAACATACCAGTTTCTGCATTATACACACATTCGACAGGAAACTTGCCTCAAAAGGATACTTTCTGACAGGAATATAGCAAAAATACTATAAAGCAATCAAGTAGATTTACGGGTGCTGGCCATTTAGGAACTGTGAGTATTTTATATTCTCAAAAGTATGCATGAGACACTCAAGCAGGCATTTCATTTTTGGATAAGGACTTAATGTCCCTAAAAACATACATGGGTTCTTATTCCCCCTTATTCCCTCTGTGTTGTAATTCAGAGTCTATGGTGCAATGAATACAAGTTTTTTTTCCCCTCTAAAATATCTATTAAGCAGACTTCCCTGGAGGTCCAATGACTAAGACTCCACGCTCCCAATGCAGGGGGCCCAGGTTCGATCCCTGATCAGGGAAATAGATCCCACATGCCACAGCTAAGACCCAGTACAGCCAAATAAATATATGTATTTTTAAAATAAACTATTAAACATCACAAACATGCATTGTTGTCATCTTATTCAGGAATACTCAGTTAACCCAATCTTTCATTTTCATCTTGTTTTTAAGACAGTCGGGTGAAGTCATTTAAATTAGGTGTAAAGTAAGAATTTATACAAAAATACTTAAATTTGCCCACCAACTATTGAGCAGCTCTCTATTAAAGCAGTGTTTGGTGCTTCGTTTTATAAAGGTGAATAGGACATTGATTCAGCTTTCCAGGAACTTGCTGTCCAGCGGGGCCAACAGACTCAGACAAGTACCATACAAGGTACTAAGCAAGTCTGCACGGGAGAGAGACAATCTCCTATGCCTGGGCTAGGGGAAGGAAGGGTGGTTAACACACAGGAGGGAACTTCTGCTTCTGGGAAGGTGAGTAAGTCTCAGTAAGACAGATTAGGTGAAAGGGAGATGAAGAAGAAAGTCAAGAAGTCATCATAGAAAATAGAGATGTGTTTATATAAAATTACCTTATAAAGGGGGCTTCCCAGGTGGCGCTAGTGGTAGGAAATAATGAACAGAACTAATAAGAGACTTTTATATCTAGAAAAATGTTTTGATGCAAGTAATGCTAAAAAAATTATTGTTAGCAGTATTTTAGACAAATATTTATTTTAAAGTTACTAAAAAAAGATCTTTTAGAGAGTAATCAAGTAACAGCCACTAAAAATGTCTATATGCTTTGATGCATAATCTTATTCTGGGGAATTTAGCCTGTGGAAATAAAACATTTTAAATGCATAAGATTATATAATTCAAAGATATTTATTACACTATGTTTCTTGGTAGCAAAGCTAGAAACAATGTGAATGTCCATCAAAAGGGGAATGACCAAACAAATTACAGGACTGCTCATACCGTGGAATAGTATGAAGCTATTAAAAAGACAATTACAGCTGTACAGCTTGACTTAAAAGGAGTTCCACCAGAAAAATGCTGGATGAAGAAAGCATGATGTAGAAAAGTACATCCCATTTATGTTAAAAAAAAAAAAAGATATGCACCTGTATAAAAATGTATGTGCATAGACACTTGGGTGTGTTTATACATTTATTTAAATAGGCTTATATGAGCATTCCAGTCCCCTATAATGAAAAGCAAATCTTTTTTGGGTGTTAGTTCTAAAAGGTCTTGTAGGTCTTCATACAACAGTTCAACTTTAGCTTCTTCAGAGTTACTGGTTGGGGCATAGGTTTGGATCACTGTGATATTGAATGGTTTGCCTTGGAAATGAACAGAGATCATTCTGTCATTTTTGAGAAACACTGGGCTGGAAGAAGCACAAGCTGGAATCAAGATTGCCGGGAGAAATATAAATAACCTCAGATATGCAGATGACACCACCCTTATGGCAGAAAGTGAAGAGGAACTAAAAAACCTCTTGATGAAAGTGAAGGAGGAGAGTGAAAAAGGTGGCTTAATGCTTAACATTCAGAAAACTAAGATCATGGCATCTGGTCCCATCACTTCATGGCAAATAGATGGGGAAACAGTGGAAACAGTGGCTGACTTTATTTTTTGGGGCTCTAAAATCACTGCAGATGGTGATTGCAGCCATGAAATTAAAAGACTCTTACTCCTTGGAAGGAAAGTTATGACCAACCTAGATAGCATATTAAAAAGCAGAGACATTACTTTGCCAACAGAGGTCCATCTAGGACCAAGTTGAAAGAGTATTCTATATATCTATGAAAATTGAAGTGCATTCCAAATGCATATTCGATCCCACAAGGATTGATTTATTAGTATTTGCACAGCCTTGTGAAAAGTGCATGATGCGCCAGGTCCCTCAGGGACACATTCAGTCTCATAGAAAAGAGTAGCATTTCAGGGTCAGGAACCGCAGTTTCATGGGGATAAGTTCTATAAGTGACATCAAAAATATTTTGGAAAATAATTATGTTCAAAATTTTAAAATAAATGGAAAACGTATGTCTTAAAAAGACACAAGACCAAACTTTCCACTCCTTGCAGAATGCTGATTAGAAGCTTCAGGGATTTTCACAACATTAATCTTTGTTTTGTGTGCTGTTTATTCAAATAGAAATTAATTCAATGATGTGCAATAAAGGTTTTGTCAAAGCAAAAAAAGAAAAAAACTAAGATCGTGGCATCAGGTCCCATCACTTCATGGCAAATATATAGGGAAACAATGGAATCAGTGACAGGCTTTATTTTCTTAGACTCCAAAATCACTGCAGATGGTGACTGCAGCCAGGAAATTAAAAGACGCTTGCTACTTGGAAGAAAGCTATGACCAACCAAGGCAGCATATTAAAAAGCAGAGACATTACTTTGCCAACAAAGCTCCATCCGTCAAAGCTATTGTTTTTCCAGTAGTCATGTATGCATATGAGAGTTGAACCATAAAGAAAGCTGAGTGCCGAAGAACTGATGCTTTTGAACTATGGTGTTGGAGAAGACTCTTGAGAGTCCCTTGACTGCAACGAAATCAAACCGGTTGATCCTATGGGAAATCAACCCTGAATATTCATTGGAAGGACTGAGGCTGAAGCTGAAACTCAAATACTTTGACCACCTGATGAGAAGAAATGACTCACTGGAAAAGACCCTGATGCTGGGAAAGATTGAAGGCAGGAGGAGAAGGGGATGACAAAGGATGAGATGGTTGAATGGCATCACTGACTCAATGGATATGAGTTTGAGAAAACTCAGGGAGAGAGCGAAGGACAGGGAAGCCTGGCATGCTGCAGTCCATGGGTTTGCAAAGAGTCAGACATGACTGAATGACTGAATTGAACTGAACTGATGCAGATGATACCACTCTAATGGCAGAAAATGAAGATGAACTAAAGAGCCTCTTGAGGAGAGTGAAAAAGCTGGCTTAAAACTCAACATTCAGAAAACTAAGGTCATGGCATCTGGTCCCATCACTTCATGACAAATAGAAGGGGAAAAAGTGGTGACAGAGTTTATTTACTTGGGCTCCAAAATCACCACAGGGAAGCCGGTTAATCAACTATACCCCAATACAAAATAAAATGTTAAAAAGAAAATAACACCTTTCTAGAGTGTTGCTGCTGTTGCAGCTAAGTCGCTTCAGTCATGTCTGACTCTGTGCGACCCCCATAGACGGCAGCCCACCAGGCTCCCCCGTCCCTGGGATTCTCCAGGCAAGAACACTGGAGTGGGTTGCCATTTCCTTCTCCAATGCATGAAAGTGAAAAGTGAAAGGGAAGTTGCTCAGTCGTGTCCGACTCTTTGCGACCCCATGGACTGCAGCCTACCAGGCTCCTTCATCCGTGGGATTTTCCAGGCAAGAGTACTGGAGTGGGGTGCCATTGCCTTCTCCATTCTAGAGTGTTAGACAACTACATATTATGTCATTATGTTATTATTACATATTACATTAGACAATTACTTTAGACAATGGACATATTAGAACAATATGTAACAAATCTCTTTCATCCAGCAATTCTATTTCTAAGAATTTATCCTAAAGAAACAGATGTCCCAAATATTTAAAGGATGTTCATTCCAATATTGTTTTTAATGGTAAAAACTTGAAAACAACTTATGTGCCCAAACATAGGATAACTAAATAAATTATGACTCATGTATTTGTGAGTTCTTATGGAGGTACTAAAAATTAATCTGTAGAAGGATGTTTACTGATGTGGGAAAATGTTCACAATTTATTGGCAAGTAAAATTTGCAGAGTCTCAGTAATAGCTAGTGGAATCCAAGGCTAACTAACCCTTTTCCAACCCATGTGTTTTAGCCTATAGAAAGGAGTGCTTTTAATGCTGAAAAGCAAAGGAGCCTATTTACTAGGTGTAATGGATTGAACAGAAAAGGGACAGCTCAGATCCCAGACTGGATGCTGTCACATTTCAGGCATTCTCTCCCAGCCCAGATTTGACTGGAGATGCCTCCAATGCAATTCCCCCTCATAGTCTATGCTGCTCCATATGCCAAGGTCGCCCATGGGGGAGGCCGAAATACACAGCATAACAATCCTACTCTGGACCAGAGCTCAACCAGGCCTAGTGTCCCCTACCCCTGCACACTTGTTACCTCACCCCTGTCCATCTGAAGTAAGACTCAAAGAACCAGACATACATATACAATGTGTCACTATATCTGGGGAGTGGAATTATGGGTAACATTTATATTCTTCTTTAAAGGCCTGTTTTTTTTCTTCTGTTTTTCATATTTTACATAGCAAGTGTATATTGTTCTTGTAATCAAGGAGAAACCCCATGAATGTAAGTGAAAGATCTCGGACTAAGATAACTACTCCAAGAAAAGAAAGGATCCTGATTTTGCTTCTCACTTTTTATATAACCTTCGGCAAATCATGCATTTTAAGTTCTGAACCACAGTTTCCTCATCTGTAAAATGAGCCAGTTGAACCAAATGACTTATGAGCACCTTCTAGCTTTGGCAGACTATGCTGCAAAAGTTTGCTTTTTAACGGTGAGGAATAAGAGGGTGGTTATAAGCAATCCGAAGGAGATCAGAAGCTCCAAGATGTGTATGTGGGGGAAAAAAATCTTTAAAACCAATCATACAAAAGCTGGTTGCAGTATCTAAAACTTCTACAGTTGTTTTTCCTTTAGGTTAGAGCACAAGTTACATTTACAGGAAAAATCATGTCCATTATTTGGGAAATGAGAATGACAAGTAAGAGTTCTCTAGCAGGTACCTGTGAGTGCTCATCCAGAAATTCCTATAAAGGAGGTGCTGCTGCTGCTAAGTCGCTTTAGTTGTGTCCGACTATGTGCGACCCCATAGACGGCAGTCCACCAGGCTCCCCCGTCCCTGGGATTCTCCAGGCAAGAACCCTGGAGTGGGTTGCGATTTCCTTCTTCAATGCATGGA
Source organism: Dama dama (assembly GCF_033118175.1). Classification (NCBI taxonomy): domain Eukaryota; kingdom Metazoa; phylum Chordata; class Mammalia; order Artiodactyla; family Cervidae; genus Dama; species Dama dama. Next base: position 59,844,495 of record NC_083683.1, on the reverse strand, counting down.
GATGAGTAAACTATTAGAGATTTTAGATTAATTTGAATGTTGCTGCAGAAGAAGTCACCTGTCTGTTCAGAGAAGCAGATACCAGTGATTTGTTTTACATCAAAGTTCTGATGTGTAAAGATGCTTATATTGTTCTTCATTCTCAGAGGCATCATATTATTATATAGTATTTAACCAGGTTCTCTCTTTAAGCAGAATTCAGCAAATTCTTGCACAAACATAACATCTCAACATAAAGATTTCCAAGCACTGGATTTCTGGTAGTGTGTTTCTATTAGCAAAAGCAATATTTAAGAGCTATACAGAAATGTCATGTCTTAAAAACATTTTGTACCAAATGAAACAAATCATCTGCCTGAAATTTCGACAACAGAAAATTCAATTACCTATGTGACTGATTTTCTACAGATGTTTTTAAAAGGATGAAATTTCCTCTTTTTTTAGTATTTCTAAATATACTTCACATTGTTGTAATAATGTTCAGTAAAATTTAAAAAACTCTTCATTATCCCACCACTTCAAACAATTATTTATTTTTCTATATTACTTTCTAGACTACCTCTGTACATGTATATAATTTTCAAATAGTTGTATCTCATCTATATGTTTTGGGCTCCTGCTTTTTACATATCACATTATATCTGGGAGTTTTCCCAGATGTTGCCTCAAAGTCTTTCTGAAAGAACATTCATAATGACTGCATAATATTCCATTAAGTAGATGTATTCATATGATTTTTTAAAATGTACTTTACAATACTTTCCCAGGACAGCCTGATCCTGAGTCACTGACCTTTGTGATTTACAGGCTCTGGGAAAACCTCAAACCTTCATCCGCTGCTAAAATTCACCCAACAGTGATTCAATCCTTTGTGCAAAGCCTTCCTTCCCTTTGCTTTTGGATAAAGATAGTTTGGGGAAAGTCATTATTAGGAAAGAAGGAAATGCTCCAGGGAAAGAAATGGGGGAGAAAAAAAAACTTCACAAATGCCTGTAAGCACCAAAGAGAAATTCTGCCTACTTTAAAAGGCTTTATTTCTGAATATCTGTGATCATTGTCTGCATTTTCAGATAAGAAATGGGAGTCACTGAGGTTAAGTGACTGGCCAAAGGTCAAAATGCCAGCCTGTGGTGGAGTCGGCCTGAGAATTCCCATCTATTGGCTCATTGCACTGAAGCGATGTCTCTCATCAGGGCATTCACAGCTATTCCCGTCCTGTCACGTCTAAAAACCAGGTTACTCCAAGGTGCTGTGGCATCTGTTCACTTGTCCTCCCTTTCTGCCCATCCCCAAGCCCAGCCAGTGGGCAAGAATGGAATGTCTGTGACCTTTATGGGACCCTTGGAGGTAGGAAGATGTCCTGGGCAAGGCAGTATAGCATGAAGCGTGTGGGATCTGGAATCAGCTTAATGGGTTTGATTCTAAGTTCTATTTTCAGGGCAGTAGCTAGCCCAGAGAATGCCTTTGTTTATATTAGGAAAGGGCGCACTCTCTGTGTAGGTATCGCCCTGTGGGTGTGTGGCTTGGCAAGTCAATCACAGGCTGGATTTTGGCTTCTACTGCCTGGGCTGGGTACTTGGCAAGTGGCTGGGTGCAGTGAATGACTTACTCAACTCTACATGGGTGCCATATACTCCTTTACTACTGGGTGACTTGAGGAAATTACTTAGCCTTTCAGAGCCTTGGTTTCCCCACCTATAAAAGCCAAAATAGTCCTGCAAGTGAAAGTCACCCAGTCGTGTGCAACTCTTTGCGACCCCATGGACAATACAGTCCATGGAATTCTCCAGGCCAGAATACTGGAGTGGGTAGCCTTTCCCTTCTCCAAGGGGTCTTCCCAACTCGGGGATCGAACCCAGGTCTCCCGCATTGTGGGCAGATTCTTTACCAGCTGAGCCACAAGGGAAGCCCAAGAATACTGGAGTGGGTAGCCTATCCCTTCTCCAGGGGATCTTCCTGGCCCAGGAATTGAATTGGGGTCTCCTGCATTACGGGTGGATTCTTTACCAACTGAGCTATCAGGGATAGTATCTCAAAAGTTGCTAGGAGGTTAAATGAGATACAGCTTGTAAACCACCTGGTATGATGTCTATCTCATAATCCAAAGGCATTTAGTAAAATGGTAGCTGCTATTATCAGCTGTTTCAGTTGTGACTTGCTTTTACAAAACAAGAGAACCCTACCATTTTTCATGCTCTCTTGAGAAGTTTAATTTGCCTAGAAATGTATTTTGTAGGTGGAGGACGATTATGAAAAGAGGCGGCGAGATTCATAATAGATTATCATTTTAATATAAATGTTATTGCTATCATTCTTTCTGGTTGCACCACCCAAAGCAGGCAGATCTGATACAGATTTGCTAATTACACATTTAAGAGAGGGTAATTTCTAAGTCCACACCCTGACACACCTATCCCTCTGGAGAATACTTATTCTGTTGGCTGTCCTGGGCATTCGGACAGGCAACCTCATTCAAGTCGTTATTCAGTGAATTCTTGTTCTATGCCTGCGTGGCAGTGTGGGTGATACAAGTGAGTAATTCAGAGGCTGGCACAGAGCAACGTCTCATTTGCATAGCCATGGAAATGAGCTTCCTAGGCTGGGTTAAAAAAAGAAAAAAGAGCTGTCGAGTAGTTCTTAGGTCAGGTAGGGTCCCAGTATGCTTGGTCAGCAGCTCTGATGTCCACCCCTAGAACCAGGTATACATACCACCTTCCTTTATTTAATCAGATTGCTTGGAAGAGGACATTTGTAACGTAGCCCTGGGAGCTTTAAAAATTTTTTTTCCTGATAACTAATAAGTAGAATAGTCGGTGAGGGTGGGGGGGTGGTGGTGGTGGTGGTGTTACAGTCACTGGAGAGAAGGGATGAATTCTCTGCTTACCTAAGTGGAATTCTTGGCTCTTCTAGATGAACTTGAATTATCTTACAGGGAGTACATCTTTCATAATTTAGCATAACTGCTTTGAAAAGAAGTCTGTAATCCTTAGATAACTCAGTGGTTCCTATGCCTGCAGTCTTCCTATTTTTTTCAAGGAATATTTAAAATCAAGTAATTACATTGATTTTGAAACAAGCAACGGTAAAAATATCACTCAAGGACCCACATAAGGTTTTGAGATGGGGAGCCCATTTCACTCACAAAACAAAGTAACCATAACAAAACCTTCATAGAAAGAGGACAATTAAAAATTCAATAACTCAGCAGTAAAGTGATGGAAAATCAGATTTTTTCCAGTTATGGCTCCTTACATCCTGTTTCTCAGCATCAAATGGCATGGGCATGAGTCAGGGGATGAGGATGACAACCTGCATGTATTTGTGGCAGGATACCCCACTAGAGTCTAGAATCTACTCAAACTTAACTGTCTGCAGGCTTCTGACTTCTACTTGTGGAAGTAAAAGCTCGAGAGCATTTCTTTCTTTGAGAGGGAGAGGAGAAGAGTTTTGTGTCTGGCATGGGAGAGAGGTGGGGGAGGGCTGTAGAGGAAAAAGAAGAAGGGCATAATATCGTCTGTCTCTTGTGGTTCCCCCACCCCTCACGCAATACATAGCTTCCACTGGCCAGAGGGGCTGGTCTAGAGTCAGAATCCAAAGGATGTGATTCCAGACATGAGGCTCTGAGAGCCCAGATGGCATGCCATTGGAGCCAGTCTTCTACCTTCACTTTGCTTCAAATCTCAACATCGCTTTTGCATCCAGACCCAAGGCAGCCTTATGCTAAGTAAGTCATGCTTAAGCACGTGCACTAAGCAGGCATTGTGCTAAGTGAAATAAGACAAATATTGTATACTATTAGCCGAAGCTGGTGGCTCAGATAGTAAAGAATCTGCCTACAGTGCAGGAGACCCAGGTTCGATCCCTGGGTTGGGAAATAAGACAAATAATGTATGCTATTATGGAATATACGGAATCTAAAAAAGCTCAGCTTGGGACTTCCCTGGTGGTCCAGTGGTTACAATTTTGCACATCCAATGCAGGGGACATGGGTTCAATCCCTGGTTGAGACACTAAGATCCCATATGGCATGGCCAAAAAATATTTTTTAAATAAAAAATAAAAGTAAAAAAGCTGAACTCATAAAAACAGTAGAGTGTTGGCTACCAAAGGCTGGGGTTAAGTTGAGGGAAATGGGGAGATGGTCAAAGGTTACAAACTTCCAGTTATAAGATGGATAAGTTCTAGGGATCTAATGTGTAACATGGTGATTATAATGAATAACTCTGTATTATACACTTGAAAGTTACTGAGGGAGTAGACCTTTAATGTTCTCACCACAAAAAAGAAATGGTAGTTATGTGAGATGATAGAGGTGTAATGGTGGTAATCATTTTAAAAGTGTATCAAATCAACATACTGGAGTGGGTTGCCAGGGGATCTTCTCAACCCAGGGATCGAACACAGGTCTCCTGCATTGCCGGCAGATTCTTTACTTTCTGAATTGCCAGGGAAGCCCAAGAATACTGGAGTGGGTAGACTATCCCTTCTCCAACGGATCTTCCCAAACCAGGAATCGAAGCCAGGGTCTCCTGCATTGCAGGTGGATTCTTTACCAGCTGAGCTACCAGGAAATCCCCATCTTTTATGTTCTCGCCACAAAAAAGAAAGGATAATTATGTGAGATGATAGAGGTGTAATGGTGGTAATCATTCTATAAGTGTATCAGATCACATATTGTACACCTTATGTAATATTATAAGCCAATTATATCTCAGTAAATATAGAAAAAAATAAAATGGGAACCCCTGAAAATTGGAATGTCGGCTATCTCACTAAATTGTTTGGTGGTTCATCTTTGCTTATCTATAAAAATTGCTTGGGAAACATGTTCAAATGATAGAGGCCCAAGTTCAATCCTATTCCTACAGAACAAGAATCTTTGGGCATAGATCTCTGTTTAAAATTTTTTTCCCAAGTGACACTGAGGTGTACCAATCTTAAGAATCAACCTGTGCACTAAACCCACAGTTGTGTTTAAACCCCAAGGAAAGAGGGGCCTCTGCAGAAAGCAGGAAACGCCCTCTAGTGGCCACAGAAGCCATTCTCCATTCTGTGGGGTCCTGGGATGAAGAGGTGGCAAGACCATTATAGTTCACTAATACCATCAATATGCCCCCTGAAACTTAGGACCCAAAAGGGCAGAACCCGCTTATTCTTATCTTGCACATGAGGGTGCCTAGTATAGAGCCGGACCCATTGTGGGGTAGGCCCTAAAATTAAAGCTTAGCATCATAGGCTGCCTTGACACGGGTGGTAAAATCAGAAGGGCCTCAAATGGCCTAAAGACAGATTCCCCACCCTATTCTGCTGTCATGGCTAAAGTACCCTAGCCAGTCAATCCTCCTTATCAAATGCATCAGGCACAGCTCCTGCTTATCCTTGAGTAGGGGGGTACCCATTCAGATGAGTCAATCACATCTTCGCATTGGAACCAAAGGGCATCTCAACCTGAGACTCCAAAACCTGCCTTCACAGCACCTGGTCCTTCACTCTGTTGCTGAGTGAGATGTCTGCGTGGCCCTTCCTGATTAGTGGTGTGCTTTAGCCCAGGCTGTGACTATATACGACTAATAAACTCTTCTCGGGCTCATCTGTGAGTTTTGTGTGGGTATTCTGCTGGGTATTGCGTGTTTGGCCATTCTCACAATCCAAAGGCAAGAATCCCTCCCTCACCAAAAAGGGAAAGAGGAGGCAATCAAAATATCCATAAAGGGTGTTCAGTAAATATTTGTTAAACTAATAAACAAATGAGACCAAGGGGCTCTCAACAAGTTTAGATATCTTCATTTTACTGATTTATTGCCTATTTGCATAAATTCTCAAAGTGATCAGGGGCACTAATGAACAATTCAGTGAATGTATTTATAGAATGTTATGTCTGGAAGGGATCTTAAAAAGCCTGAGGGTTCATTCTCTCATTTTATTTCTGAATGAACTGATGCCCAGGCAAAATTGTGAATTTCTCAAGGAAAGGGGCTATGTTTTATTTTTATATCCCCTCAGTTTGTAATAGAACTGTGTATAGTTCATGTCTGATAAACAGATAAATGAATATACAGAGACTAAGGGAATTTCCTTGGGGCATGGTCAGTCACTTCAGTTGTGTCCGACTCTTTGCAATCCTACGGACCATAACCTGCCAGGCTTCTCTGTCCATGGAATTCTCCAGGCAAGAACACTGGAGTGGATTGCCATGCTCTCCTCCAGGGGATCTTCCCAACCCAGGGATAAAACCCTCAATTCTTATGTCTCCTGCATTGGCAGGTGGGTCCCCACCTGGGGAGCTTTGTGGCACAAGCTAGTTAGTTAATGGCACCGGAAAGGCTCAATTCCAGGATTTGATTCAACAAATGTGTATCAAATGTCTTATATAAGACTCCGTAATCTAGTTCAGTGCCCTGGGGATGAAGGTAAGACTTGAGGTGGGGCTATAAAGATGAAAAAGACATAGTCCCTGCCCTCAAAGGGCATAAATTCTATTATGGTGCTATCCAATATGGTTGCTGTAGTCACATGTAGTTATTTAAAGTTAAATTAATTAAAATTGAAAAATTCAGTTCCTCTGTCACATCAGCTATGTTTCAAGTGTTTAAAAGCTGCATAGTGGCTAGTGGCTACCATATTGGGTTGCAGAGATATAGAATACTTTGATCAATGCAGAAAGTTCTATTGGATAGCTCTACTATAAAAAGAAAGATGTAGTTAAAACTGAGACCATCACATAAAGCCTAAAAGGATAACAGAAGTACAAATTAATTGCCATGGGACCAGAGCAGGTAGATTCAGATCAGCCTCCCCACCAGATTCTAAGTCCTTGGAGGACAGAGATTCTTTGACTCCTAGAACTTATCATAGGGACTGACTCGTAGAAGATGCTCAACTTATGTTTACTGAATGAAGATAAACTACCAACAAATGTAGTAGTTTTCCCTCTAATATTTCAAAAATAGGAAAGTATACAGAATGTCAATGTATCCACAGCCTAACTTGTAAAAATTTAACAATTTGCTGTATTTGTTAGATCTTACATTGGTTTTAGGAAATGAAATACAGATTTATTTCAAACTCCTATATTCTCTGTCCAATTTCTCTGAACACCCTGAATTTGGTGTTTACCAATCCCATTCACATCTTTTTATTATATGTTGTTGTTTTTCAGGCTGTAAGTTGTGTCAGACTCTTCGAGACCCCATGGACTGCAGCACACCAGGCTCCTCCGTCCTCCAACATCTCCCAGGAGTTTGCTCAAATTCATGTCCATTGAGTTGGTGGTACTCTCTAACCATCTCATCCTCTTCCACCCCTTTCTCCTTTTACCTTCAATTTTTCTCAGCGTCAAGGTCTTTTCCATTGAGTCGGCTTTTCACATCAGGTGGCCAAAGTATTGGAGCTTCAGCTTCAGCATCAGTCCTCCCAATGAATATCCAGGGTTAGATTTCCCTTAGGATTGACTGGTTTGATCTCCTTGCTCTTCAAGGGACTCTCAAGAGTCTTCTCCAACACCACAATTCAAAAGCACCAGTTCTTTGGTGCTCAGCCTTCCTTATGGTCCAACTCTCATATCCATTCATGACTACTGAAAAACTATAGATTTGACTAGATGGACCTTTGTCGACAAAGGGTTATCTCTGCTTTTTAATATGCTGTCTAGGTTTGTCATAGCTTTTCTTCCAAAGAACAAAAATCTTTCAATTTCATGGCTGCAGTCACCATCTGCACTGATTTTGGAGCCCAAGAAAATAAAATCTGTCACTGTTTCCACTTTTTCCCCTTCTGTCTGCCATAAAGTGATGGGGCCAGATGCTATGATCTTAGTTTTTTGACTATTGAGTTTTAAGCCAATTTTTTCACTCTCCTCTTTCACCCTCATCAAGAGGCTTTTTATAACTCCTCTTTTCTTTCTGCCATTAGCATGGTATCATCTGTATATCTGAAACTGTTGACATTTCTCCCAGCAATCTTGATTCCAGCTTGTGATTCACCCAGCCTGGCATTTCACATGATATACACTGCATGTAAGTTAAATAAGCAGAGTGACAATATCCAGCCTTGATGTACTCCTTTCCCAATTTTGAACCAGTCAGTTTTTCCATGTAAGGTTCTAAATGTTGATTCTTGACCCTCCTACCAGTTTCTCAGGAGGCAGGTAAGGTGGTCTGGTATTTCGGTTTAAGAACTTTCCACAGTTTGTTGTGATCCACACAGTCAAATGTTTTAGCATAGTCAGTGAAGCAGAAGTAGATGTTTTTAGGAATTCCCTTGCCTCCTCCTTGATCCAAGGAATGTTGGCAGTTTGATCTCTACTTCCTCTGCCTTTTCTCAATCCAATTTGTACATCTGGAAGTTCTTTGTTCATGTCCTGCTGAAGCCTAGCTTGAAGGATTTTGAGCATAATCCATCCTTGCTAGCATGTGAAATGAATGAATTTCATAGTAGTGGGAACATTCTTTGGCATTGCCCTTCTTTGGGATTGGAATGAAAATTGACGTTTTCCAGTCCTGTGGCCACAGCTGAGCTTTCCAAATTTGCTGGCATATTGAGTGCAGCACTTTGACAGCATCATCTTTTAGGATCTGAAATAGCTCAGCTGAAATTCCATCACCTTCACTTGCTTTGTTCATAGTAACCATTCCTAAAGCCCACTTAACTTCACACTCCAGGATGTCTTATTTTAGGTGAGTGACACCGTTGTGGTTATCCAGGTCATTAAGACCTTTTGTGCATAGTTTTTCTGTGTATTCTTGCCACCTTTTCTTAATTTCTTGTTAGGTCCTAACCTAATGTTAGGTCCTTACCATTTCTATCCTTTATCATGCCCATTCTTGCATGAGATGTTCCCTTGGTATCTCCAATATTCTAGAAGTGATCTCTAGTCTTTCCCATTCTATTGTTTTTCACTATTTCTTTGAATTGTTCATGTAAGAGAGCCTTCTTACCTCTCCTTACTATTCTCTGGGACTCTGCATTTAGATGGGTATATCTTTCCCTTTCTCTTTTTGCTTCTCTTCTTTCCTCAGCTATTTGTAAGCTCCTAAGACCCACTTTGCCTTCTTGCATTTCTTTTTCTTTGGGATGGTTTAAGAAATGGAGTAGCCCTCATAGTTAATAAAAGTCCCACATGTAGTACTGGGGTGCAATCTCAAAGACGACAGGATGTTCTCAGTTCGTTTCCAACATCACAGTAATCCAAGTCTATGCCCCAACCACTAATGATGAAGAAGCTGAAGTTGACTGGTTCCATGAAGACCTTACAAGACTTTCTAGAACTAACACCAAAAAAAGATGCCCTTTTCATCATAGAGGATTGCAGTGCAAAAGTAGGAAGTCAAGAGATATGTGGAGTAACAGGCAAGTTTGGCCCTGGAGTACAAAATGAAGCAGGGCAAAAGCTAACAGAGTTTTGTCAAGAGAACACGCTTGTCATAGCAAACCCTTTTCCAATAACCCAAGAGATGACTCTACACATGGATTATCACCAGATGGTCAATACTGAAATCAGATTGATTATATTCTTTGCAGCTGAAGATGGAGAAGCGCTATACAATCAGCAAAAAGAAGACCTGGAGCTGGCTATGGCTCTGATCCTGAGCTCCTCATTGCAAAATTGAGGCTTAAATTGAAGAAAGTAGGGAAATCCACTAGGCCATTCAGGTATGACCTAAATCAAATCCCTTATGATTATACAATGTGTATATAATTGTAAACAGCACAGATGATTGTTTTGCATGCTTTTATATGTAATATAAATAGTATCATACTGTACATATCAGTTTGCAACTTGCTTTTTATAACATTGTATTTTAAAGATGCATCCATGTTAAAACATGCAGCACTAACAAGTTCGTTACTTGCTATATTCTATTGTGTTAAATACACCACAATTTACTTTACTTTCAATGGAAATCTGTCCTGTTTCCAATTTTTACAATTATCAACAAGGCTGTGATGAACATTCTTGTAAGTGATTTCTTACATTAACGTTCAGGGTTTATTCCTAGAAGGAGTATTGCTAGGTTTGAGGCCTTATATATCTTCAACTATTCTAAATATTGACAAGTTGATTTCCAAGGGTATTGACCAATTTATATTTCCATCGGCAGGTACGAATGTTCTCATTGTTCTGCGTCCTTGTCATCACTCAGTACTGTCAGACTTCTATTCTTTGCCAGTCTGACAAGGTGAAATGCTGGAGTGTAGTGTTTCCCAGGAAGCCATAAGAACAAGGTAAAAATGCCTACCATGTTATAATCCTGGCATTAGGGTATGAGAATACCAGAGTTATCGGCTTTTTGTGTTGTAATGAAAAAATTGGCCACATAATGAAAAAAATTGTAATGAAAAAAGACCAAAGCCATGACTGAACTTCAGGATAAGCACAGTTCTGCAGGAAGATAAGACAGTTTTACCATCCTATACCTTTTGCCACTGCTAGGCATAAGGCCAGGAAATTTTTAAACAGAATTTGGAAATCAGAACGTGTGCAATTTGCAGTATAGTTTCTTCCTGACAGAAACAGAATTTATTTTGTCATGCATCTCGTTAAATGCATCTCAGTCTTCCCTGCTTGCCACTTCTCTTAAGCTAATTTCTGGTAGAAGAAATTACTGGAAAGTGAGGAACTGTGCAAATTATGTATCTATTTGTGGGAAATCTTGGCAAACTCAAGGACTGTCAGCTTAACAAGAGGTAAGGTAATGAGGGTAGACCATAGCTGGAAATACTTGCTCATGGCTAATTCATGTAAATCCTTTAAGTGCTTAAAGCACAGGAAAATTATCCCATAATTTAGGAACACATTGCTATTTCATCTTGTAGAGATTTTCCAGTCTGATTCTAGCTAACACCTAAGGAAGTAAAATGAACCTGTTTAGAAGGGCTTTAGAGCAGGGGGCCAGAGAAGGCAATGGCACCCCACTCCAGTACTCTTGCCTGGAACAGCCCATGGACGGAGGAGCTTTGTAGGCTGTAGACCGTGGGGTCGCTACGAGTCGGGACACGACTGAGCGACTTCACTTTCACTTTCCACTTTCATGCATTGGAGAAGGAAATGGCAACCCACTCCAGTGTTCTTGCCTGGAGAATCCCAGGGACGGGGGAGCCTGGTGGGCTGCCGTCTATGGGGTCGCACAGAGTCGGACACAACTGAAGCGACTTAGCAGCAGCAGCAGCAGCAGCAGCAGAGCCAGGGGCAGTGGGAAACACCCATGACTCCGTTTCCCCAAAGTGGTTCCCTGATGGAAATGAAATATTTCTCAGCAGCTTTTCAATATGGTTGGCACACTCATGGGAAATTTGAGATAATGCTGATTCTACCTCTGTGAAAACCCTCCCAGAGTAATAATTTGATTTTTTTTAAAGTGATACAAGATCTGAGATTTTTTTCTTACTTCATTGTGTGACCTAAAGCATAATGACAGAGAAAGGGACTCAGTTAGACTCTAAGCATCTAACTCAGATCAGCAGAAAAATTTGAAATGAAAGCTTGGATGAATCAACTTTGTTCCATTTACTAATTGGAATCCAACACTTGGTTTTCCTTTTCAAAAAGAAAGATTTATATCACCTATGGTATTCTTTCCTAAAACCTATTCATGGATGGCAGCATTAAGAAAAATTTTATCTTCTTAAGATAATCCACCTCACTCATTAAAAAAAGCTAGCTGTCAGTTCCCTTCAAGGCTTTCAGAAGTTACAATGAAAAATCTTGTTTCACAGTACAGCAGATGACCATGAAAAGTTAATGGGTATTTTTCTCGGGAGATAAAGAGAAAATTTTATCTAAACTATAGTTCTTTTGGAAAAGCATAAAATCTAGGTTTTATATGTACAAATTAAATATTAAAATGTAGTCTAAAAGTTAAGAGTTTAGGTTGTAGTTAGACTTACATAGGTTTTAAAAAATTTGTTTTTGGTCCTGCCATTGGACAGTTTTAGTCACCCTCTTTTTATCCTTATTTTATCATCTGTATAATGGTGAAACATTGTTCTGAGAACTAAATGAAATTCATAACTGAACAAACATTAATTAAATTTCTTCTACTTGCCAGGCGTTTGTCCTAGCTGCCAAGGGACCGAGGGATAAGTCGAGCAATGTCCCTGTCCTCTCAGGCTTTCATTCCAGGGAGGAAAATGGCCCACAGTAAAAAATAAATGAACAAAATCACTGTAATTGCCCCAAAAGGGCATTACTTTACAAGAAGAGTCCTCAGGTGGGGCAGTGATAAAGAATCTGTCTGCAGGAGACACAGAAGACCAAAGTTTGATTCCTGGGTTGGGAAGACCCCTTGGCGTAGGAAAGGCAACCCACGCCAATATTCTTGCCTAGGAAATCCTATGGACAGAGGAACCTAGCAGGCTGCAGTCCCCGGGGTTGCAAACAGTTGGACACAAACCAAGCACAGATGTGTGCACTTCTCCGAGGAAGGGATCCTGGAACTGAGGCGTGAATGATAAGGAGCCAGTTCTGCAGAGGGGGTGAGGGTAGGGGCAAGGGTTCAGGCAGAGGGAAGCGTGAGATTAATGCCTGAGGCTGGATGCAGCTTGGCAGGTTCAAAGAAGCAAGAAGGCCAGTGTGACTAGAGTGATAGAAGAGCAAGTGAGAGGCAATCCAGACCATGGGGAGGCATTTGGGCTTATTCTACATGCCACAGGAAGCTACTAGAAAATTTGTGTTTTAAGAAGATCATCCAGGACTTCCCTGGTGGCACAGTGGATAAGAATTCACCTGCCAAAACCTGGGTTTGATCTCTGGTCTGGGAAGATTCCACGTGATGCAGGCAACTAAAAGCCTGTGTGCCACAACTGCTGAAGCCTATGAGCCTGAGCTCCATGAGCCTGCGCCCTGCAACAAGAGAAGTCACCACAATGAGATGCCTGAGCACCGCAGCAAAGAGGAGCCGCCGCTCACCGCAGCTAGAGACAGCCTGCATACAGCAACAAACACCCAGCCCAACCAAAAGAAAAAAAACAAATAATTAAAAAAAAAAAAAAAAAGACCTTTCAGGTTGCTATGGAAGATACATTTCAGGAAGCGAGGAGTGAGCAACACTAGGATGACCACAGCGCTCATCTACCCTTGACGATGGTGGTGTGGGCTAAAGGGTGACAGTGTCTGGATGGAGAGAAGCAAGCTGATGTAGAAGACATTTTGAAGGCAGAACTTTTAGGATGTGGTGATGGATTGGATATGAAACATAGAAAGAGAAAGCAGTGATCACTCCCAGGCTTTTGGCTTGATCAACCTGGCAGATGGCTGTGATAGTTATTAGGTTATTTCTTGTCTTTAGACCCAAATTTCTCTTTCTGTACTCTGCTTTGTGATGCCAGGGCTGAGAGTATGCAAACCACTTCTCTGCTTTGCCAGCTGGCTCTCACCAGGCCCTGACAATTGCAGGTGCTCAGGGAGATGGAAGGCTGAGGAAGGAAGAGGGACTTGCTCCTTCCCTCTGCTTCCTGTTTTTGAGCGCATCATCCTATCAAAGCTTCTTCCACTGGCACTTGCTCTTCCTTACAGTAGCAGCAGTTGAATCCAGGTCACAGATTGTCCAACCTTTGCAGAGCTAACTTCTTTGTACCTTCCTTGGAGAGGTAGCAGCACCAGCCAAGCAGAAGCCACTACTCAAAGGTCAGAGTTTTGGTTCTGCAGGGAATCCCTCCTTTACATTTCTAAATGTTAATGATTCTAGTCTCTTCTCTGTTTTCAGTCCTTAGGACCACAGATGTTTCTGCATTGATGTTGCCACCATATCTTAGGGTCCTCTTTTTATCCTTTCAGTTAGCAACTTTATACCTACTTTCTAGTTAACAATTTTATACCTATTTAATAATTCTCTGTTCAAACAGCTGGTGAGATTTTCGCTTCTAAGAGGACTTTGGGTGATCATTTGGGCTGTCTTTTACTGAGATTAGGAAGACTGGGAAGGAAGACCGGGAGAGTGAGGGGGAGAAATCCAAAATTCTACCTTGGTCATAATACTTTGAGATGTCTGCTAGGTGTCCCAGCAGACATGTGAACATGGTGGGCTGTTAGACAATCTGAAGGTGAGGAAAAATGTCCTATCTGGAGATATAAATTTGGGAAGCATCAGCAAAAAGACAGGAGAGTCACCTAGGGAGAGACCATAGATAGACAGAGAAAAGGGCCTAGGACCAAGCCCTGGGGTACAACAACATTTAGAGATAAAGCTGAGCCAGTGTGGCAGCGAACAAGAGAAAAATCACAAATGTGTGAGATCTTGAAAGACAAGAGTTCAGTTTTTCAGGAAAGAGTAGATTGCTGAACTCTACTGAAAGATGGAGGAGAGTGGGGACAGAGCAGTGACCACTGGATTTAGCAATATGGAGCCTGACTTTATCAAACACTGCACTGGGAAATGGTGGGGCTGGAGCTAGCCTGGGGTGAGTTGAAGTGTTCTTGGGAATTGAGGATTGAAGTCAGGATTGGGCAGTAAGGAGGTTACTGACAATAAAGCACTCAGTGTTGTTGGCATAATTCTTGGCAAGTAATAAAGGCTTGTAAGATATTAGCTACTATTACTCTTTAAAAATTCTTTATTTTATAATACACACTATGTCATGCCTCTGTAAGATTCCATGAGACAGTGAGAGGTCAGATGCCAATTATATTGAATAAGCAAATAATGCAATTATTACAAACCACAATTTAAAAGAAAAATTGGAAAAAGTTCATAAGATACTGTTAAGTAAGAAAAGTGGGTGACAGGGTACCATTGAAAATTATCCCAAGTGCCAGCAAAAGGGGCTTCTCAGGTGGGGCTAATAATTAGTGCGGCTAATAGAACCTGCCTGCCAGTGCAGGACAAATGAGACCTGGGTTCAATCCCTGGGTCAGGAAGATCCCCTGGAGAAGGACATGACAAGCCACTCCAGTATTCTTGCCTGGAGAATCCCATAGACAGAGAAGCCTGGTGGACTACAGTCCATTGGGTCGCAAAGAGTCAGACATGACTGAAATGACTTGGCACGTACACATGCCATGGAAAAGGCCGACGGCAACTCCTCCACACCCACCCTCCTCTTGCTGCAGGTCCGAGCTGATCTTCGTATTCCCATCCCGCACATCAGTGGTTATCTAAGAACAGACAGACCTCAGCCAATTTGTGCTCATAAGCCATGAGAAGAACCTTCTTTTTATCTTCTAGAAAGAAGCTGTACATAGTCAATCTCTCTGACCATGGTTGGATATGAACAAAGAAGCATAGTAATCTGCTGCTGCAGCTATGAGCAAGGGGAAAACCACTCAAATAATGAAGCCAGCTTTGTGTCAAGTAGCTAAAAACAGAAGACCTTGTGCCTCCATGACATCGTAAACCATCTGGACTGTAGGTTGTGAAAGTCGCTCAGTCGTGTCCAACTCTTTGCGACCCCCATGGACTGTAGTCCATGGAATTCTCCAGGCCAGAATACTGGAGTGGGTAGCCTTTCCCTTCTCCAGGGGAATCTTCCCAACCCAGGGATTGACCCCAGGTCTCCCACATTACAGGCAGATTCGATAGCAGCTGAGCCACAGGGGAAGCCCAATAATACTGGAATGGGTAGCCTATTCCTTCTCCAGGGGATCTTCCTGACTCAGGAATCAAACCGGGGTCTCCTACATTGTAGGCAGGTTCTTTGCCAGCTGAGCTACCAGGGAAGCCCAGACTGCAGGTTAGGTGAGCCAAAATCCATTCATTTCAAATCGACATTCTATAACTTACACACTCACACAGGGTAGTAGTAGACGTAGAGCAAATATTCAATAAATATTAGCAATTATTATTTAGTAAAGAAACTACAGATTATATATTATTTTTTAATAGGCACAATCCTTGTACATTATGAGCTCATTTAAAAATCTATGTATCCATACAGAAAAAGCTGGAAGTCTATATGAAAATATTAACCTCTGGCTTGTGAGGAGAGGGGAAGATGGTTGAGACAAGAGGAGAAAGTGGCAAATAGTCATCTCAGAGAAAAGGAGGGGAAATAGGATTGCCAAGTACAATCAAGGGCCCCTTTCAAGTCAGAGTTAAGGAATTCTAGTTGTTCATCTCTAGATTTAAAATCTTTTTTATAATTAATTAATTTATTTTAATTGGAGGCTAATTACTTTACAATATTGTGGTGGTTTTTGCCATACATTGATATGAATCAGCCACAGGTGTACATGTGTCCCCCTGCATCCTGAACCTCACTCCCACCTCCCTCCCCATCCCATCCCTCTGGGTTGTCCCAGTGCACTGGTTTTGTGGGGAGTTCCCTGGTAGTCCAGTGGTTAGGACTCTGAGATTTCACTGCCTGAGGGCCTGGGTTCAATCCTTGGTCAGGAAACTAAAATCCCACAAGTTATGTGGCCATAAATAAATAAATAACCAGGATCACTGGGCTTTCCAACTGCTTGGGTTTGCTTAAAATAAAAAAATCATTGTGGAAACAAGTGTTAAGTAAAGAGTCTGAGCTGGAATGTTTGGGTAAAATTCTCCTAAACTAAAAGCAAATCAACGAGAAACATCTGAATATAGGTGTAAAGGAATCAAACACCAAAGAATATGCAGGAAGATGAGGGAAATGGCCAGATTTACAGTTCTTTTCTAATACATAGATAACTCCATGAAGTTCAGTGCCAAACCATCTGGCCACAGAGAGTATATGTGGTAGCACCAGTAGTAGATTTTTTTAGAGTGGTGTTTGTCTGACTTGTTTTTAACTACATTTGCCAGTGGTATGCTGGAGCCAGTTTATGTAGGTTTACGAGAGCTGATTGTCATAAATATTGTCAGCTGGTTATTAAACAGTCATTATTAAAAATTAAGTGAAATAAATATGTAGTTAAATAGATTCTATTAAAAGCAAAGGGAGTAAACACTAGAAACTCACCACTTCCTAACTACTGTACTACTTAACTATTCTCTCCGTCCATGAGGTTATGTCTCCAGCACATGTGTGCTAGAAATACCATATGATGTTGTGCTAAGTAATTTTTCCCAATTCTGTGTCTTGTACTGTCGCTGTGGTGGCTTGAGACAACCATGGTGAGAGTATTTACACCATGGAAACTGGCAACATCATAAATCAGGGATTGATTTATTGTTTTGTTAATAGTCTCCTAATGAAAGTGATGGAGAAAATGTTAGGCAGATTACATTTTAAAGTGTCTGCAGCTGTTACACTATGAATAGCACCAAACAATTGAGGAAATATTTTACAAGTATGTGAAAATTATGATCTGATTTAACAGAGATTTGCTCATGTGACCGATGCACTAGTGAAGTTCTGACATACTAGCCCACTTTCATCTTATTAGTGTAAATGAAAATATCAATTAACAGTCATTGCAGCAGACACTCATTCATCAGTAATGTTGATGACTTCTTTGCTGAATCAGATAGAAATCAAGCATTTATTCATAGTTGATTTTGTCTAATAAGAGTTGAATCGCAACCACAGGTTGACTGCAGATAGAGAAGTTAGGCAAAATTCAGTGAAAGCGTTGTGTAAAAATCAGTTGGCTATATGAAATTCACAATAAAGAGTTCATATATTTATTATTAGTTGTAAATTGAAAGTGATGCATATCAGTAATTTATAACAGATTTATGAACTAGAGAGCTAGCTGTTAAACATTTACCAACTTACCTCCACCAAAGCACAAGCACATACATAGCTTAAAATTTTCATAAAATAATACCTACTATGTATGATGCCCTCTGATTTTTTGTATTCTATTTAATTAAAAAAATAAATCCGTGTTGCAATACTATAAATTCACAACCCACTGAAGTTTGTTAACAACAGTTTTCCAAGGTTTTAGAGGTTTTTGACTTCGAGTGCTAAAGTTACTTTTTTAAAAGATGTTCAGAAGGATGGTGATCAAGTGCCCTTTTTATATTCAGAATTCAATAACAACAAAAACTCAATCAATTTGAGGCAGAAAATTAAGAAAATAAAACCACATCAAGGCAGAACTGGAAATCTGAAAGCCTAGGTTTTACAATACCTACTCTAAAGATAAATTATATAACTTGATAATAGCATTAATAGCATATTCCTGTATTTCAGCTTTTCAGATGAAAAGCCTTTTCTATCATTAAAAGGTTGTCATCTCTAATGATACTTACTTCTCTACTATTTATATCTATGGAGGTGAATATTATCATGGATAATTTTTAAAATGCTATTCTTCTGCCCAAGTAGGTCAGGGACACTGCTGGCATACTCACTATGTCTGTATTTGGTAAAAGAAAAGTCAACATTTATGCAAAATGACAGTTGGAATGAGTTCACATGACCATGTTGCTAAAAATACAACATGTTTGATATCCATGGATCATAAAAGGGACAAAGTAAACCAACCTTTTGCAGTTCACCTACATTGGGTAGACATTCTGTCATTAAATTCATGTGTAGTGCTTCTGAAACTGGGCTCACCAAGAGATTTTGACAGGCCCTTGGGAGTGAATCAAATTCAGCTTTTCACAGCTGATACGTGGCTTTTCTGACAACATTAACAAGGGGGCCTTTTAGGATTCCTGTCACTCTAACAACCAAACAGAAAAGCTGGGTCCAAAGACAGACAACTCACTTTTCAGTCTATCCAGGGTAATGGGACAATGCTGACTAAATAGTAGAGACCTGTATTGAAGGAAGTGAAGGCAGAATTTCTGAGTTTTTCCTAAATTGCACCTAAGAACCTTGATAATAAAGAGTGAAACCTGACTTTTTGGTGGGATGGAATTGTGTGAGAATTTAATGATTAAAATGTGGGTTCTCCCAAAAAACTCCTTACTTAATAAACTCTACCTACAATTTCAGGAGATCCACAGACCCTCCTGGTGCCCATTCTCAAGTTAAAAACTCTGTTTTTAGGTGATGATCTTCCTGGTGGAAAATATAGAAAGAAAAATGGAAAACAAGATAGACCCTTCTGATTGCTTCAAATACCACTAAATCAAAGAAAATATATCTTGTGGGTGATAAGTGACCCTGAACTAGTTCTATCGATGACATCTATGCACACAGATTACAAGTCAATGCTAATAGCATTAGCTGAGGAGAATGGGATATTCTCGGCTGCCTCAAATCATAGAAAATAGGCAGTGTACATGTAAATTAATAACAATGGTAATAATGGTCATGCCTCTCTATGGCTTTATTAATAAGCAAAGCTCATCTAAGACTTCAGGGAGAGAAACAACTGGAAGAAAGTTTGCTATAGAAGCCAGGTGGAGAGAAGAGATGATGGGATTCCACTCACACGCAGGCAAGATGCAGTGGCAGAGCCTTCAAGCTCCCTGTTCCCCCCAGAAATCTATCAGTGCCCCCAGTTTCAGATATGAACAGTTGATGTTTCCCACATTTTACATAAAGTACTAGACAAACACAATTTTGAGACAAACCCTCAGATGACTGTCTTTAAAGTCCTTACTGTACAGGCATATTGGGACCTGCCGCTGTCACATATTGTAAGTTCAACCCACAACCCTCAGCCATTGGCCCCAGACTTCTTATAAAGATCGGTCATTCTCTACTAGCCCTGCCCTCAAAGGAAGAGCTGTAATGAGGCAAGCCAGGGCCCAACTCCCAGATTCCAGCTAACAAATGCATTCTAAGAAGAAAGAATTCACAGAGAAAAACATTGTTTTCTAATAGAAACCACTGAGACCTCTCTGGCTGTCTTCATAAAACTCAGAAGAATCTAAGCTAACAAGGCTTTCATTTGGGGACCCCAGGACTGATTAAAAAACAGTTCACCTCAAGTGGAAAAGGAAGCACAAAGAGCTGAGAAATGAAAATATACCCTACAGAAAAGCTACCATCTTTATTCTTTGGTTCTGACCTACTGATGCATGCCTTCCATTGTCTCTGGCTTGTTTAAATGCTGTAACATCAAATAACCATTTGGCACTGGGTGAGCTTGACATTTCAAAAACGAAGATATCTTAGACTTCTAAATAAGTTGCCCTACTGGTTGTAAACCACAGAGTACAATGTGTGATGGCCATCTTCCATCTCACTTATTATTTGAAGTGTCATTTTTTTGTTCCTGTCCATAGGTCTTAAGAAGGGTAAGAACATGTGGTAAGTGGATATATCTGGGAAACACTAAGAATAAGTGCTAGTAGAAAAATAGATGCCTTTTATCATGAATTCCTATCTCTGAGGTGCTACAAGAATATGAAACACAATGGAACTTTGTTATCCTATAAATAAACTGGCTCTTTACACTTCCAAACAAATTTACCCATAAAAACAGACAGTTTTATGAACATTTTTAATGGTTGTCTTATTCCGTCTACCTTTGGATTTCTTTGTGAATGTTATAGCTCAGTGAATACATTGAAATAAGGACAAGGAAATCAAATGGTATTTGGGTTTGCTTTAAAACACTGCAGAAAAGGAAAATGTATGTGGTGGATAAATAAAGCAAGAATGACAAGTTCTAGATAATTGTTAAAGTTGGGTGATAGATCCATGGGAGTTCACAATACTTTTGTATTTGCTTAAAATTTCTAAATTGAAAGAAAAGTCAAATACATGAAAATTTCCCAGTGATAAAGAACTAACAAACACTCCTTAGAGAATGTGGAGAAAAGGGAACCCTTCTAAACTGTTGGTGAGAATGTAAATTGGTGATGCCACTATGGACAACAGTATGCAGGTTCCTTAAAAAACTAAAAATGGAAATACCATGTGATCCAGTAATCCCACTCCTGGGCATATATATAGAAAAGACAAAAAAACTCTAATTCAAAAAAGATACATGCACCTCAGTATTCATAGCAGCAATATTTACAAAAGCCAAGAAGCAATCTAAGTGTCTATCAACAGACAATTGGCTTAAGAAGTTGTGGCACATATATAGAGAAAGAATGGACTGTTACTCGGCCATAGAAAAAGAACAAAATATTGCCGTTTTCAGCTACATGGATGGACCTAGAGAGTATTGTATTTAGTGAAGTAAGTCAGACAAAGACAAATACATGACATCACTTACATGTTGTGATTAAAAAGTGATACAAATGAATCTATATATGAAACACAAACAGACTCACAGAAATTGAAAATAAATTTATGGTTACCAAAGGGGAAAGAGAGGGGGAAAGGATAAATTAGTGGTATGGGATTAACAGATACAAAAAGTTGTGTATAAAATAGATAAGCAGCAAGAATTTACTACTCTATAGCCGAAAGAACTATATTCAGTATCTTGTAACAACCCGTAATGGAAAATAATCTGAAATATGTGTATATATCTGAATCGCTTTGTTGTACACATGAAACTCCTTAAGCTAACTGGAAGACATACAAAGAAGGAAGGTATAACCAATCTTGTTGGTACATTTTGGTTAAAATGAAAAACAGATTACTGTGCTTCTATTCTAACAAAATAAAGGTGTGAATAAATGAAGATATCAACGTAAATGGCCCTCAAAATTCTCTGTACTTTGTTTAGTCAAACTGAAAAGGAGGCAGGAGAGAGGAGGGGAAATAAAAGAAGTGTGTAGAGTGTGGGGTGGTCTGGTCTAGCTGTCCCATGAGAAAAGTGAGGCCACAGGGAAGAGTGTTAGGAGATATAACTGATGGGAGAGAATCAGCAAAGTTCAGCTCAAAAGTAGGGAGGGTGTCCCAGAGAAAGGACACAGAGAAAATGAGCGAGAAGCCAGGGAGGGATGCAGGGAGTGGAAAACACAGGGCCATTGGAAACAGAGAGGAGAAAACCTTCCAGCTCCTCCCAAAGAGATTTCACGCTAGCTTCTGCTCAACCCCACTTCAGAAATTAAAATAACCCCCCACTCTGCGGTGACATCCACTCGTGGGAATGGAACCCAGCACCTTGTCAACTCACATAAGGAAGATATTACAGAGTAGAGACAAATCCCTCAGAAAGTAGTTCACGCTCTCATTCTCATGGAGCTTAGATCGAGGGGCTCAAGAAGCTTAGTTACTTAACCTGTGCTGAGAAACAGGATCCAGATGCTTTGGAGATTAATTAAAAAGGCCCACTCTAAGGTTCACAAAGAAAGGCTAAATCTTGCCAGGGCCTGGAAACTCATAACAAGTGCCTGTCCAGGACATGACATGGTGCAGAGGAGGCAGAGATGGAATGTGAGTGGATTATGTACCTCTGGGTGCACTTAGCTATTGCACCACAAAGGATGCTATAAACTTAGCTCCTTAGGGAAAAACACTGAAGATGAAGAAGAGCCCTGCTGCTTCCAGGACCCCTTGAATTATCTCTTTGCACAAAGCATTCTCCTGCCAAAAACCAAAGGAGGAGAAATGTAGAGCTGCCAGTATTTCTAGTTGACACAGGTTCTGAGCTAACTAACGTGCCAATGGAAATCTGTTTTTCTGTGCATGAATTGTCCCTGAGGCATGGAGTGGAATGTGGGCCAAAGTTCTGTACCTCTGTGTCCCCACCTTCTGTGCGCCATGCTGCCAAACACCGAAGTACTACTCCCCGTCCAGACCACCCCTCCAGGTGACACTCAAGGGATAGTCTACTATTATTTGTTCATTTATTTCATCAAGCAAAAATGTTTAGAAGAGAGTTGTGGCATCAGATGAATATGTTTGAGCACCACAAGGGACCAAAAGAGCTCTCATAACATTGTCTATGTCCCTGGAGAAATCCTACCAAGTAAGATCTTTCTGTATGAAGAGAACAAAATGGAAATTAAAAAAAAATTTAAGTGTAAGTTCAGTTCAGCTCAGTTGCTCAGTCGTATCCAGCTCTTTGCGACCCCATGAACCGCAGCACGCCAGGCCTCCCTGTCCATCACCAACTCCCAGAGTTTACTCAAACTCATGTCCATTGAGTCGGTGATGCCATCCAGCCATCTCATCCTCTGTGGTCCCCTTCTCCTCCTGCCCCCAATCCCTCCCAGCATCAGGGTCTTTTCCAATGAGTCAACTCTTCACATGAGGTGGCCAAAGTATTGGAGTTTCAGCTTCAGCATCAGTCGTTCCAATGAACACCCAGGACTGATCTCCTTTAGGATGGACTGGTTGGACCTCCTTGCAGTCCAAGGGACTCTCAAGAGTCTTCTCGAACATCATAGTTCAAAAGCATCAATTTTTCGGCGCTCAACTTTCTTCACAGTCCAACTCCCACATCCATACATGACCACTGGATAAACCATAGCCTTGACCAGACGGACCTTTGTTGGCAAAGTAATGTCTCTGCTTTTTAATATGCTATCTAGGTTGGTCATAACTTTCCTTCCAAGGAGTAAGCGTCTTTTAATTTCATGGCTGCAGTCACCATCTGCAGTGATTTTGGAGCCCAGAAAAATAAAGTCAGCCACTGTTTCCCCATCTATTTCCCATGAAGTGATGGGACCAGATGCCATGATCTTAGTTTTCTGAATGTTGAGTTTTAAGCCAACTTTTTCACTCTCCTCTTTCACTTTCATCAAGAGGCTCTTTAGTTCCCCTTCACTTTCTGCCATAAGGGTGGTGTCATCTGCATATCTGAGGTTGTTGCTATTTCTCCCAGCAGTCTTGATTCCAGCTTGTGCTTCATCCAGTCCAGCACTTGTCACGATGTACTCTGCATATAAGTTAAATAAGCATGGTGACAATAGACAACCTTGACGTACTCCTTTTCTTATTTGGAACCAGTCTGTTGTTCTATGTCCAGTTCTAACTGTTGCTTCTTGACCTGCACACAGATTTCGCAAGAGGCAGGTAAAGTGGTCTAGTATTCTCATCTCTTGAAGAATTTTCCATACTTTGTTGTGATCCACACAGTCAAAGGTTTTGGCATAGTTAATAAAGCAGGTGTTTTTCTGGAACTCTCTTGCTTTTTCAATGATCCAATGGATGTTGGCAATTTGATCTCTGGTTTCTTTGCCTTTTCTAAATCCAGCTTAAACATTTGGAATTACATGGTTCATGTATTGCTGAAGCCTGGCTTGGAGAATTTTAAGCATTACTTTACTAGCGTGTGAGATGAGTACAATTGTGCGGTAGTTTGAGCATTCTTTGGGATTGCCTTTCTTTGGGATTGGAATGAAACTGACCTTTTCCAGTCCTGTGGTCGCTGCTGAGTTTTCCAAATTTGCTGGCATATTGAGTGCAGCACTTTCACAGCATCGTCTTTTAGGAAACAGCTCAACTGTAATTCCATCACCCCCACTAGCTTTGTTCATAGTGATGCTTCCTAAGGCCCACTTGACTTCACATTCCAGGATGTCCGGCTCTAGGTGAGTGATCACACCGTTGTGATTATCTGGGTCATGAAGATCTTTTTTGTACAGTTCTTCTGTGTATTCTTGCCACCTCTTCTTAATATCTTCTGCTTCTGTTAGGTCCCTACCATTTCAGTCCTTTATTCAGCCCATCTTAGCATAAAACATTCCCTTGGTATCTCTAATTTTCTTGAAGAGATCTCTAGTCTTTCCCATTCTGTTGTTTTCCTCTATTTCTTTGCATTGATCCCTGAGGAAGGCTTTCTTATCTCTCCTTGCTATTCTTTGGAACTCTGAATTCAAATGGGTATATCTTTCCTTTCCTCCTTCGCCTTTCACTTTTCTTTTCACAGCTATTTGTAAGGCCTCCTCAAACAACTATTTTGCCTTTTTGCATTTCTTTTTCTTGGGGTTGGTCTTGATCACTGCTGCCTGTACAATGTCCCAAACCTTTGTCCATAGTTCTTCAGGCACTCTGTCTATCAGATCTAGTCCCTTGAATCTATTTCTCATTTCCACTGTATAATCATAAGGGATTTGATTTAGGGCATACCTGAATGTTCTAGTGGTTTTCCCTACTTTCTTCAATTTCAGTCTGAATTTGGCAATAAAGAGTTCATGATCTGAGCCACAGTCAGCTCCTGGTCTTGTTTTTGCTGACTGTATAGACCTTTTCCATCTTTGGCTGCAAAGAATATAATCAATCTGATGTCAGTATTGACCATCTGGTGACGTCCATATGCAGAGTCTTCTCTTGTGTTGTTGGAAGAGGGTGTTTGCTATGACCAGTGCATTCTCTTGGCAAAACTCTATTAGCCTTTGCCGTGCTTCATTCCGTACTTCAAGGCCAAATTTGCCTGTTACTCCAGGTATTTCTTGACTTCCTACTTTTGCATTCCAGTACTCTATCATGAAAAGGACATCTTTTTTGGGTGTTAGTTCTAGAGGGTCTTGTAGGTCTTCATAGAACCTTTCAACTTCAGCTTCTTCAGCTTTACTGCAGGGCATAGACTTGGATTACTGTGATATTGCATGGTTTGCCTTGGAAACGAACAGAGATCATTCTGTCATTTTTGAGATTGCATCCAAGTACTGGATTTCAGACTCTTTTGTTAACTATGATGGCTACTTCATTTCTTCTAAGGGATTCTTGCCCACAGTAGTAGATATAATGATCATCTGAGTTAAATTCACCCATTTCAGTCCATTTTAGTTCACTGATTCCTAAAATGTTGATGTTCACTCTTGCCATCTCCTGTTTGACCATTTCCAATTTGCCTTGATTCATGGATCTAACATTCAGGTTCCTGTGCAATATTGCTCTTTACAGCAGCGGACTTTACTTCTATCACCAGTCACATCCACGACTGGGTGTTGTTTTTGCTTTGGCTCCGTCTCTTCATTCTTTCTGGAGTTATTTACCCTTTGATCTCCAGTAGCATATTGGGCACCTACTGACCTGGGGAGTTCATCTTTCAGGGTCCTATCTTTTTGCCTTTTCATACTGTTCATGGGGTTCTGAAGGCAAGAATACTGAAGTGGTTTGCCATTCCCTTCTCCAGTAGACCACATTTTGTCAGAACTTTCCACCATTACCTGTCCGTCTTGGGTGGTCCTCGATGGCATGGCTCATAGTTTCATTGAGTCAGACAAGGCTGTGGTCCATGTGATCAGATTGGTTAGTTTTCTGCAATTGTGGTTTTCATTCTGTCTGCCCTCTGATGGAGAAGGATAAGAGGCTTATGGAAACTTCCTGATGGGAGAGACTGACTGAGGGGGAATCTGGTTCTTGTTCTAATGGGAAGGGCTCAGTAAATCTTTAATCCAATTTTCTGTTGATGGGCGGGATTGTGTTCCCTCCCTGTTATTTGACCTGAGGCCAAACTATGGTGGAGGTAATGAAGATAATAACCTCCACCTTAGTGTAAGTTACATATGGGTAAAAAAATTTTTAAGTGTTCAGTCTGATTAATTTTTACAGACATCTACACTCAGATCAAGATATAGAATAGAATATTTCTGTCACCACATGATGTTCCCTCATGCTCCTTATAAGTCAGTGAAAGAAAGTGAAAGTTGCTCAGTCATATCCAACTCTTTGCAACCCCATGGACTATACAGTCCATGGAATTCTCCAGGCCAGAATACTGGAGTAGGTAGCCTTTCCCTTCTCCAGTGGATCTTCCCAACCCAGGAATCAAACCAGGGTC
Organism: Dama dama; assembly: GCF_033118175.1. Classification (NCBI taxonomy): domain Eukaryota; kingdom Metazoa; phylum Chordata; class Mammalia; order Artiodactyla; family Cervidae; genus Dama; species Dama dama. The sequence goes on along the minus strand of NC_083683.1, from coordinate 59,818,094 downwards.
TCCTGTATTGCAAGCAGATTCAATTGAGTCCTTATAAGTCAATAGTCTCTCAAAAGTTACTATGAATCTGACATCTGTAATCTATTCTTGAGCTTCAGTAAATAGAATCATGCAGTATGTACTTACAGCATCTACTCTTGCTTATGCTTTTTTTAATTGGCGTATAACTGCTTTACAGTGTTGTGTTAGTTTCTGCTGTACAGTGAAGTGAATCAGCTCTATGTACACATATATGCCCTTGCTCCTGGACTTCCCTTCCACCATCACATCCCACCCCTCCAGGTCATCACAGAGCACCGAGATGAGCTCCCTGTTCTGTACAGCAGATTCCTACTAGCTATCTGCTTTATATGTTTTACACATGGTAGTGTATATATCTCACTCCTAATCTCCCAATTCAGCCCACCCTCTCCTTCCCACTCTGTGTCCACATGTCTATTCTCTATGTCTGCATCTCTATTCCTGCCCTGGACATAGGTTCATTTGTACCGTAACCGTGGGCTTTATCCATGATGCGTGCGTGTAGCAGGAATTCATTCCTTTTTTTCACTGTATAGTATTCCATTGCATAAAATTTGCAGTTTATTTAGCCATTGTACTATGGTTGAGCAGCTGAGTTGTCTATGGTTTGGAGTTATTAGAATAAAACTTTTATGGATGACTATCCAGGGTCACAGCCAGAAGGAAAGTCACTGTGTGAGACATTTCTGTACTTCCCAGGCTCCCTTGCTGGCCCATGGCCCCACAGGTTATCTGCCCTAGCCAATAGCAGACTCTCTCCAGCTTACAGTGGGAGAAATTTCATCAAGTTCTCAACTGAGTCAGTAGGCCAGTAGAGGCGCCATTAGTCAGCTCATGTGAGGTCTGAGGCTTATACATTAAGGGGATCTTTAATAAAAAATATATATAAAATTTCAAATATATAATTAGTTACCAAAGAGAGTATGTATTTGTGAGAAAGAATGAGAAGGTAAATCACAATAAACTACAAATATTATTATGATAAGTAACAAACATTACAAAATCTAGAATAATTAATTGCCTGAATAATCAATTGCTTGACACACTCTGTAATATTTTTGATTGTCTATTTGTGGGAGACAGAAAATAGCCCCCAAAGATATTCACATACAATCCCTGGAACATTTAAATATGTTTCCTTAAATGGCAAAAGAGTCTTTGCAGGTGTGATTAAGTGTACGCACCTTGAGACGAGGAAGACTACACAGAATCACCCACATGGACTCAATCAAATCACAGGAATCCCTAAAAATTAGAGAAACTTTCCTGGGTTTAATCAGAGAAAGAGATGTGATGATGGAAAAAAGTCAGATGCTACATTGCTGGCTTTGAAGATGGAAGAAGTTGTTCCCATGAGCCAAAGCAGGCAATTGGTGGCTAGAAACTGCAAGAAGCAAGCAAGCTGACTCATCCCTAGATCCTACTGCAAACACTTTGGTTTTAATTGTGATAACTGATTTTGGACATCCAAAGCTGTAAAATAATAAATTTTGTATTGTTCAAGCCACCAAGTTTATGGTACTGTTACGGCAGTAATAAAAAATGTACTATATTCCTCATGTGGCAATGATTTTGTAATGTCAGTTTTCATATACAGAACAATGGTAGAAGGAGGAGGAGGGGAAAAGAAGGGGAATAAGAAGAGGAGGAGGAAGATGAATGAGAAAGAAGAGGAGCAGGAGGAGGGGTGGGAAGGAAGAGGAGGAGAGGAAAAAGGGGGGAGGGGAGCAGGAGGAAGAGGGGAGAAGGAGGAGAAGGAGGATGGGGAGGGGGGAAATGAATTTTTTTCCATTGGTTGTCAAATAACCCTTTATTCAATTATTTTCCATTAGTGGTCAAATAACCCTTTGGTAAATTATTTCTCTTGGTTCTTAACTAACAGGGCATTGCACTGTACCACTGTTGATGTCATCCATGATGTCACAAGGGTGACAGTCATCAGCATTGCAGCCCACTGACTGGGCAGTCCCCGGGACGGGATGTGGAGTGGGAGGTGGAGGGGAGGAGGTGAAGGAAGCTTCTAGGCAATTCCCTGGTGGTCCAGCAGTTAGGACTCAGTGCTTTCAATGTGGTGGCCCAGGTTTGACCTCTGGTTGGGAAACCAAGATCCTGCAAGCAGCGTAGAACCCTTAAATTTTTTTAATTAAGAAAAAAAAATTTTATATTATAGGAAAGACAAGTGGAAGTTGCAGATATTATGTTGACCTCTTCTGTCAAAGTCTCTCCAAACTGCTCTTAGTATGAAGTTAGAGATCCCTAAAAAAAATTTTAAAAAACAAAGAAAAAGAGAGGTTCTATAAACATTCTTGCACATGTCCTTCAGACATTCCTCTTGAGTATAAACCTAGGGGTGAAATTCCTGGATGGTAGCATAGGTTTATATGTAACCAAACCGTTTCTCAAAGTTGTACCACTCTACACTCCCACCTGTGAGAGTTCCTATTTTCTCCACACTCTCATCCTCACTGAGAATTGTCAATCCTTTTCATTTTATCCACGAAAAGGTGTGAAATCATATTCATGGTGACTTTAACATACATTTCCCTGAAGTCTTCTGATGTTGTTATGTACACATTTGTGTATGGGTATACAGTCATATTGGAATCATTTCCAGATGAGAATAATTTTAAAATTTCATTGCAAGAAAATGACTATGAAATTAAATACTATGATTCATGCTTACCATCTTTCTATTTTTCCTTTCCTGCACTACATTGCCACCTTTCTATTTTGTTCAATAAATATTTGTCAGAGTCTGGATACTTTGTGTCAGAATTTCAGTGGGCAAGCCAGGACTTTCTCACTTCCTCTCTCCCCTTTAGAGTTTTCCTTAGAGCTGAAATTGGTTCAGTTCAATTCGGTTGCTCTGTGGTGTCAGACTCTTTGTGACCCCATGGACTGCCAGGCTTCCCTGTCCATCACCACCTCCCGGAGCTTACTCAAATTCATGTCCATTGAGTCGGTGATGCCATCCAACCATCTCATCCTCTGTCGTCCCCTTCTCCTCCTGCCTTCAGTCTTTCCCAGCATCAGAGTCTTTTCCAATGAGTCAGTTCTTCGCCTCCGGTGGCCAAATTGTGTTGTTTCACTTTCAGCATCAGTCCTTCCAATGAATATTCAGGACTGATCTCCTTTAGGATGGACTGGTTGGATCTCCTTGCTGTCCAAGGGACTCTCAAGAGTCTTCTCCAACACCATAGTTTAAAAGCATCAATTCTTCACTGCTCAGCTTTCTTTATAGTCCAACTCTCCCATCCATACATGACTATTGGAAAAACCATAGCTTTGACTAGATGGACTAGTAAGTGAAAAATAAGGCATGAGAATGTAACAGAAAGTGTTTGGATATTTTCAGCAAATCCCTCTTCTCTGAGAAGGATTCCACATGGCTAAAGTTGAACTTATGTAATGTGACCCTGCTCCTTCTGCTGACTTCAGCTGACTGGGTAAGAGGGTACACCTAACCCAGAGGAAGGCCTTTCATTGGTTGTTGTTGTTTAGTTGCTAAGTCGTGTCCAACTCTCTGCAACCTCATGGGTTGTAGCCCATCAGGCTTCTCTGTCCATGGGATTCTCCAGGCAAGAGTACTGGAGTGGGTTGCCATTTCCATCTCCAGGGGATCTTCCTGATCCAGGAATCGAACCTGCATCTCCTGCTTGGCAGGCAGATTCTTTACCACTGAGCCACCAGGGAAGCCCATTTATTGGTTGGCGTAAGCCTAAAAGTTTTTCTATGCCCAGCATTTTTAGTTTGAGCATTACAGTATGATCAGTTTACCAGGGACCCTGGAATTGAGAGAACAGACAAAGAGAAGGGCCCAGTGCACAAAGAAGCAGAGAAGCTAATCTATGGAGAGAGTGAGAGTAATAAAGCTGAGAAACCAGAAAAAATCCACATGGATCCCAATAGAGAATAGCTGCCCTGGTCTAAGATTTCTAGTTCCATCTCTTTGGACCCTCAGCAGACTTCCTGCCTTTGGTACTGGGAGATACCTTAGTATCGTTCAAGTGAATCTCCCATTTTTGGTGAAGCTGGTTTGAATAAATTTTTGTTACTTGTCCACAGAAGTCATGGACATGTCCAGCTCCTAAAATGAGGCTAACTCTATGTGGAATGTACCTGCTCCATCCAAACAGTCGGCATCCAGTCTGACCCTGTGAATGCCAAACATCTTTATACTAAATTCATTTTAAATACTGGGGAAAGAATCAAACTAGGAAAGCTCTAAAAATAAGAGACTATGGAACCTCCTGTCTAATTTTAGTCTCAATGGCCGTTTTCCTCTTCCTCTCTTCTCTGATCATGGCCAACGTTATCTTCTTTCCTATTTTACCTTGTGTCTTCTGTTATTCCCTTGCTTCAGCCTCATGCCTTTTGAAAACATGCTGCTTTCAGAACATGAACAGTCATAAAGCAAAAGTGTTTTGGTTTGGGGATGATGTACTCTAAACCCTGAGTTGCTGTACTTTTGTATCCTTAACTGTCCCTGTGAGATTTGGGGGAACACACAGGAAAAAAAAAAAACACCTACTGACTAAAGAAAAACAGTGCCTGGGATGAGGCGTATAAATTGAGATCAAGAACAAGGCAGGTCCTGTTTGAGTCCAGCCCCATTTTCAGAACTGTGTGGATTCCAACTTGATAGAGATTCCATAAACTTGAAACACAAAAGGACTGGAGGATGACATTTCTTTGCTAAATGAAATGAGTAATATATTGATTAAAAGAACAGGAAATGAAAGTTAAAAAAATAGAATAATAACCTCAAATATCAAGAAAAGTGCCCTTTCAAACTATTTAACTAGTTTAGCAATCTAGCTGTGTGACCCAGGCATTTATTTAGAAGACATCACAGCTCAGCTCTGTATTATATGAAGTCATTAATGTTTTATGCAACAGTCTCCCTCAACATTTATAAAATGTGAAAATATCAGATGGGCTTCCCTTGTAGCTCAGTCGGTAAAGAATCTGCCTGCAGTGCAGGAGACCAGGGTTTGAACCCTGGGTTGGGAAGATCCCCTGGGGAAGGAAATGGCAACCCACTCCAGTATCCTTGCCTGGAAAATCTCATGGACAGAGGAGCCTGGTAGGCTGCAGTCCATGGGGTCGCAAAGAGTTGGGCATGACTGAGTGACTAACACAATACAAAATTGCTCTGTGAAACAGCATGAAAGATAAATGAACAGACAGCTTCCCAAAAGGTTTGTGATGTGCTCAAAGACAGATGAGAAGAAAACACAAATTAAAAAAGAAACAAAAAGCCAAATGAAAATATAGCTGATAAATATAAGCTACATGGTCTGCTTTCCACACATACATCATATTTGCTTCCATAATTCATTTTTTAATCCTTGAATGTACTACTTTATGATTAGAACATTCTTCTGCAAGGTGTAAAAGGAGGAGAGGAAAAAGATACTTAGAGGGCATAACTTCATGGCTACGGAAAGCCTTGGAAAATTCTAGCAACTGCTAGAAGCTGCCTTTTAATGACTGGACTCTGCGAGCTCCTACCAAAGCTCACTGTTTACCACTGACAATTACATTGCAACTTGATCCTGTGGTTTCTACTGGGAAATTCCCTCCCATCTTTCTAAGCCTTATTTCCTTTTAAAATTACAAAAGTGAAACAAGAAAAATTGCTTTTCTCACATACTCTCTTTAATCCTTAACCTACTTAGCTTTAAGTGGAAAAGAGAATTAATAACATTGTAGGCTGTAAAAGCCCAGTGCTGGGTTTTATATAAAGGGGAGGTATTAGCTCCAGGCTGAAGTCTCCTGCCTGATGCCAAACGTGTGTCTATGCTCCCCGAACAGGATGGAGCCAGCTGCTGGGTTAGGCAGGTTCTAAGCACAGGGGTCTGCACTGCAATTATCCCAAAGACCTGCCAAAGTATGTGACTTAGCGGGACAACTTTTCAATTGTGAAAACAGGGCTTAAACTTTGTCTGGGCCTTGCAATATTTTTCCAAGCAATTTTCAAACTCATGTTTTTAATTTCACTACCCTTCTTAAGTGAGGTGAATTTATGTACCCAGTGAAGAACAACCTCCACAGAGTGATTTGAAATACCCGCTGGGCTTCACTCACAGAAAAGGGCAAGTTTGCCTAGCATCCTGCATCTGGTAAAGGCTTTGCTTCCTCTTTCCCAGAAATTCCATGTCAGAGTCTTCTCACTGGGTCAGCTGGCAGAGACCATCAGTCACTGCTGATAAGAATTTATTGAGCATCCCATGACTTAACCAATCTTTAGATCTTAGTGTAAATATCACTTTCTTAGAAACACATTCCCTGACACTCTCGGTTAGTTTATACATTCTCATGTTGGTGATTGTATGGTTGGGATTGTTTGATTAAGGTTTATTTCCAACCTCCCACCCCACAACTCTAAGTTCTCAGGGCAGTGTTTATTTTAATCATCAATGCATTTTCAATATCCAGCACACAACCTAATCCTTTCTAGGTATTTAATAAATACCTGTTGAGTGAGGGGTTCAATGAATGAATGAAATACATGCATACTATTTAATAGTCTGCAATTTAAAAATGTTTTTCTGTTGGCATGCCTCCAGGCCCAGTCCCTGAATACTCTGCCTTTGGAATCTCATCCATAAATCATAATTTTGAACACTATCTTCTGAATTATAGGTGTTGACTCCAAAGTTCACATCTCTCACTCAAATTTCTCCAACTCTAAATTCATAAGATCACCTCCTGAGTAGACAACATATATTTTTAGAATTACAATGAGCATCTAAAATTTAATATATCTAAAGCAGAACTTTTGATTCCCATGAATTATCAGAGCTACTTTTCTGAATTTCAACATTAAATGAATATGTGATAACATTAGTAAAATACTGTTCACTTATGGATGACAATATTATGTTTGTTATAAAATAATGTGAAATAAATAACAAGAATTTTTAAAATGCTTATCAAGTACCTACTACACAGTAGGCACTGATCTAGGCTCTAGGAAACCTAATAAATGATTAGACTGGGCTGGTGTTGCCCTAGGCTCTGCCCTCTGGCCCCTTCTCAACTCCTCACTCACTCTGGGCACTTTGCAGTGGCTTTACTGACCACCTTTGAACTGAGGATCACAAAAATCCTCTCTCTGATCCCAAAGATACCTCTCCTCAGATTATAGCCCCTTTATTAGCACAGAGTAAGCTCAGCATCTGGAAGCACTCCAGTGCACTCCAGATATGTTCTAGGAGCCTCTTCCTTGGGAATTTCAAGACCAGAATTTAGAGGAAATCTTCTAGCTGCCTGGGAACCACTTTATGGGGAATTTTATAGCCCTAGACAAAAACAGTATGCTAATACTCCAATAACCCTCAGTGTTCTGTGGGAGCTTATAGTTTTTTTTAAAGTGCTCTCACATTATCACTGTGGTACAGATAAGAAAATTAGGGTTCAAGGAAGCTAACTAACTTACCTAACTTCTAGGGCTAATACTAATAAATGGTGGGGCTCTAACTATATCCCAGCTCAGCATCATTCCTCCTCTGTAACAGGTCATCAGGTAGAGACATAATGCTATAGGAAATAATGAGCCCTGAAAGTCTTTACAGTAAGTGGATAACAGGATGTCAGAGATATTTAAGGAAGATTAATATGGTTGTGATATGCAGGATGGATGGATGGAAGAAGAACTGAGGTTGGGAGACTGAGTAGAAAGCACTGTGTGAGTGGGATAAGGCCCTGATTTAGAGAAATGAAGTAGAAATAGAGAGGCATTGAGGTTTGAGGCTAAATGAAATTAGAGCATAAAAGAAAAGGTGGATTTCAAAATTCTTTAAAGCTTCAAGCCTTGGCAGTTAGAATCAGAGAACTGGGAATGCAAGGAGTATTGCAGGGGGCTGATGACCTTGATTCTGACATTGGGAAATGAAAGGATAAGACCTATAAATATATCTGAACTTCTTACCTTTGTGGGGAGGCTGGGTAAGAAACAACTCCAACTAGAGAGTTGGTCCAGGGAGAAAGATGAGAACGTCTTTTATGGAGGCTGTGGTGATGGGGCCAGGAGGGCAGGTACTATAATTTAAACCATGGGCTGTATATCTAAAATTTGAGTTTCTGTTGAAAAGTAAGAAAAGGCAGGAGCAAAGGAGGATATGAAAGAGTGGAGCAGAAAAGGGGTCAGTGAAAGCAGAGTAGACAGCAGTGGTCTGAAGGCAGGACAGAGAAGGTGATTTGCATAAATCTTTGAAAGCAGGTCCAACAGCTGGTGGGTTGCATCCATTTGGAGTGAGCCAAGCTAGGACCATAGAAAGGATCCAGTTTGGAATGGACCAACACGATGTCCTAGAGGGAGCTGGAGCAGGGGACTAGAATTGGAGAGTGGAGCTGGAAGTTAGTAGCAGAGAGGTGATCACTAAAGCTATAAGAACAAGTAAGCTTTTTGAATGGGAAATAACAGAAGGAGATATGTAGATCTAGAACTAATCTTGAAGCTCCAAAGGGATGCTTTCTAGACCATAGCTGATTCCACACGTGCTGTGGCAACAAGTTGTACAGGGAAAGGGAAGAAATTCCCCTTGGTCAACAGCTCAGGGAACCTCTCAGTCTCTAGCTATGCCCAGGTCCTGCATGGTATCTTAATCTCAGGATTAGATATTGATTAAGGTGAATTCCCACATCCACTCCCCCTGCAGCCTGACCAATGCCTGAGGCAACACTTTCATTGTTTTTCTTTCCTTCCTTCCTTCAACTTCTTCCTAGGTTGGGAAGATCCCCTGGAGAAGGAAATAGCAACCCACTCCAGTACCCTTGCCAGGAAAATCCCATGGATGGAGAAGCCTGGTAGGCTACAGTCCATGGGGTCACAAAGAGTTAGACATGACTGAGTAACTTCACTTTCACTTCACTTTCACTTTAACTTCTTCTCAGGAAAGGCCATGTATCTTACCCTAGGCCCTCGTCAAGATAAAAGTGAATTGCTGCAAGTTATGTTAGGATCCCTGCTGTTCTCCAGATCAATCCTCATTCGGGGTTCTTGCACCTGTCTTGGGATGACAGGGAGGTTGAGAAATGGAATGTTCTTAAGAAGATATTCCAAATTACTAGATTCACATTTTTTTGGAGTCCTGTCCTCAGGATATGGTATAGAAAAGGGGCCCTTATGATTCACTTCTTTAAAAAGCTTTGTGGCTTATCTCTCTCCTTGGGAAGTATCTGGAGTGTTTACAGACACAGCCTAAATCCAGTTACAGACTAACAGTGACAGGAATGTTAAAAGGATCATATGGGAAGAGAATGGCTCCATCTTTAGCATACTAGTCAGTGTTCACTAGAGAAATGAAATCAATGGGAGCAAAAGCTAGATAGATATGCAGGAAAATGGGGAGTTTGAGAGAGATTTATTTTAAAGATTTGGTTCATGCAGTTGTGGGGGCTGACAAGTCCAAAATCTGTAGGGCAGACTAACAAGCTGGAAACGAAGACAGGGTTTCCATGCTACAGCCTTGAGGCAGAATTTCTTCTATAATAAACCTGTCTTTGCTTTCAGGCTTTCAGTTGATCAAATGAGGTCCATCCACATTATAGAGGGTCATCTGCTTTACTTAAAGTCTACTGATTGTTAAATGTCAATTATATCTAAAAGAAAAAATACCTTCATAGCAATGTATAGACTAATATTTGACTAAGCAACTAGGCACCATAGCCTAGTGAAATCAACACATAAAACTGTCCATCATACTGCATTCTCAGTAACAATCCATCCAGAAGCTGTGACTTTCCTTCCCGAGTCTAGGAGAATGAGATATTGCCGTTTCTGTGACAACGAAACCTTTAGCCAGCCATGGCAACCTCTAGCCAATAAAGAACAGAGAGACAGTAGAATAGCTCAAGGAAATCTCTGTATGGGCCAAGCCTGCAGCTTGCATGTCATTTCCTTCCACATTCCATCAGCCATAACTCATAACATTGAACCTGGGAATCATAGTTTAGCAAGGTATGGAAAAATGGGATATAAGTTTGTGGCCAGTGTCTGCCACAGATTCAAAATTTCTAGCTTCCGGGACTCAGCGGATGGTAGTTTTGTTAACTAAGACAAGCACACAGAAGAGAAGATGTGATGGAAAAATACTGAACCCAGTCTTTAGCACATAGAGTCTTGAATGTCTATGGAATATTCAGATGAAGATGTTCTGTTGACAGCCTGCAATGAAGGCCTGGAGATCAGGGAAGATGCTGGCATTAGAGGTCAAGATTTAGAGAGTATTTGGCTGGTGGGTATCATAACAAGAAAGGGAGGAGAGAAGAAAGGGAGGAGAGAAGAAAGAGGATGAATTTTTAGAGTCAAAGAAAAAGCAGCTGGTGAAAGTTTTTAGCTTGAGAACAAAGCAAAAAGGATGGGATCTCAAATGTTAAGGGCGGAGACAGTTTCAAAAAAGGGAGTGGTCCATAGTGTCCTATGCATTGAAAAATGAAGACAATTCAGAAAATGCTATTTGCATTTAGTTATTCCTTTCTCTCTACCACATTCAAAATCCTCCCTCAAATTGTTCTCCATTTGGAAAAGCAAATCAACCAGTTTACTGCAAGATATGAACATCAGGGTTCAAGACAGTGGATTGAGCACAAGCATTTATCTTCTTTCTCTCCTAAGATACCATTAAAATGCAGCAAAGGAATAAGAACAAAAGTGTACAAATCCACAACAGAGAGAACAAGTGAGTCTTCAAAATAGTTCTAGAAAACAAAGAGTGGAGAGAGGAGCGTTGATACAGAGCAGAGTAAGCCAGAACTAATAGAGCCTTCCTGAATCCAGAAGAGGCTCCCAGCTGGGTGAAGCAAGGGAAAGAAAGAGGAAGAGAGAGGAGAGGAGCCTAAAACAGGAGATGGTAATAAAGACAGACAGTGGAAGAGGAAAGTGTGAGCATGAAAAGGAAGTGCAAAGGAGATGAGGAGGAGAATTAGTTTCTACCTGAAGCTCTGAGATCATCTCCTGAGGGTTACAGGTGCTCTGACCACAGATCTCAAGAACAGAAGTACAACGGCAGCAATGTTGAGTTGAATGGGCAATACTACTTGCCTGGGTTTCATAACACACATGCTGTTCGTTGGTTTTCAGTGTAACACTAACCCATAGATCAATCACAGAGAACTGATTACAGAAGACATAAAAATAGCTTTCTTTAAAAAAAAAAAATAGCTTTCTTCCTTCTTAATACTCTTTTCTCTTGGTTCCACACCTTGGAGACCACTTTGAAAAACTTCTGCTTTAAATTCTCCTATAAGGTACTTTCATATCTATAAAATATATTTCTTGATTTAGCAATTTGAAACATTGTGCGCTACCTTCCTGTTAAATGGAAGGGCCTTGGGTCAACACTGCATAACTTGTATGAAAAAGTCAGTGTGGATTTGTGCAACACCATGGTCCCAGTCAACAGATGCTAAGCATTATCTGTACTGTTTAGTTTTTGCTTTTAACAACAAAGGCATATTGCTTTTGAAATAAAAACAAACTTTAAAAAACGATGGCTGACAGTCATTCAACATGTTATCTCTCCCATGAGCATTTTATTTTTATTAGGGGATAAGACCTTAACTACAAAGCTGCAATGAAGCTGTTTGGATATCAAAGTAGGTTAAAGGAGATTCTCAAGGTTCGGGAAACCGCCTCTTGTGGGAAGTTGTCAGTTCTGCACGGGAATGCCCATGTGGTCAGTAAGATTTCCTGATATCTCTTGCTTCCCATAAATTAAACTAGACAATTCCTCCAATGCACAAGTACCAGCTCCATAAGATATTCCCTGCAACTCTCTGAGTCCTTAGTGATTCAAATTAACAAACAAAATAATAGCAAATCTATTATATCTCAATCCCCCCATTCACTCTCTCTGGTTATCTGACTCTGCGGGTCACCATCGTAAGTTCCCTGGGAAGCCTTTTGAAGTTAGGAGGGAGCATATTGTTCAGGTGTAAGTTGAAGGGAGGTGCTGGGAAGAGGGAAGAGAAAAGCATAGTAAGTGATTAATTATATTCTTGGTTTAGCCCACTCCGTAGAAGACTGGGTCAAAAGCAAATATCTCTGTTTCCAATTTTTACCACAAAGAGTCACAAATCTCTGGAGAGGACATATGTCTTTTAGATTTATAAAACATTAAAGAAACAAGGTTGTGAGTTTCGGTCCAAAGTCACCATAGTCACTTCAAGATGTAAGAAATGTATACCGGCAATTCTATGACAAATATATAATTTGCTGCAATGAAAATTAAGATAGAAAAAAATTGTGATTATGTTTTAAAAAGGAATCTCTATCTTTTGAAGAATTATACTGAAATGTGAATGTATTAAATGATCTGCTATCTGGAGTTTGCTTTTAAACAATCCAGTTTGTGGGGGAGGGTGGCAATGGAAGTAAAACTGAAACATCAGATGGCCAACAAACAGGTGAAAAGATGCTCAACATCACTCATTATCAGAGAAATGCAAATCAAAACCACACTGAGATACCATATCACACTGGTCAGAATGGCTGCTATCAAAAAGTCTACAAACAATAAATGCTGGAGAGGGTGCGGAGAAAAGGGAACCCTCTTACACTGTTGGTGGGAATGCAAACTAGTACAGCCACTATGGAGAACAATGTGGAGATTCCTTAAAAAACTGGAAATAGAACTACTGGACAACCCAGAAGTCCCACTGCTGGGCATACACAGGAAGAAAACAGAATTGAAAGAGACACACGTACCCTAGTGTTCATTGCAACACTGTTTACAATAGCCAGGACATGGAAGCAGCCCAGATGTCCATTGGCAGACGAATGGAAAAGAAAGTTGTGGTACATATACACTGTGCAATATTACTCAGCTATTAAAAAGAATGCATCTGAGTCAGTTCTAATGAGGTGGGTGAAACTGGAGCCTATTATACAGAGTGAAATAAGTCAGAAAGAAAAACACCCATACAGTATACTAATGCATATATATGGAATTTAGAAAGATGGTAACAACGACCCTATATGCAAGACAGTAAAAGAGACACAGATATGAAGAACAGACTTTTGGACTCTGTAGAGAAGGCGAGGATGGGATGATTTGAGAGAATAGCATTGAAACATGTATATTACCATATGTGAAATAGATGACCAGTCCAAGTTTGATGCCTGAAACAGGGCACTCAAAGCCAGTGCACTGGGACAGCCCAGAGGGATGGGATGGGGAGGGAGGTGGGAGAGGGGTTCGGGATGGGGGGGACACATGTACACTCATGGCTGATTCATGTCAGTGTATGGCAAAATCCACCACAATATTGTAATTAGCCTCCTATTAAAATAAACAAATTGATTTTTTTAAAAAATGAAACATCCATGAGCAGATAATTGTTGAAGTTGAAAGATGGGTACATGAAAGTTAATTATTATATTATTTTTACTTGTGTGTGTGTGTGTGTGCATACACACACACACACATATATATACACACATTTATCGGAAATTGTCTACAACAAACATTTTTTAAAAACACTAAAAAGAAAGAAAAAGAAATTAAAACAGGTCACCACAGCAAGGATTTAAAGAAATGAAGCCTTAAGCATAAGGAATTGGATATTGTTTCACACAAGCTGTCTTCATTTTAGAGAGGCTGACATGGTTACAGAATATTACAGAAAAACAGGACTAGAAGATATTTCAAGTCTTTTCACAGCTACGTAAATTGAAGCTCAGGCTGAAGAACTTGTTCAAATTACCTAGTTAGTCCCAGGGACAGACTTGAAGCACTGATGGTGTAAAGAGGGGGAAAAAAAACCCTTCTATCCTGTTAGGTTTTGTAGTGGAGTCTAAGAATTAAACCAACATAAGACAGATTAATACAAGTTATACTTAATATTTTTACATATACATGGGCATCTTCAGAATAAAAATAAAGACCCGAAGAAGGCAAAAATCTGTTAGACCAGAAAGCTTATATACCATGAAGAACTATAAGTGTTGGGAATTTGACAAGATAAAGGGGCTTGAGCTGGGAGGCAGTAAATTGTGAGACAGTAACTAGGAAATATATGGGAAAACCAGTGGAAGATAGGGGTTATTTTAGTAGCTTTGTTTGTACAGGGCCTCTTAGGCACTGACTCCCAATCTCTGGTGATAAGAATGTTCTTCTCTTCTGGTACACAGAGGACATCTATCTCATGGGAAATTTTATGGCTTGCTTTTAGATAGAAAGGGGTTGGGGGTGGTCAAGGAGCCCATCCTGCATCTACTATTTCCCAGGTTCCTTCAGTTCAAAATAGTAGTCAATATGCCAGTATGATATATTTGGGGTGGCACGTTCTGAACCACTCTTTCAATGGCAAATCTTCATCGATCTATTCACTCAGTCAACAAATACGCATGGAGCATTTACCATGTATTCAATACTGTGTAGACTCTCAATAAATGCAAGCATAAATGCCCATACAGGCACTATTAATTGACCCCCCAGACTCTTTTCTTAGAATACTATTCAACATAGTGTTCCAGGTAATCACTGGAAATGAATCCTATTTGTGGTCCACACACAGAGGTGTTGGCTTTAAATTGTTCTCCTTTAATTTATTTAAAATGCAATACAAATTATTGGACTAGTCACCTTAAATGTTCCAAGGGAAGTACTTCCACAAAGACCCACAACATAAGATGTAGCTCTTAAGGGGCTACTGGTGCTCACGCTCATGGTCCAACTGCCAAGTGTGGGCAGGATGGCACCTCTTTATATAACCATGAAGTCACAATGCTTGCTCTTACATTTACTTCTCTAAGACCCTCCAGCTCAGCTGGCGAGGGTGAAGGTGTGCCCACACTCTGAGTCAAAACTGTCTCCCTGAACCTTGACAACAGCAACTCAGGTTGGCCCATTAGCATAGTTGCTTGGGTCAGTACAAGGTTCCCTGCTCAGCTTACGGAATTAGGAAATCGGGTGAAAAAAGAATCAGTGTGGGTGATCAAGCATTAAAGCAGCTTACCACTCAGTGAAAAGTAGTTGAGGAGGAGGTAGGGATGGAGTGTGCAGATTTAATGACCCCTTTTATGGTGAACTTGATACCAAATGTGACACTATCCCAGTAATCTGCTTTGTTACCTTGGGCTATGGGAATATCCTTGAAGCCTCTCAAACACTCAGTCATTCAACAAACACTGTCTGACTAATTATGTCAGGCACTCTTCTAAGCACTGGAGAAGATATAAGAAAGTCCAGGCCCTTAGGAAACTTGCAGCCTGAAATCTGTATCAGTTCAGTTGCTCAGTCGTGTCTGACTTTTTGTGACCCCATGAATTGCAGCACGCCAGGCCTCCCTGTCCATCACAAACTCCTGGAGTTTACTTAAACTCATGCCCATCAAGTTGGTGATGCCATCCAGCCATCTCATCCTCTGTTGTCCCCTTCCCCTCCTGTCCCCAATCCCTCCCAGCATCCGGGTCTTTTCCAACGAGTCAACTCTTCGCATGAGGTGGCCAAAGTATTGGAGTTTCAGCTTCAGCATCAGTCCTTCCAATGAACACCCAGGACTGATCTCCTTTAGGATGGACTGGTTGGATCTCCTTGCAGTTCAAGGGACTCTCAAGAGTCTGCTCCAACACCGTAGTTCAAAAACATCAATTTTTCGGTGCTCAGCTTTCTTCACAGTCCAACTCTCACATCCATACATGACCACTGGAAAAACCATAGCCTAGATGGAACTTTGTTGGCAAAGTAACGTCTCTGCTTTTTAATATGCTATCTAGGTTGGTCATAACTTTCCTTCCAAGGAGTAAGCATCTTTTAATTTCATGGCTGCAGTCACCATCTGCAGTGATTTTGGAGCCCCCCAAAAATAAAGTCTGACACTGTTTCCACTGTCTCCCCATCTATTTCCCATGAAGTGATGGGACCAGATGCCATGATCTTCGTTTTCTCAATGTTGAGCTTTAAACCAACTTTTTCACTCCCCTCTTTCACTTTCATCAAGAGGCTTTTTAGTTCCTCTTCACTTTCTGCCATAAGGGTGGTGTCAAATCTGAGGTTATTGATATTTCTCCCGGCAATCTTAATTCCAGCCTGAGCTTCTTCCAGCCCAGTGTTTCTCATGATGTACTCTGCATATAAGTTAAATAAGCAGGGTGACAATATACAGCCTTGACATACTCTTTTCCCTATTTGGAACCAGTCTGTTGTTCCATGTCCAGTTCTAACTGTTGCTTCCTGACCTGCATACAGGTTTCTCAAGAGGCAGGTCAGGTGGTCTGGTATTCCCATCTCTTTCAGAATTTTCCACAGTTTATTGTGATTCACACAGTCAAAGGCTTTGGCATAGTCAATAAAGCAGAAATAAATGTTTTTTGGAACTCTCTCGCTTTTTTGATGATCCAGCAGATATTGGCAATTTGATCTCTGGTTCCTCTGCCTTTTCTAAAACCAGCTTAAACATCTGGAAATTCTCGGTTCACATATTGCTGAAGCCTGGCTTGGAGAATTTTGAGCATTACTTTACTAGTGTGTGAGATGAGTGCAATTGTGTGGTAGTTTGAGCATTCTTTGGCATTGCCTTTCTTAGGGATTGGAATGAAAACTGACCTTCTCCAGTCCTATGGCCACTGCTGAGTTTTCCAAATTTGCTGGCATATTGAGTGCAGCACTTTCACAGCATCATCTTTCAGGATTTGAAATAGCTCAACTGGAATTCCATCACATCTACTAGCTTTGTTCGTAGTAAAATCTGTATAGAGACTCATAAATAAAAGTACACAATAGAGGGTTTTGGATTATTAGAGAAGTAACCCTGAAATTAGAAGTTTTTCAACCAAAGAAACTGTATAGGAGATCATGATAGGCTACATAATTTGCAAAGCCTAGTGCAAAATAAAAGTGCTGAGCTCCTTATTTAAAAGTTTTTAAAAATTTCAAGGCAGCAGCAACACAGCATTAAACCAAGCAAGGGGCCCTTCTAAGTGCAGGATTTCGTGTAACTATGCAGATTCTGTGCTCATCAGATTGGCCTTGTAGTAGATTCTGGTCTCCAGAAAGATAAGGACCAGCTCTGACAACACTCGGCTTAATGGTTATGAAAGGAGAAGTAGATAATTCAGAATAAGTCCTGTGTTTTCCTGCACTGAGGATAACTGTTACTAAGCGACTGAGCTTCGTGGCGACCCAGCAGACAGACACTGCCGTGATTCTGTGTCCCAACCCTATTTCTCTAGCCCATCTATTTCTATACACATTTCTGTAGCACATCTATAGATGTGGCAGATTCTCACCCATGTCTCCCTGCACAGTTCCTCATGATGCACAGACAAGCAGTTCCAAGACAGCTGATTCTGTGTCTGGCTTTGGAGACTGTTAGCTAGTTTAGTCTTCAGTGACCATTTGAGTGCAGACACTCTGGGTTCCAATGCAGGTGCACCCATTTGGAGGGGAAGAAATAGATATCTGAAAGGCAGTAAATTATCCTTCTGCACCTGATACACACTGTCATATTAACAAAACCAGCTGGTTCCTGAAAATGCATGCCTTGGTCCACTGGGAAACCAAAATCAGCAAATGTTCTTGGATATGCTAACAGCTCTAATAAGAGTGAAGAGCGCTTAATTGAAGGAGTAATTAGCTTTGTACACAAGAAGGAACAAACAGATGAACATACAACACACAGAGATATCAATAACTTCTAGTTTCAGAGCGTGCAGTTTGAAAGGGAACGGTATTTGCTGGTTTCTAGGGATAAACTCAGTGTTCTCCAGCAATATGGACGGACCTAGAGATTATCATACTACATGAAGTAAGTCAGACAAAGACAGGTATTAAATGAAATCACTTATATGTGAAATCTAAAATATGATATAAATGAACTTATTTATCAAACAGACTCACACAGATGGAAAGCAAACTTGTGGATAAATTAGGAGTTTGGGATTAGCAGACCCAAATTACTATATATACATAAACAACAAGGTTTTTGTATATACAGTATATATATAAAAATTGTATAGCACAGGGAACTGTATTCAGTATCTTACAAAAAACCATAATGGAAAGAAGGTGGAAAAACAAACCAACTCTGCCTTGCCAACAGCTGGTCTCTTAGATTTCTATTTCTTTTTACTGTTGCCTCTCTTGGATTCTCTTTCTTATCTTCGCAGCTGTGTGGGAAGAGACTTTTACCGTAAATGGAGTGATCATTTGCTTGGGAGGGATGCCCCGTCCTGGTGAGGACCAGAGGGTGGGTGGCCGGCCAAAGCCAGCTCAGCTGCAGTTCCACTAGAGAAATGCTCACTTTCCTCTGGTTCCCTTTCCTGCCTCCCCTCCTGATGGACATGGTAATATCTAAAGGCCAGGATTCAGAAGGTAGGCCTAGCGTATGAGAGGATGGCCTTAACAAACATGTGGTAGAGGCCAACTAATAAAGCTAAAAGGTTGGAGGTCATAAATCTGACATCTGCATAAAAGGTCCCTTCCACATAACTTCTTCATGATTCTCTGATTCAGCTCTCACTTTATGACTTATTTTAATTCAATTAAATCCAATGAGCACTTACAAGCCTTATAAGGACAAGACTTTCTCAAAATCAGAAACAAAATTTTATTATAGCTTGTGAAAAAAAATGAGTTTATTTTGACTTGTTTATGACAGGTATTAATGAGTTGACATTACACATAATATGATCCACACAAAGTTGGTTTTAGTCCTTTAAAAAGCAAATGTCTACTTTTGGAATTTGACTAAGACCAGCAGAGGCATCAAAGCTAGCCAGCTAAGTAGAAGCGGGAGCCAAAAAGCTTTTCATTAAAACTGCTGAACAGAGTTCCATCTCTGGCCTCTGCCTCCTTCTTCCCTGTGATTCTCAGCAATGGCTCATGATATGTGCACAGCATGCTACCCATGGAGGCCACAGATCCTGTTAAGTAATTTTATTCCTATTCAGTTCAATCTTCTCCCAGGACCTGATCTCTGTTTACACTGTATACTTTGAAAGTCTTGATCTATTGCCCAAAATTAAAATAATCCTCTACACTCTTAACCTTTTTGCTCACTACCTCCCCTCCTTCCTGGCTTCAACTGAAAATTTGGATTTCCCTGGAAGACTCAGGTCCTTTGCAGCACTTGCAAGTAGAGACCGCTCATCTGTGCACACAGGCTCTATCTGATGGCCAGAGGTAGTGTCTCCTGGCTTTAGGCTTCTGCCCACAGAATATGGTTCTTCCATATTTTTTCAAAAGACTTCCCTTTGAAAATATTCATATCAACCAGCTTCCCATCTCTATTCATTTCCTATAAGTGCTGTAACAAACTATCACAAACTAAGGAGCATAAAACAACCACATATTTATTGTCTTAGCATTTTGGAGGGCAGAGTCCAAAATGGGTTTCATGGGACTGGAGTCAAGGTGTCTGCAGGTCTACATTCTCTCTGGAGGCTCCAGAGCAGAATCCATTCCCTTGCCTTTTCCGTCTTCTATCAGCTGCTTGCATTTCTTGGCTTTCTCCATCTTCAAAGCTGGTGATTGCATCACTCAGACCTCTGCTTGCACTGTCATCACATCTCTTCTGCTTCCCATCCCTCCCCCCTTACCCCCAGCCTCCTTTCTCTCTTTTAAGGATCCTTGTGACTATGTCAATCCTATCTGGATAATCCAGGATGATCTCCCTTCCGTAGAATCCTTGACTTAACCACATCGGCAAAATCCTTTTTGCTATTCAAGGTAATAGGTTTACAGGTTTTGGAGATGAGGACATGGACATGTTATTCCCCTTCTCTGCATCCTGTACTTCCCATCTCCAGAAAGCCTAGGCATTCCTCTATTCCTCTTATATCAGGTCCTCTGATGGAGAGATTTCTGTCTTCATTCTTGCCATCATCCTCAATGATGTCTAGCCTTGATCTCTTGCTTCCTCAATCTCTTTGTGCCCTTCACCTTATCCCTCTAGGTCTCTCTTTTTTGGCATCCTGGGCCTTGTCATCAATCATATTTTCACCTCCTCAAGCCATTCAGAAGTTCTGCTCAGACCGCGGTCTCCACTGCTTCCCCTCTAAACATGCTCTTTGATTTCATCAAGACCTGGATTCCCAGTTCTGATCTGTAAGCTACCCACTGTCTGGTTAATCCCTTCCATGACATGTTTATTAGCGACTCCATTTCCTTTGCCTCTTTGGCATCCTTTCTCTCCTTCCTTGATGACTCATGACAGAATCAGACCATGAGGGCCTCAGAGTCGTCTGGGTAAGTATCCTACCATTGCACTGCCTAGCGTCCCTATGAACTGGTCCATCCAAGCCACTCTACAAGGCTTTCTCTTGCCTCTGGTGAGTTCCCTCTTGCAGGCTCCATGTCAAAAACTTCAAACATAGGCTTCGCAAACCTCCCACACAATCTCCACATCCCTCACTCTTGACATGGGATGTGTTCTCAGAATCCAAAGAGAAACTAGAGACCAAACAAGTCAGGGCCTCTTTGTTGATCTACCTAAGATGCATCCCTTCTTGTCTCTTTTACAGGGCAAGGGGTCCTTCTTTCAAAGGTCAATCCCTCTCTTATGTGCTAAAACCGCTATCCATCAATTTCCTCCTCTTTTAGACTACCTTAGTCTCCTTTCAACCATTCTCTTAACACTTTCACATTTTTCTAGTCTAAACATCACCCTTCCCTTCACTCTTGCCTACCTTCAAGGGACTCATCAAATATCTCTTTTGCTACAAAGTTGGTATAGGGATAAACTGCAGGACATCACTGAACCTGAAAAAAACTTATCCCTTCAGTATGAAATAAGGTGAATTTAGCCACCTCTAGAATGATCCAGAAGTAGGAGAGAATATAGGTTTGATGCGTAAACTTTTACAGGATGTAGTGGTAGGGTTCTCCTTGTAAAAAGAACACAAAATTAGGTACAAACATATAAGGCCTTGGAAAGGACAGGTAAAAATAATGAATCTTGAAGTTCAAACCTTATTATAAGTAGTTTCACAGTAGATCTGCCCCTGTGCACGGAACAGTGTGGAGCCATTCCAATAAATGAGAATGTTGCTGAGAAAGCATACATGTAGTAACTGCATTATGTTGCTTGAGAAAAGTGCTTCCCAGGGAGTAGTAAGCATATCATTGCCAGTATTCAAGAATTGGGGGAATAACAGATAATTGATCTTTTTTTTCAAAGCTATGTCTTTAGATTTACAGTTGCCTTCTCTTTGTGGCAAAGGATGCTGGCTTTGCATTTATTCTCATAACATAACACTTTCTTTTAAGATAAATCTTTATTCTTAACTTTAAGTAAATTAATTTTTAGAATTTAAACTAATGATGGTACACATTGGTGGTACATGGGTATGTCAAATATTATGAAAATTGTATGAGAATGATTGGGAAACACTGAAGTAATAGGAATGGAATGGTTTCTCTAAGAAAAAAATCCACAGAAATAAAATTCATCAGTGTGACTCCACTGCTGCTCAAAGGAGACAGAACCATAACTGGTAAGCATGAGCACCTGAGGGTATATCCCTGGTGAAGATGGGTGCACAACATGTCATAGACTGAGGACACCAGTCCCCTTATCTTGCTCTGAGCTCACGCTTCCTGGTAACATTTTGATTATAATGTTAGGCTTTGCCAGTAAGCTATAGTGCTCTCATCAGCAAACTATGAACATCTGGATTTCTCAGTAGTTTATTACTCAGCACCAATTAATCAATCAACATTCTGGTTTTCAAACATAAGCTCTCACGGACTTGGAGACTTGTGCTGGCAAACCTGTTTCTGAGCCTGCCAGACTGTGGAATGGAGATAAGTTGGACACGGTGATGTCACCTGTGTACTTGTCTAGGTGGCCAGCACCCTTCTCTTTCCTCAGGTGCCAGCTGACCTGCTGCATGACTTTTACATCAAACCACTGCCTCACTTGTTCCTCAGCATTTTTAGCCAGCCTCTGGCCTTGCTGTTAACCTGGTCTGCCCTTAGGAAGTGCAACCATGGTCTTATGTGATCTGGACTTCTATTTAGAGCACATCTTCATTGACCTCCTTTTGAATGCTTTTGAGCCTTTGATGCCAATCATCTGCTTTCTTGGTTCTCTGCCAAAATCTTTAAAAAACTATTTCCTTAGAGTCACAGATGTAGAAAACAAACTTAAGGTCACTAGGCGGAGAAGAGGGAGGGGAGGGATAAATTAGAAGACTGGGATTGACATATACACACTACTATGTATAAAATAGAGAATAAGGACTTACTCTATAGCACAAGGAACTCAAATACTCTGTAATGACCTATGTGGAGAAAGAATCTAAAAAGAGTGGGTATGTGTATATGTATAACAGATTCACAATGCTGAACACCTGAAACTAACACAATATTGTAAATCAACTATACTCCAATAAAATTTTTCAATAAAATAAATAAATAAAAATTATTTCCTGCCCAGACTCCACTTTTGCTTACCCCTTAAACATAGATATCTCCAAGGCAAAAGAGAGCAGGGGACACTGGGGTCAGACCACTTGAGTTAAAATCTACTTACCAACTATGTGAATTTGGGCAAATCATTTAATCTCTCTAAACTCAGATTATTCATCTGAAGAAACAATAACAATAATATCTTCTAAATAAATTTGCTTTCAGTTTGTTTTTGTTGTTGTTGTTGTTCACACCAGATGGTTTGCAGGATCTTAGTTCCCCGACTGGGAATTAAATCCAGGCCCACAACAGTGAAAGTGCTGAGTCCTAACCACTGAACCATCAGGGAACTCCCTGACGTCAACTTTAAACTAGATAATCCATGTAAGGTGTAGTGCTTGGCATGTGATGAACACTCAGGAAGTGATAGCCATCTTATTCTCAGTCACATCCATGGCTTCCATTACTATATGAGATAATGAAATGGATTTTTCCAGCCTTGCACTTTCTCCTAAGCACCAGATTGATATTTTAACTGCCTGCTAAGTTCTTTTCCATTCTAATTTATTTCCCACAATGCTAACAGAGTTTTATCTTTTCTTTCAAGAATAGTCTATGATATCAATCCTCTGGTTATCATGTAATCAACTCCAGGCCCTTCACATCCTGGCTACAGCTTGCCTCCTCACTCCCTCCCCACCGCCCCAGGGAGGAACATCCTACCTCCTGCACTGAGGCCATGATAAATGTTTTGCTCTCTCTCAAGTGTCCTGTCCTCCTCAGAGACTCCTGTTCTCTCAGCCTGGAAACTCTCCTGGTAAACTCTTGCTCAGCTTCAGCGCCCAGCTCAAACAGCACTTCTGTGACACCTCCACTGGACCAAGACGCTGTCAATGTCTTACGACAATGTTGGTCATGTTGTACTGATACTATCTGTGTCTCTCCCCTTCACTTGACTGTAAGCCCCCTGAGGGTGAGCAACTTACCCACTTGCATGGCATTTTTCCTAGAGCAATACCTGTCACAGTGGGAAGAGAAAGAAGGCAGGTACTGAGAAGCTAGCTGGCAGCAGCTACCCTGGTGGAGGAATTGCCAAGTTCCACACGCTAGGCCTAGTATCCTACAGCTATTTCTTCATTCAGTCTGCCTCTGTAATCATTCCTTGTACTATCTTCTGTCATATTTGCCTGAGAAAGCTCCATCTCTGGTTGCAGTAGTTTGCTCAGGCTGCCACAACCATATTCCACAGACCGGGGGGCTTGAGCAACAGAAACTACATTTTCCTCACAGTTTTGGCGACCAGAGGCCATGAACAAAGTGCCGTCAGGGTTAGTTTTCTGTGAGGGCTCTCTTCCTGGGCTGCAGACAACTGCCTTCTTTCTGGGTCCTCACATGGCCTTTCTTCTGTGCACATGTGGAATTTAAGAGCCTTTTACTGTCTCTTTCTCCTCTAATTAGGACACCAGTTCTATGGGATTAAAGCCCACATTTATGACCTTGTTTAACACGTATTACCTCCTCAGGTCCTTTCTCCAAATACAATTACACTGGGGGTAACAGCTTCAAACATATAAACTTGTGGGGGACACAAGTCCGACCTTAACACTGGTTAAATCTAACTGTCTCCCTACTCATGCTTGCACCCAAGCAGCCAGACACAGGTGAAGAAAACCATGCACTGTGCCAACTAGTCTCACTTTAAATTTAGGATCTTAGACTTCAAGTGAGCCCATCTGGCTAGGCTATGGACATTCCTAGTTCCTCCACTCACCCCCTCACCCTTTTCCTAAAAGGATTATTTCACACCTTCTCCTCTGTCTCCAATGCCCACCTCTCTCCTCATCCTCAGTTCATGACCTTACTTTCTATTTCACTGAGGAATTCAAGCATCCATCTCCCCACCTTTCTGCATCTCTTCCTGTAGGTCTGCTTTCTGTCTACAATACTAGGTGAATCATCTGAATGTGAAGGAGCAGGATGCCAGGCAGAGAGCAACCTCTCAGTCAGGTATGGATTCTACCCCCCTCAGCAGCTCTGCAAGAATCCTGTTTCCTGGGGACCTCCATTAGTGGTACAGTGGATGGAAATCCAACTGCCAATGCAAGGGACACCAGTTCAACCCCTGATCTTGGAAGATCCCACATGTGGCAGAGCAACTGAAGTCCCTTCACCAAAACTACTGGCCCTGTGCTCTAGGGTCCACAGTTGAATCTACTGAGCCTGCCTGCTGCAACTGCTGAAGCCTGTGCCCCCTGGAGCCTGTGCTTGGCAACAAGAGAAGCCACTGCAATAAGAAGGGCACTCACCGCAATGAAGAGTAGCCTCCGCTCGCCCCAACTAGAGAAAAGCCTGTGTGCAGCAATGAAGACCCAGCACAATGAATAAACAAATAAAAAGAAAAAAAAAAAACCCCACAGAATCCTATTTCCTACAACATCAATTTCCACCTTTTTATTAATTTCCTTCAGCCTAAAATCTGAAGCATATGACATAGACACGATATCTCCCAGCTTAAAAGAAAACAACAGGCAACAGCAAAAAACTTCCTAGAGCCCACCTCTTCCGGCTGCTGCTTCATTTTGCTTTGCAGAAAAATTCCTTGAAAGAATGATGAAATAATTCTCTCTCTCCCCTTCTTCACCACCCATTCTCTCTGGAACCCACACCAATGGGGTGGTAATCTCCCAGTTTATCAAAAACATTTTCCTTGAGGTCACCAATGGTCTCTGGTGGCTAAACCAAGGAGCAGTCCTCAGTTCTTATCTAACTCAATTCATGAGCAGCCATTGACAGGGTTTACCACTACCTCCTTCTCGTCTCCTTGGCTTCCAAGACAACTTGCTCCTCCGCCCTTGGTGGTCCTCATTCTTGGGTTCAGTTGCTGGTTACCCCCTTCCATTCCTCTATAGTGTGAAGCCTCAGGTCTCTGGCCTCAACCCTTTTTCTTCTCTACAGTTGCCCTCTTGGTGCCAGGATCTTGGCTTTAACTATCATTTTTTATTCTGAAGACTCACCAGTTCACATCTCTAGCTCCGACCTCTCCCATAAACTCTTCTTGTAGTGTTCTATGCATACATGCATGCTCAGTTGCTCACTCATGCCCAACTCTTTGCGACCCCATGAACTGTAGCCTGCCAGGCTCCTCTGTCATGGGATTTTCAGGTACGAATACTGGAGTGGGTTGTCATTTCCTACTCTAGGGGATCTTCCCAACCTATGGATCAAACACGGTCTCCTGAATTGCAGGCAGATTCTTTACCACTGAGCCACCAGTTAAGCCCATTGCATACTCTATAGAACCCCGCCAAATCAACATATCCAGAACAGAACTCTTAGTTTTCTTTACCAAAGTTGTTCTTTCTTAGTGCTCTCCATCTCAATAAACTACATCATGATTCACATAGTTTTTCAGGCTCCAGACCTTGAAATCATTCTTGACTCTTTAACAAATCATGTTCAACCTACCAGCAAATCATGTAGAGTCTAATCATGAAACAGATTGAAGACTTACCTATCCCTATCCTCTTTCCTGCTGCCAACTTGGTCCTTGCCATGAGGACTTCTCTCTTGAATTATTGCAACAGCCTCTTACTATATATTAATATCTTGTCTCACTGCTTCCATTCTTGAGTCACTACCAATCTTTTTTCACACAGCAGCCAGAAGAAGCCTTTAAAAAGTAATCAGATTGTGTCACTCTTCTGCTTAACATGTCCTGATGGCTGTCATCACATGGAATAAAACCTAAAGCCCTTCAAGGTTTGGTTCTTTAGCATCTGACACTGTTGACCTCCTTCTGTGGTCTGACCTTCTTCTCTGATCCTACTGTCTGTCACCCCTCCTCTCTTGCTGTGCTCCCAGTACAACTAAAGGAAGAGCAAAAATGTCAAACCCATGTCTGCCTCAGGGCCTTTCACTTGCTGTTCCCTCTGCCAGGAACCCTCCTTCCTCAGATAACCACATAGTTTTCACCCTCACTTTATCAGATTGTTGCAGAAATGCAAGTCTGTGTGCCCAAGGTACAGTGAGGACAAACAATACCAAATCATCAGAGTTTGGAACAGAGAAAGGTTTATTATGGGGCCATGTGTGGAGACGGGTGCCTCAGTCCTTAAAAAAACTGAACCTCCTCCACCCCTTTGAGGAAAACGTGGTCACCACTGCTGTGGAGATCACTCCTTCTCCAGAATCACTGCTGTTCATTCTCACTGAGGAACCAGCTGGTTGGAAGACGCCCCACAGTCATGGCTTGTAAAGATACAGGCACGATTCCCGTGAAGCCAGAGATGGCAGTTCACCAGATTAGAATCACCCTCACCAGCCGCAACCTAAAGTTTTTGGAGAAGGCAAGTGCTGACCTGATCACAGCTGCTGAGGAAAAGAGTCTCAAAGTGAAAGGACCGGTTTGGATGCCTACCAAGACCCTGAGAATAACTGCAAGGAAAACTCCTTGTGATGAACGATCTAAGATGGGATCATTTCGAGATGAGGGTCCTAAAGCAACTCATTGACCTGCACAGTCCCTCTGAGATTGTTAAGCAAATCACTTCCATCAGCATTGAGCCAGGAGTCAAGGTTGAAGTCTTTATTGCATATGCTTAAATCAACCTAATAAATTGATAATCAGTTGTTAAAAACAAAAACACCTCCCCAAAAGCCTTCAGCAAAACCCTTTTTTAGGGAAGGTGAGGGAGGGCTATGGTTAGTGGTTGCACACTTCTTGGTATCAGATCCTTTATTCTGGAGTCAGGTCGTGGTCAGGTAAACAATGTTCCTGTGAATCTCCACCAATCCATTGTTTTTCCCTGCTCTGACAAGAAAGGGCAAGATCCCCAGGCATGAGCTTCCCACTCTGAGGTCCAGGTCTTGGCTAAGAGGAGGCAGATCTCAACTGGCAGCTCCCTCATGGCCAGGGCCCCAGACCCTGCCCAGCCATCATCAACTGAGGGATCCAGTTGCCCAACCCAACTCCTCAGGCTCCTCAGGCCGCCCACACGGCAGGGACTAGGTCCCGCTGACTGCGTCCTATGCAGACAGCCACTGCCATTAGGTTGCCGAGACGGGGGTGGGGGAGAGGTTCACCATAACCTCATACTCTGGGTCCGGCCAGTGGGCAGCCTTGGCCAGAGCTCTGGAGCCCTACTGCACACAGCCCCCGGCTTGTACCTGTCCCTGCCCCCACAGTTCAGCTGCTGGCCCAAGGCCAGGTGAGCTGTAGGGCCCCGGGGAGAAGGCCGGGATCCCCCTCTTACCTCAGTCTCCACCTGGGGACCACCACGCCCCCACTGCTGGCTGAAGGAGCCGAGTAACAGTCTCTCCTCGACGGTTGCTCGCTGGGGGCGGGGCCCACCGCAGCCCTGACCAATGGCTGAGCAGGACCGCCAACGGTCGCTCACTGACAGTTGCTCGTTTCGTGGAGGAGCGGGTGGTGGCCTCTGCGGTGCTGACCGATGGCTGGGCAATCGTCAACGGTCTTGTGGCAACCATTGCCCGGTAACGGCGGGGGTATTGGCACTGCACAACCCAGTCAAAGTGTGAAAGTGTTAGTTGCTCAGCCGTGTCTGACTCTTTGTGTCCCTGTGGACTGTAGCCCGCCAGGCTCGCTCTCCATGGGATTCTCCAGGCAAGAATACTAGGATGGGTTGTCATTCCCTTCTCCAGGCGATCTTCTTGACCCAGGGATCGAACCTGCGCCTCCTGCATTGCAGGCTGATTCTTTACCACTGAGCCACCTATTACAAGATCTGCTCAAATATGACTTCCCTAGAGAAATTTTCTTTGAGCGGCCTCCCTCCAATCTAAATAACACATTACACACTCTCTCTCTTTAGCTTGCCTTATAGTCCTCACAACACAGGTCTTGATTTGACATGTTACCGTATCTATTTGTGTCCTTGGTGACTGCTTCTCATGCTTGAAAGACAGACCCTGTTGGTTTTGTTCACTACCTTATTCCCGGCACTAGGACAGTATCTGGCACACACTGGGTGCTTATATTAGTTTACAAGGGCTGTCTTAACAAAGGACCACAGACTGAATGGTTTGAACAACAGGAAATGATTTTCTCACAGTTCTGTAGGCCAGAATTCCAAGAACAAGGTGTCTTAGGATTGGTTCCTCCTAAGGGCCGTGTGGGAGGCATCTGTTTCAGGTTCTCTCTTGGCTCCTCATGGCCATTTCCCCACTATGTCTCTTCACATTGTCCTCCTTCTACATGTATCTCTGTGCACAAACTTGCCCCATTTATAAGGACACCAGTCATATTGGGTCAGGGCCACCTTAATGATGTCACTTAACTTGATTACTTCTCTAAGACCATTCTCAAAACAATGTTTCATTCTGAAGTACTGAGACCTAGCATTTCAATATATGAATTTGGGGAAGGTCATAATTCAACACATAAAGTACTTAAAGAATTTTTGTTGAATTAATGAATGCATGAAGACTGACCAACTGGATAAATGAATCTCAAAAATAGTTCTTTATATACTAAGGATACTAATCTGTCAGTACGACATATACTTATTTTCCCCGATTTATTGTTCCTCTTTGAACTTCTGATGTCCCACAAGAACATGGTTTATACAAATCCAATCTCATTCTCAAAAGCATAACAACTCCACATATTCCAAAGTTGATATAATTCGTTCATCCTAAGAGATGATAATATCATCTTTATCAAGGGGTTCCATGCTGTTTATTGTCAACAAGAGCATCTGGACCCCTTCTGTGAATTAGTCAGAAGTGTGTTTTTATCCTGCAGCAACATAAATATACACTAGAGGTTAAGGCAGAGAGAAAAGGTAAACAGGCACCCTGAAAAAATGCAGATCCATCTTTTGTTTACTAATCTGTTTATTTATAAAGAGTGAAAATGCTACTAGATGTGTGAGCTAAATACATCAACTTTCTCCTATCAAACATTCCTCCTCCATTTATTAGAACTCTACAACATATGCAGAATTTCCCTGGCAGTCTGGTGGTTAAGAGTCCGAGCTTCCACTGCAGGAGCCACAGGTTCAATCTCTGGTCAGGGAACTAAGATCCCACATACTGCATGGTATGGGTGAAAAACAAATAAATAAAAACATATGCCAAAGAAAGAAACAAGATGAAAGTAAATCGTTTAAGATCCTCCTGAGGAAAAAGGCAGATATCAACCATATAGATTAGGTATGGATTTTAAAAGTGTCACTGCGTTTTATGGGATTTTTGATTACATAAAGAATTACTTAAGCTTTTAAATAGACAGGCTATGGGTAATTGAATATAGGACTCATGATGTTTAACCAGTGCTTGCAACTTTGCAAACTATCCCCTTGCTTTGTGAAGAACCCACTGGAAAAAAGAACTTACGTAAATAGAGTTCAGTGTCAAATAAATTAAAATTCAGAGCCAAGCTAATCTGACATACTTAATAATATGCATCATTATAGTGGTGCTTGAAAATTAAGAGTAAATGGGAAATGGTTCACTTAGTGATTTTAATTAGCACCTTACAGTCTAATCAAAATGTCTAGCTTTGGCTCAGAGAGAGGTGAGATGAAACATGAGTGAGCATCATCTTGAGCTGGGATCCTTCTGAAGAGACTTTGAATTTCAGGACCCTCATGTCCAAGTGATAGACATTTTTCTTGATCCAGTGGGGCACCCAGGGGCCTCCAGGCAGTGTGGATACTGGTGTCTGGGCTTTATCTAGCTGTTCCCTCTATCTGGAATGTCACCATCCCTCCTCCACAGGTAAGTCCTCATGATTGAGATTTCATCTAAGGTCTCATCCCAAGGCATATATTCATTTACTCCTCATGACAGCCTCATGAGAAAGAGGTACTAATGTTCAGAATCAGAATTGAACTTTTTCTACATATAACTTTACTCTTTCTGCAGCTTCCTCCAGTTCTCGGCCCAGGATGGACACTTGGTGATGGTGGAATCAGTCAGAGAAGGAGTTGAGACACAGGTGCAATAGGGGAGGTACAGACAGAGTGCGGAGCATGTTATCTGGAAATTTAGGTGGCAGGAGGTGGTTTAAGATGGCAGAATGTTGCCTGGAGAGGTCCAGGATAGGAAGAAGTTCTGACAGGTGGACAGAAGAGTGATAAAATCTGCATTGTGGGAAGATCTAGGCAGCCTCAGTCCCAGTGTCTCCACCAAGACTGTCAGGACATCAGCCTCTGGGAGGGCATGAGAGGACCTAGCATCCCATGTTAGAAACTAAGGTCAGAATCAATTATTGGAACATGGGGTACAAGCTCAGTGAGATCTTTAAGCAAGATTGACCAAATGCTATAAAACCTGGTTTGAAAACTTGGAGCTGACAAAGAGCACTTCTTGCACTTGAGACAAAGTTAAGGTAGCCCTTCTGTGAGTACTAGGGGGCTACATTTTATGTGTCTAACTCCTTGTTCTTGTCATCATGATAAAAGATAGATATCCATATCATGGGAGATGCATGATATGTGTTTGACCTTCCACTTTAAATAACATTCTTTTTCTTTTATCTTGATCTTAGACCTTTCACTAAGCTTAATAATTTACTACGGGAGAGTCCTTGAGAGTCAGCACTCAGGAAATAAGTCACCCCAGGGAAGTCACCTAGAAATACTGAGTTTTTTTGGTAGTATTTGCACAAATCCTCCAGCCATTCCTTCGAGTTTTGCCTTCAAAGTTTTTGCATTCTCTGCTTTAGAGGAAACTAGATTTGTAGAGACCCTCAACAATAGGTGAAAGTGTGTTTTCTCCGACCTAAAATGGTTTGGCCTGTTGCATCCCTCTTCAATATTTTGTTTTTGCTGCTTGTTTTATGAAAGGAAGGTATGGGGTGTGGTTGTTAATAGTAACAAAGTACAGGCCAAACAACATCAGAATAGGATGGCCTCATAAAAGACCAAAGTGATGAGTATTTCAGGCAGCTACACAACAAAGGAAAAGTCTAATTTTTGGTGTGATTAAAATTAAGTTAAAATGAAAGAGTAATTTGAAAATTTGTAAAAACAAAATACAAAAAAAACTGTCTGGAAAGAAGAGTGTTTCTTGGGAATTAACCAAGAGATATGACAGGAGCCATTCTTACTCATTTTTGAAGCAGCCTCTGGCCTTGAATGTGATATTAAGAGTCTTAATAAAGATGCTGAATGCACAAGGCAGAAGAGATCAAGGTCATATCTTGGGTTCCTGATGAAGGGAGTTCCATATAGCTGGGTTTATGGGTGTTTAGGGATAGAAATGGATCTCCATAGACTTCATGCTGCCTGTCATCTTCCAAACAGCGAAGACTCTGCTACTCATGACCCTCCCCCACCGCACAACACACAGACACTTTTTAAGCCAACATCTAAGTGCTTACTCCATGCCAGACAGTATTCTAAACAGCTTATAATAACACATTAAACCCTCTCCACAACTCTGTGAGGCAGACACATTTTAAAGATAGGGAAGTCAAAGCAGACAGAAGTTAATTTGCCTAAGGTTCCAAAGAGAAAAGGATGCCACTGAGTAGAACTTTGGCTCCAGAGAAGAGTGCTTAACTGCATTTAAGATTCTTTCCATTAAAAAAAAAACAACAAAAAACAGGACGGGGGGGACACAGAAAAGGGTTAGAGACAGCTAGACAAAACTTACAGCAGAGCTTGAGAAAAGGGGGGAGTGTTTTTCCCCGAATTCAGACCAATTCAAATTCATCGGCAAATAAGGAGAATTGAGAACACACCCCTCCAAGTCATGAGTCCCATCTTCTTATTCTTTTTTCCATCACAGTTCTAACCACCTTCTAACCATAGGTGGCACTAGTGGTAAAGAACCCACCTTCCAATGTAGAAGACATAAGAACTGCAGGTTGGATCCGTAGGTCTCGAAGATTTCCTGGAGGAGGGCATGGCCACCCATTCCAAGTTTCTTGCCTGGAGAATCCCATGGACAGAGGAGTCTGGCGGGCTGCAGTCCATGGGGTCGCAAAGAGTCAGACACAACTGAAGCAATGTAATATGAATGCAGGCAACCGTAAACTATACTTTTTTTGCTTATGAATGCTCTGTCTCTCCCCTCTAAGAAGTAAGCATGTAAGAGCATGTATCTTGGTCTGTTTTGTACCAGAGGCATCCCAAGTGTCTAGAACAATGACTGGCCCCTGGTATGCTCTTGGTATTTGGTAAATAAATAAATATCTATCACCCACTCACCTACTGAGATATTTGGGAAGATCAAAATCTTAGATAAAGAATTAAGAAGTAAAGAAGACACTGTCTGATGTAACCCAGTGTGATGCAATTGTTATTGCTATTTTTAACATCCAAGGAATCACTCAGTGTTAGAGCTGCGCTGAAATTGAGGTGACACCCATCTTGCCCAAGGGGATTATCACGTAAGTAAGACAAGTAAGACCAGACAAAAAGCCACCAGAGGAATGAGACAGCAGGAAGTGGGAAGAGGGTTATTGGTTTCAATTTTCTTCTTCTTCCCAGGCTTATTGTTTCACTCTTTCCCCCCTACTTTCTTTTTCTTTTCTTTAAATATCCCATTTGATCCACTTTTAAAAATCATGCACGCAGACACTTCATTCTGGTGAAATCTTTAATTGCATACTTTTAGAAGGTTGTTCTAGGATTAGCTAAAGCACCCTATGGAGTAACTGAGTCATCCTCTGTGTGTGTGGAATAAGTCTGACCTTAATGATATCAGAGGATGTGCGGTAACCCCATGAAGCCCAGGCTCCCTGTCCTGCAACAGAAGGCCTGCTCTTCACCCCTGTCCCCTCCAGGCTCCCTCTGTTGTTCGCCTGATGCAGGACCCTCCCTGAAAGAAAATATCTCCACCTAATCATCTGGTCTTACCCATGAATGGGACTGACAGGGAAACAGAATTCAGCAGGGAGTGTGATATAACTGGGAAGGTTAATCTGGACTCCCTAGTGGATCTGCTCCTGTGACTTTAATTCTTATTTTGTCTGCTTTTGTTATTATAGGCATACATAATGGCTTAATTCAGGGAGCTCTGCCTACCTCTCTCTGCCTGACCGTTTGGTTGGGTGCCTTTATTTGGCTCACAGGGAGATAGCCTGGTCCTGCCCACCTGTGAAGGAATGTGACGTTGAGTTCTTTGCGAAGGAAATGGTACCCTTTATCTGCTGCTTACCCCTGGTGTGACTCAGAAATTCACATTTGGGGGGTTGGAATCGCAGATAACTGTGGCATCTTTGTTTATTGATATGACAGGTAGATACTCCACTTCACACCAACCATGAAATGACTGTAAGGAAGTGAAACTAACACATCTCCCTGACTGAGTCTTCCTATTCTAGGAGATATTTGCAAGAATTAAATGGTCTTTTTACTTTGTTTCCTCACTTCCCCCACCATCTCTGATCCATAAAAGAACCGGGCATCCAGACAATATGGTTATTTTGAGGGACTTCCCAGGTGGTCCAGTGAGTAAGACCCCCTTTCAATGCAGGGGGTGTGGGTTCAATCCCTGGGCTGGGTGTTAAGATCCCACATGCCTCTCGACAAAAAACAAACAAACAAACAAACAAAAAAACATAAAATGGAAGCAATATTGTAACAAATTCAATAAAGACTTTAAAAATAGTCTGCATTTTTAAAAAAAAGATAATTACTTTGAGACATTAGTCTGCCATCTTCTCCATCTGCCAGGTCTCTCAATAAAGTCATGTTCCTTGCCTCAAGACCTCTTCTCTCGGATCTCTCAGATTTATTGGCTTATCACATGGTGAGCAGAGCAAGCTTGGACTTGGTAACAAAGACTGCTATTGAAGGATGTTTCTTGTGATTCTGCAAGTGCCCAAGGACCTGTGTTCCCTCACAATGACACTTGGGGTCATATACCTGATACCGAGCAGGGCCCTGTGGGGCTCCTGGGCACAAAGACTTTCTGTGTCCCAAATTCTTTTGATTATAGTAAGTAGTCTTCATTCAGCCTCCATGACCTTCTCTGAGTGCCAACGGGCAGATTTAAGCCATTGGTAATTAGGGAAGGGAGGGGATGCAAGACCAGGGAAAAACAAACAGGAGAAATAATAGTGCAGCCTTGGGGCAAAGTCCTGATTCCCCATCAACTAGTACTTACAACAATATCTTTGAGGTGCCTTGCAGATACTAAAATATTCACTGGGTGGTAGAAGTTCATGATTGTATGCTGTTTACAAGCATGTAGACCCCAGAAGAGTTGGAACCTGAAGGTTGATGATGCTGACTCCTACTTACCTCACCATCAACAGATCAGAAGAAAGTCCATGAGCTGGTCACACCCTCCTTGAACCATCACTATAAAACTTCTTGCTATCTTCTCCAAGTGGGGACACATTGTTTTTTTAGGCAGGGGCACACTATGTCTGCCTTTGCCTGGCAAAGTAATAAACTATCCTTTTCTACTCCACTCAAAATTCTTTCTCTGAGATTCAATTCCCACTGGTGTATAGAGAAGCTGAGTTTTAGCATCACACCCTCAGGGCACATGGTGTTTCACAAAGCTTCAATTTAGTTCAGTCTCTCAGTCGTGTCTAACTCTTTGTGACCCCATGGACTATAGCATGCCAGGCCTCCCTGTCCATCACCATCTCCTGGAGTTTACTCAAACTCAGGTCCGTTGAGTCAGTGATGCCATCCAACCATCTCATCCTCTGTCATCCCCTTCTCCTCCCACCTTCAATCTTTCCCAGCATCAGGGTCTTTTCAAATGAGTCAGATCTTCGCATCAGGTGGCCAAAGTATTGGAGTTTCAGCTTCAACATCAGTCCTTCCAATGAATATTCAGGACTGAATAGTCACAAAGCTTAGCCACTGTATATAATGACAAGATGAAGATTCAGAATTACCCTGAAGAAGAATTAGAGAGGGCCTCACACTATTAATGTGACTAATACTAAGAGTGAAAAGTAAAGGGAGCAGTATCAACAACCTCAGATATGCAGATGATACCATCCTACTGGCAGAAAGCAAAGAGAAACGAAAGAGCCTTCTGATGAAAGTGAAAGAAGAGAGTGAAAACGTTGGCTTAAAACTCAACATTCAAAAAACTAAGATCATGGTATAGGATCCCATCACTTCTTGGCAAATAAATGGGAATAAAGTGGAAACAGTGGCAGATTTTATTTTCTTGGGTTCCAAAATCACTGTGGATGATGGCTGAAGCCATGAAATTAAAAGACACTTGCTGCTTTGAAGAAAAGCTATGACAAATCTAGACAGTGTATTAAAAAGCAGAGACATCACTTTGCCAACAAAGGACCATATAGTCAAAGCTATGGTCTTTCCAATAGTCATGTCCAGATGTGAGAGTTGGACCATAAAGAAGGCTGAGTGCCAAAGAAATGATGCTTTTGAATGGTGGTGCTAGAGAAGACCCTTGAGAGTCCCTTGGACAGCAAGGAGATCAAACCAGTCAATCCTAAAGGAAATCAATCCTGAATATTCATTGGAAGGACTGATCCTGAAGCTGAAGCCCTAATACTTTGGCCACCTGATGCAAAGAGCCAACTCACTGGAAAAGACCCTAATGCTGGGAAAGATTGAGGGCAGAAGGAGAGGTGGTTAACAGAGGATGAGATGGCTGTAGGGCATCACCAACTCAATGGACGTGAGTTTGAGCAAACTCAGGGAGATAATGAAGGACAGGGAAGCCTGGCATGCTGCAGTCCATGGGGTTGCAAAGAGTCAGACCCAGTTTAGTTACTGAGCAACAACAAAGTGACCAGAATGTAATAGGCACTTTATAAACTCACATGTATATCAGTTTAGTCCTCACAATAAGCCTATGAGGACAGTGCTGTCATCCTTACGTATAGATGAGGAAGACTGAGAGGTTAACTATGTGCCCAGGGTCACTTATGCAGAGAGAAGCAGGAGCAGCGGGACCGAGACCCAGGCCCTAGGCTGTAGAGTCTCCTTTCTTGACCACAATTCTGTGCATTTAAAAATACACAGTGATAATGACAAATACCTGCCAAACAGGGTACTAAGTGCTTTACAGATTTTCTCAATAAATCCGCACAAATTACACTATGCGGTAATCCCAGTCCAATCCTGAGAGAAACATCAGAAAAACCTGGACTGAGGGACATTCTGCGGGATATCATGCTCCTCAAGACCATCAAGGTCATGGAAACTAAGGGTAGACTGACAGACTGTCACAGACCACAGGAGGCTGGGAACAAGACAACAAAATGCAATGTGGCTTCCCGGACTAGATCCTGGAATGTGAAGAGGACATCAATGGAAAAATAGGGGAAATCAAAAGAAAACCTGGAGCTTAATAGTAAAGTACCAACATCCTCTTCTTCCCTCATGGCACTGGTGTTAAAGAACCTGCCTGCCAATGCAGGAGACATAAGAGACAGGGGTTCAGTCCCTGGGTCGGGAAGATCCCCTGGAGGAGGGCACGGCAACTCACTCCAGCATTCTTGCCTGGAGAATCCCATGGACAAAGGAGCCCAGTGGGCTACAATCCAAAGGGTTGCAAACAGTTGGACACGAATGAATCAACTTAGCACAACACAGCAACATCCACTTGCTTATTTTGGAAGATGTTCTGTGATAATGTAAGATATAAATGATGGAGAAAAATTAACTAGAGGTCCAAGGGAAAACTACATGCTGACTTTGCAACTTTTCTCTAAATCTAAAATTTAAAAAAAAAATTTAAGGAAAAATCCCTACGAGGTAGACTCTATTTTCCAGAGAACCGTGACTTAGAGAAAATACCTTGCCCATGCTATTACAGCTATAGGAGGATTCATCCCAATAGGCCCCTAGAATGATTTAAACAGGATCCCATGTGATTCACTTAGTCTCATAGAACTTTTTTGTGGTGTCCTAAGGGGACCATGGCCTGATGATCCCAGAGAGGACCTGACCTGGCCTTGTCTCTTTTCTCCTTAACCCAGAGGGTTATATTGTACATTTATTGAATGCTTACACACTTCAGTTTCTTTAATCCTCAAAACAACCCTATAAAGTATTACTACATTTAATGTACAAGGAAAATAAAGCTTAGGGAGGTTCATAAACTTGCCCAAGGCCATATAGTAACTAATTAGAACTTGAGCTTGAACCCAAATCTGTCTAAAACTAAAGCACTGGCATTAACTACTCACTCACCCCTGCCTCCATGCAGCTTTTTAAAGAAAATTTTTGGCTTTAACTAGAGCAACAGTTAATATTAACTACAGATAAGAAATGTCTGTTACATTGATAGAAACTTTAAGGCACTTCATGTAAGCTATGGCTGTCATCTGGAAGATAGTAATATCATACTCAAAGGAACTATTCCTAGCATGTCTACAAGTTTTATTTGCCACCTTACTAGCAGAGCTGAGAAGTTTGTTTGTTTTTTTTCTTGCTTGCTTTTCTTACTGTAAGAGTTAATGGAGCTGAGGTGCAGTGAGCTGGAGACTCTTGTACTCCATGCATCGTAAACACCAAAGAAATCAAAGAAAATACATTGTCTTCATTTGTTACTGAAACAAACAGAAAGTATATAACTTTACTTCCAAGTTCTTGGAAGATTTTATCAAATATACAGTTAAAATAGAATCTGGTAACTTTGTTAGCCCAGTTTTGAGAAGGAAGATTCTCTGTTGTTCCACATCGCTTTTTAAATTCATGGTGCTCGAGGCCTCTTAGAAACTTCAGCCTTTTGTTTTGTTTCTTAAAGCACATTTGTATTCTCTTCTCCGTTATTTCCAGACAAAATGACCCTTACAGAAAGTAACTTCTTTTGCTTTTCAAATTCTAATTTCTAAGGGAACTACTGAAGAGAACTGTGTTTGTTTTCATATAACAGGAAATTGCAGAGTTGCAGCCACTCTACCTCTTTGCCCTTGAAGTGAAGGGAGATCTAGGGTTTCCTTTCTCCGGCCACCAGGTGACGCACACCAGTCATGTCCTTGGTGGTACACACATGTTCAGTCGCTTCAGTCCTGTCTGACTCTTTGCGACTCCATGGACTGTAGACTGCCAAGTTCCTCTGTCCATGCGATTCTCCAGGCAAGAATACTGGAGTGCATTGCCATGCCCTCTTCCATGGGATCTTTCCAAGCCAGGGATTGAACCTCCCTTTCCTGCGTCTCCTGCATTGCAGGCAGATTCTATACAGCTGAGCCAGCTGGGGAAGCCATGTTCTTGGTCAAGAAGTAATAAAGGGATCTAAGCAGTAACTTTTGACCTTCTCACCTCAGGTCTGATAGCTTGTCCCAGTGCTGGGCCCACAAAGACACCTTCCATCTGGAAGCTCAGCTGGGGCTGAGGATAAAGGAGCTGGTTCACTTGGCCATTGGGTGAGCAGCAAAAGGACAGAGACAGAAATACTTCACTGTCAAACACCAAGTCTTATACCAAAGTATTTCAAGTTCTTTCTTGGCAAAAAGGTTATTTTTCAATTGTTCTGAATGATAATAATACTAGAAGTTGCTAACATGTATAAAATTCCTAAAAACATGCCAGACATTGCACTAAATGGGTTTATTCAGGTGTCCTAATTTAATCCCAAACCAAGTACCATTTTCATTTTACAGATGAAGAAATATAAGGCAATGATTCAGAAACTATGTTTCTTAAAGCGCCATTGGAGAAGGAGAAGGCAAGATCTGGAAAGGGATAGGAGCCTGAGCAATGAGAGGCCACCCTCCAGGATGTCCATTCCTAAATGAACCAGAGCAGTTCTGCTTTTATCTGTTTTGCTTATAGATAAAAGTAAATAAAACCTATATCTGTATCTATAAAATCTAAATCTATATCTATAAAATTTAATTTTATAGATAAAATTTAAAGGACAGTTAAAACTGTCCTTTAAAGGGTTCCAAAGTATGATGATCAGTTTTATAGGACAACTTGGCTAGGCTATAGTTATTTTTATTTATTTTTTTTTCCCCCTTTATTTATTTATTTATTTTTTCAGTGGGTTTTGTCATACATTGATATGAATCAGCCATAGATTTACACGTATTCCCCATCCCGATCCCCCCTCCCACCTCCCTCTCCACCCCATCTCTCTGGGTCTTCCCAGTGCACCAGGCCTGAGCACCTGTCTCATGCATCCCACCTGGGCTGGTGATCTGTTTCACCATAGATAATATACATGCTGTTCTTTCGAAACATCCCACCCTCACCTTCTCCCACAGAGTTCAAAAGTCTGTTCTGTAAAAAATATGGAACGCTTCACAAATTTGCGTGTCATCCTTGCGCAGGGGCCACGCTAATCTTCTCTGTATCGTTCCAATTTTCGTATATGTGCTGCCGAAGCGAGCACTATAGTTATTTTTAAATCAAATACTAATCTAGGTGTGGCTGTGAAGGTATTTTGTAGATGTGATTAACATCCATACTCAGGTGACCTTAAGTATGACCTTCAATAATGTGGGTGGGCCTCAGGCAACCAGATGAAAGGTCTTAAAAGCAAAAACTGAGGCTTCCTGGAGAAGAAATTCTGCCTCAAGACCGCAGCATTAATTCCTGCCCGAATTTCCAGCGTGCCTGTCCTACAGACTTTGGACTTGCCAACCCCCACAATCGCACGAGCCAATTCCTTAAAATAAACACCTCTCTCTCAATACACATGTATACTTCAGGGATACTGTGGTTTCAGTTCCAGACCACTGTGATGAAGTGAATATCACAAGAAAGTGAGTCACACAAATGTTCTGATTTCCCAGTGCGTATAAAAGTTGTGTTTACACTATCCTGTAGTCTAGTAAGTGTGCAATAGCATTGTGTCTAAGAAAACATACATACCTAATTTAAAAATCTTATTGCTAACAAATGCTAACCATCACTGAGCCTTCAATGAGTTTTCATCTTTCTGCCAGTGAAGAGCTTAACATCTTGTGAGAAATACCAGGATGTGACAGAGATATGAAGTAAGCTAATCCTGTAGGGAAAATGGTGCCCATAGACTTGCTCGATGCAGGGTTGCCACAAACCTTCAATTTGTGGAGGGGGAAAAAAAAGCCATTATCTGTAAAGCACAATAAAGCAAAGTGTAATAAAACCTAGTATGACTGCCTATGTATATACATCTCAACCTGGTTGCTTTTGTCTCTGGAAAACCCTAATGCACATGGCTTAAACAAAATTTCTATAGCCATGCTACTCACAGTGTGGTCTGCAGGCCCCAGCGTCAACCTCAGCTGGGAGCTTGTTAGAAACCTACCTTCTCAGGCCACACACCAGATCTACTCAATCAGAAACTGCATTTCAGGAGTGAAGCTCAAGAGGGAGGGGATGAATGTAAACATACAGCTGATTCAGTTTGTTGTACGGCAGAAACTAACGCAGCATTGTAAAGCAATTATACTCCAATAAAATAAATAAATAAATTTTTTAAATTGCATTTTAAGAAGATCCCCAGATGATTCCTATGCATGTTAAAACTGGGGGGGTTAGCAGAATGCAGAGAGAATGAACCACAGTGAATTTTACCTGAATAAAATTCTCCAACATTTCAGCCTTGAGGGAAATCCACTGTGGACCTTCTAAAAAAGAATAAAACACCAGCTTGCCTCCTTTGAACTGGATGCCCAGTGGCCGCCTTGTATCAATGTCAGCAACCTGATGAACTTGCCCTTTAGCTCCAGGCCACCATTAAGCTTCCAGGCCATGTGAAAGTGGTAGTCACTTAGTCATGTCCAACTCTTTGTGACCCCATGGATTGTAGCCCACCAGGCTCCTCTTGCCATAGAATTCTCCAGACAAGAACACTGGAGGTTCCAGGAACCTGGGTTTCCTGCATTGCAGGCAGATTCTTTACCATCTGAGCCACTGAAGTGATCATTAGCCCATGAAATAGACCTGTTGAATTTTATCGAAGATAACCTCTCAGCTTGTACTGAATTTACACCCAATTTCTCATCCTCTTCGAGAAAAATCAAGCATTTATTTTTTTTAACCAGTAGGAAAACAAATCCAAGGCTGAGATAAGTGTTAATTCATATTAAATTTTTTCCAAAAGAAGTTGTAAAATAATCATCTAAAAGACAAAGACAGGATTTCCCTGGTGGCCCAGGGGTTAGGAGACAAGTTTTCAGTGCCAAGGGCCAGGGTTCAGTTCCTGCCCAGGAATTAAGATCCCACAAGCCTTGCAGCAAAGCCAAAAAAAAAAAAAAAAAGATATCTTGCAGGCTCAACCTTGGGTGAAATGCATAAGATTTAGAGATTTCTTTTCTTTGACTAAAATTCTGCCTCCCTCTTATCAAGCTTTGCATTCAATTACCACATGCTGCTGGAGAGAGAGAAGTTTAAGATTAACAGTTCCTGCCTAGCCTATTTGTGAGCCCAGAGATCCCAAGCCCGGCAATCACTTTTATGTCATTCTCTGCAGCTGTGTTTTACATTATCTGCAGGCGAACAAATCACTGCCTGCCCTGGATAATGTAACTCAGAATTATTTAAATCATTCCCCACTTCTGCTATAACCATTTTCATAATTCTTTTAGTATTTTGAATAGGCTTGTGGGATGCCATTTTACATCCCCAGAGTCAAAACGAATGACTTAATCTGGCAGCAGACAGTGAACACCTTCATCCTCAGGTACCAAGATCCCCAGGAGAAGGGAACAGCTATCCACTTCAGTATTCTTGCCTGGGAAATTCCTTGGACAGAGGAGCCTGCTGGGCTACAGTCCATGGGGGTCATGAAAAGTCGGGCACAGCAATTCTTCGTAGAAATTAGAACTCTCATGACGTTCCTTCTGGTGGGCAGAGGCCGTCCTGCCTTGACTTTTGTGTCCTCCCACCTGTGGTTCTATGGGTGGAAAACAGAAGGAAAACCAAACCTAACCCGAGTTGAATGCTGAGTTCCTGTGAATGGACCCCCTTCCCTCAGTATCCTGGAGGCCAGAGAGCAGCCTTATAACTCCATTTTAGGGTGCCCTCAACATTAATGTTTCTCAACTGTGAGAGAGTACTGCAGTGTTGCTTTCTGAAATCATAGTCACAACTGGGGATTTTGGTTCAGTTGACCTGGGCACAGAGATGGTGGGAAACTCTCCACAAGTGGTTCTGATAAAGACCTCACCTTGGTTAGGGCCCCCAGCTTTATATAAAGGTGTCAACTTGACTGCTAAAGTTTCCACACTCAATGTTCAGTGAGGTGGTGGAGAGGCTCCCCATGCCCATAAGTAATTCTTCGACACCAGAAGGATGTGTCCTATAGTTCAACCCAATTCTTACTCTACCTGGAGCTAACACCAGATCCCACAGATTAAGGACTCCACCCTACAAGACAGTATGTACCCCACCTCCCAACTTCCTTCTCACGTTAATTTGCTAGAGCAGCTCACAAAACTCAGAGACATTTTATTTACCATGTTGTTATCACTTAGTCACTAAGTTCTGTCCCACTCTTTTGCAACCCCATGGACTGTAGCCTGCCAGGCTCCTCTGTCCATGGGATTTCCCAGAACAAGAACACTGGAATGGGTAGCCATTTCCTTCTCCAGGGGATCTTCCCAAGCCAGGGATTGCACCTGCCTCTCCTGCATTGGCAGGGGGATTCTTTACCACTGAGCCAGCAGGGAAGACCTTTACTTAGCATATTACCAGTTTG
Source organism: Dama dama (assembly GCF_033118175.1). Taxonomy (NCBI): domain Eukaryota; kingdom Metazoa; phylum Chordata; class Mammalia; order Artiodactyla; family Cervidae; genus Dama; species Dama dama. The sequence continues at coordinate 59,775,159 of NC_083683.1, read as the reverse complement.
TTTTAAAAGGATGTAACTTAGGAACAGCCAGACAGAAGGGATACATAGGGCAAAGGATGTGGGAGGGGCTCAAAGCTGATGCTGTCTGAGCAATGCCCACTCTCTTCACATCTCTGCACGTCCACCTCCCCAGGAGTTTGCCGAACCTTCTCCTTTTGGATTTTTATAGAGACTTTATTACATAGGCATGATTGATTAATTAAATCTTTGGCCATTGAAGATGGATCCAACCTCCAGTCCCTCTCCCTTCCCTGGAGGTCAGGGAGATCAGAGGAGGGATTTCCAACACTCTAATCATGAGGTTGGTTCTCCTGGCAACCAGCCCTCATCCTGAGATATCTTCTAAAAGTCACCTCACTAACATAAACCCAATTGTGGCGGAAAGGGGTTTGTTACAAATAAACTCAAATCACCTTCATGGCTCTGAAGCAATTTCAGGAACTGAGGCCAAGAGGCTGATCAGTATAACAAAAGATGCTCCTACTGCTCCTTTTGCTGGGGAAATTCCAGGAGTTTTGGAAGCTATGAGCTAGGAACCATGGATGAAGACCAAATATACATATGAGAAATATATTTTGGTCATCTAAAGTGCAGCTACACATTAGAATCATTTGGGCTGGAGGTAAGGGGATGTTAAAAAATATGAATGTCTGTAGTAAACAAATTTTAACCAAAGAAAAAAGGGGGTGGAGGAAGGATAAATTAGGAGTTTTGGATTAGCAGATACAAACTACTACAAAATAAACAACAAGGTCCTGCTGTGTAACACAGGGGAGTGTATTCAATATCCTGTCATAAACCATAATGGAAAAGAATATTAAAAAAGAATATATAAAAAAGAATATATATATCCACTGGAGAAGGAAATGGCTACCCACTCCAGTATTCTTGCCTGGAGAATCCCATGGACAGAAAGCCTGGTGCGCTACAGTCCACAGGGTCACAAAGAACAGACACAACTAAAGTGACTGAGCACACACACGCAGATAGATAGATATATATAAAACTTAATCATTTGGCTGCTTCCCAGGTGGCGCGAGTGGTAAAGAACCGCCTGCCAAGGCATCAGACAGAAGAGATGTGTGTTCAATCCCTGGGTCGTGAAGATCTCCTGGAGAAGGGAATGGCAACCCACTCCAGTATTCTTGCCTGGAGAATCCCATGGACAGAGGAGCCTGGCAGGCAACAGTCCATAGCCTCACATAGAGTTAGATACGACTGAGGTAACTTAGCATGCGTGCATGCAGAAACTAATGTAATGTTGTAAATCAACTGTACTTTAATAAAAAATATTAATATCTGGATTGAACCTCAGATCAAGTAAATTCCAAATGTTTTTGGAATGAGTCCTGGGAGGCATATTTTTTAAAGCTTCCAGGTGATTCCAATGTGCAACCAAAGTTGAAAACCATCAAGTCAGGAATTCTTTGCATTATGACTTCTCAAACTTTAACAAATGAACACTCTTGATACAAGTCTGACCCTGATTCTGACTCAGCAAGTCTGCTGGTGGAGCCTGGGAGTCTGCATTCCTAGTAAACTTCCAGGTGATGTTAATGGTCCATAGGCTACACTGAGTAGAAAGGCATTTCTCATAGTCTATTCCTTACCCCAGTGTTAATAAATTTTTATTCAACTGAGGCCATGAGTTAAAACACAGGATGCTCAGCTTAATTTTAATTTCAGATAAACAACAAATAATTTTAGCATTAGGATGTCCCAGATACTGCATTCTTATATTTTTAAAAAACTGTCCACTTTTTATCTGAAATTACTAAAATTTATCTGGACACCGTATTTGTTTTGTTTTGCTAAATACGGCAACAAATTTCTTGATCTTTCTGCTTTGTTTTGATGGCAAAAGTGACAGATGTTGAGAAACTGATGTTACTTTATGTCTATGGGCCCTTATCTTTTCAGGATGGAATGCCTGAGAATATAGTGAGTATTATTCACACTTCCTCCCAGAAGAAAGAAAAAATATGTCCACACACTTAATGTTGTGCATATAGTTTCCAGGGCTTGTGGTCCCTGCCTAAAGCCCAGCTGTGAAATCCTGGAATGAGCCATGGATACTGGGTGAGAAAGCCATGTTTTTCTCTTGCTCAGAAAAAGAAAGTCTTTCCCAATCACCTATATTTCCCAGAAAGATATTTTGCGGGTCACTAACTTCACAAAATGTTTATAGATTTTGCATGAGAAAGATTTATTGGGAAACATGGGGAAATGCTGGATCAAACAAAGTAGGTTTCTCTATTACAGGATCTGACAAGTGTTTAACATACTGTGTTTGGGACTCTCCCAAAAGGAGACAGTATCTAGTATTTCCCAAAAGTATTTGATCTGGGGGACTTCCCTGGTGGTCCAGTGGTAAAGCGTCCGCCTGCCAAAGCAGGGGACACAGGTTTGATCCCTGGTCCAGGAAAATCCCACACAGGAATAACTAAGTCCGTATGCTCCAACTATTGCGCCTGTGATCTAGGGCCTGGGAGCCGCAACTCCTGAGCCCCCGAGCTGCAACTACTGACGCTCATATGCCTACAGCCAGTGCTCCACCGGAGATGCCACCACAATAAGAAGCCTGAGCAACTCAACTACAGAGTAGCCCCTGCTCACCACAACTAGAGAGAGCAGCAGCAGAGACCCAGATCAACCAGATAAATAAATAATTTGGTCTGTAGGATATCTCCCAGGATTAGCATTATCTAAAATAAAATACTCTTTGAGTAATGTTGCCTAAATTAATCTGCTTCATTGTTTTTCTTCTTAGTATGAAAAGAAAAAATGCTCCTTATGGAAAATTTGGTAGTAAAGAAAAATAAAATAAGAAAATGTTACTCATAATCTTATGATCCAAAGATAACATGTTAGCCTATTTTCTTATAAACCATGAAGGCTGATGGCTCAGGATGTAAGTTTTCATGAGGCAAAATAGGATTTTTTAGTGTGAGAAGGGAGCCTTGATAGGCTGGAGGAGAATGAGTGGAGTAGGAAAAGGTTAACTATTTGAATGTTAATGGAAATAAGTAGGAGGGGTCCAGGAGATAATTTTCCAATTTAGCTCTCTTACTGTAGATAAGAGATCTTATAATTAGATTTCTAGGTATCTATTCCCAGTTGCTAAATTTCTGATAAACACACTGCCGAGATCTGACCCCCTGAGCACAGCGATGACTCCATAACTTCAGCTCATATTCTGTCACCATTTCTTGCATTTACCACTTCATTTGCTCTTGAAGACAAGCAGTATTGCTAGTTCTGGCAGTTGAGTGTTTTGCTATAACCACTGAAATAGAATTAACATTCTCCACCAAAGTCATAATATCACATCTGTGAAAGGATCTTGATTGGAATGGAACTGGAGGATATGAAATAGAGACTCTCATGCATTCACCCTTGGAAAAACTGAACTTAAGATCCAAAAGCCTGATCTACAGAAGGCTGAGACTCATCTCCTGACCAGTGAACACAACACAATTACTAGTAATTTGAGCTTGCCTTAGTTTATCTCTTTATTTAGGTTGACACAACCTTTTATCATCAATGTAAAAAAATAACTACTACCCTTATAACCCTTAATATTTAGCACTAAAACTCAGCACTTTTTTACAGGTTACATGACTAGAGTGTAACAGCCACTCTGGGAAGGGCAAGAATATTGATGGGTGTTATTGCCTTTTTAATTGTGAACAGATATTAAGTGATCTACTCAAGCAAGTGAGTGGCAGAGTTTGAATCAGAACTACCATCTTTGATTCCACCCTCTGTGCTGTGGTATAAAGCAACCAAAGAGAACAGATTATGTGCCATGCTTCATTTTCAAGACTTTGAACAGATTTATGTTTTCATGGGAGACAGAAGAAAATATTTTTTGAGTTTAGTAAGTATAGGCATTCTTTAAGCATGGAATTTATTTTAAAAGGAATCTCATCTCTCATTCTTCTGCTACATTTCTGGGCCCCGCTGCCTGAATGTTTCAAAATAAATAATGTGTTCTTAATGCTATGAGCACAAACTTGAACTAAATTCTGAAATTTTCACTTGAAAGATCTTTAGTAGGTGCTTTTCCAGGTTCTGGAGAAGGAAATGGCAACCCACTCCAGTATTCTTGCCTGGAGAATCCCATGGACAGAGGAGCCTGGTAGGCTACAGTCCACAGGGTCACAAAGAGTCGGACACGACTGAGTGACTTCACTTTCACTTTCTTTCACTTTTTCCAGGTTCTGTAGGAAATACATTCAGGTATTCTGATGGTTCTGTGCTGTTCACAACTATACTATGGCAATTCTCCAATCATTCTTTTGAGGAAAATCCTGAACAGAGTGAATATTTTTTTTCTGACACTTTTCCATCTTGAAAACTGTTTTGAGGAACTATCTCCAATGAGCCATGCATAATATTCACCCTGTCACTTAGTCAGTAAGTATTCACTGAGGACTTACTGCTGCCAAGGAGCTGGGACACAGTAGAAAATAAGACAGGATGCCTGCACTTCAGGACATGCTACAGAAAACAAATACAAAAACAAGACAATTTCAGATGATGGAAAAAGCAAAACAGAGCAACACGATGAGACACGGTGGCTGAGAACCAGCAGGCAGCTTTAGTTCCAGTGATCAGGGAAAGCCCTCTGAGGAGAAGGTCTTTGAGCTGAAGATCTCAAACCTCCATGAAGCTCATGGATGTTCCTTTGTTTCCAATCAACACTCAGTCCAAATGTTTCTACTTCATGCAGTTTCATTTTGTGTTGAATATTTCCAAATATTTGATATTTTCTCCTTTTGGCAAGATTGCTTTGGGAACAGTTTCATATTAATTTGATGCCTGAAAGGTAGGCTGCTGATTTATCTTGATATATAAATATCAAATAGTTGTCTACTCCCCCTTTTCTTCTCTGTGTCTGTCAGTTGCATCAACAAGGAGTCCTTAAAAACATGCTTATTCCTGGTGCCTGAGACTTCAGTTTAGGTGTGTCTGGTTTCCTTGCCTTCAAGGAAGGAGAGCAGGCATTCAAAGAAGGGTGTTTTATTTTTTCTTCCTCTGCTCCCATGCAGGCTTGCAGAGTAGGAAAAAAATCTGTCTCCACTCCATCCCAACTCATTGTGCTGCCTCACACGTCTTGAGTGTCCTTCAGCAGGCTGCGAACTCCACAGGCTAGAGCCCACTGCAGGAATGGCTAGGAAATGTGCAACTTTTGAATGCATGCTTCTTTTTCACTCTGGAAGATAGGAAATACGTGTATTATAATCATCTGGTAAGTCTTTCTGAACTACATCTCTTCCATCACCACCAGTTGTATGAATGAAGAGGGAGGAGGAGGCTGAGAAGACGTCCAGGTGAACCTCATGAGTCCCACAAGACTGTACTCCCACAGCATGTGGGATCTTAGTTCCCTGACCAGGGATTGAACCCGTGTCCCCTGATGATCATGGAGTCCTAACCGCTAAACCACCAGGGAAGTCCCTAGACTGTGCTCTTTTTAATGCATGAAGAAGGTATGACTCAAGTTTGAAGTGTTACTATAGATGGACAGTGAGTTTATTTTCATTTATTCAAAATTCAACTATTGAGTGAGAATACTATACTCAGGCGGCTTCCCTGGTGGCTCAGGGTTAAAGAATCTGCCTGCCAACATAGGAAGCGTGGGTTTGATCTCTGATCCAGGAAGATCCCATGTGCCATGCAGTAACTAAGCCTGTGTACCAGAGCACTGAGCCTATGCTCTAGGACCCGGGAGCTGCCACTACTGAAGCCCATGTGCCCTAGAGCCTGTGCTTCGCAACAAGAGAAGTCGCTGAAGTGAGAAGCCTGCTCACCACAACTAGAGAGTAGCCCCTAATCGCCGCAACTAGGAAAAGCCCAGGCAGCAATGAAGACCCAGCACAGCCAAAGCTAAATAGATAAAAAAATTTTAAAGAATACTATACTCAGTAATAGAGAATAGAAAAAGAAATAAAATATGGTTTGTGCTTTCAAGGGGCTCACACTTTAGTAGGCAAGGCATATTTAAAAATAGAGAAGTTATAATGAAGTAAAAGAGGTGATTATGTAAAGACTTAGGTTATACTAAGCATTATATTTCCTTAAAATTCGATAATACCTAAATGATTATCCAAGGCTATAAGAGTATTTAATAAATGCTGCATTTAAAGTTATAATGAATAACTTTAAGGACCCTCTAAAAATTTCTCTTTTAAGGAGCTAGGTATAAATTTGTCAAGGCTCAGCTTAGCGAATGTAGAAACTCCCTCATTGCTAGACAAGGTGACATGAGGTGGGGAAATCTTCCAAACATAAACATCCATTGTAGACACATGTTTACCACCAAAACTGTATTTTCATCCTTTACCAAGTTTTATTCATGGCCATTGAAATATGACTTATGAACAGATACAAAAAACCACAAATGAATTTTATAGGAAAATAAATTTTCCTGGCCCTATAAATTTCAGCATTGTCAAAGACCTTTGAAATCATCCTTTGCTCAATCTACCCCTTTTCCCGACAATACATCTGAAGCCTGGACTTACTTGAAGTGACTTACTCAGGGTCAACAGCTAGTTAGAGGCAGAGGCAGAAGGTCTGCCATCTCCTGATTTCTCCAGTTCTATATGGCAGATGGCATCTGTAAGTTGGCTGGAGATGTTTCTGTAGAATAGATATGAAAAGAATCCTTCTCAGCCCACTCATACAGTAAGCTCTAATCAAGAACAGTAGAGTGTTTAAAAAGAGGAAAGTGATGGAATAGAAGTCTTTGGCACCACGCCCTATTCCCCCTGCATCATTCCTCACTGCCCCGTCCCGGCTTTGCCCGCCACCCTGCCACCCCGCGCCCCACGCCCCCACCTCCCCCACCCCCACCGGGCCACCCAGTACGCATTCCATGACCCTTGGCTTCTAGGGTACCCTCACAGGCTGGATATTCTTCCTCAGGATGGAGGTGATACTAGTGACCCTCTGAGACTAAGTCTGGACTGATACTGAGTCCCAATTCAGGTTACTTTTTCTATGTGGGAAGATGTCACTACAAAAGAACAAAAAAACCACCTCCAACTGGTTTAAGGCTTAACACCAACACACACCCCCTCTCTCCTGTCCGTGTGAGCAGGACAGTTTCTCACTAATCTTCCTCCTCTCGTTAGTATTGGCTTCATAGTCCATGTGGCCAGGCCTCGCTCATCAATGCCAAATTATCCCCGATTGATCCCACATTCCAAACTAAACAGTAAGTATCTCTTTTCCTTCTCCTACTCAGGATGACATAATCACAAACAAATCTCTGTAAAGTATCCCACAGCCTGACATCTGCTTTCCCTTCCTCATCTCCCAAAAGGAGGTGATCATAAACAGAGATTCAAGAAATTTCTCCTACAGCTGTTTCCATTACACCACTGCTTCTCCAGTTTCCATCCTGCGGGTGTTTCCTACCGTCTGTTTATATTTGTGTTACCTAAGAAATAAATTCCTCTTAATTGAAAAACAAAAAAACAATGTGCGGTGGAAAAGTTCTAGACGTGATATAAATCTCACCAAATTAATCCTGTTCACAAAGATCTTCAAAAAATGGCTTCACCCTTGACCATTCTGCTTCGATTATACAGCCATCTGGAAACAGCCACTAACATTAAAGGATTTGTGTTCCCTTTTTCCCAGCTCCCATGTTGAAAACAGAATTACCTGCCTTTGCTCAACAAAAGGGGTCTTTCTAAGGAAAGCTTTACAAATCCAGACAAAGGAAATCTTTTCTACTTATGAGAGGGATTTGTGATTCTGTAGATGTGCCTGATAGTTCCACAAACCACAGATCTGTTATTAAGAAAGAAAGAAAAAAAAGTCAACCTGTCACATGCAACTCAGACTAATAGGAAATGCTGACCAGTGGGAGGCAGTAATGCAGTGTTCAGAGAGCAATGTGTTGATATCATACCAACCTGACTGCATTGTTGCCTATGGGGCAAGCTCATAAACTGGCGAAAACACAGGTTCTTGATTGATTCACACTGATCTGGATCCCAATCCAGGTCTAACAGTTCCAGTCTCTGTGAGTAAGCAATTTTTTTTCCCTAAGGATGAAATAGGGTTAATTATATTCCTGTCTTCATAGGGTCACAGTTAGGATTAACTGAGATGATTCAGGTGAAATGCCTAGTCCTGACCCTGACAGACAGCAAGTGTGCAATCAACGTTGGTTAATAAGTAAATAAGTCAATCTGGCAGCAGAAGCAGTGGTGAAGGAGGCCAGTCAGCTGCCTTTGGAGGTGAACAAAAGCAATCTCTGTGCTAGGGGAACTGAAGCCAGAATTCATGTCCCAGATATGTAAAAAGGCAAGGCATGTCTCACAGATCCAATGTGGCCAAAAAGGTTCCTGGCTAATTTTAAGAGTTGCTCAATGAATTACAGACTTAAGGGATAATTGGGCATCCTTTGTTTCTCTTGGCAAAATCCTATTTGGCAAGAGAAATGTTACAAAGCTCTTCTTTTTTAAAAAAAAAAATTATTTTAATAGCAAAAAGTGGACTACATGGATAACTTCTAAGGTTCATTTCGGGTCAAAGCCTCTGGTGTCCTTAACAGCCCAGAGAGAGTGATAAAGGAATACACTTGTGCCGGGTGGACCTGAAGGTAAGCCTGGGCTCCACCTTGGAACCTGGTCAAGATCCATCATCTCTCTGCAGCCCTGTTTTCTCGTCCGTGCATAGAGCAATAGTGATACCCACTTTACGGGATGCTTGTGAGAACTAAATGAGAATGGTGTGTCTTCTCAGTCGTGTCCGACTCTTTGCAACCCCATGGACTGTAGCCTGCAAGGCTCCTCCCTCCACGGAATTTTCCAGGCAAGAATACTGGAGTGGGTTGCCATTTCCTACTCCAGGGGATCTTCCCGACCCAGGGATTGAACTGCTGTCTCCTGCGTCTCCGGCACTGGCAGGCAGATCCTTTACCATTGAGCCACCTGGGAAGCCGCCTGGGGAACCCCTCAATGAGAACATTATATGTGAAAGTATCACATGGTAGGAAATGAATAAATGGGAGTATCTCTACCCTTCCTCTCCAAAATCACCCAGAGCGCACCTGAAATCTCTCTGAACCCCCAGGAGAGCTCTTTCTTAGGGAATTGTATTTGTGGACAAGGTTTTGCCATGTATGTATGTTTTCTATAAGACCTATTACTTAAACAGCCCCTTGAGGATATTTTTTAGGAGGAAAGAGGATGGGAGAAGGAGTCAGTGGCAGAAACCTATGGGCTAGAATTTTGGCATTGCTTAGCTGGCTGCTCAGAGGACATCATCCCACCTTACATCCATCCAGCCACCTGTCAATTCCACAAATTTATTGAGCGCCCATTTTGTATGAGCCTTGTACATAGGGCTAAGGAGACAGTAGAGAGGAATCAATGACCCCTGTGCTTAAGAGCTCACAATCCAGGGAATTCCCTGGCGGTCCAGTGGTTAGGACTCCATGCTTTCACTACTATGGGCACAGGTTCAATCCCTGGTTAGGGAACTAAGATCCCACAAGCTGCGCAGCGTAGTCAAAAATAAGAGTTCAGTCCACTGGGAGAGACAGAGAAAATGAAGCACACTTCTCCATCAAAACGCAGTCCAGTGTCATCAGCCCCAAGAGGAGGGAGGTACAAAATGCCGTGGGCGTGGCAAGAGCAAGACGTGTGCTTCCTGGGGCTGTTAACTGGAGGCTACTTTCAGCGTATTAAGTGAGGAATAAGGGAAAATGGATTTTAAATCTATTTTTTAAAAGAATAATAAACACTGGTTCACCCATTACACCACCTGAAATAAAATACTACAGTGGAACAGTGAAATGGATAAAGGTAGGTATAAGGTACAAACTTATATTTACAAGATAAGTAATTCCTGGGGATGTAACGTACAGCATGGTGACAATAGTTGACAATATTTAAAAATTGCTAAGAAAGTAGATCTTAAAAGTTCTCATTATAGAAAAAAAATTGTAACTCTGTGAGGTGATGGTTAACTAAACGTCACTATGCTGGTCATTTCACAATACATACATATATCAAATCCTCATGTTGTATACCTTAAACTATATAATGTTACGCATCAACTATATCTCAATAAAACTAGGGGGGAAAACTACCACAGATACAGTTGAAACAACCCAAACATTCCTTCCTTCTCCATTCATATCTTCACACTTTAACCACATAGGTATGCATGTATGCCATGTAATTTATAGAAACTTTTACAGAAATAAACATTCCATTAATAAAAATGTTGTTTAGGGACATTTATCTTTAATTCAGTCCTACTAGCACATTTCAAAGCAACTCAAAGTTCTGAAAAATTTTGCAAAGATTTTAATTTTCATTTTTTGACTTTTCCCCAAGTTTGCCTTTAGGTTTCTGAACCCCACACATGCAGTATTAATATTTTTAAAATTTAGAAAGTAGAAAGAAAAATCACTCATTCACTGTAAATATCACTATAATAATTCAGTTTCAGAATTTCTGCTACCTTGACAGCCTACGCACACTGTAAAAATACTCAGCAACAATAGGTCTGTGCTAAAGAGGAGAGTTGTTTAATTTTTTTTAAATTTTGTACTCAAGAGTGTCGCCTGAGGCCTTGCCTGGTGGCACAGTGGACAAGAGTCCGCCTGCTGGTGCTGGGGACACGGGTTCGATCCCTGGTCTGGAAAGATTCCACACGCCGTGGAGCAGCTGAGCCCAGGAGCCTCAACTACTGAGCCTGCACTCCAGAGCTCACAAACCTCAACTGCTGAAGCCCACACAGCCTAGAGGCCCTGCTCTGCAACAAGAGAAGCTACCTAAGGAGAAACCCAGGCACCCCAACAAAGAGGAGCCCCTGCTCGCCATAACTAGAGAAAGCCCTCGCAGAACAAAGAACCAAAGCAAAATAAGGAAAAAGGAAAAAAAAAAAAAAAGACCCAGCATAGTCAATAAATAAATGAAAAGTGTTATCTGCTACAGTAAGCATGGGACCAACCTCCTCAATTACATAAAGCATTGGGTTTGCAGTAGTGTTTGAGCACGCTCAGGGGTGGGCACCCTGGGAAGCTCTGATCTGGAGGGCACATAAAGAGGTCACCCTACCCGGACATGCGATTCAGGGATGTTTTCCCACACTGTTGGAGGAAAATGTAAAGGGTTGGTAGAAATTACCAGACTAACAGTTACAAGTAGGGAAGAGTTAAGGCACTGTTTCAGGCATAAAAAGAGAAGAATCATAAGTACAAAGAGCATGGCATGTTTGGAACAGTAAGTGACATTCCTGTTGCCGGGGCATAGAATTTGAGGTGGGAAGTGACAAAATACCAGTTAGAGTAGCCAATTAACACAGGAGGTCCTCTATCAGAATGTCCTACCCTACAGAATACATTTATGGAAAAGAAATTAAATGGAGCATGCAAACATGCTCAGTGGATAGAAGTAATAAATTAATGTAAAAATGTGAATGCACTAAAACTCAGCATAATTTCCCCCTAATTTTCCTCTACAATGCCAAAAATGTACCGTATTCTTCATTTACTCTATTCATCACTTATCTTGTTCACCATTTATTTAATATTGGAGTCAAATTATTAAGCTGAAGACTAAATTGAGTGTGTTATATCTCCTAATGACTCATGTAACAATGGCACTCTCACATCCTATTTTATTGTGGCAGGAAAGTGCATGTGACCTTCTCCGTGACGTTAAACACAGCGCTGGAGAACCAGCCATGCTGTGAGATGAGGTTGCCTCTGTCCAGGAATACTGAGTCAGACTGGTCTGCAGGATACTTTGTTTTCTGGGACTGTACAGAGTTTGCCCAGCAAGCATTTGGAGTGTTTCCCTTGGAACACCAGCCCAAGAGCAAGTCTGGAAAAAGAGAATTGAAGGGAATTGAAGGGAAAAGAAATTGAAGAGGCATAAGAAGGGACAGGGGGAGGAGGTCAGAGCCAGGCAGTCTTCTCAGGACAGATGATCAAATGCCAAACACAGGCAAAGAGTTTCAGTCCAGTTATCAAACTGCCACCCAAGGTCTAAACAGAAACTTGATTCCCAAGGGCCGGGCATGTGGACACGTAGCCGGTAGCTAGGTACCCGTTGAGAAGTGATGAGGATGAGCCAGGTCGTTCAACTCTTCTAAATGAAGCAAAGAAAACAGGAACTGGAACCATCCCTGAGAGAGAAGCAGGTCTCTGGCAGCCCCTGGGGTAGTTGAGGGGAGCGAGGTAGAAGATGACAGAGCAGAATCACATGGATTGTTCAAGAGATGCAGGAAGCAGCCGGCCTGGCATGGTACAGAGGTACAGCTCCGACAGGGCCACAAGTTTTCTGGCCCAGCCCTCCTCCCTGGACTCCTGTAATAGTGGGAAGTCACTTGGCCTGTCCCTCAGAGACACAGTAAATTGTCCTCTGAGCATTTGGAAATAAACATTCACTTGGAGATGTAAACACATTACATTAACTGCTCAGAGGTATGCAGTCAGCTCAGAAGACAAATGCTTCTGAGGCCAGCACGACTTGACCGGAGGGAGAACATGACGAGGTCTAAATAATTGTGAACACAAGGCAAAAAGTAGAGGCAGTCCTTGACTTTCCTGCACCTTCCCTGTTTGTCCTGTTACACAAATGATACTTTCATATTTCACAGAGACACGCAAACCACCATTTCACGCACACCCTGAATGTGTCCTTTCTCACCTCGGCTGGCCAGGGGACACTTGGAGTGGCCACAAGGTGGCACTGCCTGCCAGCCAATAGTTCGGTTCATCAATGTCGCCCTTGCTGCACCCATTACTGAAAATCATCAATGCACTTTATTGCCTTTTTCCTTAATACCTTATAAAATGAGGAAAAATTAGAAGTTGTCATAAAGGAGAGAATATGCTGACAAAAAGGATCAAGTATCTAGTCCCTTTATAGTTCCATTTCCCCTGTAAAATCATAAATTGTCATTCTGATGTATACTTTTTAATCTCTTGTGGAATTTCAGTAGGATCAGTTAACGTCCTAGATACAACCAACTGACATGATCACCTATGGTTGCCTGCAAGGTCAGGCCCTGGACCATGGGAAGCACAACAGGCAAGTATTATTTTTGTGAGTCTCTTGGCAGATTTCTGGTTTTTCCTATTTGCAAAACTCTAATTTATAGTCACTGTATGCTTTTCTATTTGAATTTCTTCCAGAGAATCAAAACAGAGACAGAGTTTCCGTTTGGGAAGGTAAAAAATTTGGGAGATAGATAATGGTGAGAGCTGCACAATAATGTGAATGTACTCAGTACCACTGAACTGTACAGTTAAATATGGTTATAATCGTATGTTTTACATTAAGTGACTTTTCAGTTCAGTTTAGTCACTTAGTCGTGTCCGACTCTGCAACCCCATGGATGGCAGCATGCCAGGCTTCCCTGTCCATCACCAACTCCTGGAGCTTGTTCAAACTCAAGTCCATCTAGTTAGTGATGCCATCCAACCATCTCATCCTCTGTTGTCCCCTTCTCCTCCTGCCTTCAATCTTTCCCAGCATCAGGGTCTTTTCCATCAGGTGGCCAAAGTATGGGAGTTTCAGCTTCAGCATCAGTCCTTCCAATGAATATTCAGGACTGATTTCCTTGAGGATTGACTGGTTTGATCTCCTTGCAGTCCAAGGGAATCTCAAGAGTCTTCTCCAACACCACAGTTTAAAAGCATCAATTCTTCGGCACTCAGCTTTCTTTATAGTCCAACTCTCACATCCATACATGACTACTGGAAAAACCATAGCTTTGACTAGATGGACCTTTGTAGGCAAAGAATGACTTTAACCACTATCTAAAAAGATAAATAAAGCCCTTGAGAAACAGATGAAGTATAATTAGAGTACACCTTTAGAAAAGCATCAATTTACTTAAAACAAAACAAAACAAAACTATGGCTGTACAGAGTGCAGCATTTTGAGGTCCTTGTGCCTCACTCATAGGGGACCAAGCAGGAGAGTGGCTGTCAAGTTAGGGGGACCACAGAGTTGACTAGGACAGGTGTGGGCAATGAATCCAACAGAGAGTTGCCACGTGAGTGCCAAGTCACTTCAGTCCTGTCCGACTCTTTGCACCCCCAGGGACTGTAGCCTGCCAGACTCCTCTGTCCTTGGGATTCTCCAGGCAAGAATACTGGAGTGGGTTGCCTTGCCCTCCTCCAGGGGATCTTCCCGACCGAGGGACTGAATTAGCATCTCTTACGTCTCCTGCATTGGCAGGCAGGTTCTTTACCACTCGTGCCACCTGGGAAGCCCCAAGGGTTGCTGACTAGGAGCCAAAAGTCAGGATCAGAAAGACCCAAGGCAGTCACCGAAGTCAAGGAACAGGAGGATCGCAAGTGAAAGAGGAAGACAAAACTGGGAACTGGAACAGAGACCTGCATGGGGAGGAAGCAGTGTAGGAGCAAACAAGAGGGTCTAGGATACTGTTCCACTAATGCAGTGAGTGGGGGTTTGCACCTTACCAGGGTGAGCCGGCGGCAGGTGTTCAGAGTATGTATCAAGAGGGGCTGAAGCTCTAGGCTCAAGACAGACTATTAATTCCTGACTCATCACGTTCTCATTGGATGACTGGGAGGAGAGGGGGACATTGTACAAAAGCTGGGAACTAATGTAGAGCCTCTGTCATACGGCTAGGCTGAGGTCTGAAACTGTGGGCATGGCAGGGCTGGCTGAATTTTGTTCTCCTCAAGCATATAGCCCTGTGCCTTTCTCAAGTTACCAGCCAGGCAATGGGCACAGCTGCTCGCATCTTTGAGGAGCAGGTCAACATTGAAAGGTTGACTAAGAAACAATGAAGGGAAAACTTGTGAGGGCTATTTTTTTGAGTCGGAATCATACACTCCCTCCCTCTTCTTGGGGTTACAGCGCCATCAGCCCTTTTGTTGGGAAAATGCTCTTCCCAGACTCTGTGGGGTTCTGTGGGGGCTGCCAGCCCCAGTCCTCTGCGGAACACCCAGCTACTTACAAGGAAGTACAGGGCTAAGAATGTGCCCATCATAGTTCTCACCCCTGGCCAAATTACTGGCCCAAGGAACAGGTATGTGATTCAAGATAGGCTAGAGTCTTCCCTGGAATTTGTAAACAACAAAAAAAGGAAGACCTTTTTTTTTCTCCCCTTAGGTGGAAAATTATAAGAACGTAACCCTAGAATGGCTGGCAGTCACATCCCCCACTGGATGATCAGCCAAGAGCCCCCTTCGATGAAGGACTTGGCCCAGCTGCTGTGATGATTGTTGGCACTCGACTTTGGGGCTGTCAGCCTTCAGGAATTGCCTCAGCTACAGACAGCCTCTTCACCCAAAGTCACCCCTGCCCTGGGCTGCCCACATTCAAAGGCTGGTGGCTGCAGCAGCCAGGCTATCTCCATCTAACTCAGGACAGTTCTGAAGAGCCATTCTAACTCCACGGTTTATGGGTCTTCCTAGGCCGGCGTGTAGCCTGCATCACAGCTCAGCTTTCTTTCTGCCTCTGCCCAGTCCTACATCCAGCTTTTCCCTTCCACAGGTGTTAATCCTGAGGGTTGTCACTGTTGTGGTTTAGTAGGTAATTTGTTTCTGACTCTCTGTGACCCCATGGACTGAAGCCCACCAGGCTCCTCTGTCCAGGCAAGAACACTGGAGTGGGCTGCTATTTCCTTCTCCAGGGGATCTTCCCAACCCAGGGATCAAACCCACATCTCCTTCATTGGCAGGTAGATACTTTACCACTGAACCACCACAGAAGCCCTAATCTGGAGGGTACTCCTTAATAAACATCCTGAGCATTAAAATCTATGTCAGCGTCTTCTTTCTAGCCTGCAGCACCCATCACAAAAAGGAACTTGAAAGAATGAAGTCAACACACATAGAAAATATGAATTAGAGAGATCGAAATCATAGAAAATGTGAATATGACAGAGAATCAGAGAACTGCTTATGCCATCACCCAGGATCCAGCTCCAATCTTGGTATCCTGTGGTTTGATTGTGTGAGCCAATTAATTCACATTTTAGACGTTTTGTTTTAGAGTTGGTTTGAGCTGGTTTTCTAGTATTTGTGTCCTAGTGAATACAGAAGCCAACGGAACAAACTGCAAAAATTACTGTGCTTTTTAAATATTGATTAAAAACAGATGATGTGTAGAGGGTACCCAAGTGACATTGGGTCATTTATCGACCTCTCTTTGCCTTGAATTTTTTCATCTGCAAAATGGATACCATTACCTATTTCACTGGATTGTTGTGAGGATTAACTGAGTTATTAATAATTCAGTTAGAACAGTACAGTACCTGACATAAATTTATTGTAAGTTGGTACAAGGGAGCCATTCTCTTTCTTCATTTAAAAATCAATGGGGAAAAAAAAAAAATCAATGGGGGACTTCCCTTGTGGCTCAGGGCCCCATGGTTAAGACTCCAATCTTCCAATGCAGGGGACACAGATTCAAACACTGGTTGGGGGGCTAAGGTCCCGCAGGCTTAGAGGCCAAAAAAAAGTCAGTAGTACCAGGCTTGTGCCAATCTTGAATCACTGACTCTTATGCAAATTTCTTTTTTTTGCCTTGTATGTTGATGACATACTGATATAAGATACTGAGATTATTTAATCAGGCTTGCAAATGCCAGTACCTATAGGAACAAGCCAGTAGCTCAAATGAAGGAAGCAGGGAGTAATGGGAACTGTGGCAAAATGGAAAGCATATACTTTGTCTAAAGTGAGCAGTGACCCAAGCAGAGCTGATACGCTTCCTTAACCATATGCAAGTACCTTCCTTTACCCTATGCAAAAGAAGGCTTATCACTGCTAAATTTTTAATTTTTCAGGAAAGATTTAAAACTGTACTTTTATGTAAACTTTTATTTTTTTGCAATATTGGCCATTTAAAAAATACAGTGAAGGCCAAACCAAACATATCTGTCAGTCACCAGCTTGAGGCTTCAGTTGTATAATATTTATTGAGTGGTAGTGGATTTTTTTTCTTAAAATATTTTAATCAAAATAATACCTGAGCATGGGTCTCACTAAATAGTATAGAAAAGCTTGAGGCTTCCCCAGTTGCTCAGTGGTAAAGAATCCGCCTTCAGTGAAGGAGATGCAGGAGACACGGGTTTGATCCCTGGGTTGGGAAGATCCCCTGGAGGTGGGCATGGCAACCCACTCCTGTATTCTTGCTTGGAGAATCCCACGGTCAGAGGAGCCTGGCGGTCTACAGTCCACAGGGTCGCAAAGCATCAGACACTCCTGAGCACGCACGCATTCACAGAAGAGCTTAAAACTAAATCAGCATTCCTCTGACCACCTTCTCTCAGGCCCCACACTGAGAGAGTTATATTTTCCTAAATAATACCACTGTTTCTTGACTTATCCATTTTAGAAATTATGTTTTTAATTCATGACTTAAAGGATGAACTCATTTACCAATAATTATATTTTTGAGATTCAACCATGGGTATCTTCAACTTTCCCCTAGTCATCCAGTTTCTTTTAACACTATTGAGAGCTGAATCAGTCAGGATTCAGTCAAAAACCATAACAATCATTTGATCAGAGAGAATTCAATGTAAGAATAGTTTAAAATCATATAAAATGAACTAAAAAGGGCAACAAGAAGACTCTCACACAGAGTTTCTCAAGTTCAACGCTGTTGGCATTTGGGGCTGAATAATTTCTTGCTGCGGGGGTTGCCCTGTGCATCGCAGGATGTTTTAGCAGCATCGCTGGCGTCTCTTCATTAGATGACAACAGCACCCAGACTTTGGTGGCTCAGACAGTAAAGAACCCACCAGCAATGTGGGGGACATGGGTTCGATCCCTGGGTTGGGAAGATCCCCTGGAGGAGGGCATGGCAACCCATTCTAGTATACTTGCCTGGAGAATCCCCATGGACAGATGAGCCTGGTGGGCTACATTCCGTGGAGTCGCAAAGAGTCAGACACCACTGAGCGACTCAGCACACAGCACCCAGCACCCAGACACAGACACGCCCCCTGAATGGTGACAACCCGAAACCCCACACCTCTGCTGGGGCTGCTCTCTGAGGGGGCACAATGAAACTGGTGCTGCGGATGTTAGAAAAACTGCAAACTGGATTCAACTGCTACCAGAAAAGGGCCTGCAGCTCTGGAGGAGAGACTTTGTGGGAATGAGGCTCTCTGGAACAGAAAGGACCCTGGGAGGAGGACTCATTTTTCCTCCTCCAGCCTCGTGGCCGCTCTCTAACACCCTCTATAGGCAGAGCCCAGCAGTGAGCCTGTCTGCAGAGAAGAAATGTGATGGACAGAGACACAGCTCTACTGTCAGAAGGTGATGGAGAAGGTGGTTTGGGCTGAAAGTGCTGGCACAAGCAAGTGCCAAGCTCTGGATTAAGTCTCTTGTGTATTATCCCTTGTGATTCTAAACTTCTTGTGCTTCCTAATCACTGGGAATCTGAGATGAAATTGGAAAGGTAAGCAGGAATAAAGAAAGGTCATAGTAAGTGGTTTGAACTTATTCCCAAAGAAAATAGAGAACCACTGAAGACTTCAAGCAAAGGAGATATGCATTTATAGACAACACATTGGATACTCTCTCCTGATGGCTAATGGTATCCATTGTGAATTGCTCCTTCTGGTTTTGCTCTCAGTATAACCTGATTTCCAATCCAGGGGACATTTTCCTTAAACTCCTCTAGGACTGTCCCCTGTTAGAGTTAATGGCTCCCTCCACTGGGTGCTCAGAACTTCTTTACGGGCCTCTTTATCTTTGTTGTTTAAATATCTGTTTCTCCCACTAGAGTGTTAATGCCTCTATAGGAATTGTGTTTTATTGATTTTTGGCCGCCCGCAGTCTAATGTATTAAGTGTTCCTTAAAGGCTTAATGGAAGGAGGAACAAGCAGGAAGGGAAGAAGAAATCAAAATATAAATTTACTTGTTAACCTATACCTCTTAGGCGCATAATAATTTTTCATGTGACAAATACACATAAAGGAAAAATATTCACAAAAATTGTGGGATGTGGCCAATGTTTCACTAAATTTAACTCCTTGAAAGATGTGTCCACCCCACTGACATATGTCAAGACACACACAGCAGAAATTCTGGGTTACAGACTAACACCCCGAATTGTTCTACTTGTTCGATTCCTGAACTCATTTTTCTTTCTTTCCTTTCTGACCCTTCCCACCTACAGAGTCTCAATCTAGGGCTCCCCAGTGGGGTGGTTGAATGGATTTCTCCAGCCTCCCGCTCTGACTTTCTTCACTCTCGTTTCTTCCTCATAGCTCAGCAATTCTCAACCCCCTCCAGACCAGATCTGACCCGCAGAGCCTCTTTCCCCTGGTTCCCACCAGAAACCACCAGTAGGTTGAGGCGTCACAGCAAACAAAGCTTCACTTTAAGCAGACTGGAGTCAGTCCCACCTTAGCTCTGTGACCTTGGGAAAATTATTCAGCTTTACTAGTCTTCCACATCCTCTTCTCCAAAGTGGCTAATAATGTCTATCTTAAGGGGTTGTTAAGAAAATTAGACTATATGTTACATGTAAAGTTCCAAGCATCAGGCCTGGTGTCTCAGGTGGGATCCTAGAAACTGATGCTGAGAGATTGCGTGCGGAGGTTTCATTAGGGAAGGCCCTTGGGGTCAACATCATGGGGCAGGAAGAAATAGGAAAGAACGGAGAGGAAAGGACTCGAATGCAGTCACAATACTGCCTAAAGCTGGGAAGGTCCTTCAGACCCACTCTGCCCTCATCAGCCAAGTCATTGAAAGCTGACTTCCCCCAGGGAGGGAGCCATCTGTAACCTTGGATGAGCTGATGGTCCTCAGCTGAGGGCAATTCCCAGCAAGCAACTGTCAGCAGCTAACACCCGAGGTTGCGGTGGGGTGGGGTGGGGAGCTGAAGCTAAGATCTGAGGCAGGGATCTGGGCAGAGACACTGACAAACGGTGTATACAAAAATATATTTGGTCTTCATCCCCAGTTTGGGGCACAGAGCTCCTAAAAGCCTTGGAATTTCCTGAGTGACGGGAGTATCTTTTTTTATCCTTAACAAGCCCCTTTGATCATATCTGTTGTTTAGTCGCTCATTCATGTCTGACTCTTTGCAACCACGTAAACTGTAGCCCGCCAAGCTCCTCTGTTCACGGGATTTTCCAGGCAAGAATACTGGAGTGGGCTGCCATTTCATTTCTTCCCAATCCAGGGATCAATCCCGTGTCTCCTGCAAGTCTCATGCACTGCAGGCAGATTCTTTACTAGTGAACCACCAGGAAGCCTGAGTTTATGCTAATCTGGCAATTTAGGGTGGGGCCCTAGATAGCTTAGATGTGACTGGTTCTGGGAAGACCAAATCATTAGAGTTAGAACTTTGAGCCCCACCCACCAACCTCTAAGAAGAAAGAGGAAGGTGGGGGGTTAGGGAAAGGTGGGGGAGATTGAGCTCTTGAGTGAGATTCAGAGAGCTTCTGGGTTGGGGAACACATTGATGTGCTGGGAGGTTGGCATGTCTGGAGAGGGTGTAGAAGCTATGTGTCATCACAGGACCTCCCCACAATCCCCTCACCCCATATGCATCTCTTGCCTCTGAATCTCTTTGGCTGTTTCTTAGTTTTTCTTTTGTAATAAAGTGGTAAACACAAGTGAACTGTGTTCCTGAGTTCTGCGAGCCATCGTAGCAAATTGTGGAACCTAGGAAGAGAGTTCTGAGAACCTCTAATTTATAACCAGTTGGTTAGATGTATGGATGGCTAGGGACTTACACCTGGTGTCTAGAACTGTGCTTCTGAGTCCTTAAACTGTGAGATCTACACCAACTCTGAGTAGTGTCAATATTGAATTGCAGGACACCCCATTGGGGTCAGAGGTTTCACTGGTGTCAAAGTCACCCTAGGTGGGTGTTGCGCCCCCCCCCCCACCTCTAATAAACTTGATTCTCCTTTAATTCTGCCTTATGTCTAGAAATTCTTTTCCAACCAGCACAGGGACCACAACAGTGGGTGCTTGATAAATGTAGTAGTTCTGTAAATTGAAAGAAAAATAAAAACAATGCTAAAATGTAGTGGACATTCAGTATTTCCTGAATGAGAAAATAAATGCTAACTTTGGGTACAGAAACCTTGACAATAGTTGTTAGTTGTGTGAAATGAAACTATCTCCTGCCATATCAATAAATAAGAAATGTCACAGCCATCAGCGATTTCTGGCCTCCAAGTGTGAGGCCATCAATTCTTTGGTGCTCAGTCTTCTTTACGGTGAACTAGGGCTCCCAAAGCTGTGATCCAGCAGATGTCGTCACCCCCCTCGGTGACTGCTGAGGAGCTGGGGGGTGGGGAATGTAAGAAGCAGCCATCTGCCAAAATCCTTAAGGTGAACAAGGAAATAGGACTTGGCCCCAGATAGCTGAGGTGCATGTGAAAGGAATGCATTCAGTGAGCCCAGAGGCTTGCATCTTCTCAAAGAATGCTAAATTCCTTAATTTGATATCTGATCTTTGATGTTCAGCTTGCCTGCTCCCTCTGTTGCAAACTGGTATATAGCCTGACTCCTCCTCCCACCTCTTGGGAGCAGTATTCTCAGAAATACTGAGATGCTGTCTACCAGACTTGGGAGTCCTAAACATTCCCACCAAGTAAAATAACTCTCTACTTTCAGGTTGGAGAGGAAATGGCAACCCACTCCAGCATTCTTGCCTGGAGAATTCCATGGACAGAGGAGCCTGGCGGGCTACAGTCCAGACAGTCCATGGGGTCACAGAGGGTCAGACATGACTGAGCGACTAACACTTAGACTTTTCAGATTGTGAATGTATTTTTCAGTCCACAGTTGACTCTATCAAGTTCTGACATACCTTTAATTAATGCCTGGGTGGGATTAACTCATGACCCGATGAAAATATCAAAAAGGATGTGAAAGCATTTCAATCTAAAAATGAAACCAGAGGTTACAAAATGGAGAAAATCACACACACACACACACACACACACACACACACAAGCCTTGAGGAGAATCGAATTTACGAGAATTGAGAGATTGATTTCCCTGTAAATACCTGATTTACAGACGACGAAGACTTATCTTCTGACAAATGAAAACCATCCAAGAATCTTTCCCTGTCCATTCTCAAGCCAGTCAACTTACCGCCCAGACTCTGGCTAGACCTCTCCTCTTTGCATTGAAAGCGAAAAGTGAAAGTAAAAGTCGCTCAGTCGTGTCCGACTCTTTGCGACCCCACGGACCATACAGTCCATGGTATTCTCCAGGCCAGAATACTGGAGTGGGTTGCCTTTTCCTTTTCCGGGGATCTTCCCAACCCAGGGATCAAACCCAGGTCTCGCATATTGCAGGCAGATTTTTTACCAGCTAAGCCACAAGAGAAGCCCATCCCTTGCCCTTAAATACAGCCCACCCCAAACTCTCAACAGATTTACCTGCAGCTTGCTACAGCAAATGTTCCCTGAAGTGCAATTCCTCTGCTATTCCAGAATGAATGCAATTTCTGGTCATTTGAGCTTGCCTTTTATGTAGGTTAACAAAATTAAAGACTGACCCCTCCCAATGGAATAAGAACTACATTCTGGCAGTTTTATAAACACGAGCTAACTTTAAAATGCGTGTGTTTTGTCACAGTTGCTGGGGAGTCAGATATTGAGGAAACCAGGTAGCATGATTAACTCAACTTGCTACACTTGAGACCTCTGGGCAGCAAAAGGAACATTTCTCAGTCGCTGACCAGTGTGTGTCCTGTTCTCCGTTCAGCCCAACTGGGTGCCATATACTCACCCCTCTGGGCCTCACTCTCCCCTGTCGGCCTCTCAGCCATCGCCAGCAACAAGGGTTTTGTATACACAGAAGAGGATTCTCAGTGTCTGCCTGTGATTTCGCAGCACTCACCACCACCCCATCTTCCCACCCCCAAGGGCATGGTCCTGTTGTAGGAAAGGGGACCCCTTCCAGGGCCTGAAACTGGGCTCTTGTCTAACACTCGGAAATGAATTGTTGGAGGAGACACATGTGCTGACAAAGCAAGAGATTTTATTGGGAAAGGGTACCTGGGTGGAGAGCAGGAGGGTAAGGGAACCCAGGAGAACTGCTCTGCATGGGTTTTATGGTGATGGGATTAGTTTCCGGTTGTCTTTAGCCAATCATTCTGACTCAGAGTCCTTCCTGGTGGTGCACGCCTTATTCAGCCAAGATGGATGCTAGGGAGAAGGATTCTGGGAGGTGGTTGGATCTGTAGTGTCTCCTTTTGACCTTTTCAGAACTCTTCCAGTTGGTGGAGGCTTATTAGTTCCGTGTTCCTTACCAGGACCTCCTGTCGTAAAACAACATATGTAAATGGTTACTACGGTGCCTGGCCAGGGTGGAAGGTTTCAATCAGTGTGCTTCCCCTAACAGTGCCACTATACTTCTAAAAAGATTCGCATTGCTCCCCTGGGTCTTCCTGCCAAAGCCAGCTGCGGCTGCTCTTGTGCAAAAGGCATGCCTCCTCTTGCTTGCCTGTGAGCTGTACCTGTGCTTGGCTGCAGAGATGCTGCAGGGCTTTACAGCCATCCTGTCCTTCGGCCAGCCGAGTAGACCTTCCAGGCAGCACGTGACCTGCAAATGCTCTCATTTAGTCTAGACTCAGTCACAGGGATCAACTCAATGGGTAAGGAACAAGAGATACAGGAAATATAGCTCAGTACCAAGGCCTGGATGAGGCAGGAGGTGATGGGTGAGTGACAGATCACCCTGCCTCTTTCTCCAGCATCACTGCGGAACCTGAGACTAGGAACAGAGATCAAGAACGTTATGGATGAACTAGTGTTGGTGTGGCTCATTGGGCATGTCAAAAGAGTAAGGGGCATTCAGAATCCATGTGAGTGAGAAATTTCAGATTGAAAGATTCACCATTATTATCCAACTGAATAAAGACTCTAATGTAGCCAGGAAAGTGTCCATATCCCAGGTGAAAGACAAAGGTTTGACTAACTGAAGGTCCTAAGGATATGATAGAGTATCTCAAAGATAAATTTATTTATTTATTTATTTATTTTTATTTTTTTTTTCCAGTGGGTTTTGTCATACATTGATATGAATCAGCCATCAAAGATAAATTTAATATAAAAGAGTAATAACTTCATCTACACATAACATAAAAACATGCTACTAAATCTCCTCTCAAAAGAAAAACTTTTTCTACTCCACTTTCCCCTCTAGCTGACACCCCAAAAGAGCAGTCCTCAAAAGACCTATCTAGGGAATTCTCTGATGGTCCAGTGGTTAGAATGCTGTGTGTCCACTTCAGGGGACTTTGGTTTGATCTCTGGTCAGGTAACTAAGATCCTGGATGCCACTCTGCATGACCAAAAAAAAAAAAAGAAAGAAAAAAGAATTGGAAAAATTCTGTCTATAGTCTGTCTCCAATTCCTTACCTGATATTCTCTAGCATCCACTCCAATCAGCCTTCACTCTCATCACTCTGATGAATCAAGGGCACCAAGGATCTCCACATCACTTACATTAATGGCAGTTGCCCAATCAGCAGCCTTTAACGCCTTTGATCATTCCCTCCTCCTGGAAATGCTTTCCTCATTTGGTTTCTAGGACCCCGTATTTATTTGTTTTACCTTTTATCCCTGTGGCTTCTCCTTAGTCTTCTGCTGGCCACATTTTTTCTTCTTAGTCCCCTGGTTGTCTCACCTAGTCTCATGACTCTAAATAGCATCTTCTGCTCAATGACTCCCGACTTTGTACCTCCAGCCTACACCTCCCCCCAAGCTCTGGACTTGTATCCCCAACTGTCTTCTCTTTCCTTATATATTTCTAATAGATATTTCAAACTTTATTCTGTGCTCTCATTCCATCCTACTTCCACCACTGAATCCCCTCCATCCAGTTTTCCCCTTCCCAAATAAAGGCAATTATATTATTCCAGTTGCTTAGGCCCCAAAGCTTGTGGTCATCTTTAACCCCTCTCTTTCATTCATACCTCACATCCAATCTATCAGGAAATCCCATTGTATCTGCTTACTTTCAAAATATATCCACAATCTGACCACTTCTTGCCACTCCAGTACTAACCCCCATACTGGCCATAATTTCTCCCCTCTTAGTAACGACGAGGATATTGCCTCCAAACTGGTCATGTTACCCATCTGCTCAAAATCTTTTTAGTAGCTGTCTTTTTCTCCCAGATGGCAACCCATTCCAGTCTTGCCTGGAGAACCCCAGGGACGGTGGAGCCTGGTGGGCTGCCGTCTATGGGGTCGCACAGAGTTGGACACGACTGAAGCGACTTAGCAGCAGCAGCAGCATTTCTCCCAGAACAAAGGGCAAATTACTTTCAGGAAACTATAATACCCTATAAGATCCTGCCTTCTGTTACTATTCTCCTCTTTACTCCCGTTCTCTTGCTTGAACATGACAAGCATACCTCCACCCTAGGGCCTTTGCACTAGCATTTCCTTTGCTTAAAATGTTCTTCCCTAGATGTCTGTATGGCTCACCCCTCAACCTTCTTGAGCCTGTTTAAATGTCATCTCCTCTATGAGATCTTCTCTGACAATCCAATTTAAAATCATCATATCCCACCCCCTCTGTCGTCAAGATCCCAAATTCCCTTGCCCTTCCTTATTTTGTCTTTATAATTCTTATCATATTTGATCATATTAGATACCATAAGTTATTTATTTACTTTATATTGTTTGTCTACCCCATTTTGTTCACTGAATCCCAGCACCCACAGCAAGGTCTGGTACATACAGCAAATACTGGTTTAATCAGTATTATTGAATGAATGAAAACTAGTTAAACAATTATATGTAACTATTAAATTTTAATGCAATTATTTGTATAGAACCATAATTCCGTTGTTTTTATGACATACCTTAAAACTAATCATTGTTATTAGCTACGACTAATTATTTTCATTAACTCAGTGTCACTTCACTGAAGGTTATATAATCCTTCTCAGCAGACTCCGAAGTACCTGTCCTTTCTAAACCTGCACGAGGGAAGCTCGCTATCTACACCCAAACACTGCCTGGATTTTAAATCACAATATCCAGCCTCTGTGACTCAAACACTCAGACAGTATGGCTGCACACCGGGTCCTGGGATCAGGTTGCCATGGTAACCTCTGCTTTCATCTTCTCTGAGTTTAATTGTTCAATTCTAAAATCACATGCTCTTGAGTTCAGCATGTTTCCATTCTGCCAGGCCTCAGCTGGCAGGAAATTAAGTGACAGTGTTATTATTCATCATGGTTATTTGCTAATGATAATTTATGTTTAGAAATACGAGAGAATATAGGAAAAGTAAGGCATTTAAAATTGCTTTTCAATCCACCTATTGCTGTTTTACGTATTGGCTACTGGCTTTGCATGTTGTAGAAACACTATCTTTACTTTTTCGGCCACCCAAATACATTTCAGTCATGTTTGTGTTCCAGTGTAAGATAACTGGACGTTGCTTCCTTGGTATGAACTCCATTAGGAGACACAGCCAAAGAAAAAAGTTGATCAAGATAGTTTAAATTGTGGGAAGTAATACCTTAGTTATTAAAAAGAAAAAGAACCAACAAACATTTCTCCAATTTTTTGATTATTTGGAAAAAAATAAGATAATCAGCACTTAAAAATAATAAATCTATAGTAGCTCAGATAGTAAAAATAAATGGTGACTTTCTTTGTGTAACCCTTTCTATTTTCAGAAACATAATTACCTCTATACCTAGGTTAATTTTCCAATATAATAATGAAATCAATGTATCTCATTTTTCTGGTGGTATCTGTACTTTTCAGATCAAAGAGGGCTACTGACTCCACACTTAAATCTTAACTCAAAGGCTTCACAGATCCTGGAAGCCTGGATCAAGCCGGTGATAACAGACTTCAGAGGGAAGGAATGTAGACATGAAAAGTATTGACGAGATGGAATCTACTCATGACTGAATACAGGGGTGGAGAGGAGAGAAAAATTAGGTTGGCTCTCAGATTTCTGATACAGGTGAGTGGGTAGAGTAGTGGCTTGGAGGGGTCAACCATTGAGTTAGGGATCTAACCTCAAGAAGACGGACATCTCCCTTGGGGCACGTGGTCCAGCTAGGTGGAGGTCAGTAGGCTGTTGCTGTTACCAAGTCCAAGCTTGCTCTGCTTGCCACACAACAGGACAATAAGTCTACAGACAAGGTGTTGAGGCAAGGAATATTACCGCAGACCAAGAAGATGGCAGGCTAATGTTTCAAAGAACCATATTATGGGGTATGGAGGCCAGGTTCTTTTATATAACAGATATGTGGGGAGGTGAGGAAATAAGTAAAAAGTCCATTAGTCCTGCAAATATCTCCTGGAATGGCAAGTTTCAGGGAGGGGATGTGTTAATGTTTTCCTTTCTGTAGCCGTTCACAGGTGGACAGGGTCCTGAACAAAGGCTCTTTGGTTTAATATATTCAGGCAGAATGCCGGGTTCCCCCAGGCAGGACATTATGGATAAACAGTTTCTTTTTAGTGAACAAAAACAAGGAAAAGCAACCTTTAAAGTAAATGAAACAGATCTAACATGGAGTCAGATTTGGCTGTTCCGGCAACATTGTGTGAGCGGTCAGATGAGAGGGCTAGAACTCCAACTAGATTGGGAGTGAGCTAGACAGACCACAGGGACTCATTCAAGGACTGGTGAGAGTGATAACTGGAGGCTCAGCAAAGGCTGCTTTCTATTCTGTTTTAAATACTTCCAGACAAACCCTATGAAAGATGTATACCAATTGAGGCAACCTGGGCATGCGAATGGAGAAGGCAATGGCACCCCACTCCAGTCCTCTTGCCTGGAAAATCCCATGGACGGAGGAGCCTGGTGGGCTGCACTCCATGGGGTCGCTAAGAGTTTGACACGACTGAGCGACTTCACTTTCACTTTTCACTTTCCTGCACTGGAGAAGGAAATGGCAACCCACTCCAGTGTTCTTGCCTGGAGAATCCCAGGGACGGCGGAGCCTGGTGGGCTGCCGTCTACTATGGGGTCGCACAGAGTCGGACACGACTGAAGCGAGTCAGCAGCAGCAGGGCATACGAATGGGACATGGGCCCCTAGGTCCAAATCCTGGTCTCAACAGTCTCTAGATAGGAGGAATCTGTAGATCAGGAGAAGTGGAATCATGGGGCTCAGTCTGCTGTTTCTTTTACTGTATTTTAGTCAGGGCTTGGGGTTGGGGATGATGATGAAAGGGGAAAACAGGTCAGCATTCAAACGCCCAGCTTGTCTCTATATAAGGAATCTCCTGTTGCACCCTAGCAACAGACTTGTGCATTTTATTTTTTGCCTTAGTAACAGGAGTGTAGTGTTAGTCACTCAGTCATGTCCACCTCTTTGTGACCACATGGACTGTAGCCCACCAGGCTCCTCTGTCCATGGAGTTTTCCAGGCAAGAATACTGGAGTGGGTAGCCATTCCCTTGTCCAGAGGATCTTCTCAACCCAGGGAAAGAAACAAGGTCCCCTGCACTGCAGGGAGATTCTTTGTCTGAGCCACCAGGGAAGCCCCATTTCTTGCCATACAGTTGTCTATTGGAGGTTTCAGTATATCAAGCTGGCTAGCGAGTTATCTTTTTTTTTTTTTTTTTTGCCTTTTCATACTGTTCATGGGGTTCTCAAGGCAAGAATACTGAAGTGGTTTGCCATTCCCTTCTCCAGTAGACCACAATTTGTCAAAACTCCCCACCATGACCCGTCTGTCTTGGGTGGCTCATGAAATTAAAAGACGCTTGCTCCTTGGAAGAAAAGCTATGACCAACCTAGACAGCATATTAAAAAGCAGAGACATTACCTTGCCAGCAAAGGTCCATCTAGTCAAAGCTGTGGTTTTTCCAGTAGTCATGTATGGATGTGAGAGTTGAACCATAAAGAAAGTTGAGCACTGAAGAACTGATGCTTTTGAACTGTGGTGTTGGAGAAGACTCTCGAGAGTCCCTTGGACTGCAAGGAGATCCAACCAGTGCATCCTAAAGGAAATCAGTCCTGAATATTCATTGGAAGGACTGATGATGAAGCTGAAGCTGAAAGCTCCAATACTTTGGCCACCTGATGTGAAGAACTGACTCATTGGAAAAGACCTTAATGCTGGGAAAGATTGAAGGTGGGAGGAGAAGGGGACACCAGAGGATGAGATGGTTGGATGGCATCACCGAAGTAATGGACATGAGTTTGAGTAAGCTCTGGGAGTTGGTGATGGACAGGGAAGCCTGGTGTGCTGCAGTTCATGGGGTCGCAAAGAGTTGGACATGACTGAATGACTGAACTGAACTGAGGAAGTTATCGGCACACAGATAGTAATTCAGGCTTTGGGCTTGGGTGAAATCCTACAGGAAGAATTGGTATAGTGAGAACAGAAAGGGCCAGAGGTGGAACCCTGTGGAACTCCAACATCTAGAATCAGAAAGAGAAACTGCAAAGGGAACTAGGAAGAGTTTTCAGAGAATAAGAAGGAAAATTTGAGGAGAAATGGCATTTTAGAAGTCAAGGAACAAAGGTTTCAAGTAGGGAATAGTGTTCCACTGGGCCAAATGATGCAGAGAGTAGCAGGGGCTGAAGAGTCTGTGCATTTGGCAATTAAAAGGTGACCTTGGGGGCTTCCCTGGTGGTCCAGTGACTAACACTCTGTGCTCCCAGTGCAGCAGGTCTGGCCTCAATCCCTAGTAGGTACTAGGGTTCCACATGCTACAGCTAAGAACCGGCTCAGGCAACATAAATAATAAAGAAATAAATACTTTTTAAAAAAAGAAAGTGACCTAGGCCAAGCCAAGTTTTATTCTTTTAATATAGAGATCAATGTTTGACCGAGAGTTGAGGATAGAAATCAGTGTTGAGCTGCCTGGAACTGAATAGGGATTGGGGGTGGTAGAAGAGTGGTCACACAATTCAAGAATTTTTCTCGGTTCAAAAAATACAATTTCTGTAATATCCATGGATGGGGCTTTCTTGGTGGCTCAGAAGGTAAAGCGTCTGCCTATAATGCGGGAGACCCAGATTCGATCCCTGGGTCTTAGCAGGATGGATGCTGTCTCTTCGGTTGTGTCTGACTCTTTGCAGCCCCATGGACTGCAGCCCGCCAGGATCCTCTGTCCATGGGATTCTCCAGGCAAGAATACTGGAGTGGGTTGCCATTTCCTTCTCCACGGGATCTTCCTGACCCAGAGATTGAAACTGCATCTCTTATATCTCCTGCATTGGTAGGTTCTTTACCAATAGCACCACCTGGGAAGCCCTTGTGTAACATATATATATATATATATATATATATATATATATATATAAATTATATATATAATTTATATTGAAACTGTAGGTCTTAAATCTTTAATTTTTGTCTATATAATGCAATAGATGCATGGAGGAGGGGAGAAGAAAATACGCCAAAATTTTCACTGTTCTTGCCATAGGATAGTGAGTTTATGGGTGTGCCTCCCTCTTTCTTCTCTGTTTCCTTCTTATTCAAATGTTTAGTATTATGTTCATGTTACTTTAAAAGAAAAACTATTTTAAAGATAACAAAAGTATAACTTGCAAATTAGTCACTGGCAGTTACTCCAAATGAATAAGGAATGACAAGGATTGTTTTCAACCTTGTTGAAATTTTCACTTAGATATTTTCCAGTATAGATGATTTGCATTTGAACACCAGCTAAAAATATAGGATCCTGAAACCATAAACATACAGGTTTAAAACAGTAAGCTCTTAACCCTGCTGCATTTAGACTCACACAGAGCTTTGGAAAAAAAAAAATACTGATGCCCAGACCAATTACATCAGAATGTTCCTCTGGGGGTGAAGCCCAAGCTTGGGTGTTTTGTTTTAAGCTCCCCAGGAGCTTTTTCATGCAGCCAGGATTGAGAAGAGCTAGTTTAAGTTGCATAACAGGACTGTGTCTAAAAATCATTTCATTGCTTTTTCTCCTGTCCACCCCCATTATTGGATCAGGTCAAGTCACACTAACACACTTTCAAAGCATCCTATACCATTCTTTCTATCAGTCTCTAACTGTGGACATATGTACTTACATCACTTTTCCATTCATATCTGCTTCCCCTACTGATGAGTCAGGTAGTGAAAGGGACTCTGATGTAAAATGAGTTCTAAACCAGCTCCACAGTGTAGGTAATCAATAGCCATCTGCTAAATAAACAAATCAGAATCAAAATATTTACAGATTAGATGATGGGTGTGTTTCACACTCAGGAGAAAAGTGTCCCATTTTCCTTCCCACGTGGGTCAGGCTGGCCTGAGAGGAGAAAGAGAGCCAGAGGGAACCACAGTAAGGCTGAAGCTGGATGAAGCACAAGTGAATGGAATACACATCCAGGTTTGCTGGAGTTTGGGGTTTACCAGACACAGGAAGCAATTTCAGAGAGAGGTGTGAAGAGCTTCCATCCCCAGGGCTGACAGTCTGATTCCCAAGGTCAAATTCCTGAGCAGAGGGGACAATAAGGACACCTATGCTGTCCAGACAAGTTTCAAAAGGGTTCTTGGAACTCTGAGATTCTATGCCACTTATTTAAACAGTAAGTGTCAGGTCAAAAATTTGGAAAGACTACAAGAAAGTACAAACTTTTGTTTCATGAATAAAATGCCCAAATCAGTGAACTGATGTTGTGTTTGTAAGATCCATGCTTCATGAATGTGCACAGCTAAGGGGAAAGATGGCTTGACATAAATGATAAATATGATGCCTTACTTAAAGACCATCTTAAAACTGTAGTAGCTTCCAAAAATATAGTATGGAGGAGTGTGTTATGTAACTCTCATTTCTAAAGAGACTCAGATAATGTGATTGATTGAGCATTCAAAATAGTCAGTGGTTCAACATTCCAAAGGTTGATTCTAAATACATTCACGTATCACTGCAGATATTGCCTATCTAGATACAAAGACAAAACTCACTAAAGAATGTCAAGGACACATGAAGAACATTTCACAGACTGTAAATGAGGGGACAGTTTTGTCTTTATCTTTCTATAACCACTTACTTTTTTCATTTAAGACATTTGTCTGAGTTGCATCATTTGGCACAAAAGCTTATAAATTAAAAAAGCAATTAGCAAAGACACTTGAAACAAAGCTTTTAGAATTGTTTGAGGAGAAAAAATGTAAAAATTCATTTTTGCATACACAGCTAGAAATGAGAATTCTATGTACATTTTTGAGAGGCAAAAAGGATCATCATTTTCTGAGAATTTCATTGCATAGAGTATTTTTAATGTGGAATTGAAGCAAAGACAGGATTTTATCATTTCTAACTAGCTCCAGAGAAATTACTTGCAAAATGAAGCGCTTTCTCATTAATTACAAATTCTGGTTTCTTGATTTAAAAATCAAGGATGTGAATCAGTGAAGCAAACCAAATGGGATACTGGGGCAATTCCTTTAATCAAAAGAACACAACAATAGAACAAAGAGTGGGCAGGCACTAAGCTACCTGATTACTTAAAAGACTGTTAGTAGGACACAGTATACACAGGGAAGCGTTCTTCCAATACCACAGATGCCCTTGCTCACAAAAAGCTTTCATGCTGAAGCAAGAGACAAAACGGAGTGTCTTTCTTTTGCTGGAGTATGCAGTCTGGGTGGGCATGTGACTGATGCTTTGCACCAGGCATCCTGGCTGTCATCTGATCTGTAGTTGCACACCCCACCTCTGGCACTTCTTTCTGAGCCTCCTGTGCTGCTTGCCCAAAGCCTTGCCGGTGACAGGAACCTCCAGATCTGCTTGCTTGCTGTCTGTTCTGCCCCAGTGTCTGCCACCAGCCTCTCCGCAGTGTGCCCGAGCTTGCGGCTGGCTTCCTGAGCAGCACCATCAGCCTTCTGGCCGTGACAAGAGCCCACAGGGACCGGCGGAAGACAACTGCACCAGCAAAGCTTGGAGTGCAGATGTTTGCCAGGCATCTCTATGTGACATGTATCAGCTCCCAAGCTGGATACCACCGAAGAATGAATAACACAGATGCTGCTGCTCTAAGAGCGAGCCAGGCAGAAACAGGACAGCAGACACCCCAGGCAAACACCTCAGTAATTATGTGTCTGTTACCTGATTATTCTTATACATAGAAAAGTAGTCCTGGGTGTGAAAGGGGACACCTGGATGTAATGCTAGTTTGAATCGTGGGTCTTCCATTAACCAACTGTGTGATCTTGGGCATGGAATTGATGTAATTTCTTCATCTGTACCTAATTTCAGGGTTTCTGGGAGAATTCAATGAGACCCCTCCAGAGCTGTGGCAAGAGGCTTACACCCTCCCAGACCACCTCTCAGGGGTTTTGGGTCAAACTGGTCTAATCCCATCTTTCCCCAGTTGCCTGGTTCACAAGCCTCAAGGCTCCAGTTCTGATGACTGAACCTAGTACTGGGAGTATTCTTGAGCTAACTCAACATGTACTGTGCTGTGTGCTTAGTCACTCAATCATGACCCTCTCTTTGCGACCTCATGGACTGTAGCCCACCAGGGTCCTCTGTCCATTGGGATTCTCCAGGCAAGAATACTGGAGTGGGTTGCCATGCTCTCCTCCAGGGATCTTCCCAACCCAGGGATTGAACCCAGGTCTCCCACATTGCAGGCAGATTCTTTACTATCTGAGCCACCAGGGAAGCCCATGAATACTGGACTGGCTAGCTTATCCCTTCTCCAGGGTATCTTCCCAGTCAGGAATCCAACCGGGGTCTCTGCATCGCAGGCGGATTCTTTACCAGCCGAGCTACCAGAGAAGCCCATATTAAGGGCTCCTGTTATGTTGCAGGCACTGAGCAAAATGTGCACATTTCCTGCACATATAGAATTTACAAGTCATATTAGAGAAATAAACATTGATCAAATAACGATGCTAGTGAAGGAATAACAAGCTGGAGAAAATGCTGTGAGAAAAGAAGCACAGGATGCTCTTGGAGTCAATATCAAGGAGATCAGGGTTTCAGGGGAGGATTTCCCACAGAAATGCCCCATAAGCAGAGAATTGGGAATAAGAAGGAATTAACTGGACGAAGGGAAGGCTGGGGAAGAGGTGGCAAAGAGCATGGCATTAGGAACTGAAAGAAGCCCAAGTAGCTGGTGTGACTTGGGGACCATGTTTGGGAATTGGGCTCTTTCCTGAGAGCAATGGGAAATCACTGAAGGGCTATAAGCAGGGTGACAGCAAAATGAGATTTGCATTTTAAAAACTCCACTGGATAGCGTGTGAATAATATATTGGCCAGATGAAAGAGTAGACGAGGGGAGACTAGTCTGGAGGCTCTTGCCATGATGTGGCAGGAGCTGCTAATGGCCCAGCCTGCACTGTGACAATGCACGGGCTGAAGGCCGTGGTGACAGGGTTGAACAAGACAGGCTGGGTCTATGCCTTTGTGGAGCCTCTGGGCAAGGTGTCAAACTAGTATTCACAGCTGGGGTGAGTACTGAGTTCTATGAGTGCATGAAGCAGAAGTTCTAGAATACTCTGCTGACTATCTCCCTTCCTGAGCCTGGAGCCTGGCCTTGAGACAGCCCTTCCAAGAATAAGCCCTGTTCCCTGAACCCCAAGTTGATGGTTCACTGATAAATCAGTTTGATGATGACTTCTTTTTGGATTTCTCTTTTAAAATTTTATCTATTTGAAAAAGTGAGTACCTGCCAAATATCAAACTGGTCCAATTTCTGTATCATAGTTCTCTTTTCCAACCCCAAGCCCAGACTAGAACCTACTGACCACCCAAACTTTTCAGTTAGAACCTCAAACCATCACCAAGTGCGTCCTCAGAATCTGACCCACCCCAGTAAGTGTTCTGTGCCAAATGCTAGACCTTCTCCT
This sequence comes from Dama dama, assembly GCF_033118175.1. Taxonomy (NCBI): domain Eukaryota; kingdom Metazoa; phylum Chordata; class Mammalia; order Artiodactyla; family Cervidae; genus Dama; species Dama dama. The sequence continues at coordinate 59,740,384 of NC_083683.1, read as the reverse complement.
GGTTAGACCCTTACTGAATCCCACTTGTTCCCAAGATACAGGAGCAGCTCTCCTCTAGGTTTCATTGTAAACCCTTAGTTCCAGCACTGGAAACTTGTGGAAAATAGGGTAATTATACATCCTTATCTTGATATATTAATGATCAGTTTTGCTGAATTATTTTTATCATGCTGAAACTGTTATAAAAATCTTTGTTAATATACATAAAGGCAGAGAAGAGATACTGCTTTTGAAAAGCACTCAAGCAAAATATTTGATATTCTTCTCTGCAAAGACAAACCACTGTGGCTTTCATTTTAGGTTTCAGAATGTAAAAAGAAAAGGAGATCCTGACCAAACCCTGAACTTATGAAAATTACCAAGGATTGAAAACAGAATTGTAGAATAAGTGGTTGATTATGACTTTTCCACCTGTACCATTCCACGTGGTAGACTGCATAATGAAAACAACTATGCATGTTTAACAGTGCCTTGCTGAATGATAGTTTGTGTTGATGGCATCCTCACATCAACCAGTTCAGGTAAACTTAATAATAAGAAGCTTCAAGAGGAAAATAGGAGTCTGGTTCAGTTAGAATAATGATTAATTCACAACTGCAATACACACCTTGGAAAGTTTCACATAAAGAAGCTGGCTGGCTGTGCAGTGGGACGTACCAGGCCTGTTATCTCTGAGTTGAACTGCATCAGTGATGTAGGGTGTGGAGTACTGACTCTATTCTTAAAAGATTTAGGTCTTCCAGAACTGAATTTTACAATAATTGGTCTTTACACCTGAAAAGAAATTCTTACACAGAAACAGGATCCCTTCTTCCCCCCTCAAACACATACTTGACCATCTCTCTTCTAATTTCTTTAGGAAACTAACATAAGATACATGGGAATTAAAAACTATAACTTCTACTTCTGGCTCTCCTTTTGATCTTCTGTATGATGGCAGAGTAGCTCAAAAACTTCAACATCTAAATTAAAATTTGGCTTTTAATTTGTGCTCAAAAGCCAGAAACGTGCAGGTGTTACTGAAATGACTGGTGTGTGTCCACATTAGGCATGAATACAGGACTGTCCTTTGGTTTGTGATTCATAGAACTGCCTCTGCAGTTTGCCTCCAGGAGGCAATGAGGAAAGCAGCTACCAATCTGAGCTACAGTCTGATGTGCCTTCTCTGTCCTCAGTCACATTGCTGCCACACACTGGATCACAATCTGTCCTCAAGACAGACCACAAAGTGGCTGACAGTTATTTAGACATTCACAGCAACTAAATCAAACCCCTGACAGGCAAGGTAATCTATTGCTCCGCAATCAGATGCCGCAGTGACAAAATCCAGCAAATGATCAATTGAGTGTGGAGCTGGGGAAATGGCACTGGAAGCATCCTCCTGGTTCTGGGAGGGACAGTGTGGGCTGGTGAAATAAGAAGTTACTATGGAGTCAGATCGAATTGGGTTGCAATTTTTACTGAGCCTCCTATCAGCTGGAAGGCCTTGAACTGTTAATCTTCTTGAGCTTGAACATTCTTGTCTGCAATATGGAAAGATAGTAAAATCTGCTTTGTAGATTGTTGCAATACTTTTGAGATAATATATGTAAAATCTTATCACAGAGCTTGGCACATAGCAGACAATTGGTAAAATGTAGTTTGTTTCTGAGACTCCCTTTCCAATCTATCCTCCCATTGTGTTCAGATGATTCCTTCCTTAAACACAATTGTTACTTTGCCTTTTTTTTTTTTTTTTTGGCATAATCACATCTATCCAGGGAGACTTCCCCGTAGCTCAAATGGTAAAGAATCTGCCTGCAAGGCAGAAGACATGGGTTTGATCCCTGGGTTGGGAAGTTCCTCTGGAGAAGGGAATGGCAATTCACTCCAGTATTGCCTGGAGAATTCCATGGACAGAGAAGTCTGGCAGGCTATAGAATATGGGGTCGCAAAGAGTCGGACATGACTGAGCAACTCACACACACACACACACGCACACCTATCCAGGAGAAGTCTCAATGACTCAAGAGTTTAAGAATCTGCCTGCAATGCGAGAGATGCAAGTTTGATTCCTGGGTTGGGAAGATCCCCTGGAAGAGGAAATGGTGGGCTACAGTCCATTGGGCCAGAAGTGTTGGACACGACTGAGCATGCATGCATGCATGCATTCACTTATCCAAATGTATCTGCCTGGTTCTGTCACTCTCATGAAAATGATTCTTACTTATTCTAGCCTGAGTTTCCTCCCTGGCCTGGAAAGTCCTCCTTTTTTATCTGTCTATCCAAATTCCTCCCATGTTTGCATTTGGTTGGTTGGTTGGTTGGTTTTTTAAACCCAGCCCAAGTCCTACTTCCTTCTTGGAGGAAGCCTTACTCACTCACCTCCCTATGTGTTTATAAGGCACCTACATGTAATCTGTACCTCACAAACCATACCAGAATTTCCTATGTGCTAATCTCCTCACCAACAGATGGTAAGTCCCCTAGTGCAAGGGTAATATCACAAATTAATCCATGTCTACCATGATTCTCAATAAAATTTTGACCATGTGACAGACTCTTACATTTCTGTTAATGGACTCACCATAGAGCATTCTCTCTTCATGCTGACTTTATTTGATTAGTAAGTACTTGTAATATTCATGCTTTTGTTGGAGTTGAAATACAGCTTTCAATAAAACAGAAGTAGAATCATGTTTAAAGTCAACTGCAACTGCAGTTTCTATCTATTCCTAATAAAAAATTAGATTTGTGAGACTTAAAAGTATTCCAATAGCTTTTTTTTTTCCATCCTTTTCCTCCAATAGGAATACCTTAAAGCCATCCGAGGCCTAAAATAAATGAATGAATGTGTGTATGAATGAAAGAAGTGGAGGGATTCTGAATGAGAATTCAGAGCTTCTTACCTGCAAAAGCTTGGGACATTTGATTAACCACATAGAAAATCTTTTAGAAAGAGCTGGCAGCAAATCTGCTAGGCTTCCTTATTGTTCTAAAGGGATAAGATATTTCCACAAACAATTATTTGTAATATAGCTTATGGTATTCTAAAGCATCTCCAACATCTCTAAAGCAAATTAATTTTCATCTACTTTATGGCTTAAAAATAAGTGGAGTCCATTTTAAAAGTAAACTAAAAGCTTGCTTTTAGCAAAATGGTATAATAGAAGGGTCTCAAAGTCAAATAACCCCTTTGTCTGATCACAAGAATACCAAGCCTTATAGCTCTATATTGACTGAATAAAGGTGTATAATATGATGCATGCAAAATAAAGGCTTTGTGCAAGACAGAGTGCCAGACTTAAGTCAGAATCTTTGAAGGTGAGCTAAAAACATCTGTGGCTGACAGAAATAAAGAGTAAGTGAGGGTTCCTCAGTTGTAGATAATCCAGATTTGACTGGAGAGCACAGTTATCTGTGGTCAATAATTATGAAGTAGAGCCCCAGAAATCAAGTAGCAAGAAAGAGTGCCATCACAAGAGAAGTAGATGATGGGACTCTAACACTGGAAACACCTCTCAATTCTGATTGTACTTTGAACCACCAGGGGAGAGTTAAAAAAATCGTATCAGGCCATCAGTCCCATAGATCCTGATTTAATTGGTCGTCAGGGGACCTGGAGCATTGTGGGGGTGTGTGTGGGGGAGAGGGTGTATTTTGCTCTGTTTTAAAATTTCTCAGGCAATTTTACTTGGTAAACAGCATTGAGAACCAGTGGTCTAGGTTAGTTGCAACATGCTTAATTTTCGTTAAGTGTTAGTCAATCAGTCATGTCCGACTCTTTGCGACCCCACGAACTGTAGCCCCCCCAGGCTTCTCTGTCTATGGGATTCTCCAAACAAGAATACTGGAGTGTATTACCATTCCCTTCTCCAGAGGATGTTCCCGACCCAGGGATTGAACCTGGGTCTCCTGCCCTGCAAGCAGATTCTTTAATGTTTGAGCTAGAGGGAAGTCCTTTAATTTCCCTTTAATTTTCATGGCTGGGTGCATTTAATGGCCATAAGTAGGGCCACCACTTCTCTGGACCAATTCCATTCCTATACAGTTAACTTTAGCTAAATAAGTTAATATATAAGTGCTGGTGATTCCACCCTAACCTAAGTTGAGTATCACCCTTCAACCTGGGCAAGCAGGGCTCTGAAGCTGAGTCCTATATTTCATCTTTCTTTGGAGTACCTTTCTCAAAAATGTTCTAGTCTCCCTCTGGTGTTTGAGATCTATGTCTGGACCAAACCCTACATGGTCCATGGCCCTGGTCTCCGTTTTTCTTCTCCTTCCAACACTGTATCCCCCAATACTTTCTACTCAAGTGGAGGGGTCAACCAGATGCCCCAAAGACCTCTGGGTTCTGTGCCTTTAGAATTATCCTAGGAGCCTGTGGATGACTTCAGTTCCAGTAGGATGGACTGGTGAACAGATTGCTTCATTGGCCATCAGGTGTCTTTCTTCCCTTGCAATCATGTGAAACTGATACACTGATGGTATTGTCAATGTTATTGACATATTGATTTGGGTTGACCCAAATTGTTTACGTAGACGGGAACCAACAACGAGAGGTAGTCCTGCCCAAAAGAATCTGAACTCCTTCCCTTGAAATAAATCCCTGCATCTGACCAGGTTCCCTATACTTTCTCCTTTCTATAACTTCCCCCAAACCAAATATCTACTGGTATCTCATTCTCTACAGAGTCTGGATTTCTTGCGTCTAAATTCCGATGTTCGTATGATTGAGATGCTAATATTAGCTGATGATTTTCTTTGAATGCCACCCACACATAAAGATCTTCCAGGTACTGGTGATTTAAGTCCTATTAATTGTGTTGAGTCCAAGGTATCCAGGATCCTAGATTCAGTATAATTTTGATTAATGATAATGTTTGTGCTGTGACAAGAATTTTACAGCATCTATATTCTCTAGTCTGTACTGATTGTCCCTATCAAAGACTAGTAGTTACGATGGATGTTGTAAAATTCTTGTTACAGCAGAAACAAGCATAGAGAGTAGACTGTCCTAGGTTTGCAGATGTATGTAGTCGAGGAAATAAGGCTGGCTTAAAAATCAAATAACTGAGGGTTCCCTGGTAGTCCAGTGGTTAAGAATCTGCCTCCCAATGCAGGGGATGAGGGTGGATCTCAGGTGGGGAACTAAGAACCCACATGCCTCGGGGCTACTAAGCCCTGGAGCCACAAATGGAGAAGCCTGAGAGCAACAACGAAGAGCCCATGCACTGCAATGATGACCTAGCACAGAAAAAAAAAGTATGTATGTATATATATATATATATATATATATATATATATACACACACACACACACATGCTGCTGCTTCTAAGTCACTTCAGTCACGTCCGACTCTATGTGACCCCATAGACGGCAGCCCACCAGGCTCCCCCGTCCCTGGGATTCTCCAGGAAAGAACACTGGAGTGGGTTGCCATTTCCTTCTCCAGTGCATGAAAGTGAGAAGTGAAAGTGAAGTCGCTCAGTCATGTCTGACTCTCATATATATATTTAAAATGAAAAAGTGTTAGTCATGTCCAACTCTTCGAGACCCCATGGACTATAGCCCGCCAGGCTCCTCTGTCTATGGAATTCTCCAGGCAAGAATACAGGAGTGGGTTGCCATCTCCTTCTCCAGGGGATCTTCCTGACCCAGGGATTGAACCCAGCTCTCCTTCATTGCGGGCAGATTCTTTACTGTCTCAGCCACCAGGGAAGCCCATATATATGTATATATATATATATATATATATATATATTTTTTTTTTTTTAAGAGTTAAAAAATTAAATAACTGATATTTACTGAAGTTATGGCCCAAGATAATGACGATTGCAGCTAACATTTATTTATTAGGCATTTTCTTTAAAATTATTTCTGACACTAAAATCTTAGTATTTACTGAGCGGTTACCATATTCCAAGTACAACAATCCTATGAGCTGTATGTTTTATCATTATCCCTATTTTTCAGATAGGAAACTAAGACACAGAGAGGCTAAGTAACTTGCTCATGGTCACACAGCTAGACAGTAGTAGAGCTGACAAAGGAAACCAAGTCTGTCTGGAAAAAACCCTGTCTGTTAACCATCTCATGATACTAGCTCCTGATGAGTTTTATTTTAAAAAGCAACCTTCTTTTCTAGCACTTATGCCAAATAAGCCCGAGTATTTGATGGATAGTGTTATCCTTTTCTACTTAAATATGCAAAACCATAGAATCAGCAAGGAATCTCAATCCAAAGTCTAGCAATATATGCAGAAAAACTGAGAATGAATTGTGCATTTAACTGAGAAAATTTCTGATGGACACTATTTCTTTTACTATTGCATAGAAACACTTACAGTATATATTAATGATCTATTATCTATTTAAAAAATTATATTCACTTGTGGGTCAGATTTTTATTGTTTTAAACTAATACCTCTTCAAAATGAGACTCCCAAGTTCTATCCTAGCAAGCTTTCTTCTGACAAAGACATTCAAGAAATGATGTTCAAGAAGAGGCATATTCCCTACTTTTCTTCCCCTCTTACATCCACTCCCCCACAATACCCTCCCACCTAAACTTGGAATTAATCAAAATATATCTAGATTCTAAGATCAAGTAGCAGTGGGAAAAGTGATTTACTTTCCAGGTCTGAAAGCCTGACCTCTATCTTTTAACCCGTGTTAGTCCTTGTGGTCTAAAGCAGATTCCCTCTGTGATTTATTTACGTGATTTAAAGATTCCCATTACCGAGTAGTCAGTTGTCTGTTTCAATCTAAAAAGTTCCACAGCAGAAGCCTTAATCAGAATGAAGAAGAAGAGTGTCACTAAAGAACAGTCTGTGGTAGATACTATCACTTGCTTAGTAACATGAATAAGCACAAGAATTGATTTGGACATAATTCAGATAACAAGAATATGAGCTGTTTTCCTTATATGGGAGCTGAACATACACAAAACCATAATGTTTTCATGGCTGATACCTGATAGGTTAAGCAAAGTATTTAGTATGTAGTTTGAGTATTTCTAAATTAACATTGAATTTGCATTATTTTATTATGTTTTAAGAAATATGCTGGGGGATTTTTCAAGTCATTTTTGATCGACTTATGATTCGAGAAGGATGATTTTCTATACTTCTGGGCTTCTGGCCAATACTTTGATAGGCTGACAATTCAAATCTGACTTTGGCCTGGTTTCTAAGCAAGTCGTTGGGTGCCCTAAAAGTCAATAAATGCACTGTGTCTCTTACTGCCCTCTATTGGTTGGAGCGAGGACTGCTGGCTGGAATAGAATTGCTAATTCAGTAACCTAAGATTTGTTTCTAGTAGGAGATGTGCAAGGCACTTAACTTCATACAGGTTAACTTCCAGAACAGTCTGATTGTAAGATTTGACAGTAGGATTAATTGGCACCCACCACATAGTCTGATGGTGTGGAAGACCCATAAATATTTCTAGGGATGAACCCATAGCAAAACACCTGCACATGCGTTTTTTTCATTTCACAAAAACCTCCTCACCTTGCAAATAAGAAGCAGAAGCTAAATTCCACACATCACCACGTAGCTTCTCCTTCATATAATTAAAGCAAACGTGGAGATTTTTCTACACCGTATTTCTTCTGCTTACTACTTTTTCTCACTTTCCTAGGTTAAAAGAAATCTTTGGTAACCACTCATCTTTCACAACGGAACGTCACTAAATATTTTTTAACGATGATAAAAGCAGAAACAGAGGAGATTGTATAGAGGTAACAACCAGGAAAATAAAGGCACAAGTAGTTTAAAGTGATTATACAGTGGGTGTGGGGCTGGAAATGGGCTAGGGTGAGAAGGAATACAGAAGACTTTTACTTTGATTTTAGACTCTTGTTTAGCTTTTTTTTTTTCTTTCTTCACATGTGTATGTATTAGCTTTATCATTATCTTTCTAAACTTCCAAGTCTTTTATAAATAGTTCAGAGACAGCAGAAGAAACATTTCTGTGCCTGGGTAGTGACAGGGTGTTGTGGCGGGTAAATTAGTTAGGGTAGAACAGCTGCTATTAAAAATTGAGCCCCAAATGGACAATGACCCAGACACCGTAGAAGTTCACTTCTCTCAGAGCAAGGCAGTTCCAGGTGAGTGAGGTGGGACTGCAAGAACAAGCGGGAAGGGAGGAAGAGATGCTGTGTTATACATAGTCATTCAAGAACCCAGGCTGGCAGAGGCCCCACCATCTTCAGCACGTGGTTTTTAACTTCACCTGAGAATCAACACCGAGCAGGTAGGATGAGAAAGGACGTGGAGAACCACGCATGCGAGGATTTTTAGGGGCCATTACTTCTGCTCACCTTCCATTGGTTGGAACTCAGTTAGTTGGCCACACCCAACTGCAAGGGAGACTGGGAAATATGGACCAGATGAATCCGCGAAAGTAGAGAACCACGTGGAGCTCTGCTTAGCAGATGGGCGTTCTAACCCAAAGGGTTACCATATATACTTATAGCATCCCTGTTTTGGGGGACCCATAGTCAAATCTAAGGATAAAACCCAAAGACAAGATGTAGGACATCTTCTGTGGCACATCCCTTTAGCCCACCTCTGAATTCAGCTGAAGTTGAACGGTTCCCGTGCTCACGGCCTGTGTCCCACCTGGAGTGCCCCTGTAACTCTCAGTTCTGCCTCCGGGGTTTTTCTGAAACCACAAGAGTTTCCTCAACTAGTGCAGGATGGTCCAAAAGTATAGAGGAATTAATACCCTGGGGACAAACCTAAACCAGTGGTGGACAAAGCAGGTGGATTCTAAGGCACATGCTATTTGGGTTTTCATAGTTTCCAGTGGGGTTGCGCCCCAGACCCCTGCACTAGTAACCAACCCAATAATGTACTACCTATGAACTTTTTCCATCTGTGTCACTCTCTGTTTGGTCCCTCTTTCCTGCTTCCTCAGGTCACCTTCCAAATGAAACACTTGAACTCAAGACAACCCACAGTCTCAGGCTCTGCTTTCGGGAAGAATGACCCAAATTAAGACAGAAGAGGAGTTAAAATGCTTGCCTTCAGCTTCTCAAGAAAGCAAACTCCAGGAATTTAGGAACCCACTCTGTGACAGGATTGAGGAAGGATTTGTTCCCTATTTTGGAATCCTAGGCTTGAATCTGCAGAGGTTGTTGCTGATTCAACTTGGAAGTGAACTGAACAGATACCTGACTTACTCCCAAACAGTTGACAGCATTCTCCAACAGAGGGAAGTGTACACTTGAAAGAACAAGGCCCCTTGGGGACTGCAAGAGCCACGTATTCTAGGCAATTTGTTTGCAAGGAACAGAAAGCCTTTCAGGGTGGCTTAAGGAAAGAGTTTTAGTATGAGAATACAGGGGACTTCCAAAGCACTCAGTTGCAGTAAGTGTGGTCAGACCATAGAGTAACTAGAAATCATTGGGCAGCTATTTGCTGTCTCTATCTATCTAGGACATGTTCTCTCAACTCTGCTCTATTCCACTTTGGTCTTTGAAGTCTAGCTTCTGGGCAAGGCTCTCAGTTTCTTAGTTTCTGCCTTAGAATTAAATTTCATGTGGCTTTGCATCAAAAAAATGCACCAACTGTGGCCCAAACACTATGAAACCATAATTTAGTGCCTACCTCTTCATCTGGAGTTTAGTGTATGTGGGGTTTGAGGAGATGGAAGCCAAACTAGAAAAGGAAGATGGATGTGGCAAGAAAATTGAGGTGGACTTTTTTTGGGGGGGTGGACGGGGGTGGCTGTGAGGGCTTCTCACTGTGGGAGCGTCTCTGGTGGAGCCTGGGCTCTAGAGAATGCAGGCCCATAAGCATGCAGGCTCTGGAATAGTTGTGGCACACGGGCTTAGTTGCCCTGCAGCATGGGCAGTCTTCTCGGACAAGTGATCAAATCTGTGTTCCCTGCACTGGCAGATGGATTCTTAACCACTGGGCCACCAGGGAAGTCCCAGGGTGGATATTTTTTTGATATGGAAACTAGGGTAGAGTGACCTCAGCAGAAGAGATCACTTTAGTTATTAGAGGCCAAAGCAAATTAAAGCGGTAGCTGGAGAAGGTCTAAGATTAAAGAATTAAGACTGGAGCTGCATAATGAAAGGCACAGAGGCAGGTTATGGCTCATGTGTTAGAGAGCAATGGTGCTATGCTACAAAAGGTATGTATCTCTGGCGACAAGTAATAGAAAGATCAAGTCTAACTTAAACAATAAGAATATCTAATTATGTCACCTAAGAAACCTGGAGATAAGCTATTCGAGAATTGGTTAATAAAGGAGGTCAAAGATGTTACCTTTCTGGGTTGGCTTCTCTGTCATTCTCTGGAGGCTAGTCAAGAATTGGTTAATAAAGGAGGTCAAAGATGTCACCTCTCTGGGTTGGCTTCTCTGTCATTCTCTGGGTATTACCCTAAGGGTCAGTATATGACTGCCATAACACCAAACGCTCCCATATGAAAGGCACAGAAGTTTTTATTCTTTTGGTAACTGTCCCTTTTATCAAGAGTTAACCCTTCTTCAAATGTTCACAGCACCCTTCCCTTCAGGTTTCATTGCCCAGAGTAGGGTCACATACCTAGTCTTTAACCAGTTACTTGCAAAGGGAAATTCCACTATAGCAGGGACTTTATCTGTCTTATTCATTGTTGTATTCTTAGAATTGAGAATATGTTTGGCACATAGTAAGCATTCAACGGATATTTGCTGCATGATTGAAAAGGTTATAGATTTACCATGATTGGCTTGGATTAATCTGTGACTTGTCCTCTGAGGCAGGGGCCAGAGTTTATCTTTCCTTAAGCATATTGCTTCCCCATAACCACACCCCATTCAGCCTTGACCATGCACACTTGGCACAAAAATTATTCCAAGATGCATCATCCAAATAAATGAAAAAGGTAAATTAATAAAAATTTTAGAAAAAAAACATGGCAATATGCTAAAGTCAAGGCTATGGTTTTTCCAGTAGTCATGAATGGATGCGAAAGCTGAGCACCGAAGAATTGATGCTTTTGAACTGTGGTGTTGGAGAAGACTCTTGAGAGTCCTTTGGACTGCAAGGAGATCCAACCAGCCCATCCTAAAGGAAATCAGTTCTGAATATTCATTGGAAGGACTGATGCTGAAGCTGAAACTCCCATACTTTGGCCACCTGATGTGAAGATCTGACTCATTTGAAGAGACCCTGATGCTGGGAAAGATTGAAGGTGGGAGGAGAAGGGGACGACAGAGGATGAGATGGCTGGATGGCATCACCGACTCAATGGACATGAATTTGAGTAAACTCCGGGAGTTGGTGATGGACAAGGAGGCCTTGAGTGCTGCAGTCCATGAGGTCTCAAAGAGTTGGACACGACTGAGTGAATTGAACTGAACTGATGATTATCCTCTTTAAAACTGAGGTATAGTTGTACAATATTATGCAAGTTTCAGGTATACAACATAATGATTCACAATTATTAAAGCCTTTATTTATAGCTATTATAAAATATTGGCTATATTCCGTGTGTGTGTTAATCACTCAGTCATGTCTGATTCTTTGCAACCCCCATGGACTGTAGCCCACCAGGCTCCTCATGGAATTCTCCAGGCAAGAACACTGGAGTGGGTAGCCATTCCCTTCTGCAGGGGATCTTTCCAACCCGGAGATCGAACCCAAGTCTCCTCCTCTGCAGGAGGACTTTTTAACATCTGAACCACCAGGGAAGCCCATGCTTGTAATATATTCTTGTAGCTTATTTATTTTATACATACTAATTTGTACCTGTTAATCCCCTACCATTCTCTTACCCCTCCCTTCTTCCCTCTCCCCACTATTATCCAATAGTTGGTCCTCTATATCTGAGTCTGTTTCTTTTTTGTTATAATTACTAGTTTCTTTTATATTTTAGATTCCACATATAAGTGATATCATACAGTATTTTTCTTTCTCTGTCTGACTTATTTTGCTTAGCATAATACACTCCATGTCCATCCATGTTGTTACAAATGGCAAGATTTCATTCCTTTTTATGGCTGAGTAATATTCCATTGTGTATCTACACCACATCTTCTTTATCTATTCTTCTATTGATGGAAATATGCTTCCATATTTTGGCAGGTGTAAATAATGCTGAAAAATATTGGGGTGCATGTATCTTTTCAAATTATTGTTTTTGTTTTTTTCAGATATATACCCAGAAGTGGAATTGTTGGATCATATGATAGTTCTCTTTTTAGTTTTCATGAAATCTCCATGCTGTTTTGCATATATTGATCTTTTTAAGTATCATCTTGACTAGACTATGATCCCCAGTCATTCAGCCAGGTATTAACCTAGATGTTATAGTAAAGTCTTTTTGTAGATATGATTACAGTTCATAGTCAGTTGATTTTAAGTAAGGGAGATAAGCTAGATGATCTGGGTGGACCTGATTCAATCAGTGGAAGGCCTTAAGAGCAGAGCTGAGGCTTCCCAGATGAAGAAGAAATTCTGCTTGTGGACATCTGCTCTAATCCATGCCAAGAGTTCCATCCTACACTTCCTGATAGCATGCCCAGTGGATTTAAACTTGCCTGGTAGATCCCCATTTCACATTAGACAATTTCTTGCAATAAATCTCTTAATATATAAATTTACTGGTTTGACTTCTCTGGTTGAAACTTGACTAATACCACTGCATTGGGGTAAACAAAGGTTTTTGTAGTCAAAAAAGCACTACTACAAAAGAAAACATTGGTAATTTGGACTTCATTAAAATTCTTTCAGGAAGTTCCTGGCAGTCCAGTGGTTGGGACTCAGCGTTTTCACTACTAGGGCCCGGGTCGGGAAGTTGGGATCCCACAGATCACGTGGGATCAGCCACAGATCACGTGGCATCAGCCACTGATATGTATATATATATATATCAGTCACATAGGGAAAAGATATTCATAATACATATTTCATAATACAAAATATTCATGTTCAGAATATGTAAATAACTTTAACAAATCAATAGGGGAAAAAGTAAATAACTAAACTAAAAGTGGACACAAAATTTGAATCAGCATTTCACAAAATAAGATACCCAAACATCCAATAAACACGTGAAAGGATACTCCGCATCATTACTCATTCAGGAAATGCAAATAAAATCACAATGAAATACCACTAGACACCAATCAGAATGGCTAAAATTAAAAGGATCAATAGTGTTAAATGATTGCAAGGATTTGGAGGAACTGGGATGCTTACACATTAATGATGTAAAAAAACATAACAACTTTGTAAACTAATTTGGCAGTTTCTGCTAAAACTAAATGCATCCGAACACATGACAGAAATTCCAGTTCTAGGAATTTACCCAAGGGAAGTGGGTATATACGTCCACTAAGGACGTGCGTAAGAAGGTTCATCAAAGCTTTATTTGTATTAGCCAAAGTGGAAGCAATTCATTGCCCATCAACAGAAGAATAGATAAATAAACTGAGGTATATTCATAAAATAGAATTATTTTATTTAGCAATAAAAAGGAACAAACTATTGTTTCATGATGAATTTCATGTCTATGAAGTTGAGTGAAAGAAACCAAGTTTAAAAGCATACATAACATATGAGTCCACTTATAGAAAGGTCAAGAATTGGCAAAACTAATCAGAGATGATAGAATTTAGAATAGAATTTAGAATACCCACCCTTCCTCTCCATGGGATTGGGTGCAGTCTTGGAAGAAGCAAAAGAGAATATTTTGAGGTGATGGAAACTTTCCAGATCTTGATCTGTGTGGGAATGATACAAGTATAAGCAGATACAACGATTCATTGAGCTATGCACTTGGAATTGGTGCCTTCAGTATATGGATACCATCTCTCTATAAAATAAAACACACACACACACACACACTAGGGGGGTCTAGTCCCAAGAACTGTTGGGTACAATGAACAGTGTCTGCCACAGCCACTTCAGGGGGTCCTGCTTTCTCTACACGGTGCTGTGTGTCCGCCGCACTAAGCTGCTCCAGTCCTGTCTGATTCTGTGCGACCCCATGGACTGCAGCCCGCCAGGCTCCTCTGTCCATGGGATTCTCCAGGCAAGAATACTGGAGTGGGTTGCCATGCCCTCCTCCAGGGGATCTTCCTGGCCCAGGGATCAAACCTAAGTCTATGTCTCTTGCACTGGTGGACAAGTTCTTTACCACTAGTGCCACGTGGGAAACCCCTCTCTGCACAACCTCAGTGCATTTCCCACTGGGTCTTTGAAAGAGAACTGTGTGAGAAGCACTTTCTCAGGACATCCACCTGGGAGGCTGGTGGGATTTGGTGTCCTGGGAGTTCAGAATTCTAGTTAATGTTCCTCTGATCATTACTTGGAGTGGTGCAACAGGGTATAATAGGAACACAAGGGACCAGATAAGATCTCCTTAAGTTTAAACCTGTTGCCTAAAATTCAATTTAGCAAACGTTATGGGAGGCCTGAGTTTTTACCGCCAGAACCAATAATGATGATAGATCTAGAGACATAATTATTTATGGTTGACATAAATAAGCACAACTTTCAGTTGACAACTGGGAACTGAAGAGCTCCTCGTGTATTTCATTTGGTTAGAAGGCTTAATTTAAATAAAGCACCAGGTGAAGACCTTCTGCTATCAAAATTATTCAAAGCTTGTCCTAAGTGACATCCTCTAAAACATAGACCCATCTGTTTGTTAAACGTTCCACTTAAACCTGTTGTCTATTTCTTTGTTATTTCAGACTGAGGATTTCTGGATGAATATTTTATTCAAGTTTCAAGCATAGATACGCCACTATTACCCAATAGAAAAAAGTTATCAATAATAATATAGTAGACTGTGTGTACTAAGTTGCTTCAGTCATGTCTGGCCCTTTGAGACACTATGGACTGTAGCCTGCCAGGCTCCTCTGTCCACGGGATTCTCCAGGCAAGAATACTGGAGTGGGTAGCCATTCCCTTCTCCAGGGGGATCTTCCCGACCCAGGGGTCGAACACCGGTCTCTTGCATTGCAGGAGGATTCTGTACCATCTGAGCCACTAGGGAAGCAATAGACTGTTAGTAGCATCACATTCTTGGAACTAAATGGGTACAACTAAAAACTTAAATACAGTAAATGCAAATTCTTTACCATCTGAACCACCAGGGACGCCCAAATGAATTATGTTTGGTTTTTCCTGTTTGCTTTTTAACCTATCTTTCCTCTGCCTTTAACCCTGAACTAGAGTGATCCTAGGTTAAGCTTCCTGAGCACAGCATTGACTCCCAGTTATTGGCTCTTATATAAAAGCTGTATTATAACACCATAGCAAGAGTCAGTATCTGTTTTCTGGCAGATCTGTCTCCTGGCAAACCAGAGAACTATGTTGAAGGGCCTAAAGCAGGACCATGTTCTCCTCCCTCCCATGCTTTCTTAAACTGTTCTTTGATAGAAAACCCGTAGATGACCTGGGTACATTCCTCCCTGCTGGAGACATCAATTAGGAATGGCTTCAAAATTGCTCAAAGTTGGAATTTTCATGGTAGCCTTATGCTTTTTTTCCTCTTTCTGTGATGAGTGATTAGTAAAGCCTCTTTGAAAATTTTCCTTGCTAAGTTACCTCCTCCATACATGATGATGAAAAAACAAAACAAAACTTCAGGGACTTTGAATTTGTTCATTTATTAAAAGACTAAAGTAGGTTCTTAAGAATGATCCTGTCTTGGTTATAGTTAGTCCTTTGGTGAACCTTTGAAATGAGGAGGGTGTGGGAGATTGTAATTTACAGATGTGGCTGCAATAACATTTTTGTTCCCAAATGCTCCTCTGAACTCTACCACTTCCCCATCAATACCTCCTGGAGTCTTTATCCCTTCCTCTTGAACCCGGGCAGACCTTTGTACATTGCCTCAGTGGACGGACTGTGCTAGAAGTGACAGTACATGGTTTCCAAGGCTAGGTCAAAAAAGGTAATATGACTTCTACCTGACTTTCTCTTTCTCTTTCTGCCCTTCTCCCCCTCCCTCTTTCTTTCATTCTGAGCCACCCCGTAAGAAGCCCAGCTAGCCTAAAGCCACGCTGCTGGAGAGACCATAAGCAGAAGCTACACAGAGATACAGTTACACAGTTACACAGGGGCCCAGCTGTTCCAGCCCCAAGCTGGCTGAGTCTCCTCAACCTGGTACCAGACATGTGATCGAGCAGACCGTCAAGTGATTCCAGCCCAGTCACTGTCTGCAACTGCATAACTGCCTAGTTAAGCCCATCCAACACCTGTAACTATGAGAGATACTAATAATAACCAGTTTTATTTTTAATTAATTGATTTTTGGATGCACTGGGTCTCCGTTGCTGTGCATGGGCTTTCTCTAGTTGCAGCGAGCAGGGGCCACTCTAGCTGCGATCTGCCGGCTTCTCACTGCAATGGCTTCTCTTGCTGTGGGGCACAGTCTTAGGTGCGTGGGCTTCAGTAGTTGCAGCTCACAGGCTCAGTGGTTGTGGCACACGAGCTTAGTTGCTCTGGAACATGTGGAATCTTCCCAGGGCAGGGGTCAAACCCCTGACCCCTGCATTGGCAGGCGGATTCTTTTCCACTGTATCTCACCAGCAAGGTCCACCAATGTTATTTTAAGCCACTAAGTTTTGGGGTGTTTACTAGGCAGTGATGGGCTTCCCAGGTAGCACTAGTAGTAAAGAATCCTCGGGCCAATCCAGGAAACACAGAAGGTTTGCATTTGATCCCTGGGCTGGAAAGATCCCCTGGAGGAGGGCATGGCAACCCACTCCAGAATTCTTGCCTGGAAAAGCCCATGGACTGAGAAGCTTGGTAGGCTACGGCCCATAGGGTTGCAAAGAGTCAGACATGACTGAAGCAACTTAGTATGCACACACTAGGCAGTGATATATAACCCCTGCCCCCCAAAAAGGGAGAGAGAATTATTCATTCTGAAGAATGTTTTAGTTAGGCGCCTCAATCTTCATAAAAGCTTGAAAAAAATCTCTTTGGATAACTCTAGTATGTGTTACCATCCTAAACGAACAACATAGAACAATCACCCTTCAGGCTTTGAGAGAAGATAAAAACTCCAATGACCTGCTCTCAACCACTGTAAGAGATCTAGTCCAAAGAAGTGATCTTCATGGAGAAAGTGTGTGAAGGACTTGTACTCCTCTGGATTTTCTGGATGTATTATTTGATTTAGCTAAAGGTTTAGAACGTTTCGATCTCAGACCATCTTACGCTGGTTTCCCATAAAACTGCTTTCAGTGAGTTGCAGTCTGGGTCACACACCAGGTTTAAAGTTCTCTGTTAAGACACAGAGCGTCCCAGGTGTGCTGGTTGTAAAGAATCTGCCTCCCAATGCAGGAGACACAAAAGTCACAGGTTCAATCCCTGGGTCAGGAAAATCCCCTGGAGGAAGGCATGGCAACCCGCTCCAGTATTCTTGTCTGGAGAATCCCACGGACAGAGAAGCCTGCCAGGCTACAGTCCATGGGGTCGCAAAGAGTCAGACACGACTGAAGCAAGTTAGCAGGCACACATTAAAACATAGCTTTAGAAGCACTTTATTGAATTTGTTGTAAGAACATCATTAAGGACACTGTTTACCACATTACTTAATGTCCCAGGTATAAAACACCATATCAGAAAAAAAGTTTTTAGAGCTAAGTTCCAATAAAATCTTTAAGAAATAGAATATTTTGCTTTTGTAGTCAAGAAAAATTATGCCTGACCTTAATTTTTTCAGCAGAAAATTCAAATTCTTACCTGTGCCTCAGCTTAGATAATTCTGTGGAACCCTATTGCTTATATAATTCATTCTGCTCCAGTGACTTGTTTTTGCCTAATAGATGTTTCTAATGATCCTATTTATTATTTATATTTTCTAATGGATCATATGTATTCTTGTAAGCTTTTTCAAACCCTTACAGAAGAGGAGAGAATAGAAATAAAGTGAGAGGAAAATG
Organism: Dama dama; assembly: GCF_033118175.1. Lineage (NCBI taxonomy): Eukaryota > Metazoa > Chordata > Mammalia > Artiodactyla > Cervidae > Dama > Dama dama. Next base: position 59,722,494 of record NC_083683.1, on the reverse strand, counting down.
AATATATATGTAAATTACTCTTCTGAGACCTAACCAGGCCTCCCACAGGTCTCGTTTAATGATTTATTCATTTATCTCACAAATATGGATTAAACATCTACTATGAGACAGATTCATGGGGTCGCAAAGAGTAGGACACGACTGAGCGACTGAACTGAACTGAACTGATGAGACAGCCTGGAGTAGGAAATGGCAACCCACTCTAGTATTCTTGCCTGGGAAATCTCATGAACAGAGGAGCCTGGCGGGCTACAGTCTATGGGGTCACAAAGAGTCAGACATGACTTAATGACTAAACACAGCAAGTGAACCAGGCATGTGTTAGGGAGAGTTTGGGCTAAAGCAATTATAACACACACACACGCAGAAATAGCATGCTGGAGGATGGCCCAGAGGTTTGGGTGCCAACAGCATGGGGTGGCAAATTCAAATAGTGATCTCTTTGAGGTCTCTCCCGACCTTTCCCACAAATGGGCCCAGGGTAAGGGTGGGAGTGGGAGTGAAGGTAGATCTTAGATGAATATGCCCTTTAGGTTCCTGGCCAGGAACGTCTAGAGGCTACCATCTCAAAAAACTCTTTCCAGTTCTGGAGAAGTCTTTGCTAAACTTGCGCTTAGACCTGGATTGCCACATCTACACTGACCAATTCCTTTATCCACCATAAGACAACACTTGTAACTGGTTTGTCCCACTGCCAGTTACACTTTACTGATTTATTTGACTCCTCCTCTGGTCCTCTGGTCTTCCTTGGTGGCTCAAATGGTAGAGAATCTGCCTGCAATATGGGAGACCCAGGTTCAATTCCTGGGTCAGGAAGATCCCCTGGAGGAAGGAATGGCTACCCACTCCAGTACTCTTGCCTAGAGAATTCCATGGACAGAGGAGCCTGGTGGGCCACAGTCCATGGGGGTGCAAAGAGTTGGACACAACCAACTAACGTGACTAACACTTGCGCTGGTCCTCTGCTATCTTCACTTGCACTGATTGTGTCAACTTTTGAGTCTGTCTCTCAGGATACACCTGCAATCTCTCAGCTTCTTGTGCCAAAGGTGACAACAAACCTAATTTTCCTTGTCAACCTTAGACCATCACGTTCTTATCCATCTCATTCTTTCTTTTTCTTTCTTTTTTTTTTTTTTCTGGCTTGTCCGTGGAAGCCTATTTACTCATTTATCCTCTTTCTTGCATTAAGGTTTATTCAGGATATTGAATATAGTTCCCTGTGTTATAGAGTAGGACCTTGTTGTTCATTCTTTCCCTATATGAATAGTTTGCATCTCTTACTCCCAAACTCCCAATCCATCCCTCCTCCTCCCACCTCCCCCTCAGCAACCACAAGCCTGTTCTCTGCATCTTACTTCATTATTTCTGACAGCATTGCCATGAATGTTTCTACTACATTTTTTTGGTCTCTGTTTTTCCATGCTAGTCTTTGCCAGCAGGGGGCTCTGTACTCTTGTCTCCAGGAGTTCCCTCTATCACTTGAGATACTCTAAGAGGGCTGTCCCTCCCTATTCTAAAGTTGGCAAATGTGGTTACTAATCATATTACCCTAGTATTAAGAGTCCAAAGACCATGATGTTTGGTTTGCTATTGAGAATATTCATAAATATTTTGTAGTTAAATAATAAATCCCTTTTGGCTTCTCCAAATGCTGGGTTCTAGGCACTTAAAAATGAAAATAAGCTTGGGACTTCCCTGGTGGTACAGTGGATAAGAATCTGCCTACCAATGCAGAGGACGAGGGTTCAATCCCTGGTCCAGTAAGATGCCACATACAACTGAAGACCCTACTGAGCCCGAGCTCTAGAACCCAAGAGCTGCAACTACTGAGCTCAACAACAAGAGAAGTCACCACAACTAGAAGCCTGTGCACCACAATGAAGAGTAGCCCCCACTCACTGCAACTAGAGAAAGCCCCCGCACAACAATGAAGATCCAGTGCATCCAAAAAAAAAAAAAAAAAAGAATTCTGAAAAAAAGAAAGAAAATAAGCCTGTCCTGTACCGACCCTTACCTATGGAGTTTTAACAAACTGCAGTACTCTGAGCTAAATTTAAATAGATGCAAATTGCCTTTTTTTTTTTTTTTAAATATTCAGATGCTGTCTTCCATTTACCTAATAAGAGATGCATGATCTCAGCTCATTTCTCTGACAAATCACTGTCATAAAGTGTGAGCACTCTTCCTGGCAAATAGTCCTCATGGTCGCCATTTTTTCATTATTGGTGCATGAAAAGGAAAAGAAATTCCCCTTCTGCATATAGGAAAATCATCGAAGAGGTGACTTTAGTAATTGTTCACATCACTGAGCACTCTTTGCTTAATGATTGCTTAAAGTGTCAGTTCTACAGAATGAAGCTACATTCAGATGATGATGGCCTCATGAATTCAATACAACCTTGAAGGTTGAGGTCATCTCGCATCAATATGGTACATTTCTTCCCTTGTTCTAGCCCTCCATTAACACTATCCATCCGCCCTCCCCCTAACATTTTGTCAAAGAAATATCCACCTCTAAGAACTGCTGTGTTGGCTGCTATTTTGAAGGATATGGCTCAAAAAGATAATTTTTCATCGTCTTGTCCACTTGGTTGGGTGTATTAGTTACATCTTAGAGCAATACGCCATACTGTGCTTCTACAGAGAAGAACTGGGTCTATCCCATAGCCAAAGTGGATTTTATATACGACTCACTGCATTTCACTACACAGAACACTTTCTTTCACAGCAGCTGGTTCCATGTTTGCTATTTATCCATACCTTTTGAAAGAGGAGAGTGAAGTTGGCTTAAAGCTCAACATTCAGAAAACTAAGATCATGGCATCTCATCCCATCACTTCACCGGAAATAGATGGGGAAACAGTGGAAACAGTGTCAGACTTTTTTTTTTTTTTCTGGGCTCCAAAATCACTGCAGGTGGTGATTGCAGCCATGAAATTAAAAGATGCTTATTCCTTGGAAGGAAAGGTATGACCAACCTAGACAGCATATGAAAAAGCAGAGACATTACTTTGCCAACAAAGGTCCGTCTAGTCAAGGCTATGGTTTTTCCAGTAGTCATGTATGGATGTGAGAGTTGTACTGTGAAGAAAGCTGAACGCCGAAGAATTGATGCTTTTGAACTGTGGTGTTGGAGAAGACTCTTGAGAGTCCCTTGGACTGCAAGGAGATCCAAACAGTCCATCCTAAAGGAGATCAGTCCTGGGTATTCATTGGAAGGACTGATGCTGAAGCTGAAACTGCAATACTTGGGCCTCCTGATGTGAAGAGCTGACGCATTGGAAAAGACACTGATGCTGGGAGGGATTGGGGACAGAAGGAGAAGGGGACAACAGAAGATGAGATGGCTGGGTGACATCACCAACTCGATGGACGTGAGTTTGAGTAAACTCTGGGAGTTGGTGATGGACAGGGAGGCCTGGCGTGCTACGATTCATGGAGTCGCAAGGAGTCGGACATGGCTGAGCGACTGAACTGAACTGAACTGAACTGAAGTACCACCATTACCTGCATGAACTGGGCAGTACCTGAAGAAGATATAAGCCACTAGAGAGAGCCTGCAGGAAATCCTCCTACTTGCCAGAAAGCAACCTGTGTTTATTAACACTGAACATCAAGGAAATACATTGAGTGGAGGACATCATCATCGAGTTATTTTCCTAATGCAAACATATTACCTGCCCATCATAAAACTGAGATGACCAGCATTGGCATTCCTCCAGGTCTTGAAGAACTTTAACCTCATGGCTTACTCTATCAGTTAGAGCACTTTGCATTACAAGGGACAGAAAATCCAATTTAAAACCACTTAAACAACAAAGCCAAAGCCTTTGGTACATCTTAACTCAAAGATCCAGAGTGAGGGTTGGTTTTAAGAAGCCTAAACCAGCAGTACAAATTATATCATTAAGGACTGGGTTTTCTTCTCTCTGTCTCTGCACTTAGTGTTGACTTCATCCTCAGCTTCTGCAACAAGATCCTCAGTAGTTCTAGAATGCTCTCATGATGACAAGATGGCTGCAGGAGTTCCAGCACATTCCATCATATCATATCCAGCACATTTCATCCAGCAGATGAAAATAGTTCCTTAAGAACTGAGAGGATTTCTTAGAAGCCCGGCTTATATTCCTTGGATCTCAACAGCTGTGACTAAAATATATGACCATCCCTGAACAAATAACTGGTACCTAGGAAATAAGATTGGAGCTTTCTACCCCAAAGGAAATCAAGATGTGGAATGGATTTGGGGCAGTGAAAACAAAGTCTATGCAAGAATCTTACTCATGTGCATTTACCTTATCTTCTACAATTTTCATGCTACCTGACACCAAGTAAAGAAATCTTTGCTTCTCTAAACTGATAAAATTTTTCTCCTTTCTACTCAGGGGGTCATCTTCCATGAGTTATCTCATCTACCGCCAATGCCTTAAATAACCTCTGTGAAGATGCCTCTCAAAGTAGTACCTTCAGGCCAGACCTTTCTCTTGAATGTTAAAGAGATATGCCCAACTGTCTACTAGATATCTACATTTTTTTACTCAAAAGCATTTGAAACTCTTCTTTTTAAAAAATCCATGTGTTTTAGAGATACATGCTAAAATATTTATAGAAGAAATGATACAATATTTGGAATTTGCTTCAAAATATTTCAGTGGAAAGAGGATAGATAGATCCTCTGATAGATAAATCAGATAGATGAAGTGGTTGTTGTTGAAGTTAAAGTTAAGTATCCAGACTCGGATGTAAGAGGTTCACCGCAATATAACAAGTTAATGAACTTGGAATTTAAATTGTGTACATTTTTAAATTGTAAGATTTTTACTGTATATTGATGCATAGTGTGATTCAAATAAATTGCTTGTAATTTAAAAACTATTTAATATTCAAAATAAATATAGTTATATATTTATAAAAAAAATAAAGTTAAGTATCCATGACACTACCTACTATTCTTTCTACTTTGCATATGTATGACACTTTTCATAAGAAATTTTAAAGGCACCTCAAACTCAACATGCATATGAAAGTTAAAATATGGTTTCAGCCATACAAAGAAGACTTCAAATAACAGTGGCTTCACAGAAGAAAAAGTATTTCTCTTTTATGTAAAAGTCTGATACATCACTCCACAGTGTCAGGGGCCCAAATTTCTTCTATCTTATTGTTTCCCTATCCCTGTGGTGGTCTCTTGGACTTCACGGTCCCAGATGTAATATCATATCACATTTCAACCAACAAGAAAGAAAAGAGGAAGGGAATATGTCACTCCTTTTAAAGGTGCAACCTAGAAGTCACAAACATCACTCCCTCTCAGATCCCATTACCTAGGTCTTAATAAATAAATAAATAAATAGCTGTAAGCAGGCAGGGAAATATACCATCTTCCTGGGTAGCCATGTGCCAAACTAAAGAATTCTCATATTAAGAAAGACTTCTCTGAGGGGCATACTGAGGGGCAACTAGTAGTCTTTGGCCCATTCTGTCCCTCAGGTCACCCAAATATCCACATGCACCCTTCTTCTTATACATTTACTCCCTCTCTGGAGGCAGAAACCACCAAAGTCCCATCTAGTTTCTGCATCCAGCTCAAAGTTCACAATCTCTGGTTAATTCTCACTCCTATTTATAATATCCACCTATAATTCCTTATGGTCTAGTAGCCTCTAAACAAAAAGAAAGTTACCTGCCTCCAATCATCCTGTTATAAATTGTAAAACAGGAATAGGATTGCCTATTATATATATATATATATATACATATATATATATACATATATATATATATATACAGAGAGAGAGAGAGAGAGAGAAGAATGAGTAAAGAGAAGAATGGGAAAGAGGGAAAGACACAGCAGCTTCTGGTTCATTGCAACCATCAAATCCTACAGATCAGTAATTGCAGAGATTCCCTGCCCTGGTATTGGAGTGAGTCCTTAGGTTATCTCGTATGGCAGTTGCTATTATTGCTGCCTGGGGGATGTGGAAATCTCTCTTCTGAATCCTTGCCCTTTACTCTCCATGACCCAAATTTTACCCTATGGGAGGTTCTTTCTGTCCATTCTTGTCTCTAGTTACATCTAAAGTAGTCTTTGTAGAATGTGCTATATTTGGGGCTGCTTAGTTTTCAAAAGGAATATCTGTGCTACAGGCTTGGGGGCTATTGTGCACATAATTACACAGTCAAAGGTTTCTGCTAGATTTTTTTTTTTTTTTTTTGCTAGATATTTTTTTAAGCTGAAGACTGATCTTTTATCGAAAGGGCATGGAAATAGATTCTCCCCTGAAGCCTCCAAAAGGAATACAGTCCTGCCAACACTTTGATTTTAGCCCAGTGAGATCCATTTCAACCTTCTGACCTCCTGAACTCTGATTTTGGAGGTTACCTTTAATTTTCTGAGTAACCTATTTAACATATATAACAATATAACATATAATCTGTATCTACCTTTGTTTGAAGTTTTTCAATAGTTCTATCATAATGCAGAACAGAACCTTAGCACAAGCTATTGCATTCCGCCATCATTATTGTGCCGGCCTTTGGCTACATGTTCACTGCCTCGTGGTTACAATACTGTTGCCATGACTCCGTTTGGTACCAAGTTTACATTCAAGGCAGAAAAAAAGGAGGAAAGAGTGGCAGTGAAGAAAAAGGTTATATCTATCCTATTTATTAAGAAACCAAAACTTTTCTCACATGCTGCTAGCAGAATTCCAAGTAGTTTGCACTGGCCAGAACCAAGTCCCTAGCCAGAAAGGAAGTTAGGAAAACTAAGGCAACAAAGTGTGTGTTGATAGATTAGGATTCAATCTCCCCTTTGTAAAATTTGATAATGGTTTTTAAAAAGGGAACAAAATGCATTCCTTCTAATTATGATCTGGAGCAAGTCACCTTTCTTCATTGTAAAATCAGCACATAGTATTAGATTATCTTTGATGGTGATGAAGGCCTGGGGCAAAATAATAATAATAACAAAGGAATGGAAAGTATTTGAAAAATAGTTAAAGAAAAATTCAATAGGTTTGAGACTGAATGAGCCCAGGCTTTTCAATAATTTGCTTCTTTTTCTTTTCCTTTTTTCAACATTACCTAATAAAAAATCTATATCTTAGTTCTAATTTCTTTTACTTGTTTATTCAAAAACTTGAATAATCTCTTTACCACCAACCTGTTTAGGATTAGATTTCTCTTCCATTAAAAAAGGGGGAAGCTTGGATTCATACATCCTTCTTAGCTCTGAAATTTCTTGATTCTTTTTTAAGAAGTCAATTCAGCCAGCATTCATTTAATACCTTTAACAACTAAGACATTCTTCCAGATGCTGTCAAAATACAAAAGTGAGTGAAATATGTTCCTTGACCTCAAGAAATTCACAGTATTGTAAGTATGATATTAGGGTTTCTCATCATCACCATCAACAATGCCAATGTTCTTTTCTTCAGGCCTTCTTGCTTCCAAGGTCAGTCTTAACATTGTTGTAGTCTAGTACAGAGATAGTTTGTAACTTCAATCTAGGTATTTCCATCCCTGTTGTTGTTTAGTCACTAAGTTGTGTCCAACTCTTTGCGACCCCATGGACTGTAGCCCGCCGGGCTCCTCTGTCCATGGGATTTCCCAGGCAAGAATACTGGAGTGGGCTGCCAGGCTCACAGACTCTAGTTGTATCTCACAGGCTTAGCTGCTCACCTGAATATGGGATCCTCGTTCCCCATCCAGGAGTGGAACCCATGTCCCCTGAATTTTAAGGCAGATTTTTAAACCCTAGACCACCAGGGAAGTCCCTGGGATTGCTTCTTGAAGAAGGGAGACAGCACACAGAAAAAGGAGTGGGTGGCAGGATTAGCTTTCTTTTGGAAGGATCCATGAAAATGAGGTGGAACTGAAGATCCACTAGCTTGCTAGTTAGAACTCAAATTCCATAATAGCTTTCTTAACTCCGGAGATGAAACATTTCTTCTTGACTTTGAGTGAAGAGGAGACATTAAAAAAAAAAAAAAAAACTGGTATAAGTGCTCACTAGTGAAGAATTAAATCACTGAATTGGTCATGTGGAGGGCTTAGCCATATTTGACTAACCTGTTTTTACTTTTTTTTTTTCTTTATGGCTATGCTTTGAGACTTGTGGAATCATAGCTCCCTGACCAGGGATTGAACCCACAACCCAGGCAGTGAGAGCTGTTGACTAATACATTGTAATTGGATTACTCTTAGGCTAGAATTTAGAACAAGCAAGATGTGAAGTAACATTAGCCTTGAAAGATCCCTTTTCTGAAGGCCCAGTCTCCAAAAAGTTGGATTGAAGTTTTTTGATCCCACAAGTGAACAAACATAGGAGGTAACACTTCCTCATTTCTATATGTTCTGTGCTGCACATTCTTCTTGGTCCGTCCAGATCCAGTTTCTGCCATTTTGCACCCTGCTCTCTACCCCTTTATGGTACATCTTCCACCCTCCCAGTTGGCTTCATTCAATGAGAGGCCCTATCAGGAGATCCAAGGTCAAGAGAGGAGAAATGACAGGTATTTACTTCCTAGGCTGTCTCTGCTGTGTGCCTCTACTGAAGGCTACAGCCTAGGCAATCAGTCTTCTCTTAAAAGTTACAGATTTCTCCCTGAGTTTTAGCAACTGATTGCTCTCTTTGCCCCTTCAGGCTTGCCCTACAGTGCTTCATCATCCTTAGTTAGTTTCTCTTATCCCTGCCCATGCTCTCATAAATGATTGCTCAGTTAAATTCTCTATCTTCCCCAGTGCGTGAGGCATCCCTTTCCTGCTGGGTTCTGACTGGCACATATTCCCAGAGAATTCCAAAGGAATAACTGTGCTTCTAAGGATTACCAGCTCCCCCACCCCACACTGTGCATATACTTTCTAATTTGAGTTGATGCTTATAAAGCATTCATCTCAGGGGCTGGCACATATTACTATATGCTCAGTAATTGTTGGCTCTTTCTCATTTCTCATGTCTTTAACGTAGAACTCCATTTGAGGTAGATAGTACTAATATTATCCTTATTTTTTTCAACAGGTCTCATTGAGGTTAAGTAACTTTTGCCTAAAATGTCACAGTTGGGTCTCAAATGACAGAGCTGGGTGTCAAACCAAGATCTGTCACATTGAAGGCTACCATGCCACTTCTTACTACATCATGACGGAATTTTATTTACATTTATAACACTTGTTACCACCTACTGTAGTGGTTCCCACACAGTAGTTGCATTAAAAATATGTGTTGAGGGAATACCCTGGTGATCCAGTGGTTAGGACTTTGTACTTTCACTGCTGAGGGCCCAGATTCAATCCCTGGTCTGGGAACTAAGATCTCACAAGATGCCAGACAAAAAAAGGAAAAAGAAATGTTTCAAACAATGGAATTTATTAGAATTAATAGAATAATAATTCTACACTATGTAGAATTTATTCGTTCCATTATTCAATTTTTTCTCTTTTCTTTTTTCATCTTGTGTCTTTCAGAATCTTGGTTCCCGGACCAGGAATTGAACCTTGGCCTTCAGCAATGAAAACACAGACTCTTGGGGCTTCCCTGTTGGCTCAGACAGTGAAGAATCTGCCCACAATGCAGGAGACCTGGGTTCAGTCCCTGCATTGGGAAGATCCCTGGAGAAGGGGATGGCAACCCACTCCACTACTCTTGCTTGGAGATTTCCATGGACAGAGGAGCCTGGTGGGCTACAGTCCATGGGGTCGCAAAGAGTTGGACAAGACTGAGTGATTAACATCAACATTATACATTTGTTTAGTTGCCATAGAAGTTGTAGGAAAAAAATAAACAGTATGATTACTAATTTTGAGCCCCATTACTCCATACAAAGTGATTTTTGATGTTGAAAAATACTTCCATTCACATTAATATTATTGTATTTTGTTGAAGTAAAATCCTTCATATGGATTTTATATTTCCGTTTCACCTCCAGTAATTTCCAGAAACAAATCATTAAAAACACAAAGACAAATACATTTTAGAAAGCACAAAATAAGACTAATTGTAACAAACAATACACTTTAAAGTCACAGAGAGAACCTTTTTATTTTTTAAACATTCAGTTCAGTTCAGTTGCTCAGTCATGTCCGACTCTTTGTGACCCCATGAACTGCAGCATGCCAGGCCTCCCTGTCCATCACCAACTCCCGGAGCTTACTCAAACTCATGTCCCTCATGTCGGTGATGCCATCCAACCATCTCACCCTCTGTCATCCCCTTCCCCTCCTGCCTTCAATCTTCCCCAGCATCAGGATCTTTTCCAATGAGTTGGTTCTTCGCATCAAGAGGCCAGAGTATTGGAGTTTCAGCTTCAGCATCAGTCCTTCCAATGAATATTCAGGACTGATTTCCCTTAGGATGGATTGGTTGGATTTCCTTCCAGTCCAAGGGACTCTCAAGAGTCTTTTCCAACACCACAAGAGTCTTCTCCAACACCACAGTTCAAAAGCACCAATTCTTTGGCACTCAGCTTTCTTTATAGTCCAACTCACATCCATACATGACTACTGGAAAAACCATAGCTTTGACTAGACGGACCTTTGTTGGTAGTGTCTCTGCTTTTTCATTTGCTGTCTAGGTTGGTCATATATTTTCTTCCAAGTAGCAAGCATCTTTTAATTTCATGGCTGTAGTCACCATCTGCAGTGATTTTGGACCGCCCCCCCCCCCAAATAAAGTCTCTCACCATTTCCATTGTTTCCTCATCTATTTGCCATGAAGTGATAGGACTGGATGCCATGATCTTAATTTTCTGCACGTTGAGTTTTAAGCCAACTTTTTCGCTCTCCTCTTTCACTTTCATCAAGAGGCTCTTTAGATCTTGTTCACTTTCTGCCATACACAAATGTAGAAAAGTAGGCTATGCAAACTACAGTGGAGCCTTCAGATGTTTTTATTTTTTAATCTGGTATGTAACTCATTAGGATTACAAATTTTTAAATGCCAAGCTCCATCCTGAGTCCAAATGAATAGCAACACTGCATAATAAAATCTTAATTCTATGCTTTGTTCATTTTTAAAACTAAAGTTTAAAACTCACTGGATGATAAAGTTAATAGACAGGTATTAGGGCTTCTCTGGTGGCTCAGACAGTAAAGAATCTTCCTGCAATGCAGGAGACCTGGGTTCGATCCCTGGGTTGGGAAGATCCCCTGGAGAAGGAAATGGCTACCCACTCTAGTATTCTTGTCTGGAGAATTCCATGGACAGAGGAGCCTGGTGAGCTACAGTCCATGGGGTCACAAAAAGCCAGACACGACTGAGTGACTAACACACACACAGATAGATATTGTAGCAATAATGAAAACAGAAATGTGTAAATAAATAAAAAACTAAAAATATTCAGAATCCCATTGCCCAAAAATGATATTAACATTCAGGTGAGTTCGTAGTCAGTATTTTGTCTATACATACTAGAAATGAACTTTTTATTTTGGCCAGTATCTATCATCCTGGCAGTGAGGACAAGATCCTTTGCTACAGGTTTAATGTTCCAGCCCTGGACTTTGAATCTTGCAGGAACGTACAAAAAATAAATAAATAAATAAACAACAGAATAGGTGCGAGGTGGCTGCAGCTCAGTCAAAGGTATGGAAGTCTAGCAAAAAGCAGCCTTTAAGGGGGATTCCAGCAGAGCAACAGCAATTATCTAGTGGCAACAATGCTTAGTAAAGCTTCCTAGGCCATTTATCTCTGCAGCATGATCCTGACTCTACTTTGACTTCTTTGGTTTTTCTGCTCGTTTTCCAAACTTGGTTCTCAAGTCTTTCAGTGAATTTTGTGTTTTCACTGATATCTCCCAGTGTATATTCTTACTTTTATTGTCAATTTGAGTCTTCTTTCTTTAACTTACGGCTGAGTACCTCTTAAATGATATATTAGAGTGAACTTATGAACTTACCAATGTTAGACCATTGTTGTCGTATAAAAACTGCAATTTTAGGTGGTTCAGTCTAGCAGAATTTGACTAACAGGAAGTGCAGGGTTTGAAATGTGTAAATGACTGATTCAAGGAGGGAATGTTCCCCACATTTCTGTGATAGGTCTTGCTTATTTAGCCATAGCAAAATAGCTGGTTTAACCATCTGGCCCTGAAGTGGAGTATACAAATCTGTTCATAAAGTATTGTTATAATATTTATTTTAAAAATTAACAAATTAAGCTGAACTAATATTTAATATATGAGTTGACACTAGTGTCTTCACTCAATTCATATATCAAATGGCTTTATGTCACTAAGGTATGTGGAAGGCATGAACTGAGGTTTTCTGGGGCCTGATATGTCTATACTTAGGGAGCTTTCTTAAAGAAAAGGAACAAAAAGATTATGAAAACAAAATAAGAGATGAAAGCAAATTGTTATTTAGAAGAAAAGAAACACAGGAATTTCCATTTCATGTGATTTTCTCATAAAGTGAAAAAAAATGTATAGTGTGTCAATACATTTTTATGCTTCATTTTTGGTGTATTTCTGCCAGTAGAGACTTTCATTTTGACTGGGCATTTGTGAGAACCAAATCTTCCATTTACATTTTGTATGTAAAAGGATAGTATCTAATTTCATACATTTCAGACTTTGTTTCTCCTCCACTAGTCACTTCTAAAGCTCCTACTCACTTCTAACACTTCTAAAGCCTAGCACAGTTGAACACATCCAGATCACAGTATGGCATCTGGCCTTGTATCTTTGCGTCACAGAAGCTGGATAAGTTGGCACAATAACAATAAAAATATTCCTGGATCATGGGCAAGCAACCATACTACCGGGCATATACCCTGAGAAAACCATAATTGGAAAATATACATGTACCTCAGTGTTCATTGCAGCGCTATTTGCAACATCCAGGACATGGAATCCACCTAGATGTCCATTGACAAATGGATAGATAAAGAAGTTGTGATATATATACACAGTGAAACATTACTCAACCATAAGAAGGAAAGCATTCAGAGTCAGTTCTAGTGAGGTGGATGAAGCTAGAGTCTGTTATACAGAGTGAAGTAAATGAGAAAGAGAAAAACAAATATTGTATATGAATGCGTATACATGGAATCTAGAAAAATGGTACTGATGAACCTATTTACAGGGCAGGAATAGAGACACAGACATAGAGAACAGACTTGTGGATACAATGGGGGAAGGCGAGGAGGGGTTGAATTGAGAGAGTAGCATCAAAACACGTACAGTACTATATGTAAAACAGATAGTTCATGGGAAATGGCAGTATAGCACAGGGAACTCAGCCTGGTACTCCATGACACCCCAGAGATGGGATGGGGCAGAGGCGGGACGGAGGCTCAGGAAGGAAGGACGTGTGGATTCATATGGCTGATTCACGTTGTTGTATGTCAGAAACCAGCACAACACTGTAAAGCAATTATCTTACAATTAAAAATAAATTTTAAAAAGTTAAAAAAGAATAACACAAAAAGTTAAAGAAAAAAATTCCTGGAAAGCATTCCTATATCAGGATGGCTAGCAATAATTTACACATAAATATTTTCTTTTAACCCCAACCTAAATGTACCCCATCATTCAGTTTCCACTTAGATTAAAAAAGATGCCCGCTGCCACTCCAAACCCCATCCAGCATGAGGAGGGGTTGTATGACAGAAAGGAAAATGGAGTGGAAAGGAATAGTGGTCTCGAATTGGAATGGGCCCTTGAGAGTGAAGAGCTTTGAGTAACTGATTTCTTTTCTTCCTACATCATCCCTCCTATTGGAGGCAATCCTGAGGAAAGAGGGGAATTTTATCTTCAACACAGAGGATTCTAAAAAGATTCCCTACACAGGCACTTAATATGCTTCACTTGCAGTGTATTATGATACACGGCAGTTTATGAGAACCCAGATACACAGACTCACAAATTATGTTCTCTTGACTTCCCTGGTGGCTCAGATGGTTAGAATGCGCCTGCAATGCGGGAGACCTGGGTTCAGTCCCCGGGTTGGGAAGATCCTCTGGAGAAGGGAATGGCAACCCACTCCAGTATTCTTGCCTGGAGAATCCCAGGGACAGAGGAGCCTGGCAGGATACATCCATGGGCTCGCAGTGTATTATGATATATGGCAGTTTATGAGAGCCCAGTTAGAAAGACTTACAAATTATATTCTCTGGTATTAACTAAACTAACCATAAAAAGAATGCTGAAGCATCTTAAAAACAATCCTAAGAAACCACGGTTCACAGTTAGTACTAACAAGGAAAGTACAAGTGAAAAACAAGAAAATGGCAGAACCAACACTTATCTACTTCTAATACGAACACTTGTCAAGTACCTAATAGATGAAAATGATGAGGCAAGCAGATTTGACAATAGTAAACCCCAAATTTCAAGAAGATTTAAAATGTGGCTTAACATCCCACTAATGATATTAGCATTATGATCAGCAAGACATATAAAAATCTTGTTTATTTCATCCTCTAGAATTTTTTGTATATATGTTCTTGGCATTAAAATGTCAATATCAGTTCAGTTCAATTCAGTCACTCAGTCGTGTCTGACTCTTTGTGATCCCATGAACTGCAGCACGCCAGGCCTCCCGGTCCATCACCAACTCCCAGAGTTTACTCAAACTCAAATCCATAGAGTCAGTGATGCCATCCAGCCATCTCATTCTCTGTCATCCCCTTCTCCTCCTGCCCTCAATCTTTCTCAGCACCAGGGTCTTTTCCAATGAGTCAACTCTTCACATGAGGTGGCCAAAGTATTGGAGTTTCAGCTTCAGCATCAGTCCTTGCAATGAACACCCAGGACTGATCTCCTTTAGGATGGACTGGTTGGATCTCCTTGCAGTCCAAGGGACTCTCAAGAGTCTTCTCCAACACCACAGTTCAAAACCATCAATTCTTGGGCACTCAGCTTTCCTCACAGTCCAACTCTCACATTCATACATGACTACTGGGAAAACCGTAGCCTTGACTAGTTGGACCTTTGTTGACAAAGGAATGTCTCTGTGCTTTTTAATATGCTGTCTAGGTTGGTCATAACTTTCCTTCCAAGGAGTAAGCGTTTTTTAATTTCATGGCTGCAGTCACCATCTGCAGTGATTTTGGAGCCCAGAAAAATAAAGTCAGCCACTGTTTCCCCATCTATTTGCCATGAAGTGATGGGACCATACGCCATGATCTTAGTTTTATGAATGTTGAGCTTTAAACCAACTTTTTCACTCCCCTCTTTCACTTTCATCAAGAGGCTCTTTAGTTCTTTACTTTCTGCCATAAGGGTGGTGTCATTTGCATATCTGAGGTTATTGATATTTCTCCAGGCAGTCTTGATTCCAGCTTGTGCTTCTTCCAGCCCAGTGTTTCTCATGATGTACTCTGCATAGAAGTTAAATAAGCAGGGTGACAATATACAGCCTTGATGTACTCCTTTTCCTATTTGGGACCAGTCTGTTGTTCCATGTCCAATTCTAACTGTTACTTCCTGACCTGCATACAGGTTTCTCAAGAGGCAGGTCAGGTGATCTGGTATTCCCATCTCTTTCAGAATTTTCCACAGTTTGTTGTGATCCACACAGTCAAAGGCTTTGGCATAGTCAATAACGCAGAAATAGATGTTCTTCTGGAACTCTCTTGCTTTTTCATGATCCAGTGGATGTTGGCAATTTGATCTCTGGTTCCTCTGCCTTTTCTAAAGCCAGCTTGAACATCTGGAAGTTCACGATTCACGTATTGCTGAAGCCTGGCTTGGAGAATTTTGAGCATTACTTTACTAGCATGTGAGATGAGTGCAATTGTGCGGTAGTTTGAGCATTCTTTGGGGTTGCCTTTCTTTGAGATTGGAATGAAAACTGACCTTTTCCAGTCCTGGGGCCACTGCTGAGTTTTCCAAATTTGCTGGCATATTGAGTGCAGCACTTTCACAGCATCATCTTTCAGGATTTGAAATAGCTCAACTGGAATTCCATTGCCTCCACTAGCTTTGTTTGTAGTGATGCTTCTTAAGGCCCACTTGACTTCACATTCCAGGATGTCTGACTTTAGGTGAGTGATCACACCATTGTGATTAACTGGGTCATGAAGATCTTTTTTGTGCAGTTCTTCTGTGTATTCTTGCCACCTCTTCTTAATATCTTCTGCTTCTGTTAGGTCCCTACCATTTCTGTCCTTTATTGAGCCCATCTTTGCATGAAATGTTCCCTTGGTATCTCTAATTTTCTTGAAGAGATCTCTAGTCTTTCCCATTCTATTGTTTTCCTCTATTTCTTTGCATTGATTGCTGAGGAAGGCTTTCTTATCTCTCCTTGCTATTCTTTGGAACTCTGAATTCAAATGGGTATATCTTTCCTTTTCTCCTTTGCTTTTCGCTTCTCTTCTTTTCACAGCTATTTGTAAGGCCTGCTCAGCAGCCATTTTGCCTTTTTGCATTTCTTTTTCTTGGGGATGGTCTTGATCCCTGTCTCCTGGACAATGTCACGAACCTCCGTTCATAGTTCATCAGGCACTCTGTCTATCAGATCTAGTCCCATAAATCTATTTCTCACTTCCACTGTATAGTCATAAGGGATTTGATTCAGGTCATACCTGAATGATCCAGTGGTTTCCCCCACTTTCTTCAATTTAAGTCTGATGTCAATATAACATGTCTCAATAAAATAATATTTATATTTTCATATGTTATGGCTGCATGTTTTAAAATATACTGATAGGGGTAGGTATTTTTAAAAGTTTGGGGACCACAGGGCTAAACTATGACCTGTATAGTATGTTAGAACCAAAATCATGTTCCTGTAGAGGTTGTGGCCTTGACTTATTTGGGGTAAGTCAGAATGATGGCCTGTGTTAAGTATTTGTGGATTGGATTTGCTGTCCCCTACCATCAGGCTTTTGTCTGTGTGATGTCATTCAATAAGAGGAATGTGTTAGATAACAACTGGAGTGTCTGCTCGGTTCAAAACAACCATCTTTCACTCACAAGACTCCACAACTCCCTAACTCACTCAGTAGAAATTGTAAGCCAAGTTGTTACTCTGGGACCCCACTGCCTTAGACAAACTTGGCTGGAGTAGGAGTAGACTTCTATTAAAGCTGCGCTAAACAGTTGCTTTCTCCTTAGGTTTTAGAATTGAAACTAAGACAGATGGCCATTTTCTTGAATAGTGGTTGTTTGAAATCTGCAGCTGAGGTTGCCATTGTTGCAAGACCATGTGCATGGAAAAGGAGAGAAGGTTCTTCCATACAGAGAGAAAGCAGATGTACAGGGAACCTTAGAACATGATCTCTCTTCTAAGCTCTTTGCTAATCTTAAATATTTTAATTTTATATTATTTATATTATTAGAGTGATGAGATTGTGGGAAGGGGGTCATAAAGAAAGCATGTGGGCAGCCTCTAGGAGATGGATAAAGCAAGAAAATGAATTTTCCTCTAGAGCAGGGTCCTCAACTCCTGGGCAACATCAACTCCTGGGCAACAGACAGGTACCAGTCTGTTACCTGTCAGAAACTGGGCTGCCATTCAGCAGGTGAGCAGTGGGAGAGTGAGCGAAGCTTCATCTGCACTTACAGCCACCGCCCCCCCCCCCCCCCCCCGACTCATACTACTTCATTCTCACAATGAAATAGTAATAGAAATCAAGTGTACAATGAAAGTAATGTGCTTGAATCATCCTGAAGCTATCCCCATCCCACCCCCACCAGACACACTGTCTTCAACAAAACCGGTCCCTGATGCCAAAAAGACTGGGGAACGCTGCTCTAGAGCCTTCTGGAATGCAGGCCTGCCAACACCTTAATTTTAGCCCAGTGAGATACATTCTAGACTTCTGATCTTCAAAACTGTAAGATAATATACTTGTGTTTCTTCAAGTCACTCAGTGTATGGTAACTTGTTACAGAAAGCAGCAATAGGAGACTAATGCAGGTGGGCTAGTACGAAACTCCTCTACAATATTTAATATATGATTGCCACAAGGCACCTTGAACTTCCAGAGAATTCTCTGTAGCTTTAAGCAACGGAAATTTAGAACTGAGAGGGACTTTCATGGAGAATTTGAGGGAAAGGACTTGTCTAAGGTTCCTTGGCTAATCAGTTGTAAGGGCAGTATAAGAACCCAAGTCTCCTATCTTTCATCTGTGTACATTAATAACTGTAAGATGCCTAACAAAGAGAGTGTTATGTAGAAGATACTCAATAAGCCAGAGTTTGTCACTTCTGTCATTATTATTATGCATTTTCCTTTGTAATTCACTGCAATGCCATTTTGTGGCCAAATAAGGAAGTCCCCTGGAACAACATTTTTAAATCATCGAAAAGTTGGGGAAATGTGAGATGCAAATTTCTGGGTGTAAGATAGGCTCAAGGATGTATTTTAAAGCACAGGGAATATAGCCAATACTTTGTAATAACTGTAAATGGGAAGTAACCTTTAAAAGCTGTATATGAAAATTCCCTGGCAGTTCAGTGGTTAGGACACCACACTATCACTGCCAAGGACGAGGGTTTAATCTCTGGTCGGGGAACTAAGATCCTGCAAGCCACTCAGCATGGCCAAAAAAATTAAAATTAAGAAAAAAAAAACTGTATAAAAATTATATTTAAAAATAAAATAATCAAAAAGCTAATCAAGAAGTGAGTTAGGAATTACCTGACTAAGAAGCAGAAGGGAATAGTGTCTATACACTCACAGTGATTTTGTCCTAGGGGGCATTTTAATTTAATTTTTGTTTCTTTTTTTTTATTTCTTCTTTTTTAAAATTTTTAAAAACTTTTAATTTTATATTGGAGAATAACTAGTTAACAATGTTGTGATAGTTTCAGGTGCATGCCAGGAGCAACTCAGCCATATATATATATGTATTCATTCTCCCCTGGGGGGCATTTTTAGATTCAAAAGAGATGACTGAGAGGTTGAACTCCACTTTTGACAACTAGAAGAACAAAATATGGAGTCTTGGATCTGTCAAAAGTGTAATTCTGGACCTGTCAACAGCGGGTGATTTTCGGGACTTCCCTGGTGTCCAGAGGTTGGGGATCTGCCTTAATCCCTGCTTGAGGAGCTGAGATTCTACGGGCTATGAAGCAACTAAGCTGATGTGCTGCAACTATGTGCACCAACCTGATGCAGCCAAATAAATAAATAAATACATGTATACATATATTTAAAGTGATGATTTTGGTATACCACGTTTTGGGCTGGTCTTCACAAGGGCAGTACTCGG
Organism: Dama dama; assembly: GCF_033118175.1. NCBI lineage: Eukaryota > Metazoa > Chordata > Mammalia > Artiodactyla > Cervidae > Dama > Dama dama. The sequence continues at coordinate 59,703,328 of NC_083683.1, read as the reverse complement.
GGAAGTAAAGGCCAGCCAAACTAAAGCAGTCTCCCCGAGGTCCCCAGTCACCTGGGTTAGGGTGATCCTGTTTGTTGCTACTGCAACGTGCCTCAAAGAAAATGAAAATCATCTTCCAATCATGGAAGAAAATCATATACATCTCACATTATTTCTTCAAATGTTTCAATTATGATGCCCAGCTTACAGTCAGGTAACAAGACAACATGAGTGAGAATTAGCACAATGAAGAATAAATAACTAGAACAATGAAGCAATAACAGATATAACAAGACTCCAGGTAATGGAATTATCAGAGACCAAAACCATATACCAGTGATGCCCATTATACACAAAGAGATAAAACCTAAGATTGACAGTTTGAGGAAAAAAAAAAAAAAATTGATGCCATTAAAGTGAACCTAAGTTTAAAAAAGAATCAAATAGAAGTTCTAGAACCTAAAATTTAAAAAAAAAATTTAAAAAGTAAATTACAGTTCAGTAGATGAATTTAACACTATAGGAGAAAGAATTAGTAACCCAGAAGAAAAGCAAAAAGCTATTCAAAATGAAGCATAGATGTAAAGCATAAAGATGTAGAAAATAAAAAAGAGAAGGTAAGAGAAATAGTGAATAGAAAAGATCTAACGAATATTTAAATGGAGTTATATGAGAGAAGAAAGAGTGGTGCAGAAACAATATTAAAATAGGTAATATCTGAAAACGTTTCAGAACTCATGAAAGGCATCAATCAATATATTCAAAAGGCCCAATGAATTACAGGCATCATAAATAAAAAGAAATACACTTCCAGACATACACAGTAAAAGGGCAGAAAACCAAAGTCTAACAGAAAAAAAATCTTTAAAGCAGCCAAAGGGGAAAAAACTCCAATGACTTTCAACATGACAGTCACACTAAGAGCTGACGTTTCACAGGTAGCAGTACAAGTCAGAATCTTGAAATGATTTTTCAGCTTAATGAAAGAACAGAAACTACTTTCATCCTCACAGTCTCATCAGACTCTTGCCTTGCTCTTTCACTTGTAAGGACTCTTGTGATTCCCTTGGGCCACCCCCAGGAAATCCAGAATTCAAGGTTCTTGTTTCAAGGTCCGTAACTTAATCATATCTGCAAAGTCTGTTTTGGAATGTAAGGTAACAGAGTCCCAGATTCTAGGAATTGGGATGTGGACCTCTATGACAAGCCATTATGGTACCTACCACATTATGAGTCTAAAAAGTGCTCTTGCCTTTTATCAAGAGTGGTTCTTTATTCCTATAAAGGCTTTTGGAAAAAGGTGAAATCAAGTGTTTCCAAGAAGCAAAAGTGGATAGGCATTTTTTCATACATTAAACCACTATCAACCTTCAACCTTGATGTGGTGAACATTACCACTCCAATTTTAAAGATTTTCTGAGATTGAACCTGAGAGCGGGTAGGTATCTTGACTGAGGTCATCTAGCTGGTAAAATAACTGACTAGAAATTTGTATCCAGATCACCAGACCCGTCTCTAAAACTTCAACCAACCAAGGTTTTCCACCATTTCAAGTACAGTTATCACTTTTGCTTACCATTGTATGAGTAATTTCTGGGCAGGATGTATCTTATAAACACACTCTAACTTGGTGGGTTTTTAAAAGGATGAAAAAGAATAGAAGGTTTCAAACTGGAGAGACACCTTTGAATTAAAGTGGAGCAGTCCCCAGTTGGGGCTTCCCAGGTGGCTAGTGGTTAGTGGTTATCCAAGACCCCTACTGGATGCCTGACACTGCAGTAGTACCCAAACCTAAATATACCAAGTCTTTTTTCTGGACTAACAGGTAGTGTATAAAAGGTGCTAGACAAAAAGATGATTCATTTCCAGGGCTGGTTGGTGTAGGATGGCTAAAGATTTCTTGGATGCTACTCAAAACTACAGCTACTTAAAACTTAGGAACTATTTCTGGAATTTTCCATTGAACATTTTTGGACTGCAGTTGACCCCAGGCAACTGAAACTCTCTTTCAGGACAGACTTGCTACATTGGCTGGCAAACGCTTTCTTTGTTAACCACGTGACTCCTGTTAAGACACTTAAGATTCTTTAGGCCTCAGTTCCCTTTCTGATCTGTAAAATGAGATGTTCGGGCCTAAAGTCATCTTTTCCAGTTCCCTTCCTTCTCTGACATTCTATGAGAGGAGAATGAATGTCCCCTCGTCTGAAGATACATCCACTTTTATAGGGTGGCCCCAACGGGGACCGCATTCAAGTTTGAGGCATTTGAACAACCAACTGCAGCTCAAAGGAGGTTAAAAATGACGGGCGATGAAAAGGGGGCGGGGGAGGAGATGAAAGAAGACGATGCAGAAGATCCAGATGGAAAGATAAACGGTATGCAAATAGCATAAATAGCATGCAAATAACTCAAGAAAACCATCGACCGGTAACTAGCATTTACAAGGCAGACGGAATTCTGCAGGTCTTTGAGGATGCAGAGGTAAGACACCCTCTGGAGGCGCTCACGGAAAACCGAGCTACACTTTTGGTGTTTCATCTAGATATAAAACTTCCACCTCCCTAAAAGCCCTGGCTGTGAGACAAGTAAGAAAAACTGAGAAATGAAAATATCGCAAAATGCTTAAGTGTGCCAAAGACAACGTGGAAGCTGTCTGGAGACGACGGGGACCACCCCCGCCCCGCCCCCCCGAAGCCTAATCCAGACACACAAAAGAAACCGCCAGCGCCCTCCGAGGTGCAGTTTCTCTTTTCCGCCCGCCGAGCAGGCGGCGGCGGAGACCCGCGCCCCCGGCTGCCCCCGCCTCGGCCCTCGGGCCTCGGAAGTGACGCAGCGCGCCCCGCCCCCGCCGCTAGATCCGCTGCTGCTGCCGCGGCGGGCGGACCTGCAGGAGGCGGCGGCGGCGGCCGAGGCCGAGGGAAGATGGCGGACGGTGTGGACCATATAGACATTTACGCGGATGTGGGCGAAGAGTTCAACCAGGTACGTGTGGGCCCGGGCTCACGCCGCCGAAGTGGGCGGCGCCGCGGCCGGGACGCGGACCTCGGGCCCGCTGCGGGCCACGAGCCGGCGCGGCTGCAGACCGTGCGCCCTTGGCGCCTGTGGGCCGCGCCGCCCGATCCCGGCGCGGCGCCCCCCTCGCCCCTCGTTCTACCGCGTCGTTTCGTGGGCGGCGGGCGCCGCCAGCCTCCGCGGGGCCCCGAGCGCGGCCGCCGGCTCCTCCCTCGCCGCCGCCTCGCTCCCCATTGTTGGCGGAGGCCGGCGGGCGCTTCCCGCCTCGCTAGGCCCGGGCGGCGGGGCGGCGTGTGCGCGGCGGGGAGAACGGGCCGCCCCTGCGCCCCCTCCCCCGCGGCTAGATCGAGGAGGAAGCCCGGCGGGGCGCGCGCCGGCCTTCTCGCCCCTGGCCCTGCCGCTCGGGCTCCGATTTCTTCGGTCGCTCCATTTTGTGTCTCTGTCGTCGCTCGGTCGTCTCATGGAAGGCCGCGTCCACGGCCCTTTGTATCCCGCGCGCCCAGCTTCCTGAGCTCCCCTGCCCGCGTTTGCGACAGGTTTCGGCGTGGCGCCATCCCGCCCCTTCTCTCCCTCTTTGGGAGGAAGGCTTCGGTGCGGGCACGTTTGCAACAAGTCCTTTGACTTTCGGACCCATGGATCGTGTTTAAAAAGTCGGTGCACTGGTCCTACCTCTCTGGTCGAGGGCTTGCAGTGCCTCTGAGGCCCAGTCGTTCTCGGTCTTTGTGATGAAAATATCGGTGAAGATAGGTGGCCCGGGCCAAAAGGAAGACTTGGAAGCGCGAGGGTTGGATGGAACAAAAAAGATGGTAGCTCATCAAGAGAAGAGGTCAGAGTAGTGATTAAAGAATCTCACCCGAAATTCACATGGTGTTTGTTAGTTTTAAAATAAAGGGTTATAGCTGTTTGCCGATTTCCGAAAGCCAAATGTTTACTGTTCTTCGAGGGGTTTGGAAAGGCTGGAGAAAGTGAGAATGCAAGGTTTTTCCGGTATCTCACAGGCCACAGTTGCCTAGGACTAGCCGCGGAGCTATGATGTTTGATGTGCATCCTTGCAAAAGGTTGTTACTAGAGCAGTGACGTTTAAGCTGTAAGCAATTCTGGTCACATCTGCTGTCTTTTATATAGTAACACATTTAAAAAAGCAAATTGTGTTTAACTGCAGTGTTCCTAATAGCTTTCTTACATCTTCCAGGTCCATGTGAGAAGCTTAGTAAAATTCTGGTTAATGTGCTTTTGTGGGGTTTTTTTCCCCTCCATTAAGGATTTTATTTGTGCTAGGAGTTAAGGATTTGTTTAAATAGGGAAAACTAGAAATCCGGTTTTTTTTTTTTTTTTTTTTGATGGATGATGGTGCCCTTAAGTTTAAATATTAGAAGAAAAGTTCAGTTAGCTTTAAATGTTTTCTACTCTGTTAAAAAAGAGAGTATATTTAAACGTAACTCATTGTTATCAAATGTTTTTAAAATCTTTATTGTGTTGCGCTTAAATTTTTTTTTGCTGTGCCTGAGTTGTGTCAGTGACAGTTTAGAAAGTTACCTTGAGTGCTAAACACGGTCGAATTCAAAGGCTTTTTTTAAGGTCAGTAAACAAAGACCTCTGGGAAGTTTCTTTTCCCTTTATTTATCAAATGAGTGTAACATTCCCTCTACAGGAGGTCCATATCTGCAAGTAAAAAAACAAATGTTCAAGGCAGTCTTCATTAGTTCTCTCCCAAGAAAATATATTTCCTTTTGTCTTTCTAGTCACAGTAAAGGAAGAACTGGACTACAATTTTAGAATTGAGCATCGTTTACAGCCTTTTAATGAAATACTTTTTAGGTTTTTGCATACTTAATTTGGGATGGGCATTTTTCTCATCTGTATCTGGATGGAGTGATACTTGCTTATCTCGGTGCACCAGCTAGTGCTGACGGAACAGGAGGAAAGAAGAGATTAGAATTTGGTAGCCTTGATGAACTGCTTTCTAGAGTTCTTTTAAAAATAACTTTTTGCGGATTTTACCTATAGCATAATTATATTGCACATGTATCTGAATGGTTTTTTGCCTCTAGGATCTTTATACTTTTGAGTCAATTAATGGCATTGAATAGAGACTCTGTTTTTGTTATTATTTTGTGTATCGCTGTGTATTTTGTAATCCACTGCTTGCTCTGATAATTCCTGTTCACAATATGGCCATAAAAGGATAGTTGATGGTTTTTTAAGGTTCGTTCTTAATTTTTAAAAATGTTACTAGTATTGGAATATTTACCTGAAATTTTTATCAGAATTAGAAGCAACTACAAAATTGTTGTTGGTTGATTTAATTTGCATTCTTATTAGCTGGTGACATTACTTCTGCTGGTTGCTAAACTGACTTTATTTTGTTGTAGTCGAGTAAAATGTTTTGCTAAGTATAACGGGTTTTATTTCGGCCTCTAAACTGCTGTAAACATTTAAAAGATCTCTTCAATGTGAGCTGTAGTTTTAATTGCATTGAAATTCTTTGTAGTATATGTGTTTTTTTTTTTCTGTTTTAAGTAGTTATACTTGTATGATGTTTATTTCATGTATGTATTTTGGTAAAGAGCAGTGTAAACCTGTCTCAAAAAGTGAGATATTCAACTGTCTTATAAACTTTAATTTGGAGATGGTGTGAGGAAAAAGTTACTGAAGCTATAGAACAGCTCCTTTCTTCACCAGATGAATTTAGAATGAAGAATAAAATTGGAGAAGGGAAGAAGGCACAAGGACCTCAGTTATCCTTTATAGCTGCTCTTTAGTTCTTAAATTGAAGATCTTTGGATGGAACCAAATTGGGAACAGTTGCTCAAGTGGAAGAATTTGGACTCCTTCCAAACCTCCATACTCCTTGGATCTGGAGTTGAAAAGAAAGCTGTTGGTTTCAGTCTCACACTATCAATTGATAGTGTGTATCAGTTCAGTTTGAACTGGAATTTGTACTTGAAGGTAGTAATTACTAGCCTCATATTTAATAGTTACAGACTTTTATTTTGACCTAAGCTAAATTTTTTTAACTCAGTTGTTCATTATATATTTCTTAAGTATTTTGTATGCCAACAAGGAAGGATACAAAGTTTAGATAGTGTCTAGACTAAGTGCAGTGTAGTGGGATTATGTAAGAAATATGACACTCTGACAGGTCATGTGTTACAGAAACCACTCTTTTGTGTCTGTCTTTATGTTAAAGATTTTTGTTGGCGGAGGAGAGGAGCTGCTACTGCCGCCGCTGCTAAGTCGCTTCAGTCGTGTCCGACTCTGTGCGACCCCATCGACGGCAGCCCACCAGGCTCTGCCGTCCCTGGGATTCTCCAGGCAAGAACACTGGAGTGGGTTGCCATTTCCTTCTCCAAGAGGAGAGGAGAGGGAAGCCAAATTCTGAACTTCAGGAAAGCTTATACTGGGTGCACTGAAGTAGTGTGTATTTTGCTTGTTTGGGGAGCAAAACCCTTCATGTAGAATTTAGTTTTTGATGTACCTGGTAGTAGGTCTCTGAGAGCAGTGCTCATTCAGTGATCTGACAATCAAACTTCAAAATGAAAATGTATGTAGGTGATGGGAAAAAATTTATTCGGAAGTTACAGACTTAGACATCCTTATAAGTGTACTTGTCTTTATATAATGACTCATAATTTACATTTAGTTATTGTGTATCTACTGTAGCCATTGTTTGGCTAATTTTGGAAAATAAGTTTTGTTAGGCAAATATCTGTGACATCTTATTTCTACCAAATTTATATTGAATAGAGAACCCTCTAAGATAAGGCATGTAAGATGGAAACTGAGGTAGGTAGAGACTGATTCAGAAACTTGGGTAGAAATGTTGACGGGAGCTGGAACTCTTAATTATTTAATTATTTATAAGTAGTTCATTCTGTTGTTCACTTTGTGGTTTATGTGCCATATTTTTAGTACCAAATTGGCTTCCTTACCATTAGTTGAGCTTTTAACAGAGATTGCAAACTGATTTTAATATCTGCTTGAAATGTAAACAAAATCAGAAAGTGAAATATTTTCTAAAAAGATAGGTATGTATTAGATTATCTGTTTTGTGGATTTTGTGTGTTAGTGTATTCTTTTCCATGGTATAGAAAACATTTTATAAGTGCAAAATTATATTTTGCTTATATTTCTCTAAATGGCATTTTTTTTTTCCCCCCAATAGAGGAACTTTGAACAAGTGGCCTTTGCTGTGACAATAGTGGTGGTAACATATAATGCAGGAGTGGCATTGATAGAATTTTAGGAACACCGAAAAAGTAGTGTTGTGCCTGTCAGGAAGAGTGAAGGTTATAGGACAACTACCGCAGGCATCCCAGTGATGTACAGTATATCTGACATTAAAATTATATGGGAGGTGATCAGCAAAAGTGTGTCCCTCTTCAGAGCAAGGGCATGGTGATAATGAAAAAAAGGGTGAGAAACACTGCTTTTAAGAGGAGCGAATTGAAATTTGGTTATTTTACTGTCTGTCTTAATTTGAGTGTTGTCTCTGACCTGGCTGCAGCTGCTCATGTGTTATGAGGAACATGATCTTGAGATGCAGAATCTTGAAAGTCTACCTTGGCTTTAAAATGATTATCATAATTAAATGTAGGGAATGAAATAGTGGATTTTTTTTAAAACAAACCCTAAGAGCCGTTGCCTACTGGAAGTTATATATATTGTGTAGTTCTATTGGTTATTAGTTGCTATGAACAAATAGGGTAATATTTGGTAATCTAAAATAATTAGAGGGGTAATATTGATTATTTTTTGTTTTTGAGTACCATTAAAATTTCCCAATGGTAATAATTGAAAAGCCCGCATATAGAACTTGACACTGTTGACTCTCTTTGACAAAGTTTGTCCAGTAGACTTTCAGAGCTCACCTTCTTTATATGTGCTCTGTGCTATTGTTGTTTAGTCCCTAAGTCGTGCCCAGCTCTTTTGGGACCCCATGGACTGTAACCTCTGTCTCCAGAGGACAGGCTCCTCTGTCCATGGAATTCTCCAGGCAAGAATACTGGAGTGGGTTGCCATTTCCTTCTGGGGATCTTCCTGACCCAGGGATTGAACCTGGGTCTCCTGCATTGCAGGCAGGTTCTTTACCACTGAGCCACCAGGGAAGCCGTGACTTGTGATACTCATTTTACATAATTTTAGAATGTGTATGATTTTCCTCCTTTTAATGGGAACAGAAAGTAGGATGTGTTCTGTATATAATTATTTTTTTAATCTGGAGGGTAGGTGTGATATGGTGAAGCTGAAAAGGAAGGTTACTGATACTACAGAAGACTGTGTTTTGAGTTGTCTCTTAGTAATGGTGGTAATGTATTCAAATTCATTAATATTTTTTCACCAAGTCCAAATGCATACCATGGGGCTAAAAGTACAGGCTGTGGCCTTGGAACTGAGCAAAGCTAACTAGTCTACTTGGAGATCAAACCCCCAGGACTATGGTCTCAATTAGCATCATATTTCAATCAGTTGGAAGCAGTCCAACTACCAGACCAAGTGACTGATCGTAAATATTGGTAGAATCATATCAGTATTGAAAATTGGTTGGTGTCACCATAGGAATTCGTGGATGGACAAAAATAGTAAGTTGTGATTCATCAGGTTAGTGTAGCTGCAATTATTATGCCCGTAAATTATTGTCTACTTATGTGAACATTTTCCTAGATTTATAACTAGTGAAAAATCAAATAATATTTCATGAAAGTATAAATTGAAATACTTTTAGTGCTGCTATTAATAACCCTTGCATTCTGTTTTACTCTCCTTCAAACCATATATTGTGATTATAGTCTGCTCAGGAGGATGGAAACAACTCCATTTGAATAATAGTAACAATAATTGTACTTGATGTACAAAACTGGATTGCAGAAGATTTCGAAGTGCCCGCTGCCCCTTGCGGGACACTTGTTGGTATCTTAAGTTTGTGGAATCACTGCTGCAGCCATGCCACCTGAAGCTTTAGCTACACTGAAACTTCTTAACAAAACTCACCCTTCTTTTTTCTAATTTTTACTGTCACTGCAGTTTGATCGTGTTCTTTGGTTTCAAAAAACTCAGTTCTCAAAGGTTATTTTGGTATTGCTGTGGAAACAAAATTATGGCATTATTCAGTGATTTGTGGTCTTAGTTTCTGCCCATTGCTAAAGAGGTCTTTCTTTTCTGATTTAAGATCTTGTCCATTATTAAATAAGTTACATACATCAGCCTCATAACAATATTGTTATGTAGAGATTCTGTTGCATAATCAGCAAATTGAATAACTTCATTATGCAGAAGATTACCTGAAACGCTATATAAGTGGTATTTCCCCTTCTAGATTTTTTTTTTTTTTTCTTTTTCTGTTTCTTTTTAAAAAAATCTTTTTCTGGCTTCCTTCTGAATAGCAAAACAAGAGCCATGTTTCCTTGGGACTCTTATTATAACAGTATTTTGTTGATCTGTTCATAGTCATATTACTAATGCCTTTTCAATGTCATTCTTTATCCCTAAAATGGTTAATACCTAAAACTATTAGCTTCTCCTTACCTGCCATTTGTATTCATTCTTACTGAATTGTATTGATGGAGAAGATAGGAATCATATTTGTTTTCTCAGTGTAATTGCCTCTCTTATTACTTCGACAGAGGAGCCTGGGGGGTTGCAAAGAGTCGGACAGGACTGAGTGACTTCACTTTCACTTTTCAGAATGAAATGGTTCACATCCATTTAGGTACTTTGTGGTGGAAAGGAAGTTAAAAATAGAGCTTGCCCTCTGCTACTGGCTAGTCAAGCCAGTGGCCCAGTAACTGTTACCAAAGGCTTTAAATGATGCTCAGTGTCTGCCAATACCTGCATTTCATTTTTCTTGTGCTTGTTTACAGGTTGAACTCTTATTTTTCTATTTTTCTCCTGTTCACATATTTGCTTATTTTTCATTTTCCTCTTACTTGCATATCGCTTAGGCATGTAAGTGGCATCTACTAGCCTTGTTTTAATTCTGCTGGTGACACTTGAAGGCAGAACTTTACTAGATTCTTCCTTGTTCATGTCCCTTTTCTCTTGACCATGTAGATATGTTTTGTTAATTGACTATATATCTAAGAAGTCAGGTAAGCATTAACTCTTTGTTGACTGAGAATAATAAAACTATTAATAGACACTAATTTGGATAGTTTAACCTGTATTTTGTTTCTCTTTCCCCTGTTCATTTGTTGTGACATATAGAATCATTTACATAGCCACATTTCTTTATCCCTTTCCTGTGGCTTAGCTTACTATGATTTTTCTAAAACAGCTTCCACAGAATTGGGAAGCATGATCCTGAATACTATAGAAAATAATAGTTGTATTTTTCTGCAGTTAAAAATATTAAAGATTCATAATGGCTCTGATTTTTGTTTGTGATATTTTTGTATGAAAAATTTGTAGTCAGTGTTGGTACTTGTAGAATATTTTGCTTCCGTGAAAAGTTTATTATTTTATTTTGTCTACATGTTATTCTGTTCCTAGAGGAACATTAGTTCCTATAATAAGTATCAGTGGGGAAATAGAATTCATTGTATAGAAATTCACTTTATAGGCACTGTTCAAGAAGTGGCATAGAGTGCAAGATTTGTACTGAGATCTTTGACCTGTGTCTTCTACCAAATTTTTGAAAGAAAATAGTTGAATAATTTGCATTCAAATCTGTTTTAGAAGTCATCTGACTATTGTATAATCTAGAACATTATTTCTGTATCTCAGGAAGCTGAATATGGTGGGCATGATCAGATAGATTTGTATGATGATGTCATCTCTCCATCTGCAAATAATGGAGATGCCCCAGAAGATCGGGATTACATGGATACTCTCCCACCAACTGTTGGTGATGATGTGGGTAAAGGAGCAGCACCAAACGTTGTCTATACATATACGGGAAAGAGGATTGCATTGTATATTGGGAATCTCACATGGGTAAGTGACTTGATTTGCATTAAATCCTTGGGGATTGATTTCAAACTATTCCAGTAGTTAATTTTTTCTCCAGTTTTATAAAATAAGAATTTCAAGTTATTAAATTGGTTCTGCATGCTTTCTTATGCACTGGGGTGGGGGTCGGGTGGGGTGGGGGGGGGAACGACATACATGTACCTTTTAAATATAGTAAGTACCAGAATCTTCTAGTTCTGAATTTTGTAGACATTCAGCTTGTTTTGGTAGAGATTCCAGTTAAGTGTAGTTCAATTATTTTACTTTTACTACTCCTACACTTCAGCTATCCCAGCTTACAAAGGAAAATGCTCACATAAAGTCTCAAGCCAGGATTCAGAAATGTAGAAGGAAAGATACGCAATATGATTCTTGTTTTTAAGAGTTTTCATTATCCAGATCATAATTACAGACATGCTGAGTTTCATTTTTGCTCTTAAATTTGAAATCTGATTTACGGAAATACTGCTATTATATATTGTATTTTAATTTGGTTTATGAGACTGTAGGTTTATTGATTGGAGTTTCATTAGCTGAATGTTTAGTATTATTATTATCTGTGTTTTATTAGAATTGAATCTTAAATATTTACTAAAATAGTCCTGTAGAGTTTTTGCATCTCTATTTAGAAACGTTTATTACACATACTTGAAAATTTAAAAATTGCCTAGAAATTAGTTGTTACTGTACATTTCCTTAATAGTGTTTTTAAATGTTTACATATATAAAAAACTGGCCAATCTCCCATCATCTGAGCAATTTTTATAATGTTGCAGACAGTAGCATTGTAGATCTAAAGAGTGTGGTTGCTAAGTAAGGCTGAGTCTTGGCTCCTATGTATGTTTTATAGCCTTGGACAACGTCTTTAACCTCTCTATTGCATAGAGTGTAAAATAGGAATTATATGTAAAATGGGACTTCTATGTTTAGAGAATTAAATATTTGATAAAAGGGTATGGTAGGCACTGAATGAATACATGTTAGGATTTTGTTTGTATACTTTGAAACGTAAGGTGGAGTTTGTTTCCCCAAATAATTTCTCTTAAGAAAAAAAAAGCGGCAGGTGAGATTGGTCTACTGAAAATTTAAAGTCATAGCAGTTGAAAGCTGGAAGAGACCAAAAACACATTAAGGTTTTTTTTTTTTTTTTTTTTTAAAATTCTGTGTTCTCTGTGGGGGTATGTACCTTCTATTTCCGAAACTCTATCAACGGACGAAATTATGTCTTCAGGTGCTTTTGTTCTATTTAAAAATTGGAGACTGACTGGCAGTAATTGTACATAGTTTGCACTAAGGATTAATTTTCTCTTGTTTATCCTGAGTTTACCCTTACAAACTAAGTTGAAACAATAAAAATCTTAGATATGTTTTGATGGTTAATGAGGGGGAAATATCTTGCAGTGGACAACAGATGAAGACTTAACTGAAGCAGTTCATTCTTTGGGAGTAAATGATATTTTGGAGATAAAGTTTTTTGAAAATCGGGCAAATGGCCAGTCAAAGGGGTAAGAATTTTGTTTTCTTTTTCTTTTTTTTTTTTTTTTACCCAATGGGATTTAGTAGCTAGCAATTACAGTTTTAGGGGTGACTTTACTTGAAGTTAATACTTATCTACACATGTGTAGGATGTTTCTTTTCTACACTGACAGGAGGTTCTTGGGCAAAGATTCATTCTCATTTAATGTATCCTGTGATCTACCTCCCTAAAACTAGTGGAGCTGGGAGATTAGGTCTCTTTTCCAATTTTCCTTCGTTTTCTCCATTATGGTTGAACAATGACAGTTTGAAGAAGCATTACTCTCCCTGTGGTTAAGAGGTATTGGAATATGGGCAACTGAAGAATAATGTAGCATGGATGTTTTGCATTATTTTTTTAACTATTAAACTACACAGATGAGGTAGGATCATTATAAAATATAGATGTCCAAAAGTAAGACAGTAAAAAAATATAATGTCATCATCTGTGGGTGATTACTCTTGTCATTTTAGTGAATATACTTTCAAGTATTTTCCTAGTGCTTATATTTTTATTGCAAAAACAATAGGATTGCAATTTATGTTTTATAGTGTACTTAAAACACAGTAAAAAAAATTAACAATAAATATACATTTTCTCTAATGTATTAGTTCTTTCCATCATACTTTGCTACTGTAATTTATTTTACCGTTCTTATTTTTGGTTCTTTGAGTTTTCAGTTTTTGTCTATTATAAATAATGCTTTATTTAAATCTTTGGCATAGATTTTGGATTTTCTAAGAGATAATTTGCTAACTACAGAATGATATCCAGTGTGCCAGTGTGCAGTAACTAGGAATATTTTCAAACATGTGCAGAGTCTGACTGCTTTTCATGAACTTCACATCTACTGCCTGGTCCACGCCACTGTTATCTCATTGAACAGTAGCTTCCTGCCTGGTGTACCTGCCTTCACTCTGATTCTCTACAGTCTTATATAGACATATAGCAGAAGTTGAAAAAAAGTGACAAAATATTTGTCTTCTCAGAATGTTCTTTTGATTATCCATTTTATTCAGAGTAAAACCCAGAGTCTTCACTGTGGTCTGTAAGGCACTGAGACCTGTTTGCCCACTACATCTCTGACCTCATCTCCTACTACTGTTTGCTTTGCTATGCTGCTTCAGCTACATTAAGTAGTCTTCGCTGGTCCTCAGACACACTGCTGCTTAAGACCTTTACATTGTTTCTTCTGTTTGATTTACTTTTCCCCAAAATATCCACCTTTGGGGTCTTTGGCTTCATTCAGGATTCTGCCTGAGTTCCCCTTCTCTGGCCACACGGTGCGAGATCTTTGGCCCCCCCGCTTTTCTTACCTCGTATGTTATTTGTTTATGTCTTGTCTCCTACTGTGTTTAGATTGTAAGTTCCAAAAGAGCTTTGTTCACTATTGTATTCCCTAACCCTAGAATGGGTCCTGGCATATAGGAAGTGGTGCTCAATAAATGTTTCTTAAATTAGTGAATTAATTAAATTGTTTCTAAATGTTGTGACCCAAGGTAATCTTGAATCAAACAGCAGACTTGGTTGACCAGGAGCTAATTAAAGGACCATTTTGAATACTAGGGAGTAAAGGCTCCTAAGAGACCTTCTGAGAATAATTTAGAATATTGTATAACTTTATGAATTGACAATCATTCATTTTTTTCTGTTCTAAATTTATTTTTTCCTAGTGATATAAAATTCACATACTATAAAATTCATCCTTTTAAAGTATTCAAATCAGTGGACTTTATTTATAAAGTTGTACTACCAATCTTATTGTCTATTTCCAGAATGTTTTGATCACCCCCAAAAGAAATCCTGCATCTATTAGCAACTGTCTTTGTGGATTTGCCTGTTCTGAAATGGTATCATGAAGAATGTGGTCCCATGTGCCTAGCTTCTTGCTCTTAGCATAATATTTTCAGGTCTCATCATGTAACATTTGTCAGTACTTATTTTTTAAAAATATTAATATTCCACTAAATATTACACTATGTGAATGCACCACATTTAAAACCTCAAAAATTTAGAAATTCTGAAAATTTCATCCATCCTTTGGTGGACATTTAGGTTGTTCCCATGTTTGCTGCTATGAATAAGGCCTCTGTGAATGTTCATATATGAGTTTTAGCAGCATTTTTTTTAAGGAAATTGTTTCTTTTATCTAAATAGATTACACTGTAGTTCCCATATGATTTGCAACTGTTCCAAAGCCACCCTTTCATATAGACAGAAAAATCTTTAGTGAAAGAAGTTAAATTTATCAACATTTATAAAAATTTCTAATTTTGTTCTTAAGAATAATACTCCTCTATATTCATGTACCAGTTTGTATGAACATAATATTTTCAGTCAGTTCTGTTAGGTACATGTGTACATTCAGGAGTTAGGTTTTGTTTTTTTCCTGCCATAAGGCTTGTAGGATTTCAGTTCCCTGACCAGGGATTGAACCTGGGCCATGGCTCTGAAAGCCCCAACTCCTAACCGCTAGACCACCAGAGAATTCCCAGGAGATTTATTGGATGATATTTTAACTCTATTTAACCATTTAAGAAGCTGCTGGGATATCTGTCAAAGTGTCTGTACCATTATATATTTTTTCATCAAGCAGTGTATGAGGGTTCTAGTTTATCCCACATCCTCACCAGCACTTGTTAATTGTCTTTTTGATTAGTGTGTGAAGTGGTATCATTACGATTTTGATTTACATTTTGCTGTTAGCTAATGATATTGAGTATCTTTTTATGGTGATGTTATTTGTAGTAATTAAAAAGTGGAAACAGCCCAAATGCCTGTTGGTTGGTGATTTTGAGGAAATGTGGTATATCTCTATAATGAAGATATGAAAAGGAATTAATCACTGACACATGCTTTAACATGCATTAAACCTCGAAAACATCATGCTAAGTGAAAAAAGCTAGTCCCCATGAAGGACCACACACTGTATTATTCATATTTAATAAAGTGTCCAGAATAGGCAAATCTGCAGATTTAGGGTTAGAGGATGGGAGGAAATGGAGTGACAGCTAACAGTTACGGGGTTTTTTTTTTTTGAGTGATGAAAATGTTCTTAAAATTGATGTGTTTATGATGGTAAAACTCTGGGTATGCTAAACAAAGCATTGAATTCTGTACACTTTGAATAATATGATGTGTTATTATAAAAAAAAAGTTAAAGATGAAAGTGTGACCATTGTATTCTAAGAAATATTTTGTTTTCTTTGGTAGGTAAAATTAAATTCAGACCATTTCATTTTTAATAACAGCAATAACAGTTAATCCCTCCTCACTTTCTACCCACACCCCTTTAAACACCTTTTAGGTTTGCCCTTGTTGGTGTTGGATCTGAAGCATCCTCAAAAAAGTTAATGGATTTGTTGCCTAAGAGAGAGCTTCATGGTCAGAATCCTGTTGTAACTCCATGCAATAAACAGTTCCTGAGTCAATTTGAAATGCAGTCCAGGAAAAGTAAGCACCCCCTCAGAGGCTTTTTTTAAAAGATGTGCATTTTAACCAGTCTTGTTAGCATTTGTTATGTGTTGTATTGGAGAAGTCATCTTAATATTTATATTTAGTTCATTGGAGAATCCATTTTAGAAAATCCATGCTTTGAGTTTGATTTAAATTACTGATTATGACTGGTTCCGTATACTGGAAACCTATTCCCATTTTTCTCTAAATGTTACAGACCCAACATTATACAACAGTGCAAGTATTATAGCCCCGCCATTCTTATCCTGTCATTCCCATCCTAAAGAAAGGAAGAAACTACATTCTAATCCTTAGGTTGAAGGAAAGTTATGTGGATGTCTGTTATGGTGGGGGAGAAACTACTGATAACCAGAAAGTATTCGTTGATTTTCTGCTTGGCACCAAGACCTATCACCACTTGGTAAAGTGACTATAGAAAAGATTTGCCATTATATACTTAAGAATGTTATCACTTAAAGAGATAAACGGATGATTATGTAATTAATGGAAATTTGAGTGGTTGTTTTTCTTAATGTTCTAGCACTTAAAATTTAACGGATGAATGTTGAAGACTTTGAATGATTTATACTTACTGAAATTTAGATTTCTGTTAGAGAATTTTGGTCTTGGCTGCTGCAGAATACTGGTATTTTCAAAGTAACTCATTATTTGTTTATCAGAAATACATTTAAGCATAGATCTTTTGAGACTTCAAAAGAATTCAAATAGATGTGAATGTTTTCCTAAATGGGTACTTCTCATGTAGTTTGGACTGGCCCAAGGCATCTGGAAGTTAGTAAGCAGTATACATAAACTTTGATTTAGAGTTGTTTCTAATATCTAACAGTGGTTACATATCAGAGAACTATTTTAATAAATGCTATTTATGAGTATTTGGATGTTTGCAGCTACACAATCAGGACAAATGTCTGGGGAAGGTAAAGCTGGTCCTCCGGGAGGCAGTTCACGTGCAGCATTTCCACAAGGTGGTAGAGGACGGGGCCGTTTTCCAGGGGCTGTTCCTGGTGGGGACAGATTTCCTGGGCCAGCAGGACCAGGAGGGCCACCTCCACCTTTTCCAGGTAAAGTTTTTCTTAAATTGCCATGGATAAAATGTGTCTACCTAATACCTCTTTTCCTTTTCTCTCTTTTTCAAGTAATGCATTATTAATGTGACTTACTCTCCTTGTTATGCTATTTTTGGAATCCAGGAAATTTGATCAAGCATCTTGTTAAAGGAACTCGGCCTTTGTTCCTGGAAACTAGGATTCCATGGCATATGGGGCACAGCATAGAGGAATTACCCATTTTTGGCCTAAAAGGTCTTTATTTTTCTCCAAACTTGCTTGACTTATATATAGAATATTTACATCCGTCTTATTTTCTTACCTCTTAAAAAATCCTTTCAAGACCATTTTTCCTTGTTTCACTTTCTAGCTTGACATCAGAGTAGACTATAAGGTGGGTGATTTCACTGTAAGAAGTGTGTGTATGCTGAAAGATGGAAACTATCTCTAAGCATTGTAATCTGTTAAAGTTTTTGTTTCAGTAGTTTTTCTTAAGCATTAAATTGAGCTAGTTAAATGTGTAAGGATGTACTTCACCTTTGTAACTTGTTAGTGTAGCTTTTACCATATGGGTTTCATTTAAAGAGAAAGAGTCTTGGTCTTTGAGTTATGCTTTAAAAGTATAATTGTGGCATGAATATTAAAACACCTTATTGAAGTGTTTTTCTTTTTTTTTTTTCTCTCTTTCTCTCCCCTTTATTCTGTAGCTGGACAGACACCACCACGTCCGCCCTTAGGTCCTCCAGGCCCGCCCGGTCCACCAGGCCCTCCACCTCCTGGTCAGGTTCTGCCGCCTCCTTTAGCTGGGCCTCCTAATCGAGGCGATCGCCCTCCTCCACCAGTCCTGTTTCCTGGACAGCCTTTTGGGCAGCCTCCACTGGGCCCGCTTCCTCCCGGCCCTCCGCCTCCAGTTCCAGGCTACGGCCCCCCTCCTGGTCCACCACCTCCACAACAGGGACCACCTCCGCCTCCAGGCCCCTTTCCACCTCGCCCACCTGGTCCTCTTGGGCCACCCCTTACACTCGCTCCTCCTCCGCATCTTCCTGGACCACCTCCAGGGGCCCCGCCGCCAGCTCCACATGTGAACCCAGCTTTCTTTCCTCCACCAACTAACAGCGGCATGCCTACATCAGATAGCCGAGGCCCACCACCAACAGATCCATATGGCCGGCCTCCACCATATGATAGGGGTGACTATGGGCCTCCTGGGAGGTAAGTTAGTATGCATGGGTAAAAATAGACTTGGTATATTTGATCTGCAAAAGCTATTTTTCACTCTTGTTTCTGAAGTTTTAAAAGATTAGGAGCTTTCCCCAGATACATTATTTTCTGTATATTTTCTCTTACAAGAAGCAGTATGATACGGTGAAAAACATACTGAACAGGGTTGGGAATAATCCAGCTCTACCACTTCCACAGCCTTGTGATTTTAGGGCAAGTCACTTTATTTCTATCATTTTTAAGTTAAAAGAGGTTGATAAAGATACTGAAGCAAGCTAGTGGGATCCTCAAGCTACTTTAAAAATTTTAAAGTCAATATCATCTGCCATTGATGACACTACATAGAAAGCTAAAGTTTCTTCATTTTTTTAGAAATTAAGTCAGTTTATTAAATAGTATCTCATGCTTATCAGGAGTCCTGTGTAGCAAAATTACTAACTTTTAATTAAAGTGGGAACATTAAATAATTTATAAGCATCTTTGGGTAGACAAAGACTTGTAAAACACAGGCTTTATGGGAATTAAAATAGTTAATGGCAATCCTCAGAGAAAAGCTGCATGGAAACTAAAGCACTTTAAAGCTGCCCACGCTCAAACCCTGATCTGCAGAGCTGTGTTCATCTTCAAGAGCTACTCGCATTTGTCCCCTCAGTTTTTGTTGAGTTTATTGTTTGATTTTATATTCTTTCACTGTTCCTGTTGAATTACTCTGTATTTCAGTTTGTCTGAAATTTCATGTCCTGCAGGGATGGATTTGAGCATCTGCCTAATTTCACACAAGTGTACAGGGCCAGGGGAATAAATCTGATGTTGTAGATAAAGTCTTCTGACAGTTATCTATCCATAGACATTGTATCTTTTTGAGTGCCTGGAATACTTTGTTTTCTTTTGAGAAATGTTACATCTAGGAAGGTAGCACAATTTTTCCTCTGTTAGACTTAATTCCAGAGAGCAACTGTCTATTAAGTGTTCATTGTATGGGAGTGGGTTAGGTAGCTTGGTTTGATAAGTTTAGAGTTTGAATCGCATGTCTTTTTTCTAACATAATTGAATTTCTGTAGTATCAGTTTTTCTAAAAATGTTTGTGTGTATGTATTTGATTATTACTGAGTAATTTTTAATTGGAAGTGAGAGAAAACTCTTGCTTTTTTTTTTTTTTTAAGGAAATAGGATGGGTATGAGTCACAGAATTGATCTGAAATCATACATGAATGTTGAAAAACTTATAATTTGGTTAGACTGTTTATAAAAGTTTTGAGAATAACAATAACACCTTATAAACATGCAGAAGGTTGTATTAGCTTTTCCTCATCTCATCTGAATGAACTGCTTCTGCTTGCCTCGATTCACCATCCTACCTAGTAACTAATAACTAAGATGGCAAAACATTTACCTTTTCTGTACTACACACATAGTCACAATTTTTTAAGTTGTCCAGCAGCTTCAGAAAATCTTGGGCTTTTGTTAACGTTTTTTTCAGTAAATATTTGTAGGTACTGAGGGTCTTGTATTTGCCAGATATCCTGGGGATTCAGTGGGGCATACAAGATAGGTCTAAGATCTTGTCCCTCCTGGAATGTTATTAGTTAGAGATTTATTATTATTCTGTTGTGAGTTGGGCTCTCTGCCTAAAGGATCCAAATATAAATGAAACCAGATTTTGGCCCTAGCTTGGGTATGGTTGTATATTTTGCAGTCAGCATGTTTTGCTTAGATATACATACATATATAGAGAGACATCAAAACAATTTTTTACATGTTTTTGTATGACTGAAAAAATATTTATTGCATTTTATGTAGATATAGCATTTCTGACCTCCAGAAAGATAAGGTTTTTAAATTGCTAGTTTATTTCAGTTGAAAGATAATGGTACAAGGGAATTTTGCATATACCTGCTCTGTTTGTATGACAAATAGCATATTTCAATATGAAAAAATAACTATTAGCTCTGAGGCACTTGTCAAAAGCAGTTGTTTGAATTGCATTACACTATTATGACTAATTTAGAAAATCTTGTGTATGATTGAAGGTTTATTTTGATTTTATAGGGAGATGGATACTGCAAGAACGCCATTGAGTGAAGCTGAGTTTGAAGAAATCATGAATAGAAATAGGGCAATCTCAAGCAGTGCTATTTCAAGAGCTGTGTCTGATGCCAGCGCTGGTTTGTATATTTCTTTCTGTATTAATATTTCTTATTTATGTTATTAGGAATGACCTAAAATTTGTAAAAAATGATTTTAGTTTTGGCAGTGGGCAGGCTTTCCCTGGTTGCAGCAAGCAGGGGCGACTCTGTAGTTGCGGTGCACTGGCTCATCATTGTGGTGGCTTCTCTCGCTGCAGAGCACAAACTCTAGGCACACAGGCTTCGGTAGTTGCAGCACCCTGGGTCAGTAATTGTGGCGCATGGGTTTAGTTGCTCCGAGGCATGTAGGATCCTCCTGGACCAATGGTCGAACCTGTGTCCCCTGCATTGGCAGGCGGACTCTTTTCCACTGTACCACCAGGGAAGTCTAGGCATGACCTAAAGCTTTCAAGTACAACTTTGAAGATGGGTCATCTACATGTATATTTCCCAGTCATTACCTATCTTTTATTTAAAAGGCATTGAAGGGAACTGTATGTCACAGTGTAGTGAAATACCCCTAATTTAAACATTTTAGGTATAAATTTAAGTATTAGCCCTGACATTTAATGGCTCAGGGGCCCTAAGGCAGCTCGTTTATTCCCATATTTACTAAATGATCACGTGTTATTGCTATAACAATAACAAACTTCATGTACGTTAAAGCCTTTCCCAAATGATGAAACTGAAAAAATGAAGACATCATCTATAATTATTTTAAAGTGCATTGCTTTTTTAAAATGGTCGCCTCAAATGGTTAGGTGATATTTTTGAAAGTAAAATTTGTTTGACTTAAACCTGTCTCCTTCCACTCACAGGTGATTATGGGAGTGCTATTGAGACATTGGTAACAGCAATTTCTTTAATTAAACAATCCAAAGTATCTGCTGATGATCGTTGCAAAGTTCTTATTAGCTCTTTGCAAGATTGCCTTCATGGAATTGAATCCAAGTCTTATGGTTCTGGATCAAGGTAAAACTTTCCTGTCTCATGTCTATTTAAAATTGCTGCTTTGCAAATAGAGAGAAATGTTGTGTTTGGGACTCTATAGGACTTTGATTTTACTTATTACTGTTTATTTAGCAGCTAATGTGATTTTGTTGTTGTTTAATAAATGTCAGGTGTTTGCTTGCTTAAAACCCTTCAGAGGCTTTCAGTTATTCTTATAATTCTTATTCTTAGAATAAATGTAATAATACAAATATAAACATTGTAAACAGTATGATACAGTTCACCTCATTATGTACCTCTCTTGCTCACTATTCTCTAGCAATATTGGTTTCCCTTTTCTTCCTCTTGACATATCAAACTCTTGTTTCTGTGTTAACACTTGGTATTTCTTCTACTGGGAGCCTTTTTCCTTGGCTCTTCACATAGCTGTTCCTTGTTCTTTTCTCAATTCAATCTTTCTAGGAGGGGGTCTTCTCCCAGGTTATTCTGATTATTCTGTTTATTTCTTTAATAATTATTCCTGCAATCTCTTCTTTCTTATTGTTGTTAAGTATTGTTACTTATTGTTCTTTCTCATTTCTTTTCACTAGAACACATTGAAAAATGGGAGGGGTCTTATTTACCTGTCTTGTTCGTTAGTGTGTTTGTAATATGTAGAGAATGGGTGCTAAATAAGTATTTCTTGGACAAGGGAGTTTATGATGTATTTCTTAGGGTTTTTTTAAAATCAGGCAATTCTTTTTTTGGCATTACTGCTAATGTTGAAATTTTACATATTTTAGAAAAGTAAAGCTTAAACTTGACATGATACTTTTAGGTCTTTGGTGTACTTACCAGGTAGTAGAGTCGTCTTCATTAAGCTAGGAAAAGGAGCTTGTCTTTGTCGTGGTCCCCAACTTTATAATTATTACTTTTGTGACCCAGTTTAAGGATCTTTGGATCTCAAACAAATTTTCACAGCTAAAGACTGTATCTTACATAGTCTTTTAACTTTTTAAGTCCAGAATAACTTCTACCTTGATCACAAGCTTAACACTTAATAATGTTTGCTAAAAAGAAAAATGTTTGCTAAGTTAAGCTGTCTGGTGCAGAAATACAAAATAGAGATTAAACTAATCGGCAGTTATTTCCTAATTGTGAATTTCAGAACTTACATTAGTAGGATTTCTAAGATATATACTTTGGTTAAAGTATCTGTTTTTTGTTTATTTCTAAAGGAAGTTCATGCAGCATTTCTCTTTATTAAATAACAGTGTAAATAATTGCTCAATCTTTTCTAGTGGTCGTGTTTACTGAGTTTCTTCTTTGCTTGCCACTATGCTTCTCAGCACTACCATCCTCCAAGCATACATATGTGTATATTTCTTCAGGAAGTTTCTTAGCAGGGTAGCACTTACGATGAACCATGTTTTGGCTAGTTATAAATGTAAGATTGATACTTACATGTATGTTTAGGTAACTTACAGTAATGGGTTATAATTTTAAGTATTTAAGTCTCATTGTGTATTGAGTGATACCATGAATTTTATTTCTAAAAAACTACTTTTCTATATATTCGTTCGGTTAAAACACAAGTCCTATGAGATTTTCTCTACTTTACCTTTCCGCTTTTCATTCAGTAAATATCGCATGTCTCTTTTAGGCTCCTGGTTGTAATAGATGATATGATGTATTGCCATGGTGTGTCTGCTTCCCAATTTTTAGGTGAATGTTTTTTAAAATGGGATTTCTAGTTCATGCTTGTTGCTGAGTTGGTAAATCATTATTGTCTGTTCAGGATGTTTTAGTCTAAACTATATTTGTAAGTTATTTTTTTGCCTTGGATATTTTTAAACATCAAAATATTAAAATTTAAAGCTAATTATGGAGAGCATTAATCCAGTAATTTCTTTTAGAAGACGTGAACGATCAAGAGAAAGGGATCATAGTAGATCACGAGAAAAGAGTCGGCGTCATAAATCCCGCAGTAGAGATCGTCATGATGATTATTACAGAGAGAGAAGCCGGGAGCGAGAGAGACACCGGGACCGGGACAGGGACCGGGACCGAGAGCGCGACCGTGAGCGCGAGTATCGTCATCGTTAGCAGGTGGGTGTTCCTTGTCCTGTTGCTTCCAGCATGCCTGTCATTCATAGTGATTATAACTCCAAGGCTATTGTTTATACAGTATATACCCACATTTTATACCATCCAACTACTTGTTCTGAATTTAATCTTCTGGAATCATCTGAGGTAAATGACAGGTGAGTAATGACAGGTAAATATTTTGACCTCTTATCCTTAAATACTGCTTGCTTGAGTTACAGCTTTTAGGTTTCAGACTGTTTGTTAATGATCCTAAGAAAGCAAGAAAATAATCAAGAGGACTCATTGTCTACTTCTAAAATCTAAAAATTGGAATTCTCTTAATCACATACACAGTTTGCATGTGATTTAAAATATAAAATATGAGTTAATTCTTACTGTAATATGCTTGGACTTCAAAAAATAAATTTTAAGTTTCTCTCCTTGAACTAACTAACTATCCCTAAAAATTTGAAAGACAATCTGACACTTGTTGCTAGTTGGAAGGTGGTTTGTTAGCATTGAGAAAAACTTTTTTTTTGAGAAAAGACACTTTTCCTGCCATCTGGGCTTTGTTTTTAAAAGAAATAGTATTCTTTGATTTGCAAAGAAGGTAAGAAAGTTACTCAGTTAAAATGAATTCAGGGTATTCCATGTAGAGAATTTTAAGTTGTATCAAATCATACATCTCAGGTTAGAATAACCTTGAAGTAATTTTCTTTGATGTTTCATTCATAAACCATAATCATTATGTCTTTTTTTTCTGTATTTTAAAACTATTGTGTACATTTTTCATTAAGCGGGAAGAGTTGTCTGTTTATACTTCATTTTCACGTGTAATTTTATTTTTATATTTGTGAACAGCATTTATTCATGTGAAGAGTGGGAAGAGGGCACTATAAGGCTTGTGCATGTGACACAGAAGTTATTCTGTAAGCAGGTTTTTTTTGCTTCATAGGTTGGTGGCATATCAAAATTAAATTAGACTAAAACCAATCCCTTATAGGTTACTACTTTACATGACTATTTTCCGTAACTAAAATTGGGAAATACTGAAAATTCAGTAATTGGTAGTGTTTAAATTGTAATGGGCAAAACCAAAGACTTGTATGTAATTCTGTGACAGAATAGCAGTTTCTTTAAGTAAAGTAGGTATATTTTAGCAAATGAGATCCTTTTTTAAGTAATACTACTTAGGAAACAAGCAATGTAAGTCTTATTTTTGTGGTATACAAATAAGTTATTATATTATTTACAGTTTTAAGAGCTTTCTGAAGTGAAAGGCAAGTTTTAATACTTTTCCTTGCATTATGAATATGCATCTTGAATATATATCAAACTGTAATTTTAAAGTTCTCCATGTACTGTGTTATAGAACTTAATACAATTTTCAAAACATTATTTTAATATAAGGCAAAATTTTTTTTTACTTTTAAAACTAAGCTTTTTGGAATTGATATTGTTTTTGGATGTAAGAATTGAATGTTGTGTCATATAAAAATAAACATTAGATTTTTTAGATGTAGTCCCCCTCCTCTCCCCAAGTTGAATGGGCCTGATCCCATCTTAAAAAAAACTCCGAGTGCCCATCAGTTGCTTTAGGTGAATTATGGCCACCTTAGTGAAATGCTTAATGTTCATCAGTCATTTAAAGTAAGATACAGGTCCCTCAAGTTTTATTTTTACTTAGGCTTTGTCAGTTATCAACAAGCTTCTGGTTACTGAAGTCATGAGAATGGAACTTGCATACATTTTCAATCTTCTTCAGGACTGGACATTCTGAACCAGTTTATATCCAAAGTTAATTAACAGGTTTTCCTACTGGTTTTAGTTAAACTAGCATAAATAGATAAACTCTTTCTGAAGAGTCCATTGTTAATTTTAAATACCTTGAATTAACTAATATTACATTTCCAGTAATGGGTACACCTAACTATATCATGGTTTGAGTTTCATTACATTCAGACATTAACTATGAATTCTTAACTTGCAAACTAAATATTGTCGGCATTTTTTCTTAATCGCTGATGTGTACCATACCAAAATTCCCATGTTTTGTTTGTACATTATAATCAGAATTGAGTTGTAATATTGTTATGTGCCTTCATCCAAGCAAAATTTTACATAAGCATTTCCAGTGCAAAAAATTTTGTTAACCTGGAATATTGTACCTTTGCTATATACCAAAAAGTATTTATTGCTGATGTAGACATGGAATAAGTGAGGTGGGGGGAATTGGGATTAAATATATCCAAGTGAAAAACTTTCCTAAACAAATAAAAAAATTTGCACATTTAATTACCATCAAAATAAGGTCTATTGACCTTTTTTAGAAGTTTTAAAATATGAGTCCTTTTGAACTTTCATGTAAACCTTAAATGGACTAAATGGAATAAGAGTAATTTGGAAGCTGAAGTGAATGTCACTGTTAAGTCTGTATACAAATAAAACAATAATGTGACCTATTATTAAAGTGATGATGAATGGCTTAAAGGGCAAGTTCTTAATTTAACTGGAAACTTAATGATGTTGGCAAGCTGTTAATGTCTGTCCCATCTTAATTTTTTTGTGTTTGAACTGTTGGTAATGTTAATTGCATTTTCTCATTTAAAAAATGTATTAGTTTTTCTAAAAGCATTTAATATCTAAGTTCAAATATATAATATTTTAATGAGAATATCAATATTGTGAATTTCAGCATGTAAATACATTGTGCTTCATATTGTGTAATTTTTGCCTCAATTCTCAGACCACTCTGAGCAAAACAAAAGTAGTTCAGTGTTTTTAATATTATATGCTTTTTACAGAAATAATTTTATTTTCATAGTTATTTTCTTTCGTCTTTCTGTTATTACTTGTTGGGAACAACACTACTCAGCACATTTCTGTTAATGGTTCTGCTTTTGTTTGTGTACTGAAGAGTAATGAAAGGATTTTTTTAAAGTACTTTTTATTCATGCTTTTCCTCTCCCCGACACATGACTTGACACATTCTCAAATCATTATCCATTCCTTTGATTAGATTTTTAAGCATCATGTATGGGGTATAGGTTAAATAATTATACTTTCCTTTGCTATATGATTTCTCTTCTCCTATCATAAATATTATGATCTTAGATTTTGTTGTCATTGTACAAGATTTAGGGTGTTTTGCATTCCTTACTCAGTTTTTTAGCTTTGCATTAATTTGGGAAAAACGAACAAAAAAAGCCCAAAGAATCGAATATTCTTTTTTAAATGTTAAGATGTTTTATCTCCTTAAGAGTTAGTGTTAACTTTGAGTCTTAGGTGAAAATTAAATACTTCTAATTATCTGATAAATGATACTGGTGGTGATGAGATTTAAAAATTATTTCTGCAACTCTTAGGTCATCTGAGATCAGACTAATATTACCCATCCCTGTGTTTATGGTTTCCCCATATATTCTAACTGCTTCATTTGGATATGCTACCTCTCACTTTTGCTTTAATTTTCCTTGCTTTTAGTATTATTAGCAAAACATGTGAGACTACACAGGTATGTTAATTGCAGTGAGAATAGGGTAGTAAGTGATCCCTAGAATGTATGTGTAGTGTGTTTTGCTCACTGTGGTTTAAGAATATGGTTTTGTTTACAAATAATTAATGTTCCCTGTTTCTTTAAAAAAAAATCAGTACCAGTGTGAGTCACTTTGATCTCTCACCTTCATTTCAGTGTAAAATTTGCTACCATTGGTTTAGTTTGTGAATTAGATTGTTTTGAATAAATTTTTAATTAGAATGAATAGTTAGCATTGTTTAAAAGAAGCCTAATAACCAAAAAAGGAGTAAGGGTGTCATGTATGCTATCCAGATTTACTAATATAATATGCCTTGGTGGTAGCATGTTTTAACTCTCAACAGTGAAATCTAAATCACAGCTTATTTTGAAATGGCCATTTTGTCAGATTTTGGAGCAAAGATGAGTATTCTTTGTGAAGTTTATTTTTCTGCCATTTAGTAGACTGCCTGGCGCAGCAGTCATGAATTCTATTTCATAGTGTAATAAAATTCTTTAGTTAAAATGAGGTAAGTACTGTCTCTAGAAGTGGAAAGATGAAAGTATAAAATGTTTTGGTAGTAAGGGAGTTTTTTGTAAATATCTACCATAAACAAGATTTTGTGTACTGTGTTCTAGTCAATGCAAGAAGGGATGTTGATTTTAGAAAGAGTTGTATTTAGATACTTCTCTGTCTTCTGCCCACCTCATCTCCATTCCTCTCATCAGGAAATTTTCAGATAAAAAGTGAATTTTATTATACTGAGTTAATAAATTAGAATCCTTCAAATTCAATATATTAATGTGAAAACCTGTAAGAGATCCATATCTAATATATATTTGAATCTTTTACTTGAAAGATGAAGTAACTGATACCAGTAAATTTTCTTGGATAAATTTCTAACAGAAGCATTCATAATTTGAGTTGTTAATGCTGACTTGATCTTAAATTATCTCAGGATCCCCTGGTAGCTCAGCTGGTAAAGAATCTGCCTGTAACACAGGAGACCCCTGTTTGATTCCTGGGTTGGGATGATCCCCTGGAGAAGGGATAGGGCACCCACACCATTGTTCTTGGGCGTATCTCAAAATGCAGGTGCTTCTCTGTATTGAAATTTTAACTTAGTGATCACTTTATATACTCATTAAAGAGCCATAGATTCCATCTGTCTCAGTTTTTTTAACATCTGTTTACATAGATCTTCCTATAACTGATAGCTAAAGCAAGACATTGTGTGGCTTTGACATTATAGATTTGACTGCATGGTATTCTGAAAATATGACCACTGAATGTATTTGTTACTTTTAAGCTTCTTTTTTATATCTTTGTTTGTGTAGATTTCTGCCTAGAAATTTGAGACTATAATATGGAATTGGGTTATTGGAAATGGGTTGTATTGCCTTCAATTTTGCCTTTTTTCGAGATTGTAAAATTTGTATTTCCAAATGGATACATGTAAAGTGTTTAGAAGTAGAAATAAAAACTGTCAGATTATCCCCCAGATTTTATGTTTGTATGGTGAAAATTAGAGATTTATTAGTAGTAACAGTCTTATCTCTAAAGCAAACAATAAATGTATTCATCCTAAAGATATATGTTGTAATTTCACATACAGGATTCTTTACATATAAAGTAGTAGAACTTCTCCATTCGGAATGATATAAAATTGCAGAATATGCCATATGGTTTTTGGAAGGGTTGGGTATTTTTGTTTTGCTCATTGTGACTTAATGTTTCCTTCTTAATTAACCCTTCCAATATGACAGAATAATTAGGGAGATAGCGTTCTCTTGCAGTAAGAATTGTGAATTTCCTATTAATGTTGGTTTTTTTTTTTTTTGGTTAGAATATATGCTTTGTCTCTCTTTAATGCTTCAATACCAGTTTGTTTAAGTATATTGAAAAGTAGTAAAGATATGTGAAAGCCAGCCATCTTCCTAGATTTTTTCTGTGAAATAATTTCACCAAAAGCTTTATCAACATAAGATAAAGTACAATAAAAGGTAGCATTAAAAAAGGCTTAACTATCTATATGAAAAATAAGGGCAAATAAAAACAGTTTGAAAGTTTCAGGATTATAGTATCTGCTTTTCTCTTTTGCAGTTGTAAAATTTAAGTTTTTTACTGCTAGGCAATGTGAATATGTGTATTGATGCTCTTAAATGCTTACACCCTAGTTGAGGAGGAGAGGACTTGAAAGAAAATTTATAGTTAGTTGTGACAGAATACTAATTATTCTTAATTGTAGACCAAAAAGTATTCCTAATTTTATGGAAGACTGTTACTAAACAATGTGCCCTTTTGCCTCTTACATCATCTTATTATTGACATGCTCTCTTGGAATTTATATTTCAAATAACTGGTATTTCAGTGGTCACTAATATCACATTAATTGAATGTGTTTCCTTTGTGAACCTCTACCTGAAGTTTGCATTTTTATGTATTCCTAAAATTTTAGTTTATCTCATTTATTGGGTTTTTTTTTTCTTTTTGTTAGTTTTCAATGAAATTTGTAGATTCCCATTTAGCTGGTTTTGGCTTAGTTTATATACATTAGATATTTTGATATAGGTGAAATAGAGTGACAGTACTGTTATAAATTTGTATATGTCTAAAGATTTGTACGTGAATGTCATATTTATTTACATGTGCATAGTGAGCTTATATTTACAAGTTTTGTAACATGGAGGTCCGTTTGGTTTATACTTGCAGAAGTTCCTGTATACTGTCAAATACAACTAATTTGTAAAATAATTTATTGCATTTATATTCAATTCTCATTTGTTTATGAGTTATATAGAATTTATGTGGATGAATGAAAAATATTTACATTAAAATCATACAGGCATTTTCCATTTTTGTAGTATGAATACTTTAGAAAATGACTTATAAATGTTTCCATCTTCACAGAAACAGTAGCTGCTACATTTTCATTTGCTTCAGTCATTAAATTTATAAGGCAGTAATAAGAAGAAGGAAATCAGAATGTCTCTTTTAATCATCACATAAATTGGGAGCATTCTCCATCACAAAGGCAGCTACTGTTTCAGTTAATTCTTATTTTGTGTTAGAATACGTAACAGTGAAGTAGATGCACGACTTGTGTATGTATAGTTAAGCCAGCGTTTTTCTGTGTATTATGGGGAATAGCAAAATCTACA
This sequence comes from Dama dama, assembly GCF_033118175.1. Taxonomy (NCBI): domain Eukaryota; kingdom Metazoa; phylum Chordata; class Mammalia; order Artiodactyla; family Cervidae; genus Dama; species Dama dama. Next base: position 59,673,310 of record NC_083683.1, on the reverse strand, counting down.
TCATAAATTTTGACACATTACAGCTGAAGGAAGAGGAACACCTTCCAAGACAAAACAGTCTTCTGGAAAAATGACGCTTGTCCAGCAGTTTGCTTCTTGTGATTGAACTGAACCTGTAAGGATTCATGGATAAAATGAACAGGAATAGATCTGAATAAAGCAAATCTGCATAAATGGTAACCAGTAGCTCTACTTTTATTTTTTATGTTGCTTAACTGTTTTATTTGAAGGAAACCTGTGTGATTTAAAAAGTTAAAGCTTTTGCAACTTTATTACTGGTTATATACATTTGGCCATTATAATGTGCAAGCAATTGGAAAAAAAACGTCAAGTAAATGCTTGTTTTATAGTAGTTTGTTCTTGTTAAAAACTGTTCATATGATGATGTCTGTAAACAGCACCACTTTGATTACAGTAGATGTAGTGTTGTAATAAACTGTTCAATGGGGCTGATGTGTAAAGCTGTTCAAGTTATTTGATGTTTACACCTCAGGGAAAGTCTTGTGTTCAGCAATATCTAAAGATAATGTTACTATGACATTTATACTGTCGTTTAAAAAAAAAACAACATTGCAATAGCGTTTTTGGATATGCATCAACCTAATCTTGCGTTCAGTGAATTAAACATACTAATTAAGTGTCTCTTGCCCTTGATTTTGATATTAGAATAGGTGATTATCTGGATATTTAATATTTCTATATTCTGCTTTTCTAGCTGTTTTTACCTAGTTAAGCTTGTGACTTTGCTGAATGGTATGTAAACTTGTAAAAAACTGAAATTTCACGATATAGCAATCCAGTCATTGTGTTAGGGGTCAACAAAGATTTTGTGATTTTAACATTTTAGTAAAAATCCACACGTGATTTGCTACAGTAATGCAGCTTAATTAAAAGACACATGTACTGAAACGCTTAATTGTAAACTGCTAGCATTGAAGAAATATTTTGACAATTCTGATTTGATGCAGCAGTTATTTGCTATTTTATATTGATAGTGCTTATGGTTTATTTTTGAAGCCATGGGCAATGTAAATATAGGCAGCTGTGCAGCAGACAAATGTGAGTAAAGAAAGCCTTAGTTTTCTTTTGCAGTTACAGAAAATAGACTTCTGAAGGATGTGATGCTTATTAACATTGGGTTGTATTCTCCTGTATGTGTAATGGGAGATTATAGGTGTACCTGTCTCCACAGTTTAAGGAGTTCTGTGTATTCATGCAGTCTATTTAATTCATGCTAAAGTTACCTAGTTAATCAAAGGTTTTTTTCAAACCTGCCTTGCATATAAGCCCACATTAAAAGCACCTGGCTAGCATGTATTCTTAATCAGCATAGGCAGAGTGTCAATTTAGGAAGGTCATTCTGAATCACTGCTTCAAAAATTTGAGTTAAAACCTTTAAGCTTGTTTCTAATGTTTTTAAAATCTAATAATCTTTGAGAGATCTTCTGATAATACACATTTTTAAAGTATAGCTAAATTTTAGGACAATGCTAATTTAAGCACCCTGGATATTATGTAACATGCAACCTTAGAAGCCCTCCAGAGAACTGCAGTTCTTCACTTTCATGTTGTCCACTATCATACTAGCTCTTACAGAATTAGCTGTTCCAAATATTGCCAGTTTTATTTTAAAACATTTTGTGATTAGGGTGTTTATGCATGGAATCACTGGTGTTCATCAGAACTGTTTGCTCTCAGAAATGATTTTTTTTATCTTGTTGAAAATGCAGTTGGCTTTTTAACATTTGAGAGTTGTATCAAAATCCGTTTTCTTGCTTTGTGTATAGGTGTTGTTAGTTTTTATTATTTCTTAGCTTTTTTAATATTACAATGCCGTAATGCGAAGAAGTATGGACATAAATATTACAAGGGAATTAGTTAATAGTTTAAAAGGTAAGTAAATGTCCATGAGGATACAATTTTCTCTGAAAAGTTTAAAAATGGAATCATAAAAATCTTAACTGTGCTTGAACTTGAAATGAAAACTGGAAGTTTTATACTAATTAAATCCTTCATGTATGTTTTCATTTTTTTTATCAGTGGAACCCTTTAAATTGCTCATTCTATATCATTCTTCTCCCTGCTTGGCTGATCTCATTACGTACTTTTGTTGCAGACAATGTGAGTGTACTATACTTGTTTGCTGTTAGTCTATTAATTTTTAAGTGTCATCAAAAGGGAATAACTTTTTGATCAGTTTTTGCAAAGTCTTTATCTGATACATGAATATATAGCAGTAAGGGTGAAAAGACAAGCTTTGTTTTATTCTTCATTCCCCGCCACCCCCCCCCCCCCTTTTAATGGGCTGATGTTACTGAAAACTTTTTTAATGTTAAAAACAATCCAAAGAGATTAATCTTTACATAGACACCAAAAAAGAGTCCCAGAGACCTTTCTTATTTCTTTCTGATAATAATTGTAGCGGCTGTGAAATCAAAACTTGAGTTTAATTTTAAGCCATAGCATTTATTCGTGCTATGCAGTCACATTCCTTTCAGCTGGTAAAGTTATGAATGAGTGATAGAGCACTAAATGGTATTGCTTCTGAAGCAGCCCTTTGAATTGAATGTGCTAAAGGACACAGGTTTTGGAAAGGATATTCCAGTATAAATTTGTGAGTGTTTTGTCAGTTTTCATAAGCAAGATTTGGAGTAAGTTGCAGTGGCTAATGATCATAATTTAGCCCATTTACCTAGAATATTCTTAAGCAGTTAACTACAATTTGGAGTTCACAAAAAACTTATGGATTGTAGCTTAAGGTATTATTTTCAGTTAATTCTCCTATGGAGAAGATTACTTTGTTTTCTACTAGTTTATGGTCCGTTCTTAAACATGGTGGTTTTAATCAATGTTGTATAACATTTTATAGTGAAAGGGGAAAATTGTTGGAATGGTAAAGACTTTCTTTCCTTTATGTGTTAAAATGTGCCAATAACCTAAATACATACTGTTTGATACAATGAGATACACTGCAAGACTCTGTTGCAGTGCTCTCGACATTTTGGTTTTCATACCTGAATGATCATTGTGTTTTCTGTATCTTGTAAGATGGCCTCACTTTTGTGTTTTAAGCATTAGCTTGTTTTTTTAAGAGGACATTTATGTTCTAGTTCTTTACTGAGAACACAGTACTGAGATCCTAGCTGTTTTACATATACCTGCCTTTTAAATTTTATTCATTAAGTTCATTTGCATCCCGTGGCCATCTGTAATGTGCCCTGTAGCTGTATGTACTTTTAAGTGCACGCTTATCCATTGTACACATTAGACATTTTTGTGCTGAAATATATTAAGTGGGATTTTTGTAGCAAAGCATTCTATTTTTCTGTTCTACAGTATTTGTGTTGTTGTTTTCTACATTAACCTTCAGTTTAAACACTGGTGTATTTGTTTTATTTTTTTTAGCAACTTGACTCTTAGAAGCCTTAGACTAATTTTTTAATAAATACTAAACCAAAAATTATAAATTTATTAAGATGTGGCCTTACATATAGCATTCCTTGTGTTTGTAATGTGAGAATTTTGATTTAGAGATTTCAAAAGATTCAGGATTAAAATAATTTATTGTAAGCTGAAATAGAAAATGTGTTTTAAAATGTCTAGGCTTCTGGGAGAAAGTTCTTACACTCTTCTTTCTTGGAATCAGAAAGAAGGAATACGAAGTTTTATAAACACTCAATATTCAGGCAGTTGTATTGTGTTCAGATTGACTTAGGTTTGTTGTAACCAGTCTCTTTAAAATTTCAGGTTGTTGGTATTCACTCTGAATGTGCAGCTATTACGCTTTTTATGGGACGTATAAACACTTGGTTAGGTTTATATATATTTTAATGTTTTAAAGACTTCCTGCTATATTAATTAGCCTCTTGTAATGGGAGTTTTTAAAAATATTAAGTAGAGTTTAATTGAAGTCACACAAATCTTGAAACGGTATCTGCAGATAGTAAATACTTCAGAGAGTTTTTCATGTGGGAGTAACCTAAAACTCCGTCATGGATGTAAATGTTTTACATCCGTTTCATAATTGGACAGACCCTGCATTTAGTGGAAACATTTCATTTTGAAGATGTGTTCTTTTCGTCTTATTGTTACTGCGTAATTCTTCCCAGCATTTGTAAGTTAAATTATTTTCAAATGGTGAATTCATGTTTATTTTTTTACTTTGAAAATTGTAGTACTCAGGTGGTATTTAATGGGAAAAGATCCTTTGGGGTAAATCATAATGTGTTCTAAGGAATGCATCTATAACATTGACGACTTTAGCCTTAAAAAAAAGGTCTATTATTCCTCCTTCCTCTTCATTCCATGATATATTAGCAAAGTAGTTTACAGCCTTGTACAGCCTTACACAGTTGTTTTACAATTTTTAATGGAAAGCCCTTAACAAAAAATTGTATCATATTACCAGTATACGTGAATTACTGAACCACGGTTTGTAAATAATTTTATCTAATACCAGAAGGCCAAAGAAAGTCTTAAAATTTTAGCTATTGACTCTATGGTGACTTCACAATAAAATTTCTGTGCAAAAGGTAAGGTGATATTTGAACAAATAAACACATCTTCTTGATGTCCATGAGAAATAGACTTCCATATTAGCTTCTATTAAAAAACTCATTCCATTTTATTAAAATGATTGTAATTGCAATTTTGTGTTTAATGTTTACTTTCTGTCTTTTCTTTCTTTAGCATTTAGGTGACTGTTCAGCAGTTTGCTATTTGGCCATTGTTGGCCTTTTAAACTGCACTAGTAACGAGCATGGTATTTATCTTGTATTGAAAATAAAACACAGTTTTTATAAGACTTTGCAGTTTGTCTCTTTTGTTTGACTTATGATTTGTTAGCCATTGTGTATGGTGTGGATAATAATCCATATACATGCAATATAACGGAAATTGGACTGTTGGTATTTGATCTTTAAGTCACCCTCCTGGATAGTGGTGGTGTTTGTGTGTGTGTGTGTGTGTGTGTGTGTTGCCATTTTGATGGTCTTTAAAGCAGATGATATCTGACTAAAATTAGGATTTAGAAACCTAAAAGGTTTTTAGGCTGCTTTATTTTTAAGTCTAAGTTTCAGAGAACGTTAGTTTAATTTTAGAGGATGCCTTACTAGACTTTAATCAGACGTTTTTCTCCAACTGGAGACTTAACTGGCAGCTAGACATCTCTACTTGAATGATAGCCATCTCAAAGATAACATGCCAAGGCTGAATTCTTTTACCCTCATGCATTCCCCACCACCGGCTCAGCCCCAACAACTAGCATCAGCATCATTTCAAATGCTTAGGGCCGATACTTTGAAATTATTGACTCCTCACACCCTACATCCAGTACAGCCAGAAATCTTTTTGTCTACTGTATCTAGAATCTGACAACTTAATTACCACTCCCACTACTTTCATTTTTTCCCTGTGTCACTAGGGTGATTCCTAACAGGTCTCCATGCTTTCTGCTCCTGCCTCCCTGTAGTCTATTCTTGGCACCGCTGTTAAGAGTTTCTGTCATAACTCTGTTCAAAGTCCTGCTATGACTCCCCATTCCTATAAGAGTAAAGCTTCGGTCCTTAAAGTGTTCCTCTGTGATTTGGCTCCCAGTACCTCTCTGGCCAGACTTCCCAGTACCTCTCTCCCTGCTCACTGCATTCCAGCCATTCTGGCCCTCCTTTTTATTTTTTATTTTTGGCCACATCACATGCCTTGTGGGGTCTTAGTTCCCTGGCCAGGGATTGAACCTGGGCTCTCAGTAGCAGGAGCTTGGAGTCCTAATCACTGAACCACCAGGGAAGTACCCTGGCGTCCCTTTTCAGTCCAGGCATGTTCCTTTCCTCTAAAATTCTTAAAGAAGAGGGTGACAAAGGATGAAATTGTTGGATGGCATCACTGATTCAATGGACATGAACTTGGGCAAACTCTGGGAGATAGCTAGGGAAAGGGAGGTCTGGCGTGCTGCAGTCCATGGGGTCACAAAAAGTGAGACACGACTTGGTGACTGAACAACACAAATGTTCCTCTCAGCATTTAGGCCATGTTCCTTGCTTGGAATGCTTTGGATATCTGCATGACAGTGTCATCTTAATGAGGTTTATTTTCACCTTTCTATTGAATGGAACCCACCATCTTGCTTCATTCTGCTTTTTCTGAAGTGTATTTTAGCTAACAATACATATTATTAGCACAACATGTTACGTTTGTTGTATGTAAGACTGTAAGGCATATGAAAGCACGGATCTTCTAAGTCCCAAGTGCCTACATAAATAAGCAAATTGGATGTAGATATTCAATAAATAATGAATGAATATCCTGAAAGTTTAGGTCTACCACATTATCCTGTTAACTTAAGCTTATGACAGTACAGTGATAAGAGCTAATTCAGCATCTTTCAAATTGTAAAGTACACAACACAAGAAAACAATGGTCATGGCAAACACGCACTTCCAACAATGCAAAAAACAACTACACGTGGACATCACCAAATAGTAGTACCGAAATCAGATTGATTATATTCTTTGCAGCCAAAGATGGAGAAGCTCTGTACTATCAGCAAAAAGACCTGGAGCTGACTGGCTCAGATCATGAGATCCTTAGCAAAATTCAGGCTTAAATTGAAGAAAGTAGGGAAAAACACATAAGCCATTCAAGTATGACCTAAATCAAATCCCTTAGGATAATACAGTTGAGGTGACAAATAGATTGAAGGGATTAGATCTGGTAGACAAGCGTACCTGAAGAACTGTGGACATATACACAGGAAGCAGTGACCAAAACCATTCCAATTGCCTCGGATACACCGATGATACCACTCTAATGGCAGAAAGTTAGGAACTCAAGAGCCTCTTGAGGGTGTCAGAGGAGAGTGAAAAAGCTGGTGTAAAGCTCAACATTTAAAAAACTTAAGATATGGCATCCAGTACCATTACTTCAAGGGAAATAGAAGGGGAAATAGTGGAAGCAGTGACAGATTTTGTTTTCTTGGGCTCCAGATCACTGCAGACGGTCACTTCAGCCATGAAATTAAAAGACCATTGCTCCTTGGAAAGTTGTGCAGGCCGAGATGTATTTAAAAAGTTACCACTTTGCCAACAAGGGTCCATATAATCAAAGCTATGGTTTTTCCAGTAGTCCTGTCCAGATGTGAGGTTTGGACTGTAAAGGCTACTGAGTGGAAGAGTTGATGTTTTCAAGTTGTGGTGTTGGAGAAGAATTCCTTGGACTGGAAGGACATCGAACGAGTCAGTCCTAAACGAAAGGAGAAGAAAGGGAAGTGAAGTCGTTCAGTCCTGTCCAACTCTTTGCTACTGCATGGACTGTAGCCTGCCAGGCTCCTTCGTCCGTGGAGTTTTCCAGGCAAGGATACTGGAGTGGGTTGCCATTTCCTTCTTCAGGGGAATCTTCCTGACCCAGGGGTTAAACCCGGGTCTCCCACACTGCAAGCAGACTCTTACCTTCTCAGCCATCAGAGAAGCCCTCCTAAAGGAAATCAACCCTGACTATTCATTGGAAGCACTGATGCTGAAGCTCCAGTATTTTGGCCACCTGAATGCGTAGGGCCATCTCATTGAAAAAGACCCTGATACTGGGAAAGATGGAGGGCAAGAGAAGGGGACGCAGAGGATGAGATGGTTAGATGGCATCAACAATTCAACGGACATGAATTTGAGCAAACTGGGAGACAGTGGGGGACAGAGGAGCCTGGCTTTGCAACCCTGAGGTTGCAGAGAGTTGGGTAGGACTTAGGGACTGAACAACAACCACCCCAAAATAATGAAAATTGCCATTTAAACCATTTTAGTGGCCTTAAGTATATTCACAGTGTGCAATGCAGCCATTACCTCTATGATGTCCAGAAAGTGAAAGTCGCTCAGTTGTGTCCTACTCTTTGTGACCTGATGGACTATACAGTCCATGGAATTCTCCAGGCCAGAATACTGGAGTGGATTGCCTGCCTTTCCCTTCTCCAGGCGATCTTCCCAATCCAGGGGTCAAACCCAGTTCTCCTGCATTGCAGTCAGATTCTTGACCAGCTGAGCCACAAGGGAAGCCCTACATGTCCAGAACTCCATCCTAAAGAAGTCCTGTACCCACTAAACAATAACTGACCATTCCTCTCCCACTTGTAGACCCTCCCTGGCAACTTCTGTGCTTTCTGTGAATATGTGTATTCCAGATACGTTATATAAGTAGAATTATAGAATATGTTGTCTTAAGTGGCTGGCTTATTTCACTTAGCATACAGTTTTCAGGATGCATGTTGTAGCGTGAATCAAAATTTCATTCCTTTTAAGTCAAAATTGTATGTATATACCACATTTTGTTTATCAATTTATCTGTCAGTGGCCATTTGGGTTTCCACCTTTTGGCTATGATGAATAATGCTGCTTTGAAGATCAGTGTATAAGTATCTGCTTAAATCTCTCGCAGTTCTTTTAGATACATATATGGGAGTGGAATTGCTGAATTTTACAGTAGTTCCCAGGTGGTGCTAGTGGTAAAGAACCCACCCACCTGCCAGTGCAGAAGCTGTAAGAGAAGTGGGATCAATCCCTGGGTTGGGAAGATCCTCTGGAGGAGGGCATGGCAGCTCAGTCCAGTATTTACTTGAGAATCTCATGGACAGAGGAGCCTGGGGTTGCAAAGAGTCAGGCACAACTGAAGCAACTTTGCATGCACGTGCATGATAATTCTATAACTTCCCGGGTGGTGCAGTGGTAAAGATACTACTTGCCCATACTGGAGATTCAAGAGACATGGGTTCTATCCCTGGGTTGGGAAGATCCCCTGGCGTAAGAAATGGCAACCCACTCCAGTATTCTTGTCTGGAAAATTCCACAGACAGGAGCCTGGTGGGTTATACAGTCCATGGGGTCACAAAGATAAAGACAACTGGGCACAGAGGCGCAAGGTAATTCTATATCCAACTTTTTGAGGAACCCTGAAGCTTTTCCACAACAGCTGTACTCTTTGATATTTTCCATGAGCCATGCATGAGAATTTCAGTTTCTCCATATCTCGAATAAAATTATTTTCCGTTTTTCTTATAATAGCCATCTTTCGGGTGTGAAGTATGACACTGTGAACTGTGATTTTTATTTTTATTTTTCCTTGAGTTTTGTCATTTTTGCCTAATGTAGTTTGACAGTGGTGTGAGAGGCATAAAGCATTGTTATGTGTCTTGGAGAATTGACCCTTTTCATTATGTAATGTCTCTATCAACTGTGATTTTTAAAATGACTCATGTTTAACCAGTCTTTCCGAGGCATTTAATGAAGTTTTTTTGAACCACTTGTGTTTGCACTCATATTTTGTTGCTTTACCTAATATTAAGTCATGAAATCACAGAAAATACTATCAGTGTAGTTTCAGAACACACACACTGAGTCTTGTGTAATTAGTAAGAATTTTTTCTACACGAATGTGTAAATGAGTTTTATAGAGACTGTATAGTAGGTTAGGTGGAGGGCATTTTAATCAGTTCTTATCATTGGGTACACTCATGTTATTCCACTAGATTTTTGACTTGTATGAAGGATACTATAATGAATATTCTTAAGAGTAATTATAAATGCACATATTTTCCAGAAAGTAGTTTCTTGTTCTTGATTTAATAAATATGAACAGTTGATGTTTTTGGCACATAAAATTACCCTCTGACCACAGAGGGCTGTGAATGTGAAAATGGATATTTCTCCATTTCCTTTTGAATAATGAATGCTTTTAAAATTACTGATTTTAGGGGTGAAAATTGGTATCTTTTTTAAAAGTGTGATTTTTTTTACAGTAGTTTAATATTTTAAAATATTTAGTTTTTAAAATATCTTAGTGTTTGCTGCCATCTAGTGTTCATTTTTTATAAGAAATAAAAGGGTACGTCATAATTTAGTAATTTCATCTTATAATTGAGGAAACAGTTAAGTGTATGCATTCAGACCCCAAATAATATAACCAATTTAGAGCAAACTCAAGAGCTGAAAAATCCAAGCCAAGCTCTCATCCAAGATCTGAAAGATTCTTTTCTAAGTCGTTGTCCCTGTTAAGTCACAGCAGTACAGTCAAGCCAAAAGACCAGGTGATGATGAGAATAATACTCTTGATCATTCTAATGAAAGCCATTAAGAAAATTTCATATCTTTATATTGTAAATATTTAAATATTTAGTCACATAAGTGTTACTTGAAGGGAAGGAATTTTGTACCTACATATTTTGTATTTACATGTAGATTCTTTGGAGAATATATTTAACTTTTATTTGAAGAGTATATAATATTCTAATGTCATTCTGAATAGAATTCTCAGGCTAGGTGTAAGAGAGTGGGCTTAATTTGACTTAACTACATAATACCTGTTTTATTTTTAATCCTAGGTGAATAGCCTATCTTTTTTTTTTTTTTTTTTTTTTTAGCGTTTGAGTGTCCACTCTGTGCTATATGTGGCATTCAGAAAGGATATATAAGCCAAGGGATATTCTTTTTGCCCTTTGAGAGGAAATGAAATAATTTATACCCAATGAATATTCAAAATGACTGCAATGTGCAAAATACCATGAGAACACAAAACTGTGTCTGTAAGAAGGCAGTTGAAGAGACAGACATCTGCTGGCTGCTGTCACATGTGGTATTTTTAAGAAATCAATTCCATTGGAGTTCCTCATTTTATAGGTGAGGAAACAAATTTAGGAAGATTCAGTAGCAAAGCAGTAATCTACTTTTGGGTCAGAAGAGCCGATATAGAGAATGTGACAGTGGGACTTAGTGGTCATTACTTACAGGATATAGGAGATGCTATGAAAGACTGCAGTTATTAGAATCAAAAGATAATGAAGCTCTGTGAACATCAATATAGAAACAGATTAAGTAGTATTAAATTTAATAAAAGGTGTGCAAGTCCTTTTGGAGGAAGTTTTGAATATTTTTGAGTCCTTTTGATTTGATATGAACTCACATCAATGGACAAACCCATGTTCATGAATCAGAAGATTTAATGTAAGGATAACAATTCCCTCCAAATTGACTTAGCATTAATACAGATCCAACTAAAATTTCAAGAGGTTTGTCAAGTTTTCCTGTATATTACAGTCTGATTCTAAACTTTATGTGGAATTAAAAGCAAATAATATGGACTTCCCTGGTGGTCCAGTAGCTAAGACTCCTGTCCCCAGTGCAAGGGGGCCGGCTAAGTTCCGTGGTCAGAGAAGTAGATCCCGTGTGCCACAATGAAGATAGAAGATCCATCTTGCCGCAACTGAGACCTGGTGCTGCCAAATACATTTTTTTTTTTTTTAATAAAAATTTTAAAAAACGAGAGGAAGGGAAGAGTTGCTGTCCCATACCAAGACCTGTAATAAGATAGTGCAAACTTTATACAGCAATAAATTAATACACCATTGAATGGTGCAGGGGGATCAGAAACCACATATAAATGAAAACTAGAGTTTATGCTAAGATGGAAATTGTAAGGATTATACTGAAAAAGAAGAATGGACTCTTTACCTAATGCTACACATAAACATCACTTCTAGGTGGATTAAATGTGGATTTAATGGGACAGACAAAGCTAGACTATTAAGAAAAAATATATAGGAAATAATTTCATGACCATGGATTAGACAAGGACTTCTTAAGATATAAGTGCAAATCATAAAGGGAAGGACTGATAACTATGAATAAGAACTTCTGTTCATTAAAGACATATTAATAGAGAAAAGACAAGCCCCAAAGTGGCGACTTCCCAAAGTCCCCATACTGGGGAAGATTGAAGGCAGGAGGAGAAGGGAACAACAGAGGGTGAGATGGTTGGACGGCATCGCCGACTCGATGGACGTGAGTCTGGGCAAGCTCCAGGAGGTGGTGAACGACAGGGATTGCAGAGTCAGACGCAACTGAGCGACTGAACAACAGCAAAGTGGGGAAAGGTACTTGACACATAAAACTAATCAAGGATTGGTATCAATAATATATAATAAATTACAGCTCTATTAGAGAATGACAAAGATCCAGTGGAAAAATGGGCAACACATGAGTTAATATTTCACACAAAAATATTCCATAAATATGTGAAATGTTCAACTTCATTAAGAATCTGAGAAATGCATATTGAAATCACGGGTGTCATTTCACATTTAGTATATAGGCCAGGGGGAAAAAAAAGATCAGTTCTAAGTGTTGGCTAGGATATGGTGCAATGAAGGGTACTGCTGGAGAGGATGTAAATTGTTAGAATGACTTTGGAAAACAGTTTAGCATTCCTTTGTAAAGTAAATGTGCATATATATATACACCAGGGAAACTTGCTTCTTTGTGTGTGGAGGCTCTTATAAGAATGTGTATAGCAACATTATTTCTGATAGCAAAAAATGAAACAGCACAGATGTCCACCAACCATAGATTAGTAGTAGGATATCTGTACAATGAAAATACTACTTGGGCTGGAAAGATAACTCTAGCTGCACACAGCAACATAAATGAATCTTAAAATTATGTTGACTAGAAAAAGGAAGTCACAGAAACATTCACACAGTATGATTCTGTTTATATAATGTTCCAAAACAGGCAAAATTTTGAAAATGTATTAGAGATTCCGATACAAGGAAAACAGTAGAAAAGTTCAAGGAAGTCATGAACATCATGTAGTATAGTACTGGAGGCAGGGAGACAGAGGAATACAGTGAAGGGAGCATGCCACAGGAGGCTCCTGAGGTGGCATATTGCATTTAATTGTATGGTTTGAACTGTGAATATTATGTTAGATATATTTAATACAAAATAAGATTGCAATTATAGAAATAACCTGTTGTGTAAGTCCAGCTGAATTCTAGATCATGCTATCATACCTAGATAATGCCACTAACAAGTATTTAATACTTAAGGTAGATCTCCAAAAATGTTGCAAATGCTACTTTAAAACAACTGATTTCCTATTTATGTTTGAAGATTCATTTAGGTACCAGTTTACTTGAAGTATGAGCACAATCTGTTGAGGACATAATGATGGTAGACAGATAATGTTATAACCAGTCTCCTGGTCTAATCAGATTCTTAATAAGAAAGAAGCATGTATAGTCTAGAAAAGTGTATTTTAAACTAGTATTGCTTTTATGTTTTATTTCAAATTTTCAAACAATGTAAAGCACTGTTTTTGTTCAGTTGCTAAGTCAGTGTCCGACTCTGACCCCATGAACTGAAGCACGCCAGGCTTCCCTGTCCTTCACTGTCTCCCGCAGTTTGCTCAAACTCATGTCTGTTGAGTCGGTAATGCCATCCAACCATCTCATCCTCTGCTGCCCCCTTCTCCTATTGCCCTCAATTTCCCCAGGTATCAAGATCTTCTCCAATGGGTTGGATCTTCACATCAGGTGGCCAAAGTTTGGAGCTTTAACATCGGTCCTTCCAGTGAATTTTCAGGGTTGATTTTCTTCAGGATTGATTGATCTCCTTGCGGTCCAAGGGACTCTCATGAGTCTTTTCCAGCACCGTAAGGTTTATATTTATCAAAAGTGAGCTAATGACAATACTTTCTCTCAGAACAGCCTTAAAATACAGTATGGGTTAAAGGAAGCCAACTGCCTGGGGACCAGCATCCCAGGGCATAGGTGTTGGGAGAAGTGCAGTACCGACAATGGTCAGTAACCAGGTAAACATTCTGAAAGTTGAGCCAGATGCGAGGCTACACAAAAGTATGTTCTGTGTATCCCTTGTTTTAGAGGGAATGCAGTGGGCAATACAGTCAATGTACGTGGATGTGGACTGAGCAGACTGTTCTGGAGTTTTCTGCCTCCTAGAGCCACTCTTGCCTGGAGAATCCCAGGGATGGAGGAACCTGGCGGGGTGCCGTCTATGGGGTCGCACAGAGTCGGACACGACGGAAGCGACTTAGCAGCAGCGGAGCCACTCTGGGTGAAATTTTGTACTTAGTAATATACCTGTGCCAAGCCATTTCTGTCCTCCTCATGTGATGTGGTGCCTCCTTTTTTTCAAAAACTGTTTGAAAACAACTATTCATGCTAATGACTCCCACACTGGAGGCAGTCTGCTTCTTGAAGAAATTAAGATGGAGATAACCAGAGCTAGAGTCCTCCTGAGACAAAAGGGGGCCCTAGCGAAGTGTTGGGAGCACCTACCACTAGGCGGCGGGCCAGGCTGGGTTAGGGAGGCTGGTGTGTGGATGGCAGTGAGGAATGTCTTCCAGTTGAAAGGCCTTAATTACCAATTACTGAGTGCTGACTAGATGCCAGACATTCTTCCAGGGCCACATTAAAAAACCACCACCACCACCTTCATCTTAAGATTAGTGAAGAAATGAAAAGGTAGTTTTTCTTTGAAGCAGTGGGTATATTTCCCTCAGTTTGGAGGGCTCCTGTCTATGACTGAGTTCTTTTTGAATATTATGGAGCTAAATTGGCTGAAGAAGACATAGCTCAGAAACTTAACTTTTTGAGTGTCTTTATATGTGCACGTTTCAGGATTAGTCCCAACAGAGGTGTTGCTGCAGTATTTAGGATATCTTGGGAGGAGGGGTTTATGTGATGTCAAATATGGTGTTAAAATCAGAATTTGTATAGTCAGCATCTCTCTCCAGGTGGGAGAGATTCATTCATTTAACACATGTGCTGACCACAGATCTAGGAGCTAGACATGCAGCCCTGGATGTGATGGATAACATTCCTTCTTCTCTTGGAGCTTGTTTTTAATGTCAAATTTACCAACTGATGTTAAAGTTATTAAGTGAAGTAAAGCAGGGTATTTTTATACAGGTTCATCAGGGAAGGCCTTTATAAGGTGCAGTTTGAACAGAGATGCAAAGACAGTGAGGGGGTCAGCCGTGTGTACATCAAGGAGGAGACCATTCTAATGGAGGGAATAGCAAGAGCAAATGCCCTGAAGGGTAGGTGAGGCAACAAAGGATGGTAGGATGAGGGAAGAGGAGAATGGTTGGAGATGCATTTAGGAAGGTGTTTGGGGGCATGATTGGGTAGGGCTTTATAGGGAATGGTAAAGATTTTAGTTTTTACAGTGTGACAGGAAACATGGAAGGCTATGAGTAGAGGAGTGTCATAATCCCCCTTTTATCACGGGTCACTGTCTGGAGAAGAAATGGTCAGGGAGCAGTTGTGGGAGCAGGCAGACCAACTGGAATGATTTTGCATTAGTGTAGTGAGAAATTGAAGTGGTTTGATTGAGGCAACAGTAGTGAAGAAGCAGTAAGGCAGTATATTTTAAAAGTAGAGCTGACTTCATTTGTTGATGGACAAAAGCTGAATGAAAGAGAAAGAAATCAAACATATCTCTATAGTCTTTGACCTAAGAAAGAAAAAAAATAGAATTATTTTCTACTGAGATAAAGACTGGAGGGTTGGGTGGGAATTTTTTTG
The DNA here is from genome assembly GCF_033118175.1 of Dama dama. Lineage (NCBI taxonomy): Eukaryota > Metazoa > Chordata > Mammalia > Artiodactyla > Cervidae > Dama > Dama dama. The sequence goes on along the minus strand of NC_083683.1, from coordinate 59,657,949 downwards.
TTGTTGTTGGAAGCAGAAATAAAAAGTTTCATGTTGGGCATGTTGAGTTTGAGACAACGATTAGGCTACCAAATGGAGATAGGTACTCATTTGGATGTACATATCTGGAATTTAGGACGATTTCATCACTAGAGGTACAACGGTGTGAGGTATCAGTGTCTAAATAATATTTAAAGTAGTGGGGCCAGGTGGGATCACCAGGAGAACAATGATGGATGAAGAAAGGTCAACAGCCTGAAAAAGGGGGCTCCTATACCTAGAAATAGGGAAGATAGAATGATGCAACCAAAAAGATAGGCAGCAGCTCGTGAGGTAAGAGAACCAAGGAAGAAAGGAAGAGAGGAGAGAAAGAAGAGTGAGATGGAAGTGTGGGGAGACAAGGGGGGAGTGTGGGATAGAGAGGGAAGGAAATGAGGGAGAGGGAAAGAAAGGAGGGAGAGAGGGAAAGAAAAGGAGGGAGAGAGGGAAAGAAAAGGAGGGTGTCTCGGAAGCCTAGTTTGGCAAAACAGAGTGAGGTGTGTCACATGCTATTGACAGTTAAGATAAAATGAAGACTGAGTTGACCTTTTGATTTGACATCTGGAATTCATGGTGACTTTGAGTGGAATGATATTAATGGAGTGGTGAGGATAAAAGGATGATTGGACTGAATTCAGGAGGGGATGACTGGAGAAAACATTTTATGGGAAAGTAGCCAGAAGGAAATGTTGTTAATCAGTGGATGTCTGGGGTCTTAGACAATCTGAGTGTCATGTTGTATTCAGGAATGGCCAAGCCACATTTGAAAGGCCATCTTCCACATGTTGCCTGGTATAAAGTTGAAGCTCCCAAGGAGCCCACGTTTTTACAAGATAGCCACCTCCCAATGAGCTGGTCAGGGAGTAGTGAGTGTATATAAAGTTCTGGAATAGTGACCTCATCAAGGTCTCCACAGTCCTAATGATGGACCTTCATTTTGTTCTCGCATAGTAAGCCAGTGTCCTCATAGGGGACTTGGAGGGCATGATGAACTTTTACCAGAATTTTGTGTCTATCTACTTTAAAAGAGCCTCTGTTTCTGACAATGCAAGCACTTGGCAAGGACACAAACTCTCAGCATAAGTCTAGCCTCACATGTTGCAGTCACACGTACACTGGAGAAGTTCATTTGCCTCCAGGTACAGGGGTTGGGAAGATCCCCTGGACTAGGAAATGGCAACCTACTCCAGTATTCATGGCTGAAAAATCCATGGACAGAGGAGGCTGGCGAGCTACAGTCCAGGGGGTTGCAGAGTCGGACACAACTGAGGGACTGAGCATGCGCGCTTGTATACTCCTTATGTATATTTATTTATTTAGGATAATTTGTGAGTTAGCATATGGAATTAGAATCTTTTTGGGAAATCATGTAGGCAGTTCTAGTAACAATTCTTTTGTTAAAGTGGACAATTATACTGGGCAGTGAAGTTGGTGACGGAACCAAAATTCCTTCTACCTTCTATTTAGAAACCAGAAATAATAATAAGGGGGTAAGGGAGACACCCTCTGTATTTGTTTCCTAGCACTGCTGTGGCAGTGCACCCCAAAACAACAAATGTATTGAGTAACAGTTTTGGGCCCAAAAGTTGGAAATTTAAATGTAGACACATTGCTTCTGAAAACTATACTCAATCCTCCTCTCCTCTTAAAACCTTAAAACTCCTAGATGAAAACATAGGAGAAATACTTGATGACACTGAATTTGGCAATAGTTTCTTGGTTATATAATATCAAAAGCACAGGCACCAAAAGCAAACATAAATTAATGGGACCACATCAAACGTAAAAACTTACGCACATTAAAAGAAATAATCAACAGAGTGAAAAAATAACTATGGAATGGGAGAAAATTATAAATAATATATCTGATAAATGGTTAATGTTTAGGATATGTAAAGAACTCTTTATAACAGCTGAACAACAAAACAACCCATTTAAAGAATCGGCAAAGGACCTGAATATACATTTCTCCAAAGAATAGCCAATAAACATATGAAAAGATTCTCAACATCTCTCATCACTGATGTTGTTTAGTAGCTCAGTTGCTTCCAACTCTTGTGACCCCATGGACTCTAGGTTGCCAGGCTCCTCCCTCCATGGAATTTCCCACAGTAGAGAAATTAAAATTAAACCAACAATGAGATATCACCTTATACCCACTAGGATGGCCTCTATTAATAAACAAACAAACTAAACAAACAAACACCAAATAAACAAACCCAAAACAACAAATAAAGTGGTTATTGGTGAGGATTTAGAGACATTGAAATCCTTGTATACAGCCAGTAGGATTGTAAAATGATTTCCACCTACTGTGGAAATCGGCATGTAATTTTTCCTTTAAAAACTGAAAATAGAACTACTGTATGATCTGGCAACCACTCCTCTGAGTATATATTCCAAAAGTAACAAAAGGCAGGATTTTGAAGAAATATTCACACACCCATATTCACTGCACCATTATTCACAATATCCAAGAACAGAAGCAGCCCAAATGTCCATCAATAAATGAAGAAAGTGTGTTTTAGTCATATAATGAAATATTATTTGGTCTTAAAAAAAGGAAATCCTGTCATGATACAACAAGAATGAGCCTTGAGGACGTTATGCTGAGTTAAATTAGTCAGTCACAAAAGGACAAGTACTGTGTTATTCCACTTTCATGAAACACCTGTTTCAGTCCCCAATGAAACTTATGATGCCAATTTCCCATAAAAATCATGCCAACAGAAAGTAGTTTCTGTTGGTTGCTAGGAGCTTGGGCGGGGAGAGAGAAGGAGAGTTGTGTTCAGGTAGATATGAGGTTCACTTCTTAATGAAAAAGTTCTAGAGACCTATTACACAACAGGAAATGTTGTGAATGCAGTTTACTGAACTGTATACTTAAAAATGGTTAAGAGATTAAAATTTATATTATCTATTTTACCATGATTTTCTAAACTGCAAAAAATTATAAAAGATTTTAACACATTATAAAAATAAGCATGAGTTTATATGAAGTCAAGTGAAGTCGTTCAGTCATGTCCGACTCTTTGCAACCTCACGGAGGATAACCTGCCAGGCTCCTTCGTCCATGGAATTTTCCAGGCAAGGATACTGTAGTGGGTTGCCATTTCCTTCTCCAGGGCATCTTCCCGATGCAGGGATCGAACCCGGGTCTCCCGCACTGCAGGCAGACTCTGCGGTCAAACAAATTGAACTTGTGGGTGAACTGAGAAGGAACGGGATGTTTACATAGTTTCAAGTATCTCCGCACAAAGTGCTTACTAATGATGAAGGGGAAGCATTATTTCACACGGGAGGTGCCTTGGAGCTGCCGATGCTGCTCCGGCGCTCAGTCGTGTCGGACTCTTTGCGACCCTACGGACTGCAGCCCACCGGGCTCCTCTGTCCATGGGTTTCTCCAGGCAAGAACACTGGAGTGGGTTGTCATGCCCTCCTCCAGGGTGCCTTGTAGATACCGCCTTAATTGAAGTGATCAAAGTGATTATCATCAGTAATGGGACAAGTGAAAACCATGTGCTGATAGGATGCATTGAAAGGAATATAGACTAGTATCTGTAATATTCCTGATAAAGATACACAACCTGAATCTAGTCGTGAGAAAAAAATCAGATAAACCGAAACTGAATGATATTTCTATAAATAAATTACTATGATTTCAAAACTGTCGAGATTATAAAAGTCAGGAAAATACTAAGGAAACATTATAGCCTAAAAGGACTGAAGAGGCATGATAAAGTCAATGTGTGATGGTAAATAGGATTCTACTTCTCTAAAACACGTTATTGGGATAATTATCAACACTTGAATAAGGTCTGAATTGGTAGTAAAGTATCAGTGTTAATTCTCTGATTTTGATTGTGGTTATGTAGGAGAATGTCGTTGTAAGAGTACACCTAAAATAATGGGTATTAGTTCAGCAATTCATTCTCAAATGACTCAGGGAAAATAGTTCTTTATGACGTTCTCTTTCAACTTTCCTATAAATTTATGATTGTTTAATAATTTTAATGGCTTATTTGAGCTTTTTCAACTTGTAGGAAAAAACATGTTGCACTTTCTTTATCGTCAGTTTTTTCTTCAAATATTTGAAAATATAGTTCAGAGACCTTAGTATGTTTTTGAACTCCTATTGAAACGTTTGAACAGTTTTATCATGGGTAGATCATGTAAGTTGGCATGCATGTTTAAAACACTTCATCTGCGAGATGGACCTGAAAAGAACACAAATAATAGTTGCAAAATGTTGAGTCCAACTCAACAAATCCTAAAAAGAATGCTTTATTCACATCTTTCATTATAGCTTTCTTATCATACAACTGACTACAAATATCATTCAACAACAGGTTCAGGTCATCCAGAACTTGCTCCACTTTGTTGAATAAAGCCATAACTAGTTTTCAGTTGAAAGTTAAAAATCACTCATAAGGTTTTCTATAATAACCATATTACACAATAATCAACAATTGATCAGGGCTGTTACATCTGAAATAAAATCTCCAGTAATGGACTATTACTTGCTGTCTGATTTGTTTATTTACCAGTTAATTTGATACATATTTTTCCATTTAAAATTAATTTTTAATAAAGTGTTTTGGATAAATATTAGTTAGCTTTTCTCATTTTAGTATTTTTCCGAATGCTCCTGGATTAAAAACGGCAGCTATTGTGATGATTCCCATGAAATATTTGCTGTTTAATAATGCTACTGGTCATTATGAACTCTGAAAGAAAATTCTTTTGCTTTAAAATCTTTTTTTTTTAATACAGTTGACCTTCCTTTTATAATTTCTTTGGCTGTGAGATGTCTTAGTCGCTGCATCCAGGATCCTTAGATGCGGCATGTAGGCTGTTAGCTGCAAAATGCAGGATCTAGTTCCTTGGCCCAGGGGTCAAACCTGGGCCCCCTGCACTGGAGCATGGAGTCTTAACCACTGCACCACCAGGGAAATCCCTTTTGCTTTAAAATCTTAATAGCCACAACTCTTAGCACTTCAGAAAAATATTTAATGTTCTTCCTTGTCCCTGTAGAAGACTTTGGTCTAAGTGCATTTTTATTTATGTGTAAACCAAGAAAACCTAAGAAGACATGAAAACAAATATAATGTGGTATCCCCTGTTGGATCCTGGAAGAGAAAAAGAACATTAGTGGGAAAACTAGTGGGATCAAATAAAGCCTAGAACTTAGTTAGTAGTAATCTACTCATGTCTACGTCTTACGTAATTCTAGTTCATTTGCAAAACTAAGAAATTGACATTGGGAAAACTCAGTGACAGAATTGTCAGTACTATCTTTGCAACTTTCCTGTAAATACAGAAAAATGTTTTAAAGGCACAAAGGCAATGTAGTGGAGAAGGGATGGGCCTTTTAACAAGTGGTGCTGGAACAACTAGATGTCGGTATGCAAAAAAGTGAACTTGAATCCACACTGCACACTACATATGGAAAATAACTCAAGATGAATTATAGACCTAAATGAAAAACCTAAAACAATAGAACTCCTACAAGAAAAATAAGCAAATATCTTGTGACTTGTTCGTTAGATACAACAACCAAAGCACAATCAAGAAAAGGACAAATAAATGAACTTCAATGTAATTTATAAAACTTTTGCTTTTAAAAAGATGTTGCTAAAAAAAATAATAGATAGATGCTGCTAAGATAATGAAAATATTGGAAGAAAATCTTTGCAAAGCACATATTTGATGAAGGAACAAGAGGAATCTTTTGAAGGTGAAGAATATGATCATTTTTTTGACTGTGGTGATGGCCTCATGGGTGTATACATATATAAAAACACATATTGTATACTTTAAAATGCAGTTTTTGTAATTTATACCTCTATAAAACTGGTAAAACATTTCTTTTTAAAAATTTTCATTTATTTATTTATTGGCTGAACCGGGTCTTGCTATGCTTGGGCTTTCTCTGGCTGTAGCGAGCATGGGCTGCTCTCTAGCTGCAGTACTCAGGCTTCTCTCATTGCAGAGCTTGGGCTCCCAGAAATGTTTGCAGCCAGAGTCATTCTTCTCCTTTCCTCACACATCACAAAAGGAGAAGTAAAAGAAGGGGAATTTGGAGTAGAAAGAAATAGCAAGGTGAGTTGTTGAAAGTTAACACATCTCATTTTTGGAAATTTTACAAACAAATAGGAACATAAATTTTACAAACAGGTAAATATGTTTTTAGGGCCCTCTTGGGGCCTTCTGAAGAGCCTGTACAAGTGAGGGGCCCAAAGTTTAAGCTTCATTAGTTTCATGGTAAATCTGTCTAATAATATGGAACATGATATAAATTCAAAAAATGCAAAAAGATAATATAGTGTAAAGTTTCCTCCAAACATGTCCTTCAGTCACCAGTTCTCTTCCTTGCAAGCAATAAATATGTTCTGTTTCCTGGGTCCTCCCTGAAATATGCATAGATAAGCTTTTTGTTCTGAAATATTTTGTCACTCCCCCCCATTCTTTTCTTACAAAATTCAGCCTGTTGTATATGATTTTTTGCACTATGTCGTTTCTCTTGGATGCCTTTATTGAGATATAGTTCACATACCATCAATTCACCCATTTAAAGTGTACACTCAGGTGGTTTTTAATATATTCACAGATACATATATCTGTCACCAAAGTTGATTTCAGAACATTTTCATCACCTCAAAAAGAAATGAAGTATCCTTCAGCTATCACCCACTGGCCCCTAACCCCAGCACTTGGCAATCACTAATCTACTTTCTGTCTCTATGTACTTCCCCGGGCTGGGCATTTTATATGGGTGGAATAGTATTATAGGTAGTCCTCGGCGACTGGCTTCTTTCACTTAGCATAATTTTTCTAATTTCATCTTGGGCTGATCAGCACATATATCAGAATTTAGTAATTTGTGTCTTCTCTTGTACTCTTAGCCTGGTAGAGGTTTATCAATTTTATTGATCTTTTCAAAGAGCCAGATTTTGGTTTTGTTGATTTTCTCTATTGTTTTCCTATTTTCAATTTCATTGATATCTGCTCTAATTTGTATTATATCTTTTCTTGTGCATTTGGCTTGAATTGCTCTTCTTTTTCTAGTTTCCTAAGGTAGAATCTTAGGTTTGTTTTCTTTTTTTTTTAGTGGTTTTTTTTCTTTTTTAATTTTACATCTTCTCTACTAATATATGTATTTAATGCTATAAATTTCTCTGTAAGCACTGTTTTCAGTGTATTGCATACATTTTCATAAGCTGTATTTTTATTTTCATTTAGTTTAAACAATTCTTTCATTTCTCTTGAGGTTTCTTCTTTGACTCAAGTGATATTTAGAAGTATATGAATATTCATAGCAACTTTATTCTTAATAGCCAAAAACCATAAACTACTAAGATTTCGTTGAGTGGGTGAATGGTTAAACACGCTGGTGTGTCCACACCATGGAATGCTACTCAGTGATTTTAAAAAAGAGGCAAACGGTTGATACATACAACATCTTAAGGAACCTCAAGGAAATTTGGATAGTTTACAGTTATTGGCTACTTAAGAATAAAGTTGCTATGAATATTCATATACAAGTTCTTATGTGGAAAGAAGACATTTCTCTAGGATAAATATCCAAAAGTGGATTGCTAGGTTGTATAATAAGTCCATTTTTAATTTTGACAGGATATTGTACTTTTAATTAGCATCTATCTAATGGATGATAACGTTAAAAGTCTTTTCAGTTGTTTATTTGCCACCCGTATACCTATCCTTTTTGGAGAAATGTCTGTGAATGTCTTTTCTGTGTCCATGCCCAGTTTTCTAATTAGATTATTATTTTTTAAATGTTGAGATTTGACGGATCTTTATGTGTTCTAGACAAAAGACTTTTGTCTGATAAGTGATTTGCAAAATCTTCCCCTGGTCTCTAATTTGTCTTTTTATCCTTTGAATAGGATCTTTTGCAGAGCAAAAGTTTATTTTGATGAAGACCAATTTATCTATTTTTCCCTCTTATGAATTATGCTTTTGGTGTCAAGCCTAAGAATTCTTTACCTAATTCTAGGTCTGAAAGATTTTCTCCTGTTATTTTCTATAAGTTTTTTAGTTTAAATTAAAAATTTGTTTTCAGTACAATTTTGCATAAAGTATGATTTGTTGAAAAGGCTTTCCATCCTCCATTTAGTCGCTTTTGCTCTTTTGTGAAAAATTAACTGGGCATATTTGTATGAGTCTGTTTCTGGGCTTTCTATTCTGTTCCATTGACCTATGCGTCTTATTTTCCTTCAATATTATGCTGTCTTGATTACTGTGCTAAGCTTTTAATAGCGGTCTTTCCAGGTGGTATTTCTTATTGTTTATTTTTCCTCAAACATTTCTAAAATCAACTAATAAATAGATGCCATGAAGGTAACAAACTTTCTCTGTTTTCCCTCACTCTTATTGTAGTATAAGGTTCACCAACTATGATAAAATCTTCTCATCCTGTACTTATCTTTGGGTTTGTGGTTTGAGACCGTCAAGAGTGTTCTATGTAAATGCTATGGCATGTGATGTATTAAAATAATAATTTGTTTTTCTTGTTTAGAGAGGAAAAAGAACTTAGAAGGTAGAAAAGGAGCTGTCATTCCTTGGTTGTTTAAATTTTGCTATCATCTTCATGGTGTGATTTCAACAAAGCTACAGAATGAACATTAATACGCTCATTTTATAGAGGAAAAGATTGAGCTTCATAGAGTGTAAATTGTGAGCATGAGCACATACTTTATAAAGTTTAACTTCATGAGAATGATCTTGGCCAGGATCATAGAGATTAGTGCAGCTTTACAATCATTCCTTCTTTCTTCTTAGATAGGTTACTTGGGCAAATATGTATAAAGCATCTGGAGCCAAGTTTATATCACTTATGGGACATGTGGACTCTGATGGTGCTAATTCAGCCACACATAACCTCTTCGTGGTAAGATGAGGTTGAAAAGAAAGGATATTTATCCAGTACCTGAGTTACAGGTAGGTAACTCAGTAGAATTACAGCTACTTCTATATCCTGATAGGTGGCCTGCCTTAGTGTTGGGTTTCACCATTCAGAGATGTTTTCCTAATTAAGATCCCACTTGGCCACATTAACAGGAAATTGTGTTCTATCTTCTTTATTAAACATTTCTTCCTTTGAAGTTCAAAGAATCCAAGGATACTTACTCAGTCCACAGTATCTATAGTTACTCTAACTTCATCCTGAAACTGGACATCCCAGACAGCTCAAGAAAATGACCTGTTCATCATAGCTGCTGTCACTATTGGTAAGCCTCAGTCCTTCTCCAGAACCCAGCCTGGAGACAGCTGCTGCTGCAGCGTGTGGGAATCCTTATTCAGGGGGAAGAGTTTTTCTTCTCTGTTGCCAGGATGCTGGTGCATAGTGACCGTGTTGTTCAGTAGCTCAGTCATGTCTGACCCTTTGTGACCCCCTGGACTGCAGCATGCCAGACATCTCTGTCCTTCACTATCTCCCAGTGTTTGCTCAAACTTTTGTCCATTGAGTCAGTGATGCCATCCAACCATCTTATCCTCTGTTGTCCCCTTCTCCGCCTGCCCTCAGTGTTTTCCAGCATCAGGGTCTTTTTCAGTGAGTCAGCTCTTTGCATCACATGGCCAAAATATTGGAGCGTCAGCTTCAGCATCAGTCCTTCCAATGAATATTCAGGACTGATTTCCTTTAGGATGGACTGGTTTGATCTCCTTGCAGTCCAAGGGACTCTCAAGAGTCTTCTCCAGTGTAACCGTTCAAATGCATCAATTCTTTGTTGCCCAGCCTTCTTTATGGTCTAATTCTCACATCCATACATGACTACTGGAAAAACCTTAGCTTTGATTAGACAGACCTTTGTAAGCAAAGTGATGTGTCTGCTTTTAAAAACACTGTCTAGGTTTGTCATAACTTTTTTCCCAAGGAACAAGCATCTTTTAATTTCATCACTGCAGTCACCATCTGGAGTGATTTGGGAGCCCAAAAAAATGAAGTCTGTCAGTGTTTCCATTTCCCCCCCATCTATTTGCCATGAAATGATGGGACTGGATGCCATGGTCTTAGTTTTTTGAATGTTGACTTTTAAGCAACTTTTTCACTCTCCTTTTTCAACTTCATCAAGAGGCTCTTTAGTTCCTCTTTGCTTTCTGCCATTGGGTGGTGTCATCTACATATCTGAGGTTATTGATATTTCTTCTGGCAATCTTGATTCCAGCTTGAGCTTCATCCAGCCCAGCATTTCACATGATGTACTCTGCATGTAAGTTAAATAAGCAGGGTGACGATATACAGCCTTGACATACTCGTTTCCCAGTTTTGAACCAGTCCCTTGTTCCATGTCCAGTTCTAACTGTTGCTTCTTGACCTGCATACAGGTTTCTCAGGAGATAGGTAAGGTGGTCTAGTATACCCATCTCTTTAAGAATTTTCCACAGTTTGTTGTGATCCAAACAGTCAAAGGCTTTAGCGTGCTCAATGAAGCAGAAATAGATGTTCTTCTGGAATTTCCTTACCTTTTCTATGATCCTATGGATGTTAGCAATTTGATCTCTGGTTCCTCTGCTTTTTCTAAATCTAGTTTGTACATCTGAAATTGCTCGACTCACATCTTGTTGAAGCCTAGCTTAAATGATTTTGAGCATTACCTTGCTAGCATGTGAAATGAGTACAATTGTACTATAGTTTGAACTTTCTTTGGCACTGCCCTTCTTTGAAATTGGGATGAAAACTGACCTTTTCCAGTCCTGTGGCCACTGCTGTGTTTTCCAAATTTGCTGCTATTTTGAGTGCAGAACTTTAAAGCATCATCTTTTAGGATTTTAGATTGCTCAGATGGAATTCCATCACCGCCACTAGCTTTATATATAGTAATGCTTCCTAAGACCCACTTGACTTCACACGCCATGTCTGGCTCTGGGTGAGTGATCACACCATTGTGGTTATACAGGTCATTAAGACCTTTTTGGTACAGTACATTTATCTACAATGATAAAGTAGATGCATATATAATCCCATCAAACTTTGGTTTACAAAAAAATGGCATTTCATCCCAAAGGCTCAATAATTTTTTTCTCAGGAAAGTGGCAACAGTAGGGTAGGGTGTTTATGGGATCATTTCTTCCCCCTGCAAAGTAGACAACAATTCAAAAGAGTCTGAAGATCAGGGTCTTTATTACCATCTTGGCTTTAACTCCTGCCTTCCTTCTCCAAACACATACATTATCACTGTAGTCTGGACTACCAAGAAGGGATCTTTTTTGCACATAAAATGGAATTGTTTCATATCTCTTGCTCAGAATATTTCAGTTTCAACATTACCTTCAGCAGTGATTATTAACACATTTTAGGTGCTTTTCCCTTTAAGAATAATTGAATAATAATTGAAGTTTTTAACTTTCTTCAGAGAAAAACATACATATACACATACAGACAATATAATCATACAATTCAGGAGGTTTTGCAACACCCCTGAAGCCCATCCACAGATCTTCTAGGAATCCTCATCCAGCCTATACAGTTTACACATTGAATCTCCTTTGAATAGTGTAAAAGGTTTTATGCCTGCCTAGCCAAATTCTTCACTTCCACTCCCCACTTCAAAGGGAATTTCCAGAGCATACTATGTTCTCTCTTATAGTTCTTTTTTAGAAATAAACTTTTAATTTTAGAATAGTTTGAGATTTACATAAAAATTACTAAGATAATACATATAGTTTCTGTATGCAGAGTTTATCATTCCATATTCTTACAGTATTTCTAATTTACTATTAATAAGTTACTCTTTAATTGAAAATCCTTTTGAATCAGCAGTCAAGGAAATTATTTTCCAAAATAAATGTGTAAAGCCCTGATACTACCCCTCATAATCTCTGGTTCAGCTCATGTGAGACCGTGTGAACAATGATGCTATGTGAGTTCACTTCCGATTTGACAGAGTTGGAAACAGACCACTCACATGTCAGCAACCAGTCACCTTACAGAGGTATGATATTGACTTGAGGTGAGGTGTTGGGCTAAAAGAATGTGTGGCTGCATCTTAATTTAGATTGATGCCGAAGAGAGAATCATCTTCAATTCAGTGTGTACAGATAAATTGTTGTTAATAAGAAGTTGAGCATATTATCTTATTTGCTTCTTAAGAGGAGCAATAAAATGTTTGTCAAGAAAGGGAAAAAAAAAATACAACCCAAGTACACTACCTTATTCCCCTATTTCCAACTATTTCTTCTCTTCTCCCCAGCATTTCGTGATGTTACCAGAGCTAATTTACAGATTGAAATCACTGCTTTCTAGTTCAGTGAAAGAACTTTAATGATATGCAATTGATTTGGCACAAATAAAAAGATCAAACCAAACCTTAAACTCAAAAGTCATACTTAACAGAGAAATGAAATCAGAATACTCGTCTAGAAAGAGGAAACTAAAATAGGAACATTCCCATCTCTTTGTCAACAAGGTTATGTTTTATCACATGTTTGAAAAATCAGTTCCTTATTTCATTACAATTTCTCAATGATGAATGCCCAATTTTTGTGTAACTTGAGAAAGGATTTTTGTAACCTGACCAATGTGGGAAGGGAAATACTTATTCATAATGTGAGAAGGGGAAGTGAACTCCAAAGTTATAATTTCATGGAATCTTAAAGTTTAAACATAACAGGAATAATAGTACAAAGAGAGGATGCACAAAGAAATAAAAAACTTTCCACAATTATCAGATGTACTCACATTAAGAAAATTGATTTTTAGGAGCTTCTCTGGTGGTCCAGTGGTTAAAAATCTACCTGCCAGTGCAGGGGGACATAAGTTTGATCCCTGGTCCAGGAAGATCCCACGTGCCACCAAGCAAATAACCCCTGTGCCACCCTACTGAGGTCGTGTTCTAGAGCCTGGGAGCCGCAGATGTTGGAGCCAGAGGGCCTGGAGGAGTGCTGTGCATTAAGAGAAGCCACGGGGATGAGGCCTGAGCACCGCAGCTGGAGAGTAGCCCCACTCATTGCAGCTTGAGAAAGCCCACCTGCGGCAGTGAAGACCCACGCAGCCAAAAATAAATAAATAAGTGACATCTCTGATTAACAAAAGAAGAATACTGATTTTTAAATAGTCTCTGATTGTTTAATGGCATTGCCTGGGGTTAGATTAACCTCTTAGATGAAAATCACACTTAAACAAAACACATTGGATAGATTTGTACAACTATATTGGGGACTGAAATCAGCAAGAGGAAGACAAAAACATTATAGTGTGTTAAGGGGTGAGCATTGTGTGGTGACAGAATTTCTTCCTTTCACTTGAACTTTAAGGTAACGCAGTAAACTGAAAAGACCATGGAACTGCCCTGAATCTAACTCCCAGCTCTCCCACTCACTATCTATATGTCTCTGGGCAGGACTTTTCCTCTCTGGGAGACATAGTTTTTCATTTGTAAAATGGACATAATACCTATCTCCAAGACCCCTGAAAGAATTATAAATAATGTTTATTAAGTGGCTAACACTTTGCAAGCATTTGATAAAAAAAAAAAAGCTAGTATTATTTACCTTCCCTTTTATCCCTGTGTCTCAAAATAGTCTCCAGTCTTGATTATTCAAACCTCCTAAATATCTCTTGAATTCTCCCAGTTCTGTTGTCCACTCCCCACTTCATCTGCCATCTGAATTACTGGTATAGTTTTCTAGCAGCAGTCCCTGAATGCAGTTGAGAGTGTTAATTTGTTTGGTTTTCAGATTTTGATCCAGTTACTCTCCAGTTTAATACTCATGAATAGTTTCCATTGTCTTTGGGGTTAATTGCTGAACTTCACTGTTTTGGGGATTAAGCTTTTAGGTCTGGTTCTGCTCACCCTCAGGCGTTCTCTTTGCCACCAGACAACCTGTTATTTCTTCCATTGTCTGCAGAGCACATTGAGGAAACAGCAGGAACAAAGGCAGAAGAGAGTGAGTACATGACAAGGATGAGGAATGGTAAAATCTCCTCTGTGATTAGCAGTAAAGTACCTGGCAGATTGACACCACCCTTACAGCAGAGAGTGAAGAGGAACTAAAAAGCCTCTTGATGAAAGTGAAAGAGGAGAGTGAAAAAGTTGGCTTAAAGCTTAACATTCAGAAAACTAAGATCATGGCATCTGGTCCCATCACCTCATGAGAAATAGATGGGGAGACAGTGGAAACAGTGTCAGACTTTATTTTTTTGGGCTCCAAAATCACTGCAGATGGTGACTGCAGCCATGAAATTAAAAGACACTTACTCCTTGGAAGGAAAGTTATGACCAACCTAGACAGCATGTTAAAAAGCAGAGACATTACTTTGCCAACAAAGGTCCGTCTGGTCAAGGCTATGGTTTTTCCAGTGGTCATGTATGGATGTGAGAGTTGGACTGTGAAGAAAGCTGAGCGCCGAAGAATTGATGCTTTTGAACTGTGGTGTTGGAGAAGACTCTTGAGAGCCCCTTGGACTGCAAGGAGATCCAACCAGTCCATCCTAAAGGAGATCTGTCCTGGGTGTTCATTGGAAGGACTGATGCTGAAGCTGAAACTTCAGTACTTTGGCCACCTCATGCGAAGAGTTGACTCGTTGGAAAAGACCCTGAAGCTGGGAGGGATTGGGGGCAGGAGGAGAAGGGGGCGACAGAGGATGAGATGGCTGGATGACATCACCTACTCAATGGGCATGAGTTTGAGTAAACTCCGGGAGCTGGTGATGGACAGGGAGGCCTGGCATGCTGCGATTCATGGGCTCGCAAAGAGTCGGATACGACTGAGCAACTGAACTGAACTGAACTGAACTGAACCTGGCAGATTTACTATGCTGGTACTGTTTTAGCCTTAAAGATCAATTCAGAGGTCAGCAAGTTGTGGCTCTGTGCTAGACCACAGTAACTTTTATAGCACAGTATTGACACCACAGTAGAAATAATTTCTCTTGTGTATATTAAGTAGTAGTATTTTTTCCTCAGTATGAACACATTGTTGTTTTTTAGTTGCTAAATTGTGTCCTGACCCCTTTGTGACTTCAAGGTCTGTAACCCGCCAGGCTTCTCTGTCCATGGGATTTCCCAAGCCAGAATACTGGAGTAGCTTGCCATTTCCTTCTCCAGGAGATCTTCCTGACTCAGGGATCAAACCCATGTCTCCTGCTTGGCAGGCAGATTCTTTATCACTGAGCCACCTGGAAAGCCCATGAACTGAGTATCTGACTCAAAACGCAAAAACACCAAGACTACATAGTAAATTAAGTACAAAAGTGAGATGATTTCTGGAGTTTGGATGGTGTCAGGAGATGCAGGAAAGCATTTTGCTTGTTTGATCTATTTTGCAAAGAGTGGGAACTTAAATTACAGAGACATTGAAAGCTACAAGAACAGAAAGTGATCACTAATCCTTGAAAAAGACACACTGGTCTGAATTAGGCAAACCCAAATTATTTACCATTTTTCAATGACCCAGTACCTGGCCAACAAAATGCCAGCTTTGGATTGGGGTGAAGCACTGCCCTGAGTCGGGGAGTGTCCCCACAGAGAGCCTCTCTGGCCTGTGGCTAGGATGCTGGACTTGCTGGGAGCAGCTGGATGCTGGTCCTGTTTCACAGGCTGTTACACAGCTCCACTAGTTGAATAAGAAATTACTCCATCTTAAGCTTTCAGCATCTGGGCTTCCCGGGAGAGCCTAGCTGTGTCCTCCACCCCACACCCAGCCCTCCCAACTCACCCACCCTTCCAAATTCTCCTAGCAGTCATGCTGCCACAGCAGAGTTGAGACTAGGTCCTCCGCACCTGTGAGCCAAACTACGCAAGGACAGTGTCAGCTGGGTAATGAGAGGAGGGCAGCTGCCCTGACTGTGGTCTCCAAGGATCCATAGTGGTTTCAAGAAAATGGCACTGCTTCATAGCAAGTGACTATTTACAAGCTTTGACAAAACTCATTCCAATGCCTCTTTTCATTAATACAGTCAATTAATTTACCAGTGTCAGTTATTAATACTTTCTGAGGCTATGCTATTTTCATATAGTTTTTCATGTCCTTCATATATTGACACAGATAGATTTTAATTTAGAAAAAGCAGAGACATCATTTTGCCAACAAAGTTCTGTCTAGTCAAAGCTGTGGTTTTTCCAGTAGTCATGTATGGACATGAGAGCTGGACCAAAAAGAAGGCTGAGTGCCTAAGAATTGATGCTTTCGAACTGTGGTGTTGAAGATGACTCTTGAGAGTCCCTTGGACTGCACGACCAAACCAGTCAGTCCTAAAGGAAATCAGCCCTGAATATTCATCGGAAGGACTGATGCTGAAGCTGATGCTCCAATACTTTGGCCACCTGATGTGAAGAGCCGATTCATTGAAAAGGACTCTGATGCTGGGAAAGATTGAGGGTAGGAGGAGAAGGGGGCAACAGAGGATGAGATGGTTGAATGGCATCATCAGCTCAATGGACATGAGTTTGAGCAAGCTCCAGGAGATAATGAAGGACGGAAGCCTGGAGTGCTGCAGTCCATGGGGTTGCAAAGAGTCAGACACAACTGAGTGACTAAATGACAACAAAATAGAGAAAAGCCAGATTGCAGGAACAATAACATCAAAAAAATGATGGGATAGGTTTTAGTGAAACAAGATTATCAAGACAGAGAGGTCTGAGTCACTGAAAACTGAAACACCTTGGCTTACCTCCAGAGTCATTGGTGACCTAAATCATGGAATCGAAGAGCCGTTTTCAGGAAAGTAGTTTCACATCTAGGGCTCTCAAGAACCATCTCACTCCATACTCTCCAGTCACATGAGAAGGTAAGTCTAGGTCAAATAGTGCAGAGGATCTTAATTTGCTATACCATAAATGGGTGCAAGAACCATCACTTTGCTTTATTTTTCTTAATCTAACAAAATTTGTCTCTAAGCCACATTTCCCCCAAAGGTGAGTCAGTGATGGTGTTGTAAAACTTCTTTAGCTTATTCCCTGCCCAGGAGCTTGCAAGCATCTCAAGAAAGGACAAATCCAGAAAACTTGAGGAAGACCTTAGAGTTTCAATCCATCACTGAGATGTTCATATGATGGTTATTACCCAAGCTGACATGGTTCACTTGAAGGCAGAAGCTCCTTCCCAAAGCTTCATTGAGGGACTTGTCTGGTGGTCCAGTGGCTAAGACTCTGTGCTCCCAATGCAGGGGGCCAGGGTTCAGTCCCTGGTCAGTGAACTAGATCCTACATGCTGCAACTAAGAGTTCACATTGCTGCAACTAAGACCCAGCACAGCCAAATAAATAAATATTAAAAAAAAAAAAAAACTTTATTGATTCCCAAGGGAGGGCAATTCTTGTTCACTTTCCCAGCAGCTGCATGCCATCCAAGAGACTCTTGCCATTGCTCCGGGACCCCCCATGGAGTGGGATGCAGGGCCCTGCCACTTCTCAAGCCTGTCACCACTATCATCTCAAATCTGGCCAGATTTGCCTCCTCAAGTACCCCAGGCCTTAGGAAATCTTTCTTCCTGCCTTATCCTCCTTCAATAATATAATCTCCCAAATGAAGGCCTGGATGGGACAGTGTTCCGGGAGCATGGCAGCTTATCTTTTATTCCAAGAAATATAAATTCTATTCTTGTAAGAATATTTTCCAGTCTTTTAAGAAAGCTGCTGCTGCTAAGTCACTTCAACCGTGTCCGACTCTGTGCAACCCCACAGACGGCAGCCCACCAGACTCCCATCCCTGGGATTCTCCCAGCAAGAATACTGGAGTGGGTTGCCATTTCCTTCTTAAGAAAGCTAATGATACAATAAAAATGATCCTAAACAAAACAGCATTGTTCTGACATATTCTCTGTTTCTTTTTCTATAGCTTATATGCCATTTTAATGCATCTCATGAAGCTCATTGAAAATTAATATTTAACTCCTTTCCATTGAAGCTTAAGAGACAACTGATCTAGGTACAGATGAGCTGCATGAAAGAAGGATAAATTTAAAGTTAATTGGCAGAATATTTCTACCAATATGGCTGAGTTCATATACACAGAGGAATGTTGAGGACTTCAAAAAAAATCATTCTTTTTTTTAGCGATTCTGCACACTCCTCTCTGTGTGTGTAATTATTTATTATTTTTCTAATTATAAAAGTAATATATGCTGAAAGAAGAAAACTTGGAAAATGCCAAAATATACAAATTGAATAAAATTCTGAAGAGTGTCAGTGTAAACATTCTGGTGTGTATCTTTTAGTTCTTACATGAGACATTTTAAACTTTTTTTAATCATAAAATACATATGGACATTTTTAAAAGTCAAATGAGGTGTTATAAATTAAATGCTGAAAGATAGTCCTAAACTTTCTTATCCAGTTCCCAACACTAGAGGCAATCTCTTTCAACTTCTTAGCTATTTTTAGCTTCTTTAGTTCTATTTTAATATTATGGCCATATATGTCAAGAGTATGATTGTTCTATTCATTTTATTTTCAATCATGGATATTTTCTATTTATTTCCACAAAGGAAGATGAAGATTTAGCTCTCTGGACTTCCGCATGTATTGTTCCTCTTTAAAAGCATGTACAACCTCTCACAGATGAGTATAATATGATCGTATAATTTGGTTGTATTTCTTCTTTTCTTGTGTTTTAGTTTTCTTGGAATTGACAATTGCCTTACTTTTTGTTTGCATAGTTTTCCATTTACTTATTCGTGTATTAATTCATCGCCCCAGATCTCAGTCAGAGTTGTCAAACTCCTTTTAATAGTTTCAGACATTCCAGAACATCTTTTTTTTTTCTTTTTTAAAGCTTGCCTATAACACACATTTGTAGTAGGATTTTTAAAAAATGAATTAATTTGTATTTTTTGTGTGCTGGTCTTTGTTGCTGCACGTGGACTTCTCCAGCTGCAGTGAGTGGGGAGCTCCACTTTCTGGTGGTGCCTGACTTCCCACTGTATCCGCGTCTCTTGTTGCAGATCACAGGCTCTAGGTACCTGGGCTTCAGTAGTTGCCGCTGGCGGGCTCAGTAGTTGGGGCGCCTGGGCTGAGTTGCACGTGGAATCTTCCCAGTCAGAGATCGAACCCGCATGCCCTCTGTTGGCAGGGGATTGCCATCCCCTGCACCACTAGGGAAGTCTTCCAGGACTTCTTTAACGTGGCTTTCCCCCAGGGAGTCCTTAGCGATACTGTTCCCTTCCTCTCAATAATTTCCCTTCTCCTTTCTCCTGTATTAAAATCCTGTTTACTAGAAAGCTTATCTTTTATCTTATTTGCTCTTTTAAATTTTTATATCTGTTTATTTATTGGCTGTGCTGTGTGGACGCCCCAGGATCTTAGTTCCCCAACCAGGAATTGAACCCAGAGCCCAACAGTGAAAATGCCAAGTCCTAGCCCCAGGACCACCAGGGAATTCCCAGGAATGTATCATTTTGTGATTTTTAAAGACATATGCCTTTTTATAGTACAATTTTTTTTAAGTGGTAAAAACAACATGTTATTAACAGACCCAAATAGCTTTAGTTTCTCTGTAATAAGAGGTGAAAAGCAGATAAACTTAAACATGTGTTTGGCAATTAATATTTCACTATTTTATTTGGAAATGAACTAGATATTCAAAAAATATCGTTTAAAGTTAGTGTTACAAAAAGATTTTGGAAACTATTTTTAAGCAGACACTTTTTATTAATGATACCTGCAAAATTCATTTACAAACATTTCTCTCACTTATATCTATTTAATTCATGTGTTCTTAACAATTATGCTTGCGTTGCCATGAAAACTTAATGATGTTAAAAATTAACCATCATTTTAAGTTATTTTTCTTGTTGACAAACTAGGCAAGTAGCAAAAACTACAGAAGTAAAGAACCTAATAATTTAAAGATGACTTGTTTTTCTCTACCATATTGACATACATTAAGGAAATAATTTCTATTGTAAATTTAGTTCTTAGGTTGAATTTATAATTTTATAATTTCAAGCATAAAGTAGAGACAACATAAACTTATTTGACTAGTCTTAGTTTACGTAAGTGCTTGTATTGTCTTTAAGCCAATTAAATAGAGGTCTTTCACAAATTTTTACAAATACTATCCAGAGGGATAAAAATATCACACATGCATAACATACGTACATAGATATACATGGATGTATAGATAGAGACAGATGCAAACAGTGATCTCATAGCTTTCATTTAAAAATTTTAGCCACATATCCAGTACAGTAGTATAAAACTTTCTAGCTTATAGAAGACCTAAATGGCATTTCTGGCAGATAGAACAAGTTAAATTTACCCACTTAGGTCGCTAAAGTCTTTTGCCAATATTTGTGGAAAAGACTATTAAGAATTTTACTTGTCTTTAATGAATAATCTTGTGGAGGCTATGGACAAAATTTGGGGCAAGGGAGCTTATGAAACTATCAAATGGTTTGTTTTTTTAAAAAAATAGCTCTCATTTTTGTTTGTTTCTGGTCTTGTAATTGCTTTAGCCAACAATGATCTCTTTGGATGCTTGTATTTCAAAGATATAGTAAGATCAATATTTCCAAGGGTCAGAGAAAGGGCTGTAGGTTTTACATGAGATGGAACTCAAGGGTATATTTGCCTTTATCAGAAATCTAAGATCATTATTATTACGTTTTTTCTTTTTTAACAGTAGGATAGGATAATTGAACAATTTCAATGTTTTTTGGTAGTGCAGGCCCAAAATATGGAAAGTCTGGACCTGGTGGGGTCGACTTTACAAAGTAAAGGACAATAAATCAAACCTTCGTGTGCCTTTTCTGGACCTTTGTCAAAGCTATTTCCTGGCTGTCAATATTTCTGTAAGTTTTATACCTGCTTGAGTGCCAACTGTAGCTCTTGACAGTTCCCTGATCTTCCCCTCCTAACCTTGTTGAGAAAGTTTAGGAAGTGTTTTGTTTTTCTTTCACACAGTCGCTCAGTCATGTCTGACTCTTTGCGATCCTGTGGACTGTAACCCGCCAGGCTCCTCTTATGTCCCTGGGATTTTCCAGGTATAAATACCGGAGTGAGTAGCCATTTCCTTCTCTAGGGGATCTTCCTGACCCAGGGTCTCCCTCATTGGCAGGCAGACTTTTTACCTTTGAGCCACCAGAGAAACCCTCTATCTTCTGTATCTGTCTTTTCTCTCTTTCTTTCCTTTTTTTTCTTCTCAATTTGATCTTCCCATTGGTACCTATAGAACACTTGTTTAAGATGAGAGCTGTCTGAAAAGTCCTTTTAGGTGTAAAAGTTCAAGTCTTCAATATACCTATTCCAATCATGAGCCTGAGCCGGTGAGTCTTTTCATGGCTAAAACCAATACTAGGGTTTACAAGAGCTTAAAACCAATATTAGAACTTATACTATTAGGATGCAAGAGCTGTCCCTTAAGAACTGTAGGCCTCTCAAGATGCACAGCCACTCCAGAGAAAGCCTAAGAAAACAAAGACCTTCCTCGGCTCAGGTGACAAAGAAAGCTCTATCTCCCACAAAGTGAGACACCTTAAATAACTGAGCTCCTAACCTATGTTACCGGAAAGGTGATACTGGGAGGAGAATTTTTCCTTCACAAACCAGGCAGCAAAGGTAGAGCCCGTAAAGGCTTCTTATGACCTGAGACACTTCATTAAGACAAACTCCCCTGACAGCCAGCCTGGCTGGACAGAGAGAATATTACCTATCACTTCATGGCTTAGGCTCCTAGCTGGCTGGCTGGCTGACTACTGATGCAAACCTGACCAACACCTGCACCACCCCACTCCCCCGCAAAGGGAATATTCTCACTGGTGACAAAGCCAAGTTCTCAGGATATAAAACAAAACAAATGGAGATTCTCATCTTATGGTTTTTCATCCTATGACAAATGACAAAGGAAAACAGAACTCTTTCTGGGAGGCTAAGAATCAATAACCATAGGTGCTGAAAAACAAATTCACAAGAATCACAATTCAAGATCTATTTTCACAAATGTTTTTCTTCTGCTGCTGTGAATTTGGAAAGGAAGGGACGAGGAGAAAGTTTTATCCTCCTCTCTTGCCTGTGCACTACAGAGAAAGCTGGGAGACTGACATGGTAAGAATTCTTACCTTCTGCTGGTCTGCTGTCCATTATCCCATAATTCAACTGCAGTCTCCAGGGAGAATGGAGTGTTCTAGACTTTCACTGTCCCATCCTCCTCACCAGAAACTGTACAGGGGGAGACATTTGTTTCCTTTTACTGTTTTAAGTTTTTGACTGAGACTCTGTAACAAAAAGACAGCTTAACGATAGAAAAGGAAATGAGTATATTAACATGTACATCTCATATATACTTATGAGAAATGACAGAGATGAGTAACTCAAAGAGGTGTCTAGAATTTGGACTTACAGATCATCTTAACCAAAGAATAATATATTTTTAGGGGAACTACAAGACAGAGGAAAAGAGTACCGGGCTTCCAAGGGCAGCAAACAGTGGTACAATAAATACATCAGAAACTAATGGAAAATAGCTGGTCAGTATAGGTTTTTTTCCAGTATAGGTTGTTGTCCTACTTGGGTCTAATATGTATCTAGGGATGTTGATGATTAATTTCTGCACAAATTTATGTTCTGCTTTCAGGAAAATAGGGGGAGAACAAAGAACTTTTCTTGGATCTTCTCCATTGCCTTCAGCTCAAAATTATTCTTGTGTCAGAGGGGAAGATTTTGGGGTGGCATATTCTGTTATTCTTCTGAAGATTTTGCTGTAAAATTCCCTTGCTTTACAATGACTCTTTATGTTCTAACATGAAAACTTGAAGTAAGGCTTTGTCAGAAAGGAGTTAGGAATGTTATTTGCATGAAGCTTGCTTCTAATAGTGAAACATTGATTTATAAATTAAGAATTTACAATAGTAACCAAAAAGTTAGTAATGGAATCTGGCTGAATAACATAGTGTTGTACTATATACCTATCGGAACAACAGGCAATGCGTCATGTTCTTTTATGGAAAGTGTATATAAAATAATATTAATGGAAAAAGATGAAGGCAACATACAAAAGCACATAAAGCAACTTAATGAAAAAAATTTAATGAAAGATTGGAACTCATTTTCAGTTGAGTCAAATGTTCATTCAGATATTTTTCTTTATACTTGCTCGAATTCATAATAAAATAGGAGGAAGTTTCTTTTTTGGCAATAGTGCTAATCCCAATTAGTCCTGAGCAATGTCTTTAAGCAATGTCATTTCACTATTTTATTGCAGATTAATTCTTAGATCATCAGAATGTCCCTCTTCAAACATAAGAAAGAAAAGTTTGAAGTTAGTGAACCAATAAACATTTCCTGTTTTCCACATGTCTCAGAGAGTGGAGCTCCCAAACCAGTTGCATAAGAAGGAAGTGAAAACATGTTAAAAAGCAGGGCCAGCTCCCCTGGCTCAGCCTGAAGGTCTGGCTTCTCAGTCGACATGAAGGCTCTCCTCATTCTGGGGCTTCTCCTCCTCCCTGTTGCTGCCCAGGGCAAGGTCTTTGAGCGATGTGAGCTTGCCAGAACTCTGAAAAGATTTGGAATGGATGGCTTTAGAGGAGTCAGCCTGGCAAACTGTAAGTTAACTCTTTTTCATCCTTTCAAATAGTTAGCCAGGTGTGGAACAGATACTAACAGAGGATGAACAAAAAGGAAGGGTCTTTGAACTTTTTTTTCTTTCTTGGCGGGTTTATACACTTCAGTTCAGTTCAGTTCACTCGCTCAGCCGTGTCCGACTCTTTATGACCCCATGAACCACAGCACGCCAGGCCTCCCTGTCCATCACCAGCTCCCAGAGTCTACCCAAACCCATGTCCATTGAGTTGGTGGTGCCATCCAACCATTTCATCCTCTGTCCTCCCCTTTTCCTCCGTCCTCCCCTTCTCCTCCTGCCTTCAGTCTTTCCCAGCATCAGGGTCTTTTCCAATAAGTCAGCTCTTCGCATCAGATGGCCTAAGTATTGGAGTTTCAGCTTCAACATCAGTCCTTCCAATGAACACCCAGGACTGATCTCCTTTAGGATGGACAGGTTGGATCTCCTCACAGTCCAAGGGACTCTCAAGAGTCTTCTCCAACCCCACAGTTCAAAAGCTTACACAGTCCAAAAGCTTATACACTTACAATGGTTAAAAACATCAACTTGTTCTTTTAGAATCAGATGTACCAGGTGAAGGACTGAGGCATGGTGGGTCAAATTCTATATTATTCTAAGCATACCAGGTCCCCATGAACTCCTCTAGTGCTACTAAATTTGACAGCTGGCACATGCAGACTGACTATAAGATACATTTTAGCACCTGGGACTTATCTGTCAAGCCCTTGTTGTTTGACTCTAGCCATTTCTAATTTGGATCTTGGGTTCTGAATAAGGCAGTATTTTTCTCATTTTTAATCCCCCTAACATGATGTTGCACTTTTCACAGCAAAGTTTTTTAAAAATTACATTGAACTCTTAAAACAGGGACAGTAGAACTATTTTCCCTCAATCAATATCTATATAAGGATCCCTGAAAAGCAGCATGAAATAACATTTTATTATTCTGACTCTAGTTCATTAATTATTTTTCATTTTCTTCCACAGAATTTAAGATGTGCCCTAAGGAAAATTTCCTTTGTATTTTAGTCCATATTTGTCAATGTCATCACTGTAGTTTTCATATTGAATTCAGATATTTCCCCTCCATAACTATTTTTGAATGAGTTAGCCAATGGCTAGATGGATGGATGGATGACCCAGCCTTTCCTATTCTATGATTCTTGCCTGGATTATAATTTGATACCCAAATTCACCTTTGGTATCATAAATTTTCTTTCTCCCAGAAAATCCTTACTTTTTGTAATAAAAAGCATTTTTCCTTTAGCATATGCATCTGCTGCTAATGACCAAATCCACTCAACATCTCTGTTGATTTTTCTGTTCTAGGCTCAATCCTACCTGGGTGTTAGTAGTAAGGAAAGTGTAATAGCAATGGAAAACACAGCTATTTTAATATTTTTAAAAATATGTTATCTTTTTCATTTGTATTACCAAATCATTTGCTAATAAAAAAATTCTCTGAAGGGACCTTTAACTCCAAAGTGTTAAAACACTTTACAAGTAAAATACATCTTTATACTTATAGAGTAAGTCATTAGTAAAATAGAACTAGTTAAGTAGAACTGATTATGCTATGAATTGTAAGTCATATGATTTGCTCTTTATTACTCAAAATATGTTTTTTTCAGGGATGTGTTTGGCCAGATGGGAAAGCAATTACAACACACAAGCTACAAACTACAATAGTGGAGACAGAAGCACTGACTATGGGATATTTCAAATCAATAGCCACTGGTGGTGTAATGATGGCAAAACCCCAGGAGCAGTTAACGCCTGTCATATACCCTGCAGCGGTAAGACAAGATAATGTGGCGTGATGGCACAGGACTCACCTGGTTATACCTGTTGAGTTATCCAAAAAGTTCGTTCAGGTTTTTCCATAAACATCTTATGGGAAAATTGGAACAATCCTATAGTGCCAATCAAGAGTCAATAGAAATAAAAAAATCTTGAAGGATTCATCAGGGACCTATAAAAACTCCATCTTAATATTTAGAAACTCTATTATCCTCCTCCTAATTTCTTAAGTAAGAAATTAAAGAGCTGGTATCATAAAAGATTGCTATTTGCTAACATCCAGGAGTTTCTGGAGTGACCTATCACTTCATCATAACTGGACATGTTGATGCTTTGTAAAGAACATTCCTACTGCTTTCCTTGTTTGGGGAGGATTAGCGATAATTTTGTTGCATGGTCTTTTTTTTTTTAATCTACCCTCCTTTATTGGAAAACAAAAGAATTACTAGTTAAAGTGGAGGAATATGTGTGGTGTTTTAAAAAAATTGTTTTTACTTTTTATTATAAAATATTTTAAATATACTGACAATTAGAAATGTTACTATAATAAGCATCAATATGCTCATCACGTACTTTAACAGTTGTTAACATTTTGGCATATTTACTTCTTTATATATATATATACATATATATATATATATGTGTATATATATATATATATACTTCTTTTTGCTGAGTGATTTTAAGGTGAATTAGAAACATTATGACATTTCATTTATAAATTCTTTAAAATGAATCTCCAAAAACACAGCTCCTATATAAAAATTGTCATTCTAACAAATTTATAGATATGTTTAATTGGGGTGAAAGAAGTATTCTATTGACTTCCTTTTAAAATAGAGAAAGCATGTGCAATTTTTTTTTAATTTTTAAAAAATTTATTTATATTTTTTATTGAAGGATAATTGCTTTACAGAATTTTGTTCTTTTCTCTCAAACCTCAGTGTGAATCAGCCATGGGTACACATATATCCCCTACCTTTTTTTGAATCTCCCAAAGCATGTAGACTCTTTAGTGCCTGAAATATTGGAGAAATATAGCAGAATTGATACTGATAAATTTTTAAATATAAAAAATCCTAATAGAGAAGATGAGTCTAAGAATATACTTTTGTTCCCAGTTAATTTATTAAAAAAATTTTGTATTATAGAATAACCTGTTGTCAATGAGTAAAAATTCTTACTACCCAGACATGTATGACCATTGGTAAATTTTGGTTTCCATATGTTCTTTTGGAATATGCAACAATCCCGGACATGAATGTAAAGCTATATTATACACATTTGTACCCACATACGAACATGTAAGCAATGTGGTTTTCAACAAAAGTGAAATTGTACTATATTTACTGCTTTACAATTTTGTCTTTATTATACAAAATTATTTTTGTCAACAAATACCAATCCTTATTGTTTTTTAAAGATGAATAGACTTTCACTATATAAATACTCTATAATGTATCAACCTAACTCTTACTGTTAAACATTTAGGCTGGTTCCATTTATGCCCTTTATTAATTGCTATGAAACACTTTGTATACATATCTTTCAGTACATCTCTTATTATTTCTTTAGGATCAGTTTCCAGCATCGAATTGCTGAGCAAAAACCTGCTAGGCCAGTTTCTGCTTGTTTGTCTTTTTTTTTTTTAATAGTGCCTAGTAAAAAGAAAACCTTCTATCATGCTAGTTAAGAATTCCAGAGCTTCCAAGGACTTTGGTAAATGAGAAACAGATGCCAAATGGGATGGAATGAAGAGTTTCCCCCAACATCAACAGATATACAGACTCTTGAACATTATTTTAGTTGTTCTTTCCTCAGCCTAAGAGAATAAAGCTGTCTGAGCCTAAACTTAACATTTCTATGAATGTTATTTTCACTTCTCACCACCTCTTTTTCAGCTTTGCTGCAAGATGACATCACTCAAGCTGTAGCATGTGCAAAGAGGGTTGTCAGTGATCCACAAGGCATTAGAGCATGGTATGCTTTTTTTTTTTTCCCCTTTCAGTTTTATTGAGATGTAATTGACATAAAGCACTATATAAGTTCAAGGTGTACAGCATAATGATTTGACTTACATCAGGAAATAGCATCACAAAAATTTTTTTCTTCTATTTCTTTAATTTAGTGAACATCCATTATCTCACATGGATACAAAATTAAAGATATAGAAGAAAAAAATTTTTGTGTGTGATGAAAATTCTTAGGATTTACTCTCTTTTTAACAATTTTCATATATAAACTGTAGCAGTGTTAATTATATTTATCATGCTATATATTTGTTTTTGCTCTTTAGTCACGAAGTCATGTCTGACTTTTGTGATCAATAAACTGTAGCCTGCTAGGTTCCTCTGTCCATGGGATTATTTCAGGCAAGAATACTGGGGCAGCTTGCCCTTCCCTCTTCAGGAGATCTTCCTAACCCAGGGACTGAATTTGTATCTCCTGCATTGCAGGCAAATTCTTTACTGCTGAGCCACCAGGGAAGCCCCATGCTGTTCATTATATCCCTAGTATTTATTTATCTTATAGCTGGAAGTTTGTATTACCTTTGACTGCCTTCATCCAATTCCCCTTCCCTCACTCTACCCAACTTCTCCTGTGGTTACCTCAAGAGGTAACCACAAATTTGACCTCTTTTTCTTTCACTTTCTTGCTTTGTTTGTTTGTGTTTGAAATATAATGGATGTACAACACTATGTTAGTTCCCATTACAGAGCGTGGTATGTGTTAAATATTAAAGGAGAGAGCTCTTTTATCCTATTGTTATGAAAGAAGTGAGAGAATATTTTCAAGGATCAAAGTATGGTACTGAGACCTGAAAATTGCAGCTTTAGATTCATGCTAAATGGTGTATAACATAGAAACCATCTACTTTAACTGATTAAAAATCTTATTCTTTTATGCCTCAATTTATTTCTGGGAATTTCTAGACGTTTTAAGATTCTCCACCTTATACCAATTCCTTGTTATATCTTAACATTATTTTTGGAATTTATGGAACACACTCTGCATTTGTGCTGTGAACTACACAGGACTCAACATTTGCACTCAGATGTTCTGTGCCCTAGTGAAGGTTTGGGGGAGATGTGAAGTCCTTGCTATACGTATCTCCAGTTAATAAACAGCAATACTTGGATCTGCCTGTAGCTTTTATTTCATGTATTGATAAACTGTGTTGTTTTCCCAAAGGATTTGAAGTATATGTAATACAATGATGCTATGTTTCAAACCTATTACCATTTGTTTCATCTTTCTCTCTACAGGGTGGCCTGGAGAAATCGATGTCAAAACCAAGATCTCACCAGTTACATTCAGGGTTGTGGAGTGTAACCTTGGAGTTTTCACTTCAGCCCTTCCTTTCATATTAAGGAAGTAATAGTTGAGAGAAAGGTCATACTTTCAAACAAATAATGTTTTTTACAGAAGCAGGAGCATGTGGTCTTTCTTTTAAGATACTTAATGTTTACTTCATGTGTTTATTATTTGATGTTAGGCCCACAGTGTGTTTCAGTTTGTTAATAGACCTAATGCTGGTGAATATTTGTCTAAAATCTTAATTATTAAATATATAACCAGAACATTCAGTTCTTAAAGAAATAGCACAGACTGAATCTTGAACCCTACAAGTTCTCCCCAATATTCAACAAAAATATAGCAAAATAATATCTTTAAACAAATTGATCTTAGGCAAAATCCCACCCGTGTAGTAGTCATGTAATACCGTCATCTGTTCAGTAATCTCCAAAAACAGTAAAAGATAACCACTTTTTGCTGGGCAATATAAAATGTTAAATAGAGCAGAATGCCAAATGACTAAAAATGAAGAAAGTCTGATTTAAGAATTTTGTTTTCATAAAGTGTGACCTTTGTTTTAAATGTTGTCTTGGAAATGTTGCATTTAAACAGCTTTAAAAATAAGCTCAGAATTTATATGTCAATCTCTTTTAGTCCTTTTAAAAAACTCAATTGTGCATCTTGCTGTCATGAATGATATAAAGACAGATTAGATGAGCTGTTGTTTTTTCTTAATGTTGTAAGCTTATTTTCATGCATTATGACAAATTCAGAAGCAGAAGAGTTTGTAAGTATTGAAATCCTTGCTAGTTAATCCCAGGTGTGAAATCATGAATGCTATAAAAAGTACCTTTTCAGTAAAAGCTTTGCAATTTATACTTTGTCTTTCTTTGTTAAGTCATTTAGTGTCTCTGAAAAAATGCATACATCACATATATTTGAGAAAAAGATTATCTGACAGTTAGTATTTCCTATGTCCTCACCTGTACCAAAACAGCTAGATTTTTTTTTTCTGTTTGTATATTCTCTTTAATCATAGAATGCACATTCACATTAAGTAACTCATTTTTTCCTCAATGGATTTAATCATAAAGAGATAGCGTGTGTATCATCTTAAAAAGAAAGCTCTTACAAAAACCAAAAATAGCTAAATATTGCTGAAGAAAAATCCTTAATAAGCATGCTGACAGATCTCTGTTTTTTGATTTTTTTGGCTGTGCTACTAGGCTTGTGGGATCTTGGTTCTCTGACCAGGGATTGAACCTGGATCCTCCACAGTGAAAGCCTGGAGTTCTAACCACCGGATCTCCAGGGAATTTCCCTCACCTAATTCATAAACACAGATCTCAAATGGGCCGTCTAATCAGCCTGGTCATCTTAGTCACTTCTCTGAAATCCTTCTGTGTTGGTGTCCCAACTCCTCAAAATGACTGTCACTATTTACTTCTTCTCCCATTTCAAAGTCCCGGCACACATGCCAACCACTGGCCTTCCACACTCTGCTCTTGGTAGACGACCCAGCCTCCCATAGCTCTGACAGAACAGAAGCAACTCAGATTAAATCCTCCCCTCCTCACCACCATAACAGAGCTCACGTCTCACCCTGGGCTCACCCTCCCTTCCTTCCCCTTCATCACTGGGATGAGGGGCCTTGCTGCTGCTAATGGCAGTGTCTCCACGTGCAGACTGCATCACAGCCCTCTCACCACTCCAGTTTAGGCTGAGGGTTTCCTGGTCCTCTATTTCTCCCTCTTTGCTGGATCACCCCCTTTACTGTACAAACTGCCCTGGTAACCTTTTGTCTTACAAATAATTCTCTGTGGACTCTGCATAACCCTCCAAGTACAACATCATTTTAGACTCCCTTTTACAGCAGCTCTCTTCCTGATGGCTCAAGAACCCTGAGGCTTTTCCACAACAACTGTGGTTTTGGTGGTGGTTTAGTCGCTGAGGCATATCTTACTCTTGCGACCCCATGGACTATAGCCTGCCAGGCTCCTCCTCTATCCATGGGATTCTCCAGGCAAGTATACTGGAGAGGGTGGCCATTTCCTTCTCCAGGGGATTTTCCCAACCCAGGAATTGAACCCAGGTCTCCTGCACTGCAGGCAGATTCTTTACTGACTGAGCTATAAGGGAAGCCCACAACAGCTGTACCATTTTATATTTCCATGAGCCATGCATGAAAATTTCTAGACATTTTGATTAAACTTGTTATTTCTCTTTTTCTTATAATAGCCATCTTGTTGGGTTTATAGTATGACATTGTGAGCTATGATTTTACTGATTTATTTTTTCCTTGAGTTCTATCTGTTTTGGCCTCTTGTAGTTTGACACTTGTTAGGCACATACACACTAAGAATTGTTATGTCTTCTTGGAGAATTGACCCCTTTCTCATTATGTAATGAATGTACTTCTTTATCAACTGTGATTTTTTTTATGTCATAAAATGGGCTTTCATGTCTAAAAATACAGAAGGCTTCACGAATTCGTCGGTCATCCTTGTGCAGGGACCATGCTCATCTTATCTGTATCATTCCAATTTTTGTACATTTACTGCCAACACAAGCCCCAGCTGTGATTTTTAAAGCAACTCATCTTTAGCCAGTCTTTCTAAAGCATTTAACAAAAATTTCTTTAAACAAATTGTGTTTGCACTCATGTTTTGTTGTCACATAATATTAAGCTATGAAATCACAGGAAAAATTACTATTGATGCAGTTTAGGAACACATGCACTGAGTCTCATGGAAAGTAATTAGTAATAGAAGTTCCTGGACATAAATGTGTGAATAAGTCCGTGTTATAGACAAACTGTGCAGCTAGGTTATGTGTTGTTGTTGTTGGGAGACTCAGTGACTCTTTGCAACTGCATGATTGGCAGGTTATGTGGAGGGTATTTTAATCAGTTCTTATCATTGGATATTCAGGTCATTTCACTAGATTTTTGATTTGTATAAAGGATACTATAATGAATATCTTTATAAGTAAATCTAAACGCACATCTTTTCCAAAAAGTAGTTTCTTGTGGTGCTTGATTTAATAAGTATGAGCAATTGAATTTTTGTTTGTTTTTTTCTTTTTCTCTTAATTTTGTTTTTTTGTGGAGTTTTTTTGTTTGTTTATCTGAACAATTGAATTTTTGACACATGAAGTTACTCTCTAACCTTCACCACAGCTGTATGTGAAAATGCATATTTCTTCACATCCTTTTCAGTAATAGGTGCTTTAAAATATATTGATTTTTAGTGGTGAAAATTGGTAACTTTTAAAATATTTTGTGATTTGTTTTACGTTAGCTTAGCTTTAAACTCAAACATTTAAAAATATTGTATTTAAAAATTTCTTAAATGTTAGTGTGCTGCCACCTAGTGATAAATTTATGTAAGAAGTAAAAGAGTAAGTCATAATTTAGTAATTTCATCTTGTAATTGAGGAAACAATTAAGTGTATGCATTCAGACCCAAGTAATATAGCCAATTAAGGGCAAACTCAAGAGCTGAAAAATCCAAGTCAGGCTCTCATCCAAGATCTGAAAGATTCTTTTCTTTTCCATTGTTCCTGTTAAGTCACAGCAGTACAGTCAAACCAAAAGATCAGGTGATGATGAGAATAATACTTTGATTATTTTGATGAAAGCTGTTAATAAAACCTTTCTCTCTTTATGCTGAAAATCTTTCTAAATTTGCTCAGTGCACATAAAAACAGAAGGGAAGGAATTTTGTAGGAACATATTTTCTATTTATATATAGATTAATTAGGGAATATATTTAACATCTCTTTGAAGAGTATAGTATTCTAATATCATTATGAATAGAATTCTCAGGGTAGGTGTAAGACTGTGGGCTTAATTTTACTTAGCTATGTGATATCAGTTTTGTTTTTAACTCTAGGCAGAAAAAAAAATGCCCCTTTCTGAATGCCATGTATAGCCTGGAATACTATACATGGCATTCAGAAAGGGGATATAAGCCAAGGAAAATTCTTTCTGCTCTTTGAGAGTCAGGAAATAAGATAATTCGTACCCAACAAATACTCAAAATGACTACAATGTGCAAAATTTCACGAGCTCACAAAGAAAGAAAACCATGTGTTGGTTTGGAAGAAGGCAGTTGAAGGGACTAGTACATGCTGGCCACTTTCCCGTGTGGTATTTTTAATGTAAGCATCAAACGAATTCCGTTGGAGTTCCTCATTTTACAGGTGAGGAAAGAAACTTAGGAAGATTCAGTAGCCAAGCAGTAATCCACTTAGGATCAGAAGAGCCAATCTAGAGAATGTGACAGTGGGACTTAGTGGTTATTACTTACAGAAGATGGGAGACGGTGTGAAAGACTCTACAGCCAAAGTATTAGAATCAGCATCAATACAGAAAGCAGATATAAAGTAACTAGTATTAAATCTAGTAAAAGATGTGCAAGCCCTTTTGGAGAAAGTTTTAAACTTTTAATGGAAGGCACTAGTATCGACCCAAAGTCAACAGACATATCAAGTTCATGAACAGGAAAGTTTAATGTAGTAAGTGTGACAATTCCCTCCAAAGTGACTTAGCATTAATTCAAAGCCTATTAAAATTCCAAGAGGTTTTTCAAATCTTACTGGATATGACAATCTCATTCTAAACTTTATATGGAATAATGATAACCAAGAAAGAGACAGGGGAAGAGTTGCTCCATCACATACGAAGGCTTATTATAAGATAGTGCAGACTTTCTACAGGAATAAACAAATAGGCCATGGAACAATATAGAGGTATCAGAAACCATATGTATATGAAAAATAGAGTTTAGGCTAAGATGGAAATTGCTATGAATTATACAGGAATAGAAAAATGAGATCTTTACCAAATACTACATATGAATATTAATTCTAGGTAGATCAAATGTGGACTTAATGGGAGAGGCAAAGCTAGACTATTAAGAAGGAAACAGAAAAATAATTTATAAGAATAAAATTATTATTTATTTTATAAAAATTAATTGTCTTTTAGAGAAAAATTTCTTAAGATGCAAGTACAAATCATAAAGGAAAATACTGGTAAATGTGAATAAATTAAACTAAGAACTTCTGTTCATTAAAAGACACCACAAAGACAGAGAAAAGACAAACCCCAAAGTGGGGAAAGATACTTGAAACACATAAAACTGATGAAGGATTAATATCAAGAATATATCATAAACTACAGATTTATAAGAGGACAGAAATTCAGTGGAAAAATGGGCAACAGAAGCAAGTTAAAGAAGAATTCACACAGTATTATTTTTTCATATGAAGTTCCAAAACAGGCAAAATTTTGAGAGTGTATTAGAGATTCCCATGTAAGAAAAACAGTAGAAAAGATCAAAGAAGTCATGAATAGCACTTAGCATAGAATTTCTGGAGGCAGGGAGGCAGTGGGATGCAATGACGGGACAATGCCGCAGGAGGCTCCTAAGGTGGCATATCGTATTTGTTAATAGTGTTTGAACTGTTAATGTACATTTTAGGTATATTTAATACACATTAAAGTTTCAGTGGTAGAAATAGCCTATTGTTACACAAGTTGAGCTGAATTCTAGATCAAGCTACCATCATAACTTGATAATGCTACTAACAAGTGTTTAAGCTACTTAAGGTGTATCTCCAAAAACATTACAAGTGCTACTTTAAAACAATTGGTTTCATATTTAAATCTGAAGACTCATTTGAGTTTGAGTTGACTTGAAGGGGGAGATAATCCATCGAGGCCGTGGTGGTAACAGATAATGTTACAACCAGTCTCCTGCTCTATAAGATTGTCAACAAGGAGAAAAGAAGCATGTGTAGCTTGGAAAAGCATATTTTAAAACTACTATTGCTTTGATGTGTTTTATTTCAAACTTTCAAATAACATCAATGTAAAACATAAGGTTTATATATGTCAGAAGTGAGCTTATGATACTACTTTCTCTCAGAACAGCCTTAAAATACAGTACGGGTTAAAGGAAGCTGACTGCTTGGCCAGCGGTGTCCCAGGGCAATGGAGTGGGTGCTGGGAGAAGCGTAGTTACCAACAATGGTCAGTAACAAGATAAGCATTCAGAAATGTGAGTTACATGTGAGGCTACACAAAAGTACATTCTGGGTATTCATTTTCTTAGGTGGGGTGCAGTGGGCGATACAATCAATGTATATGGATGTGGACTGAATAGTCACCCTCCCTCACTGAGCAGACTGTTCTGGAGTTTTCTGCCTCCTAGAGCCATTCTGGGTGAGGTTTTGCACTAAGTAATATACCTGTGCCAAGCCATTTGTATCTTCCTTTTGTGATGTGGTGCATCCTTTTTTTTCAAAAACTGTTTTGAAAAACAGCTATTCATGCTAACGGATTCCAGATTCTGGAATGATGTCTTCAGTTGGAGTCTGCTTCTTGAAGAAATTAGCTAAGATGGAGATGACCAGAACAAGCCTTCTTGGGAGAGAATGGGGCCCTAGCGTAGTGTTGGAAGCACCTACCACTAGATGCAGGCCAAGATGGGGGCTAGGGTAGCTGGTATGTGGGTGGCAGTGAGTAGTATCTTCCAATACTTGAAAGGCCTTAATTACCAAAGTCTGAGTGCTTACTAGATGCCAGGCACTCTTCTAGGGCCACAAGGAAAAAAAAATACCTTCATGTCAAGGTTAGTGAATAAATGAAAAGATAATTTTTGTTTGAAACAGTGGATATTTTCATCAGTCTGGGGGCTCCTGGTCTTCTGCTGGGCTTCCCTTGTGGCTCCGTGGTAAAGAATCTGCCTGCAATGCAGGAGACCCGGGTTCAGTCCCTGGGTTGCATATCCTGGAGTAGGGAATGGCAACCCACTCCAGTATTCTTGCCTGGAGAACTCCACAGAGAGAGGAGTCTGGAAGGCTACAGTCCATGAGATCACAAAAAGTTGGACACGACTGAGTGACTAACACACACACAATCTTGTTACTGAGTTCTTTTTGGATGTTATGGAGCTAACTTGGCTAAGGAAGCTATAGCTCAGGAACTTCACTTTTTGAGTGCTTTTATATGAGCACTTTTCAGGGTTAGTCCCCAAAGAGGCATTGCTGCAGTATTTAGGATATCTTGGGAAGAGAGGTTTATGTGAGGTCAAATATGTTGTCCAAATCAGGATGTTGTATAGTTAGCATCTCTCTCCAGGTGGGAGAGATTCATTCATTTTGACAAATGTGCTGACCACAGATCTAGGAGCTAGACATGTATCCCTGGGTGTGACAGATAACATCTTTCTTCTCTTGGAGCTTATGTTTAATGAAGAAAGAGACAATGTCAAATATACCAATTTGTGTTAAAGTTATTAAGTGAAATAAAGCAGGGTATTTTTTTTTAATATAGGTTCATCAAGGAAGGCCCTTATAAGGTGCAGTTTGAACAGAGATGCAAAGAGAGTGAGGGTGTCAGCCTTGTGTATATCAAGGAGGAGACCATTCTGATGGAGGGAATAGTAAGTGTGAATGCCCTGAAGGGTAAATGAAGCATCAAAGGAGGGTAGGATGAAGGAAGAGGAGAATGCTTGGAAATGGATTTTGGGGGGTATTTGGGGGGCATGAATGGGTAGGGCTTTATAGGGAATGGTAAAGATTTTAGCTTTTACTTATGCTGTGACAGGAAGCATGGAAGGGTATGAATAGAAGAGTGACAATTCCTCATTTTATCACTGGTTG
The DNA here is from genome assembly GCF_033118175.1 of Dama dama. Classification (NCBI taxonomy): domain Eukaryota; kingdom Metazoa; phylum Chordata; class Mammalia; order Artiodactyla; family Cervidae; genus Dama; species Dama dama. Next base: position 59,621,644 of record NC_083683.1, on the reverse strand, counting down.
CTATCTGAAGAAGAAGCTGTTAGGGAGCAGTTGTGGGAGCAGGCAGAACAATTGGGATGATTTGGCATCATTAGTGCAGGTTAGAAATTAAAGTGGTTTGATTGAGGTAATAGCAGTGATGAAGCAGTTAGACTGAATATATTTTAAGGATAAAGTCAACTTCACTTGTTGATGGATGAAAGGTGAATGTGAGAGAAATCAAGAATATCTCTATAGTAAAATTTAAAAACAATGGAGTCATATTCTACTGAGATAAAGACTAGAGGGTGGGGTGGGAACATTTTTTCATGAGAGAAGGAATAAACAGTTTGGTGCTGGACACGTTGGGTTTGAGAAAATGGTTAGACTACTAAGTGGAGATAGCAAGTACTCATTTGTGTATATCTGGAATTCAGGACAATTTTAGGGCTAGAGATACAATTGTGTGCAATATCAGTGTCTGAATAGTATTTAAAGCAGTGGGACTGGGTGAGATTACCAGGAGAATGACGGGCTATGAAAAAAAGGTCAGCAGCCTGAACCATAGGGGACTCCTATGCCTAGAAATAGGTAAAATAGAATGATGCAACCAAAAGGAGATAGCAACTTGTGAGGCAAGAGAACCAAAGAAGAAAGGAGGAGGGAAGGAAGAGAAGGATGAGGGTGAAACAAGGAGGACAAGGAGGGAGTGTGGGATAAAGAGGAAGGAAAGTAGAGGAAGGGAGGAGGGAGAGGGAGAGGGAAAGGAAAATTGGGTGTCTCAGAAACCAAGTTGCACAAAATAAGGAGTGATGTGTGTCACATGCTACTGAGGGTTTTGATAAAATGAAGACTGAATTGACCTTTTGGTCTGACATCTTTAATTCATTGGTGACTTTGAGTGGAATGATTTTAATGGAATGTTGAGGATCAAATGATGATTGGAGTGAATTCAGGAGGAAATGGTTGGAGAGAAAGTTCTTAAAAGAGTAGCATTGTAAAAAGCAAAGAAATGGGAAGTAACTAGAAGGGCATGTTATTAATCAGTGGATGCCTGGAGTCTTACACAAACTTAGTGTCATGTTGTATTCAGGAATGGCCAAGCCACATTTGAAAGGTCATCTTCCACATGTTACCTTGTATGTAATTGAAGCCTCCACAAGGAGCCCACATTTTTACAAGATATCCACCTCCCAGTGAGCGACTACTAGTCAGGGAGTAGTGAGAGTATGTAAAGTCTTGGAATAATGACCTCATCAAGACTCCATAGACTTAACAATGGAGTTTCCATTTGTTCTCACATAGTAAGCCTGTGTCCTCATAGGGGACTTGAAGGGAATAATGAACTTTTACCAGAAATTTGTGTCTATCTACTTAAAAAGAGCCTATGTTTCTAACAGTGCAAGCACTTGGCAGGGACACAAACTCTCACAATAACTCTGGTCTTACATATTGCAGTCATACTTACGCTATGGAGAAGTTTATTTGCCTCCATTTACTTGGGTGGGGAAGATCCCTTGGAAAAGGAAATGTCAACCCACTCTATTTTTCTTGCCTGAAAAATCCCATGGACAGAGGAGCCTGGTAGGCTACAGGCCATGGGGTTACAGAGTCAGACAAAACTGAGTGACTGAGCATGCACACAGATATACTCCTTATATATATTTATTTATTCAGGATAATTTGTGAGTTAGCATATGAAATTATAATCTAGTTCTTTTGGGGAAATCATGTAGGTGGTTCTAATGATAGAATTCCTTTGTAGAAGTGGAGAATGAATTTGGTAACTGAAAGAACTGAAGTGCCTTCTATCTTCTATTTAGAACCAGCAAATAGATGGGGAAACAATGGAAACAGTGAGAGACTTTATTTTTTGGGTTCCAAAGTCACTGCAGATGATGACTGCAGCCATGAAATTAAAAGACACTTGCTCCTCGGAAGAAAGGCTATGACTAACCTAGACAGCATATTAAAAAGCAGAGATATTACTTTGCTGACAAAGGTCTGTCTGGTCAAAGCTACTGGAGTTTTCCAATAGTCATGTATGGATGTGAGAGTTGAACTATAAAGAAAGCTGAGCACTGGAGAATCGATGCTTTTGAACTGTGGTGTTGGAGAAGATTCTTGACAGTCCCTTGGACTGCAAGGTGATGGACAGGGAGGCATGGCACGCTGCAGTCCATGGGGTTGCAAAGAGTTGGACACAACTGAGTGACTGAACTGAACTGAGAAGAACAAGGGGACAGGGGAGACACATTCTGTATTTGTTTCCCGGCACTGCTATAACAGTGGACCACAAAAACAACAATGGAATATTACTGTCTTAAAAAAGAAGGAAATCCTGTCATGCTGCAAAATGAATGAACCTTGAGGATGTTACCCTGAGTTAAATAATCCAGTCACAGAAGGAAAAGTACTGTATTACTCCACTTTCATGAAACATCTGGTTGCGTCCCCAGTGAAACTTATGATTCCAAATTTCCCATAAAAATAATGGAAATGGAAAGTCATTTCTATTGGTTGCCAGGAGCTTGCAGGAGAGAGAAATAGAAGGTTGTTTTTGGGTGGATATGAGGTTCACTTTTTTAAGAAGAGTTCTAGAGGCCTATTGTACAACAATGAATGTTGTGAATACAGTTAACTGCAAAAAAAAAAAAAAAAAAAAGTGATAAAGATTTTGCTAGCTTCTGAGGGAGAGAAAGCATGACCCTCTTGTCTAGCTCCTGCCCTGTGCTCTCCCCCTCAGGGGCCAAGGCAGCTGACTGGCCGGCCTGCCAGCTGGGCACCTACACTGTGGCCTTGGGTGCCACCGGCCCTTAGCCTGGCCCCCTCTTGGTGGAGCGAGTGAGCAGATGAGACTGGGCATGCAGAGGACTGCTAACCAGGCTTCCAGTGCATTTCCTTGCTGCCCTGGACCTGGTGCCCCACCATTGCTCTCCCCAAACTTCCTCCTCTCGCTACAGTTTCTGCACCAGTCTTTCGGCCAAGGTGGCCATGGTGGAGGAAGATGGCAGAGTAGAAGGATGTGTGCTCATCTTCTCCTTTTAGAACTCCAAAATTACAACTCGCTGCTGAACAACCGTTGACAGGAGAATGTTGGATCCCACCAAAAAAAGATACCTCACGTCTAGGGGCAAAAGAGAAGCCCCAGCAAGACAGTAAGAGGGGCAAAATCACATTTAGAATCAAACCACATACCCCCCAGAGACACTCGGAGGGCTCAAACAAGGCTTGTGCGCACCAGGACTCAGAGACCCCACAGAGACTGAGACAGAACTGTGTGTGAGGGTCTCCTGAGGAGGTCCGGGTCAGCAGTGGGCTGCTGCAGGGGCAGGGGCTCTGGGTGCAGCAGACCTGGGTATGGCGTAAGCCCTCTTGGAGGAGGTCACATTAACCCCACCATAGATACCAGAACTTACACAGGACTGGTAAACAGACTCTTGGAGGGCACAAACAAAACCTTGTGTGCACCAAGACTCAGGAGAAAGGAGCAGTGACCCCAAAAGAGACTGACCCAGACTTGCCCGTGAGTGTCCAGGAATCTCCAGCAGAGGCAGGGGTCGGCGGTGGCCTGCTGCAGGGTTGGGGGCACTGAGCGCAGCAGTGCCTGCACGGGACCTTTTGAAGGAGGCCGCCATTATCTTCATTGCTGTCATAGTTTGGCCTCAGGTCAAAGAAGAGGGAGGGAACACAGCCCCGCCCATCAACAGAAAATTGGATTCAAGAGTTACTGAGCATAGTCCCGCCCATCAGAACAAGACCCAGTTTCCCCCTCAGTCAGTCTCTCCCATCAGGAAGCTTCCAGAAGCTTCTTATCCTTATCCATCAGAGGGCCAACAGAATGAAAAAAAAAAAAAAAAAAAAAACAGAGAAAACTAATCAAACTGATCACATGGACCACAACCTTGTCTAACTCAGTGAAACTATGAGCCATGCCATGTAGGACCACTGAAGATGGATGGGTCATGGTGGAGAGTTCTGGCAAAATGTGGCCCACTGGAGAAGGGGATGGCAAACCACTTCAGTATTCTTGCCTTGAGAACCCCATGAACAGCATGAAAAGGCAAAAAGATAGGACACTGAAAGATGAACTCCCCAGGTCAGTAGGTGCCCAATATGCTACTGGAGATCAGTGGACAAATAACTCCAGAAAGAATGAAGAGACAGAGCCAAAGCAAAAACAACACCCACTTGTGGATGTGACTGGTGATAGAAACAAGGTCCGATGCTATAAAGAGCAATATTGCATAGGAAGCTGGAATGTTAGGTCCATGAATCAAGGCAAATTGGAGGTGGTCAAACAGGAGATGGCAAGAATGAACATTGACACTTTAGGAATCAGCGAACTAAGCTTGACTGGAATGGGTGAAGTTAACTCAGGTGACCATTATATCTACTACTGTGGGCAACAATCCCTTAGAAGAAATGGAGTAGTCATCAGAGTCAACAAGAGTCTGAAATGCAGTACTTGGATGCAATCTCAAAAACGACAGAATGATCCGTTTGTTTCCAAGGCAAATCATTCAATATTACTGTAATTCAAGTCTATGCCCCAGCCAGTAATGCTAAAGAAGCTGAAGCTGAACGGTTCTATCAAGACCTACAAGACCTTCTAGAACTAACACCCAAAAAAAGATTTACTCTTCCTTATAGGGGACTGGAATGCAAAAGTAGGAAGTCAAGAGATACCTGGAATAACAGGCAAATTCGGCCTTGGAGTACAAAACGAAGCAGATTAAAATCTAACAGAGTTCTGCCAAGAGAACACACTGGTCATAGCAAACATCCTCTCCCAACAACACAAGAGAAGATGCTACACATGGACATCACCAGATGGTCAACACCGAAATCAGATTGATTATATTCTTTCAGCCAAAGATGGAGAAGGTCTATACAGCCAGCAAAAACAAGACTGGGAGCTGACTGTGGCTCAGATCATGAATTCCTTATTGCCAAATTCAGACTGAAATTGAAAAAAGTAGGGAAAACCATTAGACCACTCAGATATGACCTAAATCAGATCCCTTATGATCATACAGTGGAAGTGACAAATAGATTCAAGGGATTAGATCTGATAGAGTATTTGAAGAACTATGGGTGGAGGTTCATGACACTGTACAGGCGGCAGTGATCAAGACCATCCTCAAGAAAAAGAAATGCAAAAAGGCAAAATAGTTGTCTGAGGAGGCCTTACAAATAGATGCAAAAAGAAGAGAAGTGAAAGGAAAAGGAGAAAAGGAAAGCTATACCCATTTGAATGCAGAGTTCCAAAGAATAGCACAGAGAGATAAAAAAGCCTTCCTCAGTGATCAATGCAAAGAAACAGAGGAAAACAATAGAATGGGAAAGACTAGAGTTCTCTTCAAGAAAATTAGAGATACCAAGGGAACATTTCATGCAAAGATGAGCACAATAAAGGACAGAAGTGGTATGGACCTAACAGAAGCAGTAGATATTAAGACGAGGTGGCAAGGATACACAGAAGAATTATACAAAAAATATTTTCATGACCCAGATGATCACAATGGTGTGATCACTCACCTAGAGCCAGACATCCTGGAACACAAAGTCAAGTGGGCCTTAGGAAGCATCACTATGAACAAAGCTAGTGGAGGTGATGGAATTCCAGTTGAGCTATTTCAAATCCTGAAAGATGATTCTGTGAAAGTGCCGCACTGAATGTGCCAGCAAATTTGGAAAACTCAGCAGTAGCCACAGGACTGGAAAAGGTCAGTTTTCATTCTAATCCCAAAGAAAGGCAATGCCAAAGAATGTTCAAACCACCACACAATTGCACTCATCTCACACACTAGCAAAGTAATGCTCAAAATTCTCCAAGCCAGGTTTCAAGACTATGTGAACCGTGAACTTCCAGATGTTCAAACTGGATTTAGAAAAGGCAGATGAACCAGAGATCAAATTGCCAACATCTGTTGGATCATCGAAAAAGCAAGAGAGTGCCAGAAAAACATCTGCTTCTGCCTTATTGACTACACCAAAACCTTTGACTGTGTGGATCACAACAAACTGGAAAATTCTGAAAGAGATGGGAATACCAGACCATCTGACCTACCTCTTGAGAAATCTATATGCAGGTCAGGAAACAACAGTTAGAACTGGACATGGAACAACAGACTGGTTCAAAATAGGGAAAGGAGTACATCAAAGCTGTATGTTGTCACCCTGCTTATTTAACTTATATGCAGAATACATCATGCAAAATGCTGGGCTGGATGAAGCACAAGCTGGAATCGAGATTGCTGGGAGAATTATCAATAACCTCAGATATGCAGATGACATCACCCTTATGGCAGAAAACAATGAACTAAAGAGCCTCTTGATGAAAGTGAAAGAGGAGAGTGAAAAATTTGGCTTAAAACTCAACATTCGGAAAACTAAGATCATGGCATCAGGTCCCATCACTTCATGGCAAATAGATGGGGAAACAATGGAAACAGTGGCAGACTTTGTTTTCTTGGGCTCCAAAGTCACTGCAGATGGTGACTGCAGCCATGAAATTAAAAGACGCTTACTCCTTGGAAGAAAGCTATGACCAACCTAGACAGCATATTAAAAAGCAGAGATATTACTTTACCAGCAAAGGTTTGTGTAGTCAAAACTATGGTTTTTCCAGTAGTCATGTATGGGTGTGAGAAATGGACGGTGAAGAAAGCTGAGCGCCAAAGAATTGATGCTTTTGAACTGTGGTGTTGAAGACTCTTGTGAGTCCCTTGGATTGTAAGGAGATCCAATCAGTCCATCCTAAAGGAAATCAGTCCTGAATATTCATTGGAAGGACTTATTGAAGTTGAAGCTCCAATACTTTGGCCACCTGATGTGAAGAACTGACTCATTTGAAGAGACCCTGGTGCTGGGAAAGATTGAAGGCGGGAGGAGAAGGAGACGACAGAGAATGAGAAAGTTGGATGGCATCACCAACTCAATGGACATGAGTTTCAGTGAACTCCGGGAATTGGTGATAGACAGGTAAGCCTGTGGTGCTGCTGTCCATGGAGTCGCAAGAGATCAGACACGACTGAGTGACCCAATTGAACTGTATGAATTTTTATGAACTTTATGAACTTTTATGAACCACACTGTAAAAATAAGCATGAGCTTATATAGATATAAACAAACTGAACTTATGGGTGAATTGAGAAGGAATGGGTTATTGGCATAGTTTCAAATATCTCCACACAAAGTTCTTACTAATGATCAAGGGGAAAACAGTTTTATACTGGAAGTGCCTTATAGACACTGCCTGAATTGAAGTGATCAAAGTGATTATCATCAGTAATGGGACAAATGAAAGCCATGTGCTAACTGATAGGATGCACTGAAAAGAATACAGTCTAGTATCTGTAATATTCCTGCCTAAGATACACAACCTGAATCTAGTCATGAGGAAAAGTCGACTAACTGAAATTGGGGAACATTTCTACAAAATAAATTACTGTGATTTCAAAATTGTCAAAGTCATAAAAGTCAAGAAATACTTAGGAACTGTTATAGCCTGAACGGACTAAAGAGACATTGGCAAAGTCCATGTGTGATGGTAAACTGGATTCTTTTTCTCCAAAACACGACAATTATAAACACTTGAATAGGGTTTGAGTTGGTAGTAAAGTATCAGTGTTCTCTGATTTTGATTGTGGTTATGTAGGAGAATGTTGTTGTTTCTAAGAATACAGCTCAGGGAACTCAAACCAGGGCTCTGTAACAACCCAGAGTTGTGGGGTGGGGAGGGAGGTGGGAGGGATGTTCAAGAGGGAGGGGACATTGGTATACCCACAGCTGATTCATGTTGATGTTTGGCAGAAACCAACCCAATACTGTGAAGCAATTATCCTTCCATTAAAAATAAATAATTTGATAAGAATACACCTAATATAATGGGCATGAGTTCAGCAATTCATTCTGACATGATTCAGAGAAAATAGTTCTTTATAACATTCTCTTTAAACTTTCCTATAAATTTATGCTTGTCTAAAAATTGTAATTGTTTATTTGAGCTTTATCAACTTTTAGAAAAAAACATGTTGCACTTTCTTTATTGTCAGTTTTCTCTTCAAATCTTTGAAAATATAGTTCAGAGACCTTAGTATGTTTTTGAACTCTTATTGCAATATTTGGACAGCTTTATCATGGGTAGATCATGTAAGCTGGCATGCATGTTTAAAATACTTCATCTGCCAGATGGACCTGAAAAGAACAGAAATAACAGTTGCAAAATGTTGAATCCAAATCAACAAATCCCAGGAGTGAAGAAGTGACATTTTCTTCAATGAATTTAAAGAAACTAGACAGAGCACATATTGTGTGTTTGATCATGTTTTAAAAGAATACTTTTTCACATTTTTCATTATAGCTTTCTTATCATAAAACTGACCACAAATGTCATTCAACAACAGGTTCAAATCACCCAGAACTTGCCTCACTCTGTTGAATAAAGCCATAGCTAGTTTTCAGTTGATAAGAAACTTAAAAATCACTCATAAGGTTTTTTATATTAACCATATTACACAACAGTCAACAACTGATCAGGGCTGTCACATCTTAAATAAAATCTCCAGTAATGGGCTATTACTTGCTGTCTGATTTTTCTTATTTACCACCTAATTTTATACATGTTTTCTGATTCTAAAATTAATTTTTTAAACATGATTTGGATAAATGTTAACTTAGCTTTTCTCATTTTAGTATTTTCTCAAATGCTCCTGAATTGAAAGCAGCAGCTATTTTGATAATTCCTATGAAATATTTGTTATTTAAGAATGCCACTGTTCATTATGAACTCTAAAAAAAACCAGTTTTGCTTTAAAATCTTTTTTTTTAAATAGAGTTGCCCTTCCTTTTTTTCTTTTTTTTAGTTTATTTGGCTGCGATGAGTCTGTCTCTTCATGCAGTATCTTCAGTTGTGGCATGCAGGCTTGTTCCTTGACAAGGGATCAAACTCCGGCCCCCTGCATTGGGAACATGAAGTCTTAATCACCGGGCCGCCAAGGAAGTGCTTTTTGCTTTAAAATTTTAATAGCCACAACCATTAGCATTTCAGAATAATACTTAATGTTCTTTTTAAAATCTGTGTTTAAGACTTTGGTCTAAGGGCATTTTTATTTTATTTATGTGTAAACCAAGAAAACATAAGAAGACAAGAAAATGAATGTAATGTAATAGCCCCTACTGGATCCTGGAACAGAAAAAGAACATTAGTGAGAAGACTAGTGGGATCTAAATAAAGCCTAGAATTTAGTTAGTGGTAATCTACTAATGTCTACATCTTATGTAACTCTATTTGTCAAAACTAAGAAATGGACACTGGGGAGACTTAGTGATGGAACTGTTTGTACTACTTTTGCAACTTTTCTGTAAACATAGAAAAGTATTTTAAAGGCACAAAGGCAATTTAAAGGTAGTGGAGAAAGGATAGCCTTTTAACAAGTGGTGCTGGAACAACCTGACATCTGTATGCAAAAAAATGAACTTGAATCCATACTGCACACTACATACAGAAAATAACTCAAGACAGATTGTAGATCTAAACGAAAAAACCTAAAACTATAGAACTTCAAGAAGAAAAATAAGAGAAAATCTTGTGACCTGTTAGGCAAAGATTTCTTAGATACAAAGGCATCTAACTAGAGAAAGCCCAAGTGTAGCAACTAAGATCAAGCACAGCCAAAAGTAAAAAATATCTTTTTTTACTAAATGCCACAATTTAGTAATTTACTAATTTTTAAAGTAAAAAACAACAACAACAAACAAATAAATAACTTGAAATTTAACATAATTTATAAAACTTATGCTTTAAAAAAACACTGCTAAGATAATGAAAAGATTGGGAGAAAATCTTTTCAAAGCACATGCTTGGTGAAGCAACAAGAGGAATCTTTTGGAGGTGAAGAATATGTTCATTCTTTTGGCTGTGGTGATGGCCTCAGGAGTGTATGAATAGGTAAAAATGTATCAAATTGTATGCTTTTAAAAATGTGTAGTTTATTATATGTTATTTACACCTCAATAAAACTGTTCAAACATTTCTTTTTTAAAAAATTATTTTTTACTTTTGGCTGTGCTTGATCTTAGTTGCTACATTTGGGCTTTCTCTAGTTGCAGCAAGCTGGGGGCTACTCTCTAGCTGCGGTGTTCAGGCTTCTCACTGAAGTGACTTCTCTTGTGGAGCAAGGGCTCTATGGCACATGGGCTGTAAGGGCGCTTGGTCTCCAAGGCATGCGGGCTCAGTAGTTGTGGTACCTGGGCTTAGTTGCCCAGCGGTATGTGAAATCTTCCCGCACCAGGAATCGAGCCCACGTCCCTTGCATTGGCAGGCAGATTCTTATCCACTGTACCACCAGGAAAGTGCTGGGTTTTTTGTTTTGTTTGCTTATTTATTTGGCTGCATTTGGTCCTAGCTGTGGCATGGAGGCTTCATTGATCTGCAGCAGGTGGGATCTTAGTTCCCTGAACAGAGATCGAACCTGCATCCCCTGCATTGCAAAGTGGATCCTTAACCACTGGACAACAAAAGAAGTTCTTTTGTTGTTGTTGTTTGTTTTCTTAAAAAGGAACTAAGGGGAAATTCAGATAAAAAGCTAACTGAGTATGAGCACTGCCACTACTGAAGCCCACGTGCCCTGGAGCCCATGCTCTGCAACAAGAGAGGCTCAGTTCAGTCGCTCAGTCAAGTCCAACTCTTGCGACCCCATGGACTGCAGCACACCAGGCTTCCCTGTCCATCACCAACTCCTACAACTTGCTCAAACTCATGTCCATGGTGTCAGTGATGCCATCCTCTGTCATCCCCTTCTGCCATCCTCTGTCATCCCCTTCTGCCTTCAATCTTTCCCAGCATCAGGGTCTTTTTCGATGAGTCCATTCTTCGCATCTGGTGGCCAAAGTATTGGAGTTTCAGCTTCAATATCAGTCCTTCCAATGAATATTCAGAACTGATTTCCTTTAGGACGGACTGGTTGGATCTCTTTACAGTCCAAGGGACTCTCAAGAGTCTTCTCCAACACCACAACTTAAAAGCATCAATTCTTCAGCCCTCAGCTTTCTTTATAGTCCAACTCTCACATCCATACATGACTACTGGAATAACCATAGCTTTTACTAGATGGACCTTTGTTGGCAAAGTAATGTCTCTGCTTTTAATATGCTGTCTAAGTTGGTCATAGTTTTTTTTTTTTTCCCCCCCAAGGAGCAAGCATCTTTTAATTTCATGGCTGAAGTCACCATCTGCAGTGATTTTGGAGCCCCCCTAAAATAAAGTCTCTCATTGTTTCCATTCTTTCCCCATCTATTTGCCATGAAGTAATTGGACCGGCTGCCATGATCTTAGTTTTTTGAATGTTGAGTTTCACACTCCTCTTTCACTTTCATCAAGAGGCTCTTTAGTTCTTCTTCACTTTCTGCCATAAAGGTGGTGTCACCTATGTATCTGAGATTATTGATATTTCTCCTGGAAATCTTGATTCCAGCTTGTGCTTCATCCATCCCAGCATTTTGCATGATATATTCTACATATAAGTTAAATAAGCAGGGTGACAATGTACAGCCTTGATGCACTCCTTTCCCATTTTGGAACCAGTCTGTTGTTCCATGTCCATTTCTAACTGTTGCTTCTTGACCTGCATGAAGATTTCTCAGGAGGCAGGTAAGGTGGTCTGATATTCCCGTCTCTTAAAGAATTTTCCACAGTTTGTTGTGATCCACACAGTCAAAGGCTTTGGCGTAGTCAACAAAGCAGAAGTATAAGAGAGGAGAGGTTCAGTTCAGTTCAGTTCAGTCACTCAGTCGTGTCCAACTCTTTACGACCCCATGAATCGCAGCATGCCAGGCCTCCCCGTCTAACACCGACTCCTGGAGATTTCTCAAACTCATGTCCATCGAGTCTGTGATACCATCCAGCCATCTCATCCTCTGTCGTCCCCTTCTCCTCCTGCCCCCAATCCCTCCCAGCATCAGGGTCTTTTCCAATGAGTCAAGTCTTCGCATGAGGTGGCCAAAGTATTGGAGTTTCAGCTTCAGCATCAGTCCTTCCAATGAACACACAGGACTGATCTCCTTTAGGATGGACTGGTTGGATCTCCTTGCAGTCCAAGGGAGGTTATTGCTACTGAAAAAATCTTCCTTCCAACCTCTGCTGGGGGCTAGAAAGAAAAATCTCCCACCAACAATGGAACATTCTGTATATTTTCCCCCCCAAAAAAGCTTTTTATTTTTAGCATATGGTGCATAATAGGAAAATGACCAATTTTGGAGTGATACCAAGCACAGACCTAATCTTTAGTGAATTTCAAAAGAAGTTTAGCTTATGATCAGTAATGTTATTTCCAGGAATCTGTTTTCAAAGGCTGTAACTGAGACGGAAGTCTTCTGGAGACTTCACCGTGCTGCATGCCCCATTGTTTATGTGTGATACAAAAGGAATGCACTATGCTGTACATTTCCTTACACATTACGAAAATATATATATATACAATAGATACTGAGTCAGGATTATTTAAAACTTACATGCATGCTAAGTCGCTTCAGTCATGTCTGACTCTTTGTGACCCCATGGAGTGTATACAGTTATGACGTCAGGCTCCTATGTCCATGGGATTCTCCAGGCAAGAATACTGGAGTGGGTTGCCATGCCCTCCTCCAGGGGATCTTCTCAACCCAGGAATCAAACCCTTGTCTCTCACATCTCCTGCATTGGCAGGCAGGTTCTTTACCACTAGCGCCACCCAAGAAGCCCTAAAACACACATATACGTGCATAAAGAATGATACTCCAGTTTGAGAAGCAGAACTAGGTATTTGCCAACTCCAGTTCCTGCTAAGAATTGAAGACATTGAATCAGAAACATTATACGATACTAAGGAATAATATCAGGGTGTTCTTGCAAAGAGGAAGTGTTATCTGTCTGTAACTGTCAGGGGTTCTCCAGAAATGAGAGCAGTTGATGTGTCTGTTCTTCCTTTCCAGAGCTGTGAAAGGTTGGTCTCATCAGCAGCATTCGTTTTCTTCTCCCACTTGTCTTCACATTCCGGTCTTGTAAATAACACAGTGGAAGTGTTGTTTTAGGATTCTGTGGGTTCAGATTTTGCTGGTCCTACCTCTTGGTTCTGTGTCTACTCCTGTGTTTGTGTTTTGGTCTCTTTTTCTTCATCCATAATTTCTTGACAATTGAAGTAGAAAATTTTTTTCTTTTACTAACTTTAGTGTTGAATCATACCTTCTAAATTGGCATGAGTATATTGGTATAAGTAATCTTTTGTCTCAAACATATGGCCTTATTTCTAATTATTCTGGAGACCTAAGTTGACTATCTATTTAAAAAATGATTCTGTCTTTGAAATTCTAGGTTACCTTTTGTAATTGTTGCCTCAAGTTGGAGAAGCACATCCTTCTGTAGTATGTTGCTAGGATTTATTTGTAAGCTTGGATTACTTCCCTGCATCATTTGTAATATCAAAACACTATTGTAACGCAGGTGATCAAGAGAGAACAGAACACCTTAATTGGAGGTGGAGTATACTTATATACAGGAATTTACCAATTTTGTTGAAGGTTTACACTGTACACATAAACGTCCTTCTTTCTGAGAGGGCAGAGGAGAAACCTCAAAGGGGCATAAGACCTCAAGTAGCTTATCATGATGAATATGAGGACAACGTGACAGCAAACCTCAGAATAGACGGTAAAGTCATAGATCATGTGTGATTGACATATGTCTGTCATAAACTCTGCATTCTCTGTGTTCAAGGTTGGCATACTCTGGACAACGAGTGGGTTGGAAGGAAGAGAAACTGGAGGGAAAGAAACTACTTAGAAAGCCAAGTCAGGCCAAGTCAGTAGTCCTGGCATGAAATTCAGTTCTAAACCAGATAACATCGAGGATATTTGACTTGCAGTGGATTAAAATTTTTACATGTAAGTGTAGTTTTTCTATATTTAGGTTTATTTTATTCCCATTATTTTTCACAAAAATTAGTCATGTGTGTACGTATCTGAGCGTGTGTAAATTTTCTCATTAGAAGATGCATACTTATGAGGAAACCTAGAAGTATCCTAACTTCCTAGATGTTAAAGAATCCATCCATTTTTTTAAAAGCAGGTTAGAGTTTACCACTCTATGTTCATATAGCATTTTTAATTTACTAAGTTATTCTTTAATTGAAAATCCTTTTGAATTGACAATCAAGAAACCTATTTCCCAAATTAAAAGTGTAAGGCACCAATACTAGCCCTCATCATCTTTGGGTCAGGTCATGTGAGACCATGTGAAAATGGTGCTATGTTTGTGAGTTCAGTTCCTATTTGATTGAGTTGGAAATAGACCACTCACATGACAGCAGCCAGCCAAGTCAGAGAGGTATGAAGTTGACTTGAGGTGAGGGGTTGGGCTGAAAAAATGTGTGGCTGCATCTTAAACAACTTGGAGTGATGTCAAAGGGAGAACAGAATCATCTTTAATTCAGTGTGTACAGATAAACTGTTGTTAATAAGATTAGCATACTATCTTACTCGCTTCCTAAGGGGAGAAATAAAATGTTTGTTTGCTGAGTAGGGCAAAAATAAAACCCAAGTACATGACATTATTCCCTTATTTGCAACAATTTATTCTGTCTCCCAACACTTTGTGATGTTACCAGGGCTAATTTACAGATTGAAATCACTGCTTTCTAGTTCAGTGAGAGAAATTTAATGATCTTGCAGTTGCATTGACATATATAAAAAGATCAAACCAATCCTTAAACCCAGAAGTCATACTTAATAGAGAAATGAAATCAGAATACTCTTCTAGAAAGAGGAAACTAAAACAGGAACATTTCCATCTCTTTGTAAATAAGATTATGTTTTATCACATGTTTGAAAAATTGGTCACCTATTTCATGATAGTTTCTCAATGATGAACGCCCACTTTTTGTGCAAATTGAGAAATGATTTTTGTAACCCGACCTATGTGGGAAGGGAAATATTTGTCCACAATGTGAAAAGAAGTGAAATCCACCCTAAGTTCTGATTGTATTGACCCTGGAAGTTTAAGGGCTTCCCTCATAGCTCAGTTGGTAAAGAATCCATCTGCAATGCAGGAGACCCCAGTTCGATTCCTGGGTTGGGAAGATCTGCTGGAAAAGGGATAGGCTACCCACTTCAGAATTCTTGGGCTTCCCTTGTGGCTTACCTAGTAAGGAATCTGCCTGCAATGTAAGAGGCCTGGGTTCGATTCCTGGGTTGGGAAGATCCCTTGGAGAAGGGAAAGGTTACATAGTATTCTGGCCTGGAGAATTCCATGGACTCTATAGTCCATGGGGTCGCAAAGAGTCGGACACGACTGAGCAAACTTTACTGGAAATTTAAATACAACAGAAATAATAGTACAAAGGAAGTATGCACAAAGAAATCAAAAGCTTTCCATAATTATCAGTTGTACATATATTAAGAATATTGATTTTTAGGGGTTCCTTTAGTGGTCTAAAGCTGAGCACCGAAGATCTGATGCTTTTGAACTGTGATGTTGGAGAAGACTCTTGAGAGTCCCTTAGACTGCAAGGAGATCCAACCAGCCCATCCTAAAGGAGATCAGTCCTGGGTGTTCATTGGAAGGACTGATGCTGAAGCTGAAACTCCAATACTTTGGCCACCTCATGCAAAGAGTTGACTCATTGGAAAAGACCCTGATGCTGGGAGGGATTGGGGGCAGGAGGAGAAGGGGACGACAGAGGATGAGATGGCTGGATGGCATCACCAACTCGATGGACATGAGTTTGGGTAAACTCCGGGAGTTGGTGATGGACAGGGAGGCCTGGTGTGCTGCAGTTCGTGGGGTCACAAAGAGTCGGACACGACTGAGCGACTGAACTGAACTGAACTTAGTGGTCCTGGGGTTTAAAATCTACCTGCCAATGCAGGGGACATGCATTGGATCCCTGGTCTGGGAGGATGCCACATGCCACTGAGCAAATAAACCCCTGCACCACAGCTACTGAGCCCACGCACTAGAGCCCAGGAGCCACAGCTACTGAAACCAGAGTTCCTAGAACCATGTGGTGCAAGAGAAGCTATGTCAAGGAGAGGCCCAAGCATCACAACTAGTGAGTAGCCCCCACTCACTGCAAGTAGAGAAAGGCCACATGCAGCAATTAAGACCCAGCATGCCAAAAATAAATAAATAAGAAACATCTCTGATTAAGAAAAAAAAAGGATACTGATTTTTAAATGGTCTCTGATTGTTTAATGGCATTGCCTGGAGTTAGATCAACTTCTTAGAGGAAAATCAGAGTTAAAAAACAAAGCATAAAATGAGTTGGCACAACTATATTGGGAACTAAAATCAGCAAGAGGTAGACAAAGAAGTTACAGTGTGTTAAGGGCTGAGAATAGTGTTGCATTGGAATTTCTTCCCTTTCATTTGAACTTCAAGGTAACGAGGTAAACTGAAAAGACCATGGACCTGACATGAATCTAAATCCCCGCTCTCCCACTCACTATATGTCTTTGGGCAGATGACTTTTCTTCTCTGGAGACATAGTTTTTCATTTGTAAAATGGACATAATACCTATCTTTAAACCCCTGCAAGAATTATAGATGATGTTTATTAAGTGGTTAATACTTTGCAAACATTTGACCAAAAAAAAAAAGCTAGTATTATTTACCTTTCCTTTTCCCCCTGTATCCCAAAATAATCTCCAATCTCAATTATTCAAACCTCCTAAATATCTCTTGAATCCCCCCCCCCCCCACTGCCCCATTCTATTATCCATTCCCTGCTATATCTGCCATCTGGATTACTTGTCAGTTTTCTAGCAGGAGTCCCTGAAATCAACTGAGGGTGTTATTGTTTTGTTTTTTAAAATTTTGATCTAGTTACTCTCCAGTTTAACAGTCATGAATAGTTTCCATTGTCTTTGAGATTAATTGCTGAACTTCACTGTTTTGGGAATTAAGCTTCCCAGTCTGGTTCTGCTCACCCTCCAATGTTCTATTTGCCACCAGACAACCTAGTATTTTTTTCATTGTCTGCCTAGCACATTGAGGAGACAGCAGCAAGGAAGACAGAAGACAGTGAGTGTATGGCAAGTATGCTTGAGTATTCAGTTGCTTCAACTGTGTCCGACTCTGTGACCCTATGGACTGTAGCCCACAAGTCCCCTCTGTCCATGGGATTCTCCAGGCAAGAATACTGGAGTGGGCTGCCATGACTTCCTCCAGGGGATCTTCCCCTCCCAGAGATCAAACCCAAGTCTCCTGTGTCTCCTGCATTGCCGGTGGATTCTTTACTGCTAAGCCACTGGGGAAGCATGGCTGGTATGAAGAAAGGTAAAATCTCTGTGATTAGCAGTAAAGTACCTGGCAGATTTACTAGGCTGGCACTGTTTTAGGCTTAAAGATCATTCATGGGCCAGTAACTCTGTGCTAGACCACAGTAACTCTTATAGCACAATATTGACTGCACAGTAGAAATAATTTCTCTTGTGTGTATTAAGTAGTAATATTTTTTCTCAATATGAACAGAGTGGTGGTGTTTAGTTGCTAAGTCGTGTCTGACTCTTGTGCAACCTTATAGACTGTAGCCTGCCAAGCTCCTCTGTCCATGGGATTTCCCAGGCAAGAATACTGGAAGAAATAAACACTCAGAGTGGAAATACCCTGTCCATTTCCTTCTCCAGGGATCCTGACCCAGGGATCAAACCCACATCGCCTGCTTGGCAGGTAGGTTCCTTACCACTGAGCCACCTGGGAAGCCCACGAACCAAGAGTATCTGACTCAAAACACAAAAACAGCAAGAACACAGAGTAAATTAAATACAAAAGTTAGATGATTTCTGGAGTTTGGATGGTGTCAGGAGATGCAGGAAAGCATCTTGCTTGTTTGATCTATTTTTGCAAAGAGTGGGAACTTAAATTACAGAGACACTGAGAGCTAAAAGAACAGAAAGTGGTCACTAATCCTTGAAAAAGATACACTGGTCTGGATTAGGCAAACCCAAATCATTTACCATTTTTCAATGACCTACGAATCTGGCCAACAAAACGCCAGCTTTGGATTGGGGTGAAGCACTGCCCTGAGTCGGGGAGTGTCCCCACAGAGAGCCTCTCTGGCCTGTGGCTAGGATGCTGGACTTGCTGGGAGCAGCTGGATGCTGGTCCTGTTTCACAGGCTGTTACACAGCTCCACTAGTTGAATAAGAAATTACTCCATCTTAAGCTTTCAGCATCTGGGCTTCCTGGGAGAGCCCAGCTGTGTCCTCCACCCTACATGCCAGCCCTCCCATCTCCCCTGCCTCTTCCAATTTCTCCTAGTAATCATGCTGCCACAGCAGAGTTGAGACTAGGTCCCCTGCACCGGTGAGCCAAACTACACAAGGACAGTGTCAGCTGGATAATGAGAGGAGGGCAGCTGCCCTGACTGTGGTCTCCAAGGATCCATAACGGCTTCAAGAAAATGGCACTGCTTCATAGCAAGTGACTGTTTACAAGCTTTGACAAAACTCACTCCAATGCCTCTTTCCATTAATACAGTCAATTAATTTACCAGTGTCAGTTATTAATACTTTCTGAGGCTATGCTATTTTCATATAGCTTTTCATGTCCTTCATATGTTGACACAAATAGATTTTAATTTAAGAGAAAGCAGAGACATCACTTGCTGACAAGTTCCATCTACTCAAAGGTTGGAACTTATCTTCCCAGAGCCTGCTGGGAAGCAGGTGGGCCACGGACTCCCCCAGGGGTCCCCAGGAGGATCTCAGCAGGAAGGGAGGCAGCCTGCTGAGCCAGCCCTTGGGTCCTCTCTCTCCAAGGCAGGCAAGGAAAAAGGGTTCTTCCGGCAAGTCCAGGAGCCCCACAGCACCCCTCCCCCAGAAACAGACATGTTCTTGGAAGGTTTTCTTTTCTTTGTTTTAATCAAAGAATTAAAACAATTTTAATTTACTAGTGTCAGTGATTTTCTGAGATTATCCTATCTTTATACAGTTTTTCATGTCCCTCACATATGACACAAATAGATTTTATTTTATTTATTTATTTTTCAATTATTTTTATTAGTTGGAGGCTAATCACTTCGCAACATTGCAGTGGGTTTTGTCATACATTGACATGAATCAGCCATGGAGTTACATGTATTCCCCATCCCGATCCCCCCTCCCACCCCCCACCCCCACCCGATTCCCCTGGGTCCTCCCAGTGCACCAGGCCCGAGCACCTGTCTCATGCATCCCACCTGGGCCGGTGGGCTGTTTCACCATAGATAATATACATGCTGTTCTCTCGAAACATCCCACCCTCGCCTTCTCCCACAGAGTTCAAAAGTCTGTTCTGTATTTCTGTGTCTCTTTTTCTGTTTTGCATATAGGGTTATCGTTACCATCTTTCTAAATTCCATATATATGTGTTAGTATGCTGTAATGATCTTTATCTTTCTGGCTTACTTCACTCTGTATCAGGGGCTCCAGTTTCATCCATCTCATTAGAACTGATTCAAATGAATTCTTTTTAATGGCTGAGTAATATTCCATGGTGTATATGTACCACAGCTTCCTTATCCATTCATCTGCTGATGGGCACCTAGGTTGCTTCCATGTCCTGGCTATTATAAACAGTGCTGCGATGAACATTGGGGTGCACGTGTCTCTTTCAGATCTGGTTTCCTCAGTGTGTATGCCCAGAAGTGGGATTGCTGGGTCATATGGCAGTTCTATTTCCAGTTTTTTAAGAAATCTCCACACTGTTTTCCATAGCGGCTGTACTAGTTTGCATTCCCACCAACAGTGTAAGAGGGTTCCCTTTTCTCCACACCCTCTCCAGCATTTATTGCTTGTAGACTTTTGGATAGCAGCCATCCTGACTGGCGTGTAATGGTACCTCATTGTGGTTTTGATTTGCATTTCTCTGATAATGAGTGATTATTAGCCGTCTGTATGTCTTCTTTAGAGAAATGTCTGTTTAGTTCTTTGGCCCGTTTGTATGCCGTCTGTATGTCTTCTTTAGAGAAATGTCTGTTTAGTTCTTTGGCCCGTTTTTTGATTGGGTCATTTATTTTTCTGGAATTGAGCTGCAGGAGTTGCTTGTATATTTTTGAGATTAATCCTCTGTCTGTTTCTTCATTTGCTATTATTTTCTCCCAATCTGAGGGCTGTCTTTTCACCTTACTTATAGTTTCCTTTGTAGTGCAAAAGCTTTTAAGTTTCATTAGGTCCCATTTGTTTAGTTTTGCTTTTATTTCCAATATTCTGGGAGATGGGTCATAGAGGATCCTGCTGTGATTCATGTCGGAGAGTGTTTTGCCTATGTTCTCCTCTAGGAGTTTTATAGTTTCTGGTCTTACATTTAGATCTTTAATCCATTTTGAGTTTATTTTTGTGTATGGTGTTAGAAAGTATTCTAGTTTCATTCTTTTACAAGTGGTTGACCAGTTTTCCCAGCACCACTTGTTGAAGAGGTTGTCTTTTTTCCATTGTATATCCTTGCCTCCTTTGTCAAAGATAAGGTGTCCATAGGTTCGTGGATTCATCTCTGGGCTTTCTATTCTGTTCCATTGATCTATATTTCTGTCTTTGTGCCAGTACCATACTGTCTTGATGACTGTGGCTTTGTAGTAAAGTCTGAAGTCAGGCAGGTTGATTCCTCCAGTTCCATTCTTCTTTCTCAAGATTACTTTGGCTATTCAAGGTTTTTTGTATTTCCATACAAATTGACACAAATAGATTTTAATTTTGTGCTCATAGAGAAAAACAGGACTGCAGGAACAACAACAAAAAAGTGATGGGACAGATTATAGTGAAACTAGATTATCAAGACAGAGAGGTCTGAATCACTGAAAACAGAAACACCCAGGCTTACCTCCAGAGTCAGTGGTAACCTGAATCATGGAATGGTAGAACCATTTTCAGGAAAATAGTTTCATCTCCAGGGCTCCCAAAAACCATTTCACTTCCCACTGTCCAGTCACATTCCCTCCCATCACATTCAGAGAAGGTAAGTCTGGGTCAAGGAGTGCAGTGGGCATAAATTTGCTATACCATAAATGGGTGCAAGAACCACCACTTTGCTTTATTTCTCTAAATCAAACAAAATTTGTCTCTAAGCCCCACTTCCCCAAAAGATGAGTCAACAATAGTTTTTTGAAGCTTCTTTAGGTAATCCCCTGCCCAGAAACTTGCAAGCATCTCGAGAAACAAGAGTCCAGAAAGCTTGAGGAAGACCTTAGAGTTTCAGTCCATCACTGAGATGTTCATACAATAGTTATTACCCAGGTTGACATGGTTCACTGCAAGACAGAAATTCCTTCTCAAATCTTCACTGATTCCCAAGATGGGCAATTCGTGTTCACTTTCCCCAGCAGCTACAGGCCATCTAAGAGACCTATTGCCATGGCTCTGGGCCCCACATGGGAGTGGGATGCAGGGTCCTCCCATTTTTCAAGCATGCTACCACTGTCATCTTAGATCTCACCAGATTTGCCTCTTCAATTACCCCTGGGCTCAGGAAATCTTTCTCCCCAGCTTATCCTCCTTCAATGATATAATCTCCCAAACGAAAGCCTGGATGGGACAGAGTGTTCCAGGAGCTTGGCAACTTGTCTTTCACTCCAAGAATTATAAATTCTATCCTTATAAGAATATTTTTTAGAGTTTTTAATAAATTAACTGTACAATAAAAATGATCCTAACCAAACAGCATTGTTCTGAGATAGTCTCTCATGTTTCTTTTTATATAACTTATAAGCCATTTTAATCCAGCTCATGAAGTTCAGTGAAAAATATTATTTAACTCCTTTCCATTGAAGCTTAAGAGACCACTGATCTGGATACAGATGAACTACATAAGAAAAGGTTAATTTTAAAGTTAAATGGCAGAATAATTCTACCAATATAGCTGAGTTCATATACAGAGGAATGTTGAAGACTTAAAAAAAAAATCACTCTATTTTTAGTGATTCTGCACACTCCTCTCTGTATGTGTAATTATTTATTATTTTGTTAATTGCAAAAGTAATATATGCTGAAGGAAGAAAACTTGGAAAATGCCAAAATATACAAATTAAATAAAATTTCTGAAGCATATTCATAGATAATCATTGTAAACATTCTGATGTATATCTTTTTCTTACATAATACATTTTAAAACTTTTTTTCCTTTTAACATATATATTTTATTGAAGTGTAGTTGACTTACAATGTTTCAAGTGTACAGTAAGGTGATTCAGTCATACATATACATATATATTACTTTTCAGATTATTTTCCATTACAGGTTATTACAAGATATTGATTATAGTTCCCTGTTCTATACAGTAAAACTATGTTGTTTGTTGTGCATCTGTTGTTTTAATTAGAAATTTAGCATTCTATTCATACTAAGTCAAACAAGTAGAATCAAATGTTGTAAATTTTTTAGCTAGGCAAACATTCACGACTTTTAAAATGTATATATTATAAATGCTACTTATATAATATGTTTACAAAAGCTTCTCTACTACACTTGAAAAAGGCTTGAGAAAGAACATTGATAAAGATAAAGAAGAGATGGGAGATATTGGAAAACACAAGCTAAATGAAATGGGAGCACTGAATATGAAATTTAAAAAGGGAAACAAACTAGATAGAAGTAAAATATTATCATATAGTCCAGTTGTTTTTAAACATGGCTGCTCATTAGAAACATATCTGGAGTTTTGGAGAAAAAAAAATTTACCTGGGCATTTGTATTTTTCAAAAACTTCCAAGATAATTCTGATATGCACCTGGATTTTAAAAAATGATTACAGGTTTTTCTATTAAATGGTAGTTTTAGTGATATAGAATTCTATTATTTTCTGTAGACCAATCATGATACAATGGTATTAAGTGAATAATTACATAACCACAGTAGTAAAAATGCCTATCAGTTTTCACAATCAATAGCCAGACAAAAAATAAAAGAGAATTACAATTGCAAGCCATAATGGAAACATGATTAACCTAACAGTATAAAATAATTACATATATTTTGCAGAGTTAAATAGAGTGATGTTATAAGTGGAAACGCATACATGCACGTGTTTTCATCCATCCAGTCAGCGAATGTCTTTGGTTGGTGCGTTTAATCCATTTACATTTAAGGTAATTATTGATATGCATGATCCTATTACCACGTTCTTTACTGTTTTGGGTTTATTTTGTGTAGGTCTTTTCCTTCTCTTATATTTCCTGCCTAGAAAAGTTCTTTCAGCATTTATTGTAAAACTGGTTTGGTGGTGCTGAATTCTCTTAACTTTTGCTTGTCTGGGAAAGTTTTGGATTTCTCCATCAAATCTGAACAAGAGTCTTGTTGGGTAGAGTATTCTTGGTTGTAGGGCCTTCCCTTTCATCACTCTAAGTATATCGTGCCATTCCCTTCTTGCTTGTAGAGTTTCTGTTGCAAAATCAGCTGATAATGTTATAGGAGTTCCCTAGTATGTTGTCATTTTCCCCTTGTTTCTTTTAATATTTTATCTTTAAGTTTTTCAGTTTGATTACTGTGTGTCTCCGTGTGTTCCTCCTCGGGTTTATCCTGCCTGGAACTTTCTGTGCTTCCTGGACGTGGTTGACTATTTCCTTTCCCATGTGAGGGAAGCTTTCAGGTATTATCTCTTCAAATATTTTCTCAGATCCTTTCTCTCTCTCTTTTCCTTCTGAGACCCTTATAATGCAAATGTTGGTGTGTTCAATGTTGTCCCAGAGGTCTCTTAGACTATTTTCATTCCACCCCCCCTTTTTTCCTGTATTCTCTTCTGTGGCAGTGATTTCCACCATTCTGTCTTCCAGGTTACTTATCCTTTCTGCTCCCTGAGTTATTCCGCTATTGATTCCTTCTAGTGTATCGTTCATCTCTACTTGTTCTTTAGTTCTTCTAGGTCTTTGGTAAGCATTTCTTGTATCTTCTCCATTCTGTTTCCAAGATCCTGGATCATCTTCATTATCATTATTCTGAATTATTTTTCTGAAAGATTGCCTATGTTCTCTTCACTCACTTGTTTTTATGGAGTTTTATCTTGTCCCTTCAACTGGGACAAAACCCTCTGCTTTCTCATCCTGATTGACTTTCTGTAATATGGCTTTCATTCTAGCTGCTGTGGGATTGTGGTTCTTTTGATTCTTCTGTCTGCCCTCTGTTGAATGAAGCTAAGAGGCTTGTGTAAGCTTCCTGATGAGAAGGACTGGCCGTGGGGAAAACTGGGTCCTGCTCTGGTGGGCAGGACGATGTTCGGTAAAGCTTTAATCCAGTTATTTGCTGATGGGTGGGATTGCACTCCCTCCCTGTTGGTTGTTTGGCCTGAGGTGACCCAGCCCTGGGGTCGACGTGGCTCTATGGTAGGGTTAATGGAGACCTCCAAGAAGACTTACATTAAGGGGAACCTCCCAGGACTGCTGCTGCTGGTGTCTCCGTCCCTGCGATGAGCCACTGCTGACCCACACCTCCATGGGAGACCCTCCAACACACTGGATTGTGACATGTGATAAAAAGTGGATTTTATACAACAACCTGCAACACATCATAGACAACACATAGGTCTGGTTCAGTCTCCTATAGGGTCACTGTTCCTTTCCTCTGGGTCTTGGTACAGGCAAGATATTT
This sequence comes from Dama dama, assembly GCF_033118175.1. NCBI lineage: Eukaryota > Metazoa > Chordata > Mammalia > Artiodactyla > Cervidae > Dama > Dama dama. Next base: position 59,597,094 of record NC_083683.1, on the reverse strand, counting down.
TCCCCCCACTTAATTTTTTTAATTGAAGGATAATTGCTTTACAGAATTTTGTGGCTTTCTGTCACACTTCAACAAGAATCAGCCATAGGTACACCCATGTCCCCTCCCTCTTGGACCTCCTTCCCATCTCCCTCCCCATCCCACACTTCTAGACTGTCACAGAGCCCCTGTTTGAGTTCCGTTAGTCTTGCAGCAAATTCCCACTGGCTATCTGTTTTACATATGGTATTGTAAGTTTCCATGTTACTCTCTTCATACATCTCACCCTTTTCTTCCTCCTCTCCCCTGCTGTCCATACGTCTGTTCTCTATGTCTGGTTCTCAAGATTTTTGTCTGTGCTCTCCAAGAGTGGAGTCTCTGCTTCCCCCAGCCTCGTGGAAGTCCTGTAATCAAATCCTGCCCTTCAAGGTCAGATTTCCTGGATTTCCCAGTCCCTTTGCCAGATCCCCAGACTGAGAAGCCTGATGTGGGGCTCAGAACCTTCACAAAAGTGGAGAACTTCTTTGGTATTATTGTTCTTCAGTTTGTGGATCGCCCACCTGGCGGATATGGCATTTGGTTTTATCATGACTGTGCCGCTCCTACTGGCTTGTTGCGGCTTCTTCTTTGTCTTTGGATGTGGGGTATCTTTTTTTGGCAGGTCCCAGTGTCCTCCAGTTAATGGTTGTTCAACAGCTCATTGCAATTTTGATGCTTTTGCAAGAGGAGATGAGCACACATCCTTCTACTCTACCATCTTAACCTTTTTTTTAATTGTAAAATACATATGTATATTTTTAAAAGTCCAATGAGGTATTAAAAATTTAATGATAAAAAGAGCCCAGACCTTTCTCATCCAATTCCCAACAGCAGAGGCAATCTCTTTCAGCTTCTTAAGCTATTTTTAATAGGTTGGTACAAAAGTAATTGCAGTTTTGAACTGTGAATTTTAAGTCATTATAACTAGGTTCAAACGCATCTTTATTAATTAAAATAGGAACCATTACTGTCAACACATTTTTGCCAATGAAAGACATTTGTTTATTTCTGTAGCATAAAAATTTATGCTTTGGGATTTAATGAACTCTTGAAAAGCTCTGCCCCCTGCTGGTTGTGGAAGAGTTTTCCCTGCAAAAAGTTGAGTTGGTTGAACAAGCGGTAGTCAGTTGAGAGGTCAACTGAATAGGCAAAGGCAAAACTTTGTAGCTCAATTTGTTCAACTTTTGAAGTATCGGTTGTGGAACATGAAGTTGAGCATTGTTGTGGAAAAGAATTGGGCCCATTCTGTTGACAAATGCAGGTTGCAGGTATTGCAGTTTTCAGTGTATCTCATTGATTTGCAGAGCGCACTTCTCAGATATAATGGTTTCACCAGGATTCAGAAAGCTGCAGTGGATCAGACCAACAGAAGACCACCAAACGGTGACCATGATCTTTTTTGGAGCAAGTTTGGCTTTGGATAGTGGTTAAGAACTTCTCCATCCAGCCACTGAGTTGGTCGTTGCATGTTGTAGTATAAAATCCACTTTTCGTCACGTGTCACAATCGGATCGAGAAATGGTTCATTGTTGCTGCATAGAATAAGAGAAGACAACACTTCAAAACAATTTTTTAAATTTTTGGTCAGCTCTTGAGGCACTCACTTATTGAGTTTTTTCACCTTTCCAGTTAGCTTCAAATGCAGAACGACCACAGATGGGTTGACATTGAGTTCTTCGGCAACTTCTTATGTAGCTGTAAGAGGATCAGCTTCAATAATGGCTCTCAATCGCTTGTTGTCGACTTCTGATGGCCAGCCACTGCATTCCTCAACTTCAGGGCTCTTGTCTCCTTTGAAAATTTCTCTCCTCAAGAAAATTTCTTGAACCACCACTGCACTGTACATTTGTTAGCAGTTCCTGAGCCAAATGTGTTGTTGATGTTGCAAGTGGTCTCCGCAGCTTTATGACCCATTTTGAACGTGAATCAAAAAAATCACTTGAATTTGCTTTTTGTCTAATATTGTTTCCATAGTCTAAAATAAATAAAAAATAAATAGCAAGTAAAGTCATTAGCAAAAAGAAAAAAAGCAAGAAAGGCACATCAAAATGATGTATAACATAACCACATTTATTTAATAATGTATTCTAACATCAAATGGCAAAGTTGAGCAATGCAAAACTGCAATTACTTTTGCACCAACCAAATAGCTTCTTTAGTTATATTCTATTATTACAGCTATATGGTTTCCCAGGTGGCTCAGTGATAAAGAATCTGCCTGTCAGTGCAGGAGCCACAGGAGACCTCGAGTTTGATCCCTGGGTGAGGAAGATCCCCTGGAGGAGGAAATGGCAATCCACTCCAGTATTCTTGCTGGGATAATCCCATGGACAGAGGAACCTAGTGGGATACAGTCCTTGGGATTGCAAGGAGTTGGATACAACTGAGCGACTGACGACACAATTACAACCATATGTCTCAAGAGGATGATTATTTTACTCATTTTTGATTTTCAATCATAGATATTTTCTATTTATCTCCAACAGCGAAGATGAAGATTTAGCTCTCTCAACTCCCCTTGCCTTGTTGCTCCTCTTTACAAGCATGTACAAATACTCACAGATGAGTATAATACGATCATATAGTTTGGTTGTATTTCTATTCTTAAGTTTCTTGGTTTCCTTGGAATTAACAATTGGCTTACTTTTCTGTTTGCTTAGTTTCCCATGTACTTATTCGTGTACTAATTCATTATCCAAAGTCTCAGCCAGAGTTGTCAAACTCCTTTCAATAGGTTCAGACATTCCTGGTCTTTTTTTTTTTTTTTAAAGCTGGGCTATAACACACGTATTCTAAGATTTTTTTTAATTGATTAGTTTATTTTTATTTTTTGGTTGGGGCTTTACCTCTGCCAGGGAGCTTTCTCTAGTTGTGGTGAGGAGGGGCTACTCTGGCTTCTCTTGATGAAGAACACAGGCCCTAGGCACCCCAGCGTCTGTAGTTGCAGCACGTGGACACAGTGGTTGCAGCTTGCAGGGTCTAGACGGCAGGCTCACAGTGGCACACAGGCTGAGTTGCTCTGTGGCATGTAGAATCTTTCCCAACCAGAGATCGAACCCGTGTCCCCTGCACTGCCAGGCAGATTCTTATCCACTGTGCCACCAGGGAAATCCTCCAGGACTTTTTAAAGTTGATTTTTTTCCCCAGAGAGTCCACAGGGATACAGTTCCCTTGATTTTGATAATTTTCCCTTCTCCTCTCTCCTGTATTAACACTTTGTTACTAGAACCCACATCTTTTATCTTATTTGCTCTTTTGAAATTTTATATACTTATTTATTTGTTTTTTGTCCAGCTTACATGGTTTTGGGATCTTACGCTTTTTCATAGTACAATTGTTTTAAAGTGGAAAAAATAAAATGTTATTAACAGACCCAAATACCTTCAGTTTCTCTAAAATGAAGTGAAAAGAAGATAAACTTTAACCTATATTTGACAATGTTTCAGCATTTCCTCATATCTGGAAATGAGCTAGATATTCAATGAATATACATAACTTAAACTAAGATTACAAAGAGTTTGAAAGCAGACATATTTTATAAAACATAATAAGAGTGGCAAAATGTATTTACAAATATTCCTCCCACTTATATCCATTTAATTCATGTGTTCTTAACACTTATGCTTGAGTTGCCATGAAAATTTAATGAGACATTAAAAATTAATCATCATTTTAAGTTATTTTTCTTGTTGGAAAACCAGGCAAGTAGCAAAAATCACAGAAGCAAAGAACTTAAAAATTTAAACATGGCTTTTCTTCCTCCTATGATGTTGACATACATTAAAGAAATTATTTTTATTGTAAATTTATTTCTTAGGTTGAATTTACAATTTTATAATCTCAAGCATCTAGTAGAGATAACATAAACTTATTTGACATCTTAATTTACATAAGTACTTCTATTTTCTTTAATCCAATTAAATAGAGCTCTTTCACAAGTTTTTATGACTACTATCCAGAGGGAGAAAAATGTCATATGTACAGAATATAAATACATAGAGGTACATAGACATATAGATATTAACAGATGCAGAGATCTTATAACTTTCGTTTAAAATTTTTAGCCATGTATCAAGTACAATAGTATAAAACTCACTAGCTTATAAAGGATTTAATGGTGTTTCTGGCAAATGGAACAAGTTTACCCACTCAGATGACTAAAGCCTTTTGCTAATATTTTTCGAAAAGTCTATTAAGATTTTTGTCTTTAATGAATAATCTTGTAGAGGCCATGGACAAAATTTGGGGCAAAGGAGCTTATGAAAATATCAAATGCAGTTTGTTTTTTAGAAAAAGTCTCTCTCTTTTTTGTTTGTTTCTAGTGCCATGATTGCTTTAGCCAACAATGGTCTCTTCGGATGCTTACATTTCAAAGATATGGTAAGATTAATAGTTACAAGGGACTGAGAAAGGATTGTAGGTTTTGTATGAAATGGAACTCAAGGGCTTACTTGCCTATTTTCAGAAATCTAGAATAATTACTATAGCATTTTTCTTTTCTTTAACACTAGGAATGGATAGTTCAACAACTTTTTTTTATTTTTGTAGTGCAGGCCCCAAATACAGGAGGTCTGGAGCTGGTGGGATCTGCTATATAGAATAAGGGACATTACATCAAGTCTTCTTGTGCATTTTCTGGACCTTTGCGAAATCTATTCCTTGGCTATCAACATTTAGGTAAGTTTTACACCTGCTTGAGAGATGTCTGCAGTTCCTGACATTTATTCTCTGATCTTCCCCTCGTAATCTTGTTAAGAAAGTGTGTGTGTGTGTGTGTGTGTGTGTGTGTGTGTTTCTCATAATAACCAAGGTGTTATTCTGAGGCTATTTCTCTGTTGTCTTTTTTTCATCTGATCTTTCCACTGATATCAACAGGACATTTATTTAAAATGAGAACTCTCTTAAAAATCCTTTTAGGTGTAAAAGTCCATCTTCAATATACCTATTTAAATTGTGACTCCAAACCAATAAGTGTTTTTATGGCTTGAAATCAATATTAGGGCTTAGCCAGGGACACAAGAGTCATCTACTAAGAAATGTAGCCCTCTCAAAATGCAGAGCCCACTCCAGAAAAGCCTAAGAAAGCCAAAACTTTTCTTGTCACAAGTGGTAAAGAAAGCTCTATCTCCAACAAAGTAAGACACCTTGAATCACTATCCTCCTAACCTGGGTTACCAGAAGGTGATCCTGCTATGAGAGTTTTTCCTTCACAAATGAGGCGACGAAGGTAGAGGCCATGAAGGGCCCTTATGAATTAAGACAAACTCCCCTGAGAGCCAGCATGTTCGGACAAAGAGTATGTTGCTTGTCACTTCATGTCTTCAGCTCCTAGCTGGCTGGCTAGCTGCTGATGCAAGTCTGACAGACAGCCTGAACTCCCCCCTCTCCACCACCTCCCCACTGGCAGAAACCAGAGGGAATATTCTCACTGGTTACACAGCCAAGTTCTCAGGATATAAAACAAGACAAATAGAGATTCTCACCTTATGGTTGTTCATCCTTATGACAAATGAAAGGGACAAAGGGAAACATGACTCCTTCTGGAAAGCTAAGGATCAGTAACCATAGGTGTTGATTACCAAAACCAAATTCACAAAAGTCAAAACTCAAGATCTATTTTCACAAATGCTTTTCTCCTGCCAGTGTGAATTTGAATAGGAAGAGACAAGGAGAAATTGTTGTCCTCCTTTCTTGACTGTGCACTCTAGACAGAAAGCTGGGAGACTGAAATGGTAAGAATTCGTACCTTCTGCTGGTCTGTTGTCAGTTATCCCATATCTCAGCTGCAGTCTCCAGGGAGAATGGAGTGTTCCAACCTGTCACTGTTCCATCCTCATCACTAGAAACCATACAGGATGAAACATTTGTTTCCCTTCTACCCTTTTCAGTTTTTGACTGGGTCTCTGTTGAGAGTTCCTTGGACTGCAGGGAGATCCAACCAGTCCATCCTGAAGGAGATAGGTCCTGGGTGTTCACTGGAGGGACTGATGCTGAAGCTGAAGCTCCAGTACTTTGGCCACCTCATGTGAAGAGTTGACTCATTGGAAAAGACCCTGATTCTGGGAGGGATTGGGGGCAGCAAGAGAAGGGGACGACAGAGGATGAGATGGCTGGATGGCATCACTGACTCGATGGACATGGGTTTGGGTAGACTCCGGGAGCTGGTGATGGACAGGGAGGCCTGGCGTGCTGCGATTAATGGGGTTGAAAAGAGTCAGACATGACCGAGTGACTGAACTAACTAACTAACTCTAACCAAAGACAGATTAACAAAAGAAAATGAAACAAGTATATTAACATATACATCTCATGTACACTTATGAGAAATGCAGAGATGAGTAACGCAAAGAAGTGGCTGGAATTTGGATTTATAGATCATATTGACCAAATAACAACATATATTGAGAGGAAAGAGAGTACTAGGTTTCCCAGGGTGCCAAATTTCCGGGACGATAAATACATTACAAACTGACAGTCAAAATGGCTGTTTTGTAGTCTTCTGGTGCTGTCTTGGGGCTGGTATGTGTCAAGGGTTGTTGGCGATTAATTTCTGCACAAATTTGTGTTCTGCTTTCAGGATGATAAGGGGAGAAGAGAACATTTCTGGAATCTGATTCTTCTCAATTGCTTTCAGCTCAAAATAATCCTTGGGCAAAAGGGAAGATTTTGGGGTGGCATATTCTGTTACTCCTCTGTAGGTTTTAGTATAAAGTTCCCTTGATTTACAATGACCCTTTATGTTCTAACATGGAAATTGAAGTAAGGCATTGTCAGAAAGGAGTTAGGAATGTTATTCGCACGATGCTTACTAATCATACTAAGACATGGATTTATAAATTAAGAATTTACAATAGACAGCAAAATATTTAGTGTAAGAATCTGGTTGAGCAACATGGTGCTGTGCTATATATACTGATCAGAAAAACAGGCAGGTGTCATGTTCTTTTGTGAAAAGTGTATATAAAATAATTTTAAGTGAAAAAGATAAATACAATATCCTGCAGACATATAAAACTACTTAGTGTAAATGCATGTTAATCAAAGATGGGAGCTCATTTTCCGTTGAGTAAAATGTTCATTCAGGTTTTTTTTTTTTTTTCCTTTAAGCTTATTCAACTTCATAATAAAATAGGAAATTCCTCTTTTGGCAATAGTGCTAATTTTAGTTTTTCCTGAGAAATGTCTTTAAGCAATCTCATTTCATTATTTTCTTGCAGGTTAATTCTTAGAGTATCAGAATATCTCTCTTCAAACGTAAGAAGGAAAAGTTTTAAGTCAGTGGACCAATAAGCTGTTCCTGTTTTCCACATGTCTCAGAGGGTGGAGCGACCAAACCAGTGAAATAAGAGGGAAGTGAAAAGATGTTAAATAGCAAGCCCAGCTCACCCTGGTCAGTCTGGACGTCTGGCTTCTCAGTCCACATGAAGGCTCTCATTATTCTGAGGTTTCTCCTCCTTTCTGTCGCTGTCCAAGGCAAGGTCCTTGAGAGATGTGAGCTTGCCAGAACTCTGGAGGAACTTGGATTGGATGGCTATAAGGGAGTCAGTCTGGCAAACTGTAACTTAACTCTTCTTCCTCCTTCCAAATAGGTAGCCAGGTGTGGAACAGATACTAATAGAGGATGAATAATAAGAAAGGGACTTTGAGTGAATGGCCTTTTTCTTTCTTGGAGGGTTTGTACACTTACATCAACTTGGTCCTTTAGAATCAGATGTACAAGCTGAAGGATTGAGGCATGGGGAGTGCAAATTCTATACCGTTCTAAGCATGCCAGGTTCCCATGCACTCCTCCAGCACCACTACGTTTGCCAGCCGGCACATGAAAGCTGACTATAAGATATATTTCAGCACCTGTGATATCTCTTTCAAGCACTTGGTGTCTGACTCTATCCATTTCCAGTTTAGAAGTTGGGTTCTTCAAGCCTGAATAAGACTATGTTTTTCACATTTTCAATCCCCCTCCCATGATGTTGGGCTTTTAACAGCAAGGTTTTTTAAAACTTACATTGAACTCTTAAAACAGGGATAGTTAAGAACTATTTCCCCTCAATCAGTATTTATCTGAGGATCCTGGAAATGCGGTATGTAATGATGTTTTATTATTCTTACTCTAGTTCATTATTTTTCATTTTCTTACATAGAATTCAAGATGTTCCCTAAGGAAAAGTTACTCTATATTTTGGTCCGTATTTGTCAATGTCATCACTGTATTTTTCAGGTAGAATTCAGACATTTCCTCTCCATAACTATTTTTGAATGAATGAGCCAATGGCTAGATGGATGGATGGATGATATAATCTTTCCTATTCAATGATTCTTATTGTCTGGATTCAGATTTGATACCCAAATTCACCTCTAGGTATCATAAGAAATTTTCTTTCTCCCAGAAAGTCCTCATTTTTTCTAATAAAAGTATTTTTCCACTAGTGTATACATCTGCATCAAACAACCAAACTCACTCAACAATTCTGTTGATTTTCTATTCTAGGCTCAATCTTACCTGAGAGACAGGAGCAGAAGAGAGTCTTGTAATATTTTAAAAAATATATCTTGCTCCATTGCTATTATCAAATGATTTGCTAATGAAAGAATTCTCTTAAGAGCCCTTTAACACAAAAGTGTTAAAATATTTCACAAGTAAATACATCTTTATACTTATAAATAAGTCATTACTAAAATAGAATTAGTTAAATTGAACTAACTGGGCTATGAACTCTAAGTCTAGTTGTGTTGCTGTTTATAATCTAAAAATATTTTTATTCAGGGTTGTTTGACCAAATGGGAAAGTGGTTATAACACAAAAGCTACAAACTACAATCCTAGCAGTGAAAGCAGTAATTATGGGATATTTCAGATCAACAGCAAATGGTGGTGTGATGATGGTAAAACCCCAAGAGCAGTTGATGGCTGTCACGTGTCCTACAGCGGTAAAACAATATGATGTTGAGTGATGGTTCAGGCCCCATCTGGTTATACCTATAAGAATAGAGGTCAGTAGAAATGAAAATGTCTCAAAGAGTTCATTAGGGACCTAGAAAAATTCCACCATAACTTCTGTAAACTCTCTATTATCCTTCTCCTAATTTCTTAACTAAGAAATTAAAGATCTGGTATCCTAAAAGGTTGCTGTTTGCTAACATACAGGTTAATTCACACATTTGTTTAATTGGAGTGAAATAAATATTCTATTGAGTTTCTTTTGAAATAGAGATAACATGTGCAATCTTAGGTGCACAAAATATTGCAGGACAATCCAAAATTTATATTGTTAAATTTTCATACATTAAAATTCCTAATAAAGAAGATTAGCCTAAGAATATCTTTTGTAACCAGGTAATTTACTTTAAAAAATATTTTGTGTTATAATCTGTGAAGTGAAATTCTCTCAGTCGTGTCTGACTCTTTGGGACCCCATGGACTATACCGTCCGTGGAATTCTCCAGGCCAGAACACTGGAATGGATATATGTTCCTTCTCCAGGGGATTTTCCCAACCCAAGGATCGAACCCAGGTCTCCTGCACTGCAGGTGGATTCTTTTTTTTTTTGTAGGTGGATTCTTTACCAGCTAAGCCACCAATATATATGCATTCATCCCACATATGAACACGTAAGCCATGTGTTTCACATAAAAAGAAACTGTAGTAAATTTATTGCTTTACAATATGCTCTTTATTATACAAAATTATTTTTATCAACAGAAACAATCTTTATTATATTTCAAGATGAATAAATTCCACTAAATAAATATTCTATAATTTATCTATCCAACTCACACTATTAAGGACTTAGGCTATAATTTCTCCTTTAATTTCCCCTTTTATTAATTGCTATGAAACATCTTGTACACACATCTTTGGATGCATCCCTTATTACTTCTTTAGGTTAAACTTCCAGTAATAGAATTGCTAAGCAAACAACTGCTAGACCAGTTTCTGCTTATTTGTTTTGTTCTGTTTTTGTGGTGCTTAGTAAGAAAAAGAAATTTCTATCACAATATTCAATAGTTCCAGAGGTTCCAATGACTTTGGAGAATGAGAAACAGAATGCTTTATTTCACACCAAATTGGACAGAATAAAGAAAGAGTTTTCTCCCAACATTCACAGATACCCTCACTCTTAAAAAATAATGTTAGTTGTTTTTTCCTCAACCTAAGAGAATTTAGTTGTTCTTTCGTCAACCTAAGAGAATAAACTTAAATGAAATTTCTGTGAGTGTTGTTTCATTTCTCACCACCTTATTTTCATCATTAATGGAAAATGACATCGCTAAAGCTGTAGCATGTGCAAAGAAGACTGTCAGTGAGCAAGGCATTACAGTATGGTATGTTGGTTTTGTTTGGGTTGTTTTTTTTTCTCCTTCCAGTTCTATTGAGATGTAATTGACATGCAGCACTGTAGAAGTTTAGGGAGTATAGCCTAATGATTGGACTTACATACATCATGAAATTATTGTCACAATGTTTAGTGAACATCCATCATGTCATATGGATACAGAATTATAGAAATATAAGAAAACTTAATGTGTGATGAAAATTCTTAGTCTTTACTCTCAACAGTTTTCATTATAACATATAGCAGTGTTAATTGTACTGATCACATTCTAAATTACATCCTCAGTATTTATCTTATACCTAGAAGTTTGTAGTACCTTTGACTGCCTTTGTCTAATTCTAACCCCTCACCCCTCAGCCTCTTACTTCTGGTAACCACACATCTGACCTCTTTTTCTATGAGTTTGTTCGTATGTTTGTGTTTGAAGTCTAATGGGCCTACAACACTAAGTAAGTTCATGTTACAGAGCATGGTATGTATTAAGCATTAAAGAGGAGAGCTGGGGACTTCCCTGGTGTCCAGTGGTTGAGACTTTTTGCTCCCAACACAGGGGATACTGGACAGGGGACCACTTGCCATGTGATGGGGCGAAAAAAAAAAAAGGTTGATGGCGAGGGAGGGGGGCGGGGGCTTTTGGCAATGCCTCGAGCCAGGTGGGATTTTAGACCCCGACCCCACTACCAGGAATCAACCCCTAGCCCCAGCACTGGAATGGCGGAGTCTTAACAACTGGACCACCAGGAAAGTCCCAGGCGAGAGCTCTTTTATCCAACTTATGAGAGAAGCGAGGGAATATTCCCAAGTATGCTACTGAGAACTGAAAATTACAGCTTTAGGTTTATGCTAGACAATTTACTACATAGAAACAATCTATTTTCAGTGATTCAGAATCTTATTCTTTTACTCCTCAATTTATTTTAGGGGATTCTAGAGTTTTTAAGGTATTACAGGCTCTACTAATTCCTTGTCATATCTTGAAATTATTTTTGGAATTAAGTAAATGTGGAATGCACTCTGCAGTTGTGTTGTGGACTACACAGGACTCAACATTTGTGTTCGGCATTCTGTGCTCTAGTGAAGGCTTGGGGGAGATGTGAAGTCCTTGGTACACCTAACTCCAGTTAATAAATAGCAGTACTTGAATCGGTCTGTAGACTCTATTTCGTGTACTGATAAACTATTTTGTTCTCCCAAAGGATTTGAGGTATGTATATTACAAGGGAGCTATGTTTTAGCCTTAGTACCATTTGTTTCATCTTTCTCCATAGGGTGGCATGGAAAAGCTGAGTAGTTTCATGATGAAACCGTGTTGGATTTTTTCAAAGCTGTTTTCTATGTCTGCTGAGATGATCATTTTGTTTCTGTTTTTTTATCCTATTGATGTGATGTGTTACACTGATTTTCAGGTGTTGAACTAACTAGTATTCCTGGGGAAAATCCATTAGGTTATAGGATATAATTCTTTTTATGTGTTGTTACATTCAGTTTGATAGCATTTTGTCAAGGATTTTTACATCCACATTCATAAGAAAGATTGATCTGTTAGCTTTCTGTTCTTGTGATGTCTTTCTTTAATTTTGGTATCAGGATGATATTTGCTTCATAAAATGGGTTGGGTACCTTTTCTGGTTTTTGGTAGAGTTTGTGAAGAATTGGTATTCATTCTTCTCTTATCCATTTACATTTAATGTTATTACTGATATAGTTGGATTTACATCTGTGATTTTATATTTTATTTGTACCTGTCTCATGCCTTTTTTGTTCCACTTTTCCTCCTTTACTGCATTTTTTCATTAAACAGAAATTTCTAATATAGCATTTCAATTTCTTAAATGATTTTTCACTACTTTTAGGGTTGTTTTTTTCACTTGTTCAAGAAAATGTGGATAGTTTACAGGTGTTGGCTATTTAAGAATAAAGTTGCTATGAATACTTATATAGAAGTTCTTAGGAGGAAAGAAGACATCTCTCTGGGGTAAATACCTGAGTGGATTGCTGGGTTGTATAAGTCCATTTTCAATTTTGACAGGAACTGCCAAGCTACTTTCATACTTAATAGAGAAATGAAATCAGAATACTCTTCTGGAAAGAGAAAACTAAAATGGGAACATTTCCATCACTTTGTAAACAAGATTATGCTTTACGACGTGTTTGAAAAATAATTTCTGAGTGATGATAGCCCAACTGTTAAGTAAATTGAGAAAGAATTTTTGTAACGATCTATGTGGAAAGGCAAATATATGTTCATAAAGTGAAAAGAAGACGTGAGATCCAGCCTAAGTTCTAGTTGTATTGACTGTGGACGTTTAAAGATAACAGAAATAATATAAAGAAAGTATGCACAAAGAAATCCAAAGCTTTCCACAATTATCAGTTGTGCATATTAAGAATATTGATATTTAAATAGTCTCTAATTGTTCCATGGCATTCCTGGTGTTAGAACAACCACTTAGAGAAAACTCACACCTTAAAAATAAATACGTAAAATGGGTTTGCACAACTATATTGGGATCCAAAATCAGACACATGATAGACAAAGAAGTTATAGCCTGTTGAGGGATGAGAATTACATTGCAATAGAATTCCTTCCCTTTCACTTAAACTTCAAGATAATGTGGTAAACTGAAAAGGTCATGGAATTGACATGAATCTTAAATCCTAGCTCTCCCACTCACTAGCTATATGTCTTTGGACAGATGATTTATCTTCTCTAGGACACAGTTTTTTCATCTGTAAGATGGACATAATACCTACCGGTAAGACCCCTGTACGATTATGTTGTTGTTGTTCAGTTGCCAAGCCGTGTTTCACTCCTTGAGACACTATACACTACAGCAAGCCAGACTCCTCTGTCCTCCACAGTCTCTGAGACTTTTCTCAGATTAATGCCATTCAGTGATAATGCTTTCTAGCCATCTCATCATCTGCCACTGCCTTCTCCTTTTGCCTTCAGTCTTTCCCAGTATTATGGTCTTCTCCAATAAGTCGGCTTTTTACATCACATGGCCAAAGTATTGGAGCTTCAGCTTCATTCAGCATCAGTTCTTCCAATGAATATTCAGGGATAATTTCCTTTAGGATTGATTGGTTTGATCTCATTGCAGTCCACGGGACTCTCAAGAGTCTTCTCCAGCATCACAATTCGAAAGAATCAATTCTTCAATGCTTAGCCTTCTTTATGGTCCAACACTCATAACAAACATGGCGACAGGAAAACCCGTAGCTCTGAATATACAGACCTTTGTTGGCAAAGTGACGTCTTTGCTTTTGAATACACTGTCTGGTTTGTGGTCGTTTTCCTTCCAAGGAGCAAGCATCTTTTGATTTCATGGCTGCACACACCATCTGCAGTGATTTTGGAGTCCAAGAAAGTAAAATCTGTCACTCTTTCCAGTTTTTTCCCCTTCTATTTGCCATTAAGTGATGGAACTGCAGGTCAGGAAGCAACAGTTAGAACCGGACATGGAAAAACAGACTGCTTCCAAATTGGAAAAGGAGTACGTCAAGGCTGTGTATTGTCACCCTGCTTATTTAACTTATATGCAGAGTACTTCATGAGAAATTCTGGGAAGGATGAAGCACAAGCTGGAATCAAGATTGCCGGGAGAAATATCAATAACCTCAGATATGTAGACAACACCACCTTTATGGCAGAAAGTGAAGAGGAACTAAAAAGCCTCTTGCGAAAGAGGAGAGTGAAAAAGTTGGCTTAAAGCTCAACACTCAGAAAACTAAGATCATGGCATCTGGTCCCATCACTTCATGGCAAATAGATGGGGAAACAGTGGAAACAGTGTCAGACTTTATTTTTTGGGGCTCCAAAATCACTGCAGATGGTGATTGCAGCCATGAAATTAAAAGACGCTTACTCCTTGGAAGGAAAGTTATGACCAACCTAGATAGCATATTAAAAAGCAGAGACATTACTTTGCCAACAAAGGTCCATCTCGTCAAGGCTATGGTTTTTCCAGTAGTCATGTATGGATGTGAGAGTTGGACTATAAAGAAAGCTGAGCACCAAAGAACACCAAAGAATTGATGCTTTTGAACTGTGGTGTTGGAGAAAACTCTTGAGAGTCCCTTGGACTGCAAAGAGATCCAACCAGTCCATCCTAAAGGAGATCAGTCCTGGGTGTTCATTGGAAGGACAGATGTTGAAGCTGAAACTCCAATACTTTGGCCACCTCATATGAAGAGTTGAGAAGACCCTGGATGCTGGGAGGGATTGGGGGCAGGAGGAGAAGGGAATGACAGAGGATGAGATGGTTGGATGGCATCACTGACTCGATGGACATGAGTTTGGGTAAACTCCCGGAGCTGGTGATGGACAGGGAGCTCTGGCATGCTGCGATTCAAGGGGTTGCAAGGAGTCAGACACGACTGAGCAACTGAACTGAACTGATGGAACTGGGGCCATGATCTTAGTTTCTTGAATGTTGAGTTTTAACCAGCTTTTTCACTCTCCTCTTTCATCCTCATCAAGAGGCTCTTTAGTTCCTCATCATTTTCTGCCATTAGAGTGGTATCATCTACATATCTGAGGTTGTTGTTATTTCTTCTGGCAAGCTTGATTATAGCTTGTGATTCATCCAGCCTGGCATTTCCCATGATGTATTCTGCATATAAGGTAAATAAACAAGGTAATAATACACAGCCTTGTCGTACTCCTTTCCCAATTTTGAATCAATCAGTAATTGGTGTATTATTTCATTACCCAAAGTCTTGGCCAGATTAGTGGAACTCCTTTCAATAGGTTCACACATTCCAGGCCATCTTCAAGTTTTTCCCCAGGAAGTCCACAGGGACACTTTTCCCTTCATCTCAAAAATTTACCTTCTCCTTTCTCCTGTGTTAGAACCCCATTTCCTAGACCCCTCATATTCAATATTATCTGCTCTTTTAAATTTTTACTTATATATTTTTTGGCTGAGCTGGGTGGCTTGCAGGATGTTAGTTCACCAACCAAGGATTGAACCTGGTCCTTGGCAGTGTAAGCACCAATTCTTAACCACTAGACTGCCAGAAAATCCCCAGGAATATATCATTTTGTAATTTCTAGAGACATATGTCTTTTTACTGGACATTTGTTTAGAGTGGCAAAAAGAGCATGTTATTAACAGACCCAAATATTCTTTATTTCTCTAATAAGAAGTCAAAAGCAGATAAACATATGTTTGGCAATTAATGTTTCAGTATTTTCTCTTCTTTTGGAAATGATGTACAAATTCAGTGCTTGAGTTGTCATGAAAATTTCATGAGACACTAAAAATTAACCTTCGTTTAAAGTTGTTTTCCTTGTTGACAAATCCAGCAAGTAGCAAAAATCACAGAAGCAAAGAACCTTAAAATTTATACATGCCTTTTTTTCTTATCATATTGACATACATTGAAGAAATCATTTTTTAAAAATTCAGTTCTGAAGTTGAATTTATAATTTTATCACATCAAGCATCTAGTAGAGACAACATATTTGTTATCAAGCTTATTTGACAAAGCTTAATTTGTTACAAAAAATATTTATTCAGTTATTCGGCTGCACCAGGTCTTAGTTGTGGCATGGGGGATCTAGTTCCTAGGCCAGGGACTGAACCTGGACCCCTTGCATTGGGAGCTCAGAATCTTAGCAACTGGACCACCAGGGAAATCCCAAGACTAGTCTTAATTTATACAAGTGCTTCTATTTTCTTTTTTTTTCACTTTTTTTTTTTTATTAGTTGGAGGCTAATTACTTCACAGCATTTCAGTGGGTTTTGTCATACATTGATATGAATCAGCCATAGATTTACATGTATTCCTCATCCCGATCCCCCCTCCCACCTCCCTCTCCACCTGATTCCTCTGGGTCTTCCCAGTGCACCAGGCCCGAGCACTTGTCTCATGCATCCCACCTGGGCTGGTGATCTGTTTCACCATAGATAGTATACATGCTGTTCTTTTGAAATATCCCACCCTCACATTCTCCCACAGAATTCAAAAGTCTGTTCTGTATTTCTGTGTCTCTTTTTCTGTTTTGCATATAGGGTTATCGTTACCATCTTTCTAGATTCCATATATATGTGTTAGTATGCTGTAATGTTCTTTATCTTTCTGGCTTACTTCACTCTGTATCAGGGGCTCCAGTTTCATCCATCTCATTAGGACTGATTCAAATGAATTCTTTTCAACGGCTGTGTAATATTCCATGGTGTATATGTACCACAGCTTCCTTATCCATTCATCTGCTGATGGGCATCTAGGTTGCTTCCATGTCCTGGCTATTATAAACAGTGCTGCGATGAACATTGGGGTGCACGTGTCTCTTTCAGATCTGGTTTCCTCAGTGTGTATGCCCAGAAGTGGGATTGCTGGGTCATATGGCAGTTCTATTTCCAGTTTTTTAAGAAATCTCCACACTGTTTTCCATAGCGGCTGTACTAGTTTGCATTCCCACCAACAGTGTAAGAGGGTTCCCTTTTCTCCACACCCTCTCCAGCATTTATTGCTTGTAGACTTTTGGATAGCAGCCATCCTGACTGGCGTGTAATGGTACCTCATTGTGGTTTTGATTTGCATTTCTCTGATAATGAGTGATGTTGAGCATCTTTTCATGTGTTTGTTAGCCATCTGTATGTCTTCTTTGGAGAAATGTCTGTTTAGTTCTTTGGCCCGTTTTTTGATTGGGTCATTTATTTTTCTGAAATTGAGCTGCAGGAGTTGCTTGTATATTTTTGAGATTAATCCTCTGTCTGTTGCTTCATTTGCTATTATTTTCTCCCAATCTGAGGGCTGTCTTTTCACCTTACTTATAGTTTCCTTTGTAGTGCAAAAGCTTTTAAGTTTCATTAGGTCCCATTTGTTTAGTTTTGCTTTTATTTCCAATATTCTGGGAGGTGGGTCATAGAGGATCTTGCTGTGATTTATGTCGGAGAGTGTTTTGCCTATGTTCTCCTCTAGGAGTTTTATAGTTTCTGGTCTTACATTTAGATCTTTAATCCATTTTGAGTTTATTTTTGTGTATGGTGTTAGAAAGTATTCTAGTTTCATTCTTTTACAAGTGGTTGACCAGTTTTCCCAGCACCACTTGTTAAAGAGGTTGTCTTTTTTCCATTGTATATCCTTGCCTCCTTTGTCAAAGATAAGGTGTCCATAGGTTCGTGGATTCATCTCTGGGCTTTCTATTCTGTTCCATTGATCTATATTTCTGTCTTTGTGCCAGTACCATACTGTCTTGATGACTGTGGCTTTTTATTTTCTTTAAGCCAGGTAAATAGAGCTCTTTCACAAGTTTTTAGGAATATATCAAGAGGGAGAAAAATTTCCTATATACATAACATACATATATAGATATAGATAGACATATAGATAGATACAAACAGGGATCTTATAGCTTTCATTTAAACATTTTAGTCACATTTCAGGTACAGTAATACAAAACTCAATATCTTATAAAAGAATGTGCTCAGTCGCTTTAGTTGTGTCCAACTCTTTGAGACCCCATGAACCATATCCCACCAGGCTCCTCTGTCCATGGGATTTTCCCAGCAGGAATCCTGGAGTGTGTTGCCATTTCCTACTATTGGGGATCTTCCTGACCCAGGGATGAAATCCTGCGCCTCCTGCATTGCAGGGGGGCTTTATTACTGCTGAAGCCCTGTAGGGAAGCTTCAGGGAAGTCCTGTAAAAGAATAATTGGATTGAAATGGTGTTTCTGGCAGATAGAACAAGTTAAATTTACCCACTGAGATGGCTGACCCTTTTACCAAGATTTGTGGATAAGACTTTTAAGATTTTTATTTGCCTTTAAAAGATAATCTTATGGAGGCTGTGGACAAAATCTGGAGTAAGAGAGCTTATGGAAATATCAAAGAACAATTTGTTTTTAAAATCTCTCTTGCTATTTTATTTTCCAGTCCCATGTTTGCTTTAGGCAACAATTATCTCTTTAGATCTTAATGTTCAAAGTAATGGTAAGCTTGATATTTCCAAAGTACTGAGAAAGAATTGTAGAGTTTATCTAAGAAGGAACTCAGGGGCATGTTTGCCTATTAGCAGAAATCTAGGATAATTCCTATGACGTTTTTCATTTCTTTAACAGTAGGATAGGCTAGTTCAATATCTCAATTTTTAAAAACATTTTTTGTAGCATAGCTCCCAAATATAGGAGAGTCTGGAAATGGTCAGGTATGCTATAGAGTAACAGGCAATACATCAAGCCTTCTTGTGCATTTCCTGGACCTTTGTCAAAGCTCTTTCCTGGCTATTTATATTAATGTAAATTTTACACCTGCTTGAGTGACTTCTGTAGTCCAGATATTTATTCTCTGATCTTTTCCTAATCTTGTTAAGAATGTGTTTTGTTTTTTTCCTCACACCAAAGTATTCTTCTATAGCTTTCTTTTTCCTTTCTTTCTTTTTTCTTTTCAATCTGATCTTCCCATTGGTAAAAATAGGACATTTGTTTAAAATATGAGCTCTCTTAAAAATCCTTTTAGGTATAAAAGTTCAAATCTTCAATATACCTGTTTCAATTGTGACTCCAAACCACTGAGTCTTTTTATGACTTAAAACCAATATTAGGGCTTACCCATGGACATGAGAGAAGTCCCTTAAGAAATATAGCCCTCTTGAATGCAGAGCCTCTCCAGAGAAAGCTGAAGAAAGCAAAGATCTTCCATGTCTCAGGTGGCAAAGAGACCTCTGTCTCAGAAAGTGAGACTCCTAAAACCACTGATCTCCTCACCCATGTCACTAGAATGGTACTGGGTTGAGAGTTCTCGCCTCAAACCAAGCAGGGAAGGTAGAGGCCATAAAGGCCCCTTATGCATGTGGACACTCTATTAAGACAAACTGCCCTGAGAGTCAGCATGGTTGGACAGAGAATACTGCCTGTCACTTCATGTCTTAGGCTCCCAGCTGGCTGGCTGGCTAACTGCTGATGCAAGCCTGACAGACAACTTGCACCCCACAAGTGGCAGAAGCCAGAGGGAATATTCTCACTAGTTACAAAGCCAAATTCTCAGGATACAAAACAAGACAAATGGAGATTCTCATCTTATGGTTTTCCATCCTTACGACAAATGACAGAGACAAAGGAAAACATAACTCCTTCTGGGAGGCTAAGGATCAATAACCACAGGTGTTGATTACCAAAACCAAATTCACGAGTCATAATTTAAGATCTATTTTCACAAATGTTTTTCTCCTGCCTCTGTGAATTTGGAAAGGAAGGGACAAGGACAAGCTTTATCCTCCTCTCGTGAGTGTGCACTCTAGACAGAGAACTGGAAGACTGACATGGTAAGAATTCTTATTTTCTGCTGGTCTGTTTTATCCCATATCTCAACAGCAGTCTCCAGGGAGAATGGAGTGTTCCAGCCTTTCACTGTCCCATCCTCATCACTAGAAACTGCACAGGAGGAAACATGTGTTTCCCTTTACTTTACCATTTTTGGCTGGGGCTCTGTAACAAAACCCAGACTAACAAGAGAAAAGGAAACAAGTTTATTAACATGTACATCTCATGTATACTTGGATTTCCCTGGTAGCTCAGATGGTAAAGAATCTGCCTGCAATGATGGAGACTCAGTAGTTCCATCCATGGGTCAGAAAGATCCCCTGGAGAAGGAAATGGCAACCCACTCCAGTATTCCTGCCTGAAAAATCCCATGGACAGTCCATGGGGGCGCAAAGAATTGGAGACGACTGGGCGAGTAACACTTTCACTCTCTTGTGTATACTTATGAGAAATGAAGGGATAAGTAACTCAGAGAGGAGGCTAGAATTTAGATTTACAGATCATTTTAACCAAAGAACAGCATATATTTAGAGGGGCGACTAGAAAGAGGAAAAGAGTACTAAGCTTCTGAGGGTTCCAAATTTTGGAATGATAAATACATTAGAAAGGGGGAAAAGATAATATCAAGTCAAATTGCTGTTTTGTAGAATCTTTTGGTGCCGTCTTGGGGCTGATAAGTTGGTGGTGATTAATTTATGCACAAATTTATGTTCTGCTCTCAGGAAGATAGGAGGAGGGCAGAGAACTTGTCTAGGATCTGCTTTTTCAGCTCAAAATAATCCTTATGCCAAAGGGGAAGATTTTGGAATGGCATATTCTGTTATTCTTCTGTAGGTTTACTATACAGTTTCCTTGCTTTACAATGACCCTTTAAGTTCTAATGTGGAAATGTGAAGAAAGCATAGTTAGAAAGGAGTTAGGAATGTCATTCATGTGAGGCTTATTTATCATAGTAAAACATTGATTTATTAATTAAGAATTTACAGTAGACACCAAAAGAGTGAGTATAGGAATCTGGCTGAACAACATGGTGCGGTGCTCTATACCAATCAGAACAACAGGCCGTGTGTCATGTTCTTGTGGAAAGTGTATATAAAATAATTTTAAGTGAAAAAGATGAAGACAACTTATTGAAGGCGCATAAAAACCACTTAACGTAAATGCATGTTAATCAAAGATGGGAGCTCATTTTCAGTTGACTAAAATGTTCATTCAAGTTTTTTTTCTTTATTCTTGTTCAACTTCATAAAAATAGGAGGAAGTTCCTCTTCGGGCGATAGTACTAACCCCAATTCTACCTGAGCGATGTCTTTATGCAATGTCATTTCATTATTTTCTGCACGTTAATTCTTAGGATATCAGAATATCTCTCTTCAAACATAAGAAAGAAAACTGTTCAAGTACATGGACCAATAAACTGCTCCTGTTTCCCACATCTCAGAGGGCGGAGCCACCAAATCAGTACAGTGAGAGGGGAGTGAAAAGATGTTAAATAGCAAGCCCAGCTCACCCTGGTCAGTCTGGACGTCTGGCTTCTCAGTCAACATGAAGACTCTCATTATTCTGAGGTTTCTCCTCCTTTCTGTCGCTGTCCAAGGCAAGGTCTTTGAGAGATGTGAGCTTGCCAGAACTCTGAAGAAACTTGGATTAGATGGCTATAAGGGAGTCAGTCTGGCAAACTGTAAGTTAACTCTTCTTCCTCCTTACAAATAGTTATCCATGAGTGGAACAGATACTAATAGAGCATGAATTATAGGAAAGGGACTTTGAGTGAATGGCTTTTTTCTTTCTTGGAGGGTTTGTACATTTACAGTGGTTAAAAACAGCAACTTGTTTCTTTAGAATCCAATGCACCAGGGGAAGGATTGAGGCATAGGAGGTGCAAATCTGTATCATTTTAAGCATGTTAGGTGCGACTGTACTTGTCTAGTGCCACTGAATTTGCCAGGTGGTACAAGTAGGCTGACAATAAAAATATTTCGGCACCTGTGATGTATTTGTCAAGGGTTTATCAGGTGTTCGACTCTAGCCAATTTCACTTTGGAACTTGGGTTCTGCAAGCATAAGTAAGGTAGTATTTTTCTCACTTTTAACCCCCTTACCATGATGTTGAGTTTTTAACAGCAAAGTTTTAAAAAATTACTCTGAACTCTCAAAACAGGGACAGTGGAAACCTATTTCCTCTCAATTAATATCTACATAAGGATCCCTGAAATGCACCATGAAATGATATTTTACTATTCTGACTCTCAGTTCAGTTCAGTTCAGTTGCTCAGTCATGTCCAACTCTTTGCGACCCCATGAATCACAGCACGCCAGGCCTCCCAATCTATCACCAACTCCCGGAGTTTACTCAGACTCATGTCCATCAAGTCGGTGATGCCATCCAGCCATCTCATCTTCTGTCATCCCCTTCTCCTGCCCCCGATCCCTCCCAGCATCAGGGTTTTTTTCCAGTGAGTCAACTCTTTGCATCAGGTGGCCAAAGTATTGGAGTTTCAGCTTCAGCATCCTGCTCTGACTCTAGTCCATTAATTAATTTTCATTTTCTTCCACAGAATTCAAGGTGCACACTAAAGAAAAGTTACTGTGTATTTTAGTCCATATTTGTCAGTCATCACTGTAGTTTTCAGATTGAATTCAGACATTTCCCCTCCATAATTATTTTTGAATGAATGAGCCAAAGGCTAGATAGATGGATGGATGACATAGTCTTTTCTATTCTATGATTCCTTTGGTCTGGATTCTAATTTGATACCCAAGTTTACCTTTAGGTATCATAAGAAATTTTCTTTCTCCCAGAAATTCCTTATTTTTCCTAATAAATATTTTTAAAAATAAAAGTATTTTTCCATTAGCTTATACATCTGCTGATAATGAACAAACTCATTCAACAACTCTGTTGATTTTTCTATTCTTGGCTGCCTCTTACCTGAGGGATGGGAGCAGGGGAAGAGTAACAGGAATGGAAGAAATAGCTAATGTTTTTAAAAATATGTTGTCTTGTTTCATTAGTATTACCAAATGATTTGCTAATAAAATAATTCTCTTAGGGGAAGTCTTAACATGAAGGTGAGCACTAAACTTATAAATTAAGTCGTTACTAAAATAGAATTAGTTAAACAGAGCTGATGGGGCTATGAAGTGTAAGTCATATTATATTGCTGTTTATAATAAAAAAATACATTTTTTTTCAGGGTTGTGTTTGACCAAATGGTAAAGCAGTTATAACACAAAAGCTACAAACTACAATCCTAGCAGTGAAGGCACTGACTATGGGATATTTCAGATCAACAGCAAATGGTGGTGTGATGATGGCAAAACCCCCAAAGCAGTTGACGCCTGTCGTGTATTCTGCAGCGCTAAGACAAGATGATGTTGAGTGATGGCTCAGGCCCCATCTGGTTATACCTGTAAGATCAGAGATTCAATGCAAATGAAAATGTCTTGAGGAGTTCATCAGGGACCTAGAAAAATTCCATCTGAACTTCTAGAACCTCTCTATTATCCTCCTCATAATTTCTTAAGTAAAAAATTAACAAGCTGGTATCATAAAATGTTGCTGTTTGCTAACCGACAAGATTTTCTGGAATGACCTGTCATATTATTATAACTGGACTTGCTGATGCTTGTAAAGAACAATGCCATTCCTCTTACTTACCTGGTTTGAGGAGGAGAGGGTAATTCGATTATGTGGTATTTTTCTAATCTGCCCCGCTTTATTGGAAAACAAAGGATTACTAACTAATCAAAGAGGAGGACTATGTGTGGTCCTTTTAAAAAATTTGTTTTTACTTTTTATGATTAAATGTTTTAAATATATGGAAAATTAGAAACAATATTATAGCCTTCGATATGTTCATCATGTACTGTAATAGTTATTAACATTTTGTCATATTTATTTATCCTATGAATATAGACTATATATATATATATATGTATGGGTTTTTTGGCTGAATGATTTAAAGTGAATTATTCACGGTGAATAGAAAATTATGACCTTTCATTTCTAAATTCTTTAACTTGCATCTCCAAAAAGTACAGTTCCTGTATAAACGTTGTCATTCTGACAAGTCAATTTATAGATCTGTTGAACTGAGGTGAAATAAATATACTACTGAGTTCCTTTTAAAATACAGATATGGAATCTTTAGTGCATAAAATATTGGAGAACTAATGCAAAAATTGTTAAATTTTTATATACTAAAATTCCTAATAGAAAAGATTAGTCTAAGAATACTCTTTTGTGTGCAGTTAATTTACATAGAAACTATTTTTTATATAGTAATCTTTAGTCATTGAGTAAAGATTGTCTCTACCCCGAGATTTATGAACACTGGTAATTTTTGGAATTAAGCTTCTTTCAGAATATACATCACTCATGTGCATGAATATAAAACTATATTATGCACATTTGTACACACATACAAACATGTAAGCAATGTGGTTCAACAAAAATGAAATTGTACTAAATTTTCTGCCTTATAATATGCTCTTTATTGCCCAAAATTATATAATTAGCAAACACCAATCTTTATTATATATCAAGATGAATAAATTCCACTAAATATATATTCTATAATTTATCA
Source organism: Dama dama (assembly GCF_033118175.1). Lineage (NCBI taxonomy): Eukaryota > Metazoa > Chordata > Mammalia > Artiodactyla > Cervidae > Dama > Dama dama. The sequence goes on along the minus strand of NC_083683.1, from coordinate 59,572,880 downwards.
ATCCAATGCACACTGTTAATGCACTTAGACTGTATTCCCCTTTTATTTTCCCCTATGAATCATTTTGTACACACATCTTTGGGGACATCTCTTATTATTTCTTTAAGGTAAACTTCCGCTAATAGTAACAGAAAGTGAAGTCACTCAGTCGTGTCTGACTCTTTGCAACCCCATGACCTGTATTCTACCAGGCTCCTCCATCCATGGGATTCTCCAGGCAAGAGTATTAGAGTGGGTTGCCATTTCCTTCTCCAATTACAGAATTGCTGAGCAAAAAAAAAAATTGCTAGACCGGTTTCTGCTTGTTTGTTTTAGTTTTGTTTTGATTTTCTGGTCCCTAGTAAAAGAGAACCTTCCATCACATTAGTTAATAGTTCCAGAGCTTCCAATGACTTTGGTAAATGAGAAACAGAATGCTTTATTTCATGCCAAATAGGATGGAAAAAGAAAGAGTTCTCCCCCAACATTCACAGATACATGAACTCATAAAAAACAAAATTTTGGTTGTTCTTTCCTCAGCCTAAGAAAACAAAGCTGATCGAACTTAAACTTATAGTGAAATTTCTATGAATGTTGTCTTCATTTCTTACCATCTCCTTTTCAGAATTAATGGAAAATGACATCGCCAAAGCTGTAGCATGTGCAAAGCAGATTGTCAATGAACAAGGCATTACAGCATGGTATGTTGTTTCTGTTTTTTGGGGTTTTTCTCCCCTATTCCAGTTCTACTGAGATGTAATTGACATACAGCACTGTGGAAGTTTAAAGTGTACAGCAAAATGACTTGACTTACATACACCATGAAATTATTGTCACAATAAGTTTAGTGAACATCTATCGTGTCATATAGATACAAACAAAGAAATAGAAGAAAAACTTTGTGTGTGTGATGAAAAGTCTTAGGCTTTACTCTCTTAACGATCTTCATATACAACATATATCAGTGTTAATTGTATTTATCACCACATACATTACATCCCCAGTATTCACTATCTTATACCTAGAAGTTTGAAAGACTTTTGACTGACTTCATCTAATTCCCCACCCTCACCCCCTCCCACTACCGCTACCTATGATAACCACGTACTGACCTCTTTTCCTATGATTTTGTTTGGATGTTTGTGTTTGAAATATAATGGACTTAATGCTATGTAAGTTCCTGTTACAGAGCATGGTATGTGTTAAGCATGAAAGAGGAGATCTGGGGACTTGCCTGGAGATCCAGTTGATAAGACTTTGTGCTTCTAATGCAAGCGGTGCTGGACAGGGAACCACATGCCATTAGATGCGGCCAAAAAGATCAGGGGAGGATGGAGAAGTGGGTTTTGTCTTTTTTTTTTTTTTCATTTATTTTTATTAGTTGGAGGCTAGTTACTGGGGTTTTTGGTAGTGCCTTTGGGCACCCAGGATTTTAGCTTCCTACCTGACTACCAGGAATCTTCCCCGATATTGGACGGGTGGAGTCTTAACCACTGGACCTCCAGGGAAGTCCCAGGTGAGAGCTGTTTTACCCTACTGTTATGGGAGAAGCAAGGGAATATATTCCCAAAGACCAAAACATGCTACTGAGGACTGAAAATTGTAGCCATGTTTGTGTGTTCAGTCAGTAAGTCATATCTGACTCTTCGCGACCCCATGGACTGTGGCACACAGGCTTGCCTGTCCTTCATTATCTCCTGGAGTATGCTCAAATTCATGTCCGTTGAGTTGGTGAAGCTATCCAAGCATCTCATCCTCTGCCATATCCTCCTTCTTCTGCCTTCAATCTTTCCCAGCATCAGGGTCTTTTCCAATGAGTCGGCTCTTCAGACACCTGGCCAAAGTATTGGAACTTCAGCTTCAGCATCAGTCATTCCAATGAATATTCAGGACTGATTTCCTTTAGGATTGACTGGTTTGATTTCCTTGCTATCCAAGGGACTGTCCAGAGTCTTCTCCAGCACCACTATTCAAAAGCATCAGTTCTCAGGCACTCAGCTTCTTTATGGTCCAACTGTCACATCTGTACATGACTACTGGAAAAACCATAGCTTTGACTATGGGAACCTTTGTCATCAAAGTGATGTCTTTGGTTTTAAATACACTATCTAGGCTTGCCACAGCTTTCCTTGCAAAGAGCAAGTGTCTTTTAATTTCATGGCTGAAGTCACCAACCACAGTGATTTTGGAGCACAAGAAAATAAAATCTGTCACTGCTTCCACTTTTTTCCCCTTCTATTTGCCATGAAGTGATGGGACCAGATGCCATGATCTTAGTTTTTGAATGCTAAGTTTTAACCAGTTTTTCCACTCTCTTCTTTCACACTCATCAAGAGGCTCTTTAGTTCCTCTTCACTTTCTGCCATTAGAGTGGTATCATCTGCATATCTGAGGTTGTTGATATTTCTCTTGGCAATGTTGATTCCAACCTGTGATTCATCCAGCCCAGCATTTTGCATAATATATGCTGCATATAAGTTAAATAACAGGATGACAATATATAGCCTTGTCATACTCATTTCCCAATTTTGAACCAATGAGTTGTTCCATGTAAGTTTCTGACTGTTGTTTCTTGACCCATATACATGTTTCTCAGCAGACAAGCAAGGTGATCTGGTATTCCCATCTCTTTAAGAATTTTCCACAGTTTTCTGTGATCGATACCACAGTTTGCTTGTATATCCATACAGGGCTTAAGCGTAGTCTATGAAGCAGAAGTAGATGTTTTCTAATAAATTCCTTTGCTTTTTCTATGATCCAACGGATGTTGGCAATTTGATCTCTGGTTCCTTTGCCTTTTCTAAATCCAACTTGTACATCTGGAAGTTTCAGTTCACGTAGTGCTGAAGCCTAGTTTGAAGGACTCTGAGCATAACCTTACCAGCATGGGAAATGTGCTATGTGAAATGCGGAAGGAGCACAATTGCATGATATTTTGAACATTCTTTGGCACTGTCCTACTTTGCAATTGGAGTGAAAACTGATCTTTTTGAGTCCTGTGGCCACTGCTGAGTTTTCCAAATTTGCTGACATATTGAGTACCACACTTTAACAGCATTATCTTTAGATTTATGCTGAACAATGTATTATATAGAAACAGTCTATTTTAACTGAATCAAAATCTTATTCTGTTATTCCTCTGTTTATTTTAGGGGATTTCTAGGGGTTTTAATATTCTCTCTCTTCTATCAATTCCTTGTCATATCTTGAAATTATTTTGGAATTAACTAAATGTGGAATGCACTCTACAGTTGTGTTGTGAACAACACAGGACTCGACATTTGTGTTCAGCATTCTGTGCTCTAGTGAAGGCTTGGGGGAGATGTGAAGTCCTTGGTATACATATCTCCAGTTAATAAACAGTGATACTTGGAACTGTCTATAGTCTCTGTTTCATGTATTGATAAGCTATTTTGTTCTGCCAAAGAATCTGAATATGTGTATTACCGTATCACTATGTTTAAGTCTTATTACCATATGTTTCATCTTTCTTTACAGGGTGGCCTGGAAAAGTCACTGTCGAGGCCATGACGTCAGCAGTTATGTTGAGGGTTGCACCCTGTAACTGTGCGGTTATCGTTCTTCAGCTCATTTTGTCTCTTTTTCACATTAAGGAAGTGATAGTTGAGTGAAAGGTTATACCACCATTCCTTCAGACAAATAATATTTTTATAAAAGCAGGAGCATATGGTCCCTCTTCTAAGAGGCTTAATGTTTACCTCGTGTGTTAACTGTTTGTTAATAGGCCTACAATATTATTCAGTGTGCTAACAGAACTAATGTTGGTAAATATTTGTCTGAACTCTTAATTATCAAATATATCTCCAGTACATTCAGTTCTTAATCAAGGAAAGATCACTTATACATCTTGCTGATCATGAAGGAATATAAAGAGGGATTAGATGACCTGTTTTTTTCCCTTAATTTTATTACCATAGATTCATGCATTATGACTAAATTCAGATGAGATTGCCAGTTTTGAAATAATTGCTAATTAACCATAGATACGAAATGATGCATCTGTAAAAAATAGAGACATTTTCATTAAAAGCCTTGCAATTCATACCTTGTCTGTCTTTGTTTAGAGCTATTTAGTGTCTCTGAAGAATGCATACATGTATATTCGGGAAAAAATGATATTTAATATTTGCAACATCTTTATCTATACCAAAACAGATGGATGGATATTGCTGGAGAAAAATCTATGAGCATGCTGACAGTTCTTATAATTTTTTTTTGGCTGAGCTGATCAGCTTGTGGGATCTTAGTTCCCCAACCAGGGATTGAATCCACACCTTCAACAGTGAAAGATCAAAGTCCTAATCACAAGATTGCCAGGGAATTCCCTTCAGTTTTAATTTATAAACATAAACCTCAAATGGGCACTCAAGACTGTCTGGTGTTCTTAGTCACTTCTCTGCAATCCTGTGTTGATGTTGCCACTCTCCAAAATGACTGTCACTATTTACTTGTCTCTTTTCAAATTCCCAGCACACACGCCAATTACTAGCCTTCCACACTCTGCTTTCAGTAGATGACCTGGCTTCTCACATTACACTGACAGAACAGAAGCAACTCAGACAAAATTCTCCCCCCCTCACCACCATATCAGAGCTCACGTCTCTCCCTGGGCCCACCCTCCCTCCCTTCCCCTTTATCACTGGGATGAAGGACCTCTGCCCCTGCCAATGGCAGTCTCCACATGCAGTCTCCATCACAGCCCTCTCACCACTCCAGTTTAGGCTGAGTGTTTCCTGATCCTGAGTTTCTCCCTCTTTGCTGGCTCACCCCCATCACTGTACGAACGGCTCTGGTATCTTCCATCTTAGAAAGAACTCTCCATGGACTCTATATAACCCTCCAACTGCAACATCATTTTTGACTCCCTTGTTTACGGCAACACTTCTGGGATGACATGTCTATATTCACCCACTCCACCTCCTCACCTCCCTTTCTGTTTTCATCTAATCTTAATCTGACAGCTGTCCTTACTTAACTGAAAATGGCTCCAACCTGACTCCTTCCAGGATGCCCTGGGGCTGATTCTAGTGATCACCTGATTTCTGTTCATTCTATCCTACCTGATCTCTCAGCAGCATTTCACAGGGTGAACCGCTTCCTACATCTAGAAAATTTTTTCTTCCTCAGCTTCTCCTCCTTTACATCCTGTGTCATTGATGGTTTCTTCTTAGCTCTTCTTGACTGCCTGTTTCTCTGCTGTTTACTTTTAACTGTGGGAGTGCCCCAAGACTCAAGCCTGTAACCATTTGATAGACGTGTTTTATTTATTCATTGATCTGTCTCTTCTTGCGGAAATATAACTTTCAAAAGAATAGAGTCCTTCCCCTTTTTCTAGACATTGAAATAATCTCAATTTCCCCCCAAATTTGTAGGTACCGTATAGCCTTTTATGTTTTCTGAACAGTTTGACAATATACTGTCAACATGGTGTGCAGTGGCTCTGAATTCATCAGTGTGAAATTCCTACATAACCTCAAAACATCATCCAAATCAGGAAGTGAACACTGACAAGTTAGGACCACCTAATCATCAGATCTTATGCAGTTTCATCAACTGTCCCATTAGTCCTTCTTAATTAAAGTGTCTAATTCTGATTCACGTGTGATATTTGTTTGTCCTGTTTTTCAGTTTCCAGCAACCTAGATCACTCTTCACCTCTTCCTTGACTTTTATGGCTTTAAACCTTTTGAAGACTTCAACCAACTATGGTGTAAAATAGTCTTAAGATTTTCCTGATACTCTCTGGGTTGGATTAATTATGCATCTCTTGCAGGGATACCATAGAAGTAATGCTGTGTGCATCTCGCTGCACCCTTTCAGGTGCCATTCAGTTTTGAAATGTTCTGTTTCTGATGATGTTCTCATTAGTCATTTGATTAAGGTGATGCCTGCAAGTCACCTCCATTGTGAGGTGTTTGGGAGAGGGTGAGGTACTTTGAGAATTTTTTTTCCTTATCAAAATGTCAATTTACGTTTTTACTTATTATATCAGTATGGACCCCCCAGCTTCCTACATTACTCCAATTATTAAGTATCATAATCCATGGCTATCATTTATTTTGAGGTTCACATTGTCCCTGATTTGGCCATGAGAGCCTCTGCAAGATCACTTCTATGTCACTTTGACTTGTCCCCATCATTCTTTGGGTACTTTTTTGTTTCCTGATGTAAGATGTTCCAATGCTCACCTTCTTCTTTTCCTACTTCAGCCTGGAATCAGTGATTTCTCTCATGAACCCATATTTTAAAAAACAGCTATAGGCAGTAGAGTCACTGTTCCCAGGCTCCATCAATGGTCAGAGCTAGAGGATATAGGTATTTACATTATTTTTATCTATTTAAATTGAATTCATATAGTATCTCCAATATCAATCTCATACCACAAGGTCAATTCTAAGTTTTTCCTTTTGCAGGTTGGTAACTCCCTTGTATGACAGAGAGAAACCGGGCACACGTGGTCCTTAATATCCTTAAGGTGCACTGTGAGCACATGCACATATTTTATCTATTTGCCTGTTTGTAACCATTCTTCCAACACTGGTGCACCGTGGAGTTGATGCTGTCCGCTCAGGCTTTGATACCCTTCACTGTGTCACCCCTCCTTCCCCATCTGGACACCTTTTCACACTGTTACATCTCTGACACACCATCTGGGCTGCTGTCCTTGCAGGAAATAGGGCAGAACCCCTTTACCCGTGTTTACACCCATATCCCAACTACCTGGCACTGTGCCTATAACATGATGAACAATAAATATCGGTTGATTTAAAGAATCTCTGAAATTATTTGGCATATTCCCCCACCCAGGGAATTCTGAGAGTTTTCTTACTTTACAGTCCCACATGATTCCAGCACAGCAGCTTCTGGAGTTTCAAGGGCCAGGTTTCAAGTCTATGTGACCAGCCATAGGAGGACAGCCGGGGTGTCCAAGATTCTGGGACCATTTTGATGTGAATCAACAGGAAAGAACATGGGTTTATTCATATAAGGATATCCAAAGGTGTATGGAGAATGAGTCAAGGTCGGGGAGAGAGACTTGAAGAGTGACAGCTCAGATGCAGAGACAGGATATGTCTAAGAAGCACCGGGACTGACCCGTAACAATGGCTGCCTGAGGGAGCAACCAGAGAGGAGCACCAGTGGGCCTAAGAGGGAAAGCAATGCTTACGGCCGACCTTCCTTGTTTTTTTCTCATGTCATATCTTACTTATACCTGTTATTTTAATACAATCAGGTTCCCAAACCAAAAATTGACCCTTATTCTGAGAATGAAGTAACAATCAATATCAAGGTTTCCTCTTTTTTAGTTCAGTTCAGTTCAGTCGTTCAGCTGTGTCCGACTCTTTGTGACCCCATGAGCCACAGCACACCAGACCTCCCTGTCCATCACCAACTCACAGAGTTCACCCAAAACCATGTCCACTGAGTTGGTGTTGCCATGCAACCATCTCATCCTCTGTCCTCCCCTTCTCCTCCTGCCCCCAATCCCTCCCAGCATCAGGATCTTTTCCAATGCGTCAGCTCTTCACATCAGGTGGCCAAAGTGTTGGAGTTTCAGCTTCAGCATCAGTCTTTCCAATGAATATTCATGACTGATTTCCTTTAGGATGGACTGGTTGGATCTCCTTGCAGTCCAAGGGACTCTCAAGAGTCTTCTCCAACACCGCAGTTCAAAAGCATCAATTCTTCAGCATTCAGCTTTCTTCACAGTCCAAACTCTCACATCCATACATGACCACTGGAAAAACCATAGCCTTGACTAGACAGACCTTTGTTGGTAAAGCAATGTCTCTGCTTTTCAATATGCTGTCTAGTTTGGTCATAACTTTCCTTCCAAGGAGTAAGTGCCTTTTAATTTCATGGCTGCAGTCACCATCTGCAGTGATTTTGAAGCCCAGAAAAATAAAGTCAGCCACTGTTTCCACTGTTTCCCCATCTATTTGCCATGAAGTTATGGAACTGGATGCCATGATCTTAGTTTCCTGAATGTTGAGCTTTAAGCCAACTTTTTCACTCTCCTCTTTCACTTTCATCAAGAGGCTCTTTAGTTCTTCACTTTCTGCCATAAGGGTGGTGTCATCTGCATAGCTGAGGTTATTGATATTTCTCCTGGCAATCTTGATTCCAGCCTGTGCTTCCTCCAACCCAGCGTTTCTCATGATGTACTCTGCATATAAGTTAAATAAGCAGGGTGACAATATACAGCCTTGACATGCTCCTTTTCCTATCTGGAACCAGTCTGTTGTTCCATGTCCAGTTCTAACTGTTGCTTCCTGACCTGCATACAGATTTCTCAAGAGGCAGGTCAGGTGGTCTGGTATGCCCATCTCTTTCAGAATTTTTCACAGTTTATTGTGGTCCACACAGTCAAAGGCTTTGGCATAGTCAATAAAGCAGAAATCGATGTTCTTCTGGTATTCTCTTGCTTTTTTGATGATCCAGCGTTTAAAAGAAACTCAATTCCAATGTTGCTTAGTTTCACCTCAGGATAGGATTTGAAATGCAGAGTGATATTCCAGATGGTAACTGAGCTCTTCCAGTGGCACTAATTATAACTGAGCCCTGAGTACATCTCTTGCACTTATAGTTGGCAAACTTATTTTTAAAATATTTTCTGAGAAGTTGCTAAAGGGAATTATGAAAAGTTATAATCATGAGTAATTAATGTCATTCACAGATACAGTTTTTAGTTATATGCATGTCTATTATGCAAATTATATCTTAAATCATTTTTTAAAAAGTGTTGTTTTTTAGTCACTAAGTCATATCTAACTCTTTGTGACTCCACGGACTGAAACTAACCCAATTTTATAAATATAAATATAATATAAGTATTATATTATATTAAATAAAAATATAAGTTTTGAAATAAAACAGCAGCAACAACGGTAACAAATAGACACCTGAATTCCAGTATTTAAAGAGGGGAGAGGTTGGTTAGGAGAAAAATAGCTGATGTATGGCAGACACCATCAGAATATTGTAAAGTAATTATTCTCCATTTAAGTATACAATTAAATTAAAAAAAAAAAAAAAGATACGAGGCACTGGAAGCTTCATTCACTAAGAATTTTTCTTCTTTTTGGCAATGCTTCGTTGCTTGTCAGATCTTAGTTACCTGACCAGGGACCCAGAGCAGTGGAAGCACGAAGTCCCAATCACTGGGCTGCCAGACAATTCCCACACCAAGAATTTCTAATCATATACCATAGTTACTCTTGTTGTTTCTCAGGAATCCTTAATGCTGACTTTCCCCCTCCCTATATCTATTTCTAGAAATAGAATGGAATCTTTAAAAATTGGAATTTCTCTATATTGTTGTAAATTTTAGAGAAGTCACACTGTGATATGAAGCTTCACTCTTCTAAGTTAGGACCTTATAGCTCCAGTCCAGATGCTTTTTTTTAAGATGAAAGTTCACAGGACCCAGCTGCCCACCAGACATATGGACTTGAGATTTCAAGCACAACATATTAAAAATTGGACTTATCATATCCACACTAGCCTCCTCTAAGTTTATTCACTGTCCAGTATTCCCCATAACTGCCTGCAGCAACTCCAAAATCAAGCTTGCTTTCCCCCTCTACCTTGTACCTCTCCATCCAAGCAATCAAAAAATTCTCCTGGTTCTGATTCTTTGATATCTGTCTTATCTGTCCTCTTTTCTCTGTACATCCTGCCTGCTTCTATCTTGGTCTTTCATTATTTCTCTTGTAGATTGTAACAGCAGTTTCTCAAAGAATTATTTGCAGTCCACAGTCCTCCTAAGAGACCATGAATTGAACAAAATACTAAAGATTTTTTGCCCATTTTATGACTGATGATGCACAATTCTATATATTTTCATTTGTATGTAAAACAAAGGATTAGTTATTAATAACCAATTAAGTGAGTTATTAAAGATTTCCAATATTTTGTATTAATAAAATAAAATTAGCACATTAATAGGATTTACTGATTAAAATATATCCCACAAAGAAATCTGGCTAAATATAATGTTATTGTACATCAATAGTTGAAATTACCCTTATTTTCAGAATACAAGCCTTCATATCAGTGTCATGGTTTTAAGTCCCTGCTTTTTTGCTTTTTAACTATAATTTCCCATAAATGTAGCTTTCATCATAGTGCTTTAGGTTTATAGATACCCTTAAAGACATATATGCATTTTTATTCAAATACTAGCCATTCACAGCCCTAATGATAGAGTAAATGTATATATAATCCTATTAAGCCTTGGTTTACACAAAATGACATTTCATCCTATGACTCAGTAATTTTTTTCTCAGGAAAGCAGCAGCGGTAGGGTGAAATATCTTATGGGGTCATTTCTTCCCCCTGAAAAGTAGACTACAATCAAAGAGTCTGAAGATCATGGTCTTCATTACCATCTTGGCTTTAACTTCTGCCTTCCTTCTCCAAACACATACACATTATCACTTTACTCTGGACAACCAAGAAGAGATCTTTTTTGCACACAAAATAGAATTGTTTCATATCTCTTGCTCAGAATATTTCAGTTTCAACATTACGTTCAACAATGATTATTAGCATATTTCATATGCTTTTCCTTTTAAGAATAAGTGAAAAAAATTAAAGTTTCTAACTTTCTTCAGAGGAAAATGTACATATACACATACACACAATATAATCTTATACAACTCAAGAGGTTTTACAAGACCCCTGAAGCCCATCCACAGATCTTCTAGGAATCCCTCACCCAGCCTATACAATTTGCAAATTGAGTCTCCTTTGAATAGTATAAAAGATCTTTTGCCTACCTAACCAAACTCTTAACTTCCTCTCCCCACTTCAAAAGGAATTTTCAGAACATATTATATTCTCGCTTATACCTCTTTTTTAAAATAAACTTTTAATTTTAGAATAGTTTGAGATTTACATTAAAGTTGCTATGATAGTGTATATTGTTTCTGTATGCACCAAACCCACTTTCTCCTATTAGTAACATTTTACATCAGTATAGTACATTTGTTACAATTAATGAAAAAATGTGGTGGTTTAGTCGCTAAGTTATGTCTGACCCTTGTGACCCCATGGTCTGTAGCCCACCAGGTTCCTTTATCCCTGAGATTTCCCAAGAAAGAATACTGGAGTGGATTGCCCTTTCCTTCTCCAGGGGATATTCCTGAGCCAGGGACTGAACCCTGGTCTCCTGCAGGCAATCTCTTGCATTGCAGGCAGATTCTTTACTGACTGAGCCACCAGGGCAGCCCCAATGAACCAATATCAGAATGTTATTACTAAATAAAGATCATACTTTTTTCAGATTTCCTTAGGTTTTATGAAATTACCTTTTTCCAAGATCCTCTCCAGATTGCCACATTACATTTAGTTGCTGTGTTCTTCTGGCTCCTCTTAGCTCTAACAGTCTCTCAGATTTCCCTTGTTTTTTGATGACCATGACAGTTTTGAGGGACACTGATCAGATATTTTGTAAAGCGATGCTTACCTGGGATTTGTCTGATGTTTTTTCTCATGATTAGTCAAGGATTGTGTGCTTGGAGAAGGAAAATCATAGATGTCATTTTCATCACATGGTATCTAGGATACCTCCTATCAAAATAACTTATTACTGTTGATATTAACTTGGATCCACTGCTGAAGTAGTATTTGTCAGGTTTCTCTGCTGTAAAATTACTCCTTTATCCTCCTTTCCATACTGTATCCTTGGGAAGGAATTCACTATGCATAGCCCACACTAAAGAGTGGGGAGTTAGACTCTACTTCCTTGAGGGCAGAGCATCCTTGTAAGTTCCTTGGAATACTTTTGCATGGGAGATTTGTCCGTTCTCCTTTCCCTTTGTTTTTAAAATTGTTTTACCTCCATCAAAATGATGAAATAACAAAACACTCCCCAAATTTCTATGACTAAACACACAGTTTATTTCTTGTTGATGTCACAATGTCCATCGTGGTTCCACATGTGGCTCTGCTCCACACAGTCACTCAGGCATTCAAGCTGACAAGAGGTTTTACCAACAGGTAACTATGCCTTCTGACACATACAACTTCATCAGTTGCCAAGGTCGGTAGAGAGCACTGGAGTGTTTTCACTAGCAATTAAATGTTTTCACTTCAGAAGTGACCTGTATCATTTCTACCTATAGCTCATTGGCCAGAATTACATAGTTCTCCCTAAATTCAAGGGAATAGGGAAGTATAATCCTCCCCTGTGCCTGGAAGGAGAGAGAACCAGACCTGGAAGGTTCCTATCACAAATCTGCTACCCCAACTATCCACCTAACAAAATCCTATTCTTCCTCCAGTTCTCATTCATCTTAAATGCTGTGAAGCCTTCACTGCTCTTCTGCACAGATTTCAGATCCCCCTCCTTGCTCCATCAGTCCTTTGAACAGACCAGCAGTAAACAACTATTGTGAGTGAGTGACTGAGTGTTAGTCGCCCAATCGTGTCTGAGTCTTTGCAACCCCATGGTCTGTAGCCCACCAGACTCCACAGTCCATGGGATTATCCCAGTAAGAATACTGGAGTGGGTTACCATTGTAATTGTTGGTTTGCAGAGAAAAACAATTATGCCTTTTCACCTTGGTATCCTCAGCTTTAATACAGTACCTCTTACCTAGAAAATATTCAATCAACTTCTATTATTTATCAAATTAATAACTGGAGGAAATCCTAAATTTATAACCAAATGTTACATAGGAAATTTTTCCCTAATAAAATTATTCATGCATAACTTCTTGACAATTGAAGTATAAAATTGTTTTCCTTTACTAACTTTAACGTTGAATCATACCTTCAAAGATTTTACATATATTGGCCTGAGTAATCCTGTATCTCAAACATATGGTCTTCTTTCTAATTTATTTCAGAGACCTGAGTTAACTCTTTATTTTAAAAATGATTCTGTCTTGAAAATTTTAGGTTTGTTGGTGCACTTAATTGCTTGGTCATGTCTGACTCTTTGCAATCCCATGGACTGTAGCCCACCAGGCTCTTCTCGTCCATGGAATTTTTCAGCAAGAATATCAGCGTGGGTTGCCATTTTCCTCATCCAAGAGATCTACCAGACCCAGGGATTCAACCCAAGGTCTCTTACATTAACAGGCAGATCCTTTACCAATAGCACCATCTGAGAAGACCCCAAAGTAAATGGTCTTATTCCTAATTTCTTTCAGAAATCTGAGTTAACTTTACCTAAAAAGTGATTCTGTCTTTGAAATTCTAGGTTATCTTTTGTAATTGCTTTCTCATGTTGGAGAAGCACATCCTTCTGTAGTTTATGTGCTATGTGTGTGCTCAGTCACTCAATCATGTCTGACTCTTTGCGACCCTGTGAACTATAGCCTGCCAGGCTCCTCTGTCCAAGGGATTCTCCAAGCCAGAATACTGGATTGGGTTGCCATGCCCTCCTCCAGGGGGATCTTCCCAACCCAGGGATCGAACCAAGGTCTCCCACTTTGCAGGCAGATTCTTTACCATCTGAGCCACTAGGGAAGCTGTGGAAGCCGTGGCTGTAGTTTGTGGCTGATATTTATTTGTAAGCTTGCATTACTGCCCTCCATCATTTGTAATATCAAAACACTATTTTAACACAGGTGGTCAAGAGAGGAGTGTAACACCTTAATTGTAGGTGGAGCATATTTATATACAGGGAATTTACCAATTTTTTGAATATCTACACTATACATATGAGTGTCCTTCTTTCTGAGAAAGCTGAGGAGAAGCCTTAAAGGAGCATAAAACCTCAAGTAGCTCATCATGATGAATATAAGGACATGACAGCAAACCTCAGGATGGACAATAAAGTCATAGGTGACATGTGATTGACATACGTGTGTTACAAAGGCTGAATTCTCTGAGTTCAAAGTTGGCATGCTCTGGATGAAGAGTGGGTTGGAGGGAAGAAGACTGCTTAGAAAGCCAAGTCAGTGGTCCCGTCATGAAATTCAGATCCTAACCAGATTTGAAATGCTGACTACGCAGAGGATATTTGATTTGCAGTGGACTGAACTTTTACATGAAGAAGATATTTTAAGTGCATTCACTCGGTCGTGTCGAACTTTTTGTGACCCCATGGTTTGCAGCCCTTCAGGCTTGTCTGTCCATGGAATTCTCCAGGCAAGAATACTGGAGTGGGTTGCCATTTCCTTCTCTAGATTTCTATATTTAGGCTTATTTTATTCCCATTATTTTTCAGAAAAATTAGTAGTAATGCATGTATGTATAAGTGAGTTTGTGTAAACTTTCCTATTAGAAGATAGTATACTTATGAGGAAACATAAAAGCACTTTAACTTCCTAGATGTTGAAACATCCACTCATTTTTTTTTAAGCAGGTTTAAGTTTACCATTTTATATTCACATGATATTTCTGATTTACTAAATTGCTCCTTAACCGAAAATCCTTTTGGGGTGGGAGGGAAGCTCAAGAGGGAGGGGATGTATTTAAACTTATAGCTGATTTACATTGTTATACAGCAGAAACCAATACAGTATTGTTAAGCAATTATCATCCAATTAAAAATAAATCTTAAAATAGAAAATCTTATTGAATCAGTAGTCAAGGAAACTACTTTCCAAAATAAATCTGCAAGGCACTGATACTAGCCCTCACCAGCTTTGGGGCCAAATCATGTTAGACTCTGTGAAAATGGTGCCATGTTTGCAAGTTCATCTTCTATTTGACTGAGTTGGAAACAGACCACTCCTATGCCAGCAACCAGCTACCTCACAGAGGTATGATATTGGCTTGAGGTGAGGGGTTGGAGTGAGAAAATGAATTTAAAAAAAATCTTAAACAACTTGGAATGTTTCATCTTCAATTCAATGTGTACAGATAAATTGTTGTTAATAAGTTGAGGTAGGATTGCTACCATTGTAAAACTATGGTTTTTCCAGTAGTCATATATGGATGTGAGAGTTGGGCTATAAAGAAAGCTGAGCACCGAAGAATTGATGCTTTTGAACTGTGGTGTTGGAGAAGACTCTTGAGAGTCCCTTGGACTGCAAGGAGATCCAACCACTCCATCTTAAAAGAAATCAATCCTGAATATTCATTGGAAGGACTGATGCTGGAGCTGAAACTCTAATACTTTGGCCACCTGATGTGAAGAACTGACTCATTGGAAAAGACCCTGATGCTGGGAGGGATTGGGGGTAGGAGGAGAAGGGGACGACAGAGGGTGGGATGGCTGGATGGCATCACCGACTCGATGGACATGAGTTTGAGTAAACTTCAGGAGTTGGTGATGGACAGGGAGGCCTGGTATGCTGCGATTCATGGGGTTGCAGAGTCGGACATGACTGAGCGACTGAACTGAACTGAACTAAACTGAACTGAACTGAAGGGTAGCAATAAAAGGTTTGTTTGTCGAGAGAGGGAAAAAATACAATCCAAGTACATGACCTTATTTGCAACCATTTCTTCTCTCCTACCCCAACATTTTGTGATGTTACTAGAGCTAAATTACAGATTGAAGCCATAGCTTTCTAGCTCAAGAAAGAAATTGAATGACTATGCAGCTGCACAAATAAAAAGATCAAACCTAATCTTAAATTAAAAAGTAATGCTTAACAGAGAAATAAAATCAGAATTCTCTTCTGGAAAGAGGAAACTAAAATGGGAACATTTCGTTCTCTATGTAAACAAGATTATGCTTTATCACCTGTTTGAAAAACAATTTTTCAGTGATGAATGCCCAATTGTTATGTAAATTGAGAAAGGATTTTTGAACCTGACCTGTATCGGAAGGGAAATATTTGCTCATAATGTGAAAAGGAGAAGTGAGATCCAGCCTAAGTTCTAATTGTATTGACCATGAACCTTTAAAGATAACAGAAATAATAGTACAAAGATAGTATGCACAAAGAGATCAAGCTTTCCTCAGTTTATCAGTTGTGCACACTTTAAGAATTTTGCTATTTAAACAGTCTCTAATTGTTCTGTGGCATTCCTGGTGTGGAATCAAGCTCTTAAAGAAAAATCACACTTTAAAAATAAATACATAAAATGAGTTTGCACAACTGTATCATGAACTAAACATGGTAGATAAAGAAGTTACAGTATGTTATGGGGTGAGAATTACATAGCGATAGAATTCCTTCCCTTTCACTTCAACTTCAAAGTAATGTGGTAAACTGAAAAGACATTGAGATGATCTGAATCTAAATCGCAGCTCTACCACTATCTATGTCTTTGGGCAGGTGACTTTTCTTCTCTGGGACACATATATTTTAATTTGTAAAATGGACATAATACTTACATTTAAGACGCTTATATGAATTATGTTGTTCTTCATTCAATAAGTCTTGTATTCTCTGTGGCCCCTAGGACTATGGGACACTAGGCTCCTCTGTCCTCCACTATATCCCAGAGTTTTTTCAGATTAATTCCATTCAGTGGTAATACTATCTAACCATCTCATCCTCCACCACCCCTTTCTCCTTTTGCCTTCAATCTTTCCCAGCATCAGGGTCTTTCCCAGTGAATCAGCTCTTTGTATCAAGTAGCCAAAGCATTGGAGCTTCAACTGCAGCATCAGTCCTTCCAATGAATATTCAGGTTTGATTTCCTTTAGAATTGACTGGTTTGATCTTCTTGCAGTCCAAGGGACTCTCAGAGTCTTCTCCAACACCATAATTAAAAAGCTTCTGTTCTTCAGCGCTCAGTCTTCGTTATGATCTGACTTTCACATCCGTACATGACTGCTGGAAAAACCATAGCTTTGACTAGACAGATCTTTGTCAGCAAAGTAATGTCTCTGCTTTTGAATACACTGTCTAGGTTTGTCACAGCTTTCCTTCCAAGGAGCAAGCGTCTTTTAATTTCATGGCTGCACTCTCTGTCCACAGTGATTTTGGAGCCCAAGAAAATAAAATATCTCACTCTTTCCACTTTTCCTTCTTCTATTTGCCATGAATGGGATCAGATGCCATGATCTTAGTTCTTTAAATGTTGAGTTTTAAATCAGCTTTTTCGCACTCCTCTCTCACCTTCATCAAGAGGCTCTTTAGTTCCTCTTTGCTTTCTGCCATTAGGGTGGTGTCATGTGCCTATCTGAGATTATTGATATTTCTCCCGGCAATCTTTATTCTAGCTTCTGCTTCATCCAGCCCAGCATTTCTCATGATGTACTCTGCATAAAATTTAAATAAGCAGGGTGACAATATACAGCCTTGTACTCCTTTCCCAATTTTGAACTAGTCAGTAATTTGTGTATTAATTCATTACCCAAAGTCTTAGCCAGAATTGTCAAACACCTTTCAACTGGTTCACACATTCCAGGCCATCTTTAAGTTTTTCCCAAGGGAATTCACAGGGACTTTTCTCCCTTCATCTCAATAATTTACCTTCTTATCTCTCCTGTATTAGAATCCTGTGCATAGAACCCCCATATTATAACTTATTGCTCTTTTTACTTTTTATGTGTTCATTTCATGGCCGAGCAGGGTGACTTGCAGGATCTTAGTTCTCCAACCAAGGATTGAATTTGGGCCCTGGCAGTGAAAGCACCAATTCCTAACAAATAGATGACCAGAAAATTCCCAGGAATATATCATTTTGGAATTTCTAGAGCCATATGCCTTTTTAATGTACATCTTGTTAAAGTGGCAAAAACAGCATGTTATTAACAGGCCCAGATATCTTTATTTCTTTAATATGAAGTTAAAAGCAGATAATCTTAAATGAATGTTTGGCAATAATGGTCAGTATTTTCTCTTTTCTGGAAAAGATCTACATATCCAATGAATATTCATCTTAAATTTAAGGTTACAAAAAGATTTTGAAAGCTATTTTTAAGTAGATATATTTTATAAAATATAATGATGGTTGCAAAATTCATTTATAAACCTTTTTCCCACTTAGTAGTAGTAGTAATAGTAGTGGTTAGTCACTCAGTCGTGTCCAACTCTTTGCAACCCCATGGACTGTAGTCCACCAGGCTCCTCTGTCCATGGGATTCTCCAGGCAAGAATAATGGAGTGGGTTTCCATCTCCTTCTTCAGGGGATCTGCCCAACCCAGGGATCAACCCTGCATTGCAGGCAGATTCTTTACCGTCTGAGCCACCAGGGAAGACCCTTTTGCCCACTTATATCCATTTAATTCATGTGTTCTTAACAATTATGCTTGAGTTGCCATGAAACTTTCATGACATATTAAAACTTAACCATCATTTTGAGTCACTTTTCTTGTTGAAAAACCAGGCAAGTAGCAAAAATCACAGAAGGAAAGACACTTAAAATTTACACATGGCTTTTTTCTCTATCAGATTGACATATATCAAGAAAATCATTTTTATTGTAAACTGAGTTCTTAGATTGAATTTATAATTTTATCATCTCAAGCATCTAGGAGAGATAACATAAATTTATTTGACAAAGCTGGTTCATTTTATTTTTTAAAAAATATTTACTTAGTTATTTGGCTGCTTAGTTATTTACTTTGTTATTTGGCTTAGTTATAGGTCTTAGTTGTGGCATGCAGGATCTCTATTTGCTGTATGTGGAATCTAGTTCCTATATCAGGGACTGAACTTGGGCACCTGGCGTTGGAGCTTAGAATTTTAGCCACAGGACCATTAGGAAAATCTCAAACTAGTCTTAACTTATACAACTGTTTCTATTTTTTTAAAGCCAATTAAATAGAGCACAAGTTTTCAGGAATATTATCCAGAGGGAGAGAAATATCACATATATATAACATACAAACATAGATATACATAGACATATAGATAGATGCAAACATAGCTTTCATTTCAACATTTTAGTCACATTTCAGGTATAGTAGTACAAAACTCAATAGCTTATAAAAGAACAGTTGGATCTAAATGGTATTTCTGGCAGATGGAACAAATTTTCCCCTCAGATGGCTGACGCCTTTTACCAAGATTTGTGGAAAAGACTATTAAGATTTTTACTTGTCTTTAAAAGATAATCTTACAGAGGCTATCAACAAAATCTGGATCAAGGGAGCTTATGAAAATATGAAATAACTGTTTTTCAAATCTCTCTTTTTCCAGTCTCATGCTTGCTTCAGGCAACAATTTTCTCTTTGCATGTTTACATTTCAAAGATATGGTAAGGTCAGTATTTCAAAAGTACTGAGAAAGAATTGTAGGGTTTAATCTAAGAAGGAACTCAGAGGCATATTTGCCTATTATCAGAAATCTAAGCCTATTCCTATAACATTTTTCTTTTCTTTTATAATAGGATAGTTCAATGATATTTTAAGTTTCTTTTTATTTTTTTGGTAGTGCAATCCAGACTATAGGACAGTCTGGACATGGTGGGATCCTCCTACAGAGTAACAGACAATACATCAAGACTTCCTGTGCATTTTCTGAAACTTTGTCAAAACTGTTTCCAGGCTATCAATATTTATGTAAATTTTAAACCTCCTTGAGTGATGTCTGCAAGTTTTGACATTTATTCCCTGATCTTCTTCTTTTAATCTTGTTAACAAAGTGTTTTGTTTTGCTTTGTTTTCTCAAGTAACCAAGGTATTTTACTATAGCTATCTTTGTCTTTCTTTTTCTTTTCTTTTCAATAGGATCTTACCATAGGTAAAAATAGGACCTTTGCTTAAAATGCAAGCTCTCTTAAAAATCTTTTTTAGATATAAAAGTTCAGATCTTCAATATACCTCTTTCAACTGTGACTCCAAACCAGTGAGACTTTTTATGGCTTAAAACCAATATTAGGGCTTACTCATGGACACAAGGGGGCTTCCAGGGTAGCTCAGTTGATAAAGAATCTGCCTCCAATGCAGGAGACCCCGGGTTGATCCCTGGGTCAGCAAGTTCCCCTGGAGAAGGGATAGACTACTCACTCCAGTGTTTTTGGGCTTCCCTTATGGCTCAGACAATAAAGAATCCACCAGCAATGGGGAAGACCTGGGTTTGATCCCTGGGTTGGGAAGATCCCCTGGAGGAGGGCATGGCAACCCACTCCAGTATTCTTGCTGGGAGAATCCCCATGGACAGAGGAGCCAGGGTGGCTACAGTCCATGGGTCGCAAAGAGTCGGACATGACTGAGAGACTAACACACCCATGGACACAAGGGGCGTCCCTAAGAAACGTGGCCCTCTCAAGCCGCAGAACCTCTCCAGAGAAAGCCTGAGGAAGCAAACACCTTCCATGTCTCAGGTGGCAACGAAACCTCTATCTCTCACAAAGGGAGACAACTTAAGTCACTCATCTCCTCACCTCTGACACCAAAAAGGTGATACTGGGATGAGAGTTTTCCCTTCACAAATCAGGCAACAAAGGTAGAGCCTGTTCATAGAGGCCCTTTATGAACTGCGACTCTATTAAAACAAACTCCCCTGAGTGTTCACATGGTTGAATAAAGAGAATGTTGCCTGTCACTTCATGTCTTAGGCTCCCAGCTGGCTGGCTAGCTGTTGATGCAAGCCTGACAGACAACCTGCACCCCTAAAGTGGCAGAAACCAGAGGGAATATTCTCACTGGTTACAAAGCCAAGTTCTCAGGATAGAAAACAAAACAAATGGAGATTCTCATCTTATGGTTTTTCATGCTCATGACAAATGGCAGAGACAAACGAAACCATGATGCTTTCTGGGAGGCTAAGAATCAATAACCATAGGTGTTGATTACCAAAACCAAATTCACAAGAGTCACAATTAAAAATCTATTTTCAAATTTTTTTCTCCTGCCAGTGGGCATTTGGAAAGGAAGGGACAAGGAGAAATTGTTATCTTCCTTTTTCGTCTGTGCACTCTAGACAGAAAGCTAGGAGACTGACATGGTAAGAATTCTTACCTTCTACTGGTCTGCTGTCAATTAAACCATATCTCAACTATAGCCTCTATGAACAGTAAAGTGTTCTGGCCTTTCACTGTCCCATCCTCATCACTAGAAACTGTACAGGAGACAACATGTGTAACAAAGACAGTTTAACAAGAGAAAAGGAAACAAGTATATTAACGTGTACATTTTGTGTATACTTACGAGAAAGGCCAGGATGAATAAATCAAAGAGTGGCTGGAATTTGGACTTAACAGATCATCTTTACCAAAGAACAGTAAATATTTAGAGGAGCAACTAGACAGAGGAAAAGAGTACTGAGCTTCCAAGGGTGCAAAATTTTAGGATGATAAATACATTAAAAACTGATAGGCGATAGTAGCTAGTCAAAATGGTTGTTTTGTAAAATCCTCTGGTGCTGTCTTGGGGCTGGTAAGTATCTGGGGTTTTGGTGATTAATATCTGCACAAATTTATGTTCTGCTTTCAGGCTGATGGGGGAGGGTAGAAAACTTGTCCAGGATCTGCTTCTTCAGCTCAAAATCATCCTTGTGCCAAAGGGGAAGATTTTGGAATGGCATATTCAGTTATTCTTCTATAGATTTTACCATACTGTTTTTTCACTTTACAATGAAACTATGTTCTAACATGGAAATGTGATGTAAGGCATGTCAGAATGGAGTTAGGACTGTTGTTCACCGAGGGTTTATTTATCACACTATGACACTGATGTATAAATTAAGAATTTACAACAGACACCAAGAGAGTAGGTATAGGAATCTGGCTGAACAACATGGTGCGGTGCTCTATACCAATCAGAACAACAGGCTGTGTGTCATGTTCTTTGTGGAAAGTGTATATAAAATAATTTTAAGTGAAAAAAATGAAGACAACATACTGAAGTCACATAACACAACTTAATGTAAATGAATGTTAATCAAAGATGGGAGCTCATTTTCAGTTGAGTAAAATGTTCATTCAGGTTTTTTTTTTCTGAATACTTGATCAGCTTCATAATAAAATAGGAGGAATTTCCTCTTTTGGCAATAGGGCTAAACGCTGTTCTTTCTGAGCAACGTCTTTAAGTAATCTCACTTCCTTATTTTCTGCAGGTTAATTTTTAGGGTATCAGACTCTCTCTCTTCAAACCTAAGAAGGCACATTTTTAAGTCAGTGGACCAATAAACTGTTTCTGTTTTCCACATGTTTCAGAGGGCGGAGCCACCAAACCAGTGAGATAAGAGGGGAGTGAAAAGATGTTAACTAGCAAGCCCAGCTCACCCTGGTCAGTCTGGACGTCTGACTTCTCAGGCAACATGAAGGCTGTCATTATCCTGGGGCTTCTCCTCCTTTCTGTCGCTGTCCAAGGCAAGGTCTTTGAGAGATGTGAGCTTGCCAGAACTCTGAAGGAACTTGGACTGGATGGCTATAAGGGAGTCAGCCTGGCAAACTGTAAGTTAACTCTTCTTCATCCTTCCAGATAGGTAGCCAGGTGTGGAACAGATAGTAATTAGAAGAAGAAGAAGAAGAAAAGGACTTTGAGTCAATGGGATATTTTTTTCTTTGTTGGAGGGTTTGTACACCTACAATGGTTCTAAACATCAACTTGCTCCTTTAGAATCAGATGTACCAGGTGTAGGACCAAGGCATGAGAGGTCCATTCTAATTCCACTATAAACACGCCAGCTGGCACATGTAGGGTGATGATAAAATGTATTTCAGCACCTCAGATATGTCTGTCAAGCCCCTGGTGTTTGACTTTAGCTATTTCCGGTTTGGAAGTTGGGTTCTTCTAACCTAAGTAAGGCAGTATTTTTCTCGTTTTTAATTCTCCTACCAATGCTGGGCTTTTAACAGCAAGGTTTTTTAAAAATTACATTAAACTCTCAAAACAGGGACAGTAGGAGCCTATTTCCCTCAATTCATGTCTATAATAAGGATCCCTGAAATGCAGCAGGAAATGACATTTTATTGTGCTCACCCTAGTTGATTATTTCTCATTTTGTTCCACAGAACTCAAGAAATGGCCTTAGGAAAAGTTCCTCTGTATTTTAGTCCATATCTGTCAAAGTCATCACTGTATTTTTCATACTAAATTCAGACATTTCCCTCCATAACTATTTTTGAGTGAGTAAGCAAATGGCTAGCTGGATGGATGGATGACAGTCTTTCCTATTCTGTGATTCTTACTGTCTGAATTCTAATTTGGTACCCAAATTCACCTTTAGGATCATAAGAAATTTTCTGTCTCCCAGAAAATCCTTATTTTCCCTAAAACATATTTTTCCTTTAGTGTGTGCATCTGCTGCTAATGACCAAACCCACTCAACTAATCTGTTGGTGTTTCTATTCTAGGCTCAGTATTAACTTAGGGATGTGTGAAGGGCAAGAGCTATTTTAATATTTTATTTTTTATTTTTTTTATTTTAATATTTAAAAAAATGTATTATCTTGTTTCATTGGTATTACCAAATGATTTGCTAATAAAAGAATTCTCTTCAGGGAATTCTTAACACGAAAGTGTTAAAATATTTCACAAGTAAGTACATCTTTGTACTTATAAAGTAAGTTGTTAGTAAAGTAGAATTAAATAGAACTGATTGGGCTATGAGGTGTAAATCATGTCATGTTGTTTTTCTACTAAAAAGACAATTTTTTTCAGGGTTGTGTTTGACCAAATGGGAAAGCAGTTATAACACAAAAGCTACAAACTACAATCCTAGCAGTGAAAGCACTGACTATGGGATATTTCAGATCAACAGCAAATGGTGGTGTAATGATGGCAAAACCCCCAACGCAGTTGACGGCTGCCATGTGGCCTGCAGCGGTAAGACAAGATGATGTTGAGTGATGGCTCAGGCCCCATCTGGTTATACCTGTAAGATCAGAGATTCAGTACAAATGAACATGTCTTGAAGGCTTCCCTGGTGTCTCAGATGGTAAAAAAATCTGCTTACAGTGAGGGAGACCTGGGTTTGATCCCTGTTCGGGGAGAATTCCATGGACAGAGGAGCCTGGCTGGCTTCAGTCCATGTTGTCTCAGACAGTCTGATACAACTCAGCAATTAACACTTTCACTCATCATGAAAGTTTGCTGTTTGCTAACATACAAGAGTTTCTTGAATGACCTAGCGCTTTAGTATAACTGAACTTGTTGATATTTTGTAAAGAACAATGCTATTCCTCTTATCTTCTTTGGGAAGGTTTAGGGATAATTAGGTTGTGTGTGTGTGTTTTTATTTAATATACCCTCCTTTATTGGAAAACAAAGGATTACTAGTTAACCAAAGGAGAGGACTACCTGTGGTTCCTTTTAAAAAACCGTTTTTACTTTTTATGATGATATGTTTTAAATATATGGAAAATTAGAAACATGACTATATCACCCATCAATATTGTCATTATTTACTTTACCAGTTATTCACAATTGTCACATTTACTTCTTCTATGTATATAAACTGTATATATGTATGTATGTGTGTGTGTTTTGGCTGAGTGATTTAAAGTGAGTTTGAAGCTCTAAGTTCTTGAGCTTGCAACTCCAAAAAATACAGTTCGTATTTAAATACTGTCATGGTGACAAGTTAATTTACAGATTTGCTTAACTGGGCTGAAATAAATGTTCTGTTGAGTTCCTTTTAAAATAGAGATTACATGCAATGTTTAGTGCATAAAATATTGGTGAACTGATACAAAATTTATATTGTTAATTTTTTATATATTAGAATTCCTAACAGAGAAATTAGTCTAAGGATATTCTTTTGTATCAAGTTACTTTACTTTAAGAAGTATTTTGCATTATATAATAATCTGGGGTCACTGAATAAAAATTCTCACTATCCAGAGATTTATGACAAGTGGTAAGTTTTGGTATCCACATCTTTCAGAATATACATCATTCACATGCTGCTGCTGCTGCTAAGTCGCTTCAGTCGTGTCCGACTCTGTGCGACCCCATAGATGGCAGCCCACCAGCCTCCCCCGTCCCTGGGATTCTCCAGGCAAGAACACTGGAGTGGGTTGCCATTTCCTTCTCCAATGCATGAAAGTGAAAAGTGAAAGTGAAGTCACTCAGTCGTGTCCGACTCCTAGTGACCCCATGGACTGCAGCCCACCAGGCTCCTCCGTCCATGGGATTTCCCAGGCAAGAGTACTGGAGTGGGGTGCACGTACATGAGTGTAGAACTATATTATGCATATTTGTACCCACATACAAACATGTAGGCAATGTATGTCAGCAAAAATGAAATTATACTAAACTTACTGCTTTATAATATGCTGTTTATTACACAAAATTATTTTATCAACCAATACCAATCTTTATTATATTTCAAGATGAATAAATTCCACTAAATAAATGTTCTATAATTTGTCAATCTAAATCACACTGATGGGACTTCTCTGGTGGCCCAGTGGCTAAGACTCTGTGCTCCCAGTGCAGGAGGCCCAGGTTCGATCCCCAGTCAGGGAACTAGAGCCCACATGCTGCAACTAAGACCCAGCACAGCCAAATAAATAAAAATACATATAAATAAAAAAAAATATTAAATCACATTGATAAGCACTTAGGCTGTATTTTCCCCTGTTATTAATTGATATGAAACATCTGTACACACATCTTTGGGTGCATCTCTTATTATTTCTTTAGAATAAACTTCCAGTAACAGAATTGCTGAGCCAAAAAATGCTGGACCCGTTTCCCCTTGCTTGTTTTCATTTTGTTTCGGTAGCTCAGCTGGTGAAGAATCCACCTACACTTCAGGAGACCCTGGTTTGATTCCTGGGTCGAGAAGTTCCCCTGGAGAAGGGATAGGCTACTCACTCCAGTATTCTTGGCCTTCCCTGGTGGCTCAGATGGTAAAGAATCTGCCCACAATGCAGGTGACCTGGGTTCGATCCCTGGGTTGGGGAGATCCCCTGGAGGAAGGCATGGCAGCCCACTGCCGTATCCTTGCCTGGAGAATCCCCATGGACAGAGGAGCCTGGTGGGCTACAGTCCTTGGGGTCACAAAGTGTTGGACACGAATGAGCGACTAATCACAGCACAGTAAAAAGAGAATCTTCTATCACATTAATTAATAATTCCAGAGCTCCCAATGACTTTGGTAAATGAGAAACAAAATGCTTTAATTTCATGCCAAATAGGATAGAATGAAGAAAAAATTTTCCCCCAACATTCACAACAAGGACTCTTAAAAAATAATTTTAGTTGTACTTTCCTTAGCTTAAGAAAATAAAGCCTGCAGAACCCAAACTTAAAATGAAATCTCTAGGAATGTTGTTTTCATTTCTCACCATCTGCTTTTCAGAATTAATGGAAAATAACATCGATAAAGCTGTGACGTGTGCAAAGCAGATTGTCCGCGAGCAAGGCATTACAGCATGGTATGTTGGCTTTTGTTTTTTTTTCTGCTTCCAATTCTATTGAGATATAATTGACACATAGCACTGTAGAAGCCTAAGGTGTACGGTATAAGAGTTTGACTTACATACATAATGAAATTATTATCACAGTCAGTTTAGTGATCAACCATTATGTCATATGGTTACAAAAACAAAGAAATAGAAGGAAAAAAAATGTGTGTGTGATGAAGTCTTAGGCTATACTCTCTTATATATACGAATATATATATACTCTCATATATATATGACTTTTATGTATGAAAATGTATATTCATATAAATGAATTCACTAAATTCAATAATATGAATTTTCATATATTTCTTATTTCATACATAGAGCAGTGTTGATTGTATTTATCACATTGTACATTACATTTTTAGTATTCATCTTATACCTAAAAGTGTGTAGTACCTTTAGTTGCCTTTATCCGCTTTGCCACCCCTCACCTCAACCACAACCTGCTCCTCTGGTAACCACATATCTGACTTCTTTTTCTATGAGTTTGAGTGTATGTTTATTTGTGTTTGAAGTATAATGTACCTACAACACTGTTAATTTCTATTACAGACTATGGTTTGTGTTAAGCATTAGAAAGGAGAGCTGGGGGCTTTCCTGGTGGTCTAGTTGATAAGAGTTTGTGCTTCTCAGGCAGGGGGTGTTGGACAGGAAACCAATGACATGCCATCAGGTGTGGCCAAAAAAATGAGACGGTGAGGAGAACTGGGGGTTTTTTGGTAGCACCTCGGGGCACCCGGAATTTTAGCTCCCCTCTCCCTCACCAAGAATCGAACTTTGTCCACAAATTTGGAGGGGCAAAGTCTTAACAACTGGACCACCAGGGAAGTCCCAGGTGAAAGGTGTTCTACCCTACTCTTATGAGAGAAGCGAAGGTATATTTCCAAAGAACAAAGTATGCTACTGAGAACTGAAAAATTGCAGTTTTAAATTAATGCTAAACAATGTACTACATAGGAACAGTTTAACTCACTCAGAATCTTATTCTTTTACTCGTCAATTTATTTTAGGGGATTCTAGAGTTTTTAAGATTCTACACACTCTACCTTGTCATATCGTGAAATAATTTT
Organism: Dama dama; assembly: GCF_033118175.1. NCBI lineage: Eukaryota > Metazoa > Chordata > Mammalia > Artiodactyla > Cervidae > Dama > Dama dama. The sequence goes on along the minus strand of NC_083683.1, from coordinate 59,545,640 downwards.
TGGAGTTAAGTAAATATGGAATGCACTCTGCAGTTGTGTTGCAAACAACACAGGACTCGACATTTGTGTTCAGCATTCTGTGCTCTAGTGAAGGCTTGGGGGAGACGTGAAGTCCTAGGTATACATATCTCCAGTTAACAGATAGCAATTCTTGGATTTGTCTATAGCTTGTATTTCATGTATTGATGCACTACTTTGTTCTCCCAAAGGATTTGAAGTATGTACATGACAATGAAGCTATGTTTTAGCCTTATTACCATTTGTTTCATCTTTCTCCACAGGGTGGCATGGAAAAGTCATTGTAGAGACCATGACGTCAGCAGTTATGTTGAGGGTTGCACCCTGTAACTGTGGAATTATCACTCTTCAACTCATTTTGTCTCTTTTTCATGTTAAGGAAGTGATAGTTGAATGAAAGCTTATACCACCATTCCTTCAAGCAAACAATGGTTTTACAGAAGCAGGAGCATATGGTCTTCTAAGAGGCTTAATGTTTATCTAATGTGTTAATTGTTTGATATTAGGCCTATAATATTTTTCAGTTTGCTAATAAAACTAATGCTGGTGAATATTTGTCTAAACTCTTAATAATCTAATATATCTCCATTACATTCAGTTCTTAATTAAAGCAAGATCATTTATACATTTTGCTGATCATGAAGGAATATAAAGAGGGATTAGATGAACTGTTGCTTTTTCTTAATTTCATTAGCATTATGACAAATTCAGAGACAGATGAGTCTGCAACTATTGGAATAATTGCTAGTTAACCACAGATATGAAATGACACATGCTGTAAAAATACAAACATTTTCATTAAAAACTGCAATTCAAACCTCGTTTTTGTTTGTTTAGAGTCATTTAGTGTCTCTGAAGAAATATCTATGTATATATTTTGAAAAAAATGACACTGAGCATTTCCAACATCCTCACCTATACCCAGACAGATATGCTGGAGGAAAACCATAAGCATGGTGAAAGATCTTACTTCACTTTTTAAATTTTTTGGCTAAGCTGCACAGCTTGTAGGACCTTAGTTCTCCAACTAGGGACTGAACCCTCGCCCTCAACAGTGAAAGCAGGGAGTCCTAACTACCAGACTACCAGGGAATTCCCCTCGGTTTAAATTCGTAACCACCAATCTCAAATGGGCCCTCAAGACTACCTGGTCATCTTAGTCACTTCTTAGTCACAACTCTTCAAAATGCCTGTCATTATTTACTTCTCTCATTTCAAAGTCCCAGCACACACGCCAACCACTGGTCTTCCACGCCCTCAGATCTCAGTAGATGACCCGGCCTCACATTACCCTGGCAGAACAGAAGTACCTCATATAAATTCTCTCCTCCTCGCCACCATAACCGAGCTCATGTCTTTCTCTGGGTCCATCCTCCCTTCTTTCCCCTTTATCACTGGGATAAACAGCCTATGCTTTTGCCAACTGCAGTGTCTCAACAGGTGGTATTCTTCACAGCCCTCTCACTACCCCAGTTTAGGCTAAGTTTTGCCTGCATTCTGAGTTTTTCCCTTCACTGGATCATCCCCATCACTGTATTAACTGCCCTGGTAACATTCTAGAGCTCTTGGTGTACTCCGCATAATCCTCAAAGTAAAATATTATTCTCTGCTCCCTGTAACAGCAACACTTCTGGGATAAGATATCTATATTCACCCACTTCAGGTCCTCACTTTTGCCTTTCAACTCTTCTTAACATGACTGCTACCTCACTTAGGAGAAATCTGCTCCAACCTGACTACATCCATGATGTCTTGGGGCCAATTCTAGTGATCAGCTGTTTTCTGTTCATCCTACTTGATCTCTCAGCAGCATTTGACAGAGTGAACCACTTGCTACTTCCAGAAAAGTTTCTTCTTCCTCGGCTTCTCCTCCTTAACATCCTGACTCAGTGATGACTCCTTCTCAACTCTTCATGGCTGGCTGATCTCTGCTGTTTGAATTTTTTTTTTCCATTTATTTTTATTAGTTGGAGGCTAATTACTTTACAATATTGTAGTGGTTTTTGCCATTCATTGACATGAATCAGCCATGGATTTACATGTATTCCCCATCCCGATCCCCCCTCCCGCCTCCCTCTCCACCCGATCCCTCTGGGTCTTCCCAGCGCACCAGCCCCAAGCACTTGTCTCATGCATCCAAGCTGGGTTGGTGATCTGTTTCACCCTTGATAATATACATGTTTTGATGCTGTTCTCTCTAAACATCCCACACTCGCCTTCTCCCACAGAGTCTAAAAGTCTGTTCTGTACATCTGTGTCTCTTTTTCTGTTTTGCATATAGGGTTATCGTTACCATCTTTCTAAATTCCATATATATGCATTAGTATACTGTATTGGTCTTTATCTTTCGATTTTTAACTATGGCAGTGCCCCAGGACTCAAGCCTATAACAGCATCTGATAGACCTGTTTTACTTATTCATTTATTTGTTTCTTCTTGTGCAAGTGTAACTTTCAAAAGAATAGAGTGTTTCCCGCTTTTTCAGGAGACTGAAATATCTCAACCTTTCCCAAAATTTGCAAGCACAGGACAGCCTTTTAAGTTTTCTGAACATGAGAATACACTGCCAATACAGTGCCCAGTTGCTCTGGAATCCATCTGTGTGTAATTCCTACAGAATTCCTACATCTGTGTGTAATTCCTACAGAAGCTCAAAACATCATCCAAATCAGGAGGTAAACACTGGCAAATTAGGACCACCTAATCATCAGATTCTATGCATTTCATCAATTGTCCCATAAGCCCTTCTTAATTAAAAAGTCTAATGCAGAATTGTGTTATATTTAGTTGTTATGTTTCCCAGTTTTTAAATTTAGATCACCTCACATTTTCCCTGACAGTTATGACTTTAACCCTTTTGAAGACCTCAAGCAGCTGTGGTGTAAAATGGCCTAAGTTTTTGTTTTTTTTTTTCAATATATTCTCTGGATTAGGTTAGGTTATGCATCTTTGCAGTGGAATCTTAACCATGGACCTCCAGGAAAGTCCCCAAAAGTGAGATTTTTTTTTTTTTTAATGAAATATAGTTGGATTTTGCTTTTTTATCCAGTCTGACTTCTCATTTCAGTATCAAGCCATCCTAAGTGCTTTTTCTTCTGATTTTCAATATTTGCACTCTTCTCCTGCTATTTGCTCTTTGCCCACCTTTTCCATGAAATTTGATTATAGTTACTTTAAATAGCTTGCTGTTGTTCTGTCACTCAGTTTTATCTGACTCTTTGCAACCCTATGGACGGCAGCACATCAGGTTTCTCTGTCCTCCACTAGCTCCTGGAATTTGTTTAATTTCATTTCCAATGAGTTGGTGATGCCATCCAACATCTCGTCTTCTGTCTCCCCCTTCTCCTCCTGCCCTCAATCTTTCCCAGCATCAAGATCTTTTCCAATGGCTTTTCATATGGTTTTTCCCAGCATCAGGGTCTTTTCCAATGGCTCTTCATATCAGGTGGCCAAAGTATTGGAGCTTCAGCTTCAGCATCAGTCCTTCCAAGGAATATTCAGGGTTAATATCCTTTAGGATTGACTGGTTTGATCTCCTTGCTGTCCAAGGGACTTTCAAGAGGATTCTCCAGCACTGCAGTTTGAAAACATGAATTATTTGACGCTCAGCCTTCTTTATGGTCCAACTCTCACAGCCATACATGACTACTGGAAAAACCATAGCTTTGACTAGATGAACCTTTATTAAAAAAAATCATTTAAGATTTTGCTGTTGCTGTTGTTTAGTCACTAAGTCATATCCGACCCTTTGGGACCCCATGGACGGCAGCACACCAGGCTCCTCTGTCCTTTACCAACTCCTGGAATTTGCTCGAACTCATGTCCATTGAGTCGGTGATGCCATCCAACCATCTCATCCACTGCCTTCCCCTTCTCCTTTTGCTTTCCAGCATGATGGTCCTCCCAATGAGTCATTCTTTATATCAGGGGGCCAAAATATTGGAACTTCATCAGCCTTTCCAGTGAATGTTCAGGTTTGATTTCCTTTAGAAATGACTGGTTTGATCTCCTTGAAGTCCAAGGAACTCTCAAGACTTTTTCCCCAGTATTAGATATAATGTTCATCTGGATTAAATTTACCCAATCTTGTCCATTTTAGTTCACTGATTCCTAAAATGTCCATGTTTTCTCTTGCCATCCTCTGCCTGATCACGTTGACTTTATCTTGATTCATGGACCTAACATTCCAGGTTCCTATGCAGTGTTGTTCTTTACAGCGTTGGAGTTTACTTTCACCACTAGGCACATCCACAACTGACTATTTTTTTCCTCTTTGGCCCAGCCGCTTCATTCTTCCTGGAACTATTTCTCTGCTCTTCCTCAGTAGCATACTAGACACCTACCGACCTGGGGGACTCAACTTCTTGTGTCATATCTTTTTGCCTTTTTATTCTGTTCATGGGGTTCTTGAGGCAAGAATACTGCAGTGGTTTGCCATTCCCTTTTCCAGGGGACCATGTTTTGTCAGAACTCTCCACCATGATCCATCCTTCTTGGGTGGTCCTGCAAAGCATGACTCATATCTTTATTGAGTCACATAAGACTGTGATCCTTGTGATCATTTGTTTAGCTTCTGTGATTGTGGTTTTAGTTCTGGAGGATGTGAAATTATACTTCTTACTTCTGTCTACCCTCTGATGGAGGAGGATAAGAGGCTTGTGCAAGCTTCCTGATGGGAGTTACTGGCTGTGGGGAAAACTGGGTCTTGCTTCGGTGGGCTCAGACAGTAAAGGATCTACCTGTGATGCAGGAGATCTGGGTTCAATCCCTGGAGAAGAGAATGGTTACCCACTCCAGTATTCTTGCCTGGAAAATCCCATGGACAGAGGAGCCTGGTGGCCTACAGTCCTTGGGGTCACAAGGAGTCAGACACAACTGAGTGACTAACACTTTTGGTGGGCAGGGCCATGCTTAGTAAATCTTTAATCCAATGGTCTGCTGATGGGTGGGTCTGTGCTCACTCCCCATTAGTTGTTTGGCCTGAGGTAACTCTTTGGCCACCTGATGGGAAGAGCTGACTCAATGGGAAAGACCCTGATGCTGGGAAAGATTGAAGGCAGGAGGAGAAGGGGATGACAGAGGATGAGATGGTTGGATGGCAACACCGACTCTATGCACATGAGTTTGAGTAAACCTTGGGAGTTGGTGATGGACAGGGAGGCCTGGCATGCTGTAATCCATGGGGTCGCAAAGAGTCAGACACGACTGAGTGACTGAACTGAACTTGAACTGAGGCAACTCAGTCCTGGAGTGTACAAGCTCTATGGTGGGGCTACTGTTGTTGTTCAGTAGCTAAGTCATCTCCAACTTTTTGTGACCCCATGGACCGCAGCACCGCAGGCTCATCTGTCTTCCACTAGCCCCTGGAGTTTGCTCAAACTCAGGCATGTCCATTGAGTCAGTGACGCCATCCAACCATTGCATTCTCTTACCGCTTCTCTTCCTGCTCTCAATCTTTCCCAGCAGCGGGGTCTTTTCCAGTGAATCAGCTCTTTGTATCAAGTAGCCAAAGTATTAGAGCTTCAACTGCAGCATCAGTCCTTCCAATGAATATTCAGGGTTGATTTCCTTTAGGATTGACTGATTTGATCTCCTTGCTGTTCAAGGGACTCTCAAGAGGATTCTCCAGCACCACGGTTGGAAAACATCAATTCTTTGATGTTCAGCCTTCTTTATGGTCCAACTCTCACAGCCATACACCATTACTAGGAAAACCATTGTTTTGACTATACGGAACTTTGTCAGCAAAGTCACGTCTCTGTTTTTTAATATGTTGTCTAGGCTGCTCATAGCTTTCCTTCCAAGGAGTAAGCATCTTTTAATTTCAAGGCTACACTCAATATCCACAATGATTTTGGAGCCCAAGAAAATAAAATCTCTCACTGCTTCAACATTTTTCCTATTCTTTTTGCCATGAAGTGATGGGACCAGATGCCATGAGCTTAGTTTTTGGAATGTTGAGTTTTAAGCCAGCTTTTTCACTCCCCTCTTTCACCTTCGTCAAGAGGCTCTTTAGTTCCTCTTTGCTTTCTACCTTTAGAAGTGGTAATGGCAGTGGCGTCATCTGCATGTCTGAGCAGGGCTGCTGGCTACCTCCACAAACACACGCCTCCCAGGACTACCGCCGCCTGTACGCTTGTCCCCATGGCAGGCCACTTCCAACCCCTGCCTCCGTAGGAGGAAATCTTTTCATCCGTGTCAGACTGGCTTCTGCTCAGGATTTCGAAGCTGCTGTATTTCTGAGTCATTCTCTGCTCTGCTCCTCTCCATTCATTCTGAAAATGGTTCAGGAGGTCAAAAGCCCATCACTGGTCTTAGGCGATAATCAAAGCACTGACAGGCCTGGATTCCATTCTAAAGGCTCAGGGACAATCCATTTTCTTGTCTTTTCCAGTTTCTGGAGGTCATCTGGCCTAGTAAAAAGCTGAGATGTCTGCAGCAGCAACTTCTTCCAGCCTCTACTTAGCTAGGTTTATCAAACCTCTACTGAATTTTTCAAAGAGCCAGATTTTTGTTCTGTGGATTTTCTCTATTGTTTTTCTGTTTTCAATTTCACTGATTGCTGCTCCAATTTGTATTCTTTCTTTTCCTCTGCTTTAGGCTTGAATTGTTCTTCTTTTAGGTTCTAAGTTAGCAGCTCATATGTCTTTAATGCTATACATGTCTCTGTAAGCACTGTTTTTACTGCATCCCATGCATTTGGATGAGCTGATTTTTATTTTCATTTAGTATAAACAGATTTTTCATTTCTCTTGAGACTTTTTTTTGACCCAGTGTTATTTAGAAGTGTGATGCTTCACCTTTATTTTTAAAAGATTTTTTCTGTGTATAAAATACTAGGTTGACTGTTTTTGCCTTTCAGTACTTTAAAGATGTTACTCCAAAGACTTCATTGTTTTTATTGTTTCTGACAAGAATTCTGATCTCACTCTTTGTTTCTCTATATGTAACTAGTCTTTGTTTCTTAAAAAACAGAAACAGCTTAATTGAGATAAAACTATTTTCATCACCCATTAGTAGTCACTTCCCATTTCTCCCCAGTGCTCATAGCACTAGCCAGCCACTAATCTCCTTTCTGTCTCTACAGGACTGCCTAACTAGACAACTCATGCATATAGTGTGTGGTCTTCTATATTGTCATTTTTCACTTAGCATCATGTTTTCAAAATTTATCCATGTCAGAACATGTATCAGTACTTCATTTCTTTTTATAGAGAAATAATATTCAGTTGTATGTATCCTGTTAAATGTATGTACCACATTTTATTTATATGCTTATTAGTTGATGGGCATTTGAATGTGTTCATTTTTAGCTGTTATGAATAATGCTGCTATGAACATTTTTTTACAAGATCTGCATGAACATGTGTTTTTGTTTCTTTTGAAATGAAACCTAGGAGTTGAAGTGCTGGATCATAAGGTAACTATGTGTTTAACATTTTGAAGAACTGCTGGGCAATTTCCCAAATGACTGCACCATTTACATTCCCACCAGGAGTGTATGAGATTTCTAGTTTCTTGCATCCTAACCAATATATGTTATTATCTGTATTTATGAATCTAGCCCTCCTATCCAGTACCACACTGTCTTGATTACCATTGTTTTGTAGTAAGTTTTGAAACTGGGGAGTGTGAATCCTACTTTATTCTTTTTCAAGATTTTTTTTTTTAGCTATTCTGGGTCCCTTGAATTCCATATGAATTTTAGGATCAGCTTGTCAGTTTCTACAAAGAAGTTACTGGGATTCTGATAAGGATTTTGTTGAATCTATAGATCAGTTTGGAGAATAATGCTATCCTAACAATGGTAAGTCTGCTGGTCCTTGAACATGTAATTTTTCCAAATTATTTAGATCTTAACTTCTCTCAACAATGGCTAGTGGTTTCCAATGTGTATATTTTGCACTTTTTTGTTTAAAGTTATTCCTGAGTATCTTATTCTTTTTTTATAAAAAATAAATAATCTTATTTTTTAATAAGAATAAACAATAATTCCATTTGTAAAAGGAATTATTTTCTTAATTTCATATTTGGATGGTTCATTAAAAGTGCACAGAAATGCAATTGACTTTTATAACTTGATCCTATATCTTGCAACCTTGCTGAACTTGTTTATTAGTTGTTTTTTTTTTTTTTTTTTAACAGATTCTTTAGGATATTCTATCAGGTTGGCCAAAAAATTCAGGTTTTTCCATAACATTTTATGGAAAAATCCAAATGACATTTTTGGCCAACCCAATACATACAAGATCATGTCTACTGTGAATAAAGATGGTTTTACTTCTCCTTTCCAATCTGGATGACTTTTATCCTTTTTGTAATTAATTGGTTTGGCTAGGGCCTTCAGTACAATGTTGAATAGAAATAGTGAACAAAGAAGGGCTTCTATGTTTTGTTCCTGATCTTAGGGGGAAGGTATCCAGTTTATCAAAATTAACTATACAGGTTTTTTAATAGACATCCTTTATCAGACTGAAAATGTTCCCTTCTGTTCTTACTTTGTTGAGTAGTTCCATCAGAAAATGGTGCAGGATTTTTTTCAATGCTTTTTTCTATATCTACTGAGATGATCATGTGATTTTTGTTTTTTATCTTGGTGGTGGGATGTATTGCATCGTATTCAGGTGTTAAGCCAATTAGCATTTCTGGGATAAAATCCACTAGATCATGGTGCATAATTCGTTTTATGTATTGCTGCATTCAATTAGCTATTATTTTTTGAGGAGCTTTACATCCATATTCATAAGAAATACTGATCTGTAGTTCTCTGTTTTTGTGATGTCTTTCTTTAATTTTGGTATGAGGGTAATATTTGCCTCCTAAAATGGAGTGAGTACTGTTTCTTATTCTGATTTTGGTAGAGTTTGTGAAGAATTGGTATTCATTCTTCTCTTATCCATTCACATTTAATGTTATTATTGATAGTTAGATTTACATCTGCAATTTTATTTTTTTTTTACATGCCTCATGTTTTTTTGTTCCACTATTCTTCCTTTATTGCATTTTTTTCATTAAACAAATTTTTCTAATGTAGCACTTTAATTGAATGGTTTTTCACTATTTTTAGGGTTTTTTAGTAGTTACTCTAGTTTTATCATCTTTATCTTATCAAAATCAGCTTCAGTTTTTTACCACCAAAAAATAAAACTATTCCTCTTGGCATTCAGTAGGAGGGGCTTTCCTGATTCCTCAAATGGTGAAGAATCTGTCTGCAATGTAGAAGACCCAGATTCAATCCCTGAGTTGGGAAGATCCCTTGTAGATGGGAATGGCGACCCACTCCAGTATTCTTGCCTGGAGAAGTCCATGGATAGAGGAGTCTGGCAGGGAACAGTCATGTGGTCACAGAGAGTCAAACATGACTGAACAACTAACAACACAACAATAGCTTTATTAGTATGTATTTTGATTTGTAGGAAGGGGAATTCACTATCTTTTAAAAACACTTTTATATTATTTACAATCTTGCAACAGCTGTGTTCTTTTTATAGTCACACAAAAAATAAAAATAAAATACACAAATAAATAAATAAAAAGAAGAACAATGTTGAGGTTCAAGTAACCGGCAACACATACAGGAAAAAATTTAAAGATAAAGGGTATACTTTCATGCCCAGCTTATTTTCTTTTTCCTAAAATGACAGAGTGTCCAGATCACTTGTGAATATCTGCAATTACATATTTGTCACTGGTCTTTCTTGTTATATCAGCTTCTAAATGTCAAAATAATTCTATTCAAAGGTTTTCAATGAAAGGTAAGAGAAGATAGGAGTTTTAGATTCAGTAAAGTTCAACAAAGGTAAAGTTTTTTTCTGTGTAACTGACAAAATTATTAATTGTAAGTAAATCATATTCTTAAAATGTTCATAGCTGCCTTAAAACATTCTTATTTTGAAATAACTATAAATTCATAGAAGTTACAAAAAATGTACAGAAGAATCCTATGCACTTTCCCTCTAGCCTCCTCCAGTGTTAACATTTTGCACAACTGTAGTACAGTACCAAAGTAAAAAACTGACATTGATACAATCTAGAAGGCTTATTTAAATTCATCACTTATACATATACTTATTTGTGTGCGTGTGTGTGTGTGTGTGTGTGTGTGTGTGTGTGTGTGTGTGGCCTTATGGTGCTTTATCACATGTGGAGTCTTGGATAATTACAATCAAGAGACTTGATCATACACATCAGCCCTAGACTCCTCTCTTCCACTACTTTATAGTCATAACTCTACTCCCTCCCATCCCTAACCCCTATAACTGCACCTCTATTCTCCATCTCTTTTATTGTTATTTCATGAATGTTAAATAAGTGGAAGCTTCCAGTGTGTATCCTTCTGAAATCTGTTTTTTTATTCAGCACAATTTTCTTGATGTTCTGCAAGATGTTGCATGTATTAATAGTTTGTTTCTTTTTTATCATTGGGTAGTCAACCATGGTTTGGACACACCAGTTTGTTAAACCATTCACTTGTTCAAGGAAATTTGGTTAGTTCACAGTTATTGGCTATTTAAGAATAAAGTTGCTATGAATATACTTACATAGAATTTCTCATGAGGAAAGAAGACATTTCTCTGGGGTAAATACCCAAGAGTGGATTGCTGGGTTGTATAATAAATCCATTTTAATTTTTGCATGATTTGCCAGGTTATTTTCATACTTAATAGAGAAACAAATCTGAATACTCTTCTGGAAAAAAAAAACTAACATGGAAAAATTTCCATCACTTTTTAAACAAGATTATGCTTCATGGTATGTTTAAAAAATAATTTCTCAGTGATGAATGCCCAACTGTTATGTAAATTAAGAAAGGATATTTTAATCTGATTTATGTGGGAAGGGAAATATTTGTTCATAATGTGAAAAGAAGAAGTGAGATCAAGCCAAAGTTCTAATTGAATTGACCATGGAAATTTAAAGATAACAGAAATAATTGTACAAAGAAAGTATACACAAAGAAATCCAAAACTTTCCACAATTATCAGCTGTGCATTAAGAACTAATGTTTAAATAGTCTCTAATTGTTCCATGGCATTTCTGGCATTAGATCAATCTCTTAAAGAAAAATCACACTTCAAAAATAAATACATAAAATGGTTTTGCACAACTATATCAGTAACTAAAATCAGACACGTGGTAGATAAAGAAGTTACAGTGTGTTGAGGGGTGAGAATTGTGTTGTGATAGAATTCCTTCCCTTACCCTTCAACTTCAAAGTAACGTGGTAAACTGAAAAGGCCAGGGAACTGACCTGAATCTAAATCCCAGCTCTCCCACTCCCTATCTACATGTCTTTGGGCAGATGAATTTTCTTTCCAGGATACATATTTTTTAATTTGTAAAATGGACATATTACCTATGTTTAAGACCCCTGTATGAATTATGTCATTGTTGTTGTTCAGTCAGTAAGTCGTGTCCAATTCTTTGTGACCCCATGGACTACAGTATGCCCGCCTCCTCTGTCCTTCACTCTCTCCCAGCGTTTTCTCAGATTAATTCCATTCAGTGGTAATACTATCTAACTGTCTTGTCCTCCACCACCTCCTTCTCCTTTTGCCTTCAATCCTTCCCAGCATCAGGGTCTTCTCCAATGAGTTGGCTCTTTGCATCAGGTGGCCAAAGTATTGGAGCTTCAACTTCAGCATCAGTCCTTCAAATGAACATCAGGGTTGATTTCCTTTATGATTGACTGGTTTGAACTTCTTGCAGTTCAAGGGACTATCAAGTGACTTCTCCAGCATCACAATTTGAAAGCATCAACTATTCATCACTCAACCTTCTTTATGTCCAACACTCACATCTCTACATGTCTACTGGAAAAACCATAATTTTGACTATATGGACCTTTGTCAGCAAAGTGATGTCTCTGCTTTTTAATATGCTGTCTAGGTTTGTCATAGCCTTCCTTTCAGGGAACAAGCATCTTTTTTTTTTTATTTTCTCTTGACAACAACATCCTATTATGTCTTATATATTGATGTGCTCCTATGTTGGATGTATGTATAATTACAAGTCTTACCTTTTCTTCTTGGGTTGAGTTTTTCATCATCATGTAGTTAGTGTCCATCTTTGTCTCTTATAACAGTGTTTATTTTAAAGTTTATTTTGTCTGATATAAGTATTGTAACTGATTTTCTTTTGATTTCCATGTGTGTGGAATACCTTTTACCATCCCCTCACTTTCAGACTGTATGAGTTTCTTGATCTGAAGTGAGTCTCTTGTAAGCAGCAAATAATGGGTCATATTTTTGTATTCATTTGGTCAGTCTTTGTCATTTGGTTGCGGCATTTAGTCCATTTGCATTTAAGGTAAAAATGGATATGTCTGTCTTATGGCCATTTTGTTAATTGTTTTGGATTTGGTTTTGTAATGTTTTTTCCTTATTCTTCTTTTCTTCTCTTCTCTTGTGGTGTGATGACTCTCTTTAGTTTCAATTTTAGGTTCCTTTTTGTATGTGTATCTTTTATAGATTTTTGTTTTGTGGCAACCATGAGAATTTTGTTTAGGAGTCTATATTTATACATACTTGTTTTAAGTTGCTAATCTCTTGATTTCAAGTAAGCAGTCTTTCAATTTCATGGCTGCAGTCACTGTCCACAGCGATTTTGGAGCCCAAGAAAATAAAACCTGTTACTGTTTCCATTGTTTCCCATTCTACTGGCCATGAATGATGACACTGGATGCCATGATCTTAGTTTTTAGAATGTATAATTTTAAGCCAGCTTTTTCACTCTCCTCTTTCACTAAGGATTGAACTTGGGCCCTGGCAGTGAATGCACAAATTCCTAACCACTAGTCGACCAAGGAATTCCCAGGAATACATCATTTTGTAATTTTTAAAGACATATGCCTTTTTACAGTACATTTTTTTTCAAGTGGACCAAAGGAACATTTTATTAACAGATCCAAATATCTTTTGTTTCTCTAAGAAGTCAAAAGCAGATAAACTTAAACATGTTTAGCAATTAATGTTTCAGTATTTTCTCCTTTTTGGAAATGATTTACATATTCAATGAAGGTATCTCATTTAAAGGTAATGTTACAAAAACTTAAAGTTAATGTTACAAAAAAGATTTTGGAAACGTTCTAAGTAGACATATTTTATAAAATATAATGATGGTTGCAACATTCATTTATAAATTTTTCTCCCACTTATATCTACTTAATTCATGTGTTCTTAAAAATTATGCTTGAGTTGCCATGAAAATTTCATGAGATATTAAAAATTAACCATCACTTTATTTTTCTTTTTGAAAAATCAGGCAAGTAGCAGAAGTCACAGAAGCAAAGAACCTTAAAATTTACACATGGTTTTTTATCCTTACCATATTGACATACATTAAAGAAATAATTTTTATTGTAAGCTTAGTTCTTAGACTGAATTTATAACTTTATCATTTCAAGCATCTAGTGGAAGTAAAATAAATATATTTGACAAGGTTTGATTTATTTTATTTTAAAACATTTATTTATTTGACTGCATCAGGTCTTAGTTGTGGCATGCAGGATCTTTATTTGCTCATGTGGGATCTAGTTCCCAGACCAGGGACTGAACCTGGGACCCCAGAACGGGGACCATAGAATCTTAGCCACTGAACCAACAGGGAAATCAAATGACTGGTCTTAATTTAAAAATTGCTTCTATTTTCTTTAAACCAGTTAAATAGAGCTCTTTCACAAGTTTGTAGGAAAACTATCCAGAGGGGGGAAAACATCACACACACATAGCATACATACATAGATATATGTAAACATATAAATAAATGCAAAGACACATCTTACAGCTTTCATTTAAACATCATAGTCACATATCAAGTGCATGTATTCTCAGTTGCTCAGTTGTGTCCAACTCTTTGCAACCCTGCCGACTGTAGCCCTCCAGGCTCCTCTGCCTACGAGCTGCTCCAGGCAAGAATACTGCACTGAGTGGCCACAACCTCCTCAGAGGATCTTCCTGACCCAGGGACCCAACCCATATCTCTTATGTCTCCTAATATTGGCAGGCAGGTTCATTACCACTGGTGCTATCTGGGAAGCCCCTGTAAAAGAATAATTGGATGTAAATGGGTTTCTGCCAGGTGGAACAAGTTAAGTTCACCCACTAAAATGGCTGAAGTATTTACTAATATTTGTGGATAAGACTTCTAGATATTTACTTGTCTTTAAAAGATAATCTTATGGAGGCTTTTGGCAAAATCCGGAGTAAGGGAGCTTATGGAAATATCAAATAAAGTTTGTTTTTAAAATCTCTCTTGGTTATCTTTTTTCCAGTTCCAAGTTTGCCTTAAGCAACTCTTATCTCTTTGGATGCTTACATTTTAAAGATATGGTAAGGTCAATATTTCCAAAGTACTGAGAAAGAACTGTAAGGTTTATCAAAGAAGGAATTCAGGGGCATATTTGCTTATTATCAGAAATCAAAGATAATTACTATAACATTTTCCTTTCCATTAGCAGTAGGATAGGATAGCTCAATGATATTCTAAATTTTTTCAGTTTTTTATAGGGCAGCCCCAAAATACCAGAAGGTCTGGACTTGGTGGGGTTAGCTTACAGAGTAATAGACAGTAAATCCAGACTTCCTGTGCATTTTCTGAACCTTTGTCAAAGCTATTTGTGGCAATCAATATTTATGTAAGTATTACAACTGCTTGAAAGACATCAGCAGCTCTTAATGTTTATTTTCTGAACTTAGCCTCCTAATCTTGTTAAGAATATGTTTTATTTTGTTTTATTCTTACACTAACCAAGGTATTCTTCTATAGCTATCTTTTCTTCCTTTCTTTTTTTTTCTTTTCAATCTCATCTTCCCATAGGTATCAATAGGACCTTTGTCCAAAATGCAAGCTCTCTCAAAAACCCTTTTAAGGTGTCAAAGTTCAAATCTTCAATATACCTCTTTCAACTGTGACTCCAAACCAGTGAGTCTTTTTATGGCTTAAAACCAATATTAGGGCTTACTCATAGACACAAGGGGGCTTCCAGGGTAGCTCAGTTGGTAAAGAATCTGCCTCCAATGCAGGAGACCCCGGGTTGATCCCTGGGTCAGCAAGTTCCCCTGGAAAAGGGATAGACTACTCACTCCAGTATTTTTGGGCTTCCCTCATGGCTCAGACAATAAAGAATCCACCAGCAATGGGGAAGGCCTGGGTTTGATCCCTGGGTTGGGAAGATCCCCTGGAGGAGGGCATGACAACCCCCTCCAGTATTCTTGCTGGGAGAATCCCCATGGACAGAGGAGCCAGGGTGGCTACAGTCCACGGGTTGCAAAGAGTAGGACATGACTGAGAGACTAACACACCCATGGACACAAGGGGCGTCCCTAAGAAACGTGGCCCTCTCAAGCCGCAGAGCCTCTCCAGAGAAAGCCTGAGGAAGCAAACACCTTCCATGTCTCAGGTGGCAACGAAACCTCTATCTCTCACAAAGGGAGACACCTTAAGTCACTCATCTCCTCACCTCTGACACCAGAAAGGTGATACTGGGGTGAGAGTTTTCCCTTCACAAATCAGGCAACAAAGGAAGAGCCTGTTCATAGAGGCCCCTTATGATCTGTGACTCTATTAAAACAAACTCCCCTGAGTGTTCACATGGTTGAATAAAGTTGCCTGTTACTTCATGTCTTAGGCTCCCAGCTGGCTGGCTAGCTGTTGATGCAAGCCTGATAGACAACCTGCACCCCTAAAGTGGCAAAAACCAGAGGGAATATTCTCACTGGTTACAAAGCCAAGTTCTCAGGATAGAAAACAAAACAAATGGAGATTCTCATCTTATGGCTTTTCATGCTCATGACAAATGGCAGAGACAAATGAAACCATGATGCTTTCTGGGAGGCTAAGAATCAATAACCATAGGTGTTGATTACCAAAACCAAATTCACAAGAGTCACAATTAAAAATCTATTTTCAAATTTTTTTCTCCTGCCAGTGGGCATTTGGAAAGGAAGGGACAAGGAGAAATTGTTATCTTCCTTTTTCGTCTGTGCACTCTAGACAGAAAGCTAGGAGACTGACATGGTAAGAATTCTTACCTTCTACTGGTCTGCTGTCAATTAAACCATATCTCAACTATAGCCTCTATGAACAGTAAAGTGTTCTGGCCTTTCACTGTCCCATCCTCATCACTAGAAACTGTACAGGAGACAACATGTGTAACAAAGACAGTTTAACAAGAGAAAAGGAAACAAGTATATTAACGTGTACATTTTGTGTATACTTACGAGAAAGGCCAGGATGAATAAATCAAAGAGTGGCTGGAATTTGGACTTAACAGATCATCTTTACCAAAGAACAGTAAATATTTAGAGGAGCAACTAGACAGAGGAAAAGAGTACTGAGCTTCCAAGGGTGCAAAATTTTAGGATGATAAATACATTAAAAACTGATAGGCGATAGTAGCTAGTCAAAATGGTTGTTTTGTAAAATCCTCTGGTGCTGTCTTGGGGCTGGTAAGTATCTGGGGTTTTGGTGATTAATATCTGCACAAATTTATGTTCTGCTTTCAGGCTGATGGGGGAGGGCAGAAAACTTGTCCAGGATCTGCTTCTTCAGCTCAAAATCATCCTTGTGCCAAAGGGGAAGATTTTGGAATGGCATATTCAGTTATTCTTCTATAGATTTTACCATACTGTTTTTTCACTTTACAATGAAACTATGTTCTAACATGGAAATGTGATGTAAGGCATTGTCAGAATGGAGTTAGGACTGTTGTTCACCGAGGGTTTATTTATCACACTATGACACTGATGTATAAATTAAGAATTTACAACAGACACCAAGAGAGTGAGTATAGGAATCTGGCTGAACAACATGGTGTGGTGCTCTATACCAATCAGAACAACAGGCTGTGTGTCATGTTCTTTGTGGAAAGTGTATATAAAATAATTTTAAGTGAAAAAAATGAAGACAACATACTGAAGTCACATAACACAACTTAATGTAAATGAATGTTAATCAAAGATGGGAGCTCATTTTCAGTTGAGTAAAATGTTCATTCAGGTTTTTTTTTTTCTGAATACTTGATCAGCTTCATAATAAAATAGGAGGAATTTCCTCTTTTGGCAATAGTGCTAAACCCTGTTCTTTCTGAGCAACGTCTTTAAGTAATCTCACTTCCTTATTTTCTGCAGGTTAATTTTTAGGGTATCAGACTATCTCTCTTCAAACCTAAGAAGGCACATTTTTAAGTCAGTGGACCAATAAACTGTTTCTGTTTTCCACGTGTTTCAGAGGGCGGAGCCACCAAACCAGTGAGATAAGAGGGGAGTGAAAAGATGTTAAATAGCAAGCCCAGCTCACCCTGGTCAGTCTGGACGTCTGACTTCTCAGGCAACATGAAGGCTCTCATTATCCTGGGGCTTCTCTTCCTTTCTGTCGCTGTCCAAGGCAAGGTCTTTGAGAGATGTGAGCTTGCCAGAACTCTGAAGGAACTTGGACTGGATGGCTATAAGGGAGTCAGCCTGGCAAACTGTAAGTTAACTCTTCTTCATCCTTCCAGATAGGTAGCCAGGTGTGGAACAGATAGTAATTAGAAGAAGAAGAAGAAGAAAAGGACTTTGAGTCAATGGGATATTTTTTTCTTTGTTGGAGGGTTTGTACACCTACAACGGTTCTAAACATCAACTTGCTCCTTTAGAATCAGATGGACCAGGTGAAGGACCAAGGCATGAGAGGTCCATTCTAATTCCACTATAAACACGCCAGCTGGCACATGTAGGGTGATGATAAAATGTATTTCAGCACCTCAGATATGTCTGTCAAGCCCCTGGTGTTTGACTTTAGCTATTTCCGGTTTGGAAGTTGGGTTCTTCTAACCTAAGTAAGGCAGTATTTTTCTCGTTTTTAATTCTCCTACCAATGCTGGGCTTTTAACAGCAAGGTTTTTTAAAAATTACATTAAACTCTCAAAACAGGGACAGTAGGAGCCTATTTCCCTCAATTCATGTCTATAATAAGGATCCCTGAAATGCAGCAGGAAATGACATTTTATTGTGCTCACCCTAGTTGATTATTTCTCATTTTGTTCCACAGAACTCAAGAAATGGCCTTAGGAAAAGTTCCTCTGTATTTTAGTCCATATCTGTCAAAGTCATCACTGTATTTTTCATACTAAATTCAGACATTTCCCTCCATAACTATTTTTGAGTGAGTAAGCAAATGGCTAGCTGGATGGATGGATGACAGTCTTTCCTATTCTGTGATTCTTACTGTCTGAATTCTAATTTGGTACCCAAATTCACCTTTAGGATCATAAGAAATTTTCTGTCTCCCAGAAAATCCTTATTTTTCCTAATAACATATTTTTCCTTTAGTGTGTGCATCTGCTGCTAATGACCAAACCCACTCAACTAATCTGTTGGTGTTTCTATTCTAGGCTCAGTATTAACTTAGGGATGTGTGAAAGGCAAGAGCTATTTTAATATTTTATTTTTTATTTTTTTTATTTTAATATTTAAAAAAATGTATTATCTTGTTTCATTGGTATTACCAAATGATTTGCTAATAAAAGAATTCTCTTCAGGGAATTCTTAACACGAAAGTGTTAAAATATTTCACAAGTAAGTACATCTTTGTACTTATAAAGTAAGTTGTTGGTAAAGTAGAATTAAATAGAACTGATTGGGCTATGAGGTGTAAATCATGTCATGTTGTTTTTCTACTAAAAATACAATTTTTTTCAGGGTTGTGTTTGACCAAATGGGAAAGCAGTTATAACACAAAAGCTACAAACTACAATCCTAGCAGTGAAAGCACTGACTATGGGATATTTCAGATCAACAGCAAATGGTGGTGTAATGATGGCAAAACCCCCAACGCAGTTGACGGCTGCCATGTGGCCTGCAGCGGTAAGACAAGATGATGTTGAGTGATGGCTCAGGCCCCATCTGGTTATACCTGTAAGATCAGAGATTCAGTACAAATGAACATGTCTTGAAGGCTTCCCTGGTGTCTCAGATGGTAAAAAAATCTGCTTACAGTGAGGGAGACCTGGGTTTGATCCCTGTTCGGGGAGAATTCCATGGACAGAGGAGCCTGGCTGGCTTCAGTCCATGTTGTCTCAGACAGTCTGATACAACTCAGCAATTAACACTTTCACTCATCATGAAAGTTTGCTGTTTGCTAACATACAAGAGTTTCTTGAATGACCTAGTGCTTTAGTATAACTGAACTTGTTGATATTTTGTAAAGAACAATGCTATTCCTCTTATCTTCTTTGGGAAGGTTTAGGGATAATTAGGTTGTGTGTGTGTGTTTTTATTTAATATACCCTTCTTTACTGGAAAACAAAGGATTACTAGTTAACCAAAGGAAAGGAATACCTGTGGTTCCTTTTAAAAAACTGTTTTTACTTTTTATGATATGTTTTAAATATATGGAAAATTAGAAACATGACTATATCACCCGTCAATATTGTCATTATTTACTTTACCAGTTATTCACAATTGTCACATTTACTTCTTCTATGTATATAAACTGTATATATGTATGTATGTGTGTGTGTTTTGGCTGAGTGATTTAAAGTGAGTTTGAAGCTCTAAGTTCTTGAGCTTGCAACTCCAAAAAATACAGTTCGTATTTAAATACTGTCATGGTGACAAGTTAATTTACAGATTTGCTTAACTGGGCTGAAATAAATGTTCTGTTGAGTTCCTTTTAAAATAGAGATTACATGCAATGTTTAGTGCATAAAATATTGGTGAACTGATACAAAATTTATATTGTTAATTTTTTATATATTAAAATTCCTAACAGAGAAATTAGTCTAAGGATATTCTTTTGTATCAAGTTACTTTACTTTAAGAAGTATTTTGCATTATATAATAATCTGGGGTCACTGAATAAAAATTCTCACTATCCAGAGATTTATGACAAGTGGTAAGTTTTGGTATCCACATCTTTCAGAATATACATCATTCACATGCTGCTGCTGCTGCTAAGTCGCTTCAGTCGTGTCCGACTCTGTGTGACCCCATAGACGGCAGCCCACCAGGCTCCCCCATCCCTGAGATTCTCCAGGCAAGAACACTGGAGTGGGTTGTCATTTCCTTCTCCAGTGCATGAAAGTGAAAAGTGAAAGTGAAGTCACTCAGTCATGTCCGACTCCTAGCGACCCCATGGACTGCAGCCCACCAGGCTCCTCCGTCCATGGGATTTCCCAGGCAAGAGTACTGGAGTGGGGTGCACATACATGAGTGTAGAACTATATTATGCATATTTGTACCCACATACAAACATGTAGGCAATGTATGTCAGCAAAAATGAAATTATACTAAACTTACTGCTTTATAATATGCTGTTTATTACACAAAATTATTTTATCAACCAATACCAATCTTTATTATATTTCAAGATGAATAAATTCCACTAAATAAATGTTCTATAATTTGTCAATCTAAATCACATTGATAAGCACTTAGGCTGTATTTTCCCCTGTTATTAATTGATATGAAACATCTGTACACACATCTTTGGGTGCATCTCTTATTATTTCTTTAGAATAAACTTCCAGTAATAGAATTGCTGAGCCAAAAAATGCTGGACCCGTTTCCCGTTGCTTGTTTTCATTTTGTTTCGGTAGCTCAGCTGGTGAAGAATCCACCTACACTTCAGGAGACCCTGGTTTGATTCCTGGGTCGAGAAGTTCCCCTGGAGAAGGGATAGGCTGCTCACTCCAGTATTCTTGGCCTTCCCTGGTGGCTCAGATGGTAAAGAATCTGCCCACAATGCAGGTGACCTGGGTTCGATCCCTGGGTTGGGGAGATCCCCTGGAGGAAGGCATGGCAGCCCACTGCCGTATCCTTGCCTGGAGAATCCCCATGGACAGAGGAGCCTGGTGGGCTACAGTCCTTGGGGTCACAAAGTGTTGGACACGAATGAGCGACTAATCACAGCACAGTAAAAAGAGAATCTTCTATCACATTAATTAATAATTCCAGAGCTCCCAATGACTTTGGTAAATGAGAAACAAAATGCTTTAATTTCATGCCAAATAGGATAGAATGAAGAAAAAATTTTCCCCCAACATTCACAACAAGGACTCTTAAAAAATAATTTTAGTTGTACTTTCCTTAGCTTAAGAAAATAAAGCCTGCAGAACCCAAACTTAAAATGAAATCTCTAGGAATGTTGTTTTCATTTCTCACCATCTGCTTTTCAGAATTAATGGAAAATAACATCGATAAAGCTGTGACGTGTGCAAAGCAGATTGTCCGCGAGCAAGGCATTACAGCATGGTATGTTGGTTTTTGTTTTTTTTTTCTGCTTCCAATTCTATTGAGATATAATTGACGCCTAGCACTGTGGAAGCCTATGGTGTACGGTATAAGAGTTTGACTTACATACATAATGAAATTATTATCACAGTCAGTTTAGTGATCAACCATTATGTCATATGGTTACAAAAACAAAGAAATAGAAGGAAAAAAAATGTGTGTGATGAAGTCTTAGGCTATACTCTCTTATATATATGAATATATATATATATACTCTCATATACATATATGAATTTTATGTATGAAAATATATATTCATATAGATGAATTCACTAACTTCATTTATATGAATTTTCATATATTTCTTATTTCATACATAGAGCAGTGTTGATTGTATTTATCACATTGTACATTACATTTCTAGTATTCATCTTATACCTAAAAGTGTGTAGTACCTTTAGTTGCCTTTATCCGCTTTGCCACCCCTCACCTCAACCACAACCTGCTCCTCTGGTAACCACATATCTGACTTCTTTTTCTATGAGTTTGAGTGTATGTTTATTTGTGTTTGAAGTATAATGTACCTACAACACTGTTAATTTCTATTACAGACTATGGTTTGTGTTAAGCATTAGAAAGGAGAGCTGGGGGCTTTCCTGGTGGTCTAGTTGATAAGACTTTGTGCTTCTCAGGCAGGGGGTGTTGGACAGGAAACCAATGACATGCCATCAGGTGTGGCCAAAAAAATGAGACGGTGAGGAGAACTGGGGGTTTTTTGGTAGCACCTCGGGTCACCCGGAATTTTAGCTCCCCTCTCCCTCACCAAGAATCGAACCTTGTCCACAAATTTGGAGGGGCAAAGTCTTAACAACTGGACCACCAGGGAAGTCCCAGGTGAGAGGTGTTTTACCCTACTCTTATGAGAGAAGCAAAGGAATATTTCCAAAGAATAAAGTATGCTACTGAGAACTGAAAAATTGCAGTTTTAAATTAATGCTAAACAATGTACTACATAGGAACAGTTTAACTCACTCAGAATCTTATTCTTTTACTCGTCAATTTATTTTAGGGGATTCTAGAGTTTTTAAGATTCTACACACTCTACCTTGTCATATCTTGAAATTATTTTTGGAGTTAAGTAAATATGGAATGCACTCTGCATTTGTGTTGCGAACAACACAGGACTCGACATTTGTGTTCAGCATTCTGTGCTCTAGTGAAGGCTTGGGGGAGACGTGAAGTCCTAGGTATACATATCTCCAGTTAACAGATAGCAATTCTTGGATTTGTCTATAGCTTGTATTTCATGTATTGATGAACAGTTTTGTTCTCCCAAAGGATTTGAAGTATGTACCTGACAATGAAGCTGTGTTTTAGTCTCATTACCATTTGTTTCATCTTTCTCCACAGGGTGGCCTGGAAAAGTCACTGTCGAGACCATGACGTCAGCAGTTATGTTGAGGGTTGCACCCTGTAACTGTGCGGTTATCGTTCTTCAGCTCATTTTGTCTCTTTTTCATATTAAGGAAGTGACAGTTGAATGAAAGTTTATACCACCAGTGTTTCAAACAAATAACGTTTTTACAGGAGCAGGAGCATGTGGTCTTTCTTCTAAGAAGCTTAATGTTTATCTAATGTGTTAATTGTTTGATATTAGGCCGACAACATTTTTCAGTTTGCTAATGAAACTAATACTGGTGAATGTTTGTCTAAAATCTTAATTATCAAATATGTCTCCAGTACACTCAGTTCTTAATTAAAACAAGATCATTTATGCACCTTGCTGATCATGAAGGAATATAAAGAGGGATTAGATGAGCTGTTTCTTTTCCTTAATTTTATTAGCATAGATTCCTGCATTATGACCAAATTCAGAGGCAGATAAGTATTGAAATAACTAATTAACCACAGATATGAAATTATGCCTGCTGTAAAAAATATAAACATTTTCATTAAAAGCTTTGCAATTCATACCTTGTCTGTTTTGTTTAGAGCCATTTAGTATCTCTGAAGAAATACATATGTATGCACTTGGGAAAAAACGAGCTAACACTTAGTATTTCCAACATTCTCACCTGTAGCCAAACAGAAGGATACTGCTAGAGAAAAATCCATAGGCATATTCACAGATCTCAATTTTTTAAAAACAATTTTGGTGGAACTGCACTGCTTTGAGATCTTAGTTCCCCAACCAGGTATTGAATCTCCACCCTGAACAGTGAAAGCATGGATTCCTAGCCACCATTCTGCCATTCCTTTCAGTGTGGTTAAGATCATAACCACAAATCTCAAATGGGCCCTTAGGACTGACTGGTGGTCACTTCTCTGCAAACTTTCTGTGCTGACATCCCCACTCTCCAAAATGACTGTCACTGTTTACTTCTCTCTTTCCAAAGTCCCAGCAAGCCCACCAGCTACTAGCGTTCCATACCCTACTCTCCGTAGACGACCTGGGCTCACTTCACACTGACAGGACAGAAGCAAGTCACACAAAATTCTCCCCTCCTGGCCTCCATAACAGTGTTCACATCTCTCCTTGAGCCCTCCTTCCCTTCTTTCCCCTTCATCACTAGGATGTAGGGCCTCTGCTCCTCCCGTGGGCAGTGTTTCTACATGCAGTCTTCATCATACATAGCCCTCTACTACTCCAATTTAAGCTAAGCTTTTCCAGCACCCTGTGTTTCTTCCTCATTGCTGGATCATCCCATCACTGTACAGACTGCCCCAGTAAAGTTTCATCTTGCAAAGAACTCTCCACGGACTCTCCATAACCCTCCAAGTACATCATTCTTTGCTCCCTTTTACAGCAGCATTTCCAGGATGAAATATCTATATTCACCCACTCCATGACCTCACCTCCCTTTCTCTTTTCATCTCTTCTTAATCTGACTGCTCTCCTCACTTAGCTGAAAACTGCTCCAGCATGACTCCTTCCAGGATGCCTCAGAGCCAGTTCTAGTGATCACCTGATTTCTGTTCAACCTATTTGATCTCTCAGCAGCATTTGACAGGTGAACCACTTCCTACTTCTAGAAAAATTTTTCTTCCTTTACATCCTGCCTCACTGATGGCTCCTTCTCAGCCCTTCACGGCTGGCTGTTCCTCTGCTCTTTGATTTTTAACTCTGGGAGTCCCCAGGACTCAAACCTGTAAAACCATCTGAAAGAACAGTTTTACTTATTCATTTATTTTTCTTTTCTTGCTGCAGTATAACTTTCAAAAGAAAAGAGTCTTTCCCACTCTTTAAAAGCATTAAAATAATCTCAATCTTTCCCAAAATTTGCAAGTACAGTAAAGCCTTTTAAGTTTTCTGAACAGTTTGAGAATATACTGCCAATATGGTGTACAGTGGCTCCGAATCCTTCAATATACAACTCTCACAGAACCTCAGAACATCATCCAAATCAGGAGGTGAACACTGGCAAATTAGGACCACTTCATCATCTGATCTACGCAACTTTATCAATTGTCACATAAGTTTTCCTTAACTAAAAGGTCTCATTCAGGATCACGTGTTTAAATTTGTTGCTATGTTTTTCAGTTTCTTTCAATCAAGATCATTTCTTCACTTTTTCCTTAACTTTTATCACTTTAACCCTTTTGAAGACCTCAGACCAGCTATGGTGTAAATGGCCTAAGGTTTTTCTGATATTCTCTAGAGTAAATTAGGTTATGCATCTTTGGCAGATATACCGTAGACGTAATACTGTGCTCTCTCTGTTGTATCTTTCAGGTGACATGCAGTTTTGAAATATTCTATTACTTATGATGTTTGCATCGATTATTTGATTAACGTAATGTCTGCAAGTCACCTTCACTGTGAGGTATTTGGGAGAGGGTGAGGTACTTTGAGAAATTTTCTTCCTCATCAAAATGTCAATTTTTGCATGTACTTACTATATCAGTATGAACCCCTGGCTTCTTATCTTATTGCAATTATTATGTGTCATAATCCATGGCCATCATTTATTTTGATGTTCATATTGTCCCTGACTTGGCCAGGAGAGCTGCTACACACTAGCTTCGGCATCCCCATCATTCTCTGGGTACTTTTTTGTTTTCTGGTGTAAAGTGTTTTAATTCTCATCTTGTTCTTTTCATCCTTCAGTCGGGAATCTTCCACTTCTCCCAAGAATCCTTATTTAAAATAACCAGCTCTGGGTAGTTGAGTGTTATTGTTTGCCTATCCCATCAATGATAAGAGCTATAGAATATATGAATTTACATAATTTTCATTTAACTTGAATTCATCTAATACCTCCAGTTCCAGTCTCATACCACAAGGTTAATTCTAGTTTTTTTCCTTTTTCATGTTGGTAACTCCCTTGTATGCTGCTGCTGCTAAGTCGCTTCAGTCGTGTCCAACTCTGTGCGACCCCATAGACGGCAGCCCACCAGGCTCCCCTGTCCCTGGGATTCTCCAGGCAAGAACACTGGAGTGGGTTGCCATTTCCGTCTCCAATGCATGAAAGTGAAAAGTGAAAGTGAAGTCGCTCAGTCCTGTCCGACTCCTAGCGACCCCATGGACTGCAGCCCACCAGGCTCCTCCATCCATGGGATTTTCCAGGCAAGAGTACTGGAGTGGGTTGCCATTGCCTTCTCCAACTCCCTTGTATGACAGTGAGAAATTGGGCACCCATTGTCTTTAATATTCTTAAGATGTATTGTGAGCACATGCATATATTTGATCAACTTGACTGTAACCAATCTCCCAACACTGCCACACCATGGATTTGATGCTGCGCACTCAGGCTTTGATACCTCTCATTGGGTCACCCCTTCTTCCACATCTGGACAGCTGCTTTGGTGTGTTAGATCTTTGACACAACATGCTGGACCACTGTTTTTACAGGAAGGAGGGCAGAAAGGTTTTATTCTTGTTTATACCTGTATTCTAAGCACCTAGAACAGTGCCTATAACATGATATATGCTCAATAAAAATCAGTTGCTGGAATGAATATCTCTGATTATTTAGTATATTCCCCCACCCTGGGGATTCTAAGAGTTTTCTTACTATCTGATCTCACATGATTCTCATACAGTAGCTTCTGGGGCTCCAAGTGTCAGATCTCAAATCTATTTGACCAGCCATGGGAGGACAGCAGAGGGTCCCAACAGTACAGCCTCTGACTTCAAGATTTTGGGACCATTTTGCTATGAATAAAGGGTTTATTCATATCAAGATATCCAGAGATGTACGAATAATGAGTCAAGGTAGAGGAGTGAGGCTTGAAGAGTGACAGCTCAGATGCACAGATGGGATATATCTAAGAAGCACCAGGACAGACGTATAACAATGGCTGACTAAAGAAATAACCAGAGAATAGCAAAAGTTGGCCTAACAGGGAAAGCAATGGTTGTTGAAGATTTTGCTTAGTGTGTTTGATAAATGTCATGCCTTTACTTACACCTGTTATTTTAATACAATTAAGTTCTCAAGCCAAATTTTCACCCTTATTCTGAGAATGAAGTAAAAATCAATGTGAAAGTTTCATCATGTTTAAAAGACATTCAGTTCTGATGTTGCTCAATTTCACCTCAGGATATTATTTGAAATGCAGAGTGTTATTCCAGATGATTTTACTGTGCTCTTCCTGTAGCACTAGTTATAACTAAGCCTTGAGCATGTCTCTTGCACTTGTATTTAGCAGACTTACTTAAAAAACATTTTATAGAAATTGCTAAAGGGAATTTAAAAGTTATATCATGAGTGACTAAAGTCATTCATAGACATAATGTTTTTCAGTTATATACATGTCTATTATGCAAATTATATTTTAAAAATAATTTTATTTATTCATTTTATTTTTTGCTGTGCTGGGTCTTCATTGTATGGGCTGTTCTGCAGCTGAGGCAAGAAGGGGCTATCCCCAGTTGCAGTGCATGGGCCTCTCCTTGGGGTGGCTTCTCTTGTTGCGAAGCTCTAGGGGGCTGGGGCTTCAGCAGTTGCAACCCCCGGGCTCCAGAGCACAGTAGTCGTGGTGCACAGGTTTAGCTGCTCCGCAGCACATGGGATCCCCCCAGGTCAGGTATCGAACTTCTGTCTCCTTCATTGGCAGGTGAATTTTGTACCACTAAGTCTACCAGGGAAGCAGCAAATTATATTGTAGACCACTCAAAATTTTTTGCAAAGTTGTAAATTCTCAGTGTTTACAGAATGAGATGTTTCTACAGGTTTGTTATGAAAGATGTTACTCCTCGTTTCTCCCACTTCACAGGCAACAATTTTCTACTCTTTTAGCTCAATGTTAGGAATTTTAGATAGTGCCCTGTTGGCCTAGTGGTTAGCATTTTGCACTTTCACGGCTATGGCCCGGGTTCAATCCCTGGTCTAGGAATTGAGATAACACAAGCTGTGCGGCATGGCCAAAAAAAAAAAAAAAAAAAAATTTTATTTATACTCCCATGCTTTTATGTATCAGGCTTGTATTGCTTCTTCTTGATTTCTCCATTTTACAATATTGATTCCCACGGTGCAAGTTAAGGATTAAGTTTTATTTCCTCCTCCTGCATCTTCATCACACATGGCAACTTTCCCTAAAACCTATCCTTCCGATGTAACTATGTATACTTTATTAGATCAATACTCAGTTTTTACATAGTCATAAATAAAATTATTTTCTTCTCTTATGCAAGTTTTATTTTCCCTAGAGCTAATAACTGCATGATCTTAAACTGGCTTCGCTTTCTTTGTATCTATCATTAGTTCAACTCCCAACTTCGAGGTGGCTTCAATACTTTACTGAAGTATAGTTGATGTAAATACAATGTTATATAAGTTTTAAGTGCACAACATAGAAATTTACAATTCTTACAAATTTATATCCCATTTGTAGTTATAAAGTATTGGCTATATTCCTTGTATTGCCCAATATAGTTGTGTAGTTTGCTTATTTATTTTGTCTGTGCTACATGGCTTTCAAGATTTTAGTTTCCAACCAGGGTCCAAACCTTTGCTCCCTGCAGTAGATGCATGGAATCCTATCTGCTGGACTGCCAGGGATTCTCAGCTTATTTATTTTGTACATAGTAGTTTGCACCTCTTAATCCCCACTGCTATATACATCTCCCATTTAAACCTCCTCTCAAGTCTTTAGATGCAGCTAGTATTTCATCAGTCTTATCTTTCTCCAAGTTTTTTCATTTCTGCTATCATAGTTTTAATTCCAACAGCTCTTTTTCATTCCATGAATATTCTTTTCTTCCTTGTTTTGTGTCATGTTTGCTATTCTTATTTTATCTGGATATAGTAATAACAGTTTGGGTTTGTTGGCTTTAGTTGACTTCTCTATGTTTCCTCTTATCTGCCATTTTGCTTGTTTACTTTGAATTATATCTTTTCATACTAGAGGCATTTCTCTGTTATTTGGCAATTTTTGGTTATCTACTTAAATTTAGAATTGGGAAGCTAAACAAGTCATTTGAGGTCCCAAGGGCCTATGTGGCTTTGACCCTGTGTCCTTCACTGAAGGATGGCCTGGTTGGTTGAGTCAGTTTCGCTGAGGCCCTTAGATCTCTCCTCTTAGACTGGTCACATTCCCCAGGGCAGCCTCTCCCTCCTCTCTGCTCACACACACATAAAAAGGCCTGGTTGCCAGTATTTCAAGAGTTTAGTGGGGGATGAAGGTCTTAGTACCAGGCATGTGTTTGGCTAATCTACCTATTTTCTGTAGGGTATTCCTCCCTCAATCCTGTCTGGTGACCCTCAGTGCAAAGGCTCTGCTTCACCCCTGTTCTATCCCGTGGGGGTAAATAAGGGGTAATTGTTCAGCTGTAAGGACCTGACTTTTTGTGGTAAAGTCACATAATATAGAGCACACTATTGTAACCATATTTAACTACATTTCAGTGGCACTTAGTGCATTCATATTATTGTGCAACTCTCATTATCATCCATTTCTCAAACTGTTCACCTTCCGACTGAAACTCTGTCCCCATTAAACACTAACTCCCCATTCTCCCTCCCCCAGCCTCTGGCATCGACCCGTGTACTTTCTGACTCTATGAGTTTGAGTATTCTAGGTGTCTCCAATAAATGGAATCAAACAGTATTTGTCTGCACCTGATATATATTCCCTTGTGACTCAGCGGGTAAAGAATCTGCCTGCAATGTGGGAGACCTGGGTTCGACTCCTGGGTTGGGAAGATCCCCTGGAGAAGTGAAAGGTTACCTCCTCCAGTATTCTGGCCTGGAGAATTCCATGGACTATACAGCCAATGGGGTCGCAGAGTTGGACACAACAGAGTAATTTTCACTTTCAATGTATATTGGAATGTATTTTTAGGTAAATATATGTCCTACGAACAGATTGTAACTTCTTTCTTTCTTTATTTTTTTTTGCTATGGGAACAGTATGCTCTCAAATATTATCTGTTTTATGCATGGGAGTGTATATGCCAATCCCAGTCTCCAAACTTATCCCACCTCAGTCCCCTCCTTGGTATCCATGTGTTTGTTCCCTACGTCTGTAGAACCTGAATAGTTTTTAAACAGAATCTCCACCGTCTTTTTTTTCTAGCTCCTCTCTTCCTCCTCCCTTCCCTTACTTCCAGAGATCCCTACAACCGCAAATTCTTGAGATTCAGGGAGCCCTTGCAAGGTGAACTGGATGACTTCTAGGCTCTGACTGCTCAGCTCCCAGGACTGCCCTCTACCACTTGCTTTTTCTAGTCCAAGTTTCAAGATTTTTTCCTGTCTTCTCTCTCCTTCTTCCAGTTCTAACAGGTTTATGTCTTTCTGAAAATCTCTCATTTTTAATTATTTATTTATTTATCTTACTTTTGGCTGCACTGGTCTTCTTTGCTGAATGCAGGCTTTCTCCAGTTGTGGTGAGCAGGGGTTACTGTGCATTGCAGTGTGAGGATTTCCCATTATGGTGACTTCTCTGCTGCAGAGCGCGGGCTTCAGTCTGGAGGGCTTCGGTAGTCGCAGCACACATGCTCAGTAGCTTTGGGGACAGGCTTAGTTTTTAGGTGGCATGTGGGTCTGTCTTCCCAGACCAGGGATCAAACCTGTGCCCCCTGCTGTGGAAACACAGATTCTGAACCATTAGACTACCAGGGAAGTCCTTAATTTTATTTTATGAAAGCTTATTTTGCTTTAAAATTACTTAGGGTAACCTCTTAAGCAAAGAATTAAAATTTTTTTGAGAAATGGGGGAAGCAGAAATAGGAAAGCTGGAGAAATAATTACAAAGAGGAAAGTTCTGCTCCAGAGATCACATTATTTTTTTTTGGCTAGGGCGGGTCTTACTTGCAGAATGCTGGGTCTTTAGTTGGAGCATGTGGGGTCCAGTTTCCTGACTAGGGATCGAACCTGAGAACCCTGCATTGGGATCTTTAGTCTCAGCCACTGGACCACCAGCAAAGTTCTAGAGACCACATTCTGAAAGGTAGAATCCAGTGGAGTGTGCAGAGGACAAAAAATCCTGTATTGTGGTATGAAGAATGTATTGCAACTGAAAGTTGGATCCCGCTGCTCACCACGCAAAAGCCAATAAAGAGGCCAGGGTGGTGTCAAAGAAAGTTGCTTTATTTTGAATGCTGGCTACAGGGGTAGGAGGGGTGTGGGGGTGGGGGACGGGGGGAGGGGATGCCTGTTCAAAGACAGACTCCCCCCAAAACCCCCCACAGTCAGTGGACAAGAGCTTTTATAGGCTGAGGAAGGGAGTTATATGCAGAAACAGTATACTCGGCTCTGACAGTCATCTTGAAATTGGTCATGTGTTAGTCTGACCATTGTCATATTGTTTTAGGTACAGTGAATCTTCAGTTCCAAGGTTGATTTGTTTCCATTTCCTTGAGGCCAGTTCTCAGAATTGTGGCAGCTTGTCCTGGGTCCTGCTCCATTTCAGTATGACAGAGTACTTTAACAGACCTCACTGATTTCAACCACTTTTGGGAAAAGAGCCTCAAGTCTTCTTAACTTTTCCAGTTTTCATTTATTCACTATTCAACAAACATAGATTACTAGAAATGTTTACTAGGGCTTAACAACATTAAGGTGCATAAGATACAATTATTGGCCTCATGGAGTTCTATATACAACTTAAGTGTTTCAATCCAGCAAGCATCACAGACAGAGGACAGTGTGACTGAACTATCTGGAAATCAGCTGCCAGAAAGATAGAAGAAAAAAGAGACTATATTTTATAAAAGGAGGCATAGATAGCTGTGTCAAATCCTGCCAAGAAGCTAAGGAATTAAGGGAAGTGGCAGACGGATTTACTGATCCACTAGCTTTGTTCATAGTGATGCTTCCCAAGGCCCACTTGACTTCACATTCCAGGATGTCTGGCTGTAGGTGAGTGATCACAGCATCGTGACTATCTAGGTCGTGAAGATCTTTTTTGTACAGTGCTTCTGTGTATTCTTGCCACCTCTTCTTAAAATCTTGTGCTTCTGTTAGGTCCATACTATTTCTGTCCTTTATTGAGCCCATCTCTACATGTCTCCAATTTTATTTTTGTCTTTGCCTTTTAATATATATATATTTTTTAAATTTTTATATATTTATTTTGGGCTGTGCTGAGTCTTTGCTGCTATTAGGGTTTTTCTCTAATTGCAACATCAGGGGCTACTCTCTAGTTGTTGTGCTCAGGCTCCTCGTTGTGGCGGCTTCTCTTGTTGTGGAGCACTGGCTCTGGGCTGTATGGGCCTCAGTAGTTGCAGGTCCCGGGCCCTAGAGCACAGGTTCAGTAGTTGTGGTGCATGGGCTTAGTTGCAGCAAGTGGAACCTTTCCAGGTCAGGGATCAAACCCTATGTTTCCTGCATTGGCAGACAATGACACAGAAGTTAGCTTGCAGAGACTCTCCTGGCCAAACCAGGGACAATGTGAACATCAAATAAATGACAGCAATGGATTATATCAAAGCTAGTAGAGGTGATGGAATTTCAGTTGAGCTATTTCAAGTCTTAAAAGATGACGCTGTGAAAGTGCTGCACTCAATATGCCAGCACATGTGGAAAACTCAGCAGAGGCCATGGGACTGGAAAAGGTCAGTTTTCATTCCAATCCCAAAGAAAGGCAGTGCCAAAGAATGCTCAAACTACCACACAATTGCACTCATCTCACACGTTAGTAAAGTAATGCTCAAAATTTTCCAAGCCAGGCTTCAGCAATACGTGAACCGTGAACGTCCAGATGTTCAAGCTGGTTTTAGAAAAGACATCGAATGAGAGATCAAATTGCTAACATCCTCTGGATCATTGAAAAAGCAAGAGAGTTCCAGAAAAACATCTAATTCTGCTTTATTGACTATGCCAAAGCCTTCGACTGTGTGGATCACAATAAACTGTGGAAAATTCTGAAAGAGATGGGAATACCAGGCCACCTGACCTGCCTCTTGAGAAACCTGTATGCAGGTCAGGAAACAACAGTTAGAACTGGACATGGAACAACAGACTGGTTCCAAATAGGAAAAGGAGTATGTCAGCACTGCATATTATCACCTTGATTATTTAACTTATGTGCAGAGTACATCATGAGAAACACTGGGCTGGAAGAAGCACAAGCTGGAATCAAGATTGCCAGGAGAAATAACAATAACCTCAGATATGCTGATGACACCACCCTTATGGCAGAAAGTGAAGAAGAACTAAAGAGCCTCTTGATGAAAGTAAAAGAGGAGAGTGAAAAAGTTGGCTTAAAACTCAACATTCATAAAACTAAGATCATGGCATCTGGTCCCATCACTTCATGGCAAATAGATGGGGAAACACTGGAAACAGTGGCTTACTTTATTTTTCTGGGCTCCAAAATCACTGCAGATGGTGATTGCAGCCATGAAATTAAAAGATGCATACTCATTGGAAGGAAACTTATGACCAACCTAGATAGCATATTAAAAGGCAGAGACATTACTTTGCCAATAAAGGTCCGTCTAATCAGGGCTATGGTTTTTCCAGTGGTCATGTATAGATATGAGAGTTGGGCTGTGAAGAAAGCTGGGCACTGAAGAATTGATGCTTTTGAACTTTGGTGTTGGAGAAGACTCTTGAGAGTCCCTTGGACTGCAAGGAGATCCAACCAGTCCATCCTGAAGGAGATCAGTCCTGGGTGTTCATTGAAAGGACTGATATTGAAACTGAAACTCCAGTACTTTGGCCACATGATGCAAAGAGCTGACTCATCGGAAAAGACCCTGATGCTGGGAGGGATTTGGGGCAGGAAGAGAAAGGGACGACAGAGGATGAGATGGCTGGATGGCATCACCAACTCAATGGACATGAGTTTGGGTAGACTCTGGGAGTTGGTGATGGACAGGGAGGCCTGGCGTGCTGTGGTTTATGGGGTAGCTAAGGGTTGGACTTAACAGAGCGAATGAACTAAACTGAACTGAATGGATTATGACTCATTATAATTGGAATAAAGTGGGAAGCCGGGGGTCCATCTTGATATAATGTAGGCATGCCTGCATGTGCGCTTAGTTGTGTCTGACTCTTTGTGACCCCATGGACAGTAGCCCTCAAGGCTCCTCTGTCCATGGGATTATACTGGCAGGAATACTGAGTGGGTAGCCATTTCCTTTACCAGGGGATCATCTTGACCCGGAGATCAAACCCATGTCTCATGTGTCTCCTGTATTGGCAGGCGAATTCTTTACCATTGAGCCACTGGGGAAACCCATACTGATATAATAAGTGAATATAAAAATTGAGATTTTGATCAGGAACAAAATTTCTCAAAGTACCTCACCATCTCCCAAATAGTTCACAGTGGAGGTGACTTGCAGGTATCACCTTAATCAAATGATCAATGTGGACATCTTCAGTAATAGAACATTTCAGAACTGCATGTCACCTGAAAGGATGCAATGGGAAGAACTCAAAATCACTTCTGTGGTATCCCTGCCAAAGGTGCATAATCTAATGTACTCCACAGAATATCAGAAAAGCCATACGCCATTTTCCACCATAGGTGGTTGAGGTCTTCAAAAGGGTTAAAGTCATAAAAGTCATGGAAAAGATGAACAAGGAATCTAGACTGAAGGAAACTGAGAAACATAACGACCAAATAAAACACTTGATTCTTTTAATTAAGAAAATCTTTGGGGACAATTGATGACATTGCACAGGATCTGATGATTCAGTGGTCCTAATTTTTCAGTGTTCACCTCCTCATTTGGATGATGCTTTGAGGAGTTACATACTGAAGGATCGGAACCACTGGGCACCATTTTGGCTGTATATTCTCAAAGTGTTCAGAAAACATAAAAGACTGTACTGTACTTGCAGATTTGGGGGAAAATTGACATTATTTCAGTGTCTTCAAAAAGTTGGAAAAGTTCATTTTTAATGTTATACTTCAACTAGAAGAGACAAATAAATGAATAAATGAAGTATGTCTATCAGATGATTACAGGCTTGAGCCCTAGGGCACCCTAACTCTTAAATATCAGTCAGCAGAGAAACAGCCAGAATGGTTGTGAAGGAAGCATCAATGAGGCAGGATGTAAGGAGGGGAAGCTGAAGAAGAAAAAGTTTTCAAAAGTAGGCAGTGGTTCATTCTGTCAAATGCTGCTGGGAGATCAAGGAGGATGAACAGAAATCAGGTGATCACTAAACTGGCCCCAAGGCATCCTGGGAGGAGTCATGTTAGAGTCATTTTCAGCTGAGCGAGGACAGCAGTCAGATTGAGAAGAGTCACAAAGAGAAGCGGAGGTGAGGATGTGGAGTGGGTGAATATAAATAACTCATCCCAGAAGTGTTGCTGTGAAAGAAAATCAAAAATGTTGTAGTTGGAGGGTTATGTAGAGCTCACGGAGAGTTCTTTGTAAGAAGCAAGGTTACCAGAGCAGTTTGTACAGTGATGGAGATGATCCAGCAAAGAGGGAGAAGCTCAGGATGCAGGAAACCATCAGCCTAGACTGGAGTAGGGAGAGTGTGATGAAGACTGCATATTGAGACGTTGCCACTGGGAGGAGCAGAGGCCCTTCATCCCAGTGGTAAATGGGAACGACGCGGGGATGGGCCCAGGGAAAGAGGTGAGCTCTATTATGGCTGGGATGAAGGGAGAATTTTCTATGAGTTGCTTCTCTTCTGTCAGTGTAACATGAAGCCAGGTCATCTACTGAGAGCTGAGTGTGTTGAAGCCCAGTAGTTGGGCGTGTATGCTAGGACTTTGAAATGAGAGAAGCAAATAATGACAGTCATTTTAGAGAGTGGGGACACCAATACAGAAGAACTGCAGAGAAGTGACTATGATGACCAAGCTGATTTGAGTGCCCATTTGAGATTTATGTTTATGAATTTAGGGTGAGGGGGATTCCTTGGTGGCCTTATGATTAGGACTTTTTGCTTTCACTGATCAGGGTGCGAATTCAAGCCCTGGTTGGGGAACTAAGGTCCCAGAAGCTGTGTGGCACCACCAAAAAATTTTTTTTAATTTAAAATATTAAATGAGATCTGTCAGCATGCTTATGGATTTCTCGCAGCAACATTCAGCTGTTTCATTACAGGTGAAGATGTAGGAAATACTAAGTGTCAGATCATTTTTTTCCCAAATATATACACATGTATTTCTTCAGACACATTACATGGCTCTTAACAAAGAAAGACAAGGTATGAATTGCAAAGCTTTTAATGAAAATGTTTGTATTTTTTTACAGCCTGCATAATTTCACATCTATTTAATAGCAATTAACTCAATGCTTGCAAACTCATCTAGCTCTGAATTTGTCATAAAGTGTGAATCTAAGTTAATAAAATTAAGGAAAAGCATTGGCTCATCTAATCCTTCTTTATGTTCCAGAATCAGCAAGATGCATATGTGAGTTCTTTACAAAGGCTAAAATAGGTTGATGTATAAATTGTGAGTTTATTTTTAAAGCTGCATAAATGCAACATTTCTACTAAAACATTTAAACCAAAGGCCACACTGTATGAAAACAAAATTCTTAATTCAGATTGCTTTCATATTTAGCCATTTGACATTCATCTCCTTTTGACTGGACAGATGAAAATTCACATGCCTACACAGTGGGACTTTGCCCAAGATCAATTTGCTTAAAGATATTCTTTTGTAATATTTGTGTTGAATATTGGGGAGTACTTGTATCATTCAAAATTAAGTCTGGGTTATTTCTTTGATTAAGAACTTAATGTACTAGAGATACATTTGATAATTAAGGTTTTAGACAAATATTCACCAGCATTAGTTCTGTTAAGGACCTGAAAAATGTTGTCATAACATTTTTGTAGTAACATTAACAATAAACACATGAGGTAACCATCAAGCCTCTTAGAAGAAAGACCATATGCTCCTGCTTATATAAAAGCATTATTTGTTTGAAAGAGTGGTAGTATAACCTTTTGCTCAGCTATTACTTCTTGATATGAAAAAGAGACAAATGAGCAGAAGAAAGAAAACTCCACAGTTACACTCCGCAACCCTTAACAAAACTCGTGAGATCTCGGTTTCGACACCTGTTTTTCCACGCCACCCTGTAGAGAAAGATGAAACACATGGTAATAAGGTTAAAACATATCTTCATTGTGTTATACATATTTCAGATCCTTTGGGAGAACAAAATTGTTTATCAATACATGAAATACAGGCTACAGACCAATCCAAGTGTTGCCATTTATTAACTGGAGACACATATACCAAGGACTTCACATCTCTCCCAAGCCTTCACTAGAGCACAGAATGCTGAACACAAATGTTGAGTCTTGTGTAGTCCACAGCACAACTGCAAAGCGTGTTCCATATTTACTTACTTTCAAAATTAATTTCAAGATATGACAAGGAATTGGTAGAGTGTGTAGAAACTTAAAAATTCTAGAAGCCCTTAAAATAAATTGAGGAGTAAAAGAATTCGATTCTGAATCAGTTAAAGTAGATTATTTCTATGTGATACACTGTTTAGCATAAATCTAATTTTTTAGATTTTCAGTTCTCAGTAGCATACCTTGGTCTTCGAGAATATTCCCTCACTTCTCTCCTAACAGTAGGGAAAAACTACTGTAAAACAGTAGAGTAAAACTCCCCCTCCAACCCTTTTTTTTTGGCCGCACCACATGGCCTCTGGTATCTTCGTTCCCCAACCAGGTACCAGACCCCCACCTCCTGAATTGAAATCACAGACTCTTAACTACTAGGGAAGACCGCAGGTCTCCCTTTTAATGCCTAACCCATACCTTGCTCTGTGAAAGGAACTTACATAGTGTTGCAGGTCCATTATACTTCAAACACAAACCAGCTCATAGAAAAAGAGGTGAGATTTGTGGTTACCAGAGGCGGGTGTTGTGGGCGGGGTGAGGGGTAGGAAATTGGAGGAAAGCAGTGGAAAGTACTGCAAACTTCCAGGTATAAGATAAACAAACACTAGGGATGTAATGTACAACATGATAATATGATTAACACTGCTATATCTTATATATGAAAATAGATTAGAGTGTAAATCCTAAGCTTTTCATCACACACACAAAATTTTTTCTTCTGTTTCTCTAATTTTTATTTTATTTTATTTTTTATTGTAGTGGTTTTTGCCATTCATTGACATGAATCAGCCATGGATTTACATGTGTTCCCCATCCCGATCCCCCCTCCCGCCTCCCTCCCCATCCCATCCCTCTGGGTCTTCCCAGTGCACCAGCCCTGAGCACTTGTCTCATGCATCCAACCTGGGCTGGTGATCTGTTTCACCCTTGATAGTATACTTGTTTCAGTGCTGTTCTCTCTGAACATCCCACCCTCGCCTTCTCCCACAGAGTCTGAAAGTCTGTTCTGTACATCTGTGTCTCTTTTTCTGTTTTGCATATAGGGTTATCGTTACCATCTTTTTAAATTCCATATATATGCATTAGTATACTGTATTGGTCTTTATCTTTCTGGCTTACTTCACTCTGTATAATGGGCTCCATTGAGATCACAGATGTTAAACTTACTGTGATAATCATTTTGGGATGTACGTAAGTCATTATGCTGTACACCTTAAACTTACAAAGTGCTGTGTGTCAATTATATCTCAACAACACTGAACGGAAAACAGAAACAAACAAAAAAATAACATACCATGCTGTAATGCCTTGCCTATTGAGAATCGTCTTTGCACATGCTACAGCCTGAGTGATGTCATCTTTCAGCATAGCTGAAAAAGAGGTGGTGAGAAATGAGGACAATGTTCACAGAAATTTCATGTAAATTTTAGGTTCAGCCAGCTTTATTCTCTTAGGCTGAGGAAAGAACAACTAAAATTATTTTTTAATAGTCCCTTTATCTGTGAATATTGGGAGAAACTCTCTCCATTCCATCTCATTTGACATGAAATAAAGCTTTTTGTTTCTTTTTTGCCAAAGTCATTGAAAGCTCTGGAACTATTAACAAATATGATAGAAGGTTCTCTTTTCACTGGACACTGTGAAAACAAAAAACACTTAAACAAAAACAAATAAGCAGAACCCGGTCTAGCAGTTTTTTGCTCAGCAGTTCTACAATTTATTCCAAAAAAAAAAAATAAGATATGTACCCAAGATATATGTGTTAATACTAGAGTTGGATTGATAAATTTTAGAATAATTATATAGTAGAATTCTATTCATCCAGAAAAAATAATAAAGATTAATATTTTTTGAAAAAAATGATTTTTTACAGTAAAGAGCAAATTGTAAGCTGGTAAATATAGTTCCGTTTCATTTTTGTTGAAGCACATTGCTCACACGCTTGTGGGTACAAATGTGCATAATACAGCTTTACATTCATGTACATGAGTGATACATATTCTGAAAGAAGACATGGATACCAAAAGTTACCAGTGGTCATAAATCTCTGGGTAGTAAGAATTTTTATTCAATGATTATTCACAGATTATTATATAATAAAAAATAATTTTTAAACCCTAACAATTAACTGAATACAAAAGAATATCCAGAAACTAATCTTCTTTATTAGGAATTTTAATATTAAAAATTAAACAATATCAAGTTTGCAATACTTCTCAATATTTTATGCAATAAATACTGTATGTGCATGCATATTTGCTAAGTAGCTTCAGTTGTGTCCGACTCTGTGAGATCCCATGGACTGTAGCCCCTCAGGCTCCTCTGTCCGTGGGGATTATCCAGGCAAGAATCCTGGAGTGGGTTGCCCTGCCCTCCTCCAGAGGATCTTACCAACCCAGGGATCAAACCCTTATGTCTCCTGCATTGGCAGGCAGGTTCTTTACTACTAGCCCCACCTGGCAAGCCCTAAATATTGCATATGTTATCTCAATTTGAAAAGGAACTCAATAGAATATTTGTTTCACTCTGATTAAATAAATCCATATATGAAATTGTTAGAATGACAGTGATTAAATATGAAGTGTATTTTTTTAGAGATGCAAAGTAAAGACTTTAGAAATGGAGTATAATAATGTTTCTAATTCACTTTAAAATCACCCAGCAAAAAACCACCAGCTGGATACTATATAAATAAAAGAAGTAAACGTGACAAATATTAGCAACTGCTAAAGTGCATATTATACTGTCAAAGTACATATTTATATTGATATACTAATGTTTCAAATTGTTCACATGTTTAAAATATTTCATAATCAAAAGTAAAAGTTTTTTAAAAAGACCACACATATTCCTCCTCTTTGGTTAACTACTAATTCTTTCATTTTCCAATAAAGGAGTGTATATTAAAAACACACACACACACACAACTTGATCATCCCTAAATCTTTCCCAAACAAGGTAAGTAGGAAGAATAGCATTGTTCTTTACAAAGCATCAACAAGTCGTTATCATAAAGTGATAGATCATTCCAAAAATTTTTGTATGTTAGCAAACAGCAACCTTCTATGATACCAGCTGTTTAATTTCTTACTTAAGGACTTATGAGGTAGATAATAAAGCATTTTTAGAAGTTAAGATGGAGTTTTTCTAGGTCCCTCATGAACTCTTCAAGACCTTTTCATTTGTATTGAATCTCTCTCCTTATAGGTACCACCAAACGGGGCCTGAGCCATCACTCAACATTATCTTGTCTTACCACTGCAGGATACGCCACAGCCGTTAGCTGCTTTTGGGGTTTTGCCATCATTACACCACCACTTGCTGTTGATCTGAAATAGCCCATAATCAGTGCTTTTGCTTCCAGGATTGTAGTTTGTAACATGTGTGTTATAACGGCTTTCTCCATAGGTCAAACACATCCCTGAAAAAAAATGTATTTTTAGTAATAAATAGAACATCATATGACTTATATTTCATAGCACAATTCTATTTTACTAATGACTTATTTTAGAAGCATAAAGATATATTTAGCTTGTAACTATTTTAACACTTGGTGTTAAGGGCCCTTAAGAGAATTCTTTTGTTAGCAAATCATTTGAAAATACTAATGAAGTAAGATAACATATTGCAAAAATATTAAAATAGCTGTGTCTTCTATTACTATTACCCTTCCCCTGCTCCCATCCCTCAGGTAAGATTGAGCCTAGAATGGAAAAAACAACAGAGTTGTTGAGTGTATTTGATCATTAACAGCAGATGTATATGCTAATGGAAAAATACTTCTATCAGGAAAAGTATGGATATTCTAGGAGAAAGAAAAAGTCTTATGATACCTAAAGGTGAATTCAGGTATCAAAATAGAATCCAGACAACAAGAATCATAGAATAGGAAAGACTACATCATCCATCCATCCAGCCAGCCAGATGCTTATTTATTCAAAAATACTTATGGAGGGGAAATATCTGGATTCAATCTGAAAAATACAGTGATGACATTGACAAATATGGACTAAAGTACACAACCACTTTTCCTTAAGGCACATCTTTAATTCTGTGGAAGAAAATGAAAATTAATTAATGGAGAGTCAGAATAATAAGATATTTTCATGTTCCATTTCAGGCACCCTTATGTATATATTGATTAAGGGAAGATAGGTTCCTACTGTCCCTGTTTTAAGAGTTCAATGTAAGTTTTAAAAAACCTTGCTGTTAAAAGTTCAACATCATGGTAGGGGGATTAAAAATGAAAAACAAACAAACAAACAAAAAAAAACACTGTCTACTCGGTTCTGCCTACTCAGGCTTGCAGAACACAAGTTCCAAACTGGAAATGGGTAGAGTCAAACACCAAGGGCTTGACAGACATATCCCAGGTGCTGAAATATATCTTAGAGTCAGCCTTCATGTCCCAGCTGGCAAATTTAGAGGCACTAGAGGAGTACATGGTGATCTGGCATGCTTAGAATGGTATAGAATTTGACCCTTCCATGCCTCATTCCTTCACCTGGTACATCTGATTCTAAAGGAACCTTTGATGTTTTTAACCATTGTAAATGTACAAACCTGCCAAGAAATAAAAAAGCACATTCACTCAAAGTCTGTTTCTTCTTCCTCTGTTAGTGTCTGTTCCACACCTGGCTAACTGTTTGAAAGGATGAAGAAGAGTTAACTTACAATCTGCCAGGCTGACTCCCTTATAGCCATCCAGTCCAAATCTTTTCAGAGTTCTGGCAAGCTCACACCTCTGAAATTTCTTGCCCTGGACAGCAACA
Organism: Dama dama; assembly: GCF_033118175.1. Lineage (NCBI taxonomy): Eukaryota > Metazoa > Chordata > Mammalia > Artiodactyla > Cervidae > Dama > Dama dama. The sequence goes on along the minus strand of NC_083683.1, from coordinate 59,503,913 downwards.
GAAAGGAGGAGAAGTCCCAGAATAATGAGAGCCTTCATGTTGACTGAGAAGCCAGACCTCCAGGCTGACCAGGATGAGCTGGACTTGGTATTTAACATCTTTTCACTTCCTTCTTCTCTGATCAGTTTGGGGGCTCCACCCTTGGAGACATGTGGAAAGCAGGGACTTTTTATTGCTTCACTGACACTAAAAGTTTTGTTCTGTATGTTTGCAGAGGGGTATTCTGGTGCCCTAAGAGTTAATTGCAAGAAAATAATGAAAGATATTGTTCAGGAAGAACTGGGATTAGCACTATTGAATTGGAGCAACTATAAAGAAAAAAAAAACCCCTGAATGAACATTTTACACAACTGAAAATGAGTTCCCATCTTGATTAACATTCATTTGCATGGTGTTGTTTTATATGCTTTCACTATATTGTCTTCATCTTTTTCCTTAAAATTGTTTTATATACATTTTCCACAAAACAACATGACACGCTGCCTGGTGTTCTGACAGGCATGTAGCACCACACCATGTTGTTCAACCAGATTCCTTTACTTTTTTGGTGTCTATTATAAATTCTTAATTTATGAATTAGTGTTTTACTATAATAAGTAAGCTCATGTGAACAATATTCCTAACTCCTTTCTGACAATGCCTTATTTCACATTTCCATGTTAGAACCTATAATGCAAAAGAACTTAACAGTAAAACCTACAGGAGGATAATAGAATATGCCACCCAAAAATCTTCCTGTTTAGCACAAGGATTATTTTGAGCTGAAGGCAATTGAGAAGAAACAGATCCAAGAAAAATTCTCTGCCCTCCTCCTGTTTTCCTGAAAGCAAAGCATAAATTTGTGCAGATATTAATCACCAACAACCTTGGAGATTATTGACACTTATCAGCCCCAAGACAGCAACAGAGACTGAACAAAATAACATTTACTGAGTAGCTAGCATCTTCCATCAGTTTCTAATGTATTTATCATTCCACAATTTGCCATCTTTGAAGCCTAGCACTCTTTTCCTCTGTCTTGTTGCTACTCTAAAAGTATATTGTTCTTTAGTCAAGATAGTCTGTAAGTCCAAATTCTAGCCATGTTTTTAAGTTACTCCTGCTAACATTTCTCATAAGTATATGTGAGATGTATGTGTTAATATACTTGTTTACTTTTCTCTTGTTAATCTTTTGTACAGAACCCAGCCAAAAACTTAATAAGGTAAAAAGAAACAAATGTTTCCTCCTGTACAGTTTCTAGTGACGAGGATGAGACAGTGAAAGGTTGGAACACCCCACTGTCCTTGGAGACTGCAGTTGAGACACGGGATAACTGACAACAGACCTAAGAATTTTTACCACGTCAGTCTCCCAGCTCTGTCTGTAGTGCAGTCGAGAGAGGAAGATAACAATTTTTCCTTGTCCCTACCTTTGTGAATTCACACTGGCAGAGAAAAACATCTGTGACAATAGATCTTGAATTGGGACTCTGGTGAATTTGGTTTTGGTAATCAACACCTATGGTTATTGATTTTTAGCCTCCCTGAAGGAGTCATGCTTTCCTTTGTTGCTGTCATTTGTCAGAGGAATGAAAAACCATAAGATGAGAATCTCCATTTGTTTTATGTTACTGAGAACTTGGCTTTGTCACCAGTGAGAATATTCCCTCTGGATCCTGCCACTGCAGGGGTGCAGGTTATCTGTCAGGCTTGCATCAGCAGCCACCCACCCAGCTAGGAGCCTAAGACACGAAGTGACAAGGAACATTCTCTTTGTCTAACCATGTCAGCTTTCAGGGGAGTTTGAATAAAGTATCCAAGTCCATAGGAGGCCATAATGGCCTCTACTTTTGTTGCCTGGTTTTGAGGGGAAAACCCTCTTAGTAATATCATCTTCTGGTAACATAGGTTAGGAGGCCAGTGATTTAAGGTGTCACTTGGCGGGAGACAGAAGTTTCTTTGCCACCTGTGACATGGAAGGTGTTTGCTTTCTTAGGCTTTCTCTGGAGAGGCTCTGCATCTTGAGAGGGCTACATTTCTTAGGGGATAACTCTTGTGTCCATGGGTAAGCCCTAGTATTATTTTTTTTTAGTTTATTTATTTTAATTGGAGGTTAATTACTTTACAATATTGTACTGGATTTTGCCAAACATCGACATGAATCAGCCACTGGCGCATGTGTGTTCCCCATTCAGAACCCCCTCCCACCTCCCTCCCCATCCCATCCCCCAGGGTCATCCCAGTGCACCAGCCCCGAGCACCCTGTCTCATGCATCGAACCTGGACCGGCGATCCGCTTCACATATGATAATATACGCGTTTCAACGCTACCCTCTCAAATCATCCCACCCTCACCTCCTCCCACAGAGTCCAAAAGACTGTTCTTTACATCTGTGTCTCTTTTGCTGTCTCACATACAGGGTCATCATTACCATCTTTCTAAATTCCATATATATGCGTTAGTATACTGTATTGGTGTTTTTTTTTCTGACTTACTTCACTCTGTATAATAGGCTCCAGTTTCATCCACCTCATTAGAACTGATTCAAATGCATTCTTTTTAAAGGCAGAGTGACATTCCATTGTGTACATATACCACAGCTTTCTTATCCATTCATCTGCCGATGGACATCTAGGTTGCTTCCAGGTTCTGGCTATTGTTAACAGTGCAGCGATGAACATTGGGATATACGTGTCTCTTTCAATTCTGGTTTCCTCGGTGTGTATGCCCAGCAGTGGGATTGCTGGGTCGTATAGCAGTTCTATTTCCAGTTTTTTTTTTGTTTTTTTTTTATTATTATTATATATATATTTTTTTTCCAGTGGGTTTTGTCATACATTGATATGAATCAGCCATGGATTTACATGTATTCCCAATCCCGATCCCCCCTCCCACCTCCCTCTCCACCCGATTCCTCTGGGTCTTCCCAGTGCACCAGGCCGGAGCACTTGTCTCGTGCATCCCACCTGGGCTGGTGATCTGTTTCACCATAGATAGTATACATGCTGTTCTTTTCAAATATCCCACCCTCACATTCTCCCACAAAGTTCAAAAGTCTGTTCTGTATTTCTGTGTCTCTTTCTCTGTTCTGCACATAGGGTCATCGTCATCACCCTTCTAAATTCCATATACATGTGTCAGTATGCTATAATGTTCTTTATCTTTCTGGCTTACTTCACTCTGTATAATGGGCTCCAGCTTCATCCATCTCATTAGGACTGGTTCAAATGAATTCTTTTTCATGGCTGAGTAATATTCCATGGTGTATATGTACCACAGCTTCCTTATCCATTCATCTGCTGATGGGCATCTAGGTTGCTTCCATGTCCTGGCTATTATAAACAGTGCTGCGATGAACATTGGGGTGCACGTGTCTCTTTCAGATCTGGTTTCCTCAGTGTGTATGCCCAGAAGTGGGATTGCTGGGTCATATGGCAGTTCTATTTCCAGTTTTTTAAGAAATCTCCACACTGTTTTCCATAGCGGCTGTACTAGTTTGCATTCCCACCAACAGTGTAAGAGGGTTCCCTTTTCTCCACACCCTCTCCAGCATTTATTGCTTGTAGACTTTTGGATAGCAGCCATCCTGACTGGTGTGTAATGGTACCTCATTGTGGTTTTGATTTGCATTTCTCTAATAATGAGTGATGTTGAGCATCTTTTCATGTGTTTGTTAGCCGTCTGTATGTCTTCTTTGGAGAAATGTCTGTTTAGTTCTTTGGCCCATTTTTTGATTGGGTCATTTATTTTTCTGGAATTGAGCTTCAGGAGTTGCTTGTATATTTTTGAGATTAATCCTTTGTCTGTTTCTTCATTTGCTATTATTTTCTCCCAATCTGAGGGCTGTCTTTTCACCTTACTTATAGTTTCCTTTGTAGTGCAAAAGCTTTTAAGTTTCATTAGGTCCCATTTGTTTAGTTTTGCTTTTATTTCCAATATTCTGGGAGGTGGGTCATAGAGGATCTTGCTGTGATTTATGTCGGAGAGTGTTTTTCCTATGTTCTCCTCTAGGAGTTTTATAGTTTCTGGTCTTACATTTAGATCTTTAATCCATTTTGAGTTTATTTTTGTGTATGGTGTTAGAAAGTGTTCTAGTTTCATTCTTTTACAAGTGGTTGACCAGTTTTCCCAGCACCACTTGTTAAAGAGGTTGTCTTTTTTCCATTGTATATCCTTGCCTCCTTTGTCAAAGATAAGGTGTCCATAAGTTCGTGGATTTATCTCTGGGCTTTCTATTCTGTTCCATTGATCTATATTTCTGTCTTTGTGCCAGTACCATACTGTCTTGATGACTGTGGCTTTGTAGTAGAGTCTGAAGTCAGGCAGGTTGATTCCTCCAGTTCCATTCTTCTTTCTCAAGATTACTTTGGCTATTCGAGGTTTTTTGTATTTCCATACAAATTGTGAAATTCTTTGGTCTAGTTCTGTGAAAAATACCGTTGGTAGCTTGATAGGGATTGCATTGAATCTATAGACTGCTTTGGGTAGAATAGCCATTTTGACAATATTAATTCTTCCAATCCATGAACACGGTATGTTTCTCCATCTGTTTGTGTCCTCTTTGATTTCTTTCATCAGTGTTTTATAGTTTTCTATGTATAGGTCCTTTGTTTCTTTAGGTAGATATACTCCTAAGTATTTTATTCTTTTTGTTGCAATGGTGAATGGTATTGTTTCCTTAATTTCTCTGTCTGTTTTTTCATTGTTAGTATATAGGAATGCAAGGGATTTCTGTGTGTTAATTTTATATCCTGCAACTTTACTATATTCATTGATTAGCTCTAGTAATTTTCTGGTAGAGTCTTTAGGGTTTTCTATGTAGAGGATCATGTCATCTGCAAACAGTGAGAGTTTTACTTCTTCTTTTCCTATCTGGATTCCTTTTACTTCTTTTTCTGCTCTGATTGCTGTGGCCAGAACTTCCAACACTATGTTGAATAGTAGTGGTGAGAGTGGGCACCCTTGTCTTGTTCCTGATTTCAGGGGAAATGCCTTCAATTTTTCACCATTGAGGGTGATGCTTGCTGTGGGTTTGTCATATATAGCTTTTATTATGTTGAGGTATGTTCCTTCTATTCCTGCTTTTTGGAGAGTTTTAATCATAAATGAGTGTTGAATTTTGTCAAAGGCTTTCTCTGCATCTATTGAGATAATCATATGGTTTTTATCTTTCAATTTGTTAGTGTGGTGTATTACATTGATTGATTTGCGGATATTTTTTAAGGAATCTCCACACTATTTTCCATAGTGGCTGTACTAGTTTGCATTCCCACTAATATTGGTTTTAAGTCATAAAAAGACTCACTGGTTTGAAGTCAGAACTGAAATAGGTATACTGAAGATTTGGAGTTTTATACCTAAAAGGATTTTTACATTTTTATTTATTTATTTATTTATTCATTTATTTATTTATGGCTAAACTGGGTCTTCGTTGCTACAAGCAGGCTTTCTCTGGTTGCTGCGAGCAGGGGCTACTCTCTAGTTGTGGGGGGTGAATGTCTCATTGCAGTGGCTTCTCTTGTTGCCAAGCATGGGCTCCAGACCCCCGGGTTCAGGAGTTGCAGAGTGTGGCCTCAATAGTCGTGGTGCAAAGGCTTAGCTGCCCCTCAGCATGTGGAATTTTCCCAATCAGGGATCAAACCCATGTGCCCTGCATTGACAGGAGAATTCCTAACTACTGGACCACCAGGGAAGTGCCTAAAAGGACTTTTTACAACTAAGTTATTTTATTTCTGGCTGTCCTGGGTCTTCATTGCTGCGCGAGCTTTTCTCTAGTTGTGCAGAGAGGGGGCTACTCTCTAGTGTGTGGGCTTCTCATTGTGGTGGCTTCTCTTGTTTTGGACCACAGGCTCAAGGGCACACGGGCTTCAATAGTTGGGATTCATGGGCTCAGTATTGCAGGTGCCATCCTCGAGAGAACAGGCTCAGGCATCGTGGTGCGCAGGCTTGGTTGCGCTGGAGCATGTGGGATCATCCTATATCAGGGATTGAACCCATGTATACTGCATTGGCGGGTGGATTCTTTACCACTGAGCTACCAGGGAAGACTGATAAAAGGATTTTTCAAAGAGCTCTAATCTGGACTGGTTCAAAACTGGGAAGGGAGTACATCAAGGCTGTGTATTGTCACACTGCTTACGTCACTTCTACACAGAGTGATGTGTGCCTGCCTGCTGAGTCACTTCACTCGTGTCCAGCTCTTTGCCACCCTATGGACTGTAGCCCACCAGACTCCCCTATCCTCTATCTTCTCCAGGCAAGAATACTGGAGGGGGTTGCCATGCGCTCCTCTAGAGAATCTTCCCGACCCACGGATCAAACCTGTGTATCATGTTTCCTGCATTGGCAGGCGGGTTCTTTACCACTAGTGCCACCTGGGAAGCCCTCTATGCAGAGTACATCATGTGAAATTCTGGACTGGATGAAGCACAAGCTGGAATCAAGATTGCTGGGAGAAATATCAATAACCTCAGATATGCAGATGACACCACCCTAATGGCAGAAGGCAAAGAGTAACTAAAGAGCCTCTTGATGAAGGTGAAAGAGGAGAGTGAAAAAGCTGACTTAAAACTAAAAATTTTAAAAACTAAGATCAGGCATCTGGTCCCATCACTTCATGGCAAGTAGATGGAGGAAAAAATGGAAACAGTGACAGACTTTATTTTCTTGAACTCCAAAATTACTGTGGATGGTGAGTGCAGTCCTGAAATTAAAAGACACTTGTTCCTTGGGAAAAAAGCTATGATAAACCTAGACAGCAAATTCAAAAGCAGACACATTACTTTGCCAACCAAGTTCCATCCAGTGAAAGCTATGTTTTTTCCAGTAGTCATGTATGGATGTGAGAATTGGACTATCCATCTGAAGGCTGAGCACCAAAGAATTGATGTTTCAAACTGCTGGAGAAGATTCTTGAGAGCCCTTTGGACTGCAAGGAGATCAAACTAGTAGCTCCTAAAGGAAATCAGCCCTGAATAGTCCTGGAAGGACTGATGCTGAAGCTGAAGTTCCAATCATTTGGCCACCTGATGTAAAGTGTGGGCTCAATGGAAAAGACCCTGATGCTGGGAAAGATTGAGGGCAGGAGGAGAAGAGGGTGACAGAGAATGAGAGGGTGGGATGGCATCATCGACTCAATGGACGTGAGTTTGAGCAAGCTCTGGGAGATAGTGAAGGACAGGGAAGTCTGGTGTGCGCCAGTCCATGGGGTCACAAAGAGTTGGACACAACTGAGTGACTGAACAGCAACGACAATCTTAAACAAATGTCCTCTTGGTACCTATAGGAAGATCAGATTGAAGAAAGAGAGAGAGAAAGAAAGAAAAGAGAGAAGTACATATCGAATACCTTGGCTAGTGTGAGTAAAACTAAAACACTTCCTTAACAAGATTAGGAGGGGAATATCAGAGAAAAACTTCAAGAACTGCAAATGGCACTCAAGTAGGTGTAAAACTTATGTAAATATTGATAGCCAGGAAATAGCTTTGACAAAGGTCCAGAGAATGTACAGAAAGGCTTGATAGATTGTCCCTTACTCTGTAAGCAGACCTCATTAGGTCCAGACCCCCCATATTTGGGGCTGGCGCTACAAAATAAAAATTATCAAGCTATATTATCCCACCATCAAAGAAAAGAAAAACATTATCGTACTTATCCTAGATTTCCGTTAATAGGCAAATATGTCCCTGAGTTCCTTCTTAGATAAAACCTACAATTCTTTCTTAGTCCCTTGAAAATACTGACCTTACCATATCTTTAAAGTGTAAGCATCCAAAGAGATAAATGCTGACTAAAGCAAACATGGGACTGGAAAAAGAAAGAGAGAAATTTTATAAAGAATAAATAAATTGCTATTTGGTATTTCCATAAGCTCCCTTGCCCTAGATTTTGTTCACAGCTTCCATAAGATTATCTATTAAAGACAAGTAAAAATCTTCAAAATACATTTCCAGAAGTGCTGGTAAAATGCTTCAGCCGTCTGAATGGGTAAACTTAACTTGTTCCATCTGCCAGAAACACTATTTAGATCCAGCTATTCTTTTATAATAATTATAAGAATATAACTATTCTTTTTGTTTTAATTTACAAATCATAGAAGTTTATTTCTCACAGTTCTGGAGGTTGAAAAGTCCGAGATCAAGGCACTGGCACTGTGAATTCTTCTACAAGTTCTCTTCCTGGTTGCAGCCAATGCCTTCTTGCTGCTCCTCACATGGTGGAAGGGTCTTTGCGGGGTTTGTTTTATGAGAATACTAATCCCATTCATGAAGGCTCCACCTTTATGACCTTAGAACTGCTCAAAGCCCTCATCTCCTAATATGTCATCTTTGGGGTTTTAGGATGTCAACATCTAAATTCGGGTGAATACAAACATATAAATATTCTTTTATAAGTTCATCTCAAGATTCAGTGGTAATGTTTTGAAATTTTTATCTCTAAAAGGGAGTTAGCTTCTTGCCCTAGAAATTTGCTGCCAGTAGATAATTGTTTAAATGAATATTCTTATGTTGCAGGATTAGTTCTCAAGAATTTTCAGTGTTCTGGGACTCTGTCAAGTGATCTTAATTAGGAGTTCTGGGTTATTGAGAAAAGGGGAAATCTATTAACAGGTCTTCCTTGATTTACTGTGGGGTTACATTCTGATAACCCATCATAAGTCAGAAAAAACGTAAGTCAAAAATGCATTCTATACACCTAACCTACCAAACATCATAGTTTTGCCTAGCATACCTTAAACCTCCCTGGGACACATTCATTAGCCTACAGTCAGGCAAAATCATCTGACACAAAGCCTGTTTTAGAATGAAGTGTTGAATATTTCATGCAATATTGAATATGCTCTTGAAAGTAGAAGACAGAATGGTTGTCTGGGTACAGAATTGTTTTTAAGTATATTGGTTGTTTACCCTTGTAAACAAAAAGTAACACGAGCCTGGGAAAAGATCACATTTCAAACTCCAAGTATATCTTCTACTGAATGCATACCACTTTTACACCATCGTAAAGTTAAAAAACCATAAGCCATGTTGAAGTTGGCAGACCTTCTGTACTGTAACAGCAAATTCAGACACAGTGCATGCCATGTTCCAGGCATTGTTTTAAAAAGCTTAATATGTATTAACTCACTTAACTCCCCTTGAGAAAGGTATTGTCAACATTGGCATTTTACAGATGAGGAAACAGAAATTCACTGAAGTTCAGCAGCTTGCCCACAGCCCCTCTGGGAGTGAGTAAAAGGCCACCCTGCCTTTCTACCTTCTTTTCCTGTAAGCTCTACCCAATACTTCAGTAAAACTACCTATTGAAAGCCCATCAGAATGCCTCTAACAGGAAGTTCATCTGAAAGCAGGCCAGTTAGTAGAGTTGGGATCTCCGGGAAATGGAAGGACAGGCTTGATGTCAGAGTGTTGTTTCATCCTTTTGTTGTGTCTGTTCACTTAGCATTCCATTTAAGTGGTTATACTGAGTTACATAGAAGGAGACGCCTACTTGTGTTTTTGTTTATAGGTTCTGATGCGTGCAAGAGACTGACAGAGCAGATAATTAAACCTTGTGATCATTGTACTCATTGTTACTAGGGTAATTCCCTGACTCCACCAGAAGAATAGCTTCAGGGAGAAGTCACAGTTCCCAGGAGCCACCAAATACTTGCAAAGGCTGGAGTTTTACTTCCTTATCAAGAATGAGCCTCTCCAAAGAAACACGGGAAACTAAGTATGCAAATTCTTGAAAGTATACATTTGCCTAGTGTGAATCACTACTTGCTTAATTAGGTGCTTAGTTAAGAAAACAGCTGTGTATAAGGATGGAGGAGAAATAGGGACAGGAGGTGGTGGTGGAGATGGTGCTGGAAAGGAATGGGCAGGATGAATAACTGTTAGGGCAAATGTATTGATTCTATCCGCAGAGTTTTTTGGTTTTTAATTTTTATTGGTTTGGGAGTTTTGGAGGGTTTTTCAGGTTTTGGTGTCATTTTGGTTTGTTTTTTGGCAGATCTTTCTCTTTAATTCTACAAGGTGAGAATGACCAAGCAGAAGACAGACCCTCTGATCTTAGTGATAGTTTCCAAAGGTATTTGTTACTCACCTGGGGGCTATTGAACTCTGAAATCTCCTCTTCTACTTTCTGAGAAAGGTGAGAATTCCATTTTTAAAAGTTTGCACACAGAAAACATCAGGATTCTGTAAACTTCATAAGAAGTTGGGTTTTGGCTTTGTGTCAGGCAGAGAGTTCCTTTATCCAGGAGAGTTGGTTTTGATCCTTCTAGGCAACAAGGCTTACCTTGGATGCTCCTCTGTCTTCAGCAGCCACAGGTCTGCTTGTGACCTAGAGTGTGCACCCTCCCCTCGTTTTAGCCACCCTGTGTGGACACGGAAGATTAATTTAACCCTGTGCAGCTCCTTTTCTTTCAAGTTCTGCTTGAGAGAACCTTCTGATTTTCAATTGAGAAAATTTGTTTAAGTTCTAGTCATTCTGGAGCAGCACCCTGAGGTGTCTTGCCACAAGTTAGAATCCTTGAATTACAGGCCGGGAGGTGACAGCTTAAATTAGAATCTTTTTCTTGCATGGGTGATCTCTCAAGGAAAATGTTCCAAGTCCGTGACTTATAGGTAAAACTGAGCATGTCATTAAATGATGGAGGCTTGATAAAAAATGGAGGCTTCTCTTTGGGCTCAGTGGTAAAGAATTAGAGTCACTTGGACTTCAAGGAGATCCAACCAGTCCATCCTAAAGGAGATCAGTCCTGGGTGTTCATTGGAAGGACTGATGCTGAAGCTGAAACTCCAACACTTTGGCCACCTCATGCGAAGAGTTGATTCATTGGAAAAGACTGATGCTGGGAGGGATTGGGGGCAGGAGGAGAAGGGGATGACAGAGGATGAGATGGCTGGATGGCATCATCGACTCGATTGATATGAGTTTGAGTGAACTCCGGGAGTTGGTGATGGACAGGGAGGCCTGGCGTGCTGTGATTCATGGAGTCGCAAAGAGTCGGACACGACTGAGCGACTGAACTGAACTGAACTGAAAGAATTAGCCTGCCGATGCAGGAGATGAAGGTTCGATCCCTGGGTCAGGAAGATTGCCTGGAGTAGGAATGGCAGCCCACGCCAGTGTTCTTGTGTGGGAAATACCACAGAAAGAGGAGCCTGGTGGGCTGTAGTTCATGCGGTCATGAAAGAGTCAGACATGACTTAGTGACTGTAACAGCAGCAACAATGAAAGATGCTTGTCTGAGAATTTACATGGCAGCCTTAGAAATCCAGGAACTTGACTGTCATCCTTCAGAAAAGCCCAAGCCTCATTGCCTTTGTTCCAGATAAATTTCCTGCAGGCGTTTATGTGTTTGGGAAGGGTACGTGCTTCAAGGAAGACAAGGCGCTAGCATGCAGGGTGTGGGTGAGGCCGGAATGGTGTTCCTGTCCCCTGTGTCATGCCTGTCTCACCCTCATGCCATCATCCACCTCCAGCTTGCTTTTAAAATTTTTGTTCTTTTTCAAGCAAGGCGAGCCAAGCAGAGGCACTGTGGTTCTTGGGGGATAAGTTGTCACAAAGTTCATAGTTGGGAAAGGGTGGTGTTTAAGATCTGTTAGATTATATTTCAAGACAAAAGAGAGTAATTACTCTATTTCTTTACGGACCACCTGCAGAACTACTGGAGGCACTGACTTTTAAAAAGAAGATTTTTCTTTACAATATTGTAGTGAGTTTTGTCCAACTAAAAAAAAAAAAAAAAAACAATAAAAAAAAAAAGATTTTTCGATACTCCCCAAAGTTGATATTAAGGGTGCTACTTTAACAGGCACCCCATATTTTCTCGAATATTAACTGTAAATCTTAGAGCTCTGCAGAGTATTTCATAGCCTGAAGGGATATATCCATGTGCACAGTCCTCTAATCTTTAAAAAAAATTACTTCCATATTGAGAGGAATGGCCAGCCTGCAAAGAGACTCCCTATCCTGCCTCACTTAGCCCTGGAAAGGATTCAGTTCAGTTCAGTTGCTCAGTCATGTCCGACTCTTTGCAAACCCATGGACTGCAGCACGCCAGGCCTCCCTGTCCAATACCAATTCCCGGAGTCTACTCAAACTCATGTCCATTGAGTCAGTGATGCCATCCAACCATCTCATCCTCTGTCCTCCCCTTCTCCCCCTGTCTTCAATCTTTACCAACATCAGGGTCTTTTCAAATGAATCTGTTCTTCCAATCAGTTGGCCAAAGTATTGGGAGTTTCAGCTACAGCATCAGTCCTTCCAATGAATATTCAGGACTGATTTCCTTTAGGGTAGACTGATTGGATCTCCTTGCAGTCCAAGGGACTCTCAAGAATCTCCAACGCCACAGATCAAAAGCATCAATTCTTCGGCGCTCAGCTTTCCTTATAGACTAACTCTCACATCCATACATGATCACTGGAAAAACCAAAGCTTTGACTAGACAGATCTTTGTTGGCAAAGTACTGTCTCTGCTTTTTAATATGCTGTCTAGGTTAGTCATAGCTTTTCTTCCAAGCAGTAAGCATTTTTTAATTTCATGGCTGCAATCACTATCTGCAGTGATTTTGGAGCCCAAAAAAATAAAGTCTGACACTGTTTTCACTGTGTCCCCATCTATTTCCCATGAAGTGATGGGACCAGATGCCATGATCTTAGTTTTCTGAATGTTGAGCTTTAAGTCAACTTTTTCACTCTCCTCTTTCACTTTCATCAAGAGGCTCTTTAGTTCTTCTTTACTTTCTGACATAAGGGTGGTGTCATCTGCATAGCTGAGGTTATTGACATTTCTCCTGGCAATCTTGATTCCAGCTTGTGCTTCTTCCAGCCCAGCGTTTCTCATGATGTACTCTGCATATAAGTTAAATAAGCAGGGTGAAAATATACAGCCTTGACATACTCCTTTTCCTATTTGGAATCAGTCTGTTGTTCCATGTTCAGTTCTAACTGTTGCTTCCTGACCTGGTAAGCAAGAATGTGAAGTCACTCAGTCATGTCCAACTCTTTTGCGACCCTGTGAACTGTAGCCCACCAGGCTCCTCTGTCCATGGGATTCCCCAGGCAAGAATACTGGAGTGGGTTGCCATTTCCTTCTCCAGGGGATCTTCCCGACCCAGGGATCGAACCCAGGTCTCCCTCATTGCAGGCAGACACTTTAACCTCTGAGCCACCAGGGAAGCAAGAATAGTTGGATATAAATGGTGTTTCTGGCAGATGGAACAAGTTAAGTTTACCCACTCAGATGGCTGAAGCCTTTTACCAATATTCGTGGGAAGACATTTTAAGGTTTTTATGTGCCTGTTTTTAACTCTTATTTTTAAATGGGGGAAAATTGCTTTACAATGTTGTGTTGGTTTCTGATGTACAACAGCAGAGATCAGCCATAATTATACATGTATCATCTCCCTCTTGAACTCAGAATTATTCTCCTCCACAGAAATTTTTAGTAAAAGGTGAAAGATTTATATGATAGGAAGAGAAGCAGAATATTACTTGCCTTTAATAGATAACCTTATGGGGGCTGTGGATAAAATTTGTGGCAGTTACGGAAGTTATGGAAATATCAAGTAGCAGTTTGCTTTTTAAAATCTCTCTCTCTTTTTGTTTGTTTTTTGCCCCAGTCCCAAGGGTGCTTTAGCCAACCATGTGGATGCTCTAGTTCAAAGATGTGATAAGATCAATATTTCCAAGGGACTAAGAATCTTAAGTTTTATCTAAGAAGGAAGTCAGGAACATATTTGCCTGTTATCAGAAATCTAGGATAAGTACTATCATCTTTTTTATTTTCTTTAATAGCCTGTAGATTAGTTCAATATTTTTTGTGTGTGAAGTGCCGTCCCCAAATACACAAAGGTCTGGACCTGGTGGGGTCTGCTTACAGAGTAAGGGACAATAAATCAAGCCTTTCTGTACATTTCCTGGACCTCTGTCAAAGCAGTTTCCAGGCTATCAATATTTACATAAGTTTTATACTTGCTGTGCGCCATCTGCAGTTCTTGACATTTGTTCTCTGATCTTCCCACTCTTAATCTTGTAGAAGCAATATAGGCCCCTTATAATGTCTTTATAAAGACAAACTTCCCTGAGACCCAGCGTAGTTAGTTAGACAAAGAAAATATTGTCTGTTACTTCATGTCTTAGGGTCCTAACTAGTTACTGAGGCAAGCCTGACAGACAACCTGCATCCCTCAAGTGGCAAAAAATGAGAAGGAATGTTCTCACTGGTTACAAAAGTTCTCAGTACATGAAACAAGACAAATAGAGATTCTTGTTTGAACGTTTTTCATTATTATGACAAATGAGAGAGACAAAGGAAAGCATGATTCTTTCTGGGAGGCTAAGAATCAGTAACAGTAGGTGTTGATGACCAAAAACAAATTCACAAGAGGCATGATTCAAGATCTATTTTCACAAACGTTTTTCTCCTGCCAGTGTGAATTTGGAAAGGAACAGAGAAGGAAAAATTTTTATCCTCCTCTCTTGAGTGCACTACAGAGAGCTGGGAGACGGACATGGTAACAATTCTTACCTTCTGCTGGCCTGTTGTTGATTATCCCATATCTCAACTGCAGTTTGAGGAGAGAGGAGTGTTCTAGCCTTTCCCTGTCCATCCTCATCACTAGAAACTGTACAGGAAGAAACGTGTTTCCTTTTGCCATTTTATAGTTTTTATTTGGGTCTCTGTAACAAAAGATTAGCAAGAGAAAAGTAAACAAGTTCATTAGCATGTACATCTCATATATACTTATAAGAAATTCTAGTAGGTATAACTCAAAAACATAGCTAGAACTTAGACTTACAGATTATCTTGACCAAAGAACAACATACTTTTAGAGTAGCAACAAGACAGGAAAAGAATGCTAGGCTTCAAGGCTGACAGATTGTGGGATGATAATAAATACATTTAAAACTAATGGAAGATGCTAGCTACTCAGTAAAGGTTGTTTTGTTGGGTCCTCTGGTGCTGTCTTGGGGCTGATAAGAGTCAAGGGTTGTTGGTGATTAATATCTGCACAAATTTATGTTCTGCTTTCAGGAAATTAGGAGAAGGGTGGAGAATTTTTCTTGGATTTGCTTCTTTTCAATTGCCTCAGCTCAAAATAATCCTTGTGCCAGAGGGGAAGATTTTTGGGTGGCATATATGGTTATCCTTCTGTAAGTTTTACTGTTCAGTTCTTTTGCTTTGCAATGACCCTTTATGTTCTAACATGGAAATGTGAAGTAAGGCACTGTCAGAAAGGAGTTAGGAATGTTGTTCTCATGAGCTTACTTATCATAGTAAAACACTGATTTATAAATTAAGGTTTTACAATAGACACCAAAAAAGTTAGTAGAGGAATCTGGTTGAACAACATGGTGTGGTGCTACATGCCTATCAGAACACCGGGCAGGATGTCATGTTGTTCTGTGGAAAATATATATAAAATAATTTTACATGAAAAAGAAGACAACAGAGTGAAAGCACATAAAGAAATTTAATGAAAAAAAATTAATGAAATATTAGAGTTCATTTTCAGTTGGATAAAATATTCATTCAGGAATCTTTTTCTTTATAGTTACTCAAATTTGTAATAAAATAGAAGGAAGTTCTTCTTTGGGCTATAGTGTTAGACCCAGTTCTTCCTGCAAGGTCATTAAGCAATCTCATTTTATTATTTTCATGCTGGTTAATAATTAGGATATCAGCATATTCCTTTAAACAGAAGGAAGAAAACTTTGGTCAGTGGACCAAAACACAGGCCCTGCTTTCCACGTGTCATGAGGGTGGAGTCCCCAAACTAGTCAGAGAAGAGGGAAGTGAAAAGATGTTAAATACCAAGTGCAGCCTGGATATCTGGCTTGTCAGTCAACATGAACACTCTCCTTTTTCTGGGCCTCCTCCTCCTTTCTGTCACTGTTCAGGGCAAGAAATTTCAGAAGTGTGAGCTTGCCAGAACTCTGAAAAGACTTGGATTAGATGGCTATAAGGGCGTCAGCCTGGCAAACTGTAAGTTAACTATCCTTCCTCCTTCCAAATAGTGAGTTAGCCAGGTGTGGAACAGATACTAATAGAGGATGAATAATAAGAAAGGGATATTGTGTAATAGACTTTCCTTATTTCTTTGAGGTTTTGTACATTCACAGTGGTTAAAACATCAATGGTTCCTTTAGAATCGGATATACCAGGTGAAGGAATGAGGCATGGGAGGGTCAAATTCTATACCATTCTAAGCATGCCGGGTACTGCTATACTCCTCTAGAGCCACTGAATTTGCCAGCTGGGATATGGAGGCTGACTATAAGATATATTTCAGCACCTGAGATATGTCTGTCAAGCCCTTGGTATTTGACTCTAGCCATTTCCAGTTTGGAACTTGAGTTCTACAAGCCAGAGGGAGGCAGTATTTTTCTCATTTTTAATCCCACTACCATGATGTTGGGCAAAGTTTTTTAAAAATTTCACTGAATTCTTAAAACAGGGATAAAAGGAACCTATTTCCCCTCAATCAATATCTATATAAGGACCCATGAAATGCAGTATGAAATGACATTTTATTATTCTGACTCTAGTTGATGAATTATTTTTCATTTTCTTCCACAAAATTCAAGATGTGTCTGAAGGAAAAGTGACTCTGTATTTTAGTCCATATTTGTCAGTCATCACTGTATTTTTCAGATTGAATTCAGACATTTCTCCTCCATAACTATTTTTAAATGAATGAGTAACTGGCTAGAAGGATGCATGGATAACATAGTCTTTCCTATTCTATGACTCTTTTCAGGATTCTAATTTGATATCCAAATTCAACTTTAAGTATCATAAGAAATTTTTTTTTCTCCCAGAAAAAAATACTTAAAAATGTTTTTCCCTAATAAAAGTATTTTTCCATTAGCATATGTATATGCCACTAATTGGGATTTCCAGATGGCTCAGTAAAAAGAAACCATCTGCTGATGCAGGAGACTCAAGAGACGTGGGTTCAAGACCTAGGTTGAGAGGAGGACATGGCTACCCACTCCAGTATTCTTATGTGGAAAACCCCATGGACCGAAGAGGCTGGCGGGCTACAGTCCATGGGGTTGCAGAGTCGGACATGACTGAAGCGACTTACCTCACACATATGCCGCTAATGACTGAGTCCACTCAACTCTGTCGATTTTTCTATTCTAGGCTGAATCTTACGTGAGGGATGGGAGCAGGGGAAGGGTAATAGCAACGGAGGAAACAACTATTTTAATATTTTTAAAAATATGTCACTTGCTTCATTAGTATTAACAAATGTTTTGCTAACAAAAGCATTCTTTTAAGGGCCCTTTAACACGAAAGTGTTAAAATATTTTACAAGTAAAATACATCTTTATACTTATAAAACAAGTTGTTAGTAAAGTAGAATTAAATAGAACTAATTATGCTGTGATGTATAAGTTATATCGTGTTGCTGTTTATTACTATTTTTTTCAGGGATGTGTTTGGCCAGATGGGAAAGCAATTACAACACATGTGCTACAAACTACAATCATGGAGACAAAAACACTGATTATGGGATATTTCAAATCAATAGCCGCTGGTGGTGTAATGATGGCAAAACCCCAAGAGCAGTTAACGCCTGTCGTTTACCCTGCAGCGGTAAGACAAGATAATGTGGCGTGATGGCACAGGACTCACCTGGTTATACCTGTTGGGTTATCCAAAAAATTTGTTCAGGTTTTTCCATAAATATCTTATGGGAAAATTGGAATGATCCTTTAAGTCAAGAGTCAATAGAAGTAAAAAGGTCTTGAGGGGCTCATTAGGGACCTAAAACAACTCCATCTTAACTTCTAGAAGCTCTTTACTTTGCTCCTCATAATTCCTCAAGTAAGAAATTAAAGAGCTGGTATCATAAAAGTTTGCTGTTTGCTAACATACAAGAGTTTCTGTAGTGACCTATCACTTCATCATAACTGGACATGTTGGTGCTTTGTAAAGAACAATCCCATTCCTCTTACTTTCCTTGTTTGTGGAGGTTTAGGGATAATTTGGTTGTGTGGGAGTTTGTTTTTTTTCCAATGTACCC
The DNA here is from genome assembly GCF_033118175.1 of Dama dama. NCBI lineage: Eukaryota > Metazoa > Chordata > Mammalia > Artiodactyla > Cervidae > Dama > Dama dama. The sequence goes on along the minus strand of NC_083683.1, from coordinate 59,485,899 downwards.
TCCTTTATTGAAAAACAAAAGTATTAGTGGTTAACCAAATAAGAGGAATATGTGTGGTCTTTTTAAAATATAACTTTTACTTTATATTGTGAAATGTTTTAAATACTTGGAAAATTAGAAATATTAGCATATAAACATCACTATGCTTATTGTATAGTTTTACAGTTATTCACATTTTGTCATATTTGCTTCTCTTATGTATATCATATATATGGGATTGTTTGCTGAGTGATTTTAAACTGATTTAGAAACATTATGACATTTCATTTCTAAATACTTTGGTTTGCATCTTCAAAAAATCCAGTGCCTGTATAAGCATAATCATTCTAACAAGCTAATTTACAGATTTGTGTAATTGGGGTGAAAAAAAATTCTATTGAGTTCCTTTTAAAGTAAAGATAACATATGAATCTTCAGTGCATAAAATATTGAAGAAATATTGCAAAACTGATAGTTATATTTTTAAATATTTAAAATCCAAATAAAAAGATCAGTCTTTAGAATATGATTTTGTATCCAGTTAATTTATTTTATACAAATATTTTACATTATAGAATAACCTGTGATCATTGAATAGAAATTCTTACTACCAAGAGATGCATGAACACTGGTAACTTTTGGTATCCGTGTCTTCTTTCAGAATCTACATCACTCATGTAAATGAATTAAAGCTATATTATGCACATTTGTATCCACATATGAACAAGTAAGCAATGGGTTTCAACATAAAAGAAATTGTACTAAATTTACAGCTTTACAATTTGCTCTTTATTACACAATGCTATTTTTGTTAACAAATACCCATCTTTATTATTATTTAAGATGAATAGACTTGTACTCTGTAGATATTCTATAATTTATCAATCCACTTCTTTTTTAACATTTCCTTGTTTATTTTTGGCCATGTGAAGTCTTAGTTGCCACAGGCAGGATCTTCATTGTGCCATGAAGGCTTCTCTCTAGTTGGAATGTGCAGGCTTAGTTGCCCTGCAGCATTTGACATCTTCCTTCCCCCACCAGGGATTGAACCAGCATCCCCTGCTCTGGAAAGTGCACTCTTAACCACTGGGCAGCCAGGGAGTCCCTCAGTCTATCTCTTACTGTTAAGCACTTAGGCTGTTTCCATTTTCTCCTTTTATATTATCTGCTATGAAACATTTTCTACACACGTCTTTGGGTACATACCATGACTTCTTTAGGATAAATTTCCATTAGGAGAATTGCTGAGTAAAATACTGCTAGACTGTTTCTGCTTGTTTATTTTGTTTTTACACTGCCTAGTAAAGAGTCCCTTGTATCACATTAGTTAATAGTTCCTGAACATAAAATGACTTTGGTAAATGAGAAACAGAATGCTTTATTTCATACCAAAGGGGATGGAATGAAGAAAGAGTTTTCCTCCAACATTAGCACAGATACATGGACTCTTAAAAAACAATATTAGTTGTTTTTTCCTCGGCCTAAGAGAAAGCTGACTTAACCTAAACTTATAATGAAATTTCCATGAAGATTGTTTTCACTTCTCACCACTTCTTTCTCAGCTTTGCTGAAAGATGACATCACTCAAGCTGTAGCAAGTGCAAGGAGGGATGTCAGTGGTCCACAAGGTGTTAGATCATGGTATGGTTTTTTTCCCCTTTCCAGTTTTACTGAGATGTAATTGACATAAAGCAGTGTAAAAGTTTAGGGTGTACAGCATAGTGATTTGATTTATAGTCATCATGAAATGATTATCACAATAAGTTTAGTAAGTATTGATTATTCATATAAGTATGAATACAAAGTTAGAGAAATAGAAGAAAAAAATTCTGTGTGGGATGAAAAGTCTTAAAATTTACTCTCAACATCCTTTATATACATATAACAGTGTTAATTATATTTATCACGTTGTATATTGTATTGTTGTGGCTGTCTAGTCGCTAAGTTGTGTCTAGATCTTTTAGGACCCCATGGACTGTAGCCTGCCCGGCTCCTCTGTGCTTGCGATTTCCTAGGCAAGAATACTGGAGTAGGTTGCCATTTCCTTCTCCAGCGGGTCTTCCCGACCCAGGAATCAAACTTGTGTCTCCTGCACTGTAGCCGCAATCTTCTGCCACTGGGCCACCAGGGAAGGTCTGTTGTACATCACATCCCTGCTATAATCTTATACCTGGAAGCCTGTAGTACCTTCCACTGCCTTTGTCCAGTTCCTCACCCTTCACCCCACCCTCAAGCCCCACTCTGGCTAAGCACAAATCTGACCACTCTTCTGTGAATCATTGTACATTTGTGTTCGAAATATAATGGACCTACAACACTGTGTAGATTAGTCTTTAGATCAAGACTAATCTTGTTTGTCTTTAGTTCCTGTTATAGAGCTCAGTGTGTGTTAAGCACGAAAGAGGAGAGCTGATCCATCCTGCTGTGATGAGAGAAGTGAGGGAATATTCCCAAAGACCAGGGTAAAACTGCAGCTTGACATTTATGCTAAACAGTGTATTACATAGAAACAATATTTTACCAGATTCAGAATCTTACTCTTTTACTACTCATTTTTTTTAAGGGAATTTCTAGAGGCTTTAAGATTCTCCACACAATACCAATACCTTGTCATATCTTGAAATTCGTTTTGGAATGAAGTCAATGTGGACTGCATTTTGCAGTGCTGGTGTGGACTGCACAAAATTCAACGTTTGTGTTCAGCGTTCTGTGCCCTAGTGAAGGCTTGGGGGAGATGTGAAGTCCTTGGTATACATATCCCCAGTTAAACAGCAATCCTTGCAACTGTCTGTAACTTGTATTTCCTGTTGATAAACTATTTTGTTCTCTCAAAGGATTTGAAGTATGGATAAGACAATGAAGATATGTTTCAAACTTCTTATCATTTGTTTCATCTTTTTCTTCAGGATGGCGTGGAGAAACAAGTGTCAAAACCAAGATCTCAGGAATTATGTTCAGGGTTGCGTAGTGTAACAGTGGAGTTTTCCCTTCAGCTCATTTTGTCTCTTTTTGGTATTAAGGAAGCAATAGTTGAGTAAAAGTTTACACTACCACTCTTCAAACAAATAATGTTTTTACAGAAGCAGGAGCATGTGGTCTTTCTTCTAAGAGGCTTGATGTTTACCTCACTTGTTTATTGTTTGATATTAGGTCTATGATATTTTTCAGCTTGCTAACAGAACTAATGCTGGTGAATATTTGTCTAAAATCTTCATTATCAAATGTATCTTTAGTACATTCAGTTCTTAATCAAAGAAATAACCCAGACTTAATCCTGAATGATACAAGTATGCTCCAGTATTCAACAAAAATATAACAGAAGAATATCTTTAAACAAATTGATCTTAGGCAAAGTCCCACCTGTGTAGGCATGTGAACCTTCATCTGTTCAGTCAAAAGGAACAGAATGTCAAATGGCTAAAAATGAAAACAGCTCAAGTTAAGAATTTTGTCTTCAACAGTGTGGCCTTTGGTTTAAATGTTTTAGTAGAAATGTTGCATTTACACAGCTTTTTAAAAATAAACTCACAATTTATACATCAGCTTATTTTAGCCTTTGTGAAGAACTCATTTATGCATCTTGCTGATCCTGAAGGAATATAAAGAAGGATTAGATGAGCTGTTGATTTTCCTTAGTCTTATTAGCTTAAATTCATGCATTATGACTAAATTCAGAGGCAGATGAGTTTGCAAGCATTGAATAAATTGCTATTAAACAGATGTGACTTTATGTATGCTTTAAAATAATTTCTTTTTTCATTAAAAGCTTTGCAACTCATACCTTGTCTTTTCTTTGTTTAGAGCCATTTAATGTTTCTGAAGAAATACATATGCATATATTTGGAAAATAATTATCTGACACTTATTATTTCCTACATCCTTACCTGTACTGGAACGGCTGGATATTGCTAGAGAAATCCATAAGCATGCTGACATATCTCACTTAATTAAAAAAAAATTTTTTTTTGGCCGCACTGTACAGCCTCTGGGATCTTAGTTCCTCAACCAGGGCTTGAACCTACCCCCTGAACAGTGAAAGCATGGAGTCCTAACCATGGGTGTTTGTTTTAGTCACTCAGTCATGTCCACTCTTTGCAACTCCATGGACTATAGCCCGCCAAACTCCTACGTCCATGGAATTCTCCAGGCAAGAATACTGGAGTGGGTTGCCATTTCCTTCTCTAGGGCCTAACCATGGAACCACCAAGGAATACCCCTCACCTTAGATTCATGAACATAAATTTAAATGGGCCCTCAAGTCGGCCTAGTCATCTTAGTCACTTCTCTGCAATCCTTCTGTGTTGGTGTCCCCACTCTCCAAAGTGACGGTCACTGTTTTCTTTTTCTTTTCTTTTTCTGACTGTCACTATTTACTTCTCTCTTTTCAAAGTCCCAGCACACACCACTGGCCTTCTACATCTGCACTCACTAGATGATCTAACCTCATTTTATACTGACAGAACAGAAGCAACTCATACACATTTTTACCCTCCCGGCCACCATAACAGAGTTCACATCTTTCCCTGGGCCCACCTTCCCTTCCTTCCCCTTTATTACTAGGATGAAGGGCCTCTGCCCCTGCCAATGGCAGTCTCCACATGCAGTCCATCACCGTACTGCCCCGGCAACCTTGCTTGTTACACAGAACTCTCCGTGGGCGCTACATAACCCTCCAACCACAGCATCATTCTCTGCTCCCTTTTCCAGTAACACTTCTGGGATGAGATATCTGTATCCACCCACTCCACGTCCTCACCTCCCTTTGTGTTTTCACCTCTTCTTAATCTGACTGCTGTCCTCACTCAGCTGAAAACAGCTCCAACATGACTCCTCCCAGGATACTTTGGGGCCAGTTCTAGTGATCACCTGATTTCTGTTCAATCTGCTTGATCTCTCAGTAGCATTTCACAGAGCGAACCACTTCCTATTTCTGAAAACTTTTTCTTCCTCAGCTCTTCTCCTTTATATTCTGTCTCATTGATGGTTCCTACTCAGCCTTTCTTGGCTGGCTGTTTCTCTGCTGACTGATTTTTAAGTGTTGGAGTGTCCCAGGGCTCAAACCTGCAAACATTTGATACACGTTTTACTGTTTCTTTTATTTATTCTTTTTGATGAAGTATAACTTTCAAAAGAATAGAGTTTTTCCCACTTTTTAAAGAGACTGAAATAATGTCAATCTTTCCCCAAATTTGCAAATACAATACAACCTTTTATGTTTTCTGAACAGTTTGAGAATATACTGCCAACACGGTGCCCATGACTCCGAATCCTTCAGCGTTTAACTCTTACAGAACCTCCAAACATCATCCAAATCATGAGGTGAACACTGGCAAAATTAAGACCACCTAGTCATCTGATCTATGCAATTTCATCGATTGTTCCATAAACCCTTAATTAAAAGGTCTAATGCAGAATCACATGTCATATGTGGTGGTTATGTTTTCTGTCGGGGTCCAGCCTCGGCAGGATCCAGGGGGTACCCTCGGGATGAACGGCTTTGGCGAGAGAAAGAGACGTGAGACCAACCTTGATAGGGCCAAGTCTCAGGATGAACTGCGAGAGAGAGAGAAAGAGAGAGAGAGAGAGAGAGAGAGAGAGAGAGAGAGAGAGAGAGAGAGAGAGAGAGTGACCAGATGGGGGTGTTTGCAGGGTCTGGCAATGCTTTATTTTTTACCGTAGCTTTTATACCCTAAGTTAGTACATTTCTAAGGGGAAGATAGTTTAACATTACATCAGCTTGTCCTTCACGAAACCAGGGTGTTTTCTGCATACTTCTTTGTTTATGAGGGTCTTGTGCATTATCTTCTGGCCTTGGGGCCTATTAACATTTTATGCAAGTCAGGTGAATGTAAACCTATTTTCTGTTTCTATGATGACCTCAACTGAAAGGTAGCAGTCTCATAGGGCAACAGTATAAAGTAGAAGTATGACCTTGTTAATATAAAAATTAATCCTTCTGCAGAAGTTGTCAGTTGAGTTTATCTAAAAAGTTTACCCCACACTGACTCTGCGACTTTGGTGAGGCAGCTTCTGCCTAGCACTCCTGGCTGACAATTAACAGCCATCTCATTGTTACCACACTAGGGCTAAGCTCTTATTTCTCTAGATCTTTAACTATATTAAAATGGTTTCTATAACACAACCTTAGCATATTAAAAGCAAAAACACAGCAAGCAAAACACAGCAAGCAAACATCAACCCAATAACCACTTTTAGAATAATTTTTCTTGTGTTTTCTAATAGGACTCCTTCACCCCTCAAAAAGGCTCTATGTCTATTAGGGCTTTTATATAATCAGGTTCTTTATGCTATTTTATGATTAGGGTATTAAAAGCAATCATTCGTATTAGTACCAAGGGCATAAATGCATTTGCTAAACAAACTAAAATACCAGCAAAGGAATTTAAATTAAAACACTCCTTTCTTCCTGGATAATCTCATAAGATACCACCACCTGAAAAACTTATTGATTACAGTTCTAAATTGATTCTTATTTGGAAAGAGATCGGGGAAGGCCTTCTGCCTGTGTCACAGAAATTAGGGAGTAGTCTATTGAAGCAAGCATCAGAAAGACAGATATCATCGTTAAGGTGAGCGCCGGAGGCAGCTTTTCGAAACCCTGGAAACCTGATCCGCCTTGCCCGTCAGGCTTTCTCCTCGTGACCTTGTCATGGGTGGGATCTCGTGTGTTGGCTCCCGGCAGTTTTCTAGTTTCCTTCCGTTAGATCACTTCTTCATGCTTCCCATGACTTTTGTGACTTTACCCCTTTTGATGACCTCAACCACCGATGGTGTCAAAGGGCCTAAGGTTTTTCTGATATTCTCTGGAGTAGATTAGGTTATGCATCTTTGGCAGGGATGCCACAGATGTGATATTGTGCACTTCTCATTGCGTCCTTTCAGGTGACGTGCAGTTTTGAAATGTTCTGTTAAGGATGATGTTCACACGATCATTTGATTAAGGTGATGTCTGCAAGTCACCTCCACTGTGAGGTACTCGGGAGAGGATGAGGTACTTTGACCTCAGAGAAATTTGAGCAGTTTTCTTCCTCATCAAAATGTCAGTGTTTGCATGTACTTATTATATCAGTATGGACTCCTGGCTTCCTACTTTATTCCAATTATAATGAGTCAAATCCATTGCTATCATTTATTTTGATGTTCATATTGTTCCTTATTTTTCTCTTTTCAGAGAGCCTCTGCAAGCTAGCTTCTGTGTCATCTTGACATGACCTCATCATTCTCTGGGCACTTTTTTGTTTTCTGGCACAAGTTGTTCTAATGCTCACCTTGTTCTCTTCCTGCTTCAGCCTAAAAACAGCTATTTCTCCAAAAGCTCTTAGCCCTCACAGTGGATAACAGTATTTAAAAAACCACTTTGGGCACTAGAGTGGCACTGTTCCCATACCCCAGCAAAGGAAAGAGCTAGAGGATGTATGTATTTGCCTAATTTTATCTACTCAAATTGACTTCATAGAATACCTCCAATTCCAATGCCATACCACAAGGTTAATTGTAGATTTTCTTTTCTTTTCTTTTATGTTGATAACTTCCTTGTAATACTGTCTGAAAGCAGGTACCCATTTTTCTTAAAATTCTTAAAGCGTATCCTGATCAGTTTGCCTGTATGTAACCAATCTCCCAACAGTGCCACACAATGGAATAGATGGTCTCCATTCAGGCTTTGATACCCCTCAGGCGGTCACCCCTTCTTCCACATCAGGACACCTTTACTGCGTTTCATCTCTGACATACCATACTGGGACACTGTTTTTACAGCAAGGAGGGCAGAAAGTTTTTCCTCTTATTTATGCCCGTATTCCCAATACCTAGAACAGTGCCTGTAACATGATATATGCTCAGTAAAAACCAGCTGCTTGAATGAATCTCCCTGATGATTTAGTATATCCCCCCACACCGGGCATTCTGAGAGTTTTCTCACACTCCAATCTCACTTCTAGTATGGCAGCTTCTGTGGCTCCAAAGGTCAGGTCTCAAATCTAGGTGACCGGTCCCCTGGAGGACAGCAAAGGGGCCCAACTCAGGTGCATCCTCGGATTTCAGGATTCTGGGGCCATTTTGATATGAATCAACAGGAAAGAATGTGGGTTTGTTCATATCAGGATATCCAGAGGTGCACAAAAAATGAGTCAAGGTAGGGGAGAGAGGCTTGAAGAATAAGAGCTCAGATGCAGAGATAAAATATATCTGAGAAGCACCAGGACTGACCCATAACAATGACTGACTGAAGAAACAACCAGAGATTAGCAAAAGTTGGCTTAAAAGAGAAAGCAGTTCTTGTTGGAGGTTTTGCTTAGTGTTTTTGGTAAATGTCGTGTCTTAACTTATACCTGTTATTTTAATACAATCAAGTTCCCAAACCAAATTTTCACCTTTATTTAGAGAACAAAGTAAAAACCAATATGAAAGTTTCATCATTTTTAAAAGAAACTCAATTCCGATGTTGCTTAGTTTCACATCAGGATATTACTTGAAATGCAGAGTGATATTCCAGATTAAAACTGGGCTTTCATGTGGCACTAATAATACTTGAGCTGTGAGCACATTTCTTCCACTTGTATTTCAGTTCAGTTCAGTTCAGTTCAGTCGCTCAGTCATGTCTGACTCTTTGCAACCCCACGGACTGCAGCATGTCAGGCTTCCCTGTCCATCACCAACTCCTGGAGCCTACTCAAACTCATGTCCATCATGTCAGTGATGCCATCCAACCATCTCATCCTCTGTCATCCCCTTCTCCCGCCTTCAATCTTTCCCAGCATCAGAGTCTTTCCCAATGACTTGTATTTAAGAGACTTGAAAAATATTTTTTTATAAGTTGCTAAAGGGCTTCCCAGGCGAATCTGTCTGCCAGTGCAGGAGATGTAAAAGATGCAGGTTCAATCACTGGATTGGGAAGATCCCCTGGAGGAGAGCATGGCAACCTACTCCAGTATCCTACCCAGAGAATCTCATGGATAGAGGAGCCTGGCGGGCTAGAGTCCATAGCAAAACACAGAGTCAGATATGACTGAAGCGACTTAGCAGGCACAAAGGGAATTACTAAAAGTTAAAATCATGAGTGACTAATATCACATAGATACAGTGTTTTCAATTAAATATATGTATATTAAACAAATTATATTTTAAATCATTTAAAATTTTTATGAGGTTATAAGTTAATGTTTACAGTCAGATACTTCTACAAGATTTTTGTGTAACTCCCCATTTTTCCCTCTTCACATGCAACAGTGTTCTACTTTTTTAGCTTAATGTTAGGAATCCGAGGCAGCAGGCACCACAACTACTGAATGCCGTGGCTGCAACCACTGAAGCCCACGTGCCCTAGAGCCCAAGCTCTCCAACGTAGAAGCCACCGAAATGAGAAGCCTGAGCACAACTGGACTGTAGCCCCCGCTTGCTGCAACCAGAGAAAGCCCCTGCGCAGCACAAAGGCCCAGCGCAGCCAATGAATAATTTATTAATTTAAAACAGAATCCTAGGAAGTTCCCTGGTGGCCTACCTGTTACGTCGGTACCTTCAGTGCCATTGCCTGGATTCAATCCCTGGTCTGGAAACTGAGATCTCAGAAGCTGTGAGACAAGACCCAAAAAAACAAAAACAGAATTTTACGTTTTCTCCCACGGTTTTATGTCTCAGGCTTGTATTGTTCCTGATGGTGGTTCCCACAGCGGAAATTTAGGATTAAGTTCTACTTCCTCTTCCTGTATCTCATCACACATGGCACCTTTCCGTAAAACCCATCCTTCCAATGAAATTACGTATCTTTTTAAGATCAATACTCAGTATTTGCATAGCCATAAATACAACTACTTTCTTCTCTTATGCAAGATTTTATTTTCCCTAGGGCCAGTAACTGCATAATTGTTATATTGACTTACCTTTATTTGTATCTATCATTAGTTCAACTCCCAAACTCTAGGTCTCTTTTTTCTTTATTGAGGTATGGTTCATGTACAATATTACTAAGTTTGAGGTGTACGGCATAGTGATTCACATTTTCATAGGTTATATTTTATTTAGCTATCATAAAATATTGGGTATATTCCCTGTATGGTACAATATATCCTTGTAACTTATTTGTTTTGGACTGTGCTGCATGGCTTGTAAGATTTTAGTTCCCAAAGCAGGGATCAAACACCTGCACCCTGCAGTAGAAGTGATGAGTCCTAACCACTGGCCAAGGAAGTCTCAGTTTATTTTATACATGCTAGTTTGTACCTCGCAATCCCTACTGCTATCTGTGTCTTCCATTTAAATCTCCTCTCAGGTCTTCAGAGGCAGCTAGAGTGTCATTAGTCTAACCTTGCTCTGAGTTTTTTTTTTCATTTCTGTATCATAGTTTTAATTTCCAACAACTCCTTTTCATTTTTGAATATTTTTTTCTCCTTACGTCATGTTTGCTATTTCTTATTTTGTATACAGTATTAATACAGGCTATATTTACTATATTTCGGATATAGTAATAATAAGGGCTTCCCTGGGAGCTCAGCTGGTAAAGAATCCACCTGCAATGCAGGAGACCCTGGTTCAATTCCTGAGTCAGGACGATCACCTGGAGAAGGGGTAGGCCACCCACTCCAGTATTCTTGGGTTTCCCTGGTGGCCTGGATGGTAAAGAATCTGCCTGCAATGTGGAAGACCTGGGTTCAATCCCTGGGTTGGGAAGATCCCCTGGAGGAGGCATGGCAATCCACTCCAGTATTCTTGCCTGGAGAATCCCCACGGACAGGGGAGCCTGGTGGGCCACAGTCCATGGGGTCATAGAGTCGGACATGACTGAGTGACTAAGCACAGAACAGCATAGAAGTAATAACACTTTGGTTGTTTTTGGTTTCAGTTGACTTCTCTATATTTCCTTGTTTGTTTACTTTGGATTATATCTTTCATACCAGAGGCATTTCTCTGTTATTTGGCAATCCTTGGTTAGCTACTTAAATTTAAGATTGGGAAACACTATTGTTCATAAGGAACAAAAAAGTAATCCTATAAATGCTATTGGCAAAACTGATAACTTTTGGGAGGAAAACTTCATTTAGACTGTGCTTCATAGCACTTACCAAAACAAATTCCAGTTTTATTAATGATAGTTAATTGTTCTGGGTTTTCTTGGTTTTTTTGCCACACCACATGGCATACAGGATCTTATTCCCCAACCAGGGATCAAACCCATGCCCTGCGCATTGGGAATGCAGTTTTAACCAATGAACTGCTAGGGGAGTCCCTAAATGTTTCCTTAAAATCTATTAACCTGTTAAAAAAGTTAGAGAAATGATCGTCTGTCGTGGCTGGGGCAGACTTTCTAAATTTGAGGTGTTAGAAGAAATTATATTGAAAGAAAGACCAGAAAAAATTTTGCAAGATGTGTATAATTTACACATTTCAAAAGGACAAAAAAGAAAAAGAAATTTGTAGAAAATACGAGAAAGGATTAATATCTTTAAAACAAACAGATAAAAAATAGAATCAAGTTTTAACCTGCAGTTGATAAATGGACAAAAGACATGGACAGACAGATGAAAGAAGAGATGGCTAGTAAATAGAAAGGGATAGTATTTGACCTTGCTAGTAATTCTTAAAATGCAAAACGGATAATAATGGGTGGTTATATTTGTATCAGGTAAGCAAAGAAATGTTTCATAGTTGTGCCTGTTAAGGATGTGGTGAAACCTGTGTTCTCATGGATTGTTTGTGAGTAGACCTTTTGGGAAAGCAATTTGGGAATGTTAATTGATGGTCTAAAAAAGATAGGTGCACTTTTGCCTGTATGAGAGCATTATACTCAATATTTGATAATAGTATCAGATTTATTGAGTGCTTACTATTTGGCATCATCTAAGTCTGTGCATGTATAAACTCATTACATCTATAATAATTTTATTAGGTTATCCATTTAGCAAAGGAAACTGAGGCATAGGTTGATAAGAAGCCTGTAGAAGTTAACATGAGTTAGTGATAGAGCCAGGACTCCTGGGCAGTCCTCAGAACTTAGGTTCTCAAAACATTGTAATATTTTTAGATAGAGTAATAGTCAGGATGCAGATTGCTCATTATAAAGCAACTTCAAAAGTTTGTAAAAGTATTTTTATTGGTAAACCTGTGGAAATCTACTTAAGCACCAATTATCTAGGTTTTAATTGAAATTGCTTCACAAAGAATAACTAAAGTGACAGGGAAAGCTTAATGAGAGCTTACCTGTACTAAATAAGTGCTTTTAAACTTCTTAACTTATTGAATACTCTTAACAACACTTGGAGGAAGGTACTGTTAGCCCCATTTTGCATAGAGAGATTTGATATCTTGCCTCAAGTTACTCAGCAGAACCAGGATTTAAACCCATACAGAGTCTAGACTCTTAACCAACATACAGAGTTGTATCTCTTTATAAAAAGCCTTACAGTCCGGTTACATTGTAAGTTACATTGACTTTGCAAAAGTAACAATTCTTCTTTGATTTACTGTAAATTGAGGCTTCATTTGGAAATATGAAACATTTTATATATGTTTATAAACATACACACATATATACATACATATATAATGTATGTATAAGCATTTAATCTACAGAAGCAGAAAACTAAAATAGGCTAAAGGAAGTTTTTAAATGTTTTCCCCTAGTATCTCATTGTTATTTAACCCAGTTCTTCCAATATATGGTTCCCTTTAGAATCTTCTGATTTGTTGAAAATAAAGTGTAGTGACTAAATCAAACAACAAAAATCCATATATGTAGTGAATGCAATCCTCTGACAAATGAGTTAAAATCAGGTCTTCCTGACTAGATTTAAAACTACTTGTTACACTCAGGCAGTCCTTGTTGTTTCCCAAATCTTTCTGCACTATTTCCAAGGCCTGCTATGTCCACTTCATCCAATTTCTTTCTTATTCTTTAAAACCCAGTTCAGATTTTACTACTGCCAGAAGCCTTCCTTAATGGACACACACATCATTTGCACTTTGGTATGAATCCTATCTGCTCTCTTAGCTCCCTGATTACCTCATGACACTATAATGCATTTTTCCTTCTTATCTGTCTGCTATCTCTGCTGTACCTGCTATATCCAACCCAGCATCTAACAATGTGTCTTTTACTCTGCATATGCTTTTAATTGATATGGAGGGGGGGCATTGAGGGGAAACAGGAAGATAAAAATTTCCACATACTAAAAAAGCATTGTTAGCAAAATCTATAGACAGATATACCAAGAAGAAATAGTGTATTCATATCCCACATGACTTTTTTCTTTGACACATAAACAGCTCCTGCATATCAGTAAAAAAATAAGTCCACTAACCAATAACTAAAAAGCCTCTGCAGATCAAAGGAAACCATCAACAAAATGAAAAGGCAGCTTACTGAATGGGAGAAAATATTTGCAAACTATGTATCTGATAAGTCCAAAATATATTTTTGTTTTTATCAAAAGTACATAAATGCATGCAACTCAGTGGCCAAAAAAAAAAAAAAAAGGATTAAATTCAATTAAAACTGAGCAGAAGAGTTAAATAGATATTTTTCTAAAGAAGGCATGCAGATAGCCAACAGATACACAAACATGCTCAATATCACTAATCATCAAGGAAATGTGAATCAAAAACACAATGCAATATCACTTCATAATGGTTAGAAAGTTTATTATCAAAAACACAAGAAATAACAAGGTTGGCAAGGATGTGGACAAAAGGAAACCTTTGTGCAGTGTTGATTGGTACAGCCACATCTAGACTGTATATTGTCAGCCTGGTTATTTAACTTCTGTACAGAGTACATCATGCGAAATGCCAGGCTGGATGAGGCACAAGCTAGAATCAAGATTACTGGGAAAGAGATCAACAGCCTCAGATATGCAGATGATACCACTCTAATGGCAGAAAGTAAAAAGTAACTAAAGAGCTCTTGATGAGGGTGAAAGAGGAGGGTGAAAAAGCTAGCTTAAAACTCAACATTCAGAAAATGATTTCATGGCATCTGGTCTCATCACTTCATGGTAAATAGATGGATAAAAAGTGGAAGCAGTGACAGATTTTATTTTCTTGGGTTCCAGAATCACAGTGGACAATGACTGCAGCCATGAAATTAAAAGACAATTGCTCCTTGGAAGAAAAACTATGACACACCTAGACAGTGTATTAAAAAACAGAGACATTACTTTGCAGGCAAAGGTGCATATAGTCAGTGCTGTGATTTTTCCAGTAGTCATGTACAGATGTGAGAGTTGGACTATAAAGAAGCCTGAACACCAAAGAATTAATGCTTTCAAATTGTGGTGCTCGAGAGGAGTCTTGAGAGCCCCTTGGACTGCAAGGAGATCAAACCAGTCCATCCTAAAGGAAATCAACCCTGAATAGTCATTGGAAGGACTGATGCTGAAGCTCCAATACTTTGGCCACCTAATATGAAGAGCTGACTCATTGGAAAAGATCCTGATCCTGGGAAAGAGTGAAGGCAGGAGGAGAAGGGGGCGGCAGAGGATGACATGGTTGGATAGAATCACTGACTCAACGGACATGAGTTTGAGTAAACTCTGGGAGATAGTGAAGGACAGGGAAGCCTGGCTCTCTGCAGTCCATGGAGTTGCAAAGAGTCAGACTTTCCCTCCACTCTTTTTTCTAATCTATCCCCAGGCCCTTCCTTACACCATGGGCCCTGGGGTAAGAGGTAGGGGAAAGTCAAATGATGCCTGGCACAACTAGAAATGCCATCTCGAACCCCACAGAGGTCCTCTGGCAGCAGTTTCAGACCACAGAGAGAGCTTTGTACACCCTCCATAATGCTTATAAAGATTGCAACACAAAACATAAAGTGACAAAGTAAAAATTAACAGCCCATCAGGGAAAAAAATTAACAATCCATCAGGGCAGATAGATAAAAAGTAAGTAGAGTGGCTAGTTATCATTCTACAGTAGGTACAAGCATGTATCTGCATTAGGCACAAGCATGGTTTCCATTTTTATGAGCTTTCTAACATATTAATATTACATGATTTCCAAAATAGTTTGCTACTTACTGTTGTTCCTAGGTCACCAAGATGGGACAGCCAACATGGCCTTAAAAATTAATTCCCTGGAGGCAGGTTCAGGAGGGGGAACACATGTAAATCCATGGCTGATTCTTGTCAAGGTATGGCAAAAACCACTACAATATTGTAAAGTAATTAGCCTCCAACTAATAAAAAAAAATGAAAAAAAAAATTAATCACCACTACTATTCAAATTAGATGACTCAAAAGTAGAGGGCTCACCATGTGGATTTGAGCAGGACAGGGGATAGATCAGAAAAAGAATGAGGGGAGAGTCTCATTCTACTTGAACCCTGACATGGGAGAACATCCCTCCATGAGCCTACTTGGATTACCCCCAGAAATGTGTTTGTTCATAAAATTAAAGTTCATGGAGGTAGTTTTGAGTTTATGCATGGTGAAATACGAGTACAAGATAGATTGTCATGAGTTAGTCTTGCCATTTGTCAACTCTTACTTCTGTGTTGGTTTTAATCCAAGTAGAGGATTAAAGTATGTATGCAGAGCACTCTTATAACTCAGAATGACAACAACAACCCAAGTTTTGAATAGGCAAAGGATTGAATAGACATTTATACAAAGAAATGCAAATGGCCAAGAAGTACATGAAGGGATGTTCAGCTTCATTGATCATTAGGTAAATTGCAAATCAGAACCACAAGGAGAGCCCATTTTACACCCACCATGACGCTTATGATTATTTGTTTATTTATTTTTAATTTTGCCTGCAGTGTGTCTTCACTGCTGTGCGAGGGCTTTCTCTAGTTGTGATGAGTGGAGGCTACTGTGTGCTCAGGTACATTGGCTTCTCACTGCGGTGGCTTTTCCTATTGCAGAGCATAGGTTCTAGGCACGTGGGCTTCGGTAGTTGTGGCTCATGGGCTCTAGAATGCTGGCTCAGGGGATGTGGCGCATGGACCTTGTTGTTCTGCAGCATGTGGGATCCTCCCAGACCAGAAATGGAACCCATGTTCCCTGCACTGGCAGGCCGACTCTTAATCTCAAGACCACCAAGTCAGCCCTAGATGCCTATAATTTTAAATTAAGCAAAACTAAGTTGGTGAGGATGTGGGGAAATTGGAACCTTCATACACTGCTGATAGGACGTAAAATGGTGTAGCCACTGGTTTGGCAATTCCTCAAAGAGTTGGTTGCTCTAATGGCCCAGCAAGTACACTCCTAGATGTGTACCCAAGAGAAATGAAAATAATCACATAAAACTTGAATGTACCTGTATGTTTGAGGCAGAATTATGCGTGATAGTCTCTGGAAGGAAATGGCAGACCACTCCCGTATTCTTGCCTGGAGAATTCCATGGAGAGAGAAGCCTAGCAGGCTACAGTCCATGGGGTCACAAAGAGTTAGACATAGCTGAGTGACTCTCACTCACTCACTCACTCATGCATTTGAGTGAAAAAAGAAACCCCAAATAGTCATCAACTGATGAACAAATGAATAAAAATAATATATCTAAATGGCAGAATAGTATACAGCCAGAAAAAAGGAAGTGAGTATTAATTGTGCTACACAATGAGGAATCTCGAAAATATAGGCAAGCCAGACGCAAAAGCCACAAGCTGTATGTACACATGATAAGTTGCTTCAGTCGCATCCGACTCTGTGTGACCCTATGGACTATAGCTTGTCAGGCTCCTCCTCCCTCTAGACAGGATTCTGCAGGCAAGAATACTGGAGTGGGTTGCCAGGCCCTCCTCCAGGGGATCTTTCCAACCCAGGGATCAAACAAACCCAAATCTCTTACGTCTCCTGCCTTGGCACGCAGGTTCTTCAACACTAGCATCTATATTTCCATTTATACAAAATATCCAGAATAGGGAAATCTGTTCAAAACAACAACAAAAACTAATTGTTTAGGATGGGGACGGGGGATTACCATTTGGGGTGATAAAATGTTCTGGAATTAGTGGTGATGATTCAATCATCTTGCACATATATTAAAAACTCTCACTTGTTATTTTTTCTCAGTTGTACATTTTGAAAATATTCCAATGAACACTGTGTGAATTTTATCTCAAGAAAAAATTTTTTGTTTAAAATTACAAAAATTTAAAAAATATTCTACAAGGTCTTATAGAATTTTCCCCATTCTTCTACAAGTAGAAGAAAATATTTTCCAAAGATTAATTTCTTCATTAAGCTAAAGACAAAGAATAATAAAAGGAAACTTTTCCAGTTAGGCAGCTCTGTTCTTTTTTTTAAAAAACACTATAACAGACTTTAGTTCAGTTCAGTTCAGTTCAGTCGCTCAGTCGTGTCTGATTCTTTATGACCCCATGGACCGCAGCATGCCAGGCCTTCCTGTCCATCACCAACTCCCAGAGTTTATTCAAACTTATGTCCATCGAGTCGGTGATGCCATCCAACCATCTCATCCTCTGTCGTCCCCTTCTCCTCCTGCCCTCAATCTTTCCCAGCATCAGGGTCTTTTCCAATGAGTCAGCTCTTCATATCAGGTGGCCAAAGTAGTGGAGTTTCAGCTTCATCATCAGTCCTTCCAATGAACACCCAGGACTGATCTCCTTTAGGATGGACTGGTTGGATCTCCTTGCAATCCAAGGGATTCTCAAGAGTCTTCTCCAACACCACAGTTCAAAAGCATCAATTCTTTGCCATTCAGCTTTCTTTATAGTCCAACTCTCACATCCATACATGACTACTGGAAAAACCATAGCCTTGACTAGACGGACCTTTGTTGACAAAGTAATATCTCTGCTTTTTAATATGCTGTCTAGTTGGTCATAACTTTCCTTCCAAGGAGTAAGTGTCTTTTAATTTCATGGCTGCAATCACAGACCTTTGTTATGGACATGCAAAGATCATTGAACACCCAACAAATCCAGAAAATGCTTTTTGTGTAGTATACACAGAACATAAACAAAACTTGACCAGATCAAAAGTCAAGTCTCAAAATATGTGAAAGGATTAACATCTTTAAAAAGATTAAAATTTGATCACTATTCACATATGCTACATCACTGACAATAATCTTGAAAGCAACACTAAATTCTTGTGTTTTCATATTTAAAAATTAAGAATTATTCTTGTACATAAATAATGAAATGGGTCAAAGAAGAAATAACAATGGTAATTAGAAAGTTTTGTACTTTAATGATAATGAGATTTTGACATTTCAGAATTTCATGTATAAAATGAAACCAAAACTCACTTTGAGGAAAATTTATAGCCTTAAAAATGTGTATTTTAGAATGAAGACTGAAAATTAACTAAATGTCCATCTCAGAAAGAAAGGATAAGTAAACAGAAAGAAAGTAGTAGCAAGGTAGAAAATAAAGAGAAGAGCAGAAAATAATGACTATGTTAAAACAAATATATAGCAGAGACCATCATCAAAGCCAGTTTGTTCTTTGAAAAATCTGTTAAAAATGACAAGGTCAAACAAGGAAAAGAGAATAAAATAGTCAGGAATGAGATAGGAGGATATCATTATAATTCCTTGCAGATACTGAAAAATATTATCAGCAACTTGAATAGATATCAAGTTTCTGAAGAAAATATTAGCAAGTTAACTCAATATATGGTGGTGTTAAAGAAGACTCCTGAAAGTCCCTTGGTCTGCAAGGGGATCCAACCAGTCCATCCTAATAATAAGCTGACTTATTGGAAAAGACCCTGATGCTGGGAATGATTGAGACAGGAGGAGAAGGGGATGACAGAGGATGAGATGGTTGGATGGCATCACCGACTCAATGGACATGGGTTTGGGTGGACTCCGGGAGTTGGTGATGGACAGGGAGGCCTGGCATGCTGTGGTTCATGGGGTCGCAAAGAGTCAGACACGACTGAGTGAATGAACTGAACTGAACTAACTCAATATATAAAAAAGTTACCATGTGAACAAATAGAGTTTCAGATATAGCACAATATTGGTTTAATATAACTTTCCACCCTAATTTTATAAAGGAGAAAAATTGTGTGATTATTTTGTTGTACAAGAAAGTATTGATTGGGATTAGCATTGGTCATGATAGTAACTCTTAGTGTACTAGGAAGAAAAGAAAAGAAAGTTTTCTTAGTCTGAAAAAGATATCCACGCAAAAGTCTACAATATAGCTTACATATGTGGCCTTCAAATCTATAATTAAAGCCTGTGTCCTGTCAGAGGCCATCTTGACCTCATTCAGACCTGTGCTGTGCCATTTGGCACTTAGTTGCTCATCTTCTCTATGATTTCATCAAAATTGATGGAATAAAAGAAAACTGAAGGGAATACTTTTTATCTTTAATACCATATAGGTTGCCTATAAAGACATTATGAGCAGGTTAAATATCATTATGATTTTTGGTTAGAATTGCCTGAGATTATACCTATATTGAGAGAAATGCAGAATTGGAAGGCAGGGTCAGTTCCAGAAGACAGGTCAAGGGCAAGATCTAGGACAAGCTGAGAGGATGTGTAGCTGTCATAGGTCCAAGGATGCTATGACCAGAGCCCAGGAAATGCAAGCCCACTGTGAGGCAGGGCTGTTGTCTCCTTGAGGACAGAGGCTAACTAAGGTAATACTCTAGGCAGCTCTCTAAAGAAGATCAAAGTGTAGTCTCATTTTTCTACCTTTATTTTATCAATAGGAGATTAAGGGATTATAGCTAGATGCTGAGTCAATGAGCAATGTGACTCAGACCATCTTTCTGCCTCAGTAATACTTCTCATATTTAAAGCCTCACCATTTTTAATTGTCTGATGCTCATGCCTAAATATTCCTCAAATCTCCTTTAACTAATTGGGGAAATTTAAAGAGTACTTATGAACATCAGGTGGCATGAATGTGAAACAATGAGGTAAGAATATTGCCAACCATTAGTAACATGGAAAGAAGATTCTGGTGTTAAGTCCTGTTGAATGGAATATTAAAGAACAGATATTTGAAATTTCTTGCAGAAGTCATTTCAGGTACCTGTTCCTTGGCATTACTCCACATGTCTCCAATTTGATTTTTTGTCTTTGCTCTTTAATATATATATCTTAAATTTTTATTTAATTATTTTGGGCTGTGCTGGGTCTTTGTTGCTGTTAGGGCTTGTCTCTAATTGTGGGAAGCAGGGGCTACTCTCCAGTTATTGTGCTCAGGCTCCTCACTGCCGCAGCTTCTCTTGTGGAGCACTGGCTCTGGGGTATATGGGCTTCAGGAGTTTCGGCTCCTGTGCTCTAGAGCACAGGCTCAATAGTTGTGGTACATGGGCTTAGTTGTGGCAAATGGAATCTTCCAGATCAGGGATCACACCCTATGTCTCCTCCTGCATTGGCAGGTGGATTCTTGACCACTGAGCCGCCAGGGAAGCCTTGTCTTTGCTTTTTAAGAAAATAGTTAGAGCTCATATTCTTAATATTGAAACCAAAGAAAATGAGATCAGACAGGTACTAGCTAGAGAACAATGAGTAAATATTTTTCTGGAGTTGGAAAGTTCTTTTAAAGCAGGATGGGAAACTCAGAAATCATAAAGTTTTGGATCTCAAATGAGTTTAGGAATCTCCTGGGATTTGCTTTAAAATGATCTGGGGAATGGGAGATGACAGAGGGAATAGGGCTCATAGATAAAGCAAGATAGACCATATGTTCAATTTTTGAAGCTAGGCAATGGGACATGGGAATTATTTTGTCTACTTTTGTATATGCTACAGATTTTCCATAATAAAAGGGGCTTTTTAAAATTTAAATTTTTTTTTAATTAATTTTTTTTTCTTGGAATATAGTTGCTTTCCAATGTTGTGTTAGTTTCTGTCGTACTTTAAAGTGAACTAGCTATATGTATACGTGTATCCCCGCATGGCCCTTCCTCACACCCCATCCCATCCATCTAGGCCACCACAGAGGACCAAGCTGAGTTCCCTGCGTTGTACAATAGAACCCCACTAGGTATCTGCTTCCCATATGGCAGTGTGCATACACCAGTCCTGATCTCCCAGTTCATCTCACTGCCATCCCACCAAGTCCATGGGTCCTTTCCCTATATCTATGTCTCTATTCCTGTCCTGCAAGCAGATTTATCTGCCATTTTCCTAGATTCCACGTCCATGTATGATATCTGTTTTTCTCTTTCTGACTTCACTCTGTATGTCACACTCTGGGCCCATCCACTTATTTACAAATGACTTACTTTTGTCCCTTTTTATGGCTGAGTAACATTTCATGGTAGATATGTACCACATCTTCTTTATCCATTCACCAGTCAGTGGACATTTAGGTAGCTTCCATGTCCTGGCTGTTGTAGATAGTGCTGCAGTGAACAGTGGGGTGCACATGTCTTTTAGAATTACAATTTTCTCAACACATGTGCCCAGTAATAGGATTGCTGGATCATATGGAAGTTCTATTTTTAGTTTTTAAAGGAACTTCCATACTGTTCTCCTTAGTGGCTGTATCAGTCTACATTCTCACCAACAGTGCAAAAGGGTTCCCTTTTCTCCACACTCTCTCCAGCACTGATTGTTTGTAGATTTTCTTTTTTTGGCGTGGGCCATTCTGACCATGTGAGGTGACACCTTCTTGTAGTTTTGATCTGCATTTTTCTAATAATTAGTGATGTTGAACATCTTTTCTTTTTTTATTTTATTTTATTTTATTTTTTATTAGTTGGAGGCTAATTACTTCACAGCATTTCAGTGGGTTTTGTCATACATTGATATGAATCAGCCATAGATTTACACGTATTCCCCATCCCGATCCCCCCTCCCACCTCCCTCTCCACCCGATTCCTCTGGGTCTTCCCAGTGCACCAGGCCCGAGCACTTGTCTCATGCATCCCACCTGGGCTGGTGATCTGTTTCACCATAGATAGTATACATGCTGTTCTTTTGAAACATCCCACCCTCACCTTCTCCCACAGAGTTCAAAAGTCTGTTCTGTATTTCTGTGTCTCTTTTTCTGTTTTGCATATAGGGTTATCGTTACCATCTTTCTAAATTCCATATATGTGTGTTAGTATGCTGTAATGTTCTTTATCTTTCTGGCTTACTTCACTCTGTATAAGGGGCTCCAGTTTCATCCATCTCATTAGGACTGGTTCAAATGAATTCTTTTTAATGGCTGAGTAATATTCCATGGTGTATATGTACCACAGCTTCCTTATCCATTCATCTGCTGATGGGCATCTAGGTTGCTTCCATGTCCTGGCT
Organism: Dama dama; assembly: GCF_033118175.1. Taxonomy (NCBI): domain Eukaryota; kingdom Metazoa; phylum Chordata; class Mammalia; order Artiodactyla; family Cervidae; genus Dama; species Dama dama. Next base: position 59,463,729 of record NC_083683.1, on the reverse strand, counting down.
ATTATAAACAGTGCTGCGATGAAGATTGGGGTGCACGTGTCTCCTTCAGATCTGGTTTCCTCAGTGTGTATGCCCAGAAGTGGGATTGCTGGGTCATATGGCAGTTCTATTTCCAGGTTTTTAAGAAATCTCCACACTGTTTTCCATAGCGGCTGTACTAGTTTGCATTCCCACCAACAGTGTAAGAGGGTTCCCTTTTCTCCACACCCTCTCCAGCATTATTGCTTGTAGACTTTTGGATAGCAGCCATCCTGACTGGCATGTAATGGTACCTCATTGTGGTTTTGATTTGCATTTCTCTAATAATGAGTGATGTTGAGCATCTTTTCATGTGTTTGCTAGCCATCTGTATGTCTTCTTTGGAGAAATGTCTGTTTAGTTCTTTGGCCCATTTTTTGATTGGGTCATTTATTTTTCTGGAATTGAGCTTCAGGAGTTGCTTGTATATTTTTGAGATTAATCCTTTGTCTGTTTCTTCATTTGCTATTATTTTCTCCCAATCTGAGGGCTGTCTTTTCACCTTACTTATAGTTTCCTTTGTAGTGCAAAAGCTTTTAAGTTTCATTAGGTCCTATTTGTTTAGTTTTGCTTTTATTTCCAATATTCTGGGAAGTGGGTCATAGAGGATCTTGCTGTGATTTATGTCGGAGAGTGTTTTGCCTATGTTCTCCTCTAGGAGTTTTATAGTTTCTGGTCTTACATTTAGATCTTTAATCCATTTTGAGTTTATTTTTGTGTATGGTGTTAGAAAGTGTTCTAGTTTCATTCTTTTACAAGTGGTTGACCAGTTTTCCCAGCACCACTTGTTGAAGAGGTTGTCTTTTTTCCATTGTATATCCTTGCCTCCTTTGTCAAAGATAAGGTGTCCATAGGTTCGTGGATTTATCTCTGGGCTTTCTATTCTGTTCCATTGATCTATATTTCTGTCTTTGTGCCAGTACCATACTGTCTTGATGACTGTGGCTTTGTAGTAGAGTCTGAAGTCAGGCAGGTTGATTCTTCCAGTTCCATTCTTCTTTCTCAAGATTACTTTGGCTATTCAAGGTTTTTTGTATTTCCATACAAATTGTGAAATTCTTTGGTCTAGTTCTGTGAAAAATACCGTTGGTAGCTTGATAGGGATTGCATTGAATCTATAGATTGCTTTGGGTAGAATAGCCATTTTGACAATATTGATTCTTCCAATCCATGAACACGGTATGTTTCTCCATCTGTTTGTGTCCTCTTTGATTTCTTTCATCAGTGTTTTATAGTTTTCTATGTATAGGTCTTTTGTTTCTTTAGGTAGATATACTCCTAAGTATTTTATTCTTTTTGTTGCAATGGTGAATGGTATTGTTTCCTTAATTTCTCTGTCTGTTTTTTCATTGTTAGTATATAGGAATGCAAGGGATTTCTGTGTGTTAATTTTATATCCTGCAACTTTACTATATTCATTGATTAGCTCTAGTAATTTTCTGGTAGAGTCTTTAGGGTTTTCTATGTAGAGGATCATGTCATCTGCAAACAGTGAGAGTTTCACTTCTTCTTTTCCTATCTGGATTCCTTTTACTTCTTTTTCTGCTCTGATTGCTGTGGCCAAAACTTCCAACACTATGTTGAATAGTAGTGGTGAGAGTGGGCACCCTTGTCTTGTTCCTGATTTCAGGGGAAATGCTTTCAATTTTTCACCATTGAGGGTGATGCTTGCTGTGGGTTTGTCATATATAGCTTTTATTATGTTGAGGTATGTTCCTTCTATTCCTGCTTTCTGGAGAGTTTTAATCATAAATGAGTGTTGAATTTTGTCAAAGGCTTTCTCTGCATCTATTGAGATAATCATATGGTTTTGAGCATCTTTTCATGTGTGTTTTTGTTGCAATGGTAAATGGCCTTGTTTCCTTAACTTCATTTTCTGATTTTTCATTGTTAGTGTACAGGAATGCAAAAAATTTCTGTGCATTCACTTTGTATCCTGCAGCTTTACCAAATTCAATGATTAGCTATGGTAGTTTTCTGGTGACAGCTTTAGAATTTTCTTCATATAATATCATGTCATCTGCAAACAGTGACCGTTTTACTACTTCTTTTCCAATTTGAATTCCTTCTACTTCTTTTTCTTCTCTGATTGCTGTGGCTAGGACTACCAAAACTATGTTGAATAATGGTGAGAGTAGACATCCTTGTCTTGTTCCTTATCTTAGAGGATATGCTTTCAGTTTTTCACCATTGAGAATGATGCTTGCTGTGGGTTTGTTGTTTATGTCCTTTATTATGTTAAGGTAGGGTCCCTCTGGGGCTTCCCTGGTGGCTCAGAGGTTAAAGCCTCTGCCTGGAATGCAGGAGACCCGGGTTCGATCCCTGAGTTTGGAAGATCCCCTGGAGAAGGAAATGGCAACCCACTCCAGTACTCTTGCCTGGAGAATTCCATGGAGGGAGGAGCCTGGTAGGCTACAGTCCATGAGGTTGCAAAAAGTCAGACACGACTTCACTTTCACTTTCACTTTTTCTTTTCAGGTTCCCTCTCTGCCTACTTTCTAGAGAGTTTTTATCATAAAGTTGTGTTGAATTTTGTCAACTGCTTTTCCTGTACCTATTGAGAAGATCTTACGGTTTTTATCCTCTAATTTGTTAGTATGGTATATCACATTGATTGATTTGTGTACATTGAAGAGTCCTTGTATCCCTGGGATCCCACAATCTTGGTATGATTCTTTTAATGTGTTGTTGGATTCTGTTTGCTAGTTATTTTGTTGAAGATTTTTGTGTCCATATTCCTCAGTGATATTGGTCTTTTAATTTTGATTTAATTTAAAATTTATTGGTCTTTCATTTTTTGGTGGTATCTTTGTCTGGTTTTGGTATCAGAGTAATGGTGGCCTCATAGAATGAGCTTGGCTCCTCTGCAATTTTTTGCAAAAGTTTGAGAAGGATGAGTGCTAGCTCTTCTCTGAATGCTTGTTAGAACTTGCCCATGAAGCCATCTGGTCCTGGACTTTTGTTACATAGCAAAAACACAGCATTGTAAAGGAATTAAAAGTCAATTAAAAAAAAAAAAAAAAACGCTAAGCAAAATCTTTAACAGATATTGCTTTCCCTCTTGGGTCAGCCTTTACTAATCTGTCCTCCCCTGGCTGGTCACATAGACTTGAGACCTGACCCTTGGAGCCTCAGAAGCTGCTGAACTGGAATCACGTGGGATGAGAAAGTAAGAAAGCTCTCAAAATGCCCAGCTTGGGGGAATATGCTAAATAATTGGAGAGATTGATTCAATCAACTGATATTTATTGGTCATGTATCACATTATAGGCACTGTTACAGGTGTTTGGAATATGGATGTAAACAGGAGTGAAAAATTTCTGCCCACCTTCCTGTAAGGACAGTGGCCAAACATGGTGTGTTAGAGATGTGACACAGTAGACAAGGTGTCCAGATACTGAAGAAGAGGTCACCCAATGAGGGGTGTCAGTGACTGAGTGAAAAGCATCTACTCTATAGTATGGCAGTGTTGAAAAGATTGATTACATATAGGCAAATTGATCAAATATTTGCATATGCTCAGATATGTTTAAGGATATTAAAGACAGTGGGAGCTCAGTTTATCGCTGTCATACTATGGAGTTAACCAACATAGAAAAGGAAAATAACTAAAATTAACCTTGTGGTGTGAGATTGGAATAGGAGGTATTATATGAATTCAGTTTAAATAGATAAAATTATGTAAATACATACATTCTCCAGCTCTATCCATAGATGGAACCTGGGAACAGTGATACTCCAGTGCCCAGTGCTTAGTTTTTTAAATACCATTGTCCTCTGTGAGAAATAAGGGCTTTTTGGTGAAATACCTGATTCCAGGCTGAAGGAAGAAAAGAACAAGGTGACTCTTAGAACATCCTGTGGCAGAAAACAAACAGGTGCCCAAAGAATGATGGGGGCAAGTCAAAATGACAAAGTTAGCTGGCAGAGACCCTCATGGCCAAATCAGGGACAATGTGAACATCAAAATAAATGATAGCAATGAATTGTGATTCATTGTACTTGGAGTAAAGTAGGAAACCAGGGGTCCATACTGATATAACCTGTACATGCCTGCATGTGCACCAGCATGTCTGACTCTTTGCAACCCCATGGACTGTAGCCCACCAGGCTCCTCTGTCCTTGGAATTATCCAGGCAAGAATATTGGAGCATATAGCCAGTCCCTTCTCCAGGGGATCTTCCTGACCCAGGGATCAAACCCATGTGTCTTGCATCTCCTACACTGGCAGACAAATTCTTTATCACTGAGTCACTGGGGAAGCCCATGCTGATATAACATAATAAGTAAATATAAAAATTGAAATCTTGTTGTGGAACAAAATTTCTCAATGTACCTCCCCCTCTCCCAAATACTTCACAGTGGAGGTGATTTGCAGACATCACCTTAATCAAATGGTCAATGTGAACGTCATCAGTAGTAGAACATTTCAGAACTGCACGTCACTTGAAAGGATGCACCGGGAAGAACACAGTATCAATCTGTGGTATCCCTGCCCAAGGTGCATGACCTAATCTACTCCAGAGAATATCAGAAAAACCTTAGGCCATTTTCCACAATGACAGGTTGAGGTCTTCAAAAGGGTTAAAGTCATAAAGTCAAGGAAGAGGTGAAGTGAACTAGATTGAAGGAAATTGAAAAACGTGACCACCAAATTATAACACTTGATTCTGAATTAGACCTTTTCATTAAGAAGGGTTTATGGGTCACTTGATGAAATTGCATAGGATCAGATGATCAGGTGGTCCTAATTTGCCAATGTTCACCTCCGGGTTTGGATGATGTTCTGAGGAGTTATACACGGAAGAATTCAGAGCCACGGGGCACTATGTTGGCAATGTATTCTCAAACTGTTCAGAAAACATAAAAGGCTGTACTATACTTACAAATTTGGTGGGAAACTGAGATTATTTCAGTCTTCAAAAAGGAAAGTGAAAGTTGCTCAGTCATTTCCAACTCTTTGTGACCCCATGGACTATACAGTTCATGGAATTCTCCAGGCCAGAATATTGGAGTGGGTAGCCTTTCCCTTCTCCAGGGGATCTTCCTAACCCAGGAATCCAACTGGGGTCTCCTGCCTTGCAGGCAGATTCTTTACCAACTGAGCTATCAGGGAAGCACTTCAAAAAGTAGGAGACACTCTATTTTGAAAGAGACAAATATATGAATAGATAAAACATGTCTATCAAATGGTTATAGGCTTCAGCTCTGGGATGCTCCAACATTTAAAAATTGATCAGCAGAGAAACAGTCAGCCAAGAAGGGCTGAGAAGAAACTATCAATGAGGCAGAATATAAAGCAGGAGAAGCTGAGGAAGAAAAGGTTTTCAGAAGTAGCAAGTGGTTCACTCTGTCAAATGCTGCTGAGAGATCAAGTCGGATGAACGGAAATCAGGTGATCACTGGAACTGGCCCCAAGGCATCCTGGGAGGAGTCATGTTGGAGCTGTTTTCAGCTGAGTGAGGACAGAAGTCAAATTAAGAAGAGATGACAAGAGAAGGGGAGGTGAAGACATGGAGTGGGTGAATATAGATATCTCATCCCAGAAGTGTTGTTATAAAAGGGAGTCGAAAATGTTGTAGTTGGTTGTAGGGGTTAATAGTCAGTCACCTGTTGCTCTGACTAAGCCATGAGAAAATCATCATGGGAAAAGAATAAAAGCAAAATATAGAAATACAGTATAACCCAAACAACAGTACATCAGATTGTTTAGTTGGGGTCATCATGCCCTGGTAAGCCAAGGAAAAACATAGTGTGGACTTTGGAACACCAGGTCAGCGCAAGTTCAGATCACTGCTTGTGTACATACCAAGATGTTTTCCCAAGGCATATGTGGGTCTATGACCTCCAGCTAGGTGATACCCCTTGTATAAGAAAATAACAAAGATAGTTTAAAATAATCGATAAAATGGGAGACATGACCAGGGACACAGGAGGCTGACTTCATCGTCATACAACAGATACTTTCTGCTTGCCAAGACACTAAATAAAAGCGATGTGGCTCTGAAGAACAGGGCTCTTAATCTAAGAGGTCTTGAGTCCCCCGGTCCAATCTTTAAGACTTTAACTCTGACTCTAGTCTCTTTTTCCCAAACTGTGCGTCGACCACTTTCGATCCCTACCTGCTGCACTGGCCACAGCAGTTAGAGGGTTGTGTAGAGCCTACGGAGAGTCTTTGTAAGATGAAACGTTACCAAGGCATCTCATGCAGTGATGGGGATGATCCAGCAAAGAGGGAGAAACTCGGATTACAGGAAACCCTCAGCCTAAACTGGAGTAGTGAGAGGGCTGTGATGAAGACTGCATTTGGAGAAACAGCCAGTTGAGGAGCAGAGGCCCTTCATCCCAGTGATAAAGGGGAAGGAAGGGGGGATGGGCCCAGGGAAAGATGTTAGTGCTGCTTTGCTGGCCAGGAGGGGAGGATTTTGTATGAGGTTCCTTCTGTTCTGTCGGTGTAATACCACCTGACAGATGACTTAAGACTGCAAGACAGACTGTAAGGTCATCTGCTGAGAGCACAGTATGGAAGGCCAGTGGTTGGTGTGTGTGCTGGGACTTTGAAAAGAGAGAAGTAAATAGTGACAGTCATTTTGGAGAGTGGGGACTCCAACACAGAAGGATTTCAGAGAAGTGACTATGATGACCAGGTAGACTTGAGGGCCCATTTGAGATCTGTATTTATGAATTTTAAGTGAGGGGAAATCCTTGGTAGTCCCATGGTTAGGACTCCGTGCTTTCACTGTTTAGAGTAAGAATTCAAGCCCTCTTGGGGGAACTAAGGTCCCAGAAACTGTGTGACACAGACAAAAAACATTAAAAATTTAAAACATTAAGTGAGATATCAGCATGCTTATGGATTTCTCTAGCAGTATCCACCTGTTTCAGTACAGGTGAGGATGTAGGAAATAATAAGTGTCAGATCATCATTTCCCAATACATACATATTTCTTCAGAGACATTAAATGGCTCTAAACAAATGAAGACAAAGTATGAATTGCAAAGCTTTTAATGAAAATGTTTTTCTTTTACAACATGCATATTTTCACATAGGTTTAATAGCAATTTATTCAATGCTTGCAAACTCATCTGCCTCTGAATTTAGTCATAATGCATGAATTTAAGCTAATAAAACTAAGGAAAATCAACAGCTCATCTAATCCTTCTTTATATTCCTTCAGGATCAGCAGGATGCATAAATGAGTTCTTTGCAAAGGCTAAAATAGGCTGATGTATAAATTGGGAGTTTATTTTTAAAAAGCTGTGTAAATGCAGCATTTCTACTAAAACATTTAAACCAAAGGTCACACTTAAGAAAACAAAATTCTTCATTGAGCTGTTTTCATTTTTAGCCATTTGATGTTCTGCTCTTTTTGAATGAACAGATGAGAGTTCACATGCCTACACAGGTGGAACTTTGCCTAAGATCAATTTGCTTAAAGATATTCTTTTGTTATATTTTGTTGAATATTGGGGAGTACTTATATCATTCAAGATTAAGTCTGGGTTATCCCTTTGCTTAAGAACTAAATTTACTGGGAGGGGGGATTGGGATGGGGAATACGTGTAAATCTATGGCTGATTCATATCAATGTATGACAAAACCCACTGAAATGTTGTGAAGTAATTAGCCTCCAACTAATAAAAAAAAAAAAAAAAAAGAACTAAATTTACTAGAGATACATTTGATAATGAAGATTTTAGACAAATATTCACCAGCATTAGTTCTGTTAGCAAGCTGAAAAAAGTTGTAGGCCTAATATCAAACAATAAACAAGTGAGGTAAACATCAAGCCTCTTAGAAGAAAGACCACATGCTCCTGCTTCTGTAAAAACATTATATGTTTGAAAGAGTGGTAGTATAGCCTTTTACTCAACTATTATTTCCTTAATATGAAAAAGAGACAAAATTAGCTGAAGACGAAAACTCCATTCCACAGTTACACTCTGCAACCCTTAACATAATTCGTGAGATCTCGGTTTTTACAGTTGTTTTTCCATGCCACCCTATGGAGAAAAATGAAACAAATGATAAGAAGTTTGAAACATATCTTCATTGTATTATACATATTTCAACTCCTTTGTGAGAACAAAATAGTTAATCAGTACATGAAATACAAGATACAGACAGATCCAAGTATTGCTTATTTATTAACTGGAGATATGTATACCAAGGACTTCACATCTCCCCAAGGCTTCACTAGAGCACAGAACACAAATGTTGAGTCTTGTGTAGTCCACAACATAACTGCAAAGCGTATTCCATATTTACTTCCTTTCAAAAATAATTTCAAGATATGACAAGGAATTGGTAGAGTGTGGAAAAACTTAAAAACTCTAGAAGTCCTTGAAATAAATTGAGGTTAAAGTAGATTGTTTCTATGTAATACACTGTTTAGCATAAATCTTAATTTTTTAGATTTTCAATTCCCTTGGTCTTAGAGAATATTCCCACACTTTTCTCATAACAGGAGGATAAAACCGCTCCCTACCCTCCCATACACACCTTTTTTTGGCCACACCACATGGCCTGTGGAATCTTAGTTCCCCAACCAGGTACCAGACCCCCCTCCTCCTGCATTGAAAGCATAGAATCTTAACCACTAGGGAAGACCCCAGACCTCTCCTTTAATGCTTAACCCATACCTTGCTCTGTGAAGGGAACTTACATAGTGTTGAAGGTCCATTATACTTGAAACACAAACAAACTCAGAAATTGTGGTTACCAATTGTGGGTATTGTGGGTGGGGTGAGGGGTGGGGAATTGGATGAAAGCAATGGAAAGTACTACAAACTTCCAATTATAAGATAAGTAAACACTGGAGATGTGATGTACAACATGATGAATATAATTAACACTGCTGTGTCTTACATATGAAAATAGAGAGTAAATCACAAGATTTTTCATCACAAAATTTTTTTCTTCTGTTTCTTTGATTTTTTTTTATTGTTATTTTTAAATGAAGGATAATTGCTTAACAGTATTGCATTGTGTTTCTTTAATTTTGTATCCATTGAGATCATGGATGTTCACTAAACGTACTGTGATAATCATTTCATGATGTATGTAAGTCATTATGCTGTACACCTTAAATTTATGAAGTACTGTGTGTCAGTTACATCTTAACAACACCGTATGGAAAACAAAAACAAAAAAATAACATACCATGCTGTAATGCCTTGCTGACTGACAATCTTCTTTGCACATGCTACAGCTTGAGTGATGTCATCTTTCAGCAAAGCTGAAAAAGAGATGGTGAGAAATGAGGACAATGTTCACAGAAATTTCACGTAAATTTTAGGTTCAGCCAGCTTTATTCTCTTAGGCTGAGGAAAGAACAACTAAAATTATTTTTTTAAGAGTCCCTGTTTCTGTGAATATTGGGAGAAAACTCTCTCTCTCTCCATTCTATCCCATTTGGCATGAAATAAAGCATTCCGTTTCTCATTTGCCAAAGCCATTGGAAGCTCTGAAACTATTAACTAATATGATAGAAGGTTCTCTTTGCCCTGGACACTTTGAAAACAAAACAAAAACAAACAAGTGAAAACCAGTCTAGCAGTTTTTTGCTCAGCAGTTCTACTAGTGAAAATTTATTCCAAAAATAGAAAAGTAATAAGTGATGTACCCAAGATGTATGCATTAATACAAGAGTTGGATTAATAAATTTTAGAATATTTAGTGAAATTCTATTCATCCATAAAAATTAATAAGATTGATATTTGTTGAGAAAAATGATATTGTGCAATGATAAGCAAATTGTAAAGTAGTAAATATAGTACAATTTCATTTTTGTTGAAGCATATTGCTTACATGTTTGCATGTGGGTACAAATGTGAATTATATAGCTTTACATTCATGTAAATACACATGAGTGATGTGTATTCTGAAAGAAGATGTGGATACCACAAGTTACCGTGGTCATAAGTCTCTGGGTAGTAGAACTTTTATTCAATGACCACAGATTATTGTATAATACAAAATAATTTTTAAACTAAACTAACTGTATATAAAAGATATGTCCAGAAGCTAATCTTCTTTATTAGGAATTTTAATATTAAAAATTAAACAATATCAAATTAGCAATATTTCTCCAATATTTTATGCAATAAATATTGCATGTGCACACATGCATGTGTGACTCTTTGTGACCCCATGGATTGTAGCCCTCCAGGCTCCTCTGTTCATGTTGATTCTCTAGTCAAGAATACTGGAGTGGGTTGCCATACCCTCCCTTGGAGGATTTTCCCAACCCGGAGATCGAACCTGTATCTCATGTCTCCTGTACTGTCAGGAGGGTCCTTTACTACTAGCCCCACCTGGGAAGCCCTAAATATTGCATATGTTATCTCAGTTTTAAAAGGAACTCAATAGAATATTTGTTTCACCCCAATTAAAAACAAATCCATATGTTAACTTTTTAGAATGACAGTGATTAAATAGGAAACGTATTTTTTAGATATGCAAACAAAAGAATTTAGGGATGAAATGTGATAATGTTTCTAATTCACTTTAAAATCACTCAGCAAAAAACCCCTACTGTATAATATATATGTAAAAGAAGTAAATATGACAAAATTTTTAAAAAAACCACACAACCAAAGTATCCCTAAACCTCTCCCAAACCAGGTAAATTAGTAGGAATGGCATTGTTCTTTACAAAGCATCAACATGTCCAGTTATGATGAAGTGATAGATCATTCCAACTCTTGTATGTTAGCAAACAGCAACCTTCTATGATACCAGCTTTTTAATTTCTTACTTAAGGAATTATGAGGTAGATGCTAAAGTAGTTTCTAGAAGTTAAGATGGAGTTTTTCTAGGTCCCTCATGAACTCTTCAAGACCTTTTCATTTGTATTGAATCTCTCTCCTTATAGGTACCACCAAACGGGGCCTGAGCCATCACTCAACATTATCTTGTCTTACCACTGCAGGATACGCCACAGCCATTAGCTGCTTTTGGGGTTTTGCCATCATTACACCACCATTTGCTGTTGATCTGAAATAGCCCATAATCAGTGCTTTTGCTTCTAGGATTGTAGTTTGTAACATGTGTGTTATAACGGCTTTCTCCATAGGTCAAACACATCCCTGAAAAAAAATGTATTTTTAGTAATAAATAGGAACATCATATGACTTATATTTCATAGCACAATTCTATTTTACTAATGACTTATTTTAGAAGCATAAAGATATATTTAGCTTGTAACTATTTTAACACTTGGTGTTAAGGGCCCTTAAGAGAATTCTTTTGTTAGCAAATCATTTGAAAATACTAATGAAGTAAGATAACATATTGCAAAAATGTTAAAATAGCTGTGTCTTCTATTACTATTACCCTTCCCCTGCTCCCATCCTTCAGGTAAGATTGAGCCTAGAATGGAAAAATCAACAGAGTGGTTAACTGGGTTTGGTCACTAGCAGCAGATGCATATGCTAATGTAAAAATACTTGTACTAGGAAAAATAAGGATTTACTAAGAGAATCTTATGCTACCTAAAGGTGAATTTGGATATCAAATTAGAATCCAGACAATAAGAATCATAGGATAGGAAAGACTATGTCATCCATCCATCCATCTAGCCATTTGCTCATTTATTAAAAAATAGTTATGGAGGGGAAATGTCTGAATTCACTCTGAAAAATACAATGTTGACATTGACAGGTATGGACTGAAATACAAAGGAACTTTTCCTTAGGGCACATATTGAATTCTGTGGAAGAAAATGAAAAATAATTAATGAACTAGAGTCAGAATAATAGAATGTTATTTCATGCTACATTTCAGGAATCCTTATGTAGATATTGATTGAGGAGAAATAGGTTCCTACAGTCCCTGTTTTAAGAGTTCAATGTAATTTTTTTAAAAACTTGGCTATTAAAAACCCAGCATCTTTGTAGGGGGATTAAAAATAACAAAAATACTACCTTACTCAGGCTTGCAGAACCCAAATTCCAAGCTGGAAATGGCTGAGGGCTGAAATATATCTTGTAGTCACCCTACAAGTGCCAGCTGGCAAATTTAGTGGCACCAGAGGAGTACAGCAAGATCTGGCATGCTTAGGATGGTATAGAATTTGACCCTCCCATGCCTCAATCCTTCCCTTGGTACATCTGATTCTGAGCTGATGTTTTTGAACTATTGTAAATGTACAAACCCTTCAAGGAAAAAAAAAAAGCCATTCACTCAAAGTCCCTTTCTTATTCTTCTTCCTCTATTAGTATCTGTTCCATAGCTGGCTAACTATTTGGAAGGATGAAGAATAGTTAACTTACAGTTTGCCAGGCTGATTCCCTTGTAGCCAGCCAATCCAAATTTCTTCAGAGTTCTGGCAAGCTCACATCTCTCAAATTTCTTGCCCTGGACAGCAACGGAAAGGAGGAGAAGCCCCAGAATAAGGAGAGCCTTCATGTTGACAGAAGCCAAATGTCCAAGCTGACCAGGCTGAGCTGGGCTTGGTATTTAACATCTTTTCACTTCCCCCTTCTCTGACCAGTTTGGGAGCTCCACCCTTGGAGACACGTGGAAAGCAGGCAATGTTTATTGCTTCACTTACACTAAGAGGCTTGTTCTGTATGTTTTCAGAAGGGTATTTTGATGTCCTAAGAGTTAATTGCAAGAAAATAATGAAATGATATTGCTTGAAGACATTGCTCAGAAAGAACTGGGATTAGCCCTATTGTCCAAAGAGGAATTTCCTCCTGTTTTATTATGAATTTGAGCCACTATAAAGAAGAAAAACCTGAATGAACATATTACACAATTGAAAATGTGCTCCCATCTTTGATTAACATTCATTTGCATTAAGTTTTTTATGCGCTTTCATTTTGTTGTCTTCATCTTTTTCACTAAAAATTATTTTATGTACATTTGCCACAAAGAATGTGACACACGGCCTGTTGTTCTGATAGGTATATAGCAAAACACCACATTGATCACAGATTCCTATGCTGACTCTTTTGGTTGTTTCTCAGTTCTTAATTTGTAAATCAATATTTTACTGTTATAAGTAAGCCTCATGTGAACATTCCTAAGTCCTTTCTGACAATGTCTTACTTCACTTTTTCATGTTAGAACATAAAGTCATTGTAAAGTGAGAAAACAGTATAGTAAAACCTACAAAAGAATAACAGAATTATGCCACCCCAAAATCTTCACCTTTGGCACAAGGATTATTTTGAGCTGAAGGCAGTTGAGAAGAAGCAGATTCAAGAAAAGTCTTCTTCCTCCCTCTATTTTCCTGAAAGTAAAACATAAATTTGTGCAGAAATTAATCACTTAAAACTCTAGACACCTATCAGCCCCAAGACAGCACCTGAGGAGTCTGCAAAACAGCCTTTACTGACTAGCTATTATCTTCCATTATTTTCTAATGTACTTATTGTCCCACAATTGGCCACTCTTGGAAGCCTAGTACTCTGTTCCTCTGTCTTGTTGCTCACTGAAAAATATATTGTTCTTTGGTTAAGATAATCTGTAAGTCCAAATTCTAGCTTCCTCCTTGAGTTAGTCATCCCTGCATTTCTTACAAGTATACATGAGATGTATATGTTAATATACTTGTCCGCTTTTCTTTTGTTAATCTGTCTTTGGTTACAGAACCCCAGCGAAAAACTGAAAAGGGTAAAAGGAAATAAATGTTTCCTCCTGTACAGTTTCTAGTGATGAGGATGGGACAGGAACACTCCACTGTCCCTGGAGACTGCAGTTGAGATACAGGATAACTGACAGCAGACCAGCAGAAGGTAAGAAATCTTACCATGTCAGTTTCCCAACTCTCTGTCTGTAGCGCATTGTCAAGAGAGAAGGATAAAGATTTCTCTTTGTCCCTTTCCAAATTCACAGCGGCAGGAGAAAAACATCGGTGAAAACAGATCTTGAATCATGACTCTTGTGAATTTTATTTTGGTAATCAACATCTATGGTTACTGATTCTTGGCCTCCCAGATACAGTCACATTTTCCTTCATCATAAGGATGAAAAACTATAAAATGAGACTCTCCATTTGTTTTGTTTTATGTATTGAGAGCTTGGCTTTGTAACCAGTGAGAATGTGCCCTCTGGTTTCTGCCCCTTGGAGGGTACAGGCTGTCTGTCACACTTGTATCAGCAGCTAGCCAGCTAGGAGCCTAAGAAATGAAGAGACAGACAGCATTCTCTGTCCAACCATGCTGGCTCTCAGCGAAGTTTGTCTTAATAAAGTGTCCAAATTCATTCGGGGCCTTTTGGTCTCTACCTTCGTTGCCTGGTTTTGAGGGGAAAATTCTCATAGCATTATCACTTTTCTGATAACACAGGTTAGGAGGTCAGTGATTTAAGATGTCTCTCTTTGTGGGAGATAGAGGTTTATTTGTCACCTGAGACAAGGAAGGTCTTTGCTTTCTTAGGCTTCCTCTGCAGAGGCTCTGCATCTTGAGAAGGCTACATTTCTTAGAGAACACCACTTGTGTCCACGGGTAAACCCTAATATTGGTTTTAAGCCGTAAAAATACGCACTGGTTGGAGTCAGAACTGAAACAGATATGTTGAAGATTTGGACTTTTACACCTAAAAGATTTTTTACATTTTATTTGTTTATCCACTTATTTATTTATGGCTTCTCTGGGTCTTCGTTGCTGTATGCAGGCTTTCTCTAGTTGCAGTGGGTGAACTCGTTGCGGTGGTTTCTCTTGTTGCTGAGCATGGGCTCCATCCAGGCTCCCAGGTTCCATAGTTGGGGAGCATGGTCTCAGTAGTTGGGGCGCATGGGCTTAATTGCCCCACAGCATGTGGAATCTTCCCAGATCAGAGATCAAATCCATGTCCCCTGCATTGGCAGGGTTCTTAACTCCTTTACCACCAGGGGCTCTCTAAAACGATTTTTTAAAAATTATTTTATTTCTGGCTGTCCTAGGTCTTCATTGCTGCGCGAGATTTTCTCTAGTTGTGCAGAGAAAGTGCTACTCTCAAGTGTGTGGGCTTCTCATTCTTGCTGTGGTAGCTCCTCTTGTTTTGGACCACAGGCCCTAGGGCACACAGGCTTCAGTAGTTGGGATGCATGGGCTCAGTACTGCAGGTCCTAGGCTCAAGAACATATGCTCAGTCATTGTGGTCCACACACTTAGTTGCTCGGGATATGTGATCTTCCTGGATCAGGGATCAAACCCATATCTCCTGCATTGGAAGGCAGATTCTTTACCACTGAATCACTAGGGAAGCCTGCTAAAAGGATTTTTAAGAGAGCTCTAATCTTAAACAAATGTCCTCTTGGTACCTATAGAAAGATCAGGTTAAAGAAAGAAAGAAAAAGGAAGAAGAAAAGAAAGTAGAGAGAAGCATATACAGAACACCTTGGCTGTATTATATACAAAACACTTCCCTAACATGTTTAGGACGGGAAAATCAGAGAACCAAATGTCAAGAACTGCAGATGGCACTCAAGTTGGTGTGAAACGTATGGAGATATTGATAGTGAGGAAATAGTTTTGAAGGTCAAGAAAATGCATAGAAAGGCTTGATAGACTGTCCCCTCCTCTGTAAGCTGACCCCACCAGGTCCAGACCTTCCCGTATTTGGGGCAGGTACTACAGAAAAAAAAAATCATTGAACTATCTTATCCAACCATTAAAGAAAAGAAAAACATTGTGGTGATAATCCTAGATTTCCGTTAATAGGCAAATATGCCTCTGAGTTCCTTTTTCGAAATTCTTTCTTAGTCCCTTGGAAATACTGACCTTACCATGTCTTTGAAATGTAAGCATCCAAAAAGATAAATGTTGGCTAGAGCAAACGTGAAACTGGGAAAAACAAAAAAAATGACAGATTTTTTTAAAAAAACAAATTGCTATTTGATATTTCTGTAAGCTCCGTTTCTTCAGATTTTGTCCACAGCCTCCATAAGATTATCTATTAAAGACAAGTAAAAATTTTTTCCACAAATATTGGTAAAATGCTTCAGCCATCTGAATGGATAAACTTAACTTGTTCCATCTTGCAAGAAACACCATTTAGATCTAGCTATTCTTTTATAATAGTTATAAGAAATAACTATTCTCCTTTTATTTTAAACTTATAAACCATAGAAGTTTATTTCTCACAGCTCTGGGGGCTGGGAAGTCCAAGATCAAGGCACCAGCACATTGGATTCTTCTGCAAGTCCTCTTTGTTGCTCATCACCGGCGCTTTCTTGCTGTTCTTCACAAGGAGGAAGGGTCTCTGTGGGGTCTGTTTTATAACACTAATCCCATTCATGAATGCTGCACCCTCATGACCTGAGAACCGCTCAAAGGCCGCACCTCCTAACATATCATTTTTGGGGCTTTAGGATGTCCACATCTGAATTCAGGGAGAATACAAACAGAATATAACTACTCTTTTATAAAACTTTTCTTTTGTAAGTTCATCTCAAGGTGTAGTGGGAATGTTTGGAATTTTAAATCCCTTAAAAGGTGTTAGCTTCCTGTCTTAGCAATTTGCTACCAGTTGATAATTGTTTAAATGAATATTCTTATGATGCAAAATTAGTTCTCAAGAATTTTCAGTGTTCTGGCACTCTGTCAAGTGATCTTAATTAGGAGTTCTGGGTTATCGAAAAAAGGAGGAATCTTTTTACAGGTCTTCCTTGATTTATGGTGAGGTTACATTCTGATAATCCTATTGTAAGTTAGACATATAGTAAGTCAAAAAATGCATACTATACAGCTAACCTACCAAACATCATAGTTCTGCCCAGCATACCTTAAACTTTCCCGGGACAGATATATTAGCCTACAGTCAGGCAAAATCATCTGACACAAAGCCTATTTTAAAATAAAGTGTTGAATATCTCATGTAATATATTGAATACACTTCTGAAAGTGGAAGACAGAATGGTTGTCTGGGTATAGAATGGTTGTAAGTATATTGGTTGTTTACCCTTATAAACAAAAAATATCACTAGCCTGGGAAAAGATCACATTTTATATTTTCTACTGAACACATACCACTTTCACACCATTATAAAGTTGAAAAGCTGTCAGCCATCATGAAGTTGGGGACCTTCTGTACTGTAATAGCAAATTCAGACAGTGCTTGTCATGTTCCAGGTGTTATTCTGAAAAGTTTAATATGTATTAACTCACTTAACCCCCCTTGAAAAAGGTATTGTCAACACTCCCATTTTACAGATAAGGAAACAGAAACCCACTGAAGTCCAGCAACTTGCCCACGGTCCCTCTGGGAGTGAGTACAAGGCTACCCTGAATGCCCACTGGCTGTTCCCGTAAGCTCTACCCAATTTGTAAGCTCTACCCAATTTTTCAGTAAAACTGTCTAATATAAGGTCTCATCAGAATGCTTCTAACAGGCAATTCATCTGAAAGCAAGCCTGTTAGTAGAGTTGGGATCTGTGGCAAATGGAAGGACAGGCTTGATGTCAGATTGCAGTATCATCCTTTTGTTGTTGCTATTTACTTAGCATTCCATTTAAGTGATTGTTCTAAGTTACGGAGAAGGAGACGCCTACCTGTGTTTTCCTATATAGGTTCTGTTTCCTGCAAGAAAATGATGGGGCAGATAATCAAACGCTGTGTTCATTGTGCTCATTGTTAGTAGGGGAATTCCCTGGATCCAGGAGAATAGCTTCAGGGAGAAGTCACAGTTCCCAGGAGCCACCAAATACTTGTAAAGGCTGGAGTTTTACTTCTTCAGCAAGAATGAGCCTCTCCAAAAAAACACAGGAAACTGAATATGCAAACTCTTGAAAGTATACACTTGTCTGGAGTGAATCACTACTTGCTTAATTAAGTGCTAAATTGAGAAAACAGCTTTTATAAGGATTGGGGGAGATATGGGGCTAGCCGTTGATGGTGGAGATGGTACTGGAAAGGAATGGGCAGGATAAATAACTGTCAAATGAACTGTATTAATTCCATCTGCAGGGTTTTTAGCTTTTAATTTTTGTTGGATTTGAGGAAGTTTGGGGATTTTGGTTTCATTTTGGTTTGATTTTCAGCAGATCTTTCTCTTTAATTCTACAAGATTAGAATGACCAGGTAGAGGACAGACCTTCTGATACTAGTTACAGTTTCTGATCTTAGTTATGGTTTCCAAAGTTATTTGTTACTCACTTGGTGGGGAACTTAGAAAGCTCCTCTTCTACTTTCTGAGAAAGGTGAGAATTCCATTTTTAAAAGTTTGCATACAGAAAACATCAGGATTCTGTAAACTTCATAAGAAGTTGGGTTTTGGCTTTGTGTCTGGGAGAGAGTTCCTTTATCCAGGAGAGTTGGTTTTGATCCTTCTAGGCAACAAGGCTTACCTTGGATGCTCCTCTGTCTTCAGTGGCCACAGGTCTGCTTGTGACCTAGAGTGTGCACCCTCCCCTGGTTTTAGCCACCCTGTGTGGACACGGAAGAGTAATTAAACCCTGTGCAGTTCCTTTTCTCTGAAGTGGAGTTCTAGGAGACTCTGCTCGAGACGACGTTCTGATTTTCAAGTGAGAGAAAATTTGCTAAACTTCTAGTCATTCTGGAGTAGCACCCCGAGGTGTCTTACCACAAGTCAGAATCTTTGAATTCTGAGGCGATAGCTTAACTTCAAATATTTTTCTTCCATGTGTGATCTCTGAAGGAAAATGTTCCAAGTCCATGACTTATAGGTAAAACCGAGCATGTCATTGAATGCCTGATTAATAAAAGATGGAGGCTTCCCTG
The DNA here is from genome assembly GCF_033118175.1 of Dama dama. Classification (NCBI taxonomy): domain Eukaryota; kingdom Metazoa; phylum Chordata; class Mammalia; order Artiodactyla; family Cervidae; genus Dama; species Dama dama. The sequence continues at coordinate 59,445,039 of NC_083683.1, read as the reverse complement.
TTGGCTCAGTGGTAAAGAATTAGCCTGCCAATGGTGGAGATGCAGGTTTAATTCCTGGGTTGGGAAGATCCCTTGGAGAAGGAAATGGCAGCCCACTCCAGTGTTCTTGAGTGGGAAATCCCACAGAAAGAGGAACCTGGTGGGCTGTAGTTCATGCGGTCATGAAAGAGTCAGACATGACTTAGTGACTGTAACAGCAGCAACAATGAAAGATGCTTGTCTGAGAATTTACATGGCAGCCTTAGAAATCCAGGAACTTGACTGTCATCCTTCAGAAAAGTCCAAGCCTCATTACCTATGTTCCAGATAAATTTCCTGCAGGCATTTGTGTGTTTGGGAAGGGTACGTGCTTCAAGGAAGACAAGGCGCTAGCGTGCAGGGTGTGGGTGAGGCCGGAATGGTGTTCCTGTCCCCTGTGTCATGCCTGTCTCACCTTCGGGCCACCCTCCACCCACGGCTTGCTTTTAAAATTTCTGTTGTTTTGCAAGCAAGGTGAGCCAAGCAGAGGCACTGTAATTCCTGGGGGAAAGTTGTTATGTAGCTTATAGTTGGGAAAAGGTGGTGTTTAAGAACCATTGCATCATACTTCAAGACAAAAGTGAGGCGATTACTCAGTTTCTTCATGGACCACCTGCAGAACTACTGGAAGTGCTGACTTTTAAAAGGAAGATTTTTCTGTACCCCACCCCAGAGCTGCTACTAAGCCCTGAGAATCTGCTACTTTAACAAGAACCTATGTTTTTTCAAATACTAATAACTGTAAATCTTAGAGCTCTGCAGAGTATTTCATAGACTGAAGGGATATATCCAGGTACAGTTATCTCTTGTTACACAAATTACTTCCACAGTTTGAGAGCAATGGCCAGCCTGCAAAGAGATTCTCTGTCCTGCCTCACTTAGCCCTGGAAAGGATAGTTCTATGTATATGTTACCCTGTGCCTGACCATGGCTAATTGGATTTTAGTTAGACCTCGGTTGCAAGGCTGTTGATCAATTAGACTTTCTTAAAATTTCAGGTTAAGAAACAAAGCAATTGTAGTTAGTGCATGATGGGTACTCATAAACCAGTGGGCCTTGTATCAGGGGTAGAGAGATGCTGCAGACAAATTTAGCCTCTACCACTGGGGAGCTTTGCCCTGTCCGAGTACCTACAATCAGATAGGTTTTGGCAAAAGGTTTGTCCTGTTTCTCTTGGTAAACCAGGTTTGGTCACTATATTAGTCACACATTGCCAAAGCTAGTTACAAAAACTTTTTTTTTCTTGGGATGAGGATGTTAAACATGTACTCGCAGCAGATTTTAAACATGCAACAGAGTATTGTTAACTGTAGTCGCTGTGCTGTATATTACATCCCCGTGACTTGTATTATAACTGGAAGTTGGCACACTTGGACCTCCTTCACCTATTTCTCCCACTCCCCACCCACTTATCCCACTTCTGGCAACCATCCATCTGTTCTCCTTATATGAGCTTGGTTTTCTTCCCTGTTACTGCTATTGTTTCTTTTTAATTCTGCATATAACTGAAATCAGTCTTTCTCTGACTTATTTCACTTAACATAATGTCCTCAAGGGCTATCCATATTGTCACAAGTGGCAAGATTTCATTCTTTTTTTTAACAGCAGAAAAGTATTCTAATGTATGTATGTATTCTATTGTATTTGTACGTATTCTTTATCCGTGCATCCATTGATGGATACATAGATATTTTTCTATACTTTGGCTATTATAAATAATGTTGCAGTGAAAGTGGAATTTCAAATTGGTGTTTTCTTGTTTTCAGATAAATACCCAGTAGTGGGAATGCTGGATCATATGGTAGTTGTATTTTTCATTTTTTGAGAAACCTCCATACTGCTTTCTATAGTGACTATATACATTTATATTCTCACCAAGAGTGCACAAGCGTTCCCTTTTCTTCACATCCTTGTTTTTTGTTTGCTTGTCTGTGTTTGTTTTTTGTTTTGGCCATACCACATTGCACACCTTGCAGGATCTTAGTTCTCAGGCCAAGGACTAAACCCAGACCACTGTAGTGCAAGCTCCAAGTCCTAACCAATGGACTGCTGGGGTAGCCATTTTAACAGGTATGAGGTGATATTCCAGTGTGTTTTTGATTTGCATTTCCCTGAGGAGTAGTTGGGTTGAAAAGGTACCTGTACCTTTTCATGTACCTGTTGTCCATCTGCGTGTCTTCTTTGAAAAACATATTCACATCTTCTGCCAATTTTTTAATTCTTTGGTTTTTGCCATTAAGTTATATATATTCTTTACATATTTGGGATACTAACCCCTTCTCATATATGATTTCTAAATATTTTCACCCATTCAGTAGGTTGCCTTTCTATTTTGTCAGTGATTTCCTTTTGCTGTGCAGAAATTTTTAGTTTGATGTAGTTCCACTTGTTTTTGTTGCTTTTGCTTATGAAGTCCGATCCAAAAAACCATCATCATGACTGATATCTAGCAACATACAGCCTATATTTCCTTCTAGGACTTTTATGGTTTCCAGTTTGGCATTCCTTAATCCATCTGAGTTAATTTTTCTGTACAGTGTAAGATAATAGTCTAGTTTCACTCTTTTGCATGTGGTGGCCAGTTTCCCCAGAGCTGTTTATTGAAGATACTCTCCTTTCCCCACTGTATATTCTTGGCTCCTTTGTCTTAAATTACTTAACCATATATGCATGAGGCTCTCTGTTATGTTCCATTGTGCCATATGTCTATTTTTATGTCTATAGGAAACTATGACAAACCTAGACAGTGTATTAAAAAGTAGAGACGTAATTTTGCTGACAAAAGTCCATATAGTCAAAGCTATGGTTTTTCCGGCAGTCATGTACAGACATGAGAGCTGGACAATAAAAAAGGCTGAGTGCCAAAGAATTGATGCCTTCAAACTATGGTGCTGATGGAGAAGACTCTTGAGAGTCCCTTTGACAGCATGGAGAACAAACCAGTCAATCCTAAAAGAAATCTACCCTGAATATTCACTGGAAGGACTGGTGCTGAAGCTGAAGCTCCAGTACTTTGGCCACCTGATGCAAAGAGCTGACTCACTGGAAAAGACCCTGATGCTGGGAAAGATTGAGGGCAGGAGGAGAAGGGGCTGACAGAGGATGAGATGGTTGGATGGCATCACAGACTCAATGGATGTGAGTTTGAGCAAACTCCAGGAAATAGTGAAGGACAGGGAAGCCTGGCATGCTGCAGTCCATGGGGTTGCAAAGAGTCGGACACGACTGAGCAACTGAACAGTCATGACTGAGCTACTTAAATAGCAACCATAAAATGTTGATTAATGTATCTTTGGTAGTTTGAAATCATGAAGCATGATACCTCCAGATTTATTCTTCTTTCTCAAGATTGTTTAGGCTGTTGTTCTGGAGTCTTTCATGGTTTCATCCAAATTTCGGATTGTTTGTTCTATTTCTTTGAAAGATGCTTTTGGAATTTTGAGAGGGATTGCATTGAACCTGTAGATTAGTTTGGGTAGTGTGGACATTTTAACAATATTAATGTTCCAGTCCATGAGCACAGAATGTCTTTCCATTTACTTGTGTTGTATATTCTTCAATTTCTTTCAAGAGTGTCTTTTAATTTTCAGTGTGCATGTCTTTCACCTTCTTGGCTAAACTCATTCCTAAGTATTTTATTCTTTTGGGAAGGCACCTATGCTCACCTTGTTGGTTTGCCAAGGCTGCACTGTTTTATTCTTTTTGACGCAATTATAAATATGAATATTAAATTTTATTTATTAAATTCCTTAATTTTTCTGATAGTTTATTATTATATAGAAACAAAAAAATTTTGTATATTAATATTTATATCTTGCAACTATACTGAACTCATTTATTAGCTCTAGCAGTTTCCTTGTTTGGAGTCTCTGGGATTTTCTGTATATGTCATCTGCAAATAATCACAGTTTTGATTCTTCACTTCAAATTTGGATTCCTCTTATTTTTTTCTTGCCTCATTGCTCTGGCTAGAACTTCCGATACTATTTGAATAAAAGTGATGAGAATGGACATCCTTGTCTTTTTCCTGATCTTAGAGGAAATATTTTAGCTTTTTGATGCTGAGTATGATGTTAGCTGTAGGTTTGTCGTGTGTGACCTTTATTGTGTTGAGGTATGTTCTCCCTTCTGGAGAGTTTTTGTCATAAATGGGTGTTGAATTTTGTCAAAAGCTTTTTCTGCATCTATTCAGATGATCATATGGTTTTTATTCTTCAATTTACTGATGTGGTATATCACACTGATTGGTTTATGAATACTGGAAAATTCTTGCATCCCTGGAATAAATCCCATTTCATCACTTGTGTATGATCCTTTTAACATATTGTTGGATTCAGTTTGCAAGTATTTTTTTTTCTTTTTTTCCATTTATTTTTATTAGTTGGAGGCTAATTACTTTACAATATTGTAGTGGTTTTTGCCATACACTGACATGAATCGGCCATGGATTTACATGTGTTCCCCATCCCGATCCCCCCCTCCCACATCCCTCCCCACCCCATCCCTTTGGGTCTTCCCAGTGCACCAGCCCCAAGCACTTGTCTCATGCATCCAACCTGGGCTGGTGATCTGTTTCACCCTTGATAATATACATGTTTCGATGCTGTTCTCTCAAAACATCCCACCCTCGCCTTCTCCCACAGAGTCCAAAAGTCTGTTCTGTACATCTGTGTCTCTTTTTCTGTTTTGCATATAGGGTTATCGTTACCATCTTTATAAATTCCATATATATTCAGTTTGCAAGTATTTTGATGAGGATTTTTGCATTCAGATTCATCAGTGATATTGGCCTGTAATTTTCTTCTTATTTTGTGGTATATTTCTCTAATTTTGGTAACAGGATGGTGGTGGCCTCATAGAATGAGTTCCTTCTCCTGCAATTTTTTAAAATAGTTTTAAATAAATAGGCATTAACTCTTCTCTAAATGTTTGTTAGAATTTTCCTGTGAAGCCATATGGTCTTGGACTTTTGTTCACTGTGAGTTTTTTAAACACAGTTTCAATTTCGGTGCTTGTGATTATTCATATTTTCTATTTCTTTCTGGTTCAGTTTTCCAAGATTGTACCTTTCTGAGAATTTGTCCGGTTCTTCCAGGTTGTCCATTTTATTGGCATATAGTTACTTACAGTAGTCTCATGATCCTTTACATTTCTGTGGTGTAAGCTGTAACTTCTTTTTCATTTCTAACTTTATTGATTTGAGCACTCTGTTTTTTCTTGATGAGTCTGGCTAAATGTATATCAATTTTGTTTATCTTCTCAAAGAACCAGCTTTTTTGGATTCATTGATGTTTTCTATTTTTTTCTTCATCTCTATTTCATTTACTTCTGCTCTCTTCTTTATGATTTCTTTCCTTCTTCCAACTTTAGGTTTTATTTGTTCTTCTTTCTGTAGTTGCTTGTGTAAGGCTAGGTTATTTGAGATTTTTCTTATTTCTTGAGGTAAGATTGTATGGCTGTGATCTCCTTTAGAACTGCTTTTGCTGTATCCCATAGGTTTTGTATTGATGTGCTTTAATTTTCATTTGACTCTAGATATTTATTTCCTCAGTGATCTGTTGGTTGTTTTGTAGCATGTTTAACTTCCATGTGTTTGTGATTTTTAGTTTTTTTCTCTTGTAGTTAATTTCTAATCTCACTGTGAAATAAAGAGAATCATGAGTTGTGAACATAAACGATGCTGATTTCTATTTCCTTAAATTTACTGAGGCTCTCTTAAATTTATTGATCCATGTGATCAATCATGGAAGACATTCCGCGTGTACTTGAAAAGAATGTGTCTTCTGCTGCTTTTGGATGGAATGCTTTATAAATATCAATTGAGTGCATCTGATCTAAAGTGCCACTTAAAGTCTGTATTTTGTTATTGATTTTCCATCTGAATGGCCCATTGATGAAAGTGGGATGTTAAAGTCCCCTACTATTATTGTGTTAACGGTGCATTTCTCCTTTTATGGCTGTTAGCATTTGTCTTATATATTTAGATTCTCCTATGTTGGGTACATATATATGTTTACAATTGTTATATCTTCTTTTTGGGTTGATCCCTTGATTATTATGTAGAGTCCTTCTTTGTATTTTGTAACCGTCTTTATTTTAAAGTCTGTCTTGTCTGATATGTCATAATTTTCATGGAATACCTTTTTGTCATCCCCTCACTTTCAGTTCTGTGTCCCTATATTTGAAATGGGTCTCTTATAGACAGCATATATATGGATCTTGTTTTTGTATCCATTCAGCCAGTCTATGTCTTTGGTTGGAGCATTTAATCCAGTTACATTTAAGGTAATTATTAATATGTATATGCTTACTGCCATTTTGTTAACTGTTTTGGACTTATTTTTGTAGCTCTTTGTTTCTCCCCTTCCTCTTTTTTTCTCTCCTCTCGCGATTTGATGACTAACTTTTTAGTGTTGTGTTTGGATTCCTTTGTGTGTGTGTGTTGTAGATTTTTGGTTTGCATTTACCATGAGGTTTGATACAGTAGTCTGTATATAAACAAGATGGTTTTAAGTTGCTAGTCTTTTAATTTCTAATGTTTTTCCAATTTCTGCTTATAGTCTCCTCACTGCTTCTGGTTTTGATATTATATTTGTATATGGATGATTTCCTACCTTTACTCTATGTTTGCTGTCATCAGTGAGCTGTCTCATTTGTAATTTTCTTGTTTCTAGTTGGGGCTTTTTTTCCCACCTAGAGAAATTCCTGTAGCATTTATCGCAAGATAGTCTGGTGGTACTAAATTCTCTTAGCTTTTGCGTAGGTGTAAAGCTTTTGATTTCTCTGTCAAATCTGAATAAGATCTTTGCTGGTAGAGTATTCTTGATTATAGGTCTTCCCTTCCATCACTTTAATATATTGTGCCACTTCCTTCTGGTCTGAAGAGTTTCTGCTGAAAAATCAGCTGATAACCTTATGGGAATTCCACTGTATGTTATTTGTTGCTTTTCCTTTGCTGCTCTTAGTATTTTCTCTTTGTCTTTAATTTTTATCAGTTTGATTAATATGCGTCTCAGTATATTCCTCCCTGGGTTTGTCCTGTGTGGGACTCCCTATGCTTCCTGGATATGGGTGACTTTTCCTTCCTATGTTAGGGAAATTTTCAGCTATCTCATCAAATATTTTCTCCGCCTCTTTCTCTCTCACTTCTGTTCCACAGGCTTCAGGGTTGCAGTTTTTCTTGCTTCTGCTGTCTGCCTTCTGGTGGATGAGGTCTAAGAGGCTTGTGCAAGCTTCCTGGTCAGGGAGGCTGGTGCCTGCCCACTGGTGGGTGGAGCTGGGTCTTGTCCCTCTGGTGGGGGTGCTGTGTGCTTAGCAGGCAGCTGTAGGCTCAGGAAGACTTGAGGCAGTCTGTATACTGATGGGAGGGGCTGTGTTCCTGGCACGTTGGTTGTCTGGTCCGAAGTGTCCCAGCACTGGAGCCTATAGGCTGTTGGGTGGGGCCAGGCCTTGGTGAAAAAATGGCGGCCTCTGAGAGGACTTATGCCCATGAGTACTCCCCAGAACGACTGTCACCAGTGTCTTCATGCCTGCAGTGAGCCAAAGCTGCCCCCGCCTCTGCCAGTACCAGCAGGAGACCCTCCAATACCACCCGGTAGGTCTTGCCCAGACTCCTATGAGGTCACTGCTTTTTCCCCTGGTTCCTGAGACTGACCTTCAGCCAGTCTGTGTTCCTTATGTCTGCCATGTCTCAATTCAGGTTACTTGAGACCTTGTGTGCACCCTCCAAAAGTGGAGTTTCTGTTTCCCCAGTGCTTTGGAATTCCTGTGATCAAACCCTGGCCTTGAAAGACAAACGCTCTGGTGGTCCCTCCTCCTGATGCCAGAACCCCAGGCTGGAGAGTCTGACACAAAGTTCAGAATTTTCACTTCTGTGGGAGAACCCCTGTGATACAATTATCTTCCAGTTTGTAGATCACCCACATGGTAAGTGTGCAATTTAGTTTTATCACAGTTGCACCCCTCCTACTGTCTTGCTATGGTTTCTTCATTGTCTTTGGGTGTATAGGATATCTTTTTAGTAGGTTCCAGTGTTTTCTGGTTGTTTAGCAATTAGTTGTGATTTGGGTGTTTTCATGAGAAAGGATGAGCTCACATCCTTCTATTCTGCCATCTTGTCTCCATTCTCAAAACAACTGTTGATCTTCAGCACATTATCTTACCTCAACAAGCCTCAGCTTCCTTCTTTGAGAGGCTTGTCTTAGGCAGCCCCAAGATCAGTAGATCTCTGCACCACTCAATAGGATCCTAAGGCCTATATAGAGGCTTTAATGGAGCTCCATCCCATACATAGTCCAGATGGTCTCAACAACACCTTATCTCTCAAGCCCTTTTCAATGAATCTTGTTTGTTTGATTTTTAGTGTCTATTTATTTATTTGGCTGCATTGGATCTTGGTTGTCGCCTGGGTGCTCAGTAGAAGGGGCATGCTGGCTTAGTTTCCTCGTGGTTGATGCCCCAACCGGGCATCAAACCTGCTACCCCTGAATTTAAGACTGATTCTTTAACTACAACCACTGGACCACCAGAGAAATCACTGTTTTTTTTAAATCATAACTAACTGTCTTGCTCACATTCTGGCAGTTTATAGCTAAGATTCTAGATTCTGGCCTTGCTGATGTTAGCCTGAGTTATTTAAACTCCACCTGGTTTTCTTTTAAATTCCTTAACTGTAGTTTATTCTTACCTACGAAGCATTTAGGCTTATAGAAAGTTCTAGAGTTGGAGTGGGCAGACTAGATATCACAGGCCCGCTGCAGCCACTACCTGTTGGAACACAACACACACATTCATTTATGTATTGCCTGAAACCACTTTTACACTTCAGTAACAAAGTTGATTAGTTGGAACAGAGTCTGTGTGACCCCCAAACCCTAAAATACTTATTATCTGGTCCTTTTCAAACAAAGTTGGCCAACCACTGCCCTAAAATAATGCTAAGAGAGTTAGTTTGTCCCACAAGGTAGCAGATAAAAATAAAATACATGTTATTTCCAGACCACACAACCTCCAGCTAGTCTGTGTTCTTTATGTCCACCAGGTCTCTACTCAGGTTACCATCAGCATTGACTCTGATATCCCCTCAGGTGAGAAATAAGTGCTTTTATATGCCAGACATTTTACATGAATTGCCTTCCTGCTTTATCGATGGCCAGGAGAGGTCAATGACTTACCTAAGTTCATAACGAGCCAGATTCAACCTCCTGTCTGAGGTTCACGCCTGTACTCATACCTACCACAGTCTGCGTGTCTAAACTGTAAAAGATGACAGGGCTTTGAAAATACCAGAAGGGCTTTAAGCAAGGACTAGACTCTTCCACCAGGCTGTTTTATACTTTAGGGATTGCCTCCCCCCACACACATACACACAAAAACTCAGACCTTTCCTCCTAATACCTTTCAAGATTAGCTTTCTGCTTTTCCACTCCTCTTGACTTTCATTATATTTGCTGACTTATGATGGAATCACTCTTAATTACTAACTCCTGCTTTTACTAGACTTCCCCACTAGATCCTCTTCGGGTGATTTAGTTGCTCCTTTTGTATCCCTTCCTACCAGTCTTTCCAGTTAATATTCTGAATGAAGTACTCAGTGGCTCATGACAATTAATGTCACATTGTTTTTTTCTTTTTCTGTCCCCAGGTATAGGTTTGACCCTTGTTTCATGTACAGCGATCATGGCAGTGTCAGGACTCGAAGGTTTTCAAAACACCTTCTGCGGTTGGATCTCTGCTCACCTCTTTCTGAAGAAGTGATTGGAGTAGCTGTCTGTAGCTAGTCTTTAAGACCATGACTGGAAGGGGTTTCTTAACTGGCTTTAAGTCCTGTTTGAAAAAGCAACCCAATCAGCTGACTTTCTTGTGCAATGTGTTAAACCATGAACTTTGCTTGAGTGTCAGGAGTGGCTGTCCCTGGTCCCTTTATTCAGCTGATGACAATACTCCTGAGTACTGTCATACTCCTGAGGTCTTTGATCTCACCAAACCCTTTTTGTCCTGGGGCCAGTTTTTGGTTATTCCCCATGTGGTCAAAGTCTGGGCTTGTAAATCCATTCAGATAAATGACAGTGCTTTTGGGGGAACGGGGAATGTTTTTGGTCTCTAGCTTGACTTAAAATCAAGAGGACCTGCATAGCATTCCAGATTGAGCACTTCACTATCAAAAATACTAATATCACATGGCTTGAAGAACTATCAGAGCTGAACCATCTGATTAAGAACAAAGACCATTTTTTTTAGATTAATGGAAATACACTGTTTATAATATCCATAAAATGTGGTAAGGTCACAAATTCAAACTTTGTTCATTTTGGGGGAATTCTGTACTGGTGCTCTGTTAAAATAGAACAGTAGCAATCTCTTGGTACAGGCTAATTCCAGGTAGTTACTGAAGGTAATGGACATCTACTTGCCAGTGACTGCTAACCACATGGAGTGCCAGTTAACACCAGGGGTATCAAAGGAATGCTGTCTTCTGAGATCTGAAAAATAAAGTGGGTTAAGTATTTCAGCAGAGAAGAAATGCCAAAGGTTGGTGAAAGCTGTGTTTTAGAGCTTTTAACAGGTTGATGAAGGGCTGTAAATTAGGTGTAGTAAGGGCCTGCCCAGCAGGGAGCCATGTGTGAAGTTGTGACACTCCCTCTGCATTTTGCTGACATTCAGTTCATTTGTTAAAAGACATAAGAATTTCTTAGGGTTGATGTAAAGTACCAACTGGTCTTCCCTGGTGGTTCAGTGGTAAAGAATCCACTTGCCAATGCAGGAGACCCAGGTTCGATCCCTAGGTCGGGAGGATCCCTTGGAAAAGGAAATGGCAACCCACTCCAGTATTGGCGCCTGGGAAATCCCATAGATGGAGGAACCTGGTGGGCTCTAGTCTGTGGGTCACAAAGAGTCGGACACAACTTAGCGACCAAACAACAACAAAATACCAGCTATGTAGCTTCTTCCCTTTCAGAGAACTTCTTCCTGAGTTTTTGGAACCTTGTGTAATTTGGGCCTCATTCACTATTCCTCTGTCAAAACTAGATCTTGACATTTTCTCACTGTTTAGAATGCCTACATTTCTGTCTCTTGGCTTGAAGACCATTTCTTATATTGTCTTTACAAGAAGGCTAATCGGTGGTGGGGCAGCAGGGGAGAGGAGGAACTGTGGTTTATAACCTGACAAACACAAACACAGTCATTGATTTTAGCTTTATGTAAGGTCCTAGGTTGAGCATTTAGCACTTTGTAAGACATGGCCATAAGTAACTTTCTATCACAATTTCAGATCACCATGTTGGGTTAATACCCATTGGGTTTATTCCTTTGCCTCACATAATCCCAGTAACCCTGGTAGTATTTAGAAGTGAAATGAATACCTCTGCCACGAACATTTTAGGAAGAGAAATTCTAACAGTTTTGTAACTAAAAGCATACTACAGTGTTGAGTACGGGTATTGGCTTTATTCTATCCTTTGATTCTTAACATTAATCAGTCAGCTTCCACATTAATGAAAGTTGGCCTAGTTATTCCAGAATGAAAAGAAACCAGCTCTTACCAGGTCTTGTACTGTGATGTCATATTATTCAATTTTATGATGCTGGTTCCTGAAAGCAGATGAAGTCATAAGAGTGACACAGATCGGCTGCTCTTACATTCAGCAGACTTCTGTTTTTGTTGAGGGGGTGGGGGGAGGCACTGAAGCCATTTTTTTGTATCTCTAATTTTAAAAAAGTATGGAACATTTCACTAATTTGTATGTCATCCTTGTGCGGGGGCCATGCTAATGTCTGTATCATTCCAATTTTAGTATATGTGCTACCAAAGCAAGCACTGTACCTCTCATTTTTGAATGGCCTCTAATGTGACTTTCTTTTGGACTGGTTTCATTCTGGATCTATGCTAAAATCATCTTTCATAAAGAGGCCTCAGTTTATAGTTAAAAATTTATTTAAGTGTCTAGCAGACCACACAATGTACCGAAAATTTTCAAAATGGTATGTTCAAGGGCCCCACTGCAAGAGGCTTGCTTTATTTCTCTCTTAATTGTACTGATTTGAATTTTGGTTATTTTTCCTTTTAGGAAGACCAGGTCCATATGTATTGGTGATAGGAAACTGTGACCATTAGGAATAAACAGAGGTCCTGGGAATGAATAGAGATTTTGCCTTATAAGATTTCCTACTACAAAGCTCTTCCTCCCTCAGATACAATAACATTCCCTACAATTGAAAAGTAGAAAATGCCTTTTGAGCATCTTTGAATTTGACCAACAAATATATATTGCAAAATATATTTTAATTGACAGCATTAGGGATTTTGTAGAAAGCAGTAATGGTATTCATGGAAAGTTATTCCTTAATCTGTGAGAAATGTTCTTAAATTTGTTTTTAAGTGTCTAAGGACTAGTGTTGTTAACATAAGAAGATACAGTGTCCAGGATCCTTATTAAGAGAAAGCAAAGAGTATTTAAACTGATCCACCAGTGGAACTTGGTGGGAATATTTGGCTCTTTCCTTTTACCCCCACTTAAGTCCCACTGACTTTGCGGAATTCCTGTGTTTGCATCATCTGTTCCTGGAAGTTCTTCTGCCCTGGCTCTGTGTCATCTCAGTCATTTGACTTAGAAAGTGCTTTTCATAGGACCCTGTTCACTGCTGCACTTTTCAATGAATTAAAGTTTATTTCTGACTCCTTTCCCGGCCGTGAACCCTCGGAGGAGGCCTTTCGGCCGCAGCCATGGCGCCCAGCCGGAATGGCAGGATCCTGAAGCCCCACTTCCACAAGGACTGGCAGCGGCGCGTGGCCAAGTGGTTCAACCAGCCGGCTCGCAAGATCCGTGGACGCAAGGCCCTGCAGGCCAAGGCGTGCCGCATCGCCCCGCGCCCCGCGTCCGGTCCTCTCCGCCGGTGGTGAGATGCCCGACGGTCAGGTACCACACGAAGGTTCGCGCCGGCAGGGGCTTCAGCCTGGAGGAGCTTAGGGTGGCCGGCATCCACAAGAAGGTGGCCCGGACCACTGGGATCTCGGTGGACCCGAGGCGGCGGAACAAGTGCACGGAGTCCCTGCAGGCCAACGTGCAGCGGCTCACGGAGTACCGCTCCAAGCTTATCCTGTTCCGCAGGAAGCCCTCAGCCCCCAAGAAGGGAGACAGCTCTGCTGAAGAGCTCAAACTGGTCACTCAGCTGACTGGCCCTGTTATGCCCATACGGAACGTCTGTAAGAAGGAGAAAGCCAGAGTCATCACAGAGGGGGAGAAAAACTTTAAGGCACTTGCTAGTCTCCACATGGCCCGCGCCAACGCCCGGCTCTTTGGCATCCAGGCAAAAAGGGCCAAGGAAGCCGCAGAATAGGATGTTGAAAAGAAAAAATAAAGTGCTGTTGGCAACGTATGATAAACCTGCAGTGTCCATGTGACCTTCGTTGTGTAAGGAGCCAGGGCCTGGGGGGACCTCCTCGAGGGGGACCTGAGGTGTGTCTGACCTTTGTCACAACAGAGTTGTGAGGGAAGTGCTTTGGTACCTGGGAAGCTTGTGCTTAGTGAGTGTTCTTGTCTGGACCCTCCAGCCTAGGAGGTGCTGTGTATTCCCATTACTATTAAAATACTATTTTCACATCTAAAAAAAAAAAAAAAAAGTTTATTTCTGTTCTAGTGGGAATGTGTCCTTTGTTTGAGTCCACAAGTAGTAACTTTGACAAGATGTGGAGTTTTTTTCTGCTGTAAACTGTTTAATGCTTAAATCACTCACCTAGTACTGGAGACAGGCTGTTTCCATGGGGTACTATAGTCCCTACCTGGAAAGTTCGCGTATGTGTCCCTGCTAACGAGTCTCCTTGATGAGCATCATGCAGAAAATCCTTCCTGATAAATCTTATTCATTTACAGTTTGCAGGAAAAAAAAAAAAGAAAACACTTACCTTCAGTTCAGTTCAGTCGCTCAGTTGTATCCGACTCTTTGCGACCCCATGAGGCCTCCCTGGCCTCCCTGTCCATCACTAAGTCCCGGAGTCCACTCAAACCCATGTCCATTGAGTCGGTGATGCCATCCAACCATCTCATCCTCTGCCGTCCCCTTCTCCTGCCCTCAATCCTTCCCAGCATCAGGGTCTTTTCAAATGAGTCAGCTCTTCACATCAGGTGGCCAAAGTATTAGAGTTTCAGCTTCAGTCCTTACCTTGACCAGCTTTAATTAAACTAAGTTCACCTTCATATAATATCAAAGATGGTGGAGTAGAAGGAGTTGCACTCATCTCCTGCGAGAACTCCAGAATTACAATATGCTGCTTAACAACCGTCAACAGGAAAATGTTGGATCCCACCAGAAAAAAGATACCCCACATGCAAGGGCAGAGGAGAAGCTCCAACAAGACAGCAGGAGGGGCAAAATCGTGTTTAGAATCAAACCCCATACTGCCAGAGATGCTCGGAGGGCTCAAACAAAACCTTGTGCACACCAGGGGAACCCACAGAGACTGAGCCAGACCTGCCTTTGAGTGTTTGAGTGTCTCCTGTGGAGGTATGGGTCAACAGTGGCCTTACATGGGTAGGGACTCTGGGTGCAGCAGACCTGGGTATGGCGCAAGCGCTCTTGGAGGAGGTCACCATTAACCCCACCATAGAGCTGCCAGAACTTACACAGGACTAGGGAAACAGACTCTTGGGCACAAAGGAAACCTTGTGTGCACCAGGACCCAGGAGAAAAGAGCAGTGACCCTGCAAGAGACTGACCCAGACTTGCCCATGAGTGTCCAGGAGTCTCTGGCAGAGGCACAGGTCAGAGGTGGCCTGATGCAGAGTTGGGGGCACCGAGTGTAGCAGTGTGTGCATGGGCCCTCTTGAAGGAGGTTGTCATGATCTTCATTACCTCCACCATAGTTTAACCTCAAGTCAAACAACAGGGAGGGAACACAGTCTCCCACCCCCATCAACAGAAAATTGGATTAAAGATTTACTGAGCAAGGCCCTGCCCATGAGAAAAAGACCCAGTTTCCCCCTCCATGAGTCTCTCCCATCAGGAAGCTTCCATAAATCTCTTATCCTTATCCATCAGAGGCAGACAGAATGAAAACCACAATCACAGAAAACTAATCAAACTGATCACATGGACCACAGCCTTGTTTAGATTAGATCTGATAGAGTGCCTGAAGAACTACGGACAGAGGTTTGTGACATTGTACAGGAGGCAATGACCATCCCAAAGAAAAAGAAATGCAAAAAGGCAAAATGGTTGTCTGAAGAGGCCTTACAAATAGCTGAATAAAGAAGAGAAGCGAAAGGCAAGGGAGAAAAGGAAAGATCTACCCATTTGAATGCAGAGTTCCAAAGAACAGCAAGGAGAGATAAGAAAGCCTTCCTCAGGGATCAATGCAAAGAAATAGAGGAAAACAAGAGAATGGAGAAGACTAGAGATCTATTCAAGAAAATTAAAGATACCAAGGGAATATTTCATGCAAAGATGGGCACAAAAGAGGACATAAATGGTATGGACCTAACAGAAGCAAAAGATATTAAGAAGAGGTGGTAACAACACAGAAGACCTATACAAAAAAGATCTTCATGACCCAGATAACCACAATGGTGTGATCACCCACCTAGAACCAGACATCCTGGAATGTGAAGTCAAGAAGGCCTTAGGAAGCATCACTACGAGCAAAGCTAGTGGAGGCGATGGATTCCAGTTGAACTATTTCAAATCCTGAAAGATGATGCTATGAAAGTGCTTCACTCAATATGCCAGCACATTTGGAAAACTCAGCAGTGGCCACAGGACTAGAAATGGTCAGTTTTCATTCCAATCCCAAAGAAAGGCAATGCCAAAGAATGCTCAAGCTACTGCACAATTGCACTCATCTCACATGCTAGCAAAGTAATGCTCAAAATTCTCCAAGCCCCAGGCTTCAGCAGTATGTGAACCATGAATTTCTAGATGTTCAAGCTGGTTTTAATAAAGGCAGAGGAACCAGAGATCAAATTGACAACATCCATTGGATCATGGAGACTTCCAGAAAAATATCTACTTTTGCTTTATTGACTATGCCAAAGCCTCTGTGTGGATCACAACAAACTATGGAAAATTCTTAAAAAGACAGGAATACCAGACAACCTGACCTGCCTCCTGAGAAATCTGTATGCATGTCAAGAAGCAACAGTTAGAACTGGACATGGAACAACAGACTGGTACCAAATCTGGAAAGGAGTATGCCAAGACTGTATATTGTCACCCTGCTTCTTTAATTTATATGCAGAGTACATCATGAGAAACGATGGGCTGGAAGAAGTACAAGCTGGAATCAAGATTGCCAGAAGAAATATCAATAACCTCACACATGCAGATGACACCACTCTTATGGCAGAAAGTGAAGAAGAACTAAAGAGCCTCTTGATGAAAGTGAAAGTGAAAAAGTTGGCGTAAAACTCAGCATTCAGAAAACTAAGATCATGGCATCCAGTCCCATCACTTCATGGATGTGAGAGTTGGAATATATATATATATAGAAATATATATAAATATATAATATATATATATATATAAATATATATATAGAATATATATATATATATATATATATAGAAAGCTGAGTGCTGAAGAATTGATGCTTTTGAACTGTGGTGCTGGAGAAGACTGTTGAGAGTCCCTTGGACTGCAAGGGGATCCAACCAGTCAATCCTAAAGGAAATGAGTCCTGAATATTCATTGGAAGAATGATGCTGAAGTTGAAACCAATATTTTGGCCACCTGATGTGAAGAACTGACTCCTTGGAAAAGACCCTGATGCTGAGAAAGAATGAAGGTGGGAGGAGAAGGGGACAACAGAGTATGAGGTGGTTGGATGGCATCCCCGACTCAATGGACATGAGTTTGAGTAAGCTCTGGGAGTTGTTGGTAGACAGGGAGCCTGGCGTATTGCAGTCCATGGGGTCGCAAAGAGTCAGACACGACTGAGCAACTGAACTGAACTGAAGCTCACCTTCAGAGGTGCCTTGCCTTGATGTCCAGTCACATAATCCATTGCCCTACATGAGAAGTAAAGTCCTACTGGGGTTGACACACTTTTTCTTAAAAGAACAATTAGTATTTTTGGTTTGCAGGCCATGTCTCTATCGCAGATACTTAATTCGGCTCTTTCAATACAAAAGTAGCCACAGACAACACACAAATGAATATGCACGACTATGGGCCAACAAAACTTTACCAAAAAAAAGAAAAAAGCCATAACTTGCCAACCCCAGACCTAGTAGGTTGGCTCTTAGAAATTCTGAACATCAAGCAGAAAAACAGGAGGTAAAAAGACACCCATTAAGTTTCCAGACTACCATCAGAAAATCAAGTACTTGGGTTCATCACAATATCAAGTCACCAAGGGAGAGGAGAATGTTTATTTGCATAGACTCAAAGTGAGAATAAGTACAGACTATTCCATCCATTTTTTCTAACTTGCACCCTCTCTGTTCCCACAGAGACTGTACCCTACCCTGTGGAACCAAACACCATACAGATTTAGTATTTGTTTCATCTTTCTCTACCCACCATGGGTTTAATGGGATAATCATATGTATACCTTGAAGTCTGTTGTGGCACGGGCAGCCTAAGGCCCCAAGCTGAAAGCTTGATGCAGAGACCTTTATTGATGGCCTAGGGATTCCTACCTAAGACAAGATTTACATCTGGGACATAGGAGCTGGCTTCAGGAGGACCACAGAGCAGATGACAGTTTTAAGTCTCAGTCTTTGAGAGGAAGCTTTCATGATACCTTCAGGTGGTGAGACCTGAGATCTAGATCTTCATGACATGCTGACAGGTCTTCAACGGGCAATGAAATACAAAGAATGGTTGTGATTAGCATTTATTGTGATAAAAAGGGCCCTGTAGACTAGGTTTTTTTCCTCAGCTTCCTTTATTCAAGCTCACAAACCTAATTAGTCAAAAAACCAAGATTTCAAAGATCTGGTTTTGAAGACATCTTTCTACTAAACTGCTGTCTTTGTGATCTAAGGACTTTACCCTCCCTCATATATCTGAGTGCCTACTTTACCTGGAAGTGAGCTGGGTTATGAAGGAATTATTTTCTTTCTCACCTCCAGGACATTATCATGTAGACTGAAAAGAAAACTTGTCCCTGATATCTATATTTACAGGGAAAACACAGTTTCAGACTAAGAAGGGAAGTTGACACTACCATTCAAATGATTTCTTGTCCTGCTCCACAGTCTGACTTTTGAAAACAAAGTGAAAAAGATCTCTGACAAACCTTTAACCAGACTCACCAAGAATAAAAGGGGCTCAAATAAAATCAGAGATGAATGGGGTGACATTACAACTAATACCACAGATGTGCAATGGATCATAAGAGAGCACCACAAACCATTAGACGTCAACAAATTGGATAACTAAGAAAAAAATGGATAAATTCTTAGAAACATACAACTTCCCAGGACTGAATCATGAACAAATAGAAAATATGAACAGTCTGATCACTAATAAGGAGATTGCATTCGTGCTAATTTGCTTCAGTCGTGCCCAATTCTTTGCGACCCTATGAACCATAGCCTGCCAGGCTCCTCTGTCCATGGGATTCTCCAGACAAGAATACAGGAGTGGGTTGCCACGCCCTCCTCCAGGGGATCTTTCCAACCCAGGGATTGAACCTACATCTCTTAAGTCTCCTACATTGGCAGGCGGGTTCTTAACCATTAGCGGTACCTGGGAAGTAAGGAGATTGAAATCAAAAAGCTTCCCAATGAACAAAAGCCTAAACAGGAAGCCTCACTGATGAATTCTACCAAGCATTCAAAGTGGAACTAATACCAGTCTTTCTCAAACTCTTCCAAATGTAGACGAGGAAGAAACACTTCCAAACTCATTTTATGAGGCCAACATTACCCTCATACCAAAACCAAACAAGTATACCACAAGAAAAGGAAATTACAGGCCAAAATCCCTGATAAATATAGAGCAAAAGTCCTCAACAAAATATTAGCAAACTGAATTCAGCAACACATTAAAAGGTACATAATCCATGATTCTTAGTATAAGGATGTAAGATTGGTTCAATATACACAAATCAATTGTGATATACCACATTAACAAAATGAAGGGTAAAAAAACATGATCATTTCAATTGATGCATAAAAAGAATTTGATAAAATTAAACATCCTTTATGATAAAAATTCTCATTGTGGGTATAGAGGAAACAGTGTACCTCAACATAAAAAGTCATAGATGACAAGTCCAAAGCCACCATCCTCTTAAATGATGAAACACTGAAAGCTTTCCTCACTATGATGAGGAACAAGACAAAGATGACAACTCTTGCTGGTTAAGACTCGGTGCATTTACAGTCATGGCCCAGATTCAATTCAAAGTTGGGGAACTAAGATCCTGCCAGATGTACACTGCGGCAGGAAAAAAAAAAAAAAGAGAGAGAGAGAGAGAAAGATCAGAATATGAAGAAAAGGAAACACTTGTGCACTATTGGTGGGAATGTAAATTGGTATAGTCATTATGGAAAACAGTATGGAGTTCCTCAAAAAATTAAAAACACAACTACCATATGATCCAGCAATCCTACTGCTGGATATTTATCTGAAAAAAAATGCTTATTTGAAATCCCATTTTCATTGCAACATCATTTATAATAGCCAAGGTGTGGAAACAATCTATGTATCCATCAATGGATGAATGGATAGAGAAGATGTAGTATATATGTATATATATACACAATGGAATACTATTCTGCCTTTAAAAAAAAAAAAGAAATCTCGCACTTGTGACAATATGGATAGATCTTGAGGGCATGTATGGATGTGAGAGTTGGACTATAAAGAAAGCTGAGAACCAAAGAATTGATGCTTTTGAACTGTGGGGTTGGAGAAGACTCTTGAGAGTCCCTTGGACTGCAAGGAGATTCAACCAGTCCATCCTAAAGGAGATCAGTCCTGGGTGTTCATTGGAAGGACTGATGTTGAAGCTGAAACTCCAATACTTTGACCACCTGATGCGAAGACCTGACTCATTGGAAAAGACCCTGATGCTGGGAAAGATTGAGGGCAGGAGGAGAAGGGGACGACAGAGTATGAGGTGGTTGGATGGCATCACTAACTCAATGGACATGAGTTTGGGTAAAGTCTGGGAGGTGGTGATGGACAGGGAGGCCTGGCATGCTGCAGTTCATGGGGTCACAAAGAGTCAGACACGACTGAGCAACTGAACTGAACTGAACTGAGGGCATTATGTAAAGTGAAACTAGTCAGAGAAAGACAAATACTTTATGAACCAACAGGGACTTCCCTGGTGGTCAAGTGGTTAAGAGTCCATGATCCCACTGCAAGGGTCCAGGTTCGATCCTTGGTCTGGAAATTAGATCCCACGTGATGCAATTAAAAAAAAAAAAGATCCCAAATGTTGCAACTAAAGATCCCACATGCCCCAGTGAAGATCGAAGATCCCAAGGGCCACAACAAAGACCAGCATGGCCTAATAAACAAACAACAACAACAGGAAAGAAAACCAAGCTTATAGGTTTGGAGAACAGATGGATGGTTGCCAGAAGTGGGGGAAGGAGATGGGGAGTGGGAGAAATAGGTGAAGGGAGTCCAAAGGTACCAACTTCCAGTTACAAAACAAGTCATGGGGATGTGACATACAGCACAGTGACTATAGTTAACAATACTCTATCGCATGTTTAAATTTGCTAAGAGTACATTTTTAATGTCCTAAACACAGGGAAAAAAAATTTGTAACTAGGTATGGCAATGTATGACTAATATAATGACCAAACCTGGTTTACCAAGAGAAACTAGGGCAAACCTTTTGTATGTACCTGGACAGGGCAAAGCTGTCCAGTGGTAGAGGCTCAACATGTCTTTGCGGTCTCTCTCTTTGCCCCTGATACAGGCCCATTGGTGTATTCAGTCCCCTGGTATATGAGTACCTATCATGGACTAACTGCAATTGCTTTGTTTCTTAACTTGAAATTTTAAGAAAGTCAATCATATAAATTGATCAACAGCCTTGTATCCAAGTCTAACTAAAATCCAGTTAGCCATGGTCAAGGCACAGGGTCCTTTCCAGGGATACATGAAACAGGCAGGGAGTCTCTCTGCAGCCTGGCCATTACTCTCAATGTGGAAGTAATTTGTTTAAAGAGAGAGAACTGTCCACATGGATATATCCTTTCAATCTATCAAATACTCTGCAGAGCTCTAAGATTTACAGTTAATGTCTGAAAAATCATGGGGTGCTTGTTAGGCAGCAGATTCTCAGGGCTTAGTAGTAGCTTTGGAGTGGAGTATAGAAAAATCTTCCTTTTAAAAATCACCTCTGGTAATTCTGCAGGTGGTCCATAAAGAAACAGAGTAATAGCTTCACTTTAGTGTTGAAATATCATCCAACAAATCTTAGACACTGCCTTTTTCCAACGACTAGCTTCATAGCAACTTTTCTCCCGAGACCTACCATGCCTCTGCTTGGATCACCTTATTTGCAAAAAATAAAACTTTTAAATGCAAGAGTGGGTGGAGGGTGACACAGACACGACACAGGGCCTCATCATTCCCGGCTTCATCCACACCCTGAACACTAACTCTTTGTCTTCCTTGAAGCACATACCCTCCCCCAGCATACAAAATTCCACAGAAAGTTTATCTGGAACAAAGGCAATGAGGTTTGGGCTTTCCTGAAGGCTGACAGACAAGTTCTCAGTTTCTAAGTATCTCGAAGTATTTTCTTGTGTATTCTCAGATAAGCATCTTTTATCAATCACACAGGTAATAACATGCACAGCTTTACCTAAAAGTGGTGGACTAGGAACATTTTCCTTGAGAGATCACTTATGCAAGAAAAAGATTTGAATTTAAGTTGTTGCCTCCCATAATTCAAGGATTCTAACTTGTGGCAAGATGCCTCAGGGTGCTGCTCCAGAATGACTAGAACTTTAGCAAATTTTCTCACTTGAAAATCAGAACATCCTCTCAATTAGAGTCTCCTAGAACTCCACTTCAGAGAAAATGAACTGCACAGGGTTTAATTAATATTCCGTGTCCACGCAGGCTGCCTAAAGCAAGAGGAGGAGGCACACACTACGCAACAAGCAGACCTGTGGCTGCTGAAGATAGGGGAGCATCCAAGGTAAGCCTCCTAGCTTAGAAAGATAACCAACTCTCCTGGGTAAAGGAACTCTCTCCCAGACACAAAGCCAAAACTCAGCTACTTCTGAAATTTACAGAATCCTGATGTTTTCTGTTTGTGTGCAAACTTCTAAAAATGCCAAATACTCACCTTTCTCAGAAAGAGGAAGAGGAGCTTTCTGAGTTCAACAGCCACCAAGTGAGTAACAAATAACTTTGGAAACTTTAACTAAGATCAGAAGGTCTGTCGTCTACCTGGTCATTCTCACCTTGTAGAATTAAAGAGAAAGATCTGCCAAAAAACAAACCAAAATGAAACCAAAACCCCAAAACTCCCCCAATTCCAAAACCAACAAAAATTTTAAAAACACAAAAAAACCTATAGATGGAATTAATACAGTTCACTTGACAGTTATTTATCCTGCCCACTTCTTTCCAGCACCATTTCCATTATCACCACCCCGGCCCCTTTTTCCCCCCAATCCTTACCTTATACAGCTGTTTTCTTAATTTAGCCTTGAATTAAGCAAGTAGTGATTCAGTCCAGACAAGGGTGTACTTTCAAGAATTTGCATACTCAGTTTCCTGTGTTTCTTTGGAGAGGCTCATTCTTGATGAGGAAGAAAGTATTTGGTGGATCCTGGGAACTGTGACTTCCCCCTGAAGCTATTCTTCTCCTGGATCCAAGTAATTCCCCTACTAACAATGAGCACAATGAACACAGCGTTTGATTATCTGCCCTGTCAGCTTTTTGCACGCAGCAGAACCTATAAACAAAAACACAGGTAGGCGTCTCCTTCTATGGAACTTAGTATAACCACTTAAATGGAATGCTAAATGTTCAGCAACAATAAAAGGAAGGATGATAGAGCACTCTGACATCAAGCCCGTACTTCCACTTCCCAGAGATCCCAACTGCATCAGATGAACTGCCCATTAGAGGTATTCAGATGGGCACTTATTAGGCAGTTTTACTGAAAAATTGGATAGAGCTTACAGAAATAGCGGTGCACCAGCAGGGTGGCCTTTTACTCACTCCCAGAGGGGCCATGGGCAAGTTGCTGAATTTCAGTGGGTTTCTGTTTCCTCATCTGTAAAATGGCGATGTTGACAATACCTTTTTCAAGGGGAGAAAGTGAGTTAAATACATATTAAGCTTTTTAGCATAATGCCTGGAACGTGGCATTTGATATTGTGTCTGAATTTGATATTACAATACAGAAAGTCCCCAACTTCACGATGGCTTAAAGGTTTTTCAACTTTACAATGATGTGGAAGTGGTATGCATTCAGTACAGAATATACTTGGAGTTTGAAATATGATCTTGTCCCAGACTAGTGACATTTTTTATGAGGGTAAACAACCAATATACTTATAACCATTTTGTACCCAGACTGCCTTTCTGTTTTCCATTTTCGGGAGCATATTCAATATATTACATGAGATACTCAACACTTTATTATAAAATAGGTTTTGTGTCAGATGATTTTGCCTGACTGTAGGCTAATGTATGTGTCCCAGGAAAGTTTAATGTATGGCGATCAGAACTATGATGTTTGGTAGGTCAGGTATATAGAATGCATTTTTGACTTTATTTCTAATTTATGATGGCCTTATGTCTGACTCTTTGTGAACCCATGGACTGTAGCCCACCAGGCTCCTCTGTCCAAGGAATTCTCCAGGCAAGAATACTGGAGTGAATTGCCATTTCCTTCTCCAGGGGATCTTCCCCACTCAGGGATTGAACCTGGGTCTCCCTTGTTGCAGGCAGATTCTTTACTTTACCTTCAGGGAAGTCCAATATTAGAATGTTATCCACAGTAAATCAAGGAAGATCTGTATATAGACTCCCCTCTCCTTTCAAAAACACAAAAGTGAAAGTGAAGTTGCTCAGTCGTGTCCAAATCTTTGTGATTCCATGAACTGTAGCCTACCGGACTCCTCTGTCCATGGGATTCTCCAGGCAAGAATACTGGAGTGGATTGCCATTTCCTTCTCTGGGGGATCTTCCCAACCCAGGGATTGAATGCAGGTCTCCTGCATTGCAGGCAGATGCTTTACCCTCTGAGCCACCAGGGAAGCTCAAAACTCCTGATAAAAATCACCTGGTAGAGGCCCAGAATACTGTAAACTCAGGAGAACTAATTTTGAAACATAAGAATATTCATTTAGACAATTATCAACTGGTAGCAAATTCCTAGGGCAGGAAGCAAACTCCTTTTAAGGGATTAAAAATCCTAAGGGAGGTGGGAGAGGGGATCGGGATGGGGAATACATGTAACTCCATGGCTGATTCATGTCAATGTATGACAAAACCCACTGAAATGTTGTGAAGTAATTAGCCTCCAGCTAATAAAAAAACAAACAAACAAACATTCCCACTGCACCTTAGGCCAAACTTAGAATAGTTTTTAAAGATATTGAAGAGAAAAGTTATATTCTTATAACTATTAAGCAAAAATTTGTTGTTGTTTTTCAGTAGCTAAGTTGTGTCTGGCTCTGCAATGCCATTGACTGTAGCTCCTCTGTCCTTAGAGTTCTCCCAGCAAGAATATAGAGTGAATTCCCATTTCCTTCTCTAGGTAACTAAGAATAGTTGGATATAAACGCTGTTTCTGGCAGATGGAACAAGCTAAGTTTGTCCACTTAGATGGCTGAAGCCTTTTACCAATATTTATGGGAAGACTTTTTAAGAATTTTACTTGTCTTTTTTAAAATTTGTTTTTAAATGGGGGAAAATTGCTTTACAATGTTGTGTTGGTTTCTCTTGTACAGCAATGCAAATCAGCCATAATTATACATATATCATCTCCCTCTTGATCTCAGAATTATTCTTCTCCACAGAAATCTTTAGTAAAAAGTGAAAGATTTATATGATAGGAAGAGAAACCAGAGTATTACTTGTCTTTAATAGATATCTTATCGGGGACCTGGCAAGGGAGTTTATGGCACCGGAGTTATGGAAATATTAAATAGCATTTTGCTTTTTAAAATCTCTCTCTATTTTTTTTCCAGCCCCAAGGTTGCTTTAGCCAACAATTATCTTTTTAAATGCCTACATTTCAAAGATATAAGATCAATATTTCAAGGGATTAGGAACTGTAGATTTTATCTAAGAAGGAAGTCAGGGACATATTTGCCTATTAGCAGAAATCCAAGATAATTGCTATAATCTTTTTCTTTTCTTTAATGGTAGGTAGATTAGTTCAGTAATTTTTTGTGTGTGAAATGCCATCCCCAAATACACAAAGGTCTGGACCTGGTAGGTTCTGCTTACAGAGTAAGGGACAATAAATCAAGCTTTTTTGTAAATTTCCTGGACTTCTGTTAAAGCAGTTTCCTGGCTATCAGTATTTACATAAGTTTTACACTGGCTGAGCACCATCTCTAATTCTTGACATTTGTTCTCTGATCTTCCCCTCCCAATCTTGTAGAAGTGATGAAAGCCCGTTATGACTTTATTAAGACAAACTCCCTTGACAGCTGGCCTGGTTGGACAAAGAGAAGCTTGCCTGTAACTTCAGGTCTTAGGCTTCTAGCTGGCTGGCTAGCTGCTAATACAAGCCTGACAGACAACCTGCATCACCCAAGTGGCAGAAACCAGAGGGAATATTCTCACTCGTTACAAAAGTTCTCAGTATATAAAACAAGACAAATAGAGATTCTCTTCTTATGGTTTTTCATCCTTACGACACATGAGAGAGACAAAGGAAAGCATGACTCTTTCTGGGAGGCTAAGAATCAATAACCATAGGTGTTGATGACCAGAAGCAAATTCACAAGAGTCACAATTCAAGATCTGTTTTCACAAATGTTTTTCTCCTGCCACTGTGAATTTGTAAAGGAAGGGACAAGAAGAAATTTTATCCTCCTCTCTTGACTGTGCACTACAGGCAGAGAGCTGGGAGACTGACTGTTACTACTGTTGTTCAATAGCTCAGTCATGTCTGACTCTTTGTGACTATTTATGGTTTGCAGTAGCCAGGCTTCCCTGTCCATCACCAACTCCCAGAGTTTGCTCAAACTCATGTCCAGTGAGCTGGTGATGCCATCCAACAATCTCATCCTCTGTCATCCCCCTCTCCAGTCTTTCTCAGCATCAGGGTCTTTACCAAGGAATCGGCTCTATGAAGCAGGTGACCAAAGTATTGGAGCTTCAGCTTCAGCATCAGTCCTTCCAATGAATATTCAGGGTTGATTTCCTTTAAGATTGAGTGGTTTGATCTCTTTGCTGTCTAAGGGACTCTCAAGTGTCTTCTCCAGCTTAGTTCAAAGGCATCAGTTCTTTGGCATTCAGCCTTTTTTATTGTCCATCTCTCACATCCATACATGACTACTGGAAAAACCATAGCTTTGACTATAAGGACCTTTGTAGGCAAAGTAATGTCTCTGCTTTGTAATACGTTGTCTAGGTTTGTCTTGCTTTTCTTCCAAGGAGCAAGCATCTTTTAATTTCATGGCTTCAGTCACTCACTGCATCAAGAGTGATTTTGGATCCCAAGAAAATAAAGTCAGTCACTGTTTCCATTGTTTCCCCATCTATTTGCCATGAAGTGATGGGACCAGATGCCACGATCTTAGTTTTTAGAATGTTGAGTTTTAAGCCAGCTTTTTCACTGCCCTCTTTAACCTTCATCAACAGGCTGTTTAGTTTCTCTTCACTTTCTGCCATAAGGGTGGTGTCATCTGCATATCTGCAGTTATTGATATTTCTCCCTGCAATCTTGATTCCAGCTTGTGCTTCATCCAGCCCGGCATTTCACATGATGTATTGTGCATATAAGTTAAATAAGCAGGGTGACAGTATACAGCCTTGACGTACTCCTTTACCAGTTTTGAACCAGTCCGTTGTTCAAAACATGTCCAGGAGACTGACATGGTAAGAATTCTTACTTCCTGCTGGTCTGTTGTCAGTTATCCCATATCTCAACTGCAGTCTCCAGGGAGAGTGGAGTGTTCAGTCTTTCACTGTCTCATCCTCATCACTAGAAACTGTACAAGAAGAAACATTTGCTTCCTTTTACCCTTTTAGGGTTTCTGGCTGGGGCTCTGTGACAAAAAACTAAGAGAAAAGCAAACATGTTTGTTAACATGTACATTTCATATATACTTATGAGAAATACAGGCAGCAGTAACTCAAAAACATGGCTAGAACCGGGATTTACAGATTATCTTAATCAAAAAACAATACATTTTTAGAGTAGCAACAAGACATAGGAAAAGAGTTCTAGCTTCAAGTGTGGCAGGTTGTGGGACGATAAATACATTAAAAGCTAATGGAAGATTCTAGCTACTCAGTAAAGGTTGTTTCGTCAGCCTTCTAGTGCTGTCTTGGGGCTGATAAGTGTCAATAGTTGTTGGTGATTAATATCTGCACAAATTTATGTTCTGCTTTTAGGAAACTAGGGGGAGGGCAGAGAATTTTTCTTGGATCTGCTTCCTCTCAGTTGCCTTCAGCTCAAAATAATCTTTATGCCAAAGGGGAAGATTTTGGGTGGCATATTCTGTTATCCCTCTGCAGGTTTTACTGTTAAGTTATTTTGCTTTGCAATGACCTTTTATGTTCTATCATGGAAATGTGAAGTAAGGCATTGTCAGAAAGGAATTAGGAATCTCGTTCTCGTGAGCTTACTTATCATAGTAAAACACTGATTCATAGTAAGAATTTACAATAGACACCAAAAAAGTTAGTAGAGGAATCTGGTTGAACAACATGGTGCGGCGCTACATGCCTATCAGAACACCGGGCAGGATGTCACGTTGTTCTGTGGAAAATATATAAAAAATAATTTCAAGTGAAAAAGATTAAGACAACAGAGTGAAAGCACATAAAACAACATAATAAAAAAAAACAGTGAAAGATTTGAGCTCATTTTCAGTTGTGTAAAATATTCAGTTTTTTTTTTTTCTTCTTTATAGTTGCTCAAATTTATGTTTAAATAGGAGGAAGTTCCTCTTTGGGCTTCAGTGCCAATCCCAGTTCTTCCTGAGCAAGGTCATTAAGCAATCTCATTTTATTATTTTCTTGCAGGCTAATACTTAGGATGATATCAGCATATTCCTTTAAACATACGGAAGAAAACTTTTAAAGTCAGTGGACCAAAACACAGGCCCTGCTTTCCACATGTCACCAAGGGTGGAGTCCCCCAAACTGGTCAGAGAAGGGGGAAGTGAAAAGATGTTAAATACCAAGTCCAGCTTACCCTGGTCACTCTGGACTTCTGGCTTGTTAGTCAACATGAAGGCTCTCCTAATTCTGGGACTTCTCCTCCTTTCTGCCACTGTTCAGGGCAAGAAGTTTCAGAGGTGTGAGCTTGCCAGAACTCTGAAAAGACTTGGATTGGCTGGCTATCAGGGAGTCAGCCTGGCAAACTGTAAGTTAACTATTCTTCCTCCTTGCAAATAGTGAGTTAGCCAGGTGTGGAACAGATACTAATAGAGGATGGATAACAAGGGATATTGTGTGAATGGAGTTTTCTTATTTCTTAGCGGGTTTGTACATTTACAGTGGTTAAAACATCAATGGTTCCTTTAGAATCAGATGTACTGGGTAAAGGATTGAAGCATGGGAGGGTTAAATTCTATACAATTAGAAGCATGCCAAGTCCCACTGTACTCCTCTAGTGCCACTAAATTTGCTGGCTGACTATAATATATATTTTAGAACGTGGGATATGTCTGTCAAGCCTTTGGTGTTTGACTCTAGCCATTTCCAGTTTGGAACTTGAGTTCTGCAAGCCTGAGTAAGGCAGTATTTTCTCATTTTTAGTCCCCCTACCATGACATTGGGCAAAGTTTTTATAGATTTCATTGAACTCTTAACACAGGGACAGAAGGAACGTATTTCCCCTCAATCAATATCTATATAAGGATCCCTGAAATGCAGCCTGAAAGACATTTTATTATTCTGATTCCAGTTGATTAATTATTTTTCATTTTCTTCCACAAAATTCAAGATGTGTCCTAAGGAAAAGTGACTGTGTATTTTAGTCCATATTTGTCAATGTCATCACTGTATTTTTCACACTGAATTCAGACATTTCCCCTCCAAAACTATTTTTGAATGAATGAGTAACTGGCTAGAAGGATGGATGGATAGCATAGTCTTTTCTATTCTATGACTCTTTTCTGGATTCTAATTTGATATCCAAATTCAACTTTAGATATCATAAGAAATTTTCTCTCAAAAACTCCTGTTTTTCCTGATAAAAGTATTTTTCCATTAGCATATGCATATACTACTAATTGGGCTTCCCAGATGGCGCAGTAGTAAAGAATCCAACTGCTGACGCAGGAGACACAAGAGACATGGATTTAAGGCCTGGATTGAGAAGATCCCCTGGAGGAGGGCATGGCTACCCACTCCAGTATTCTTGTGTGGGAAAATCCCATGGATAGAAGAGCCTGGCGGGCTATAGTCCATGGCGTTGCATGGAGTCGAACATGACTGAAGTGACTTAACCTCACACATATGCCGCTAATGACTGAATCCACTCAACTCTGTCGATTTTTCTCTTCTAGGCTGAATCTTACATGAGGGATGGGAGCAGGGGAAGGGTAATAGCAACGGAGGAAACATCTATTTTAATATTTTAAAAAATATGTTACTTGTTTCATTAGTATTAACAAATGTTTTGCTAACAAAAGAATTCTCTTAAGGGCCCTTTAACACAAAAGTATTAAAATATTTTACAAGTAAAATACATCTTTATACTTATAAAACAAGTTGTTAGTAAAGTAGAATTAATAGAACTAATTATGCTGTGACATATAAGTTATGTCCTGTTGCTGTTTACTACTAATTTTTTTTCAGGGATGTGTTTGGCCAGATGGGAAAGCAATTACAACACACAAGCTACAAACTACAATCGTGGAGACAAAAGCACTGACTATGGGATATTTCAAATCAATAGCCGCTGGTGGTGTAATGATGGCAAAACCCCAAAAGCAGTTAACGCCTGTCGTATACCCTGCAGCGGTAAGACAAGATAACGTGGAGTGATGGCGTAGGACTCACCTGCTTATACCTGTTGGGTTATCCAAAAAGTTCATTCAGGTTTTTTTGTAAACATCTTAATGGGAAAACTGGAGTGATCCTTTAGGTCAAGAGTCAATAGAAATAAAAAGGTCTTGAAGGGCTCATCAGGGACCTTGAAAAATTCCATCTTAATTTCCTAAAACTCCTTATTTTACTCCTCATAATTCCTCAAGTAAGAAATTAAAGAGCTTGTATCATAAAAGTTTGCTGTTTGCTAACATACAAGAGTTTCTGGAGTGACCTATCACTTCATCATAGCCGGACATGTTGATGCTTTGTAAAGAACAATGCCATTCCTCCTACCTTCCTTGTTTGTGAAGGTTTAGGGGTAATTTGATTATAGGGGTTTTTCTTTTTTTTAAATCTACACTCCTTTATTGGAAAATGAAAGGATTAGTGGTTAACCAAAGAAGAGGAATATGTGTGGTCTTTTTAAAATATAACTTTTACTTTTTATTATGAAATGTTTTAATATATGGAAAATTAGAAATATTAGCATAATAAACATCAATATACTCATCATGTACTTTAACAGTTATTTACATTTTGTCATATTTACTTCTTTTATGTATATGGGAGTTTTTTTGCTGAGTGATTTTAAACTGATTTAGAAACATTATGACATTTCATTTCTAAATTCTTTGGTTTGCATCTCCAAACAATACAGTGCCTTTATAAGCATAATCATTCTAACAAGCTAATTTACAGATTTGTTTAATTGGGATGAAATAAATAATCTATTGAGGTCCTTTTAAAGTAGAGATAATAAATGAATCTTTAGTGCATAAAATATTGAAAATATATTGCAAAACTGAGTTATATTTTTAAACATTCAAAATCCTAATAAAAAGATGTCTTTAGAATATTATTTTGTACCCAGTTAATTTATTTTAAAAAATACTTTAAAATAATATTTTAAAAATAAAATATTTAACAATAAAAAATAATATTTATAAATATTTTTTACATTATAGAATAACCTGTGGTAGTTGAATAGAAATTTTTAATACTGAGAGATGCATGATCACCGGTAACTTTTAGTATCCACATCTTTCAGAATCTACATCACTCATGTGAATGAATTAAGGCTATATTATGCACATTTTTATCCACATGCGAACATAAAAGCAATGTGTTTCAACATAAAAGGAATTGTTACTAAACTTACTGCTATACAATTTGCTCTTTATTACAACACAAAATTATTTTTGTTAACAAATACCAGTCTATTACTTTTTAAGATGAATAGAGTTATACTGTGTAGATATTCTATAATTTATCAATCCACTTCTTTTTTTTTTAACATTTCTTTGTTTATTTTTGGCCATGTGAAGTCTTAGTTGCCACAGGCAGGATCTTCATTGTGCCATGAAGGCTTCTCTCTAGTTGGAATGTGCAGGCTTAGTTGCCCTGCAGCATTTGACATCTTCCTTCCCCCACCAGGGATTGAACCAGCATCCCCTGCTCTGGAAAGTGCACTCTTAACCACTGGGCCGCAAGGGAGTCCCTCAGTCTATCTCTTACTGTTAAGCACTTGGGCTGTTTCCATTTTCTCCTTTTATATTATCTGCTATGAAACATTTTCTACACACGTCTTTGGGTACATACCATGACTTCTTTAGGATAAATTTCCATTAGGAGAATTGCTGAGTAAAAAACTGCTAGACTGTTTCTGCTTGTTTGTTTTTACACTGCCTAGTAAAGAGTCCCTTGTATCACATTAGTTAATAGTTCCTGAACATCCACTGACTTTGGTAAATGAGAAACAGAATGCTTTATTTCATACCAAATGGGATGGAATGAAGAAAGACTTTTCCTCCAACATTAGCACAGATACATGGACTCTTAAAAAATAATATTAGTTGTTCTTTCCTCAGTCTATGAGAATAAAGCTGACTGAACCTAAACTTAAAATGAATTATCTATGAAGATTGTTTTCACTTCTCACCACTTCTTTTTCAGCTTTGCTGAAAGATGACATCACTCAAGCTGTAGCATGTGCAAAGAGGGTTGTCAGAGATCCACAAGGCATTAGAGCATGGTATGTTTTTTTTCCCCTTCCAGTTTTATTGCGATGTAATTGACATAGAGCATGGTAAAAGTTTAGGGTGTACAGCATAATGATTTGATTTATATTCATCATGAAATGATTATCACAATAAGTTTAGTAAGCATACTTTATCTCACATAGATACAAAATTAGAGAAGAAAAAAATTTTGTGTGGAATGAAAAGTCTTAAAATTTAATCTCAGCATCCTTTGTATATGTATAACATATAGCAATGTTAATTATATTTATCATGTTGTATATCGTACTCTTGTTGTTTAGTTGCTAAGCTGCATCCAACTCTTTAACAACTCCATGGACTGTAGGCCGCCAGGCTCCTCTGTCCATGGGATTTCCCAGGCAAGAATACTGGAGTGGGTTGTCATTTACCCCTCCAGCGGGTCTTCCCGACCCAGGGATCGAACCTGCATCTCCTGCATTGCAGGCGGATTCTTTACCACTGAGCCACCAGCACAGGCCTGTGGTACGGTGCATCCCTACTATTATAACCACAGGTGTAGTACGTTCCACTGCCTTTGTCCAGTTCCTTACCCCTCGCCCCACTCACAAGCCCCACACCAGGTAACCACAAATCTGACCACTTTCCTATGAGGTTGTTTGTATGTTTGTGTTTGAAGTATAATGGACTTACAACAAGTATAGGTTAGTCTTTAGGATAAGACTAATCTTATGAATCTTTAGTTTCTGTTACAGAGCATGGTATGTGTTAAGCATTAAAGAGGAGAGCTGATTTATCCTGCTGATATGACAGAAGTGAGAGAATACTCCAAAGACTATAGCATGCTCCTGAGAATTGAAAATTGCAGCTTTAGATTTAGGCTAAACAGTGCATTACACAGAAACAACCTATTTTACCTGATTCAGAATTTTTTACTCTTTTACTACTCAGTTCATTTTAGGGAATTTCTGGAAGTTGTAAGATTCTCTACACAATACCTTGAAATTATTTTTGGATTTAAGGAAATGTGGAATGCACTTTGCAGTGCTGTTGTGGACGTCACAAGACTCGACACTTGTGTTCGGCATTCTGTGCTACAGTGTAGGTTTGTGGAGATGTGACATCCCCGGTATACATATCTCCAGTTAATAAATAACAATATTTGGATCTGTCTGTAGCTTGTATTTCATGTACTGATAAACTCTTTTGTTTTCGAAAAGGATTTGAAGTATGTATAACATAATGAAGATATGTTTCCATCTTACTATCATTTGTTTCATCTTTTTCTACAGGGTGGCATGGAAAAAACACTGTCAAAACCGAGATCTCAGGAGTTATGTTCAGGGTTGTGGCGTGTAACAGTGGAGTTTTCCCTTCAGCTCATTTTGTCTCTTTTTCATATTAAGGAAGTAATCGTTGAGTAAAAGGTTATACTCTCATTCTTTCAAACAAATAATGTTTTTACAGAAGCAGGAGCATGTGGTCTTTCTTCTAAGAGGCTTGATGTTTACCTCACTTGTTTATTGTTTGATATTAGGCCTACGACAATTTTCAGCTTGCTAACAGAACTAATGCTGGTGAATATTTGTCTAAAATCTTCATTATCAAATGTATCTCTGGTACATTTAGTTCTTCAAAGAGATAACCCAGACTTAATCTTGAATGATATAAGTACTCCCCAATATTCAACAAAATATAACAAAAGAATATCTTTAAGCAAATTGATCTTAGGCAAAGTCCCACCTGTGTAGGCATGTGAACTCTCATCTGTCCAATCAAAAAGAGCAGAATGTCAAATGGCTAAAAATGAAAACAGCCCAGTCAAGAATTCTGTTTTCATAAGTGTGACCTTTGGTTTAAATGTTTTAGTAGAAATGTTGCATTTACACAGCTTTTTAAAAATAAACTCACAATTTATACATCAGCCTATTTTAGCCTTTGCAAAGAACTCACTTATGCATCCTGCTGATCCTGAAGGAATATAAAGAAGGATTAGATGAGCTGTTGATTTTCCTCAGTTTCATTAGCTTGAATTCATGCATTATGACTAAATTCAGAGGCAGATAAGTTTACAAGCATTGAATTAATTGCTATTAAACCGATGTGAAATGATGCATGTTGTAAAAGAAAAACAAACATTTTCATTAAAAGCTTTGCAATTCATACCTTGTCTTCCTTTGTTTAGAGCCATTTAATGTCTCTGAAGAAATACATATGCATATATTTGGGAAATAATGATCTGACACTTAGTATTTCCTATATCCTCACCTGTACTGAAACAGGTGGATACTGCCAGAGAAATCCATAAGCATGCTGATATCTCAATGTTTCAAATTTTTAATGTTTTTTGGCTGTGCCACACAGCTTCTGGGACCTTAGTTCCCCAAGAGGGCTTGAATTCTTACTCTAAACAGTGAAAGCACGGAGTCCTAACCATGGGACCACCAAGGATTTCCCCTCACCTTAATTTCATAAACGTAAATCTCAAATGGGCCCTCAAGTCAGCCTAATCATCTTAGTCACTTCTCTCCAATCCTTCTGTATTGGAGTCCCCACTCTCCAAAATGACTGTCACTATTTACTTCTCTCTTTTCAAAGTCCCAGCACACACCACTGGCCTTCTACACCTGCACTCACTAGATGATCTAACCTCATTTTATACTGACAGAACAGAAGCAACTCACACATTTTTACCCTCCCGGCCACCATAACAGAGTTCACATCTTTCCCTGGGCCCACCTTCCCTTCCTTCCCCTTTATTACTAGGATGAAGGGCCTCTGCTCCGGCCAGTGGCAGTCTCCACATGCAGTCCATCACCGTACTGCCCCGGCAACCTTGCTTGTTACACGGAACTCTCCGTGGGCGCTACATAACCCTCCAACCACAGCATCATTCTCTGCTCCCTTTTCCAGTAACACTTCTGGGATGAGATATCTGTATCCACCCACTCCACGTCCTCACCTCCCTTTGTGTTTTCACCTCTTCTTAATCTGACTGCTGTCCTCACTCAGCTGAAAACGGCTCAAACACGACTCCTCCCAGGATACTTTGGGGCCAGTTCTAGTGACCACCTGATTTCTGTTCAATCTGCTTGATCTCTCAGCAGCATCTGACAGAGTGAACCACTTGCTACTTCTGGAAACTTTTTCTTCCTCAGCTCTCCTGCTTTATATTGTCTCATTGATGGCTCCTTCTCAGTCCTTCTTGGCTGGCTGTTTCTCTGCGGATTGATTTTTAAGTGCTGGAGTGTCCCAGGGCCCAAACCTGTAACCATTTGATAGACATGTTTTACTTATTCTTTTATTTATTCTTTTTGATGAAGTATAACTTTCAAAAGAATAGAGTTTTTCCCACTTTTTAAAGAGACTGAAATAATCTCAATCTTTCCCCAAATATGTAAGTACAGTAAAGCCTTTTATGTTTTTTGAACAGTTTGAGAATATACTGTCAACACGGTGCCCGTGGCTCTGAATCCTTCTATGTGTAATTTCTATAGAACCTCAAAACATCATCCATATTAGGAGGTGAATACTGACAAAATTAGGACCATCTAATCATCAGATCTATGCGATTTCATCAATTAACCCTTAATTAAAGGTCTAATTCAGATTATTCAGGTTATATTTGCTTGTTAACATTTTTCAGTTTCCTTCAGTCTAGATAACTTCCTCATGTTTTCCATGACTTTTATGACTTTAACCCATTTGAAGACCTCAACCAGCTGTGATGTAAAATAGCCTAAGGTTTTTCTGATATTCTCTGGAGTAGATTAGGTTATGCATCTCTGGCAGGGATGCCACAGATGTGATATTTTCCTCTTCTCATTGCATCCTTTCAGGTGACATGCAGTTTTGAAATGTTCTGTTACAGATAAAGTTCACATTGATCGTTTGATTAAGGTGATGTCTGTAAGTCACCTCCACTGTGAGGTATTTGGGAGAGGATGAGGTACTTTGAGAAATTTTCTTCCTCATCAAAATGTCAATTTTTGCATGTACTTGTTATATCAGTATGGACCCCTGGCTTCCTACTTTATTCCAATTATAATGAGTTATAATCCATTGCTATCATTTATTTTTATGTTCTCATTGTCTGATTTTTCTCCTTTCAGAGAGCCTCTGCAAGCTAGCTTTGTGTCATCTTGACATAACCTCGTCATTCTCTGGGCACTTTTTTGTTTTCTGGCACAAGCTGTCCTAATGCTCACCTTGTTCTTTTTCTGCTTCAACCTAGAACCAGCTATTTCTCCAAAAGCTCTTAGCCCTCACAGTGGATAACAGTATTTAAAAAAACTATTCTGGGCAGTAGAGTGGCACTGTTCCCATGCCCCATCAAAGGACAGAGCTAGAGGATGTATGTATTTACCTAACATTTATCTACTCAAATTGAATTCATAGAATACCTCCAATTCCAATCCCATACCACAAGGTTAACTGCAGGTTTTTTTCTTATGTTGACAACTTCCTTTTACACAGTCAGAAAGCAGGTACCCATTTTCCTTAATATTTTTAAAATGTATCCTGAGTACATGCACATATTTAATCAGTTTGCCTGTATGTAACCAACCTCCCAACACTGCCACACAATGGAATAGATGGTCTCCACTTAAGCTTTGATACTCCTCATGGGGTCACCCCTTCTTCCACATCAGGACACCTTTATTGCGTTTCATCTCTGACATACGATGCTGGGACACTGTTTTTACAGCAAGGAGGGCAGAAAGTTTTTCCTCTTGTTTATGCCCACATTCCCAATACCTAGAACAGTACCTGTAACATGATACATGCTCAATAAAAACCAGCTGCTTGAATGAATCTTCCTGATGATTTAGTATATTCCCCCAGGCTGGGCATTCTGAGAGTTTTTTACTCTCCAATCTCACATAATTCTAATAACAGCAGCTTCTGCGGCTCCAAGAGTCAGGTCTCAAATCTATGTGACCAGTCCCCTCGAGGACAGCAGAGGGGCCCAACTCAGGTGCATCCTCAGGTTTCAAGATTCTGGGACCATTTTGATATAAATCAACAGGAAAGAATATGGGAACGGGATATCCAGAGGTGTACAAAGAATGAGTCAAGGTAGGGGAGAGTGGCTTGAAGAGTAAGAACTCAGATGCAGAGACAGGATATATCTAAGAAGCACCAGGACTGACCCATAACAATGGCTGACTGAAGAAACAACCAGAGATTAGCAAAAGTTGGACTAAGAGAGAAAGCAATTCTTGTTGGAGATCTTGCTTAGTGTTTTTGATAAATGTCATGTCTTACTTATACCTGTTATTTTAATACAATCAAGTTCCCAAACCAAATTTTCACCTTTATTTAGAGAACAAAGTAAAAACCAATATGAAAGTTTCATCATTTTTAAAAGAAACTCAATTCCAATGTTGCTTACATTCACATCAGGATATTATTTGAAACGCAGAGTGATATTCCAGATTAACACTGGACTTTTGTGTGGCACTAATCATAACTGAGCCCTGAGCACATTTATTCCTTTTGTATTTAGCAGACTTACTTTAAAAGTATTTTTTTTTTTAAGTTGCTAAGGGGCATCCCAGATGACGCTAGTGCTTAAGAACCTGTCTGCCAGCGCAGGAGATGTAAGAGATGTGGGTTCAATCCCTGGATTGGGAAGATCCCCCAGAGGAGAGCATGGCAACCCACTCCAGTATTCTTGCCCAGAGAACCTCATGGATAGAGAAGCCTGGCGGGCTACAGTCCATAGTGTCACAGAGTCGGACATGACTGAAGCGACTTAGCGGGCACAAAGGGAATTACAGAAAGTTACAGTCATGAGTGACTAATATCATTCATAGATAAAATATTTTTCATTTAAATACATGTTAATTATACAAATTCATTTTAAATCATTTACAATTTTTACGAGGTTATAAATTCTCAATGTTTACACTCAGATACTTCTACAAAATTTTTATGTAACTCCCCATTTTTCCCTCTTCACATGCAGCAGTGTTCTACTTTTTTAGCTTAATGTTAGGAATCCGAGGCAGCAGGCACCACGACTACTGAGCCCCTGGGCTGCAACCACTGAAGCCCACGTGCCCTAGAGCCCAAGCTCTCCAACGTAGAAGCCACCGAAATGAGAAGCCTGAGCACAACTGGACTGTAGCCCCCGCTTGCTGCAACCAGAGAAAGCCCCTGCGCAGCACAAAGGCCCAGCGCAGCCAATGAATAATTTAATTAAATTTAAAAACCAATCCTAGGAAGTTCCCTGGTGGCCTACCTGTTAGGTCGGTACTTTCAGTGCCATTGCCTGGATTCAATCCCTAGTCTGGGAACTGAGATCTCAGAAGCTGTGAGACATGACCAAAAAAAAGAATTTCTATTTTCTCCCATGGTTTAAAGTGTCAGGCTTGTATTGTTCCTGATGGTGGTTCCCACCGCGGAAATTTAGGATTAAGTTCTACTTCCTCCTCCTGTATCTCATCACACATGGCAACTTTCCGTAAAACCCATCCTTCCAATGTAATTACATATACTTTTTAAGTTCAATACTCAGTATTTGCATAGCCATAAATACAACTACTTTCTTCTCTTATGCAAGATTTTATTTTCCCTAGAGCCAGTAACTGCATAATTGTTATATTGGCTTACCTTTATTTGTATCTATCATTAGTTCAACTCCCAAACTCTAGGTCTCTTTTTTCTTTATTGAGGTATGGTTCATGTACAATATTATTAAGCTTGAGGTGTACGGCATAGTGATTCACATTTTCACAGGTTATATTTTGTTTAGTTATTATAAAATATTGGGTATATTCCCTGTATGGTACAATATATCCTTGTAACTTATTTGTTTTGGACTGTGCTGCATAGCTTGTAAGATTTTAGTTCCCAAAGTAGGGATCAAACACCTGCACCCTGCAGTAGAAGTGATGAGTCCTAACCACTGGCCAAGGAAGTCTCAGTTTATTTTATACATGCTAGTTTGTACCTCGCAATCCCTACTGCTATCTGTGTCTTCCATTTAAATCTCCTCTCAGGTCTTCAGAGGCAGCTAGAGTGTCATTAGTCTAACCTTGCTCTGAGTTTTTTTTCATTTCTGTATCATAGTTTTAATTTTCAACAACTCCTTTTCATTTTTGAATACTCTTTTCTCCTTGTTTTGTGTCATGCTTGCTATTTCTTATTCTGTATATAGTATTAATAAGGACTATATTTACTATATTTTGGATATAGTATAATAAGGCCTTCCCTGGGAGCTCAGCTGGTAAAGAATCCACCTGCAATGCAGGAGACCCCGGTTTGATTCCTGAGTCAGGACGATCCCCTGGAGAAGGGATAGGCTACCCACTCCAGTATTCTTGGGCTTCCCTGGTGGCCTGGATGGTAAAGAATCTGCCTGCAATGTGGAAGACCTGGGTTCAATCCCTGGGTTGGGAAGATCCCCTGGAGGAGGCATGGTAACCCACTCCAATATTCTTGCCTGGAGAATCCCCATGGGCAGAGGACCCTAGTGGGCCACAGTCCATGTGGTCACAGAGTTGGACATGACTCAGCAACTAAGCATAGCCCACAGCATATTAACAATTTGGTTGATTTTGGTTTTAGTTGACTTCTCTGTTTCCTCTAATCTGCCATTTTGTTTGTTTACTTTGGATTATATCTTTCATACTAGAGGTGTTTCTCTGTTGTTTGGCAATCCTTGGTTATCTACTTAAATTTAGGACTGGGAAACTTTAAAAGTCATTTGAAGTTGCAAGGGCCTATGTACTTTGACCCTGTGTACTTCACTGAAGGATGACCTGGTTGGTTGAGTCAGTTTCACTGAGGCTCCTTAGATCTCTCCTCTTAGACTGGTCACATTCCCCACAGCAGCCTATTCCTATTCTCTACTAGAAAAACAGGGCCTGGTTCCCAGTATTTGAGTTAAGTGACAGATGAAGTCTTGGTACCAGGCATGTGTTTAGTTAAACTGCCTATTTTCTGTAGGGTATTTCTCAGGTCAAGAAACAACAGATAGAACTAGACATGGAACAGTGGACTAGTTCAAAATTGGGAAGACTACATCAAGGATGTATATTGTCACCCTGCTTATTTAACTTATAGGCAGAATACATGGTATGAAATGCCGGATTGGGTGAAGTTCAAGCTGAAATCAAGATTGCAGGGAGAAATATCAATAACCTCAGATATGCAGATGATACCACCCTGAAGGCATAAAGTGAAGAGGAACTAAAGACTTTCTTGATGAAGAGAGTGAAAGAGAAGGCTTAAAACTCAACATTTAAAAAACTACGAACATGGCATCCAGTCTGTCACTTCATGGCAAATAGATGGGGAAGAAATGGAAACACTAACAGACTTTATTTTCTTGGACTCCAAAATCACTGTGGATGGTGACAGCAGGCATGAATTAAAGATGCTTGCTCCTTGGAAGAAAAGCTAGGACAAAGCTAGACAGCATATTAAAAAGCAGAGACATAACTCTGCTGACAAAGGTTCAGTTCAGTTCAGTTCAGTTGCTCAGTCATGTCCGACTCTTTGCGACCCCATGAATCGAAGCACGCCAGGCCTCCCTGTCCATCACAAACTCCCGGAGTTTATTCAAACTCATGCCCATTGAGTCGGTGACGCCATTCAGCCATCTCATCCTGTCGTCCCCTTCTCCTCCTGTCCCCAGTCCCTCCCAGCATCAGGGTCTTTTCCAATGAGTCAACTCTTCGCATCAGGTGGCCAAAGTATTGGAGTTTCAGCTTCAGCATCAGTCCTTCCAATGAACACCCAGGACTGATCTCCTTTAGGACGGACTGGTTGGATCTCCTTGCAGTTCAAGGGATGCTCAAGAGTCTTCTCCAACACCACAGTTCAAAAGCATCAATTTTTCAGCCCTCAGCTTTCTTCACAGTCCAACTCTCACATTCATACACGACCACTGGAAAAACCATAGCCTTGACTAGATGGACCTTTGTTGGCAAAGTAATGTCTCTGTTTTTTAATATGCTATCTAGGTTGGTCATAACTTTCCTTCCAAGGAGTAAGCATTTTTTAAATTTCATGGCTACAATCACCATCTGCAGTGATTTTGGAGCCCAAAAAAATAAAGTCTGACACTGTTTCCACTGTCTCCCCATCTATTTCCCATGAGGTGATGGGACCAGATGCCATGATCTTAGTTTTCTGAACGTTAAGCTTAAGCCAATTTTTTCACTCCCCTCTTTCACTTTCATCAAGAGGCTTTTTAGTTCCTCTTCACTTTCTGCCATAAGGGTGGTGTCATCTGCATAGCTGAGGTTATTGATATTTCTCCCGGCAATCTTGATTCCAGCTTGTGCTTCTTCCAGCCCAGCGTTTCTCATGATGTACTCTGCATAGAATTTAAATAAGCAGGGTGACAATATACAGCCTGACACACCCCTTTTCCTATTTGGAACCAGTCTGTTGTTCCAAGTCCAGTTCTAACTGTTGTTTCCTGACCTGCATACAGGTTTCTCAAGAGGCAGGTCAGGTGTTCCGGTATTCCCATCTCCTTCAGAATTATCCACAGTTTATTGTGATCCACACAGTCGAAGGCTTTGGCATAGTCAATGAAGCAGAAATAGATGTTTCTCTGGAACTCTCTCGCTTTTTTGATGATCCAGTGGATATTGGCAATTTGATCTCTGATTCCTCTGCCTTTTCTAAAACCAGCTTGAACATCTGGAAGTTCTCAGTTCAAGTATTGCTGGAGCCTGGCTTGGAGAATTTTGAGCATTACCTTACTAGCGTGTGAGATGAATGCAATTGTGCGGCAGTTTGAGCATTCTTTGGGATTGCCTTTCTTAGGGATTGGAATGAAAACTGACCTTTTCCAGTCCTGTGGCCACTGCTGAGTTTTCCAAATTTGCTGGCATATTGAGTGCAGCACTTTCACAGCATCATCTTTCAGGATTTGAAATAGCTCAACTGGAATTCCATCACATCCAATAGCTTTGTTTTGTAGTGATGCTTCCTAAGGCCCACTTGACTTCACAATCCAGGATGTCTGGCTCTAGGTGAGTGATCACACCATTGTGATTATCTGGGTCATGAAGATCTTTTTTGTACAGTTCTTCTGTGTATTCTTGCCACCTCTTCTTAATATCTTTTGCTTCTGTTAGGTCCATACCATTTCTGTCCTTTATTGAGCCCATTTTTGCATGAAATGGGCTGACAAAGGTACGCCTAGTCAAAGGTATGGTTTTTCCAGTAGTCATGTACAGACGTGAGAATTGGACCATAAAGAAATCTAAGCACCAAAGAACAGATGCTTTTGAACTGTGGTGCTGGAGAAGACTCTTGAGAGTCCCTTCTGCAGCACGGAAATCAAACCAGTCAATCCTAAAGGAAATCAACCCTGAATATTCATTGGAAGGACTGATGCGGAAGCTGAAGCCCAATACTTTGGCCACATGATGCAAAGAACTGACTCACTGGAAAAGACCCTAATGCTGGGAAAGACTGAGGGCAGGAGGAAAGGGGGGGGGGGGGGGGGGGGGGGGGCGGGGCAACAGAGGATGAGATGGTTGGATTGCATCATCAACTCAATGGACAGAAGTTTGAGCAAACTCCAGGAGATAGTGAAGGACAGGGAAACCTGGTATATTCCAGCCTATGCAGTGGCATAGTCAGACACGACTGAGCAATTGAACAAGAAAACTTGCAAAGTAGTTAGTTACCACAGAAGGGGCAAAGGAGGGGAAGTTTGTTGTCACGTTAGGGATCTTAGAATCGAAACTGAGCAGAAAAGGAAGGAAAGAGATGAAGAAGTCAGTAAATAAATTATAATAAATAAAATAAATTTTTAAATAAATAAATAATAAATAAAAATATATAATAATAAATTATCGTTGCAACCATGTAAGTCTGAGACTGTTCAGTTCAGTCTCTCAGTCGTGTCCGACTCCTTGCGACCCCACGGACTGCAACACGCCAGGCCTCCCTGTCCATCACCAACTCCCGGAGTTTACTCAAATATCCATTGAGTCAGTGATGCTATCCAACCATCTCATCCTCTGTCATCCCCTGAGACGGCTAGGTGAACGCAAAGAAAAGCGGGGAGTAGACGAGATTTCATGAACATAATTTCAGAACTGTAACGCTTTGGCGATGGCAACGCATCACCGCCAACAGCCAGCTTCTCTGTCATTGCGAAGCCAGGTGGTCTGTGCCGGCGACAAGCTGACTGGAAATTCCTGGCTTCCTCGGACCC
Source organism: Dama dama (assembly GCF_033118175.1). Lineage (NCBI taxonomy): Eukaryota > Metazoa > Chordata > Mammalia > Artiodactyla > Cervidae > Dama > Dama dama. Next base: position 59,401,670 of record NC_083683.1, on the reverse strand, counting down.
TGCCAACAGAGATTGGTCCAGCGACACCCCACCTCCACGGCCCTGCGCGTGCGCAGTGTAAGAGAGCTCGTTGCGCCTGCGCACAACGTCGCCGCTGCCGCCCACTCCAGATCCGACCTCACCTACAGCGGAGCTGAATGGGCTTCCGGGACGCCGTCCGCGGCGAGCAGTTGGCGCTTCCTAGGCGACCGGAGTCTCGCTGACTCGTCCTCCTTCGGCCAGAAACCCTCCTCCTGGGCCCGCGCGGGAGGAGTGGGGTCTCTGAGGGAGCGGCGAGCCCGCCGGCCCCGGTCTCTTTCCCTGGCTGCGGCGGCTTCTACCGTAAGACAATATGTTCAAGAGAATGGCCGAATTTGGGCCTGACTCCGGCGGGAGAGTGAAGGTCAGTGCGCGGCCGGTGCCTGCTCTCACAGAGTATCTTTCTCGTCCCGCTCTTTCTAGCCCGGCCTGGGGAGGGTCAGCTTGTTCCCTCTCGCTCCTTCTTGCCTCAGGCTGAAACCGGGTTTTCTAGGAGGACGGCGACTCAGAGCCCCAAAGGGAAAATTGTGGTTTCATCGGGCCCCCAACTTCAGGTGTCACCCCCTTCCTTCCATCCCAGCCAGAATAAACTGACATAATCCTTGGCGCCTGGGGGGACGTCGTCGCCAAGGAAGAAGCCACTTGGAGGGCTGGCAGATCCTGGCTTGGTGTTCCTCCGCTGCCAACCCAGGTCACCTGTAAATCGGGGTCGCGAGGCACCCACCTATTGTGGGATAACAACAGCCGATTCCGCGCTAAGGAAGCACGTGGGTGAATGCTTTACCGGATTCTCTCAGCCCCTATTGCAGCCTTGCAAAGGCTACTCCCAGTATTTACAAGTGTGGTAACGATAGAGCTGGCGGATAGAAAAGTTCCGAAGACTTCCCCAAGTTCGTGGCTACGGCCAGGATACTAATTAATCAAGGCAAAGAAGATGCCTGGCACATAGGCAACATTCAGTACACGTTAGTTTCTTAGTTTGTAATTGAAGTTATAATCGAGCCTAACGTGATGTTTGACACCGTGACAAATTTCCCTCCCACTTTAATACGTTACCTGGCACATTAATTTTTTATGTCACGACCAGCTGCTTCGTGATATAACATTGGTTTTTACCCCCTTCAGATTTTTATGTACCACAGAAAGAAAAATTTTTTCAAAAAGAAATCACCCAATTTTTGCACCAATCTAGTTGCTCTAGGTTTTAAGAATCCTTCTCCATGTCATATTGTTCACATAAATTTATGCTGTATATGCAGTTGTCATACACAGTGCTTTAATGCTTCTTATAACGTGAGGGCACTTTGAAAGTTTCAAAAGTTACTGAAATTAAATGGAAGGGGAAAGAGATGGCCAGGTAAAATTAATAGCAGGAGTTTCATAAACATATTTTCCCTCTGCTTTGGGGCCAGATTTTGGAATGATAAGAAAGTACTACAGAAAAGAGCATTATAAAAACATTGAAAAATAATAAAAAAAAAAAATAAGGGAAAAAAAGAAAACAGGAAAGAGGATTATAAGATTAGCTTTCAGAGAAGAACTTACAGAGCTTTCTCAATTTGTAATCATGTTAGGTTCTAAAAGTCTTGTAAGTCCAGAATGAAGTGAGGAGATTAGGCTTGTAGTCCTCAAATGCTTTTCCACCAAAAATGGATGTGTTAGTCATTTAAAACTTAAAATTAGGGACCTATTTCTTCTCCTTGCGGATTGTTGCCTGATCTCGTAAGCACCTTTTCCCAATTTAGATAAATTTCATCCTAGTAGAAAGCCCGCTGACAAATGAATGCCCTTTAAATATTTGGAGAACTCTATAAGGTCCTGTCAACACTGGAGCAGTGGAACCTATTATCTACTCACCTTGTCAGTGCTCCTTTGTGTTTGTTTATTCATTCTGTCCTTAAAGGTGAGGCCCTATCTTTGTGTGCCCCAAAAGTGCACTTGCTGTGAATTTTTTTTTTTTTTATTCCCATACAAACTGCTTGCCTTCTTCTAAGTTAACTTTAGGCTAATAGGTATTGAATTTATTTGAGGATTGCCTAGTCACAATGAAGTTTTTCCCTTTATGACCAACCTACTATATAGCAGGTGCAAGTCTCCCAGCCTCGATGGGAGGGGAGTTTGGGGGAGAATGGACACGTGTGTAAGTATGGCTGAGTCCCCTTGCTGTTCACCTAAAACTATCACAACATTGTTAATCAGCTATACCCCAATACAGAATAACAAGTACAAAAAAAAAAGGAAAGAAAAAGTTTTTCTATTTGTTTGCCGCTTTTCCTCTTCTTATTACTTGATTACATTGGCCCAGCACTTTTTACATATGATATATCTTGGTCTTGACCTTCAGGTACGTTCTTACTATTGAGCAGTTAGTCTCAAGTTCATGTGCAATATTCAGCATTTTCTCCTGAATTTTTTTTCTCTCTCCTTTTCATCATCTGCCTTTACAGTTCTGAAATGTGCACAGAAACATGTACATGCATCACAGAACTGAGCATAAAGGCAGCAAACATGCCATTAGTCAAGTGTTTATCAAGCTTGAGTCCTCCAAGTCCCTCTGCCATTATCTGAATTCAAATGTAATATTTAACTTGTTTGTTTAAATCTAATTTTTAAAGTCCCTTCCTAAGCATTACCATTCTTGAAATTGTGATTTGAATTGCTAGTTGTAGTTGTGGTTTTTCTAATACAGATTAAAGTAAGCACAAGTAATAAAATGAAAATGCTTCCCTTATTCTACCAAAAAATTATCTTCCAGACTGCCTTTAATTTTTGTACTGTGCTTTGGAAAACCCTGCTGTAAGCTGATTAATAAGGACATTACCATCAGGTGATGACAGTCAAAGTTAGTGACTATTAATTCCTGGTTGGTCTTTAAAGTTTGTAAATAAAGAACCTTTTCTATTTCTTTATTTAAAAAAAAAAAAACAGAGCAAAAATAGAAATTCTCAAAGTACTTTATATGATTTAAATAGACGTTTTCAAAGTGGGAACATTATAATTACTGTGATGTTTAGTTATTTGTGGTAATATAAAATGAGGCTAATTGTCTGGAATTGATTTGTTAAGGGAAATCCATGGTCTGTGCAAACCTAGGTTGTTAGGCTGCCTGCCACTTCTTTAATCAGGCTTTCAAAGCTTTCCTTCTGTTTATTTGGGTAATGATACAATATTAATTTATGTTGAAATTGTTTTTCTTTTAGGGTGTTACTATCGTTAAACCAATAGTTTATGGTAATGTTGCTCGATATTTTGGAAAGAAAAGAGAAGAAGATGGGCACACCCATCAGTGGACAGTATATGTAAAACCATATAGAAATGAGGTGAATATTTCTTTTTCCTAAAACCTTTTTGAAGCTATGGTTTGTTTTGCTTGAAGATAAATTGTAATATCATTTTCTAAACTGATAATAAAATTGTCCCATTGTAGGATAATCAACAAGGTCCTACTGTGTAGCACTTGGAACTCTGCTGAACGTTATTGGGAGGGGACTTTGGGGGAGAATGGGTCCATGTACATGTAAGGCTGAGTCGTTTCCCTGTTCACCTGAAACTCTCATAGCATTGTAATCAGCTTTACTGCAGTACAGAATAAAAAGTTTTGTTAAAAAAGAAATTGCCCATTGTAGAAATGTTACCCCAAAAGTTGAAAGAATAAAGTAAGAGCTGTCATCTTTGTATGCTTGTTAGTAGAAATCAATTTTCCAAAACTGTTTTCTAATTAAAATTAAGTTATGAGCTTCCCTAGAGGCTCAGTGGTTAAGAATTCACCTGCTAATGCAGAGGAGGTGGGTTCGATCCCTGGGTCGGGAAGATTCCCTGGGAAAGAATTGACAACCCACTCCAATATTCTTGCCTAGGAAAGCCCATGGACAGAGGAGCCTGGCAGCCTATGGTCCGTGGGGTCGCAAAAGAGCTAGACACAACTTAGCGACTAAACAACAACAACAATGGTAACAAGAACTATCCTGTATACATAGTATGTCTTCTAATCACCACCCCTTAAGATAGCCTAGTATGTAATCACGTGTTTCAGGAATGATAAATTTAAGTTATAATTTGATAATCAGAGAAGATGAAAGACAAAACTGCTGCATAATCTGGCTGCTGGTAGTTTGGTTTTGTGGCTGAATCTCTACTGCCTGGAATGTAGTCAGTACCTAATAGGTATTCAGTGGGTACTGAATGAGTAAATATTCCTCTGTTTAAAACCCTTCATTCTGTATGTCAGCTGTTACTGATCCAATATAGTGGAAGCAGTAAGGCAAGTGAGAATTTATGTTATCATTGTAATCATTTGTCACCTTCTGGAAACATCTGAAAAAGCATTTAGAGGCGTCATGAAGAGATGTTAACTTCTGAAAAGTTGAAAATGGTGCCAAGTACCATAGGATAGATTCATAGCTTGAACATGATAAAGGTTTCCTGCTTCAAATACTTTTACCACGTGTAAGAGAGAAGAATTTTGGACTTATACTTTATCAAGGAGGGGACACATTTTGTGAAGGAATTTAGTAACTATTCAAAATAACTTTATAGTGTCAATTTTAAGGATCGTCTTCCCAGTAACCCCACACTGTGTTCAGTCATGTTTAATAAATTAAGAGATGATCAATTTAGAGGTAAATAAAACACAATATGCCACACATTAAACTGCCATATAGGACAGTTTATAGTGACTCAGCTCAGTACGTGCGTGCTAACTTGCTTCTGTCGTGTCCAACTCTTTACAGCCCTGTCGACTGTAGCCCTTCAGGCTCCTCTGTCCGTGGGATTCTTCAGGCAAGAATACCGGAGTGGGTTGCCATGTCCTTCTCTAGGGAGTCTTCCACACAGGGATCGAACCCATAGCTCTTATCTCCAGCACTGGCAGGCAGGTTCTTTACCACTAGCGCCACCAGGGATGCCCACATAGAACTCAGTGCAGCCACAATTTAAAGGTGACTCGTTGAATGTAGGCTTCCTGAGTTGAAATTGAGCAAAATACAGCACAGCAAGTAGTGATGCAACCCAAAGTTATCTTAATTTCAAGAGCAAAGAAGATTCTAGTTGACCTTTGATTTCTCTTTATCTTTTCTTGGTATATTTCACCAAAAGACTAAATTAAAATAGTGAAACCAACTAAGCTTGATAATGTTTCTTCTTTAGCATTTATACTGTCCTGTATTAAACAAAATTAAAAGACAAAAAACTTTCAAAGTCCACACAAAAACTTGTATGTAAATATTCATTGTGACATTATTCATAATTGCCCAAATGTCTCCAAACTGATAAGTGGATAAATAAAATATGGTGTGTTCATACAATGAAATATTATTAAGCAATAAAATGAAGTAATGATACATTCTACTACCACATGGAAGAAATGTACTCATTTTTATGGGAAAATCAAAATCAATTTTGAGTATTATCAACAGAGATATATCAAATAATACTCAAAGGTACATAAACATAGGATTTGCAACACAATGAATAGAGGCATATGTATTTATATATATGATGAATTATGAAAGAATCCGGCACAAGCTTCCTTTGTTTAAAATAAAAAAACAAACCTCCAGGTTGTAATTCATATTTCTTAGGCATTTCTTGTCTATAAAATTAGTACATATGCTCAATGTATTTCCGTCCTAATTTTTATATGTAGATGGCAGAACTAATTAATTCCTCTGTATTTTAGGATATGTCAGCATATGTAAAGAAAATCCAATTTAAATTACATGAAAGCTATGGCAATCCTTTAAGAGGTACAGTAGTTCTGTGATTCATAATATACAAAATTTAAAAGAACTAGGAAACTGTATCAGCAGTTTAAAATTCTGAATTGTTTTCTTTTTTCTTTCTTTTAGTTGTTACTAAGCCTCCATATGAGATTACTGAAACAGGATGGGGTGAATTCGAAATAATCATCAAAATATTTTTCATTGATCCTAATGAAAGACCTGTGAGTAATGTTACTCTTTGTAGATATAAAATGGATTTTTTAGTAATTGTGAAAACGTAATAGTATATTACACAACATATACAAGCTGTGTGTTGACATTTATTTATTCAGGTATACTTTATATAAGTTTATGTCTTGCTATATCTTGCCATGCATTAAGGTTTTTCTTTTTTAAATGAAGTGCCTTTCAAAAATCTTTTCTTTTCCAAGTATAAAAAGAAGGAATATGGTACAAACAGTTATTTGAAAGAAATCATAGGAATTATATGATTATTACAGCAAAAAAAGTCTTAAATTCATTAGTATTTTTTGGTTATTAGTAATAAACAAGTTGAGTCCATACAGTCTCTGAAATGGGAGTGTCCAGTTTTTTAGTTAAAAACCCTAGAATGCCTTTTTACTTTTTCAAACTGTCATCAGTACTAGCAGCTTTATCTTATTCATGATTCGTTTCATCATTTGCTCTCTTCTTCAGATTGTTGCTGGATAATGTAAAAAGTCCCACAGGTTTTCACTTTGAGCCCTCAGCAACTTGGTGAGGTTGGTGAGATCCTTGTTTTAGAGATGAGGATACTAAGGCTCAGAGATAAAGTCTTGTGCTCAAAAATACAGTTAATTGTGGTAGAGCTAGTTTTTGAACCTGTGTATTTGCATTCAGATGTCACACTCTTTCCTTTATTCTTTTGACTAAAACCACTAAGCCTGTTTTATTGTTAAACACAAAGAGTTACAAGTCAGGCTATTTCATTGCACATTTGTATGGCCGGTGTTTAACTCCACTTTCAGGGTTTTAACATTCATCATCATCAATTTTCATCTTGATAGATTGAGTTCACTCCTTCAGCACCAAACATTTACACTTTAATTATCTGATTATATTTGTAAAACTGTGCTTTTAAAGGAGTTGAATAGCACCTGGGCCAGTGATACAGAGAATTAGTTCATCAGTGACTCTGCCAGAAATGCCTGAGGTGTTTTTTAGAAGTTCAGACACCTAGTCCCCATTCTCTGGATGGTGATTCATAGGTTTGGAGAGGGGCCAGCACCCCCAAATAATTTTGGTACACAGTAAGCTTTAGGGCCAGTTGACGTGGACCACTACCTAGAAGTTTCCTTTAGCCCCTCCAGTGTAGTAAGAAAAGAAGACTGACTTCCATCATGAAGTGAAGCATCCTGTTCAGATTTGGAGAAGTTCTAGTTTTCAGAAAGTTCTACTTTATATTAAGCTTCCTTGAACTTTTTCCTGATAACTATTCATAGATTAGTTTGTTTTTATCTTCCTCCTGAAGATCCATCTAAATGGTTATTTAAATAGCTTCCATGTGGTAACGTTTCAGTACCTCCTACCATTCTTGTCTTTCTGAGATACTCTCACAGATACTCTATTTGGCAAAAAAATTATTAAATATATTTGCAAGATACTTCTCGGGGGGCAGGATACAAAGATCAGACACTACACCTATCCTTGATCAAAATAGTCTATTTGGGAATGTAGAGCACAGAATATGGCAGATATTGAGAGACGGGAGAGGGAGAAGTTGTTAATGTTGTTAGAGCTGAGGTTCTTGTTAACGTAAAGTTGCTTTGAATTCATTTTATTTTGAGAATGTGCTGCTTTACCTGTCTGCCTCCTCATCTGTTTCCCCCATCTCACCTCCCTGCCCCTCCTTGGAAAATACATCTCTGAAAGAAATCATTATATCATGTAACCTCATTATGAGACAGCTCTCAAAGTCTACTCTTGGGAAGGGAAGGTAATACATTCTCTTGCACTTCTGCAGGGATTAATTTACTGATAGGTTTTCATGTAGATCTACATGGACCTGAATTTTATCCACTCCAAACTGTTCTCGTGTTCTTTTAGTATAATGAAACTATTATAGTTTTTCAGTTGACTCATAGAAAATAAGTCATATGAAGATTTATTTAATTTATAAAAGAAAGACATGGGTAACTTGTGATTTGCTTCTGTTATCCAGTAACCTATTACAGATTAAGCCACTATGTAAAAGGAATGGTTGTTTCTAAAAGCAAGATACTAATATTAGGGTTTTATTCCTAAAAATATTGCCAGCAGGTATAGGCATTTTCATTGCTCTAAGAGTCTTCAAGCATCAGTGTAAATTAGAGACATCTGTCTTGAAATTTTTCATTGTTTGTATCTGCATGAATGCCTCGCAAAATCTGAATAAGTTTGGGAAAGGGCAGTTTTATAATGTAGTTTGCAATACTGCTCAAATTATAAAACACATAATATATAGTTTTTAAAAGATTAAAAAATAAAATGTGCAAGCTTCCTGTATTAGGTTCCTATGGCTGCCATAACAGTATCACAAACTGAATGGGTAAAAACAGCAGTTTGTTCTCTTGGTTCTGGAGACTAGAAGTCCAGTTTCAAGGTGTTGGCCATGCTCTCTCCAGAGCCTCTAGGGGAGGGCCTTTTCCTGCCTCCTCCAGTTTGTGGTAGCCACAGGCGTTCCTTGGCTGTGGCAGCGTAACTCCAATCTCTGCCTCCATTGTCACATGGCCGTCTCTCCCTCCCCGTCTGTGTCTCTCCCGTTTCTATGAGGACATCAGTCATATTGGACTAGCGCCCCCGCAAGGCTTCCCCTTGATTACATCTGCAAAGACTCTTGTTTGCAAATATGGTCACATTCACAGGTATTGAGGATAAGTATAGATACTTCACTATCTTTGGGGGGATATAATTTAACCCCATAACATAGAAGTTACCCCATTTCTGACCCCTTCTTCAGGAGAACGACAGTTACTGTTTTCAGTTCCTCTAGGAATTAACTCCCATGTATGTGATGTATTTAAATCCCTAAGTTCGGATTTTTCAATTTTAGATAGTGTCTCTCAACTTCTGAGGATGACACATGATCCTTTATCTTCATATTTCTTTTTTCATTTTGCTGGAGGAATTTCTTCAGAAAGGATGCCTAAGAAATTTTCAGAGCAAAATTTTTATTTTGCTCTCTAAAAATATCTTTATTTTTACTTCATACATGATTAATTGGGTGAGGAATTCTAGGATCCACAGGAGGATATGCTCTCTTGTCTGTGAGTAAGAGGAGAAGAAAGATTAACTAATCCAGCCACCCAAAGCATTCTTGATTTCTACACCTGCCGATTTTGGGCTTCCAGTCTCTCTCGGGCTCCACTGGGGCCACTGTCTCTCACCTCTGATGCAGTTTTCTTCCCTAAGTTCTTAGGTTGCGGATTTCCCCATTATGGTTTATCTGTTGGTGTAGTCTCATCTGCTTTCTGTCATCCCCAAAATTTGTGAAATTATCTGCTTTAAATATGATGCCTGCTTTTTATGATGATTTTAGCTGACTTTTTGGCAAATTCTTCAAGGCCTCTCAGTTGGTTCTCCAACTTCAGCATGAACTCTTGATGTTTTACCTGCTAGATTTTGTTTTGTTCAAATAATCATACATTGTGCTTCACAGATTTTCCATTGATGTCTTATTGTATCTGTTTCCAAGTATTTTGAAGAGAGGTTGCTCTTGCTGAAGTGAATTATCAGTGGCTAACTTTTCATTTATTACGCTACTTATGTTATAATCTTAATATTACACCAGAGAAATTAACTTGTCCTTTAAAACTTGAATATTTTAGTATTGATCATTCCTTTTGAAATCAAATCTTTTTTCCTCACAGTGAATTAGTAAACTTTACCTGTCACAGTTAAGCAAATTTCATTTGTGTAAGTAAAAGATTTTTTGTCTTAGTGATTTCCCAGTTTAATTTGCATAGCCGTATCTTGTGTTATTTTTATATATAGTCACACTCTGGAATGCTTTGTAGCCAGTCTTTACTTATCCTCTTTGTAGCATTCATATTGAATAGATATGGATACATGTTAATACCTAATAGGAAAATAAAAGTACAGACAGTTCAGATGATCTGCCACTGTAAGTTGTAGTTGAGACAAGATCCTGAATTTGATAGATTTACTGCTTTACTTTAGTAGTTACTTCTGTAACTGTAAATCAGTTAGAGAAATGATAATCTCATATGATGATGATAAAAACCATCCACGGATGTCATATCTGTTTTTATTTCACAGGTAACACTGTATCATTTATTAAAGCTGTTTCAGTCAGACACCAATGCAATGCTGGGGAAAAAAACAGTGGTTTCAGAGTTTTATGATGAAATGGTAAGAAGATTTTATAATGAGAGTTTTTAAAGCATTTTCAATTTGTAGATTTTGAAATTACAGGGCTTTTTTTTCCATTCTATCCCATTAGATATTTCAAGACCCAACAGCAATGATGCAACAATTATTGACAACATCTCGTCAACTTACCTTAGGAGCCTATAAGCATGAAACAGAATGTAAGTGCCATGAGTTTATAATTAATCCTGAGTAATAATGTATTCAGTGATGGTGAAAGGATTATATGATAAGTGACTTTTAAATTTTTTTATTATGTATAGGTAAATTTTTAGGAGTTAGAAAACAAAATATGTATTACTAAACAACAGATAAGAAGGATGCTTTAAATAGTTCTCAGAATAGGCCAACTTTCAAAAAGGTAAAAGATAGCTGCTCACACACTCTGAAATACTGTTTGTCTTTTATTCACTAATTCCATTTAAGTGTAGCTTGTCATTAATCTTGCTTAACCTATCACTTAATCATTTTCTCTGTGTACTAGTCTTTGCTAATGATTAGTCTGAAGAACCTTGCAGAACATTATACTTTAGTGTACTGTGATTAGCATCTCTCTCTCTCTCTCTCTGTACAGCATTTCATGCAGCTGTATCAATCATTTGCATTTGTCATTCAAGATGAAACCTATTTACCAACCCCATGTTGACATTTATGTCACCATTTATTCAGTTGTTCCTTTGATCTTTCATTTATTTGCTTATAATATATATTGAGCACCAGTACTACCCAAAGCATTGTCCTAGGTTCAGAAGATAAAGCAGTGTCTAAACCAGACAAAAGCCCTGTCTTCATGGAGCTTACATTCTAGTGGAAGGAAGAGAAGTATTCAATAAATAGAACAAACGTTAGGTGGTGATTGGATGGCACGGAGAAACCAAGAGCAGGTGAGGGAGTGCTGCTGGTGCAAGGAGGTTGTTAGAGTTTTAAATATGAGGTCAGAGAAGGCTTCCTGAAATTGTGGCGTTTGAGCAAATACCAAAAGGAGTGGGGAAATGAGGCCTGCGGCTGCATGAGGGAGGAATGTTATGTGTAGAGGGGCAGCAAGGGCAGGAGCCCTGAGGTAAGAGCAGGCTTGGCTTACCCGAGGAACAACAGAAAGGCCGGTGTGACTGGCGTAGAGGGAACACAGAGTGGGAGGCGAGGCCAAAGAAGTCAGAAGTTAATAGAGAAAAAAAAAACAAGAAGTTAATAGAGGACCAGGTCAGACAGGGTCTTATGGGTGACCGTAGGACATTAGATTTTTATAAACTGAAGGAGATGTGAAGTCTTTTTGTGGGTGTTGAGCAGCAGAGTGACATTATAAGAGTAACATTTTCAAAAGACCAGTCCCCTGGTTGCTGTGTTGAGAGCAGATTGTAGACCAAAAGAGCAAAAGGGGAGTAGTTAGGGGGCGCTGCAGCCGCCCAGGTGTGACAGCTGTGAGTAGCACCAGGGGCTGACGGTTTAATAAGATGTGAGAGGGGGAGGTGTATTAATACAAAGCGTGACTATTACGGTTTGAAGCCCAAAGAAGGAAACAAAGAAAAAATTTTTTCATAGAGATGGGAAGTCTGGGAGAGGCAGCTCTGAGGGGAAAGGTTAGGAGTAAAGTTTGTACATGATGGGTGTGAAATGCCTCTAAGACATGTAAGTGGAGATGTTGAGAAGGGAATTGTACTCAAAGTCTGGTATTCAAGGAGGGGTCTGGGCATATAGATGGACTTATAAATTGTGAGGCCATATGGTATCAATAGAGTAAGTGAAGATAAACAGAGGTTCAAGGATTGAGCCCTGGGCTTTCCCAAATTTAGAGATTAAGGAGATGACCGGCTAAGGAAATTAGTAAAAAAATAAATAAATAAATGTGAGTGTGGAGGGAGTAAAGCTAGGTGCACATTAATACCCTAGAGCCAAGTGAAGAAGGTTCATCAGGAAATAGTCATTAGCTGTGTACCTCTTATAGGGCAAGTAAGATAAGAGCCAGGAAATAGGCGGTACCAACATGGAATTCCTTGGTGACCTTAATGGGGCAGTTGAAGGATAATAGTAAGGACAGAACATCAGTTGAAGTGGATCCAGAGAGCGAGAGATGAGACACTGGAGCCAGGTGCTGTGGATAAGCCTGTCCTGGGGTTTGACCTGTGAAGGGAAGGTAGCTCCTGAAGCTGTAGGGAGAGCGGGGTTTGGGGTCCAGGGGCCAGCGTTCTCCCAGTAAGTATAGGTGTAGGCTGAAAGAAGTGACCCAGTAAAAGAAAGGGGTGAGGGGATGAGAATGTGGGGGAAAGGGATCACTGTTTAACCATTAATGGTTACAGTAGTGTTTTATTTGTGTTTTTATGAAACCCATGACTGGGAGTTAAATGATCTGAATACTGATTAAAATTGCCACTTGGTAGTCATTTAAAATTTCAAGTCACACTCATTAAAAGGATTTATGCTTCATTTTCTACATATGAAAATATGACCTACTTTGTTGTGAACATAAAACAGAAATGTATATGATCAGTTCGAAAAGGTAAAAAGCACTAGTAATATGCTGTTTTAATTTGTTACTGGTCATTTTCTCTTTGTTATAAATCTTTCTGCCATTTCATATTCATAGAGGAAAATTCTCTTTTAAAATTCAAGTGCCTGCATTTCTGTGTTTTCAACAGGACTAATATCATTAATTCATATATGTGTAATAGTAAAAACAAATGTGTTTTATAAAAAGACTTTTCCACAAACTACTTTTGCTATATTAAAGCTTAATGTGGAGCTTTATGACCTTGGAAAGTTTTTGTTTTTGTTTTTTAGTTTATTTTTTCAAGGCGGGTGGGTGGCCGGCATTATCACTGCTCACCCTGTGCGCTCGCTTCTCTGACTGGGGTGACCTAAAACCCCTCCCAGGCTCCATCTGCTCCAACCCCCACCTCCCCCCACACCTGGCTTTTGTACAGAGCCCCTGACTTGCTCACGTGTTAGACTCCTTGGTCCATGTTTCAAATTTATTTTTGGCTGCGCTGGGTCTTTGTTGCTGCAGGAAGTCCTTCCCTAATTCCAGCAAGTGGAGGTTACTTTTCATTGCAGGGCATGGACTTAACTGCAGTGGCGTCTCTTGTTGGGGAGAGAGGCTCTAGAGCACAGCCTCAGTGGTTGTGGAGCATGTGCCTAGTTGCCCCGCTGCATGTGGGAGCTTCCCATACTAGGGGTCTGCATGTGTCCCCTGCATTGACAGCTGGATTCTCAACCACTGGGCCACCAGGGAAGCCCCAACCTTGGGAAGTTTTTATTAGTAAACTGCATTTTTGGTATTATCTTGAGGTTATTTTCTTAACAGCATCAAATCTATAAGGAAGAAAAGGATAATTCTATAAATGGTATTGGCACAGTGGATAACTTTTGAGAAGAAAATTTGATTTAGATCATTGCTTCATAGCACTTAATCCATTCCAGTTTAATTAATGAGTTAATTGTTTTTGAGTTTTTTGCCATACCGTGTGGCATATGGCCCAGCGAGGATCACACCCGTGCCCCTGGCACTGGAGGTGCAGACTTAACAATTGGACCACCAAGGAAGTCCCTACATTTTTTTTATATTAATTGGCCTATTTAAAAAGTTACAGAAATGACTGTCTGTCCTGGCTAGGGAAGACTTTCTAAATTTGAGGTGTTAGAAGAAATTACATTGAAAGACAAAAAATGTTTTTTGCAAAAGATATGTAACTTATGCATTTCAAGGGCAAAAAAAGAAGAAAATAGATTTTTGGAAAATATGACAAAGGATTAATATCTGTAAAACTCTTAAAAAAATAGAATATAGTTGTAAACTTCAGTTGATAAATGGACAAAGGAGTGGACAGACAGAAGAAAGATGATTAGTAAATAAAAAGAAAAATATTTGACCCTCCTAGTAATTTTTAAAGTGCAAACCAATAATAATGGGTGGCTATATTTGTATCAAATATGCAAAAGAAATCTTTCATAGTTGTACCTAGTAAGGATGTGGTGAACACTGTGTTCTCATGAATTGTTTATGTGAATAGGCCTTTTAGAAAAGCAATTTGGGAATATTAATCAAAGGTGTAAAAAAAGATAGATGCACTTTTACCAATTTGAGAACATTATACTCAATATTTGGTAATATCAGATTTGTTGAGTACTTACCATTTGTACTTTTCTAATCTGTACATGTATAAGCTCATTTTTATCTATAATAACTTTTTTAGGTAATCCGTTTAGAAAAGGAAACTGAGGCACACATTGGTAAGAAACTTGCCCGCATTAATACAAGTTAGTGGTACAGCCCAGTCTCCTAGGCAGTCCTCAGAACTTAGGGTCTAAAAGCATTGTAATATTTGTAGATAGAGTAATAGGATAGAGGTTGCTCATTATAAAGCACACTAAAAGTTTATAAAGATATTTATACTGGTAAACCTGCAGAAATTGACTTAAGCACTAATGGTCTAGCTTTAAATAGAAGTTGCTTCTACAAAGAATAACTAAACTGATATTGAATGCTTAATAGAGCTTATATGTACTAGGTAAGTGCTTTATATTTCTTAAGTGAAGTGAAAGTTGCTCAGTCGTGTCTGACTCTTTGCAACCCTGTGGACTATATAATCCATGGAATTCTCCAGGCCAGAATAATGGAGTGGGTAGCCTTTCCCTTCTCCAGGGGATCTTCCCAACCCAGGGATTGAACCCAGGTCTCCTGCATTGCAGGCAGATTCTTTCCCAGGTGAGCCACAAGCGAAGCCCTTAGGAATTCCCTTAATAGCCCTCAGAGGGAGGTACCACCCTTAACCCCATTTTGCATAGAGAGTTTTGATCTTGCCCCAAGTCACTCAGCGGAGCCAGGATGTAAACACACACAGTCTGTGCGCTTAACCAATAAGCTGTTGTTTCTCTTTGTAAAAAGTCTTATAATCTGTGCTTCTAACCAGTGTGTTACATTTGCTTTGCAAAACTAATAATTCTTCTTTGGATTGATTTACTATAAATTGAGGCTTCATTTGAAATTTAAAATAGAAATTTTATATATATTTATATATGCTACAGCCTATGGAATTTCAAAGAATCGGACACAACTGAACACACCCATGTACATACATACATACACAGACACACACATATATACATCTTAAATGTATGTGTAAACATTTTAGTATATAGGAAGCAGAAAACTAGAACAAGTTTTTAAATGTTCTAGGATCTCATCATTAATTAACCCATTTCTCCAGTATATGGTACCCTTGGCAGTTTTATGATTTGTCAAAAATAAAGTATGATGACTAAATCAAAGAACAAAGATCTGTATCTACAATGAATGCTGTCCTCTGACAGATGATTTAAATTAAGTCTCCCTGACTAGATTTAAAACTACCTGTTACAGTCATAAAGTCCTGTTGTTTCCCAAATCTTTCTATACTGTCTCTAAGGCCTGCTGTGTCCCACTTCATCTAATTCCTATCTTACTCTTTAAAACTCAGTTCAGATTTACTTCTGCCAAGAAGCATTCCTTGATATATATATATATACACACTCTTTCCCCTTGGTATGAATCCTCTCTGCTTTATAGCTCCCTGATTACCTCATGACACTGTCCTGCATTTTTCTTTCTTGTCTGTCTCCCATGTCTGTGTCCCAGCCTCCATCAATGTGCCTCTCACGCTGCTGCTGTTTAGTCGCTCAGTCGTGTCCAACTCTTCGTGGCTCCATGGACTATAGTCCACCAGGCTTTTCTGTCCATGGGGGTTCTCTCGGCAGGAATACTGGAGTGAGTTGCCATGCCCTCCTCCAGAGGATCTTCCCAATGCAGGGATAGAACCCAGCTCTCCCTCATTGCAGGCAGATTCTTTGCCATCCGAGCCACCAAGGAAGCCCAGAAGTCCATGGGGTTTCACAGGCAGGAATATTGGAGTGGGTTGCCATTTCCTTCTCCAGGGGATCTTCCCAGCCCAGGGACTGAGCCTACCTGTCTTTCATCTGCTGTGTTGCAGACAGAGCCTTTACTCTGAGCCTCCGGGGAAGCCTGCTTTCTCTCTATGTGTGTCTTTTAATTGCTATGGAGAGAGTAGGGGAGCAAAGGGGTAAGAATTTCTGCATTGTCAACCAAGTCTAAAGACAGACAAGCCATGAAAAGAAATATTGTACTTCTATCACAAATGACTTGTCTCTTTTCTATGTAAAGAGCTCCTGCACATCATTTTAAAAGGCCAATAACCAGTAATTAAAAAGCTTCAGAGCAAAAGAAAACATCAACAAAATCAAAAGGAAACCTACTGAATGGGAGAAAATATTTGCAAATCATGTATCTGATAGAGTTAATTTCCAAAATATATACAGAACTCATACAGCTCAATAGCCAAAAAAAAGCATACAATTCAATTAAAACTGGACAGAAGAGCTAAATAGATATTTTTTCAAAGAAGACATGCAGATGGCCAACAGATATCAAAATATGCTAAGTATCACTTATCATCAGGGAAATGCAGATCAAAACCACAAAGATATTACCTCATGTCTGTTAGAATGGCTGTTAATCGAGAAGACTGGAAATAACAAGTGTTAGCAGGGATGTGGAGAAAAGGAAACCCTTATTCAATATTGATTGGTGCAGCCACTATGGAAAACAGTGTGGAGTGTCCTCAAAAAAATAAAAGTAGAACTACCATATGATCCAACAATTCCACTTCTGGATATGGCTCTGCAGGGGAAAAAAAAACAAAACAAAACACTAACTTGAAAAGATATATACACCTCATGTTCATTACAGCATTATTTACAATAACCAAGATAGGAAAACAACATAAGTGTCCATCAATAGATGACTGGATAAAGAAGTATTTTTTATACACACACACATACGTACATACATACACATGCACACAAACACACACACTGGAATAATATTCAGCCATTAAAAAGAAGAAATCTTTCCATTTGCATCAACATGGATGGACCTCAAGGGCATTATGCTAAGTGAAATAAATCAGAGAAAAACAAATACAGTGTAATCTTATTTATATGTAGACTCTTTTTAAAAAAAGCTCGAAAATAACAGAAAACAGATTAGTGGTTGCCAGAGATTGGGGTTGGAGGGGGCGTGGCCAAAAAGGTGCCAACTTATAGTTATAAAATAAATAAGTGGTGATGTGATTTACAGCATGGTGACTATAGTTAATAATATTATATTGCATGCTTGAAAGTTGCTGAGAGAGTAGATTTTAAAATTTCTCCTTACAAGAAAAAAAAATTTGTAACTATATATGGTAACAGATGTTAACTTCAGACACTGTGATGATCATTTTGCAATATATACAAGCATTGACTCATGTTGTACACCTGAAACTAATATGTTGTATGTCAATTATACCTCAGTTTTTAAAAAGGCAGGGGCCAGTATCCTAATAGAAAACAGAGGAACGGATAAATAGGCAGTTCATAAAAAGAAAGGGAGAAATATCCCCTAAACATATTAAAAGATTATCAATCTCAGAAGTAATAGAAGTGCAAATTAAAACTATTCTGAAATATAATTTTTAACCTTCCAGATTATTTAAGACCAAAAAGTTGATGCAGTAGGGGAACAGACATACTATGCTAGTGAGATTATAAATTAATAATAGAACCTCTAAGAGTCACTTGCCATTCTTCCAAAATTACATGCATAATTATTCTTCAACCTAACAATTACTATTTACAGGAATTTATCACACAATTTTCAGCCTTTTAATTTTGTATCAGGTGTATGTTCTATTTTCAAAAATAATTTTAAAAATAAAAGCAATGAAAAATTACAAAGAAAAATGTGGATTGTTTTGGCAGTGTAAAAGTTTAGTCTGTTACAAAATGTGTCACAAAAAGAAAGTCACCAGCAGTGAGTAAAATAAGAACACATTGTGTGTTTTTAACATGTTGGATGCTTTTTACATGCATTACTTAATCCTAACTCCTCTGTGAAATACAAAGTTTTAACTGTATTATACAGAAAGAAGAAATTAAGTGAGAGAGATAGCAGCATTCAGCTAGTAAGGGACCAAAGGTGTATTTGAACTCAAGTCTTTCTGATTTCAAAGGGTTTTGGTTTTTTTTCCTTCAATCCATGCTGCTTCCAGCTAGTGATCATTTTATATTAACAAAAATACAACTGTGCCTTAACAGTCATCAGCAGCAATTAACTGAAATGTCTACAGGGTGGAAATGTTGGGTGATAGTAGACGTTATTTTCTCTATAAAACATGGTACTACACTATCCAAGTGGAATATTTAAATAAATGTAGTCTATTTTGCAGAAATGATATTTTTCTTTAGTAATTTGTTACGTAGCCTGCTAGAATGTTTTAAATATTTAATGTTCCTCTGTCATAATAGTATTTAATATGTTTTTTTATGTGCCAGATGATATTCATTTTAAATCTTTTAAGCAAATAATATCACAAAGTGTTTGCAGTTATAATCTGTATTTTAGAAATGAGGAAATGAGCATGGAGATTAAAAAAATAGCTTATTCAGAGCGGCACAACTAGTAGAGCTAGAATTCAAGCCTAGACAGTTACTACTCTGTTTTGAAAAAAAGATACAGGTTTACCAGTGTGATTTTGTTTATTTAAGTTTTACCTGCACGTAAATTTAAGAATACTCTTTTTAGTGAAGTCTTATTAGTTGGAAGTCTCTTGGACTATATACTCCCTAATTTCCAAATTAATATGTAAATGGAGAAAAACAAGGACATTATGTCTTAAAATCTTAAGTGTGAATTAAAATACTAGTGGCCCAAATTTTATTCTTTGTGATAGAAAACATCTTAAATCCTCTCTTGAGAGTTCAGACTTTCTCACCCACCCTCCTGTGTTTAAAGTTACATATCTTAAGTTGTTTGCATTTCATCATGAAAACGTTGACCTAACGGAATGTCACATTTATTACTCTGTGACATATCTCGGACATATGAGAAAAATGCAATAAATTTGTAACAGTCTGTTTTCTTTAGTTGCAGAACTTGAAGTGAAAACCAGAGAAAAATTAGAAGCTGCAAAAAAAAAAACAAGCTTTGAAATTGCAGAGCTTAAAGAGAGATTAAAAGCAAGTCGTGAAACTATAAATTGTTTAAAAAATGAAATCAGGAAACTGGAAGAAGATGATCAGACAAAAGAAATATAAACAGTTCTGAAGACAACTTGATAGTAAGCTAAGCTGAAAATAAGGTGGACTTTAAAGGAGAGATGGACTACAAATGCTGCAGTGTTTCTAAGAGGAACTTTGTATATAGTTGTCGAGCATAGATTTTTCAGCAGTGGGGTCAAAGTATTTGTACTTTACCAGCAATCTTTAATGTGAAATATATGTGTATAATAAGAATGAATGGTGTATAGGTATTTTACCAACCCATTTCGGAGTAGTTCTGTGATGTTAAGCACAATTTTAAAACATTTGTATTGCATCGTATGTATAGCTTATCCTTTTGACAGGCATTGAAATTTCATTATAAAGTATAACTTGTACAATTTTGTACTTCCCCTAGTAGTTAGAATTAGTTGTAAAATTAAAGAGTATATTAAATTTTTACCTCCCCCATCCCAGCTCTTTTGTATCTGATGCGCCCAGTGTCCAGTAAGCACTGAATAAATGTAGTCTGCATATGCTGTTTCTGCCTCTTGATGGGTTTCTTTGTCTTGAAGCCCCTGGAACTCTCTCATTACAATTAATGTATCTCCGTAGTGTTGTGACCATGTATCTCTGATTTGCAGTCATTGTAACGTACCAAAGCTGTCAGATGGCCAAGATCATATCTGAAGTATTGTTCTGCCTAACTACCACAGTGTTGTTAGTTTTCACATAGAACAATATTCACTCCCTTGTGCATGTTCCAAAGACACATAGAGGGTGCATGTAGGCAGCAATTTTGCACACTACTCCTGATTTCTCTACCTTCTCCTTCAGGCTTTCTTGTTCAAATCCACATGGTGAGCCCTTTACTTTTTTTTTTTTTTTTTCTGGCTGTGCTGGGTCTTAGTTTTAGCATGAGGGATCTAGTTTCCTGACCGTGGATCGAACCCAAGGCCCCAACACTGGAAGCACAGAGTCTTAGCCACTGGCCACCAGGGACATCCCAGCCCTCTACTTTTGAGTCATCTAATCTGAACACTGCTGCTGCTGCTGCTAAGTCGCTTCAGTCATGTCCGACTCTATGCGACCCCATAGACGGCAGCCCACCAGGCTCTTCCGTCCCCAGGATTCTCCAGGCAAGAACACTGGAGTGGGTTGCCATTTGTGGTACTTAATTTTTAAGGCCTTGTTGGCTAACCCATCTTGGCAACCTAGGAACAGCAGTGAGTAGGAAAGTATTTTGGAAAACATAGTAATAATATGTTACAAGTTCCTAAAAATGGAAACCGTGCCTGAGCCTGATGCAGATTCTGTACCTTCTGGAGAGTGATAACTAGCCACTAGTACTTTAAGATACTTTTAATCTATCTGCCCTGGTGGATTGGTTAATTTTTACTTTGTTGCTTTATTTTTTTAGGTTGTGACATTTATAAACATGGAGGTAATGCAAAACTCTCTGTGGTCTGAAATTTCTGCCAGGGGATCTGGTTGGGGGTGTGGGGGTGTTGGAGATGGCACTTCTAGTTATGCCAGGCATCATTCAGCTTTGCCCTACCTCTAGCCCAATGCCCACAGTGTAGAGTAGGAGTAGGCTTGGGGATAGATTAGAAAAAAGAATGGGGGCGTGGGGAGTCCCATTCTACTTGAACCCTGACATGGGAGATCATCCCTCCATTATTCCATTAGATTAGCCCCTAAGAATGTATTCATAAAGCTAAAGTTCATAGAGGTAATTCTGACTTCATGCATGGATAAACATAAGAGTTTAAAATACATAATCATGAGTCAATCTAGCCCTTTGTCAAGTCTTATTTCTGTGTTGATTTTAAGTAAGATCTCCCATAAGTATGCAAAGAATCCTTATAATCAAAATAACAACAACAACCCTGTTTTTGAATGAGCAAAGGATTGAATTGACATTTATCCAAAGAAATACAAATGGCTAGTAAGTACAGGAAGGGATGTCCAACATCATTGGTCATTATGTAAATGCAAAGCAGAACAGCAACAAGAGACCATTTTACACCCCAGGATGCCTATAATTTTAAACAAAACCAAAAGTAAGTTGGTGAGGATATGAAGAAATTGTGACCCTCATACATTGCTGACAGTAATGTAAAATGGTGCAGCCACTTTGAAAAATGTTTGGCTATACCTCAGAGTTAAGATTGGTTACTCTAATGATTCAGCAATTACACTCCTAGATGTGTACCAAAGAGAAATGAAAACATTCACATGAAAACTTGAATGTACGTGTGTGTTCATGGCAGCATTATGCATGATAGTCAAAAAGGAAACAACCCATATATTCATCAACTGATGGATGAATGAGTAAAAGTATATCTAAACAATGGAATAGTATTCATTCAGAAAAAGGAAATAAGTACTGATTGTGCTACAGAATGAACAAATCTTGAAAACATATGCCAAATGAAAGAAGCCAGACACAGAAGCCACATACTGTATGATTCCATTGATAAGAAATGTCCAGAATAGGCAAATCTGTTAAACAAAAAACAGTTGATTCGTTGGTGCTAGGTGATGCAAAGGGGATTTCCAATTTGGGGTGATGAAGTTTTCCGGAATTAGTGATGATGATTGCACAATCTTGTGCATATATTAAAAACATTCAATTGTACATTTTTACAATGATTTTGGTGAGTACTATGTGAATTTTATTTCAAAATATTTTTTAAACATTTAAGTGGCGAATTCTGTTTAGAATGATAAAAACTTTAAAAATATTCTACCATGTCTTGATTTCTACCTCCTCATTCTTCTACAAATAGAAGAGAATATTAACCAAAGATTAAAGTGAAAGTCACTCAGTCGTGTCCAACTCTTTGGGACCCCATGGGCTATACAGTCCATGGAATTCTCCAGACCAGAATACTGGAGTGGGTAGCCTTTCCCTGCTCCAGGGAATCTTCCCAACCCAAGGATCAAACCCAGGTCTCCCACATTGCAGATGGGTTCTTTACCAACTGAGTCACGGGGAAGCCCAAAAATACTGGAGTGGGTAGCCTATCCCTTCTCCAGGGGATCTTCCCAACCCAAGATTCGAACCGGTGTCTCCTGCCTTGCAGGCAGATTCTTTACCAACCGAGCTATCAGGGAAGCCAACCAAAGATTAATTCATTGAGATAAACATGAAGAATAATTAAAGGGAACATCTAATTAGGCAACTCACTTCTTTAAAGATCAAAGTATAAGTCTTATTTTTCTAAGCAATGTGGTCGGCGCTGCTATCCATATTTTATAGGTAGGAGATTAAGGGACTGTAGCTAGATGCTGAGTCGACGGACAATGTGACTCAGACCATCTTTCTGCCTCAATAATACTTCTCATATTCAAAGTCTCAGCATTTTTAATTGTCTGATGCTCATGCCTAAATACTCCTCAAATCTCCTTTCTTTAACTAAATAGAGTAATTTAAGACTATATGAACATCAGGTGGCATGAATGTGAAACTGAGATAAGAAACAGGTAAGAAAATTCTGGTGTTTAAAATTAGTAACATGTAAGAAAATCTAAGAAAATTATGGTGTTGAGTCCTGTTTGATGGAATATTGAAAAGGTATTTGAAATTTCTAGTAGAGGACATTTCAGGTAGTTACTCCTTAGCATTACCCCAAATGTCCATAGCTAATTTTTGTCTTTGGTTTAAAAAAAAAAAAAAAATTATAGACTTCAAATTCTTAAGGTTGAAACATTAAGAGAAAATGAGATTATACGGGGACTAGCTAGAAAAAACATGAGTAAATATTTTTCTGGAAAGAACTTGTAAAACACGATCAGAAACCCGAAATCCTAAAGTTCTGGATCTCAAATGAATTTAGGAATCTCCTGGGATGTGCTTTGAATCTGGGGAAATGGGAGATGGTAGAAGAAAATAGGGCACATAGATAAAGCAAGATAGACCCTATGTTGATCATTTCTGAGGTTGGGCAATGGGACGTGGGAATTACTCTCTCTACTTTTATAAGTGCTTAAAATTTTCCGTAATAAAGGGGACTTCTTTAATGTTGGGAGGAAAAAAGTTAAAAATTTTTTTTCTTCTCCCTAAAGTCAAGAACTGATAAAGAATAGTCATTTTAATCACAGTGCACTCTCTTAGAAGATGTAGCTTCCAATCACATTGTTTGCATGTTTACCTCTATATTTCAATTTTAATAATTCTAGCAAATTTTTTACTCTTGATCACTAAATAGAAGTCTGGAAGGATGGGTAGGAAGTAAGGAAGAAGGAAAAAGGAAAAGACGGAGACAGAAGAGAAGACCAGCAATCAAACCTGAGTCCCATGCATTGAAAAGCACAGTTTTAATTGCTGGACTGCCAGGCAAGTTCCCTTGATCCCACTAAGTCTTAAGAATATGCAAATTTAAATAGCAAGTATTTCTCATCCGTTTAGGATGAAAAAAATGTCTACAATAAGTGTTGATAATCAGAGAAGATCACTGATCTTCACTGGTGATACCAAAGGAGAGACCAGACATGGAAGCCAGTTCACAGATGAAGATGGTTGATCTTTTATCTGAATTCAAATTTATCTAGACATTCTACTTTTTACTTGCTCAATCTCAGAACTCTCCATCTACATAAGATGGAAAGATTTTTTTAAAAAACAGAAAGACTGCCCAGTGCTAGCTAGAGAGTGAGGAAACGTCTGCTTTCATACACTGGTGAGATTATAAACTGGTTCGACATTTTGGAGGATAATTTGGCAGTGTCTACTAAAATACTCTTTGAGCTAGCAATCTCACTTTTAAGATTTACATTTGTACACTTAACTTTTTTTGAAGCAGTTAGTTTTAAGAATGTATTATTTAGAAGCATTTACCCAAATACACAAGATATATACAAGGATGTTCACTGCAGTATTGTTTACATATCAAAAAATTGGAAACAAGGTAAATGCCCATCAATAGGAGCGGCATAAATTATGATATTGTGATATGATGGACTCCCCTGTAGCTGTCAAAATGGAAAAAGCACATGTGTATGCTGTGACATGAAAAAATACCTGGATTATAGTGGTTGGTTAGCAAAAACTCAAGTCGATGTATGGTGAAAAACGCCACAATATTATAAAGTAATTATCCTCCAATTAAAATAAATTAATTAAAAGAAAAAAGAAAAACAAAAAGACAATTTGCAAAACAGTGTTCATGATTCCATTTTTTGTAAATGTTACATTAGTGTATAGAGAGAAAGCTTGACTTGGAGGAGACAATAGGAAAAGGAATGAGATTGTCACTATCTACATTATGTGTGTGCATGTTAGAATTTTTTACAGTAACAGTGCATTTTATTTATTTGCATTAAAGAGAATTTTAAAATAGTTCATAACTTATATGAAAAGGAAAAATTGATGTTTTTAAATTTTTTATTGAAGTATAATTGATTTACAATGTTGTGTTACTTTCTGCTATACAGAAACTGTTATCTTTTCATTACCAGAATATTGCTTGCTATGAACCAGATTATTATGAAGCGTCAGGTGACATCCAGAGAAATGAAATGTGACCTGCCTGTGAATGAAGCAAGAAGCTCTTGGGGCAGGGCTTCTTCTGGAACTTTGCTGAAGGAGCTTATGGGTAAGGTCCTTGCTCTTCAGTACATAGTAAATGAGATAAATAACATTGGATCCTGATGTAAAAATAGGTAGTGGGGTTTATCTGTCTTCTGTCCCAGCCTGGACTCTCTGATGTGGATTTTTAATTTCTTTAGTTATATTTAAAATGTATTTATTTATTTAATTTATTTGGCTCACCGGGTCTTAATTGCAGCATGCAAACTCTTAGTTGTGGCTTGTGGAATCTAGTTCCCTGACCAGGGATTGAACCCAGTCCCCTGCATTGAGAGCACGAAGTCTTAGCCACTGGACCACCAGGGAAGTCCTCCTTTAGTTATTTTTAATTAAAACAATTTTTAATGAATTAACTACCTAGATTCCAGTAGCTTGTGTAATATGCCCCATGACATCCCCGATTCTGGGTAGCCTCCCCCACCCCAGTATGTTTACTTTCTCACTTTCACTGTCTACCCTCCCTAGCTTACCTGCTCTCTGTTTTCCACCAGGCTTCATTGCTCTTCAGTAATTCCTTATCTACCCCTAGTGAATTCCTCATCCATGCTGTTTGAAAATTTTCAGTCAACTGAATCACCACTCCCCTTTTCACTAAATTAATAGAGTCATAAAACTGGAAAGGTAGCTTAGAGAACATCTAATTCAATTCCCTCATTTAGTGAAAGAGAAAAACTGGCTTAAAACTCAACATTCAGAAAAAGAAGATCATGGCATCCAGTCCCATCACTTCATGGCAAATAGATGGGGAAACAATGGAAACAGTGACAGACTTTATTTTTTTAGCCTCCAAAATCACTGCAGATGGTGACTGCAGCCATGAAATTAAAAGACGCTCCTTGGAAGAAAAGTTATAACCAACCTAGACAGCATATTAAAAAGCAGAGACATTACTTTGCTGACAAAGGTCCGTCTAGTCAAAGCTATGGTTTTTCCAGTAGTCCTGTATGGATGTGAGAGTTGAACTATAAAGCAAGCTGAGCGCTGAAGAATTGTTGCTTCTGAACTGTGGTGTTGGAGAAGACTCTTGAGAGTCCCTTAGACAACAAGAAGATCAAATCAGTCCATCGTAAGGGAAATCAGTCCTGAATATTCATTGGAAGGACTGATGCTGAAGCTGAAACTCCCAATACTTTGGCCACCTCATGCGAAGAACTGACTCAATGGAAAAGACCCTGCTGCTGGGAAAGAGTGAAGGCAGGAGGAGAAGAGGATGACAGAGGATAAGATGGTTGGATGGCATCACTACCTCGATGGACATGAGTTTGAGTAAGCTCTGGGAGTTGGTGATGGACAGGGAAGCCTGGTGTGCTGCAGTCCATAGAGTCTCAAAGAGGCGGACACTACTGAGCGACTGAGCTGAACTGAAAGTCTTGCGGATATTAAATGACTTGCAAAGTCACACGTTCCACTGGGGCCAGAGGTAGAATTTGAACTCAGTATCCAGAGACTAAGGAGTGATGGTACATCACTGTACACCTCCACTAAGGCTTAGAGGAGAGGGTATGAATTGATAGTTTACTTGGAGAAAAGCTTTCCAAGAAAGAAGGAATCTAAGTTGCAGTATACACTGATATTGATACAGTCAAAGCCCTATCATCAAATTTTTGGTTTATTCCTCTTCCAGTTTATCTGGTCAAATCATGATCTCAAAATTAATGAGAATTGTCACCCCTACTTTGTTTATAATATGCATGAATTGAAACCAGAAGTCTATTTACTCTTACTGTGCACATCAGCAGATGACCTCAGTTCTTATGTCATCGAGATCATGGATGCCATTCAAACTGACCCCGTAAACTTCTAGCCATACAAAATTTCTCTTTGTTATCACCAAATCCTCCTTTCTTTCATCTCCCTAACGTTCTTCTCATCTATAGTTTTGGTTTCAATTTGTACTATGTACTACTGCAAATTTATAATTGGGGGAAATCACTTCACTTTCCTGAACCTCAGTTTATTTTAGTGTGAATGTGACTGGACTACTCTGTTTAAGTGAAATAGCACATATAAACATACTTTGAATGGTGGGAATAAAGACTATCGCAATGTTAGTAGCTGCTCATAGAAATCCTCAACAAAATACTAGCAAACTAAATCCAGCAACATATAGAAGAATTAAGTGATCTCATGATCAAGTGGAATTTATTCCAGGAATACAAAGTTGGCTCAGCATATAAAAATCAATCTGTAGCCGACAGGGGACCCGTCCGGGTGTCCCGCAGGCCCCAGAGGGTGCCAAGTTGGGGCGGCAACTGGGGAGGAGGCAGAGAGCCAGCCTGGCGTGTACTCCTGGAGGACTGGGGCTCCCCGGAACCACCTAGTGGCGATGAGTGGGTGCCTCAGGGCTGATCCCCTGCAACAGCCGCAGATATGTGGGTGTGCTGAGCGGGAAGCAAGTGGATGTGTTGTGAATGGGAGTCCTCCCCTCCCTGTTGGGGCAGCCGCTCTGCAGCCAGATAGGGTCTGGACTTTGTGGAAACGGATGGGTGGGAATTGACGAGCAGAGCTGAGGACCGGGAGGGTCAGAAGGGCAGGCGGTGAGCAGAGGGGCCGCACCCTGGCTGAGGTGGCTTCCCCAGAAGCTGCAGATCAGAGTCAAGAAACGAGTAGACCACTGTCCCATCAAACAGCAAAAAGGGGACGTCCTGCACAGTCACTACACGGGGAAGCTGGAAGATGGAACGGAGTTGGACAGCACCCTGCCCCAGAACCAACCGTTCGTCTTCTCTCTGGGCACGGGCCAGCTCATCATGGGCTGGGACCAGGGGCTGCTAGGGATGTGTGAGGGGGAAAGCAGAAGCTGGTGATTCCATCAGAGCTGGGCTATGGAGCACGGGGAGCTCCCCCAAAGATTCCAAGTGGTGCAACCTTGATGTTCCAGGTGGAGCTGCTCAAAATCCAGCGATGTTCAGAACTGTAGCCAAACTGGAGAGGGGAGATGGAGAGGCCCCCATCAGTGACCAGGCTGTTTAAAGAAAAAAAAAACCTTAACCCCCTCCTCCCCCAAAAAAGTCAGTCTGTGTAATACACTGTTATGGGCTGAATGGTATATGAACTCAAAGTTCATATATTGAAGTCTTAACCCCTAGGACTTCAGTATGTGATTGTATTTGGAGATCAGGTCTTTGAGTGGGGTAATTAAATTAAAATAAGGTCATTAGGGCAGATCCTAATCCAATATGACTGGGTTCTTGTATAAAGAGTTTAGGAAGACCATGTGAAGACACAGGGAGAAGATGACCATCTGCAAGGTAGGGAGAGAGACCTCAGAAGAAACCAATCGTGTCAACACCTGGGTCTCAGATGCCTAGCCTCCAGAAATAGGAGAAAAATTTCTGTTTTTTAAGTCACTCAGTCCATGGCAATTTGTTATGGCAGCCCTAGACAACTAATATATACACCATATTAATAGAATAAAAGACAAAAGCCACATATGATCATCTCTATAGATGCAGAAAGAACATTTGACAAAATACAATACCTTCGTAAGATAAAAACTTTCAACAAACTAAGGATATAAGGAAACTTCCTCAACCTGATAAAGGGCATGTATGAAAAACCCACAGTTAGTATCATAAATCATTGTGAAAGACTGGACACTTTCCTTTTAAGATCAGAAACAAAATAATGATGTTTGCTTTCACCATATCCGTGTAACATTGTACTACGGGAGCTTCTAGCTGAGGCAGTCAGGTAAGAAAATGAAAGAAGAGGCATCTAGATGAGAAAGGAAGAGGTAAAGCTACCTCTATCTGCAGATAACATGTTCTTGTACCTAGAAAACCCTAAGAAATACACACACACACACGGTATCACAGCTAATAAATGGGTTTAGCAAGGTTGCAAGACACAAGATCAATATACAGAAATCAGTTATATTTCAATATACTAGTGATGAGCTGGAAATAAAATTAAGAAAACAATTCCATTTATAATAGCATCAAAAAGATTGAAACACTTTGGAATATGACACCTAAAGCTTAACTAACTAAAGAAAAAAAAGTACATCAATTGGACTGTATCATTAAAAACTTTTATACTTTAAAGGACACTATCAAGAAAATAAAAGACAACTCTTTTTTGAGAAAAAATACTTGCAAACTATATATCTGAAAAAGACACCAATTAAAAATTGGGAAAAATATTTGAATAGGCATATCTCTAAAGAAGAAATATAGATGGCCAATAAGCACATGAAAAGGTGTGCTTTTGTGGATAATATATATTAATCATTTATCATTAGGGAAATCAGAATCAAAATGATATATCAGTTCATAGCCACTAGAATCACTGTAATAAAAAATCAGGCAGTAACAAGTGTTTGCAAGGATGTGAAGAAATCGAAATGCTCATATACCGTTGGTGAGAATGTTAAATGGTACAGCTGCTCAGGAAAACACTTTGGGAGTTCCAGAAAATTAAACGTAGTGTTACTATATGACCTAGCAGTTCTACTCCTTGGTATATACCTAAAAGAATTGTAAATACAGGTCCACACAAAAACTTGAACCTGACTATTTATAGCAGCATGATTCATAATAGCCAAAAATGGAAACATCCCAAATGTCTATCAGCTGATGAATGAATGAATCAAATGTGGTATATCAATATAATGGGTTATTATTCAGAATAAAAATGAATAAAATGCTGAAACCTTCTATAGTATGGATGAACCTTGTTAACATTATGCTAAATGAAAGATGTCAGGCACAAAGGCCACATATTGTATCACTCCACTTACATGAAATGTCCAAAATAGGCAAATCCACAGAAGTAGAAAGTGATTAGGGGTTACCAGGGGAAGGGGTATAGGAAGTGGGGAGTGATAGAGAAAGGACTTCTTTTGGGGATGATGAAACTGTTCTGGTATTAGATCATGGGGATGGTTGTACAACCTTGTGGATAAAAGCTCCTGACCTGTACACTTTATGGTACGTGAATTATGTCTCAATTTAAAAAACTAATAATGCTGTGTTACCACTTACTGAATGCTTCAGGGCCCCACACTTAGCTGAAGACAACCTAGTGAGTGCATGTCTTTGTTGCTGCTTAACAAATAAGAAAACCTAAGTTCAAGGAGATTAAGTGCTTTGCCAAGGAAGCACCTGAGCTGAGAGATCTGAGCTGAGCCTCAGGTCTAATTCCGAAGACCCAGCGTTTAATCACTCCCAACACCAGGCTGCCCTAAGCAAAGATTAATAGTTCCCATTACAGAACTCTGCTCAAGTGGCAGCCTGGAGGGGAAGGGAGTTTGGAGGAGAATAGATACATGTAGAAGTGTGGCTGAGTCCCTTCACTCTCCACCTGAAATTATCACAACATTGTTAATTCGCTGCACCCCAACACAAAATAAAAAGTTAAAAAAAAATAATTACAAGGAACGAATAAACTCAGTGACTCACCAAAAAAACCAATAGTTCCTGTTATATATCGGATAATACTCAAAGAGAATATTTATTATGTGTGCATATATATAAACATTACTTCATTATATATATGCCATACCAATATATAGAAAATATGCAGTAATATAGATGTAGTATATATATGCAATAACATGTATACTATTATACTACATAATATGAGGTATATATTGATACGTAGTATATAATATATGTTATATAATAATATAATATTTATTACCCACAAATCCATCTTAAAAAATCAAGTCAATGCAATAGAAAAATGGGCAAAAAATATGATCAAGTAACTCACAAAAGGAAAAGTGCAAATGGTGGTTAAACATTTGAAAAGATGTGTGAACTCAGTAGTATTCAGAGAAATACAGATTAATATAAGATTGTTCTCATTTATTATAATGACAACATTTAAAGATTTTTAATATACAATGTCATGGAGAATGAAGGGAAATTGGTATTCATACATTGTTCAGTTCAGTTCAGTCGCTCAGTCATGTCCGACTCTTTGCAACCCCATGGACTGCAGCACGCCAGGCTTCCCTGTCCATCACCAACTCCCGGAGCTTGCTCAAACTCATGTCCATTGAGTCAGTGATGCCATCCAGCCATCTTATCCTCTGTCGTCCCCTTCTCCTCCTACCTTCACTCTTTCCCAGCAGCAGGGTCTTTTCCATTGAGTCAGTTCTTCGAATGAGGTGGCCAAAGTATTGGGAGTTTCAGCTTCAGCATCAGTCCTTCCAATGAATATTCAGGACTGATTTCCTTTAGGATTTACTGGATGGATCTCCTTGCAGTCCAAGGGACTCTCAAAAGTCTTCTCCAACACCACAGTTCAAAAGCACCAATTCTTCAGTGCTCAATTTTCTTTATAGTCCAGCTTTTACATCCATACAGGACTACTGGAAAAACCATAGCTTTGACTAGACGGACTTTTGTTGGCAAAGTACATTGTATACATTGTTGATATTTTGGTATATAGTAAAATTAATCGCAATTTAATCTATTAGGAATTTTAAATTTATCATTTAATCAAATAATTTCACTGCTAAAAAACTATCATATGTACATAAAGATATCCATTGCTTTTAATAGTGAAAAATTGGTTGTAAACTAAATGCCTTCCTGAAAAGGGAAAGTGTTAGTTGCAGAGTTGTGTCTGACTCTGCGACCCATGGCCTGTAGCCCACCAGGCTCCTCTGTCCATGGAATTCTCCAGGCAAGAATACTGGAGTAGGTAGCCAATGTTTAACTTAACAAATAAGCCATTTTATTTGCTAAGTAGATCTCCAGGGGATCTTCCCTAGCAAGGGAAGATCTTTATGTCTTTATGTCTCCTTATGTCTCCTGCATTGACAGGCAGGTTCTTTACTATCTGAGCCACCAGGAAAGCCCAAAATGCCAACCTATATGTACATAATTTTATGTTAATTCTTAGAAAAGTTATTAACAGGAGTTACTTTTGGATTCGGTGTTGGGGAAGATGGGTTAACAAAACCTTTCCCCTTCCTGGTTAACAATTAGACCCTTGGTTAACTTTCTTTCTAGTTCTGTTTCTCGGGCAACTTGATAATGTGTCAACCGTGCTGCTGGGCAGCACTGCACACAGGATAAATGACTCCTGTTTGGTAAACTGCATCCGGAGTGAAGAACTTCTCCATCCCTAGTAGGAAGTCTTATATTTGGATTTCCCTGTGTGATGTGACTCTGGTAATTAGGGAGCTGGAAGCTATGCCTGTGAAGTTGTTAGAAGAGATGTCAGCTCCTGTACAGAGTGAAGCCTATAAACCAAGGCAGTTTCCATGCTCGCTTCCCTGAACCTAAGCCACACTACTCAGGGGTCTGCAGCCAGGGCTCCCAGGGGTGCTGGCCCACGCCCTGGCTGTGATCTGTGGTTCCTGCACTGTACCTTTTGGAGTATCCAGGAGTGTTTTACAGTCGAGTTCTGAGTTAATGTGTGGTTGAACCTAAGGAGACTGCTCCCCTCCAGCCCTCACCAGTTGGGCATGGTTGGAAGGGCCTGTATGCAAATTGGAAATAAATTTGTAAGTTAAAAAGTTAGTTTATAAAAACCCTCCTTTTCAACCTGTAGGATCTTCATGCTGTTCCTTAAATGTACCTTGCACTCTTCTGTCTTTCACCCTCTCCCTCTTCCTTTGTTAAAATATTTTCTTTCTTCTAGACTTAAATTTCCTTTTCCCACTCTCAAGTAAGTTCACCTTCCTGTGAACTACCATAAGCATCTTGCTTGCTTCTCTTTTGTGTTGTAGTTCATATACCTGAAAAGGGAAAACTGAAATCGTTGAACACCTGGGTCCTGCTACATATATATAGAACTATATATATACATATATATATATATATGTAGTTTCCATGTTAACCCTATACTTATATCACCATCCTTCAGACTTCACTCTTGGTTAAAAAAAAAATAGCGGGAGGGGGGCAGTTAGTTTTGTTTGTCTTGATAACAGAATGTAAAACACTTGGGATGCCTACTATACAGAAAGTGCTCAATAAATGGTTGCTGGCATTTTATTGCTGTCTCCACTCAATTTCCAGCACCTGCATGGGATCTCTTCCCCATGAAAGCACAAGTCTAACTGCAGATCTTGGCTTTCCCTTCATCTACTCTAACCTGTCCTGGTGTTTCCCTAATAGCTCAGCTGGTAAAGAATTGCTTGCAATGCAGGAGACCCCGGTTCTATTCCTGGGTTGGGGAGACCCCCTGGAGAAGGGATAGGCTACCCATTCCAATATTCTTCGGCTTCCCTTGTGGCTCAGCTGGTGAAGAATCCGCCTGCAATGCAGAAGACCTGGGTTTGATCCCCAGATTGGGAAGATCCTCTGGAGGAGGGAATGGCTACCCACTCCAATATCCTGGCCTGGAGAATTCCATGGACTGTCCATGGGGTCGCAAAGAGTCGAACACGACTAAGCGACTTTCACTTTCACTCTAGCCTGTCCCAGGCCTAGGCACAGAGTCTTGCCCACCTCTGTTTCCAGATATCACAAATAAGTACAAATAATATCACAAATAAGTACTCTTGGATTTGGCCTAAAATGGAGACATTTACATGGGTCCACTTATGGTAGGGTTGTTCCTATATTTATAAGTTTTGAAGATTAGACAAATTTATACAATGTTTTTATTGAGGTTTGGTGACCAAAAACTAAGCTATCTTTGTATCTCTAAAGAGCAATATGAAGTCCCAGGACCACCCTGTCCAATCTTCTAGAACAGGGCTCCACAATGTTTTCTGAAAAAGATGAGATGTAAATATTTTAAACTCTGCAGGCTATATACCCTCTGTCACCGCTGCTCAGCTCTGTTGTTGTAGCATGAAAGCAATTATTTTGAAACAGATGAGCACTGTCTTCCAACGAAAATGTGTTGAAAGACATTGAAATTTGAATGTCAGATAAATTTTATGTCACATAATTCTTTCCTTTTTTCCCCCAAACATTGAAAAATGTGAAAAAACATCCTTAGTTCACAGGTCATACAAAAAGAGGCAGAGGACCAGATGCAGCCACAGGGCCACAGTTTGCTGATCCTTTTAATATTTCCGAGATGAGGAATATACAAGAGTTGCCAACCCCAAGAGGGAGCTCTAGGATTTGCTCTGCGAATTCAGAGTAAAAACCTGAGACTGGGCCTTTATAAATGTCCCCAGTTAACTAAGTTAGTCCAAGGTACTCTATACAGTACAGATTTGCTGAAGAATTGTGAAGCAAAAGCACGTGAACTTATTCCTTCCATTTATTTTCACCAATGCTTGTCACCTTGCTGTTTCATGAGTGGCTACAAAAGTGTTAAATTATGAGGAATTCATTTCCTAACCTCCTAAGTTAGTTAAAGTTAAGTCGCTCAGTCGTGTCCGACTCTTTGCGACCCCATGGACTGTAGCCCACCAGGCTCCTCCATCCCTGGGATTCTCCAGGCAAGAATACTGGAGTGGGTTGCCATTTCCTTCTCCAACTCATTGTCATTTCGAGTTTTCCTTCACTCTGATGTCCATCATCAGAGCCTTGGGTCCATAACCAACTGGGAGATTTTCAGAGTTGATCTTGTCCAGTAGAATTGACCACTTTATTTTCCTTGAAACATCTTTCTCCTTTCATGATTTTTACTGTGTTTCTTTTTTTTTTTTCACCAGCCCTTTCAGCAGTGCTCTTCAGTCTCTTTTAGTATTTCCTCTTACTGTGTTGATTCTGTATTTTCTATTCTCTGGGGTTCTGTCTTGAAATAGCAATTTTTTTTTCTCACTTACCCATGGCTTCAAACACTTTTTATGCTGACTGTCTTAAGCCTGGATTTCTAGTCCAAATTCTCATGTTGAACTCCAGACTTTACATTCATTTATTTCCTAAAGTATATTTGGATGTTCTGTGAGCATCTCTACTGAGCATGTCCAAAACTGAAGTTATCACCTTCCATCCCGGTCTTCACCCCGTCGTGAATTCCCCTCTTTGATAGACAGCCTAAGTACCAGTCTAGTCTCCCATGTTGTTAAGGGTACACAGGCTTTTCCCATGGCAGGTTCCTCTGGTGAGTACAATCTCTATTCTCAGAGGTGAGTCCTGTGGCCCTTGCCCCTGGCTAGAAATGATTGGTTTTATCTGACTCAGATTATCTCCTGGGATTATCTTCAACCACTACTGGTGCTTGAACTATAGCTGGTGCATCTATGTACATGGAGAGGAATTTGAAAGTTGGTCTATAGAGAGAAGTTGAAGTTGATACACAAAGAAAAGCAGAAAGAGTAGGAGAAATGGCTTAGATAACCTTGATTTGATCAAGACCATCCCAAAGAAAAACAAATAGAAAAAGGCAAAATGGTTGTCTGAGGAGGCCTCACAAATAGCTGTGAAAAGAAGAGAAGCAAAAGGCAAATGAGAAAAGGAAAGATATACCCATTTGAATGCAGAATTCCAAAGAATACAAGGAGAGATTAAAAAAAAAGCCTTCCTTAGTGATCAATGCGAAGAAATAGAGGAAAACAACAGAATGGAAAGACTAGAGATCTCTTCAAGAAAATTAGAGATATCAAGGGAACATTTCATGGAAAGATGGGCACAATAAAGGACAAAAATGGTATGGACCTAACAGAAGCAGAAGATTAAGAAGAGATGGCAAGAATACACAGAAGAACTATACAGAAAAGATCTTCATGACCCAGATAATCACGACAGTATGATCACTCACCTAGAGCCAGACATCCTGGAATGTGAAGTCAAGTGGGCCTTAGGAAGCATCACTATGAACAAAGCTAGTGGAAATGATGGAATTCCAGTTGAGCTATTTCAAATCTTAAAAGATGATGCTGTGAAAGTGCTGCACTCAATATGCCAGCAAATTTGGAAAACTCAGCAGTGGCCACAGGACTGGAAAAGGTCAGTTTTCATTCCAATCCCAAAGAAAGGTAATGCCAAAGAATACTCAAACTACCACACAATTGCACTCATCTCACACGCTAGTAAAGTAATGCTCAAAATTCTCCAAGCCAGGCTTCAACAGTATGTGAACTGTGAAATTCCAGATGTTCAAGCTGGATTTAGAAAAGGCAGAGGAACCAGAAATCAAATTGCCAACATCTGCTGGATCATTAAAAAAGCGAGAGAGTTCCAGGAAAATACCTACTTCTGCTTTATTGACTATGCCAAAGCCTTTGACTGTGTGGATCACAACAAACTGGAAAATTCTGAAAGAGATGGGAATACCAGACCACCTGACCTGCCTCCTGAGAAATCTATATGCATGTCAAGAAGCAACAGTTAGAACTGGACATGGAACAACAGACTGGTTCCAAGTCAGGAAAAGAGTATGTCAAGGCTGTATATTGTCACCCTGATTATTTAACTTATATGCAGAGTACATCATGAGAAACACTGGGCTGGATGAAGCACAAGCTGGAATCAAGATTGCCAGGAGAAATATCAATAACCTCAGATATGCAGATGACACCACCCTCATGGCAGAAAGTGAAGAAGAACTTAAGAGCCTCTTGATGAAAGTGAAAGAGGAGAGTGAAAAGTTTGGCTTAAAACTCAGCATTCAGAAAACTAAGATCATGGCATCAGGTCCCATCACTTCATGGCAAATAGATGGGGAAACAATGGAAACAGTGACAGACTCCTTTTTTGGGCTCCAAAATCACTGCAGATGGTGACTGCAGCCATGAGATTAAAAGACACTTGCTCCTTGGAAGAGAAGCTATGACCAACCTAGACAGCATATTGAAAAGCATACACATTACTTTGCTGACAAAGGTCCGTCTAGTCAAAGCTATCGTTTTTCCAGTAATCATGTATGTTTGTGAGAGTTGGACTATAAAGAAAGCGGAGTGCTGAAGAATTAATGCTTTTAAACTGTGGTGCTGGAGAAGACTCTTGAGGGTCACTTGGACTGCAAGGAGATCCAACCAGTCCATCCTGAAGGAAATCAGTCCTGAATATTCATTGGAAGGACTGATGCTGAAGCTGAGACTCCGATACTTTGGCCACCTGATGCGAAGAACTGACTCATTTGAAAAGACTCTGATGCTGGGAAAGATTGAAGGCAGGAGAAGGGGACAACAGATAAAGAGATGGTTGGATGGCATCCCGAACTCAATGGACATGAGTTTGAGTAAGCTCCAGGAGTTTGTAATGGACAGAGAAGCCTGGCGTACTGCAGTCCATGGGGTTGCAAAGAGTCGGACCTGACTGAGTGACTGAACTGAACTGAACTGAATCTTGATTTTGCAATTAATTCTTATGTCAAATTCCCTCTATTGAGTTATCTAAGGTGACTTTTGTGCTCCTGCCTGTACCTTAAAACTAATGTAAATGTCTCTGCAAATAAGCACATAGAACTCTAAATCATTTACTTTGAGATCTACCTTTGTTTCACTTTTTGAATGTTCAATTTTTTGCTACTACAATTAGTGCTATTTTGAACATCTTTGCATATATATGTATTTCTATAGGACAAAGTAAAATTGTTAGAAATAACATTGCTAGGTCCAATTTTTAAATTTTAATATTAATTTTATGTTTTAATTTTAAATTTTAATATTTAAATTTTAATATTTTTAAATTCTAGTGATAGTACCAAATTTCTCCCCAAAGTTTATCAATGTATACGTTCAACAACTGTGTATTAGGGTGTTTCTCTATCCTTTGGTCAACTCTTTGCCAATCATAGGTAAAAAATATTTCATTGTTTTGAATTGCATTTCTTTAAATTCTGAGTGAGATTGAATATCTTTCTATGTACTTACTGGCCACTTGAGTTTCTTTTTTTGGTGAACTGCCTTGCAACTGATTTTATTTTTTTGGTTTTTTCACTTAATATTATATAGCATGAACTTTATCTAGAACAATAATAAATAATAATAAAAAGTAAGGCCTTTGCTTATGGACTTGACTATTATCCCATTCTATGACTGTACCATAGTTTTCTTATTTGGCCACAAATGCACAGCTTCAGGGATCCTAGTTTCCTGACCAGGGATTGAACCCAGGCTCTGGCAGTAAAAGTGCTGAGTCCTAACCACAGGACCAGCTGGGACCTCCCTGGTACCATATTCTTTTCTTATTGGATATTTAGATTGTTTTCAATTTTTTACTTAACACATAAATTCTTAGATGAGGAATTATCAGGACATAAGGGTGTGCATGTATAAGACTTTTGACACACATTGCCTGGTTGCCCAGTGAAAAATTCTTCCCAGTTTGCATTTGCACCAGGAGTCGATGAGGGTGACCATTTCCCCATACAAAGGAATTCAACTGAAAGGTAACTTCTAGAGTTTGTGTCAAGAACTCCACATGCAAGATGATCCCCTGACCTGTGACCCAAGTGATCTCCAGAATTTCAGGTTTGAGGCACCTCAGGTGTCCAGCATAGCAGATTCCTTTGTCCATCACTGTGATGTTAAAACCACAGACCAGCCCCTTTTGATATCTTTCCATCCATTCCACAGCTATTTATTGAGCATCTGTTGTGTGCCAGGAAGCTTTCTCTTGCTCTGGAGATCTCCTATCAGAAACAGTGAGAACCACAGTTACACATAATTAGAAATACCATAATATTTAGAAACAGCTTGGGTTTTGAAGAAAGCCCAATTACAGACTGTCTGAATTTTGGCAGTTTGCTTAATTTCCTTGAGCCTCAGTGTTCTCTTGCATAATTGAAATGATAAAACCAATATCAGAGGAATGATTTACAGGGACTGATTGCCCAGCACATTTGTTATCATAAGGATTAAAATCACAGACTCTAAAGTCAGACTATGAGGTTTGAATCATGGTTCCATTGCTTACTGGCTTTGTGACCACAGGCAAATTGTTTAACTTCCCTGTGTCTTACTTTTGTGAAAGTGTTAGTTGCTCAGTTGTGTCCCGCTCTTTGTGACCCCATGGACTGTGTGTAGCCTGCCAGGCTTCTCTGTCCAAGGAATTCTCCAGGCAAGAATACTGAAGTGGGTTGCCATTTCCTTTTCCAGGGGAACTTCCTGACACAGGGATCAAACCCGTGTCTTACTTTTCTCATGATTCAAGTAGGCATGATTATACTTACCTCATAGTGTTATTGAGAAGATCAAATGAAGTGATTTATGTAAAGTACTTGGCACAGAACCCAGAACCTAGTAAGTACTCGATTGATATATTAATGTTTTAAAAACAGCTTTATTGAAGCATAATTTACATATTATTATGGGCTGAATTGTGTCCCCACTATATCACCCTGCAATTTCATAGGTTAAGTCCTAATCCCCAGTACCTCAGAATGGAACTGTATTTGGAGATAAGGTCTTTAAAGGTGTAATTAGATTAAAATGAGGTATTACTGTAGACCCTAACCCATATGACTGGTGTCATAAGAAGAGGACGTTGGATACAGGCATACAGAGGGAAGATGGTGCAAAGATAAAGGGAGAGGTTGGCCATCTGCAAGTCAAGGAGAGAGACTCAGAGCAGCTTCTTTCCTTACAGCCCTACCAAGGAATCCACTCTGCTGACACCTTGTTCTCAGACTTCCAGCTTCCAGAACGATCAGAAAATAGATGTCTGTTGTTTACAGCCACCCAGTCTGTGGTATTCTTGCCTTAGCAAACTAAGACACACGCCATAACACTCACCTATTTTAGTGTCTAATTCAGTGATTTTTAGTAAATTAACAGAGTTGTGCAATCTAATATTAGAGTATTTTCATCACTCCTAAAAGAAACCTTGTCCCTACTTGCAGTCA
This sequence comes from Dama dama, assembly GCF_033118175.1. Lineage (NCBI taxonomy): Eukaryota > Metazoa > Chordata > Mammalia > Artiodactyla > Cervidae > Dama > Dama dama. Next base: position 59,362,211 of record NC_083683.1, on the reverse strand, counting down.
CTCCCCATTCCCACTCCCTATCCCCCAAGTAACTGCTAATTTCTTCTCTGTCTCCATATATTTGCCTTTTCTGGACATCTCATATAAATACTCTCCAATGATTAAGAAATTTTTTATATTAAGAGTCAACCCATTCTATACTTTATCTGTTTATTATATCTTCCAATATTGAACCCAGATCTGCCCTGGAAACTCTGTACAACAACGTATTCCTGTTACAGTTTATTTGCAATATAAGTAGGACAAAAATTATTGCATGTACCACAGAATAGTTAGAATAGGACTGAAATACTCAGTCAAAATGAGCATTGTAATCATAACTTAAGAAATGATCCTTTTGTTCTTAGTAATCAATAGACAAAGATTGACAAAACCAACTATGAGGGAGAATGCTTTTTTTGAGCCGCAGGAGGATAGGGACAGCCTGAGGAGGATTTCAGTAGACCTGCCAGTGTGAGACCATTTGTCTTTGGTGAGACTTGAACCGAAAAGCTAATCCCCAGAGCGGTTGGGCATATCTGATAACTAATCTGGACATTCCATCAAGACCAGATGTGGGGGCCGCACTAGATGGCAGAGCATCCAAACTGCCAAAGAGAATGTCAAGGTCCCACAAACAAGGGGCTTTTCCCATGCCCCTTTTGTTGAAAAAGTCCATTTAGAAGAAATCTATCTATCTAGGGTGTTATGTCAGAACTGTAGTGAAGAAGTCTTTGCTTTTCTCACCTGGAAGGGTTGGTCTCATGTTAACCTTAGCACCCCATAGTAACTACAAATTAAAACTATACACAGCTGTACATATGCATGCATATGGAACCAGTGATTCAAGAATGTTTATTGTGTGTGCCATGTGGTGCTGTTCTAAGCACTTGAGAATACAACATTTGTTGTATTTGCATTTGTTGATACAACAAATAAACAAAGGTCCTTGTGCTTGTGACGTTAGCATTCAAAAGAGAAAGTCAGAAAATAAACACTAAACACAGTAATGATAAATAAGCTAATTAGAGCTTTAAGTTAAGTGTTAAGTTAAAAAAAATCAAGGCAAGGTAAAGGGGTTGGGAGTGTTGGGGGTGCAAATGGATAAGGTGGCAATTTTATTTTTTGCTTTTGAAAAAACTACTTTGTTGAGGTATAATTGACATACAAAAAGCTAATCATATTTAAGTATAAAACTTGATGAGTTTGGAGATATGCATAGATCAGTGAAACCATCACTGCTGTCAATATCATAAACATATCTATCACCTCTAAAAGTTTTCTCCTGCCCTCTTTCTTTTTTCTTTCCTTACTTTTTTTTCTTTCTTTCTTGTGGTGAGGTGGCCATTTTAAATAGGTGATCTGTGTAGGCCTTGTTGAGAAGGTGGCATTAGAGCAAGGCATAGAGGAGGGGATGGATTTAGTTAGCAATTGTCTCTGCAAACAGTGGTCCAGGCAGAAGGAACAACTATGGTTAACTCCCTAAAGCAAAAACATTCCTGGTGTGTCCAAGGGGACCCCAGAGGTCACTGTGGCTGGAGCCGATGGAGCAGGGGGAAAGGAGTGGAAGATGAGGTTAGGTGGATAATAGGGAGCCAAGCCATGTAAGGTCTTGGTGTCCCTTACAAGGTTTTTAGTTGTTATTCCAAAGGACGTGAAGACTAGACAAGCAACACGATCTGACTTATTTTTGGAAAAGACCCCTCTGACTGGACTGCAGGCGAGAAAGGAAAGAAGCAGGAACATTGATCAGGGACTTATTTTAGAATCCAGACAAGAGATGACGGTGGTTGGGTTTGGGAGCTGAGGATGTGCTAATGCTTGTGCAACTGGAGATTTATTTTATCCAACAAACATTCATAGGTACTGGCTGTGTGCCAGAATGCTGTGGCAACCAGCCTAGTAACAGGCCCTCCCCTACTACTATAAACAGCTAATGGCAATCGTTAACATGGACAGAGGGCTTCCTGCAAGTCAGGCTGACTCTAAGCTCTTGAGAGGTATTTTCTCAGTTAATACGGACGTCCCTCGAGAGCTCAGGTGCCACTGTTGTCCCCATTTAAAGGTGAGGAAAGTCAAATGCTGAGAGGGTAAGTGAGTAGCCCGAACTTGTACAATCAGGTTCAAAGTAAGAATTCAAACTCACGGGGTTGGGCTGCAGACCGCCTCCCTTAGAGATGGTGGGCATGATGGGGATGTTACATAAAAGGGTGATAGGGGACATATAAAAGGATGAAAGGAGAAAGTGACACGGAAGCCGATTCATTTTGTTAGGGGTGGGATGCATTATGAAGCTAGGTAAATCGAGTTTTCCATTATCAGTCTTCTTTTCCAGCTATTCCTACACATTAACAAACAAGTTATCTATACAGTTTCTTTAATACCTTATCCAGATGTGATCCCTGCGATGCTCTCTCATTAAGTCAGTAGCACTCAGAGACTTCCCTGGTGGTCCAGGGGTTGAGAATCCAGTGCAAGGAACACGGGTTCAATCCCTGGTCTGGGAACTAGGATCCCACATGCTGCAGGGAACTAAGCCCAAACACTGCAACTAGAGAGAAGCCCGAGCAGCACAATGAAGATCCCAAGGGCCGCAACTAAGACCCACAGCCAAATAAATTTAAAAAAAAAAAAAAAAAAAAAAAACCAAAGGACTCGTTTCCCATCCGATTCACATCTGAGCATGAAGTTGTTCTCATGAGTGTCCCCCAAACAGAGTCACTTCACAAGTCAAAAAAAACAAAAATCTAAACAACAATGGTATTTTCTTTTTTGGGGTGGGGGGAGGGGTTGGTTTTGCTGGGTTGTTGCTGCACGCAGGCTTTCTCTAGGTGGGGAGAGCGAGGGCTCCTCCCTAGCTGCAGTGTGAGGGCTTCTAATTGCAGTGGCTTCTCTTGTTGTGGAGTGTGAGCTCTAGGTGCATGGGCTCCAGTAGTTTTGGCTCCCGCGCTTCCTATCCACTGTACCACCTGCAAGTCTGGCATGTTCTGATAAACAGTGCATTTTTGATTGTCCTACAAATGGAACAAATGATTTAGTCTTATGTGATACTGGAATAGAAAAAGATAGTTCCACAAACTCAACCCACTTCTGTCCAGAACTTTCTATTTGGTTTACTTCAAAATAAGATAGGAATGTCTTGGCACGTGATGTCTAAAAGTAGGAGAATGCACTGACTTCTTGAGCAGATAATGCCCCAGATTTCCAGGGTCAGAGCCAGCTTGGACCACTGAGAAGTGGTCAGACTTTGAAGCCAGACTGGCTTGGGATTAACCAGGGTGATGCCATTGATTGCTCATCAGCATCAATGGGAATGAATTTACGTGACTTTCTTTCTCAGGAACAATGTTGCCATAAACTGCTTTGTGAGGTATCAACAACTTGTCGAGGGAAAAAGGGCTTTGGCTGAGTCGTGTAGCTTTTGGAGGGGCAAAATTTTGGGAAACCCCCCCCCGCCCAGATTCCTGGAGGATGCAGACAGATGTCCACGAAGCGCATAAGCAGAGAGATTCAAAACCCATAGAATCATGCATGGTTCAAGCCCGCATCACGAGCACAAAGAGTGGTACTTTGCCCTCAGAGCCAGGGGCTCTGACAGGAGAACCTGTCTCCCCGGCTGGCCTTTGTACCCCTCTAGTCCAGCATTTCTAAGTGGACAAAAGTCCAGCATACTCAGTGGATCCAAACCAACATTTAATGTCACAAAAATACATAGAGCTAGTAATGGACCCGGTGACACTGATGGTTTCAAAGCAAAATTGGGAGTGAAGTGGCCTCAGTGCTTGGTAAAAGGTGGTGCATCTATGAAAGCCAAGATCCTATGTGTTGGGGGGACAAGTGGGGGAACAGCGTGGCTGCCAGGAGATGGCCATAGATGAGACGGACTGTGAGGGGACAGATGTCAGTGCAGGGAGGGAGGGGAGAGAGAGGGGAGGGGGCACTGGCGGGGGCCCCAGGCGGGACCAGCAGCCCTTCTTTCAATGTCATGTACGTCATGGCCTGAAGGTGGCACCTCTCACTCTGAAAGATTCCTGTGAAGATTAAGAAGCCTTGAAATACATTTCTGGAAGGTCAGTTCACATCTGTTTTCTATTTGTCATGTTCTGTCAGCACTTCTGTGAGAACAGAGCCATTACCCCAGCCTTAGAAGCCAAAGGCAGTCCGATCCTCCAGGCCTGGCACCTTCCAGGCCCTCGGTCAGTCCCCCTCCGTGAAAGAAGAGCGCGTCCAGCTTCCATGCTCTCTTAAGGATGATCCCCCTCACCCTCACCTGTACGCTGTGCTTCAAAGAGCAAACAGGGACAAAGAATTAAATTGGGTAACCAGTTGTTCTGCCTGTAAAACAACATAACAACAAACAATTTTGAGATTTTTCAATCCTCTGGTATGTTTAATTTGTTATCTTCAGTTCAGTTCAGTAGCTTAGTCGTGTCCAATCGACTCTTTGCGACCCCATGAATCACAGCACGCCAGGCCTCCCTGTCCATCACCAACTCCCGGAGTCCACCCAAACCCATGTCCATTGAGTCGGTGATGCCATCCAACCATCTCATCCTCTGTCATCCCCTTCTCCTCCTGCCCTCAATCTTTCCCAGCATCAGCGTCTTTTCAAATGAGTCAGCTCTTCACATCAGGTGGTCAAAGTATTGGAGTTTCAACTTCAGCATCAGTCCTTCCAGTGAACACCCAGGACTGATGTCCTTTAGGATGGGCTGGTTGGATCTCCTTGCAGTCCAAGGGACTCCCAAGAGTCTTCTCCAACACCACCGTTCAAAAGCATCAGTTCTTCAGTGCTCAGCTTTCTTTATAGTCCAACTCTCACATCCATACATGACTACTGGAAAAACCATAGCTTTGACTAGACAGACCTTTGTTGGCAAAGTAATGTCTCTGCTTTTTAATATGCTGTCTAGGTTGGTCATAACTTTCCTTCCAAGGAGTAAGCGTCTTTTACTCCTTGGAAGGAGTAAATCACTGCAGATAGTGATTGCAGCCATGAAATTAAATTTGCTATCTAGCAAGCAATACAAAAAAAAAAAAAAAGAAAGAAAGAAATTCTCTGGATTGTTTTATTTACAGTCTTCTAGCTAGGGAACTGGAGTTTGCCCGAGAGGCTTATTGCAAAGTGATTTCTGATCCCAGGGAAAGACCAGAATGCAGTAACACTCGCAGTGGCCTTGTGATGTTTATCAGAGTGGTGAAGATTTCCAAATGGTGCTTATCAGTGTGTGAAGGCACTTATCACAAGTAAGGCAAGATTTCCATTGATGTGGTTCAAAGGGCAGCTCGATACACACTGTGGGTCACGTTCCCTGCCCACCTCCCTGCAACCCTCCCACCAGCATCAGGTGACCGAGGCGGGCTTCACCAAGGTCTGGATTCAATATCACAAGGTACCTATGGACGGTCCACCCCCCTCTCAGGGCTGTGTGTAGTGACGACAGACTTTCACTGCTTAATTTTGATGGTAAGAATACACTCAGTGGGAGATGGAAGGTTAGAGCCTAGTTTGATCAGGACTGAGTTATCAGATCTTGGCTGAATACCTTCGAATCTTTGGAGCAGATGAGAAAGGATGACCAATTACTAAAGCATAAAGGCTGCGTGGGTGGGAGGCTAAAACTTCTGTGACTAAATTCTTTGCTTTTCAAGTCTAATTACTGTGTTCTCCACTAGGAATTCTGTGATGTTTTAGGACTAGCTTTAAAGTGGGGAACTATTTAATTTTATCAATCACTGTCCATGTGCTGTGTTTCTATGACTGTTTATTTATTGGCGTCTCTGTAAAAATAACAGCAACCACTTGTTACTGTGGAAACAGTCCCAGTGCAAATCAGCAGGGCTTAGTTTGATGCTGGCATTTTTGTTGCATGCCTCCCCAGAAATGCTTTACTTAATATTTTTGCAATAGGAAAAAAAAAAAAAGCACTAAAAGCTTTGAAGCCAGATGTCCCTTTTAAAAAATGCTGATGGGGAATATTTTCTCATATAGAAAGAGATGTCAGTTAAGATGTTCAAGTAAAGTCAGTTATGTTTAAAGTTTCTGACTTTTTTTGTTTATCTTAGTCAAATAAAGCTGTGTATTCTAGTGAAGAAATCAAAGGTCATTCTGAAAAAGTTTCTGGTGATTGTCTTGCGTTAGGAAGCCATATTTGCAGTGACTTCAGCCTTGGCAGGTGATAATGCTGTTCTAGTTCTGTTTGGAGGATGGAAGACTTCCAAAATCTAGGTCAGTTTTGGACTATAGATACTCTGCTTGCAATTTGTATCAGGCACTTTACTTGTCTTCTCATCTGCACCAAATCTTGATTGACAATTCTCTTTCCCTCTTTTTGAAGTGTCAATAATAAATAACTGCTGATCTAAAATATATACCTATCAACAAAGTGATGTATGTGTTGGAGGCAGTTAGCAATCAAGAATTACAGTGACTTCAGTTGGTGTTTCCTCCAGATATTTCCCTTAATAGAATCCATTCTTGAGTGACATTTAATTCTGGTTCATCTGTTTCATATCAAAGTACAACCCACATAATCTAAATATATTTGGGCTAACCCTTCAACCTTGCTACCATATCAACATCATCATTGCCAATAAGTTTTAAATATGGTTGACCTAAGTTTCACTTCCCTTGTAGCTCAGTCAGTAAAGAATCTGCCTGCAGTGCAGGAGACCAGGGTTTGATCCCTGGGTCAGGAAGAGCCCCCGAAGGAGGAAATGGCCACCCGCTCCAGTATTCTTGCCTGGAGAATTCCATGGACAGAGAAGCCTGGTGGGCTACAGTCCATGGGATCTCTTTTATATTTTGTCCTACCTCCTTTCGAAGACAATGGGCTGCTTTTCTGGGCGCCTGATGTCCTCTGCTAGCCATCGGAAGTTGTTTTGTGAAGTTTGCTCAGCGTTCAATTGTTCTTTCGATGAACTTGTAGGGGAGAAAGTGGTCTCCCCGTCCTATTCCTCCGCCATCTTGTCTCCTCCCCAGTCGACGGGATCTCCACAGTCAGACACGACTTAGTGACTGAACTCAACCAAGTTTCACTGCAAATATTTCTCCCACCTACCTCTCTAACTATTCTTTTTTTTTTTGGTGCTCAATTCAAGTATTTTATCCTGTGAGGCCTCACTTTCCCATTCTTAGTCATCTCTCCATGAATAAATCCCTCCTTACTGGGATTTATATACCTCTACTGTGCCCATCATACTTGAGAAATCCATCAGGGCTGGGCCTGTGCCTTATCCACCTTTGTATGCCAGCTTCTGGCTCAATGTCTGCTGTTAGAGAAGACTTGTCTAAATGCTTGTTGATTGAAATGGTGCCATGTGCCAAACACTCCGCTTGGATGAAAGATGCTCTCAAGGAGCGTACAAGACAGTGCATCAGAGAAGACCCGGCCACAAATACAAGTAAGAAAGTGTGTGAAGGTGGCATCATCAGCGAAACATATGAGATGGGCCTGGAAAGATGTGGGGAGACCCTTACAAACAATGGACCTGCATCAGCAGAGGGAGAAAGCATGAGGTATCTTCAAGTTGTCTGGTGAATTTCAGGTTGTCCAGGTGACATTAGGTAGGTGTCAGAAAGCAGTTGGGAGATAAGGTTGGAAACCTAATTGAGTTTGAATGGCTGAAAGTCATGTTTTAGATTTTCTTTTTCAAAAGATGGTGAACTACTAAAAGTTTCTGATCTACCAAGCACGGTGTGGGGAACATGAACTGTCATTTCTTTGAGGTTTAAATATAACTGGATTGCTGAGAAGAATGTGGATAGGAACCTTGACTAATTGCATGTTTCATTCTTTCAGCTACTGAATGCAGAGCAGTAGAAAGGCATAATCACAGCACTGTTTCAGAAGGATGATTTTGCCAGGGTGTAAGGCGTGAGATAGGAATGAGGAGCAGGAGGCAGGGAGGCCAGTTGGGAGGCCAGGAGTCTTGAGGACCTGAAGAAATGCTTTGGATATCAAAGGAAAGGGGTGGAGGGATTTGAAAACTGCATTGCAGTGAAAACTCCATCAACAGTTAATTAGGCACCTGGGTAGTTGGACGGAGGGGTGGAAGACAAGATAATGAATTGTGTTTCAGGTGTATCAAAACTGAGATGCTGAAAATACATCCTGGGGATGTTTCCAGCAGATCATTGGAGATCTGTGAAAATAATTTGAGAAAGAGATGTTCGAGAGATATCTGGCAGCTCTTCACATTAAGGAGATAGATGGCAAAAGTCACATGACTTGATGAACCCTTGGAGGTGAATGGAGCCCTGGATAGAAAATAATAGGAATTTTAGGAAAAGCTTTCATGTAGGGGGTGGAAATAAAATAGCAGCAAAACTGGCTTTCAGTTCAGTTCAATTCAGTTGCTCAGTCATGTCTGACTCTTTGCGACCCCGTGAACCGCAGCACACCAGGCCTCCCTGTCCATCACCAACTCTCAGAGTCCACCCAAACCCATGTCCGTTGTGTCGGTGATGCCATCCAACCATCTCTTCCTCTGTTGTCCCCTTCTCCTCCTGCTTTCAATCTTTCCCAGCATCAGGGTCTTTTCAAATGAGTCGGCTCTCTGCATCAGGTGGCCAAAGTATCAGAGTTTCAACTTCAACATCAGTCCTTCCAATGAACACCCAGGACTGATCTCCTTTAGGATGGACTGGTTGGATCTCCTTGCAGTCCAAGGGACTCTCAAGAGTTTTCTCCAACACCACAATTCAGAAGCATCAATTCTTCGGCACTCAGCTTTCTTTTATTTTTTTTGTAACACTCAGCTTTCTTTATAGTCCAACTCTCACATCCATACATGACTACTGGAAAAACCATAGCCTTGACTAGATGGACCTTTGTTGGCAAAGTAATGTCTCTGCTTTTTAATATGCTGTCTAATTTGGTCATAACTTTCCTTCCAAAAACTGGCATTATGGAGCTAATAGAACCAGGAGCTTATGTACTAAGGAAGCCAAACTGGATGTGGTCTCTTGAGAGGATAGAGAGATGTAGAAAATTCAAGGACAACGAGGATGGAGCATCCACTACTATATCTCATCACTAGCAGATCACCAGGAAAATCCCTTCCTTTCAAGAGGGAACTTCCAGGTGAAAGACAGGGACAAAATCAAACTCCAGCAAGGGACTGCAAATTCAAATGCTTAGAAGGACCTGGCATGTGATATACTGTGTGTGCTAAGTCACTTCAGTCATGTCGGACTCTGCGACCCCATAAACTGTAGCCCGCCAGGCTCTTCTGTCCATGAAATTCTCCAGGCAAGAATACTAGAGTGGGTAGCCATTCCTTTCTCCAGGGGATCTTCCTGACCCAGGGATCAATTCCAGGTCTCCTGCATTTCAGGCCAATTCTTTACCATCTGAGCCACCAGGTAAGCCCTGGCAGGTGATCAAAGTGAGAAAAGAGAGTCAGAGGAGACTATGATGACCTACTGATCACATGCCCCACCCACAGCAGTTGTGCCTAGACCATTGTTGCCTTGTGGAAAGGCTGGCCCAGGGCAGCCAGCTGTCTGATCTTTACAGAGAAGACCCAAACCCTTATTTTTCTTTTAAGTTAAATTTCCCAAATGGAAAAACTCTGTGGGAGTCAAGTGGAACTCTTCTATCAATTGCATCTGGTTTCTGAGCCAACCAGTTCTAGCAACCTGTACCAGGCTTGAAGGCACTGACCACAGTACAGGAGTCTTCTGTATATAAGGCAGTGTAAGAGTAACCAGTCTGATGAGTGAGTTAGAGACTGGAGTGCTAGCTGGTATCACAGGGAAGATTAAAGACTCTGGAGCAAGAAGTCCAAGGAGCAGGTCAGAGGCATGAGATGTTTAGGGAAAACAGACACCTTTTCCTTTCAGATGACAGCGAGGAAGAGAGTGAAAACAGAGAAATGTTAAACGTTGGGAATGGAGGTTGAGGCAAATGGAGGAAGATTAAGAACTTTGAACTTCATGTCACCTATGGACTCTAAGAAATAGAGATTACCTGTTGAGGATGAGGGAAGTGAAGACTACACTTGGGCCATGGGAGAGTGGGGAGTGTTTGTGATGGTCCCTGGTGTCAGGTTCCACCAAGTGACAAATCAAACAAAGACCTGGTTGAGATTGATTGCATACTTCTACAGGAATCTTCCATTTAATAAGATGTTTCAAGTGGCTTCTGCAATCTGGGTGCTGAGATAAGCCCTGGGGATTTCCAGTCAGATTAAGGGGGTAGAGGAAGAAATACATTATTACCACAAGGCTATCAATGTCATAAAAGTGATGCTATTGAGAAAAAAGGAGGAATGTCTTGGCAGGCTTTCTGAGGAGGGCGCATTTAAGTCTATGTTTGAAAGTTAAGTTGTAGTTGCTAGGAAGACAATGGGGAAAGTCAGAAGAGACAGTACAGAAAATGCAGGAGGTAACAACAGGCATGATGTATGGTGGGAATTCCAGCTAATTTCATGTGTCTGAAACACAGTGCCTCTTGCAAAGTGGGAGGAGATGAAATTGATGAGTTAACATGAACAAATATGAATGGTCATGGAACCTGGACTTGCCTATAGATGAAGAAAAGCCCTAGAAGAATTTCAAGCATGACAGTGACATCGTCAACATGTTTTTTAGAAAGCGCATACTGGCTAGAAGCAAGAAGATCAAGAAGGAGGCCAATTTTGATCTGCATTTAATTATGTGCAAAAGATACTCAGCCATGGAGGATATATCTTGATTGATTGAAGTTAATAATGACAATCTCTGTCTCTCCATCCACTGGTTTTTTTAAACTTTTTATTTTATATGAGAGTACAGCCAATTACTCCAATTGATGCTTTCAAACTGTGGCGCTAGAGAAGACTCTTGAGTGTCTCTTGGACAGCAAGGAGATCAAACCAGTTAATCCTAAAGGAAATCAACACTAAATACTCATTGGAAGGACTGATGCTGAAACTGAAGCTCCAATACTTTGGCCACCTGCTGCAAAGAGCCGACTTGTTGGAAAAGACCCTGATGCTGGGAAAGATTGAAGGCAGAAGGAGAAGAGGGTGACGGAGGATGAGATGGTTGGATGGCATCACCAATTCAATTGACATAAGCTTGGGCAAACTCCAGGAGATGATGAGGAAGAGGGAAGCCTGGTGTGCTGCTGTCCATGGGGTCCCAGAGAGCCGGACACGACTTGGTGACTGAACAACAACAGCCAATTAACAGTGTTATGGTAGTTCAGGAGGACAGCAAAGAGATTCAGCCGTACATATACATGTATCCTTTCTTGCCCATGCTGAAAGGATGGCAAGCTCCCACCCAAGCTGCCACCTAACATTGAGCAGAGTCCCCTGTGCTATACAGTAGGACCTTGTTGGTCATCAATTTTAAACATAGCAGCATTCACTGATTGATCTAAGTTGGGGCGTGCAACCCACTTTAGGTTAATAGGGTATAAAAGGATGCATACAAGGAGGCTCTAAGAAAGAATTGTTTGAAAAAAAGGAAATGCTTGAGAAGAAGGTTTCTATTGTCTCTTTCCTTCTTCTGTTTCTGGATGTTGCTCTGTGGAGATGTAATGACTGGAGCTGCAGCAATCATTTTGAGGTCTGTGTGGTCTAGTTTGATCAAAGGAAAACAGGATTCAGCACTCCCTTCCTTTTCCCCTTCCACCCCGATGGACCACTCTGGGCACCATGATTCCAAATGGCTTGACCAAGCAACACACTGCCTTCTGGGGAAGCCAGAGCCAATTCCCTAAAGGACCACTTTGCATTGCTATTTCTCTATCCCTGATTAACTTCCATTTTATTCACTCAAGCTGCTCTGGAATTGTATTCCCTTCTTTCCACTTAGTTAGCATATACCCTTTCCTCAACCTCAGTTTTCTAGGGTAAGACAAAGATTCTATTATTCAGAATCAGTTTTCTTATTATATATTTGTGGATGCCACTTGAGTTTGAATTCTCTTTCAAACATAGGCAACTTTTTGTTTTAAGTAAATTAAGTAAAACTTTTTAAGTAAATTATTATCTGTGAGGGACATTTATCAAAAATCTGTCTCTCCATTTTTTAAACACTCTTAAAGGAGGTGAAACAAGGTCTCAAGGGCAGTAAATGAACTCCTAGGATAAGTAAATATTTAACTGTCCTTGACTTTAAACATTAAATTGTCAGTTTGAACTCGACAATGATTTTTTTAAGTGGCATTACTTCTCAAGGCATCAAGCCTGTTTGGCAAGTTCCTTTAAAGAGGGTTGGAAGAATAATTGAAAGATACATAATTATCCTTTGTTTGATGTTTGGTTATCTTAATGTCATCTAATATTAATGAAAGCTACAGCAAGTGATTGAAATATCCAAATTATTTTCTTTTGACAGATGTGGACACTATATTATTTTTTGAGCATTATTCTGTTAATCACAGATAACTTTTTTGATGCAGTTAAATTTGTCTTCTATTTGAGCCTGTGTAGGAGTTATATATAATTAATTAAAAAAATCCTTAAGGGGGAAAATGAGGCTTCAATCTCAGTGCTAGCATAATCATCTTGAACTCATAAATACCTCTGCCTGTAGGGGGTCTGGAATCATTAACCAGGATAAATGAAAGACATAAATGAATATATTAACCTACAATAATCTTATCCAAGATAAGAAACAAAGTGTTAACCAAAATATTAGCATACTGCTAAACTACCCAGAACAGAAGCCCATTTATAAAGAAGGAAAAATTGAGTCTGCTCTGGAAAGGCCCAACAGAGAGTTGTACAAGTTAAAATGGATCCATCAAGAAAAACAAAACAAAAACAGGACATGATAAATTTAGCAAAGATTATATTCTTGATCATTTGAATTTGAATTTCAAATTACTCAACCATATTTTCTTGAGATGAGAAAAACTTTCAAAACCCCCCCAAACGACACTGGTAAATAATAGAACTCATACTGAAATATGTACGTGTGAAACAGTCAACTCTTTACTGTCCTACTAATGGACAAGAGTACAATAGACCCAAAATCAGTCAGCAAATGTTTGTTAAATGCTCCCTGTGGGAATTTGCCTAGAACTGCCTAGGCTCCTGCAGCCCTGTTCCCTGATCAAAATGGGAATTGCCAGTTTGATCTATGATCTACTTTATAATTGTGTTTGCCTAATCACAAGGCCCTCTGGAAAAGAGAAATGGGGAAGGAATGATAAAGGAGATAGGATGGTTTAAGGGAGGAGAATTTTAAGAAGGCAGTGACTTAAATATTATCCCAGGAGGAATAAGGAAAAGACTTTGGAATTACTTAGAAGCAATCACTGGTGTTCTTCAAAAGAGCAACTTCAGACACTTCAACTTCTGACCAAATGAAATCATTGAAACTGGAATTAATCTTGAACAGCTGGAAAACGGAAAAAAATATATGAAACAACTGCTTTCAGACTTTGTACAAGAGGCATTGTGGGACTGTGACCCCTGAGAAAAGTTGGCCCTAAGATGGCCTTGATTTTCTGCCCTGAGACACATGCCTGGCCATGGAGTAGGGAACCCATATAAACCACAATGATTGTCTTGGATTGAGGAGGCAAAGATCAGAGTTCAGGATAACCTAAAGCTGATGGAAGCTGTAGGGCAGAGTTGCAGGGAGGAGGAAGCTACCTAGAAAGAGAGTTCTAGAAATCTGTATAGGCTCATTTTGAATCTTTGCTGATTACAGTGAAACTCCATAGTTTGTTAAAGAATGCTGGGAGCTGGACAGTTTCTGAGCTTACACAAGGAAAATTGCTCAAGTTCTGACTAGCCAGAGAGGAGTGTTCGCAATGATCACTAGGAACATTCAATAGAAACTAGAGAAATGCCATGCTTTAGGAGTCTTACTAAACTAGCCCTGGAAGAAAGGCTACTTTGCATCTGCCCTAAAAAGGCTTAAAAGCAAGCCCCCAAAGGATCAAGTACCCTTTACTACCTGTCACAATAAAACACAAATCTTTAAGGAAAGGCAACAAAATCTAGACACTCAACAGTGTAAAATGTGCAATATCCAGTAAGATGTTACTAAACATACCAAGAAGCAGGAATATGTGACCTATAACCAGGAGAAAAATTGCTCAAAAGAAACAGACCCAGGAATGATAGAGATGCATAGAATTCACAGACAAGAATGTTAAAGCAGCTATTATGTTTGACCATTTAAATGAAAACATGGTCAGTGAGGAGGGAAATGAAAGACATTCAATAAAGGAGAAATGAAGTTTCAACAAAGCGGTGGAGAGGGATATCAGACTGAAAAAAGGGAAGGGACGAGGAGGGAAAGATGAAGAGAGTGGGCAAACAACAATTATTGAAGAAGTCTGACTTCTTAAATATGTATGTATGACAAAGACCGAAAGGGCAGCAAGACCTGTCAAAGGCTTGGGTTGTTGGCTTATTTATTTATTTTCTCCCGGGGCGGGGAAAAAAAATGAGACTCTAAAAATGAAAACTAAAGAAAAGGAAGTTGTTGGGGGAAAAAATGTTTAATTGTTAGAAGAACTTCAGTGAGGTTAATGGCCTTAGGAAGCTTTACGAGAGAAAACTTATCTCTAAGGAGAACAGGAATGATTTTTTCCCTGAGGTAATGGAAAGAAGGTGAATATAAAATAGAGACAGAAAGTTCAAGGGAATTAAACAAGGTAATTAAGAGTGAACAGTAGGCAAAACTACTCACTAAGAGGCTGTCAGATTGGGGAATCCAATGAGTGAGCAAACGAGAAGAGGGGGCCTGAACCAGTGGCTGTGGAAAGCAAGCCTCAGAGAAAATATCAGATAAATAAAAGGATTTCAAAGGTGTAAACCCATAACAGCCCCATTTCCCCAAATACTGTGAATTGATTGGATGCCAGTAAGAAGGAAATTCTGAAATGCAAAGGAGGGATTTGAATTCAAATGCTAAAAGAAAGATGATTTCCATTTTTCTGTTAGTATATAAATCCTAGTGAAAACTTTCTGAGAATAATAATGTGGAGGGGGTTAGAACTGTGAAGAGACTGTGGGCTGGAAAAGAAGAAGGAAAATGAGTAGTGGGGAAAACTTTGGATGAAGTCAATCTACAAGGGTAGATTGACTGTGAACATCAGACTGTTAAATTTTTACTTTTGAAAGTACATTTGTAAACTTGGATAATAATTATGCGTAAGTGGTATTTGGTTGCAATAAAAACTACAAAGTCAGTTACATTTCTGTCTTGTGTGGTGAGATGAAGAGCCAGGCCAGGAGTCAGACAGCATAATGTTGTGTCTGGTCTTTGACACTGACCATCTCTATGCGCTAGTCATCTCATCTCTCTGTGTCGGTTTCTACATCTATAAAATGGGCAGAATGCCAGCTATGCCTATTTCAGATGAACTTGCACAAATCGGATTTGAGTATACGTGAAAACACTTTATATGCTGTTATGCTGTGAAGCATAAGATAAGTACAGACTTTTTCTGTGCTCTCTAGACGGCACACAAAGACTTTTCTTTCTCTTTGTCGTCGTTCAATCACTCAGTCACATCCAACTCTTTGTAACCTCATGGACTTCAACACGCCAGGCTTTCCTGTCCTCCACTATCTGTTAGAGTTTGCTCAAACTCATGTCCATTCAATTGATGGTGCCATCCAACCATCTCACCGTCTCTTGTCCCCTTCTTCTCCTGCCCTCAATCTTTCCCAGCATCTCAGGGTCTTTTCCAGTGAGTCGGCTCTTTGCATCAGGCGGCCAAAATATTGGAGCTTCGGTTCAGCATCAGTCCTTCCAATGAATATTCAGGACTGATTTCCTTTAGGATTGACTGGTTCACTTTCCTTGCTGTCCGAGGGACTCTCAAGAGTCTCTCTAGCGCCGCAGTTTGAAAGCATCACCTAACCATCCAGCAGGATGACTTCACGCCCCATGTTGGTTTTGTCACGTCACTCCACCCACTACCTAAAATTGATTGGATCAAGATTGAACACCGAATCTTAGATGGGCCCATCAGATTCTCTCTTCTGAGAATTTAGAATTGGGACCAAGATTATCCAATTAGAAATGGTCATCTGAACAGAAATGTCAACTCTGGAGTACTAGGTTGGCCATAGGCTGCCTGTTTAGTGTATGGAGATGGAGAGAAAGCTTGTCTAGAGAGAGAATAAGGCTGATAGGAAGGGAGAAACTGAGATGAGAAGAGAGAGGTTAATACTTCTGATAACTACGCAACTCTGGGTTCTTCCTCCTGCAGCCTGACTATTTTATTGTTTTGTAAAACACTCCTGTGTCCTACAGATAAAATTCTTTTTTTTTTTAATTTGACATAATACGGCTCAAGTGTTTTTCTGTAATTTGCAGCTAAAGAATCTTAGCTAAAGCAACATAGTGGATTGAATAGCTCCCCACTCCAAAAAAAATCACAGCTACCCAGAAGTTCAGAATGTGCCCTTATATGGGAATAGGATCTTTGAAGATATAATTAGTTAGGATGAGGTTTCTGCGCTAGATAATAGTGGTGACTGGGGTTTCATGAGAATACAAGAGGATGCAAGAAATACACACAGAGAAGTCCATATTGAGATGAAGGTGGGCAGAGCCTAGAGTTACGCTGCCACAGGCCAAGGAATGCCTGAGACCACCAAAAGTTTGAAGAAACAAAGAAATTCTTCCCGAGATCCTTCAAAGGGAGCATGGCCCTGCTGACACCTTGATTTCAGACTTCTGGCCTCCAGAACGGTGAGAGAATAAATTTTTTTCTAATTTATTATTTTTTTAAATTGAAGGATAATTTCTTTACAGAATTTTGTTGTTCTCTGTCAAACCTCGACATGAGGGAACTCAAACAGGGGCTCTGTATCAGCATAGATGGGTGGGATGGGGAGGAAGATGGGAGGGAGATACAAGAGGGAAGGGACATATATATACCTATGGCTGATTCATGTTGAGAATAAATTCATGTTGGTTTAAAGCCACTCAGTTTATGTTGCTTCATTACAGCAGTCCCAGAACACTAGTACAAGTATTATAGGATGGCATGTGCAAGCTCTGTTATAGAAAGGTCCAGGCTCTACACTAAGAAGAAACCCTTGAATCTTATAAGTGCCTTTTAAGCCCACAGCCCCTGTCTGAGAAATAGGCCATTTGCGGTTTGTTCTACATAAAGCTGTTCTATTTCTTGCCAGGTGAAACAAACCCTACTACTCTGGCTACGCTTGGTTGGAGCCAAAGTCCCATGGGAATGGGCTAGCCAGAAGGAGGCCAAAAAGAGCTTGGTGTCCAACTGCCTAGGAAGGACACTGTGTATTGGACAGTGACAAATGGACTCAACTAGGAGATGTAAATACTAAATAAACAAAGAGTAGGCAATAATCCAATCCATGCTGAGCCTTTGTTTTATTTCTCCATGAGCCTATAGATCATCCCTGTCTGGGAAGCTCTGTGACCGAGAATGGCTGCCCAGGTGACAGGGGGCCCCTCATGCTGCTCCATGAGTCCCAGCACTAAGCCTCCATGATCAGAGATTATTCGGGCATGCTTCCTGTTTCAACCTGTCTTAGTCTGCTCAGGCTGCCATGACAAAAAGCTATAGACTATGTGACCTAAACATCAAAACTTTATCTCACAATTCTGGAGGCTGGGAAATCCAAGACCAAGGTGTGGACCTATTAAATTCCTAATGAGGGCTCTCTTCCTGGCTTGCACATGACCACTTCCTCTGCTGTGTTCTCACAAAAACTTTCCTTGGTGGGTGCACAGAGAGAGGGAAAGAGAGAAAGAGATCTCTATCCTTTTTTTTCTTTTTAAATTTTTATTTATTTATCTTTGGCTCTGCTGGGTCTTCATTGCTGCACACGCTTTTCTCTAGTTGTGGCGAGTGAGGGCTCCCCTCCAGGTGTGGTGCCCAGGATTCTCACTGAGGTGGCTTCTCTTGTTGCAGAGCAAAGGGTCTAGAGCACAGACTCAGTCGTTGTGCACGCGCTTAGTTGCTCCATGGCACGTAGGATTCTCCCCAATCAGGGATCAAACCTGTGTCCCCTGCATTGGTAGGCAGATCCTTTACCACTGAGCCAGCAGGGAAGCCCCTCTATCCCTCTCCTTAGGTTGTTGTTGTTTAGTCACTAAGTCGTGTCTGACTCTTTCTGACCCCATGGACCCCATGTGACCCCGCCAGGATCCTCTGTCCATGGGATTTCCAAGGCAAGAATACTGGAGTGGGTTGTCCTTTCCTTCTCCAGGGGATCTTCCCTGGAGAATCTTCCCAATCCAGGGATGGAACTTGCATTTCCTGTATTGGCAGGTGGATTCTTTACCACTGAACCACCTGAGAAGCCCTCTTCTTATAAGACCACCAATTCTGTCAGATTAGGACCCCAACCTATGACCTCATTTAACCTTAATTATTTCCTAAAAGCCCTATCTCCAAGTATAGTCACACTGGGAGCTTAGGGCTTCAACATATGGATGGGAAGCTTACAGTACTCAAGAATGAATAAGAATGAATATGATGATCACGAAGATTTATTCATTTTGGGGGATGGGGGGTACAAATTAAAAACTTGTCCCAAACTTTGCCACTACTTCCCCTCCTTCACTCCTTGGTGATGTCACACAAAATCCCCAGTTCCCTGAGGTCTTCCTTCCAGAATGTCTGCTGGAGACCTTGTTTCTTGGGATTGGCCCAGTCCTGCTGGAAGGCAAAAATATGTTCTCGGAGTATACATACAGAGTCAAACTGATTTTTCTTCTTATTGTTTTATTAGAGTCTTTTTACCAAATAGCTGGTTCATTCTTGATTCTAACACAAAAGTTACACTGAAAGACAATCTAGGATAATTTCTGTCACCTTGCCAAGTCACAAAGTGCTTCTAAATTATAAATTATTATACACACATGTATATGTACATGTACATATATACACATTTAAGAATATGTATTTATATTATACATATATTTATAGAGATATTTTATGTGTGTTACACACACTCATATATGTATGTCAATTATACTTTCTGTGTATCTGGTATTGTACTAAGTGATTTACATATTTCAACACATTTTTATCCTTACAACAATTTCAGGCTGTATTAGTATTTAATAGTCCAGAAAATCAAAGCACAAAGAGGTTAAATAAGTTTCCCAGGTCCATACAGCTGGTGCTAATGCTAGGACTTGACCCACACAGACTGGTTTCAGAGTTCATGCCCTTAACTACTATACTTTGCAGCCAAATTAATAAACCATAGTCTCATCTATGAGAAACTGCTAGAATACACTAGCAGTGTATTTATATTGATTGGGGCAAATGATGAGCAAGAGGCATAGGAAGATTAGAATCAGAAAATTATCATAGGAAACACATTATTTGGAATGAACCATCTCTCAGTCTATATAGACTCTGATGGCCATGTAGTAGCTGCCAGTCCCAGGAGTAAACACAACTTGCCTTGGAATAAGACGATATCAGTGAAGGGCTCTGTGTGTTAACTTTATCTGTTTCTGGACAGTGGGCAAACCATCTGGTATATGTGGAGGGAGGCATAAAGTCTTTCTCATCACAGTCTGTGTGTCCTGAGCAAAAAGTTGGTTGCTCTGAAGTCTTATCCCCAGGGCAGAAAGGAAAGAAGATTGTGCTCCTTCCCATAGCTCATACTAATCAAGTGCCCCTGTGTGCTCCAACAAGAGGTTCTTCTTAGTTGGATGAATGGATGTGTAGAGAGGCAGGAGGCCAGGACTTATGGGCTCAAGAATGTGTAAGATTTATTGGAGCTGCTGGTTAGAACACTGCTGTTTTCGTGAACTGGACCAAAAATGCTCTCACACCAAGCTTTCACCAATAAAATAAATAGCCTCAGGTGTCTATCGACCTAAGAGGACCTGCTTGTAGTTGATATAATTGCCAAACCACTCTCTGGGAACTTGACAGATGAGTCCTTTAGCTTTCAATCCAGGATGAGAATTTGCACCAAAAAAACAAGACTAATGCTTTTTTGAGAGACATATAAATACCCATTTTCTTAATCTTTCATTCATTCATTCATTCAGCAAATATTTGTCGAATACCTACTGTGTGATAAGCACTGTTCTTGGAGATTGAAATACATCAGTGAGCAAAGCAAAGATTCATGTCTGCATGGGACTTATACTCTAGTGTGGGGAGATAGATGAATAGCAGTGGACTTATTTATTAATAAGTAAATAATATGGTGTAGATGAAAAGGCTTTCAGTGTTATAGAAAAAGAAAGAAGCAGAGCAGAATAAGAAGGATTGAAAGTGTTGGGGGATGGTTGCAATTTTAAATAGAATGGTTAGGATAGACCATCTTAAGAAGGTAACATTTGAGCAGACTTAAAGGAGTTGAAAGGATTAGCCTTATGGACATCTGGCGAAACAGCATAGCAGGCAAAAGGAACAGCAAGGCAGGAGTGTGCCCGGTATGTTTGAAGATTAGTAGGAAGCTAGGATGGTAGAGTACTTGGTGAGGGGTGGTGTGGAGCAGGGGGGATGGACCATGAAAAATGGAGGAAAGTAACAAGGACCTGATCATGTGAGGGTGTGTAGGCCACTGTCAGGACACTTTTACACTGTAGGATTTTTACTCTGAATGAGATGGAACTCTAGTAGAAGAGTTTTGAGCAAAGAAGTGACATGCTCTCTCTTATGTTATAACCAGATCACTTTGACTGCTGTGTTGCAAGTTGATTGTTAAGAGTAGAAATTGGAAAACCAGATAGAATGCAATTCAGTTATCAAGAAGAAAGGATGCTGGCAGGGACCAGATTCTAACAGTGGAGGTGATGAGAAATAGTAATATTTGGGGTAGAATTTAAGGGTAGAGACGGTTGGAACTACTATGGATTAGATGTGGTATGTAAGAAAGAAAGAAAAAGACAAGTCAGATGACTGTAACCATTAAGATGGAGAAGACTGCATATGGGGCAGGTTGTTAGATATATAATTGTAGAGGTCAGAGGGAAAATGCTGGAGATAAATGGAAATAGATGTAGAGTTGCTGGTGCACAGACATAATTAAAGTCAAAGGCTGGATTAGATCACAAAGGAAATGATATGTATAGAGAAGTCCCAGGAGTAGGCCTTTAAGCTTAATACTCCAACATTAAGGGATTATGAGAAAAAGAGGGTTCAAAAAAGGAGAGCAAGATGGAATAACCAAGAGGTAGGAGGGTAACCTAAATGCTAAATTCTGGAAGTCAAGTGGAGAAAGTATGTTATGGAGTTGTCATGACATGAAGTATGTATGTCATAGCTGACATCAACTGTGTCAAATGCTGTTGAAAAGTCAAGTAAGATGAGGACTGGGAATGATCATTTGATTTACCAACATGGAAATCATTGGTGATTTTGCTAACAAACGTTTTACTAGAGTGATAAGAAAAATCTAGAGTGGAATATGTGTACAGATAAATAGGTACATTTCATTATATATAAATTATACCGCAACAAAGTTGATTTAAAAGCTCAAGAAGAGCCACTTCTTTCAGTGGCTAAGACTCTGAGTTCCCATTTCAGGGGCCAGGGTTCGATCCCTGATCAGCGAAGCTAGATCCTACATGCCACAACTAAGAGTTCAGATGCCACAACCAAAAGATCTGATGTGCAGCAACTAAGACCTGGTGCGACCAAATAAATAAATAACAAATATTTTAATTAAAAAATAAAAGCACAAGAAGAGGGGGAGTATGAAATAGGATAACCAAAACTTGAAATTACCACAAACGTCCATCAATATTAGAATGAGTAGATAAATTACAGCATATTCATCCATGAGAATATTATAGACTAAGAAGGGATCTGCAAGCTACACCCTGAGAGTCAAATCCAGCACAGGGCTTTTCTTTTTGTTAAATCAAGTTGCACTGAGACAGAGACACAACCATTTGTTTATGTAATATCCACGGCTGCTTCAGCAGGCTACAGCAGCAGAGTTGGGTAGTTGTGCTAAAGCCCTATATCCACAAAGCCTCAAATATTTACTGTCTTGTCCTTTACAGAAAATGTTTGCAAATCTCTGGAGTATAGCAGTCAGAATGAGCGGACTAGTGCTATTCATAACACCATGGACTAATTTCATAAATAGAATGTAGAGGGGAAAGAAGTCAGATACAAATGAGTGTACACTGTATAACATCATTTGTATAAAGTTCAAGAATGGGAAAATTAATCTAGGGTGCTAGAAGTAAGAATAGTGGTTACCTTAGGGTTGGTGACTGGAACGGGTCAGGAGGTGAGTTTCAAGGGTGCTGATGACCGTCTTCCTTTTTTAAAAATGCCTTTTGGCTGCGCCATCTGGCAAATGGGATCTTAATTCCCCAACCAAAGATCAAACCCGTGCCTCCTGCATTGGACCACCAGGGAAGTCCTTGGTGCTTATGATCTTCTGATTCTTGATCTGGTGCCGGTTACCAGGATTGTTCACTTGGTGAAAATTAACTGAGCACTTAGGATTTTCTGCACACTTCTGAATGTCTAAAATAAAGTTTACTAAAAATTAAAAATGGTAAGAGAAGAACTAGAGACAGGGGTTATAGTAACTCCTTCATGAAGTTTTGCTACAAATGAGAGGAAAGTTGTGAGGGGTAGTTCACAGAGGGAGTAGGGTTAAATAAAGTTATTTTTGTTTTGTTTTTAAGCTGGGAGAAATAATAGCATGTTGATGGGAGGAGAAAATTGAGGACTTTAGAAGAGAAAGGGGAAAATGCTAGATTGATGTCCTTGACTAGATGAGAGGGGATGCAGTCTGGCATGTACTGGCTTTGAATAGGAGAACAGGGAATTCATCTATGCTAACAGCGTATTTTGGATAACTTAAGACACCTACCATCTGGTGGTAAAGAATAAGAATAAGTCCTGGTTACCAAGGAATTCTTTTATGATTTTCCCAAAGCACTTCCCTATTAGCCACTTGGTAAACAATAATTTTACTAACAGTCAGTACTTCACAGGTCACACAGACCTCATTCAACCCTCACTTTCTATTGAATACAGTTGATTTCCTGTCTTTCTGATGAGATAGCATGTCCTAGCCCAGAGTAGCTGAGGTGATAGCCTGGTTCCTGTGACTAAGCCAGGAACATAACCAAGGTCTCTGCATTCATTTCCTAGGGCTACCATGATACAGTGGGCTTCTCCCATGGCTCAGCGGTAAAGAATTTGCCCGTAATGCAGGAGATGTGGGTTCAGTCCCTGGGTCAGGAAGACACCCTGAAGGAAGGCACAACCCACTTCAGTATTCTTGCTTGGAGAATTCCATGGACAGAGGAGCCTGGTGGGCTATGGTCCTACGGTCGCAAAGAGTTGGACACAAATAAAGTGACTGAGTACACACACACCATAATAACGTACCACAAACGAAAGCCTCAACAACAGAATTCTATTGTCTTACAGTTCTGGAAGCTAGAAGAATGAAATCAAGATATTGGCAGGGAGAGAGAATCTGTCCCCTTCCTCTCTCCCAGCATTTGGTGGCAATCATTGGCTTCCCTGATTTACAGGTACATCGCCCTGATCGCACGTGGTTGTTTGTCTGTTTGAGTCTAAATTTCCCTTTTTTATAAAGACACCAGCCACATAGTGTTGGAAACCCACCCTATTTCAATATGACCTCTTTTTAACCAACTGCGTCTATAAAGACCTTATTTTTAAATAAGTTCACATTTTGAGGTCCTGGAGGGTTAGGGCTTCAGGATATAAATTTAGGGTTGAGGGGGACACAATTCAACCCGTGATAGTCTTGTAATGTCACATTTAGTGTCAACCTTAATGACTGTAGGGTAGGCAACTGCAGACCAGGTGGGACTGAGATTCAGTGGGATTGAAAAGGCCATCTTTGTGTGTCTCATGCCTGCCAATCCCGTCATTTGAACCTGCTGTTTTTGAAATGACTCTGATGTGACTGTTTAGACCTGTTATAGAGGCAGAACCTTGAAAAATAAGAGATAATGACTAGGAAGGTGAAAGGTGAAGCGAACTGCAGAGGGAGGCGTTCTAAGGCGGTGACTATTTGTATTGACTAAATGTTTGTCTTTTACAAAATAAAAGCTGCTTCCCCAGGCTTTACTTCTGAGATTCTTTTTTTTTTTTTTTTTAGTATTTACTTGCTTACTTATTTATTTGGCTGTATCAGGTCTTAGTTGTGGCACTTGGAATCTTTGTTCCCTGACCAGGGATCAAACTCCTGTCCCTTGCATTGGAAGGCAGATTGTTAAATACTGGCCCACCAGAGAAGTCCCACCCCTGAGGTTCTGATTCTGTAGGCCTAGAGCCCAGGAATCTGCGTTTTTAGCCAGTTTTAAAGTAATTTGGATGCCGTAGTCTGACAAAGAGTTCCTTAAAGAGCCAGTGGTTCATGGTGTGGGGAAGTTGAAGCAAGAAGACACTGGGCCTTGCCAACTAGAGAGAGTGGACAAACCCATTGAGCCCCTGAGGTCAGAGCTCCGAGTGCCAGACGAGACCATCAAGATCACCTCCTCATTTTCCAGGTGAGAAAATACAGCCAAGAGATGATGAAATCAGGAAATTTTGAGCATTTAAGAACAAAGAGAGACACAAAAATAGCACTTCAATATAAAAAGAGGATTACAATGGGTAAAATGAAAAGAGAAACAAGAAATGTGAGGAGCTGTCCCTTAAGCCGGTGTCTAGACTAGATAACGTCTCCTTTCTCTTTGTCAGGTCGTAGAAGGTGTCAGGCTTCAGAGTGGGCCACTGCCATTCTTTTGAGGTAGGCCTGGGCTCCTAAAGAAGGTATTTACCCACAGGATAAAGAATAAGTCTGTTTGAATATTTATTTGTTGGAGTTCATTGCTTCTCATGGCACTGCCTCATCCTTAGCAGGCAAAGATAGAATAAGAACCCAAGAAAAACACTTGGAGTGTGGGATTAATCAATAATGTTCAATTAACTGTGGTTAGATTTTGACAGATAGACTTCTGAGTATAATAATTCTAAATTCCAAATTCTGAATATAATAATCTATACATGAAGAGCTTCTTTACTGGTCTTTCAGCTTCTTGACTTCATCTTAATGTTCACAGTCACCCTGTAGGAGGTGTTACCCTCACTGGCCAGATATTTTAAAGATGAAAATCTGATCATACCCTTTCATTGTTAATAATCTTTGAGTGATTCCTTGGGGAATCCTTCCTTGGGGAACTGTGTTATAAGTTTAACCTAATAGAAAAAAGAAGGGGCAATTTGGACAAAGATGTATGTAGTAGCTTTACTCATGATTAAAAAACTGGAAACAAACCAAAACCCAACAAAAAATGGCAGGGCTAAGCAAATCCTGCTCTATCAACACACTGGAATACTCTGTACCTCCTGTAAATGATAAGAATCTGGTCTGTACTGAGGCAGGAGGTGTATCTAAAGGTGGAAAATGTGAAATAAACTTATACACCCTGCTTTTGTCTCTGTAAAAAATATACATATTCATACTGACAAAGACTAGACAGTAATAAAACGTTTGGTATTGTATGTGAGTCAGATTTTCTGTTTAAGTGTGACATAAAATTTTTAATGGGAGAAATGATGCCCTTGGAATTTTCTGCTGGGGGTACTCAAGTAGGGTTTTATCTTATGAAGAGAAAACTAGACGTGGAACTTAAAAACCCAAGACCTCAGTACAGGAGTTCCTTGGTGTCCAGTGGTTAGTACTCCACACTGCTGAGGATATGGGTTCAGTCATTGGTTGGGGAACTAGGATCCGTCAAGCCATGTGACATGGCCGAAAAAAATAGATAAAAAATTTTTTTTAAATAAATTAAAAGGAGACAAGAGAGATTAGATGGTTTAAAAAATGAGAAACCTCAGAACAACAGGCTGGGCTCAGGACACGGTGAGAGTTTTATGTTGGGATGTCAGTGGTTGAGTCAACTCAAGTCAGAATGGGGTCAGGACAGACAGTCCACAGCCCATGGCTGTACTGAGTGTGCTCACAGATGCACACGCACCCTTGGTCCATGGTCACGGCAGCTCAAAGCCACTGGGAAGTCACAGAGCAGCAAAAGAACTGCCCTCTGAACCAAGAGAAAAACTGGTCAGACTTGATCAAGCAGAACATTAGTCTGTGATGTCAAACTGACCTTAAGCACAGTTTCCAAGAGGCTCCAGGAACAGTTCACCGAGTTCTCTTCTCTTTATTGGTATTTATCTCATAAAACATGGTGTTGAAAGCCCACTATTGATGCGCACAAATTGCCGAAGCACCCGAACTTCAGCATCTGTTCATGTGTGTTCCTTAGGTCTCTTCCTAGTTCTCTCCCAGGGCTCTTCCCCTGACCCTAAATCTTACAGGATTTACTGTATCTTTCATAAACAATATGATTGCGAATTGAATCCTAGTGGGTTGATGGTCAGAGATGTTGCCCTTCTCTGGGTTTTCTGCCTTTGTGAATCTGGATCCTCAATCTTGGCTTACCCTGGGTTGGCCGGGACCTAAGAAAAACTGGCTCATGCCTCCCAAATCCACATGAGTCTGGTTTGTATCAGAAAATCAATTTAATCATTTACAATGAGAAATGATTGGCAGCAGCCAAGTGTGGTGATATTTATGTTGGTCAGTTTGCAAGTTCTCTTCCCATGAAGGAAACAAAGACTAGAAATCTATTGGTGTAAGAGCATAAGTTTTTGGTACAAGGAGGGGGGTCTCAGAGAGATTTATTTACAAATTGATCTGCTTAGAATTCCCTGACTCCCTTTATCAATGTCTACTCCACTAAAGGTCTAGCTCACACTTTACCTATTCTGTGAAACTTCTTCTACCCCTGGGTCCTTGGGAAAAATGAGTCACTCACCCAACCAGGTAAGCATAACTTTTATGCCTATTAGAGCACCAATCACTTGCTTTCTACTAGTTCATGATGTTCCTGTCTCCCTTGCTGTTTCAATAGTTGAGACAGTGACAGAGTCCCTGTCCACTTTTGTTTTCTCAATGCCTAGCACATAATTACTCAGGGCAGAGCTACTTAATAAGTGAAAGAATGAGTGAACAAATGCAGTTTTCTCCATCTACCCCAATGACCTTCAAAGTCATACAACAAAGTCAAGTTGTATTACGTGGTGTAGATAGATATTAAGAGCAATCTGGTGACTTCCCTGTGGTCCAGTAGTTAAGACTTTGCCATCCATTGCAGAGGGTGCTGGATTGATCCCTGGTTGGGGAGCTAAGATCCCATATGCCTTGTGGCCAAAAAAACAAATCAAACAAAAAATAGAACCAATATGGTAACAAATTCAAGAGAGACTTTAAAAATTATCCACATTAAAAAAAAAAAAAAAAAAGACCAATTTGTGTGTATATGAGAGAGAGAATGAATACTATTCCCAAATGGGGAGAGACCTGGCCAAATATTATACCATGAGGAACCTATAAAAGCCAGTCTTAGGCAATACATAATGCTTTACATTTTCTTGCAGACTAATCTCATTTGATCCTTCTGTGTTTTTCTCTGGCTACATCTTAGGCCCTTCCTTATATATGCCTTAGCTTCCTTCATTGTTTTATTGAACAATTTGACCCCTTCCACAAGCATATTGATTTGGATTCTTCTAGCTCACCTTTTACCCCTCCTGCCCTCCTCCATTGATCTTTGAGATCCCTACTTCTCAAAGGACCCACAGCATTAATGTCACCTGTGAACTTGTTGGAACTATGGTCCCTCAGGCACCAGAACCACTGAATCAGAATCTGAATTGTACCAAGACCCTTACAAGTGATTTGTGTGCACATTTGAGTTGGAGAAGCTCTGCTTTAAATCATTATGATCACTACTGCTCCTGGCTCATGGTTTTCCTTTCTAACTTGTCTCCTGGTATTCTTAAGTCATCAATATCCATTGTATTAGTTATCTGTGACTACATATGAAATCAACCTGACTTACTGGCTTAAAACAACAGACATTCACTGTCTCACAATTTCTGTGCATCAGGAATCTGGGCAAGACTTCTCTGGATCTTTTAGCTCAGGGTTTCTCACAAGACTGCAGTTGAGGTGTCATCCAAGGAGGAGTCACTCCAAACTCACTCGTGTGATTGATGGTGGGCCGCGTGTCTTCATGGCTTGCTCCTTGCCTGGTTGGTCTCTCGACTGGGCAACTCACAATATGGCTTAATAGAGCAAACAAGTGAAAAAGTAAGAAAGGGGTATGAGATGGAAGCCAGAGTCTTTCCTTAATCTCAGGAGTGACAGTCCATTATTTTTGCCTTATTTTACTTGTTAAAAGTAAATCACTAAGTCCAATCTATGCTCAAGAGGAAGGGTTACACGGGGTATGAATAACAGGAGGTAGGGATTTTGGGGAGCAATCTTAGAGGCTGCCTTACTATATCCAAGTGTGTGTATGCATGTTCAATCGCTTCAGTTCTGTCTGACTTCTTTGTGACCCCATGGACTGAAGCCCACCTGTCCTCTGTCCATGGAATTTCCCAGCAAGAATACTGGAGTGGTTGCCATTTCCTCCTCCAAGGGATCTTCCGGACACAGAGATGGAACCTGCATCTCCTGGATGAGCAGGCGGACTGGCAGGCGGATTCTTTGCCACTGAGCCACCTGAGAAGCACATCCAAGTGCATTTTCCTCTAATAACTTGACTGACTAGTTTCTACTTCAGTCAGAAGCTGTGTAACCATACCTGGAACCTCAACACCACTTGGAATTTTATGTTCTCCAAACATTCACCCTCTGTGCTTTCTGTCATGACTACAACTTGTCATTCCCTTCACTTGTCCCACACCTCCACTCACAGCAGACATGACTTCCCAGCCCTTTCATTTTTTCTAGTTCTAGTCTATTAACACCTTTCCTGTCTTACTCAAAGCTCCACACAAGGCATTTTCTTTTTTTTTTTTTTACATTTTAATTTTTTATTATTTATTTATTTTTTTTTTTCCTTTTTATTATTTGGAGGCTAATTGCTTCACAACATTTCAGTGGGTTTTGTCATACATTGACGTGAATCAGCCATGGAGTTACATGTATTCCCCATCCCGATCCCCCCTCCCACCTCCCTCTCCACCCGATTCCTCTGGGTCTTCCCAGTGCACCAGGCCCGAGCACTTGTCTCATGCATCCCACCTTGGCTGGTGATCACACAGGGCATTTTCTATGAATGGCTAGTTATACATGGGTTTATTAAAAACCTAGGAATACCTACTCTCACCTATTTGATTTGTAGGACTGTCACCATTCCTTCTCCCACTTTAGGAAAGATCTAGCATTGTCTGGTTTTTCTTCCATTTCCAGGTTGATAAGCATGCCTGAAGGAAATGATAAAGTCATGCTGATTGGGTGAGTTCTCTTCAAGTTCCCAAATGCACCTTCATTATTCGTGGTCTACATTTAGCCTTCCTCCAGTGGAAAGCCATTCCCCAGTTTGGCCATTTCCTCTTGAGAACATTCTTCTCTCTTCACTCATTATTTTTTGGCCCTTTGGTCTCAGAAGACTAGGTACTGATACTCCTTTCTGGGTCTGAACTCTTCAAGTGTCCTTTCATTCCGTCCTCTCTCGCTTCTCTGGCCTTGCTCCATCAGTTCTCTCTGTATTGCCTTCTGCCTTTCAGCTTGCAAGCGTGTCAACAGGAAAAGCAGCCTTGACCCAATTATAGCCTCAAGCTACTACTTCCTTTCTACTGCTAACTGTATTTTTAAATTTATTATAATTTTCAAATATACAGAAAAGTAGAGTACCATAATAGAGTACCAAAAGAGATATCTACATTCTCGCACCCAGTTTTAATTGTTGACATATTTTCTTCATCTTTCTCTTCCTGAAGTATTAAATCAAATTATAGACATCTTGACATTTTACCCCTAAATACTTTAGAATGCACCTATTTAAAGTGTCATTATCATAATTAGCAAAACTAATAATAATGCCTTCATTTTATGTAAGACAGACCATGTTTAAATTTTCCCAGTGGTCTCAAAAATGTGTTTTAATGCTATGTTTTTAAAGTAAAATTCAATTAAAGACCATGCATTGTCTTCGTTGCTATATGGCTTCTCTTTTGATTTCAACAGTGCTTTCCACCCTCTTTTTATGTCATTGAGTTGTTGAAGAGACTGGGCCCATTGTCCCTATTGAATGTTCCACTTTCTGGATTTGTCTAATTGTTTACTTTTTAGTGTCACTAGGGATTCATCTACCCCTGTATTTTCTGTAATCTGGAGATGAGCTATAAAGGCTAATTTCAATTCAAGTTAAACATTTTTTTTGGGAATATTGGTGGTTGGTGCTATATGTGCTTTATATTGCATCACATTTTAGGCACATAACTTTTTTTCTTTTTCTTTATTATTTATTTATCTATTTATTGGCTACATTAGGCTCCAGAGCACACAGGCTCAATAGGTGCAGTGCATGGGCTTAGCTGCCCCGAAGCATGTGAGATATTAGTTTCCCAACCAGGGATTGAACCCACATCCCCTGCATTGGAAGGTGGATTCTTAACCACTGGACCACCAGGGAAGTCTATATGTATATAACTTCTAACTTTCTCACTTTTAGTGATGCTAACATTAATCGCTGAATTAAGGAGGCAACAGCCAGATCTTCCCACTGTTAAGTTACATTTGTTTTTCATTGCAGTCAGTAAATAATCAGCCCATGGAGTGATACTTTGGCCTCATGTAATACCAAGCTTTTAAGACTCTCATATTGTTGCCTTTTACCCCATTCCCTAATTCTTCTTCCCTTCCTTTTCCTCTTCTGTAGATGGTCACTAGTGACTTCCTTACCAAGAAAACCAAAAGCCTTTGGCTTTTCTTGAAGATGAAAGCAAAGACTTTGAAGGCAAGAAGGCAGTGATGAAAGGCATTCACAGCCACAATAAAAGAGAAGGAATATCATCCACCTTCCAATGGCCTAAAACACTGTAACTCAGAAAGCACCCCAAATATCCTCAGATGAGCTAGGAGAAACAAGCTTGGTCACTATGCCATCATCAAGGTCACTTTGATCACTGAGTCGGCCATGAAGATAGAGGACAACACATTTGTGTTCATTGTGGATATCAAGGTCAACAAGCACCAGATTAAACAGCCCATGAGGAAGCTCTATGACACTGATGTGGACAAGGTCAATACTCTCATCAGGCTGGATGAAGAGAAGAAGGCATGCGTTCCACTGTTTCCTGACTGATAAATTGAGATCCCCTAAATTGAGTTCAGCTGGCTAATTTTAACTTGCATTTTTTTTTCACCCATATTTTAAAAATAAAGAATAAAAAGTAAAACCAAGAGAAGAGATTTTGTTCATCTTCCTTGAACTTACAGATACATTTTATATTATTACACCTTTTTAAAGAATATCTTTTCCCCTTTCTTCCATAAAGTTTTGTATTTCAAGTACCTCTTCCTCTAACTGCTTATTTACATCTTCACTGAACGTTTTCACCAGACATAAAGAGGGTCATAGTTCTGTTCTCGGTCTTTGATTTGGTCTCTATACTGTCCACTTTAGTAATCTTACCCATGTTCACAGTTTAAACACGTTGCTAAAAAAAAAATGTGTAACTCTTACCTTGACATTCTGTAGCTTTTTGACATTTCCACCTGGAGTCCCATCAGGTATAACTTAAACTCAACCAGAATAAAAGAAAACTCATTCTCTGTACCTCTATCCTCCCAATATTGGAGCTTTGATTGTTTCAATGTTCATGTTTATATTGTTATGTTCTTGCAAATACTGTTCACTGCTGAGACATATAGTATACTTCAGTCATACTTTTGTATAATAATAACTATGATAAAAATTACCTTGTTTTTCTCTTTGCTTTGTTTACTATGTACTCATCATGATTTATTCTTTTCCTCTCCCCAGACCTGTAAAATTCCTATGTATTTAAATACATCAGGTGATTGATCAGTTTCAGGAATTCCTCACCCCTCCTTATGAATAATCCTTTCCGGGAATTCCCTGGCAGTCCAGTAGTTAGGAACTTGCACTTCCACTGTTGGAGACATGGGTTCAATCTCTGGTTGGGGAATTAAGATCCCACAAGCTGAGCAACTTGGCCAAAAAAATAAATAAACAAATAGCCCATCCGAGGCTTCCATTCTGTGACAGGCTGCTTTCTGGGCCTGTTGCTCAGCTGGCCACCTGGGACTTCTGGTAATTTCCTTCTCCTCCCTCCTGTGTACCATCTTCCTTTTCCTGCTTTCCACCTGTGCTTGTTTACTGATTTCTATCATTTGTTTTGGTGGAATACTTTCTCCAATAACTTCCTGAACAGGGGTTCTTAGAGATAAATTTTCTGAGGCCTTGTATATCTGTTTTTATTCTACCCTTATATACACTTGGCAGTCTGTGCAGAATTCTAGACTGGAAATTTACTTTGCTGACAATTTTGAAGTCACTCATTCATTATGTTCCAGCTTCCAGTATTGCTGTGAGAAATCTAGTGGCATTCTGTTTCTCCCTCCTGCACAATCTGTTTTATTTCTCTGCAGTATTTTAGGATTCCACATCAATTATTAGGTTGGTGCAAAAGTAATTGTGGTTTTACATTCTTGAGCTTTGCTGTGTGATATTGGAATACTTTCTTAAATAAATGCAGTTTTGTTACACATCATTTTAATACACATTTATTGCTTTATGTTTTTTGCTAGTGACTTATTATTTGTTGTTTATTTTATATTTATTTTAGACTAGGGAAAGTGATGTTAGACAAAAAGCAAATTCAACTGATTTTCTTATTTTAGTTCAAAATGGGTTGTAAAGCAGTGGAGACAACTTGCAACATCAATGACACATTTGGCCAAGAGCTTCTAACAAACATACAGTGCAGTTGTGGTTCAAGAAGTTTTGCAAAGAAGACAAGAGCTTTGAAGATGACAAGCAAAGTGGCTGGCCATTGCAAGATGACAATGACCAGTTGAGAGGATCGTTGAAGCTGATCCTCTCACAACTACATAAGAAGTTGCTGACCTCAACGTTGACCATTCTAAGGTTATTAGGCTATTAATAAGCCTTAGTCCTTGCTAGCTGTTGACCAGAGATATCAGTTCCTTGTCACGTGGACTTCTCAGTAGTGATGCTCATGACCTTGCAGCTAAAGATCCAAGAGAAAGTATGAGTGAGCCCCCAGGACAGAAACCATAGTCTCTTGTATAACCTAATCTTGGAGATGCCAGCCCATCACTTCTATATTCTCTATTCATTATAAATGAGTCACTACACATGAGATAATGACATAAACAACTTAAGACCATGTTAAAATGTGCTTTGGTTGAAATCATCTATTTCAACTGTCCCTGTAACTCTCAAAGCAAAAAATGACAGAAGTGCAGCTCTATTTGAACAACTTTTGTTCAACTATTTTTTAATGTTCAGTTCAGTTCAGTTCAGTCACTCAGTAGTGTCCAAATCCTTGTGACCCCATGAACTGCAGCACTCCAGGCTTCCCTGTCCATCACCAGCTCCCAGAGTTTACCCAAACTCATGTCCATTGAGTGGGTGATGCCATCCAACCATCTCATCCTCTGTTGTCCCCTTCTCCTCCTGCCTTCAATCTTTCCAAGCATCAGGGTCTTTTCAAATGAGTCAGGTCTTCACATCAGGTGGCCAAACTATTGGAGTTTCAGCTTCAACATCAGTCCTTCCAATGAACACCCAGGACTGATTTCCTTTAGGACAGACTGGTTGGATCTCTTTGCAGTCCAAGGGATTCTCAAGAGTCTTCTCCAACACCACAGTTCAAAAGCATCAATTTTTCAGCCCTCAGCTTTCTTTATAGTCCAACTCTCACATCCATACATGACTACTGGAAAAACCATAGCCTTGACTAGATGGACA
Source organism: Dama dama (assembly GCF_033118175.1). Classification (NCBI taxonomy): domain Eukaryota; kingdom Metazoa; phylum Chordata; class Mammalia; order Artiodactyla; family Cervidae; genus Dama; species Dama dama. Next base: position 59,328,493 of record NC_083683.1, on the reverse strand, counting down.
TTTGTTGGCAAAGTAATGTCTCTGCTTTTTAATATGCTGTCTAGGTTGGTCATAACTTTCCTTCCAAGGAGTAAGCGTCTTTTAATTTCATGGCTGCAATCACCATCTGCAGTAATTTTGGAGCCCCCATAAAATAAAGTCAGCCACTGTTTCCCCATCTACTTGCCATGAAGTGATGGGACTGGATGTCATGATCTTAGTTTTCTGAATGTTGAGCTTTAAGGCAACTTTTTCACTCTCCTCTTTCACTTTCATCAAGAGGCTCTTTAGTTCTTCTTCACTTTCTGCCATAAGGGTGGTGTCATCTGCATATCTGAGGTTATTGATATTTCTCCCGGCAATCTTGATTCCAGCTTGTGCTTCATCCAGCCCAGCATTTCTCATCAGCATTTCTACATTTTTTAATGTAATGAGGAATAATCTAGGCTATATGATATGCAAAAAATAAAGGTTATCCATGAGAGGAAAGAAGAAATGAGTCACTAAATCCAGTCCATACTCAACAGGAGGATATTACACAGGACATGAATACATGGAGCCAGAGATCTTTGGGAGGCCACCTTAGAGTTGCCTACCATATCCATGCATCAGTACTTTCCTCTGGTTGGAAAATCACTTTTTTCAGTGTTTGCTTTTGACCTTTCTGAAGTAAAACTCCTTTCTGATACCACCCTAGATTGGATATACACTATCTCTTCCTTGGAGACGGATAGAATCTAATTGGCAGTATTATAATAGAGGCCATGTAGGAGAGAGTTAAAGTACAGTATTTGGTGTAAAAGAGACCTGAATCTGAGGAATGACATATCATCTGCTTGCTGAATGACTCTATCATCTCTCTGCTGTATGAATGAATGGTATATTGCCTCTGAACTTCAGTTTTCTACCCTAAAAAACTTAGGCTCTTAAGATGGTCTCATAGAGTTATTGCAAGGATTAAATGAAACGACGCATGGGAAGTATGGGGTTTTTGTCTTTGTTTTTTTGGCTGTGCTATGCAGCTTGCAGGACCTTAGTTCCCTGACTAGGGATAGAACGGGCACCCTCACCGGAGAAAGCTCTGAGTCCTAACTACTGGACCACCAGGGAACTCCCATGAAGTAATCTCTTTTTTGTAATAAACATATTTGCTTTCAGACACACTTTTCCAAGCTGATCTGCATTTCTACTGCCAGTTTCTTTCTCCATAGCATATTTGACCAAGTTATTTTTGTATAAAAACCTATTCATTAAAGTTAAAACTCCTTAGCACCCCTTTCAAATTCTTCCATTTACAATTTCAACCTTCCTTTTTACCCTTCTCTCCCTACTCTTCTGTACCTACTCCTCTGTCCTGTCTTTCAACCCACCCTTGCTCGATACCCTTTCCTGAACCTCCCTTGCGTTCTCTACCATCATGTGCTCAATCACTCAGTTGTGTCTGCCTCTTTGTGACCCCATGGACTGTAGCCAGGCTCTTTGGTCCATGGGATTTCCCAGATAAGGATACTGGGGAGGGTTGCCATTTCCTACTCCATCTCTACCATCATGAATTAGTATTATTCATGAGATTTTCCCCATGTGTGCTCTCAGGAACCTTAGCCATTTTCTAAAACATATTTGAAATTCAAATTCCTCCTGGAAACCTCCCTGTCTCACTCAGTCGGAAGCAATCTCTTTCTGGCCTAAGTTCCCAGGATACTTAGTAGATTACCTTATGATAACACTTTTTTAAATGAGCAAATGAATATGGCACTTCATCATCAGTAAGAATTATCTTGAAAACTAGATTCTTTGAAATTCCCTGATGATCCAGTGGTTACGACTCCTCATTTTCACTGCCAAGGGTGTGGGTCAGGGAACTAAGATCCTGCAAGACACGAGGTGGGGACAGGGGAAAAAAAAAACAATTAGGGTCTTCCCTGGTCATCCAGTGGCTAAGACTCCATGCTCCTAATGCAGGAGGCCCAAGTTCGATCCCTGGTCAGAGAGCTAGTTTCTGTATGTTGCAATCAAGAGTTCAGACACTACAACTAAAGATCCTTCATGCCACACCTAACACCTGATGCAGCCTAATTAATTAATTATTTTAAAAAAAAAAAAAAACCTAGATTCTAAACTCCTGGGGGACAGAGTTTACATCTTATACTTCCTTCCATTCTCTATTCAGTTCAGTTCAGTTGCTCAGTCATGTCCAACTCTTTGTGACCCCATGAATCGCAACATGCCAGGCCTCCCTGTTCATCACCAACTCCCAGAGTTTACTCAAACTCATGTCCATTGAGTCAGTGATGCCATCCAGCCATCTCATCCTCTGTCATCCCCTTCTCCTCCTGCCCCCAATCCTCCCAGCATCAGGGTCTTTTCCAATGAGTCAACTTTTCATATCAGGTGGCCAAATTATTGGAGTTTCAGCTTCAACATCAGTCCTTCCAATGAACACCCAGGACTGATCTCCTTTATGATGGACTGGTTGGATCTCCTTGCAGTCCAAGGGACTCTCAAAACTCTTCTCCAACACCACAGTTCAAAAGCATCAATTTTTCAGCCCTCAGCTTTCTTCACAGTCCAACTCTCACTTCCATACATGACCACTGGAAAAACCATAGCCTTGACTAGACGGACCTTTGTTGACAAAGTAATATCTCTGCTTTTCAATATGCTATCTAGGTTGGTCATAACTTTCCTCCCAAGGAGTAAGCGTCTTTTAATTTCATGGCTGCAATCACCATCTGCAGTAATTTTGGAGCCCAAAAAAGTAAAGTCTGACACTGCTTCCACTGTTTCCCCATCTATTTCCCATGAAGTGATGGGACCAGATGCCATGATCTTAGTTTTCTGAATGTTGAGCTTTAAGCCAACTTTTTCACTCTCCTCTTTCACTTTCATCAAAAGGCTTTTTAGTTCCTCTTCACTTTCTGCCATAAGGGTGATGTCACCTGCATAGCTGAGGTTATTGATATTTCTCTCTGCAATCTTGATCCCAGCTTGTACTTCTTCCAGCCCAGCGTTTCTCATGATGTACTCTGCATAGAAGTTAAATAATCAGGGTGACAATATACAGCCTTGACGTACTCCTTTTCCTATTTGGAACCAGTCTGTTGTTCCATGTCCAGTTCTAACTATTGCTTCCTGACCTGCATATAGGTTTCTCAGGAGGCAGGTCAGGTGGTCTGGTATTCCCATCTCTTTCAGAATTTTCCACAGTTTATTGTGATCCACACAGTCGAAGGCTTTGGCATAGTCAATAAAGCAGAAATAGATGCTTTTCTGGAACTCTCTTTCTCTTTCGATGATCCAGCGGATGTTGGCAATTTGATCTCTACATAGCTAATACCTAATGTACTATCTGATAAATGAAGGAGTGACTGATGGGGGGGCGGTGAATAGAGGTGGTTAAGAGTCTACAGGGAGAGGCACAGTAGAATGACAAACTGGATAAACCAAGAATGATTCCAGGAACTCATTCTTAATTGCCTGGAAATGGGCTGACTGAACTACAAGCCCTTCTGTCTCACCAAGAAGAGGAGTTGCACTCAAACCCAACTTTGTATGGGTGCCTGTCAATTTCCTGTTTGCTCTCAGAACCGCCTCCCACCCTTTCCCTCCTCTGTGCTGTATTACAGAGAACTACATCATCCAGGATCCCTTACACTTTGACCTTTTGTTTGGTTATTTCAGATAGCTGTCATATTGTTGTCTGGCTATAGTTCACTCATTTTCATTGTTGTAAAACATTCCATTGTATGAGTGCACCAAATGTATGTATTTATTCTACTATAAATGGACAATTGAGTTTCTAGTTTGGGGCTATTATTAATAATGCTGACATGAGCATTCCCTTTCCTGTCTCTTGTAAAAATATATATTAGCACTTATTGCTTGGGTTTATATCCAGGACTGGGATTGTGGGGTGAAGGGCAAGTCTATATCTAGTGTTTACTAGATTAGTTCAAATATCCAAAGTCGTTCCAGCAATGTGTGAGATTTCCTGTTGCTCTACTCCTTGCCAAGGGTTGGTAGACTTCAAAATTTTTGTAAATCTGATGACTGTGAAAAGAGAGCTCTGAGACTTCCTTGGTGGGTCAGTGGTTAAGACTTTGCACTTCCAATGCAGGGATGCAGAGGTTCAATCCCTGGTCTGGGAGCTAAGATTCCACATGCTGCAAGGTACAGCCACAAAAAGAAAAAGAAAGAGTTCATTCTGCTTAATTCACTGATTACCAGTGAGGTCAAGTCCCTTTTATTAGGTTTATTGGTTATGTGTTTCTTCTGTGAAGTCTTTATTCATATCCTTGGCTAGTTTTTCAGGGGTTTTTTGTATTTCTTTGGATATTTTGATATTCAACAAGTATTTTTTGAGCACTTACTATGCTCAAAGGATACAACAGTGAACAACGCAGATCAAAAAATTCCTCTTAGTTTATGAAGTTTGCATTCCTGTAGAAGGAGTAAAACAATAAACATAATAAATAAGCAAAACTGAAGATATATTAAAATTTATGTACTCTGTGATAAATGCTATAGAGAGAAGTAAAGCAGGGAAGGGGGTTAGGGAAATCTGAGGGAAGGCTGAAACTTAAAAGTGGTCAAGGGGATTCCCTGGTGGTTGTGGGACTTAGCATTTCCACTGCAGGGAAACTAAGATCCTGCAAGCCACATGGTGAAGCCAATAAATAAAATCAAGTGATCAAGGGAGACAACTTTTTAAAAAAAGGTTGGCTGTGTCAGGGTGGATCTTAGTTGCCCCAGGCTGTGCTGTTTGTTTGCAGCTCACAGGGTCAATAGTTGCAACACCCAGGCTTAGCTGCCCCAAGGCATGTGGGATCTCGGTTCCCTGAGCAGGAGTCTAGCCTGCGTCCCCTGCATTGGATGATGGATTCCCAACCACTGGACCACCAGGAAAGTCCCAGGAAGGCGACTGTTGAGTATAACTCTGAAGGAGGTCAGGAAACAAGCCACAGAGAAGTTTTGGGGATGAGGATTTTAGGTAGAATAATAAATGCAAGGGCCCTGCAGGTGGGACATAAGTGGTATGTTCAAAGAACAGCAAGCGGTCCAGTGTGACTAAAGCTGAATGAGGAAACTGAGTCATAAGACATGAGATTTGGATTTTTGTTTTTAGAGGGAATGTTTTTGGTAAGAACACAGTTTTAAAAAAATTTCTATTGGAATATAGTTGATTTATAATATTGTGTTAGTTTCAGGTGTATAGCCCAGTGAATCAGTTATACATATACATATATCCCCCCCCTTTTTTTTTTTTAATATTGATTTATTTGGCTGCACTGGGTCTTAGTTAAGGCATGCTGGATTTTTAGTTGTGGCATGTGGGAATCTAGTTCCCTGACCAGGGATCGAACCCCGGCACTGTGCATTGGGAACGTGGAGTCTTAGCCACTGAGCCACTAGGGAAGTCCCCACTCTTTTTTTCAAATATCCTTTTCCCATATAGACCATTACAGAGTACTGGGAGGATAGGTTCTTATCAGTTATCTATTTTATATATATATAGTAATGTGGATATGTCAATCCCAAACTGCCAATTTATCCCTCCCCCCTTATCTCCTGGTAACCATAAGTTTATTTTCTACATCTGTGACTCTACTTCTGTTTTGTAAATAAGTTCATCTTACCTTTTTTAAATAAAAATTCCACTTATAAGCAATATTATATGATATTTCTCTTTCTGTGTCTGACTTACTTCACTCAGTTTGGCAGCCTCTGGATTTATCCATGTTGCTGCAAAATGGCAGTATTTTGATCTTTTTTTCCCATCCAAGTATTAACCAGGGCTGATTCTGCTTAGCTTCTGAGGTTAGATGAGATTCAACACGTTCAGGGTGGTATGGCTATAAACTATTTTGATCTTGTTAATGGCTAATATTCCATTGTATATATGTATTAATTCTTTTTTATCCATTCCTACTTCAATGGGCATTTAGGTTGCTTCCATGTTCTGGCTGTTGTAAATAGTGCTGCAATGAATATTGGGGGTACATGTGTCTTTTTGAATTATGATTTTCTCCAGGAATATGCCCAACAGTGGGATTGCTGGGTCATACAGTAGTCTTATTTTTAGGTTCTTAAGGAACCCCCATACTGATCTCCAAGACCCGAGATTTGAACAGTAAGATGGAGAAGGTATATGTGCAGAATGTAAAGGATGTTTGTAGACTGTTATAAGGACTTGACTTTTTTATTCTCGGTGAAGTGGGAAGCCATTTGAGAAAAGGAAAGATGCGCGCAAAAGAGAAACACAATCTGACTTACTATTTTATAAGGCCCACTCTGGGAACAAGGGCAGGAATAAACTGAGTGACATTCAGAATAATCCAGGTGAAACATAATGGTGAGAGATAATGGTGGCTTGTGTTAAGGCAATACTGAGGTAAAAAAGTAATTAGAGAAAATTAATAGATAATCCATGAGTGACTATGACCTAGTTGAGGTTGACTAGCATTTGTTAGGTATTGATTAATTTTTGTTTTCTTATGCTAGAACTTTAATAATGCTTAGTAACTAAAACTTTGGATGGAAAAGGCAAAATGACCAAGCCCGTGGTAGGGATTAGTATAGTTATAACAGTAAATTGGCAAAAATTATAATGGCTTGAGCTAAGGTGGTACTAGTAAAGTTTGTGGAATCTGAATTTATTTTGAGTATAACTAAAAGGATTTGTTGATAAATTAGGCATGGAATATAAGCAAAAGTGAGAAATTAAGAGTGACTTTAGGGTTTTTTTTTTTTTTTTTTGTCCTGAAGGTTAGAGTTTCCATAAGTTGACAGTGAAAAAGCATCAAGAAGACCAGATTTGGTAGCGGTCAAGAGCTCATTTTTGGACTATTAAATTTGAGTTGCCTTTTAGATATTCATTTTGGCAACTGGATGTGTGAGCTTGGCATTCAGGAGAATTTAAAGGGAGTTTTATTAGTCACCATTTTTGATGTAATAAACAATTCCAAAATCCCAGGGGATTACAGCAACAAACATTTATTTCTTGCTCTTGTCACGTATGGGTAACAGGTTGATTACTTTTCTGCTCGAGGCTGTGGGCCAGCTATGTGTCTTTTTCAAGTATATTCTAATTTGGGGCCTAAACTGAATAAACAGCCACTGTTCAGGACATGCCATACTCATGGCAAAAGGCAGAATCAAGAGGGGCTAAACAATGACATTCAGTTTGAAGCTTCTCTTTGCATGTGGCATCTATCACTTCATTCCATTCCATTCCATTACCCAAAGAAAGTCACATGGCCCAGCCCTGCATGGGGCAAAGATGTATATTGTGTACAGAAGAGGCATTTCAAGACAAATCCAAAGGGTGCAGATGTACAATTCTCATAGAAAGCAAATAGTTGTAAACTATAATTAAATCTACCACAAAGTAAGTACATTGAAGAGAAGAAATCCAAAGACTGAGATTTTTCAATGTTCAGAGGTTGGAAAGATAAGGAAAAACCAACAAAGGAGACTGAGAAGGAGCAAACAGTGAGGGAGGGAGAAAACCAGATTGGACGTCAAGTAAAGAAATTGTCTCAAGAAGTTAGGTGGGATTGACTATGTCACACGTTGCTAGTAGGTTAAGCAAAGTGGGAACTGATATTGACCATTAGATTTAGCCATGTGGCAATCTTCGATCATCCTGACAAGAGAATTAATGACACGGTGGGGCAAAAACCTGACCAATGTGGATTCAAGAGAGTGGGAGGAGAGAGGTTAGAGATAAGAGATAATGGCTACAAGCAGACTACTGCCTATAGCCATTTCAAGGACTTTTGCTAAAAGGGGAAGGAAGGAAACAGGAGTAACTGAAGGGAAATGTGAGGTCAACAGTAGTTTTTTTTTTTTTTTTTTTTTTAATTGTTTTAAGATGGGAGAAAGAAAACCATGGTTTCATAATGACAGGAGGGATCCAGGAGGCCCAGGGGTTAGGACGGCACTTCCACTGCTGGGGTACAGGTTCAATCCCTGGTGGGCTCAATCCCACAAGTTGTGTGGCACAGCCAAAAAAAAAAAGGAGGGACTTCCCTTGTCATCCAGTGGCTAAGACTCCACACTGTCAATGCAGGGGGCCCAGATTCAATCCCTGGTCAGGGGACTAGATCCAACATCCTTCAACTAAGAGTTCACATGCCGCAACTAAAGACGCCACAAAACACAAATGAGTGCTGCAGGAAAGATCAAAGATCCTGAGTGCTTCAACTGGCAGAGCCAAGTAAATAATTTCTTAAAAAAGGAAAGATCCAGTAAAGAGGGAAAAACTAACAATGCCAAAAAGAAAGCAGAGGATTACTGTACTGAGGCTCTTGCTAAAGGGGATGGGCTCTAGTGCACTGCTCTTCCTTAGAAGTATAGACAGTCCATTCGGAGTAATAGGTGAGAAGGCACAGCATACAGACACAAGTGCAGGCAGGTGAGGAGATATGATTATGGGAACATAGGAAAGTTCTCTTTTGATTGCTTCTACTTTTCAGCTAAGTAAGATACAAATCATCAGATGAGAGAGGATAGTAAGAAGTTATGAAAGGTTTGAAAATTAGGAATATGTAGGAGTCACCTAGTGGAATGGGAGATTGATTGCACTGGGGGATGATACCCACTGATAGTGGCATTAAAGGCCAATTTGAGGTTAGTGATGATTGTGTGTCTTTTTCGTCCCATCACAATCTACCTCACAGGTGTGGGTGCAGAGCTAAATGGAGATTGGATGTGTCCTGGCAATAAACAGGTGGAAATTTAGATTTAATCCGAATTTGTCAGGGTGAAAAAAAAAAGCAAGAGAGACATGTGTATGCAGGGGAAATTTCATTACAGTGGTTGATGATGTATATCAGATAATAATGGAAGTAGATTAGGGATAATAAAATGACAGAAGAACTGTGAATTACAAGTGTAGGTATAATTGACAAATTTTTGGAGTCAGGAATAAGCTTAAAAAGTAGGAAGACTTGGTCAGAATGTGATGCTTAATACTGACGTTATAGAGGAGTTGCAGCACTGGTAATGACAAGATCTAGAGCAGAACTAGATGGAACTTCTAATGGAAGTTTCTAATGGAACTTCCTGTGATGATGGGCATTTTCCACATCCACTGTCTAATATGCCATTTGTGGCTATTGGTCATTGGAAATGAGCTGACTAAGGAAATGATATTTAAATGTTATTTAAGTTTAATAAATTTAAAATTAAAAGCAGCATGAAACTAGTAGCTACCATATTCAGTTCAGTTCAGTTCAGTCGCTCAGTCATGTCCGACTCTTTGAGACCCCATGAATCACAGCACGCCAGATCTCCCTGTCCATCACCAACTCCCGGAGTTTACTCAAACTCATGCCCATCGAGTTGGTGATGCCATCCAGCCATCTCATCCTCTGTCGTCCCCTTCTCCTCCTGCCCTCAATACCTCCCAGCATCAGGGTCTTTTCCAATCAGTCAACTCTTCGTATGAGGTGGCCAAAGTACTGGAGTTACAGCTTCAGCATCAGTCCTTCCAATGAACACCCAGGACTGATCTCCTTGAGGATGGACTGGTTGGATCTCCTTGCAGTCCAAGGGACTCTCAAAACTCTTCTCCAACACCACAGTTCAAAAGCATCAATTCTTCGGCGCTCAGCTTTCTTCACAGTCCAACTCTCACATCCACACATGACCACTGGAAAAACCATAGCCTTGACCAGACAGACCTTTGTTGGCAAAGTAATGTCTCTGCTTTTTAATATGCTGTCTAGGTTGGTCATAACTTTCCTCCCAAGGAGTAAGCGTCTTTTAATTTCATGGCTGCAGTCACCATCTGCAGTGATTTTGGAACCAAAAATAATAAAGTCTGACACTGTATCCACTGTCTCCCCATCTATTTCCCATGAAGTGATGGGACCAGATGCCATGATCTTAGTTTTCTGAATGTTGAGCTTTAAGCCAACTTTTTCACTCTCCTCTTTCACTTTCATCAAAAGGCTTTTTAGTTCCTCTTCACTCTCTGCCATAAGGGTGGTGTCATCTGCATAGCTGAGGTTATTGATATTTCTCCTGGCAATCTTGATTCCAGCTTGTACTTCTTCCAGCCCAGCATTTCTCATGATGTACTCTGCAGAGAAGTTAAATAATCAGGGTGACAATATACAGCCTTGACATACTCCTTTTCCTATTTGGAACCAGTCTGTTGTTCCATATCCAGTTCTAACTATTGCTTCCTGACCTGCATATAGGTTTCTCAAGAGGCAGGTCAGGTGGTCTGGTATTCCCATCTCTTTCAGAATTTTCCACAGTTTGTGGTGATCCACACAGTCGAAGGATTTGGCATAGTCAATAAAGCAGAAATAGATGTTTTTCTGGAACTCTCTTGCTTTCTTGATGATCCAGCGGATATTGGCAATTTGATCTCTGGTTCCTCTGCCTTTTCTAAAACCAGCTTGAACATCTGGACGTTCTCAGTTCACGTATTGCTGAAGCCTGGCTTGGAGAATTTTGAGTATTACTTTACTAGCGTGTGACATGAGTGCAATTGTGCGGTAGCTTGAGCATTCTTTGGGATTGCCATTCTTAGGGATTGGAATGAAAACTGACCTTTTCCAGTCCTGTGGCCACTGCTGAGTTTTCCAAATTTGCTGGCATATTGAGTGCAGCACTTTCACAGCATCATCTTTCAGGATTTGAAATAGCTCAGCTGGAATTCCATCACCTCCACTAGCTTTGTTCGTAGTGATGATTTCTAAGGCCCACTTGACTTCACATTCCAGGATGTCTGGCTCTAGGTGAGTGATCACACCATTGTGATTATCTGGGTCATGAAGATCTTTTTTGTACAGTTCTTCTGTGTATTCTTGCCACATCTTCTTAATATCTTCTGCTTCTGTTAGGTCCATACCATTTCTGTCCTTTATCGAACCCATCTTTGTGTGAAATGTTCCCTTGATATCTCTAATTTTCTTGAAGAGATCTCTAGTCTTTCCCATTCTGTTGTTTTCCTCTATTCTAGATATTATGACCATGTTAGTGAGGGGCTAAGTGAATAAAACTGAATGCCGAAAAATTGATGCTTTTGAACTATGGTGTTGGAGAAGACTCTTGAGAGTCTCCAGTACTTTGGCCACCTTATGCGAAGAGTTGATTCATTGGAAAAGACCCTGATGCTGGGAGGGATTGAGGGCAGGAGGAGAAGGGGACGACAGAGGATGAGATGGCTGGATGGCATCACTGACTCGATGGGCACGGGTTTGGGTAGACTCTGGGAGTTGGTGATGGACAGGGAGGCCTGGTGTGCTGTGATTCATGGGGTCTCAAAGAGTCAAACACGACTGAGCGACTGAACTGAACTGAAGGTGGAAGACAACATTACTAAAGAAGAGGAAGGCCAAAATGTCTAAGCCCAAGACTTAGAAGCTAAGCTATTTGAAAGGTCACATCAGCAAGTGGATATTGAAATCTCCAGAAATTATAACAAGAATAGTACTAAAGTGACAGTGAACCACCAGCTACAATTTTTAAGGAAAGATAAGTATCTCAAGATGAGAGGATAAGTAAAGAATAAAGTAAGTGTTAGAGTCAGATACCAAGTTAATCAAAACTGAGTGTTTTAGGGAGGAAGGAAAGAGAAAAGGTTAGAACCAGCAATGCAAGGAGGACCCCTACTCCTTACCTAGGTTTAATAGTATACTAATATGCTTTGAAACTTATATTTTCCCACTGCAAAGAGAAGTTTGTGGATTATCTTACCACTTACTTATGATGGCTTTTGTTGATTAAAAGTTTTTCTTCTTAAATTTGAAAAACTATTCACCATTTTTACTATTCCCATTTTTGTATCTTAATTAAGAAATTCTTTCCCAAGGTCATAAATATATCATTTTATGTTTTCTTTTAAAAATTATGTTTGCTTTCCACATTTAAAATTTTAATTCCTCTCAAGTTTATTTTTTATGTATGATATGCAATAGAAAACAAATTTTATTTATTTATTTGGCCCACTACTTGGCTTGTGGGATCTCAGTTGTCTCACTAGGAATTGAACCTGGGCTGGGACCTTATTCTAACTTCAAGAATCCAGTTGGGTGGCCTTTGCTATCCAAAAGCTGACTCCCCACCCACCACACCTGACAATCAGTGGGCAAGAGCTTATATAGGCTGAGGGAGGGGGCTACATGCAGAAAGAGCACAGTCGGCTCTGACAGTCATCTTGAAATTTGTCATCAGTGATCTGACCAGCATCACCTCGATTGTTTTAGGTACAGTTAATCTTCAGTTCCAAAGTCAGTTTGTTCCCATTTCTTTGAGGCCAATTCTTGGAATCGTGGAAGCTTATGTCATGGCTAGAGTCTGGTATCATGTAGTTAACTTCTACACCTGCTGGGGGTTTCAGTATCTATAAGACAGCTCACAAGATATGGCTCAGAATATTATCTATAGCCCTTGAGAAGGAACTCAATGTCCTTGACTATGCTTAATAACTAAACTATTATTATTTGGTCTTTTTTTAGACTGTTTTTCTTTGATTCTGCATGTTCTCACTTCTCTGGTTAAACTTATTCTTTGGCTAAAGTTTTTCCACAGACAAAATGTAGGCAGAGGACAGGACTGAGGAAGGACCAGAGGGACCTGCTCCATTTCACCATGAAGCACATTTGTTGAAGTCTATCATTTCTTACAATGCTACTGCCATCATATTACTTTCTCTAATAACTTTTGAAATTGGCTCTCTATTCCAGATGATGTTCATTTTATTATAGTGTGCATAGCTTCAGACTTATGCTGATATGTGTGTGTATTTCAGTTCTACAGTTCCTTGTTGTTATTTTTTTCAAAAATTGTTTCTCCACTGTTCCTTCCATTCTTCTGGAATTTTTATTGAATGTAGGTGGGAGCTTTTCAATCTCTTTTCCATGTTTCTTAATTAACTGCTCTTTAAAAAAAAATATCTTTATCTCTTTGGTTCTCTGTACTATTTCTAGACAAAATTACTGTCTTCCAATGCAGAAGAATCACTCTTCAACTGTGTCTAGTCTAGAGTTTATCCTGTCTATTAAGTTTTTAATGGTTATAAAAATTTACATATACTAATAGTCCCTGGTTGCCTCCTTTTTATATCCATGTTTTTAGTTTTATTTATATTTATGTTTCATAAATTCTTTTTAATTTTAATACATAATTTTATATCTTTGAGCATCATAAAAATACTTGTTTAAAAATAATTTTCAGGCTGTTTTATATAGTTGGTGTGGATTCCCGTAACAACTGTTTATGTTCCTTTTTTCCTAGTGTTAGTTTTGTTTTCATGTGTTTTGGAATTTAGGTTTTCAGACTCATTTTAAGTAAGAGGGAATTCGTGTATGTGTGTGTTTTGATGTTATTGTTTGTTTGCTTATTTTCTTCTAATTCCTGTGTTTCTCCTTCTCTAGCAGTTTTGTGACTGCCTCCAGTCAGACTCTATTCCCTCCATCCAAAATCATGTCATAACAGCCCTTCAAAGTTCCTGTAATAACGACGGGATATCAGGGATGTTGCAGATTCAACCACTGAAACAGTGGCCAACTTTGTTCAGTTCCTAGTTGCTGGGTCTTTGTTCTTCTACCTCCTCAGGCCCAGGACTCTATATAATGCCTTTGCTTCAGCAAGAGGGTTAGCATCAGCTTTGTTTTTCAGCCTCTTCTCATAAGTGGATGAACTGTGGATTTGGAAGAGATGAGTGCTTCAAAATATCATCCTGACCAGAAGTTCTAATAGTTTCATAACTTTTTTTAACATTTAAATCTGTAATTGATTTGGGGTTTATCTTGATGTGGTTTTGAAGTATGTATCTCTTTTCTTCCAAATACCTAGCAATTTATCCCCACATCATTTATCAAATTATATATTGAATTGCTAATTTCCACCACTACTATCTTTTAAATAGGCTTCAAGTCTTATTCTTTATCTTTTCACCATTACTGCCCTGGTGTAGGTCACTATCATCCTGCCAACCTCCACCTAGATTGTTTCCGTAACCTCCTGACTCTTGGTTTTCAATCCCTGACATATACTGCAGTCAGAATGACCTCTGTGTAACACAAAACTGCTCATGTTACTCCCCGCAGAAAATCTTCCAGTGACCATCTCATTCCCTTAAGGTGAAGTACAAACCATTATATCAGCTTATTTCTGTAGTGTCATCTCTCACCATTCATCCTCCTCAGCCTCATCCCCACTCTCCACCCTAAGGCATTTAGTTCCCTGAATGTGTCATACTCCACCTCATTTTCAGGCACATGCTGTTCTTTGCCTCTGCCCTGCTATACCTCTCATATCTCCCGCTAGACTATATCTCCCACTGTCTCTCCCCTAACCAACCTTGTCTATGCTGCAGGATTTGCTCCATGTCACATCTTTCAATAAGCCTTTTGTGATCTTCCTTGAGCTCAGATTACGGGCTTCCTTCCGTTATAATTTCCTTGTTTTAGAACTAATCATGCAGAATTGCAGTCTCTTACTTACCTTCCTATTGATCACTCTTCTAGATTATAAACCACTTGAGGGAATTCTGTGTTCTTCTGAATTCCTAACACCTAAAATCTCTAACACCCAAACTACATTACTACAGATATTTTTAAAATTAATCAGCTGCATGGTAGATAGTGGATACTGTACTAGGATATGCAAATACAAAAGAAAACAGGAAAGACAAGTTACTCCCCTCATGTAATTTTTACTCTAGTGAGAGAGATAGACAGTGAACCAAAGAAATAAACAAAAATACTGCTGCTTGTGTTAGGAAGAATATAAACAGTTGACAACAGTGAGGATGAATAGACCAAGAAATTCTGCTTTGAGGAATTGACATCGAAGCTAAGAACTAAAGAAATGAGAAGGAGCCAATCATGTGAAAACTGAAAGAAGGACATTGTAAGCAGAAAGAAGAGCAAATGCAAAATTCCTGAAATGGAAAAAAGCTTGGTGTGTTGCAGGAACTCTGGCTGCAAAGGACACTTGGACTGGAGAATTCTGACTGGTGGGATAAGGTACATGGTATGGAGTTGGAGGCCTTAGGCAGGAGGCCAGATCATGCAGGGTCTTTTTGGCCATAGCCAAGCACTTGGCTTTGTTCCAACAGGTTGGAAAATCATAGGCAGGTTTTAAGAAGGAGAGAGGCATGCTCCAATTACATTTTAAGAGTTCACACTGGCTGTGTTGATAAGAGAATGCCAGAAAGTTACCAAGGAAGTTGAGGACCCAGTTAGAAAGCCACTGCAGTAATCCAGGACAGGGAGAATGGTGGCTTACACTAGCATAGTCACAAGGGAAGATGGGGACAAGTGAATGACTTCAAGATATACTTCGGAGGTAGAACAATTTGGACTTGTTGATGGATTAGTGACTATGAGGGATAAGGGGAAGGGAGGAGATTAGGATGACTCCCAGTTATTTGAGTCCAGTGACTGAGTGAATATTTATATTTATATAAATATTTTCAGAAATAGGGAAAATGGGGAGAAATGGCTTAGGGAGAACACAGGGAAATCAAGCTTTCTATTTTGATTATTTTAAGTTTGAAATGCTTGTGAGGCAACCAAGCAGAGCTGTCAAATTAGCATCTTGAATATATTAATCTGGGGCTTAGACAAAAGGTCTGCATGCATGCTCAGTTACTAAGTCATGTCTGACTCTTTGCAACCCCATGGACTGTAGCTCCTCCATCCATCCATGGGATGCAACCCCTCTAGGCTCCTCCATCCATGGGATTCTCCAGGCAAGAATATTGGAGTGGGTTGCCATTTCCTTCTCCAGGGGAGCTTCCTGATCCAGGGATTGAACCTGCGTCTCTTAGGTCTCTGTCACTGGCAGGCAGATTCTTTACTACTGAGCCGCCTGAGAGGAAAGGTTTAGTTTTGACATGTTAATGTTGGTATCATCAGGAAGCTTAGGAAATGGACGAGCTCTCCAAAGACTAAAGTCTAGGTGGTAAAAAGGTGTTGTTTAGAAACCAAGATCTAGAATTCCCTGGCAATCCAGTGGTTAGGACTCAGTGGGCTCACCACCGGAGCCCAGGTTCAATCCCTGGTTGGGGAACTAAGATCCCACAAGCAGCATGGCCAAAAAATAGAAACTACGCACTAGATCAGTTACTAGGAGTGTCTTTTCTAGGCCTTTTTACTGGACTGAGCTAGGAATGTGCATATGTTCACACATACATTTACATCTGTGTCCCTGTGTGTGCATGCTTAGTCACTTCAGTTGTGTCCGACTCTCTGCGACCCTATGGACCATGGCCTTCCAGGCTCCTCTGTCCATGGGATTCTCCAGGCAAGAACACTGGAGTGGGTTGCCATTTCCTTCTCCAATTTCTGTACTTCTTATATTGAAAACCATGAATTCATACTGACACGTTCCATCTCCATCCATACTGCAGAGTTCATTCTAGCTTTTCTCCTTCCGTATGTATACCTCTTTCCTCACACAGTGAAAAACAGTACTGTCATCATCCTCAATATTCTATTAATTGGCTTGGTCACTCTGTGTGGAGCCAATTTCCTGACACCTTTAGGCCGCCGCCTTGCCAGAACACTCTTCTAGAGTAGGCCTGGCCTTCACGCGGCTCTTCTGGTCAGGAAGAAAGGGAAGTTCATTTCCTTTATTGAGGTTCTGCAAGTGTTTTATTATGTATATTCTTTGGTATTTTATTTGTTTTATGGCTATTTTAAAAAGGCACTTTAAAAAAAATTGCATTTTCTGTTTATTGCTTATATTTGAAAAGGCTATAATACAGAGTTCCATTTTTTTATATTTGCCAATCTGAGGTAAGAACGTTTTTATTTCATAACTTTTATTGGTTACTAGTAACAGTGAACATTTTTCAGATACTTATTAGTCATTTTAATTTATATTTCTGTGACTTGTATGCATCTTTTGTTTTTTTCTCTGAGAATTTTAATGTGTTTTTAAAAATCAACTTTCTTGAGTTCTTTATAGATTCAGAATAACAGCCTGTTTACTGCAAGGATCTTCCCAGTTAACTGATTGTTTTAAATTTTCTTTTTTTCACATTTTCAGAATTGAAAATTTTCATATAGTCTAATATTTTGATCTTTTCTTAGTTATTTTTAACTTCCAGGGGTCAGATATTCACTTACACTTTATTTTTGTTAAAGATTTTCGGAAACTTTACATTTTAAGAAATGTTACACATTTTTGTTAAATATTTTTAGAAATATGTTAAACATTTCCAAGTTCCATTTGGAACTTACTTTGCTGTATTTTTATGTAATCTGTAGAAAATTCCAATATTAACAGTATTAATCCTTTCTGCATCACAGTTGTCACCAATATTTTCCCCAGCATTTTATTTGCCATTTAAATCTTATTTTGATTTTTGACATGTAGAGTTTTTCATTTGTTTTTTGTAGTTAAATTTACTAATCTTTTTACTCTTCTTCTTTTTTCTAGGCTTAGAAAGAGACCTCCCCTATTTAATAAATATAAATTTACATTTTCTTTTTTCTCTACCTCTCCTTCCTTCTTCTTCTCCCTCTCCTCTTTTCTTCTCCTTCTTCTTCTTTTTTAAGGGTTTGCCTCAAGGCCAGCTTTAAGTAAAAAAAGTCACTAAACAAGCCCCAATCACTTTGGTCTCGTAGACAGCACCCCTCAAAAAACCTGCAGGATTGGAATGGATTTCTCTACAACACAACTCCCTCCCTTCTCCTCCTACGTGAAAAACAGCTCAGTGTCAAGCTTTCCAATCAGTGTATGTACATCTGACGATCCATAACTGCCGAACTAAAAGGTGGCCTTTAGATATTCTGTATATAAATTTAGCCATTTATACAGAGAGAATGAAAAAAAAAATATGGCCTGATTCTGATCAGATGCCGCTTGTTTCTGCGTACACCATGGGGTTCTGTTCTATGTCATTTCCTTTGAAGTCAGTGGGAGCTCTGTGAAGGACGGCAACTCGAACACCGGCCTCTATACATGAAGGTGAGAACTGCCATTACGATAAACTACTCGGCAATGTGGTGGAGGGAACATTGGTTTAACACACTTGGTGGCTACCCTGCAGATCCCACTGTCTGTGAGACCTTTGTTCCACCGGAGCAAACAAGAACGTTTTGAATCTTGACATACAAGGGCTCATTCAGCAGAGCATCCCCTGTTATGAGAGGACGCACAGTGCTGGGCAGACATTGCAGTTTTTAGCCAGTACACTGAGGGCATTTCTCTCACATTCTCTCCATCTGTAAAGAGACTGTTTTCAAGACCCCAGAATGGTTTTCTATAGATTGGAGAGATGTATAAATATTTTCACATGTTTGTATTAACAAATAATGGGCGGCAAACCCAGTCATATGAAAGTAGCCAGACCTTTTCAATATGGAAAGAAAAAAATTCTTTGCAGATTTTAGCTGAGTGTGTTATTTGGTGAAAAGCAGAATTCTCCTGCAATGCAGGAGACTCCAGAGACACGGGTTCAATCTCTGGGTCCAGAAGATCCCCAGGAGGAGGAAATGGCAACCCACTCCGGTGTTCTTGTGGGAAATCCCAAGGGCAGAGAAGCCTGGCGGGCTACAGTCCATGGGGTCATAGAGAGTCGGACACGACTGAGCACACACATATGTAAGTATCATTAGTGCTAAGACTGAAGAAACCTGCTGTAGAGCTTGGAATAGGAACAATGAGAGAAACTTTGACATGGAGAAGGTATTGGAAATGAAGAATCAAGTACATTTGCTTTCTGTCTCAGGAGCATTATTCTGGTCATTTACCTACAGAAACTTTCTGCCTTTCACAATGAGTTATGTATCATTTTTTAGGACTCCAAATCAAATAATGGTTTCAGGTTGTTATTCAACAAACATTGAAATGAATAGAGATCAAAGAGCAAATTGCCTAACTTGATGGGTGAATTTTCTTACCATCCCATGCCTTGACTTTGAAAAGTGATGCCCGCTTACTGATTCCTTCATCACATCCTTCTGCTTCTGTCTCCAGGCCCTGGATTAAGCTGTTGCATCCACCGGTTTCAAGCCCCTTGACTTCTAAGGACCCCTCTCAGAGCATTTTGTATTTGGAATTTCTCCAAGTGGATAGCATTGGAGTGGAGGAGCTATTTTTTACTTAGAGTTTTGGATTCGTTTTCATAAAACTTGTATCTACTTCTGTATATAGAATACCCTTTCTTTCCACAGGTGATTAGCATGTAGACAATATTTAAATCTTTGGGACTGGATGAGATCATCAAGGGAAGAGATGGAAATTGAGGAGAAGAGAAAGGATTGAGTTCTGGAGCTCTCCAAATCTAAGAAACTGTGAGAAGAGAAAATATATCTGGGAGTTTATCCTGAAATAACATACATGGAGCAGCATCGTTCTTTGAAATAAGAGTTATGTTGTAATATGATAGTTATAAACTATTCTAGTTTGTGAACATGCCTTTTTTGAATAAGCAGTGCTCAATAAAAGCTTCCTGACTGTTATTCCTGCTCTCAATTCATCCTTCTTCCAATCTATTCAACATACTGCTTAGATTAACCTTGGATTAACTTTAGTTATTTGCACCTGGATGAAAATGAAAAATTGGGTAAGTATATTTATATGATGAAATACAGTGCAGTTAAATTTTTAATAAGAAAATATTTGCAGGATAATGTTAATGAATTAAGCATACTCTCAGTTTATACACACACACACACACACAAATATATATACCAGAAAAACTGCTATTAGTTTATCCATCAAAAGTATAGTGTGTTTCTGAACGGTGGGTTTCCAGGTGACTTTTATTTTTATGCTTTTCTATGTTTTCCAAATTTCCTCTTGGCCACAAGGCATGCAGGATCTTCATTCCCCAACAGGGATGGAATCCTTGGCTCCTGCAATGGAAGCATGATTCTTAATCATTGGACTGCCAGGGAAGTTCTGGTTTGAGTTTTTTTTTTTAATTGAATATATTTGATGTGTGACATTGTATAAGTTTAAGATGTACAGCATGTTACTTTGATCCATTTATATACTGTAATATGATTGCTGATATAGTGGTATTTATCACAGTACCTAATTACAGTGCAATGTTATTGTCTGTATTCATTATCCTGTGTGTTAGATCTCAGCAGCTCATTCACTACTCATTGCAAATTTGTACCCTTAAACACCACCACTCTTATCCATCCCCCAAACCCCCTACCCCCACTGCCCTGGCTCCTGGTACACATGATTTCAGTCTGTTTTTTTTTACAGGTTTAACTTTTTAAGATTCCATTTATAAGTGACACCATACTTATCTCGCTTAGCATAATGTGCTCAAGGTTTGTCCATGTTATTGCAAATAGAAGGATATACTCCTTTCTCTTGGCTGAATAATATCCTTTTATGTATATGTACCTCATCTTTTTTTAACCCATTCATCCATTAATGGGCATTTGTGAAATGAAAAGTGAACTATTAGTGGCTCAGTTGTGTCCAACTCTTTGTGACCCTATGAACTGCAGCCCACCAGGCTCCTCTGGCCATGGCTTTCTCCAGGCAAGAATATTGGAGTGGGTTACCATCTCCCTTCACCAGTTCACCAGGGGACCTTCCCGACCCAGGGATTAAACCCAGGTCTCTTGCATTGCAGGCAGATTCTTTACTCTCTGAGCCACCAAGGAAGCCAATAGGCGCTACATCATTTTTTAAAAATCCATTCATACTTTCATGGGTATTTGGGTGAGTTTTCATGTCTTGGCTATTGTGAGTAATACTCTGATAAACATGGGAATACATTTAACATGTTGGATTCCTGTTTTCATTTTCTGTAGGTCTATTCTCAGAAGTGGAGTTGCAGCTTTGATTCTTTACTACCTACAAAGATAATACTCAAATATTTTAATTTAGTAGTCTGACCCTTCAGACTAGAGACCCAAACTCCTTATCCAGCATCTTTGTTTCAATTAGAAGGATCTGCTCAAGGTCTCTGGATGTGCTCTGTATTTTCCTACCTCCATGTGTTTCTTAAAGCTGAAATCCTTTTTATTTCCTTCCTTACCCTATAATTTCTACAAGTCCTTTAAGATACTATTCAAGTTCCACCTCTTACTTGGTACCAAGACCATTAATGATGGAAGAGGTTTTAGAGATTAGGGCTCTGATATTTATTTTGCATTTACCACAGGATGCTTGGCATTATTGTGTCTCAAATTTATCTCCCCAACTGGCATTTTGATTCTTAGAGTACAGATTCTGGGACTTAGAGTTCTTGGTATTCCCTGATATCCTTGTGTCTTGTTCACTGTAAATGTGTAATAAATATTTGCAATAGGTTAGACCCGAGGTTATTTCAAATATATGCATACACATATACATTAATATGTATACAGATATATACACATACTGGAGAAGGAAATGGCAACCCACTCCAGTAGTCTTGCCTGGAGAATCCCATGGACAAAGGAGCCTGGCGGGCTACAGTCCATGGGGTCACAGAGAGTCAGACACAACTGCATGACTAACACACACACACACACACACACACACATACATATACATTTTAAAATTTGAAATAACTCTGGATCTTTTTACATCTATGTTTGTATCTTCAAAATGCATTGAGCTTATTCCACAGTTAATTTACTCTAAGGGAAACATTTTAAATGCAAGTAGTTATAAACCATTGCTTAAGCATTCTTTCTTCCCTCACAGAAGGTCATTGGTCTTCTCTTCAGGGAATGTTCTCTTCTGACTGTACTGAAATACAATGTAGCTCTACTTTGCTTCTTTATTTCCTGATCCCAAATATAATCTCCACACATGCACTATCTTTGTAGGTGCAATACTTCCTGCCTCAGTGAAATCCAGCTCCCAGATGAATTTCTGTTGGTTTAGAGAGCAACTTGAGGATTCTGCATTTGGCACCATTCTCTTTCCTTGGCATCTCTCCACAGTCACCATTTAGAAAACTCCAGGTCGGCAGGATTTCAATCCATCATACACTCTGTGGAGATTAAAAAAGGATTGCATTACATTGACTTGAAAATGTGATGGAAAATGAAATTTGCTTTACCAAGAAAGGAAGCTTTTGAAACTCAAATTGTTCTAATAGGACCTTTATACAGAGACAGTTCTTCGATTAAAATGGCATAGATGGTGAAAGTTCCTTCTTATTTAGATTGTCACTATATAAGTATCATAATTTTTAAAATCACCCACATGAATAAAGTTACAAAACAATATGATTATATTTATGGTCTTAATTACAAAGCAAGCTTGGATTAAGATCTTAAGAAAAGTCCTAAGCACTGAAGAGATTATAATGCATATGAAATAATATCCTATTATTTACTTTAAGATTAAAATCATCTTAAAGTTAAATAAGCGTGAGGAAGTCCCAACAAGGTGTGATTTTTTTTTTATATCTATGCATTTGTAAAAATAGCAAATTCTTTACAAAAAATTTTTTTGGGTTCTGGTTTGCTGGTGCCTTAAGTACATACTTCATCTGCCTCTTGGGTAATTCTGCTTATATAAACGTAAATGCATTAAAAAAGGTCTGGAAAGGAGCATGCCAAATCATTAACAGTGGTTATACCTGAGGAGTGGGCTGGGGAATGGAGAGCATTGTATTTTTCCATTTTATTCTGTTTTTCCCCCAATCACTTATAGTCATTTTGTTTCATGCACAGTCATTAAAAACTAACATGGCAGTAGAGTAAAATACTTCATCCTTTTTTTTATCAAAATTTCACATTAAAGTGCTTATATTTGATACATGTGAATGTAATATAGAGGGCCGTTGAAATCATCCTTCAAATTGCATTGATTTTTCTTTCTCTTTCATCCAATAACATGGTTAGACAGCTAGACACTATTAGTTTTTTTCTCCCTATATTACTGCTAATAATCATCACCACTAACATCCATTGAGCTCTTTCAGTCTGCCAGGCACTGGTACAGGGCTCTGCATGTATTATTTTTTTTAATATTTTTAAATTTTATTTGGATTCACTAGGTCTAAGCTAGGCTTTCCAGACGGCTCAGCAGGTAAAGAATCCCCCTGCAATGCAGGAGACACAGAAGACTTGGGTTTGGTCCCCGGGTTAGAAAGATCCCCTGGAGGAGGACATGGCAACCAACTCCAGTATTTCTTGCCTGGAGAATCCCATGGACAGAGTAGTCTGGAGGGCTACAATCCAAAGGGTTTCAAAGAGCTGGACAAGACTAAGCGACTAAGCACACTCTTAGTTATGGCACACAGGATCTTCATGGGAGCACTGAGCTTTCTAGTTATGGCCCATGGACTTAGTTGTCTGGGGCTTGTTCCCTGACCAGAGATTGAACCTGTGTCTGCTGCATTGCAAGGCAAATTCTTAACCACTGGACTCCAGGGAAGTCGCTCCATGTATTAACTTGTTGAACTCTCACAACAAACCCTGTGAAGTGGGTATTATTATTATTGTCATTTTACAGTTGAAGAAAGAGAGGATGGGGAGATTTAACTTAATGTTGTACAAGCTAGGTCACACAGCTAGCAAGAGATGAAACTGAGCTATGTCTCTGGCCATCTGACTTCAGATTCCATATAGGAAAGAGGGAGGGAGTGGAACTAGTTTGTGGTTTAAAGTTTTTTCTTTATTTCATAGTTGGCATATACACTTTTGTCTAATTGGGAGGTGACTAAAGGCATCTGGGTTGGTTGATGTGTTGGCTGAAAATTACTATGATTATGAGGATGATTATTATAGTATTTAGTAATTATGCAGTGCTTTATACTTCAAAGAGCTGCGCTTTATAATCATTTATTAGCTATGTCTCACATCTCTACCATATAAAGATGCACTTATCATGCATTTTTGTTGATGGAGAAACTGAGGCAGAGTAAGATGGGTTACATCTTCATAAGTAAGTATGAAGGTAGTATGCAACTTGCTGAGACTTGCTAAACAGCTCATTTTGGACAACAGTTTAATTTTTTACACCTTGTAAAGGAAAATGTAAGTTCCAAATTTTTTCTCCATTTTTAATTACAAATTAAATGTAAAATGTGCTGATGACATATTTGAATGTTGATGAGGAATGTTGATGACCATTCCTCTATTTTTAAGCTTTTATTGCATTTGTGTCAATGTGACTTTTTTGCTCAAATTCAACCTTGCTATCTCCCATTTCTCTACACAAGCATAATTTGACTACAGATACTGGTTTCCAGTGTCAATGTTATATTGCTTCAAATTGCTTCCATTGTCTTTAAAAGATGCCTATTTTTCACCACATGTATAGGACCTTTATGACAATTTGCAATAAAAACAAACTGTGCAAGAATTATATTGGAATTAAAGGAAATCCTGGACATCTGCAGTTTGTACACTTCAAAACTGAAGATTATAAACTTGTCAGTATGACTTGGGATAGAAGGAGGAGAGAGAT
The DNA here is from genome assembly GCF_033118175.1 of Dama dama. Classification (NCBI taxonomy): domain Eukaryota; kingdom Metazoa; phylum Chordata; class Mammalia; order Artiodactyla; family Cervidae; genus Dama; species Dama dama. The sequence goes on along the minus strand of NC_083683.1, from coordinate 59,304,154 downwards.
GAGAAGGATCTGTGTGTGTTTAATATAGTACCCTATAAAAGGCCTGGAAGAGATGCATGGACTCTTCTATAAATCTAGTAGTCTCTTTCAGTTGGGAGGCAGTCATGGCCATAGCACATGGGAAAGGCTCAATAAACATTAATTCAGTGGTTAAGACCATGTCTCCAGAGATAGGCTGCCTGGGTTCTAATCGTGGCCCCATTACTTGCTTGTTACCTGAATTAGCTGTGCTTTTGTTTCTTCATCTAGGGAAAAAAAAAAAAAATCACAATCCATAAAGTTAATTTATCACGAAGTTTATTCAAGTATTTGTTATTATTTGTCATTTCTGTTTCCAAAGCACTTGACAAATAACATCAGCTACAATGCCTGTAAAATGTTGGTGGTAATCGTATTTATAATCTGATGCCTGCGCTTGCTTGGCTAGTTTAGAAATGGTACAACATGGTACCCCACAATTTTCTACCCCAGAAAAACAATTTAAAATTACCTCAAAATACATATTATATAAGGCAGCATTCTACTTTTGTTTCTCTACGATTCCCATATGATTCCACACACCATGGCCCCAACCTCAGTGTGTGCCATGAAGATTTCATGTGTGAGTGAAGCCAACTCATGGTCCTACTGAATAAAGAGCTGCACGTGAGCTAAAGGCATTGACACCTTGTGGGATGCATGCCCAGTTTGCCATAGTGTCCAAATTTTCAAGAGACACCAGAAATTGGGATTGTTATTTTACATGACATTACTCAATTTAAGATTTTTGACTCAATTTTTTTCTTGGTACAGAACTCTGTGGGTCAAACAACACAGTTGAGGCCATTTGTCAAATCTCTGCCAAATATACTGTACATAGATATGATAGATATGAGTACGCTGTGCTGTTATTCAAACAGGTTTTTAAAGCACTTGTGCCAAGACACGAATAAAAGGTAAAGAAGACGAAATATGACAAAGCCTTCATGAAACTCACAAGTTTAGTGGAGCGATAGGCAATAACGTCGGAGAAGAGAGTGAAAAATGGCATAGCAGAGTGTGGAACCCAGGACTTAAGCCTGGTGATTTAAGTATTTGATCAGGCCTATGTTAAAACAAACAAACAAAAACCACAAAGAACCCCATTATTTCAAAAGTTGGCAAACTGGTGGACACCCAAGTAGATGGATCTTTTGTTTAACAAAACACCTTAATGGATTTTTGGGGTGGGGGCTATGCATAGACAGGGTGACAGCCTTGCACAGTTCCAGGGGGACCATTCCTATTGTGCCCTGTGCAATTGGCACCCCCTTGAGCACCATTTAGGTTGTATTCTTTGTGAATGGTACCTCCTGGAATTGTGCAAGTTGGCGACTCTGTCAACAAAGATAGGCCTAGAGTCTGGTCTGAGAGGAGGATTGAGAGCTAAATCCTTCTACATAATAAAGTGGGAGGAATTTTAAGTCTTTGCCTAGGGGGTGGAGGCAGGAGGGTGGAGGGATGCTTGTAATGGGGAGAAGAAAAGGGTTTGGAGAAAAGATCTCTAGGATGAGGATGGGCCAGCAATGTGACAACAACCTGGAGCCTATGAACCTGGTGAGAGATTTCTTGTAATTTTTAAGAGAGATACGTATAATCCTTTGTCATCCTCTTTAACCTCCAGTAGATACTGATAAATGAAGTCAAATGCTTTTTCTGTGGCATCAGCTACAATCTTTGAACCTCTTATGTATGAATCGGGAGATAACCAGGAAAGAGTCAATGCTCAGGCTCACATAGCAACACTTGGCTAAACATATGAGGACTATGATAACTTGCCTTTTTATTGCTTTTCTTCAAAAAAGTTCAGAGAACTTATGCTTTTGTTTCTTCATTTGTTCTAACATTCCAGTGTGGGAGGGGCAGATTTATGATAACATTATTTAGAGATGGAGAAATTGAAATAGAGATTAAATCGCTTACTCAATAGTTGGGGTGGTGAAGCCCACAGTGGAATTTGGTTCCACAAGCTCCTGCCACGAAGTGGAGAGATCATGAGTTTTGGAATTAGAGGGATCTTTGTTTGAACAACCCTGATTTCTGCCCCTTAATAAGAATGTGGCCTTTAAGTCAATTACTTCATCTAAGCCTCAGTTTTTCTCTTCTGTACAATTAAGGCCATAAAACCTCATAGTAGGGAAGTGAAGATCAATTTAGAAAATGCAGGTTAAGCCCTTGCACAGAGTAGTTCGAAAATGAGATTAGTTCCACCTCCAACCCAGTAGTATCTGGTTAAATTTCAGTACAAATTGACAGTAATCAAAAAAGAATCCTATTACTTTTTTTTTCTAGCCTCCTCTCCAACTGAAAGCAAAACATAAATAAATAAATCACTTAATGTACTGGGAAGAACTTTTGCTTCAGTAGAGTTATTTCTGTTGGGGATAATTAGAAAAAAAAGGTGGGGGCGGGGATTTGTGGAAGACAAGATAGTAGAGTTCAGAGGTTCTAAAGCTTGAGAATGTATCAGAACCCCTGAGAAGGCCTGTCAGGACACAGATGGCTGGGCCCCACACCAGTTATAAGGTCTGGAGTGAGGCCTAATAATTTGCATTTGTAACAAGTTCAAAGATGATGTTGATGATAGTAGTCCACGGACTACACTTCAGAGAAGCACTAGCATAGTTAAGTGAAATTCTGGGGGTGAGGTCCAGCCCTCTGTGCTTTGACAAGACCTTTCGGTGATTCTGAGGCATTCACAAGACTGAGAACCTCTGGCATAGTGGTGAAAAGCAGCTGAGGAGAAAGACTCACATTCAAATCCTGGTCGCACCGTTTACTAGTTAGATGACCAGATTCAATGACAAACCTGCGGAGCCATTGCATCCAGCAGGGAGCCTCACAATGTCTGCGATTCAGGGTTCCTCTCGCTATCCCTCTAAGCCCTCGGTGGAAAGTAGCGAGTCCTGCCAACCCAGGCTCCGTTTTTTACTTCTTCGCACTCCAAGGCACGAAAGGCTGATAAATTTGGCCATTAGAGAAGTATTTACAAACATTTCTGTGATCACAGAAATAAAACAAGGCAGCACTGTTGGGGGAAAAAAAAAGTCCAAAGCAAAGGCATTGTTTGCATCTTTCAATTCGTAATAACAGGTTGTGAACTATTTTCATTTCCCCTGACTTTCTTGGTAGAAAATTTAAAAAATCTTCCTCTTCCTCCCCCACAGTTTTAAGAGATGCTTGTAACTTTGTCTGGCAGATAGTATGCATGCTAAGCGCTCCCTGCCAGCCCCTGACCCAGAATCTAGCCTCAAATACAGAAACTACCTCAGATGTTTGGTGCCGTTCTGATTTTGTGGCTGAGGAATCCTTTTTTCTGCCTCCTTTCCCTGCCTGTCCTCTGACTCTAGGTCCTCCAACTGTCTCAGCTCACAGTGTCACAAGTAGCCAGGCTGGCCCCAAGACATTGTGTGGCTCACCTACCTTCATTTTTCCCATTGCAAAAACCTCTGTTGTTTAGTCTTCCGCGACCCTGTGGACTGCAGCCTGCCGGGCTCCTCTGCCCATGGGATCTGCCAGGCAAGAATTCTGAAGTGGGTTGCCATTTCCTTCTCCAGGAGATCTTCCTGACCCAGGGATTAAACCCATGTCTCTGGCACTGCAGGTGGATTCTTTACCACCGGTCCTCTTGGGAAGCCCTCTACTCTTTTATTTCCTTATTTCTTTCACTAACCTTTTCAATCACCTATTAGTAATCTGTAGTCTTCCAAATTACCTCCTTCTAGAGTGATTCCACTGGAGGAAAAATTGTTCCTATTAGTGACAAGGTATGAGAATGGTTGATTTTTACCCAGACCAGGTGGTGCCAGAAGTAAAGAATCTGGCTGCCAATGCAGGAGACGCCGGTTCCATCCTTGGGTCGGCAAGATCCTCCAGAAGAGGGCATGGCAACCCACTCCAGTATTCTCGCCTGAAGAATGCCATGGACAGAGGAGCCTGGTGGGCTACCGTCCATAGCGCTGCAGAGAGTCGGACACTACTGAAGCAACTTCACACACAGCATTTTCATTTTGAATTCCTCTAACAATCCAGAGATGATTATATATGTGTGCGTGTGTGCACATGCAAACACACATACACAGCAACTACATTAAACTTATCACAAAGGAGGAAAAACAGGCCTAGAGAGGTAAAGTAACTTGCCCAGGGTGAAAAAATAAAAGTATAAAATAACAGGACCCAGGCAGTAAGCTTCCAGTTTTCCAGTTCTTGGCCTCAAGTGATGGAATAAAGGAATATAATTTGATTCCTGTCCTCAAAGAACTTAAAACTCGTGTCAGGGATGGGTGAAATTTATACACACAACATGAGTTAAAATAAAATCAAGAACTAATGTTTGCGGTATCGGGTTTGGTCTCTTTTGATCGGTTTCCTCCTCTGCCAGAAGTAAAGGGTAGCACCAACCTCAAGGGATTTGAGGACGATTAACTGAACTAAGCGCCAAAACGCTTAATACAGTGTCTATCACGCAGTAGGCGGTCAATAAATGTTAACTATTATTATTTTTAAAGGAGGCAAACTGGGGTGGTAAGAATACTGGAGAGAGTCGGAAGGCGGGTGAAGGCGCTGGACCCTAGCACCTAAATCTTCTGAGCCTCAGTTTTCTCCTCTGTAAAATCAGGTGGCCTTAGTAGAACACGTCGAAGAGCTGTAAACGCTTCACCCGGACTTTGGGGAAAGGCGGAGCCGCGGGGCAGAAAGGGTTAGCAAGGAGCCCGGGGGCGGCTTTGCGGGCGCCGGCGGCAGAGGCCCCGCCCCGCCCCGCTTGGGAGGCCCTGGCAGCTCCAGCCCGCGAGCAGTTCCGGTGCCAAAACCTTTCCCTCCCCCGCTCCCCCGGAAGTGCTTTTCTAGGGTTCGGGCCGTAGAGAGGCCTTGTAGGCACAGACGCTGAGGCTTGGTCGGCTCCGAGGAGGGGCTCCTGCCCGTGTGGGAGCCCGGGGTTTAGCGCCGGTCGACCCGCGCCCTGGCCCCTCTCACCTCCCGGGCCGACGGTGAGTGGCCGGGGGAGTGAACGGCGACGGCCGCGGGCCGCGTCGGGGCTGGCGCTCTCGGGCCCCCGCTACCCGCTCTGGGCTCCAGGCTGCGGGCTGGGCTGTCGGGGTTCGAGAAAGGGGGTTGTCGACCGCCGCGGTTTTCGCCGAGCGCGGGGGACTGGACGGAGCTGGCGGTGGGGGCCGTGGGGTGGGCGGGGCGGAGCCGGGGAGTGGGTTCCCGGAGCTGTTGTCGCTGTTGGGAGAGTTAAGAATGGGCTGGGCCTCCGTCCATCCGGCCCCCTCATTTCTGCTCCCCTGTATCCTCGCGCTGTCTCTGCGATTTGGTTTTTCTGTGCCCGACCCGGGGCTAGGAATCTGGACGTCAGACTCAATCGTGGGCTGTAGTTCCCGATTTTGGCGACCTCTAGGTCTGTCGCCGGGCTCAGTAATTAGCTGGGGTCCCAGGAGTGTCGTCTCTTCGGTCCCAGGGCGGGGCGATGCGTGTGTACACGCCAGAGATCTTCTGCAAGGCTTTCCGTCTAGACTGATGTAGGCGTTGCTCAGGATCGGTTTGGACTGCGCTTGGGCCGGTGTTGGAGACGTAGGGCAGTGTGGCACCAGCATGCCTCCCATGATCTGTACTCCCTGGAAAGCTTACTCAAGCTGTTGTTGAAGTCACTTCTTAAAACAACAAACTTGCTTGAGAAAGATCAGGAGTTCAGGTAAGTTCCCTTATTTTCTCCCCCGACGTTAGGAGATGCTGCTGCTCTCTAATCTGCACTCCTAATTTCTGTGGCTATCTGAAGTCACAGTGGTTTGGTGAGTTCAGTCTGCGGTGGTTGTAAGAATTGACTGCGTAGGGTTGGAGAATTATTATACCCTCCCTTTCTCAAAGTTTGTTTACCTTCATGTTTGGAATTGTCATTTTTCTTAACTTTTAAAGAAAAATTGTGCGCTGTAACTCCCAAGGAGATTCTTTAGACTGTTACAGCTGTTGCTGCAATGCAGAGGTTTACACAGGTGGCCAGAGGTGTTTTTGCTGTTGTTGTGTTTTTTGCTGTTTTATTGTATTAGGTGTTTACTTCAGAGAAATTGAGTCTTTCGTAGAGGAGAAAGTGATGTAGGTAGTTGTTTTTAGCGAACAGGTTTTAGGTAATAAACTACTCCTGAAAGGTTTGTAGGAAATAGAATTTCCCACATTTAATAGTGATTTTAAAATTATGATCATAAAGGAATGCAGTTACTGTTGATTTTGACTGCCAGCAAATAACCATTACTTTTGCAGTGTAAAGTATATGCACACCACCTTTGTGAAACCAGTGACACTTCCCTGTACTTCTCATCTTGTGCTTGTATTAGCACTTATGCTCTAGTTTTTTGGGAGTACTTATCTCATTCTCCTTCCACCACTGGAAGGGAGTGATCTCATGAATTAGGGAAAATAGACTGAAGTGATTATTCAGGGAGCTGTCTTATGCACAAGAAAATTTATTTCACCATTGTTGATCTTCTACAGGTAGAGGGTGGAGAATTTTTAAAGCCCCTGCAAAAGATTGTGGCGTGAAGACTAGTTGCCCAACTTTTAGATTTAGATGGAAACTGTAGATTCTTAGCTATTTGAAATGCTTGGGATATTGAAATTGAGAGAATCTGGAAAAGAAGTCAGGTTAGATACAGTTATGAATTCATACTGAAGGTGTGACAGTGTGTTTTGAAGGGAAGGATTTCAAGAATTGTAAGAATAGAAAAAGGAAAAATCAGATGCCCAAAGTAAATTTAATTATGTTCACGTTAATTCAGCAGATACTGAACGTTTGCATTGGAAATTATATTATTCAAGTCAGTTCAACAGACTTGCCGTGCTAGGCATCAAACTTTGTTAGGCAGCCACGTAGGAACAAGAAAAGATACAGCCATAACAACTAAGCTTCATGTTTTGGCAGTAATTTTCTAAGGTGTGTCAGAAGTCATGAAGAGCGTATTAAATATTTAGGCGTATTAAATTTTTTTTTCTAATTGGAGGTGAGTGCCTTGTGCTTCATGAAAGCCACTGCTAGGCACTAGAGGATGCAAAGGTTAAGTCTTGGGTCTTCAAGAATTTGAAATATAGAATGAGATGTCAGATATTTGTATAATAATTTACAGCATATAAAAATAAATACTTCCTATGTGAGTGGTTTGATCTAAAGTTTGGAGTTGTTTGAAAGGAAAATGTGTTCATTTTTCTTGAGTAAAATGGAAGGTGGTGGAGGTACAGTAATACTTTTAAAGTTAGCTCTGAAGCTATTATTTATTGAGCATTTCATGCATACCAGGCTCTATGCTAGTTGCTTTACATACCTTTTCTAAGCTTCACAACAATATCTGAGCATATTTCTTAATAATGAGGTCACTGATACTTAAGTAACTTATTTGGACTGTGTAGTAGCAGGTAACTGAGCCCTAGTTTGAATACAAGTCTGTCTGGTGCCAAAACCTGTGTGTTTTTGCTACAACATGCTAATCCGGATAAACCAGCAGCCTGAGTTCAACATTACAGAGGGTAAGACTTTTCTAAGACAAAAATTTAGGGGCTGGAAGTAGGTGGATGAAGAAGGCTTGTTAAATAAAGGGAATGATGTGAGCACAAGTATGGAGGTGGGAAAGTTCATTGTGTACTCAGAGGAAAGTAAATGCACCAGATTACCTAGAATATAGGGTTCATTTTGGGGAAGAAGAGGGGAGGTTTGAAATATAAATTGGGGCCAGATTGTAGAACATGTTTAAATGCTGTATTTCAGAGTATTTGGGAGGTAATGAGACATTACCAAGGTTTAATAGTGTAGCGTGTAGAATGGATTGTTGTAGAAAGCCGATTTTCAAGAGACTATAAATAATAGGCAAAGGCAGTGGTGGTATCATGATTTAGGTAGGTGGGTGGGAGGAGGGATTGTTGGGAAAGATTTGGAGGAAGTGGAGGTTAATGATTACACACATTTTAATTGTAGGTGACTGCAGTGGTGGTATTATTACTGAAAAATATGGGCAAGGAGGTGCATAATGAGATCAGTTTTTAATAGAGTGAGTTTTTTATATACTTGACAAACACTGAAAATAGTCAGAATTTTTTGAAAATATGGGTTTGTAGTTCATGAGAGAGGTCAGTGCCAGGCGTATATTAAACATTGGTGTAGAGAATAATATAAATAGATGTATTCATTGAATCTGTTTAAGAAGATGAAAGAGTCAAGGGAGAGTCCAGACGGAAAGAAAAAAAGAAGAACCTTTTATTTTAGATGGCATCTGTTTAAAACAGAAGGAAAAGACACTAAATAGATAGTTTTATTCAGTGAGTGAAAATTTTGGTAGTCTGTGGACTGCTCCCTCACATTGTAGACTCAAATGGCGTAGAAAGAATCTGACCATTGACAATCTGATTGGGAAACAACTTTCTTGCTGTACTACCAAGAATACTATGCTATCATTACTCTATCTCAGGGAGGAGGAACTATGTCAGACTCATTTGGTTCAGTGTCAATCTTTGGTTACTTTAGAGCTGTCTGGTCGTTTCTTTTGGACAGTTGTTGGCAAGTGATACGTGAGGATTTGGAAAATTTCTGTCATTGTATTCTCTTTATATGTATGACTTTCAATTTTGGTTTCAATATCAAGAATTTCTGATTATTCAAAGACAGTTTTTGTCCCTCCGATTACTGCTGGCTGCTAGCAGTGCCTTTCATAGAAAATGGTATTTAATTGCGTATTTTTCTTCCAACTCCCTTTTATAAGTACTTTTGATTAACATGAGTAGTTTTGTCTCTAATGTTTGGATTATTTTAGAGAGAATGATAAGACACTTAACCATATAATGATACATATATTAAAAACTATACATTTTGATTTTGAAAGTTTTTAAGAACTATATAGATTTATAGAATTTCGTGTGGTTTCCTGTTTAAATATTTAAGGGGACCTGTATATCAGTGTGTAAAAAAATGGTAGTTATTTGCAGAATGAGGCTTAGAGTTGTAACTTTTTGAGGGCAAGTTGATTATTTGTAGATTAAATTGTTATGGAAGTGTTTATTTCCTTCTTGAGAATTAATATATTCCTTTTGTTTTTTAGGGATATGTTTCCCGCTCTTGTCGCAGGCACTTGGGAGCACCCCGAGTCCTGTGTCAGTGTTGTTGGAGGCTGTGGGGTTTGCATGTGCTCTGTCTGGGCTGGTTAGCTTAGCCGCAGTGAGCCTGGTATTAATAAGGCAAAGGTCAGGAGTTCCATTTAGCTTCAGTCTGAGCGATGGCCAGGGAGTACACCTCTCACTCCTGCCAGCTGTCTTGGAAATTCCTCGGTTGTCACTGGTCACAAAGGTGACTGGATTAGGATGGATTTTTTTTTTTTTTTTAAACCACTGGAAGAATATTAGAGGAAATTTAGCATAGTGATTAGAAACTCTGACTCTGGAGTAAGACAGACCTATATCATGAGTTTGAGTAAACTCCGGGAGCTGGTGTTGGACAGGGAGGCCTGGCATGCTGCCGTCCATGGGGTTGCAAAGAGTCGGCCACGACTGAGCGACTGAACTGAACTGAACTGATGTCAGAATTCTTGGTCTATGATCTTGGGAGAGCCTCTAAACCCCTCCAATGGAGAAAGCCTCAATTTCCTCATTATTGAATAGGTTAATATTTGGTTTGGGCATGTCCTACCATTGCTTTCTTTTTCCAAGTGGAGGTTAACTGCTTAGACCTGTGGTTCCCAAGTGCTGGACTGTGGAGTCGTGTCAGTCCACGACAGAGTTGTCACTTGTCTGAAGTGAAAAGAGAATGAATGAACTTCTCATAAAGCTACATTTATTGAATTTAGAAGATAATATGTTTTTCTAAAATTATCTTTTACCATTTTTGGTATAAGCATATTAATTTTTTAAATGAAATAATGGTGATAGTAATTGGTAGTTATTTTCTTTTTAAATGTCTTTGGCAGAATAAAAGTTACCACCGCCCCCCCCCCCCTTTTTTTTTTTAGATTATGGCTCTGTGAAATCTCAAATCTTGGTTAAACAGAACCAGGAGATTAGGGAAGAGTACTCATTCAACATATTTATGCATATTCAAGGTTTGGCTTACATTCTACTCTTCGATTACCCTATAGGGGCTGTATTGTGATTCTCACCTCATTGAATTTGAATTTGTCAAGTTTTACATGAATACTTACAGCATATTTCAAGGAGCAGTTCAGATTGTTTTCAGTTGAGTTCAAACAACTTGCTCCAGATTACTTGTTTAAAGCGGTGTTTCTCAACCAGAGTCCCAGGAGGAAACTGGTGGACTCTGGGGGCTGCCTGGGGGTGCCGGTGTCACTCATTCCTCTGTTGATTCGCCAAGAAGATAAATCAGTCACTCGCCTTTGACATAGTGAAGTAGCAGCAACTGGCTTTCCTTTTCACCTCTTCTGTAGAATTGTTGAAGCTAGAGTTAGAAAAGCTTTATTTAATGTAGCAAGTAAACCTTGTATGCATATCAGTATTCGAAATGCTTTCTAGAGAAAGAGAGTAATTCAGTGCTTTGCATAATTGGTTATGTAAGTGGAGCCTCAGAAGTCCTCCTGGGGACACAAAACAGTTATTAGCATAAGCGGTTATTGAAATTGCATTCAGTTGTTTAGATGAGAAGCTTATTGACCCCCTGGTTCACTTAGAGTTGAGGAGAAAACTAAAGTTGCAAACCTAGCTTGTTAAATTAAGGCTTAGCATTTGTTTCCGTTGAGTGTTTTTGGTTAGGTAATTTAAAAAATTGGGAGTGCTGTTCAGTTCTGCTGTAGAAATACTTAATTTGTGTTAGAATGCCTAAAGCAAAATGTTCGGGTTAAGCTGAAATAGCTTAGGACCTCTGTACTTTAATTTAAAAAAAAAATTGGAGGTTTGCTGCTTTAGATATTAAGGATGCTATTGTTTTATAGTTTTGTTATATATTTTTGTTTCTGGTAAATGAAAAAAAAATCACGTATATTCATTTATTTAATAATGCTTGCAATTTTCCTCTAAAGTGCTTCTAATGGCAGAAATGAATGGTATGCTCAGAAGTCTGAAGCTGTAGCCCAGAGTGAAAATTTCACGATGTCTGTAGCATTTCGTTTTAAAAATTCTTATGAAAAAAAAAAAATTCTTATGAATTTTGCATTGCTATTTTATATGTATGTAAACAGTGTTTTAAAGTGCTGCCAGCTAAAATTGGTGCCTCCAAGAAGGGTCATATGTTCATCCTGTGGATTTTTGTATTCGTTTTGACATGGCTTGTATTACAATTTAGTAGCACTGTGCTTAACTATTTAATTTTGGCTCATGAAAAAAAAATCTTGTGTTCTGATGGTTTTGGTGGAACATGGGAGATGGTGAAAAGGTCTTCACACTTTCTGTATTTTTCTCAACAAACAGCAAACTATTTTAAACTACTGCTGAGGAGCTGTAGTTTCATAGAAATAACATGACTTTCAAAGGAAATTGAATAATTATAAAAGTAAGAACATCTGAAAAATTTAACATTGCTCAGTTATCAGTGTATTTCTAGCGTTATAAAAAATATAGCAGCATTGTCTAATAGAACTTACTGCAATGATGGAAGTGTTCTCTATCTGTACTATTTAATATAGTGGCCCTCACGTGGGCCACTGAGCACTTCAAGTGTATCTAGTGTTACAGATGAACTGATTTTTAAATTTTATTTAATTTTAATGAGTTTAAATGTGAACAGCTACTTGTGGCTACTATATTAGACAGTGCTGCTCTCTAGGGTTGGGAAGACAAGAGAAAGAAGAGAGGTTAGTAATCTTCATGCCACCTCTCAGCTCTGTTATGGGTACTTCACAAGTAGTTCTTAAAGAAGATAATGAATCTTTTTATTGTTTCAGTTTTGAATACCAAGCTCTGGGGCATATTCCAGATTTTTAGGGAATGATTGCTAGCCTTGTTTTTTTTTTTTTTTTTTTTCTTGTCGATTTTTAAAATTTACTTTTATTACAGAAGCGTATAGGATAATAAATGTACAGCTTAAATAATTAGCTTAAACAGTAGGACACTGCCTCTTTGAAGCCCCTCTGTACTTCTCACCACTTGTGTTCTCTGACATGTTTCCTGAATCACCATGATCTGAATTTTGTGTCAATCATTCCCTTGCTTTTCAATTTTGGTTAATGTATTTTTAAAAAATCCATTTTCCTCTTTTCTTCATGTTTGGAAGTTTGTAGTTTCCCTTTATTTTAGTTCTCCTTGACTTCCAACAAATTATATATTCTTTTTGTTTTAAGCACTGTTGCTTTGATTTGCCTGTGTAATACACACACACACACACACACACACACACACATACATACATACAAATGTCTTTGCTCATTTTCATTTGTGTCTTGAACTTCCTGTTGGGATCTGAGATAATTTTCTCTCTCCCTGAACATCCTTTAGAGGGTCTGTTATTTGAAAAACTTTATTTCTTTGAAAGTCTAATTCCCAAAGGTGACTTTCCTGTGTGTTCATTCAGTGCTAACAATAATTTTTATTATAGATCTTGCACCATTCTCTTCTAGCTTTTACTGTTTTTGAAAAATCAGTAATCCATGTGATTTGCCATTGCTTCAAAGATACAATTGGCCCTCCATATCTGCAGGTTTTGCCTTGTTGGATTTAACCACCCATGAACTGAAATATTTGAAAAATTATGGGAAGTTTAAAAAGCAGAACTTGAATTTGTTGCATGTTGGCAACTATTTATATAGCATTTCCATTGTCTTAGGTATTTTGAGTAATCTGGAGTATACCTGAGGACATACAGGGGTTATATGCAAATATTACACTGTCTTGTAGAAGGGACTTGAACTTTGGAGGGTATTCTCTGGAGTCTTGGAACCACTCATTCCCCTTTGGAAAACTGAGGGGTGACTGTCTCTATTGTTTCATTATAGCTAGTTTTGACATTTTGTTTTTTTTTAGCCCTTGGTGTTCTGGACTTTTATTTTGATATGTCTGAAAGATGGTTTCTTCTGTTTATTATGTTTGGTATTCAGTAGGCTTTGGAATCTAAAGATTGGTGTCAATTTTGGAGAACTGTTGACTATTTTCTCCTCAAAATTTATCTTCTTTATTTCCTATCTGGAACTTGTGTTATGAAGTATGTTAGATCTTTTTACTCTACCCATCGGGTCTTTTAATTGGTCTTTTATATTTTCTATTTCTGTATCTGTTTGTATTGTGTTCTCAATAATTAGTGCCTTTGCTTCCAGTTAGCTAATTCTCACTTCAGTTTTGTTCACCTGTTTCATTGAATTTTTTTCACTTTATTTTATCAATTATATCTTTTTAAAAAAAATTGTGGTAAAATACATAGAAATAGAATTTACCATTTTAGCCATTTTAAAGCATACAGGTCAGTGACATTAAGTATATTCACCTTATTATGCAACTGTCACCACTGTCCATCTCCAGGACTTTTTTCATCATCATGAAATTTGTACCCATTCAACAGTAAGCCCCTGTTCCCCCTTCATTGAGCCCCTGGCAACAACTATTTTACTTCTGTGAATTTATTCTGTGTGATCATATAGTTGGATCATACAGTGTTTGTCACTTTGTCTAGTTTATTTCACTCAGCATAATGTCTTGAAAGTTCATCTGTGTTGTACCATGTTTATTGAGTTTTTGAAAATTTCATTTACTATATTTTTTGGTCATTTCTAGAAGTTGCATTCAGTTCCTTTTAAACATATCCTTTTTTTTTTTTTTTAAATAGTTATTCCTTTTTAAGTCATGTTCTCAAGGTACTTTATTTCTTAAAAATCTATTTAATATGCTTATTTTTTGTTGTGTGTAATAATTACAGTATTTGGAGTCTGCAGATGTGATTGTGTTGTTCTGCTTGCTCTTGCTCATAGTGCTGTGCTTTCCTAATTCATTTTGTGTTCTGACTGTGAAGTTCTTTAGAACTTTCTCTGTATTAATTTTGCAGAGTGATTTTTAAAAAGTAGGATTAATATATAGCTTAGAGCTTATAAGTAAGCCCCTGGAGATTAGTATCCTGTGTTCTTAAACTTTTTATTTTGAAATGATTTCTAACTTACAGTAAAGTTGCAAGAATGATATAGTAGACTCATATATCCTTTACCCATGTTTATCAGTTTTTAAACATTTTGCCGTGTTTGATTTATGGCATAAACACACGTTATTATTTGTTTTTGTGAACCACTGAAGAGTTCGTTGCATACCTTTTTACTTCTTAATAGCTCAGGGTGTATTTCCTAAGAATAAGGATATTCTTTTAGGTAATCACAGTACCATTATCAAATTCCAAGAATTTAACATTGGTAAATAGTTTAGTCTCCATACGCTTTAAATTCCAGTCCCGTGATTTGATCATATCTTGTATTTAGTTGTCATTTCTTTTTAGTGTCCTGCAAAATGAGCTTTTCTTTGTCTTTTTTGCAATTAAAGAATATAGATAAGTTGTTTTATAGGAAAATGTTAAAATTGGATTTGTCTCATGGTTTCAGGTTATTTATTTATGTTCAGTCAGACTACTACAAAAGGTATGTGCCCCTCTCAGAATATTATATCTGGATATACATTATGTCCATTTGCCCCTCATTAGTGATTTTACTTTTGGTCAAAGTGTTAACTGGTTTATTCACTGTATAGTTACTGTTTTTCTCCTTACAGTTAATAAGCAATCTGCAGGGAGGTCCTAGTGTTTTGTTCTTCATGAAAAGATGAGTACAGTGGGACTTACCTGGCAACCCAGTGCAATGCAGGGGATGTGGGTTTGATCCCTGGTCAGGGAGCTAAGATCTCACATGCCTTGAGGCCAAAACACCAAAACATAAAACAGAAGCAATATTGTAACAAATTCAGTAAGGATTTAAAAAATGGTCTTCACCAAACTAAAAAAAAGATAAGTACAGTAGTAGTATATCTTTCATTTGTATGAAAGATTTCTAGTTTGCCAGGCATTTTTAAACATACCTTGTTTTATTGCTTTTTTTTTATTGTACTTTGCTGTATTATATTTTTTACAAATCAAAGGTTTGTGGCAACCCTGTGTTGAGCATGTCTATTGGTACTATTTTTCCAATAGCATTTGCTAGCTAGTCTTTTTTGTTACATATTGGCAATTGTCACAATATTTCAAACCTTTTCATTATTATTCAGTGATCTCTGATGTTAACTGCTATGACTTGCTGAAGGCTCAGTTGATGCTTAGCATTTTTTAGCAATAAAGTTTTTAAGACAACTTTTTGTTGAAATATAGTTGATTTAAAGTATTTTTAAATTAAGGTATGCACATGTCTTTTAGATATGCTGTTGTACACTTAAAAGACTACAGGATCACATAAACATAACTTTTATATGCACTGGGCAATGAGAAAAATTTGTGTGACTCGTTTTATTGTGATACTCACTTTATTGTCGTGGTCTGGAGCTGAACTTGCAGTATCTCTTAGGTATGCTTGTATTTTATGACATTATTTTAATCTTTATGGCAGTAGTACAGATTTTATAGTTCTGGAAACTAAGACTTGGAAACATAGCTAATAAGAGGCAGCATTGGAATTCAAACCCTTAAAGTTTTCCTAAGACTTTTTTAAAAGTAGCTACAGTTGCCTTTTAAGTTGGTAGGTCAGCTGTAGACTTAGGGCTTGGTCTGTATCTTGTCTCCTGTCTTGTCAGTACCTGGGACGGCTGAGTGAATAAATAACAGACAGACAGGAGTTGCTATCTGACATAAGGGTCTTACATGGTAGTAGTTCTAATGTAATCGTATCTGTTCACATTTTATATTTATATATTTAAATGTAGGCATATGGATAATGTGTATGTATGTTGTTGCTCAGTCACTAAGCTGTGTCTGACTCTTCGCGACCCCATGGACTGCAGCACATCAGGGTCTTCCCTGTCTTCCACTGTTTGCCAGAGTTTGCTCAAATTCATGTCCATTGAGTCAGTGATGCAATTTAACCATCTGTCCACTGGCACCCCCTCTCCTGTAAGTACATAATAATATATATGTAGTTGCTTAGAGCTTAAAGCTTGTGTGGAAGATTTTTCTGATGCTTTGCATAACTCTAGGTAAGATTTTTTTTTTTAGATTAAAAAGTATATGGCTTTGCCTTTAATGAAGAAAATTTGGAGCTTTCTTTTTCTTGGCTGCGCCACATGGCTTGTGGGATCTTAGTTCCCTGACTAGGGATTGAACCCTGGCCCTCAGCAATGAGTATGTGGAGTCCTAACCATTTGGACTGCTAGGAAATTCCCCCACATTTGGCTTTCTCGAAGGCAATAGGTGATAAAGATAAGTGAGGCAGATTTTCTGATATCCATTCAATTCTTTTTTTAATTGTTAAGCAAATCTTTAAGATTTGGGTGATTGGAGGAATGTAGTGTATTACTCGGAGAAGGCAATGGCACCCCACTCCAGTACTCTTGCCTGGAAAATCCCATGGACAGAGGAGCCTGGTGGGCTGCAGTCCATGAGGTCGCTAAGAGTCCGACGTGACTGAGCAACTTCACTTTCACTTTTCACTTTCATGTGCTGGAGAAGGAAATGGCAACCCACTCCAGTGTTCTTGCCTGGAGAATCCCAGGGACGGGGGAGCCTGGCGGGCTTCTGTCTGTGGGGTCGCACAGGGTCAGACACGACTGAAGTGACTTAGCAGCAGTGTATTGCTAGAATGTAGTATTGGTTAAGTAATCTTTTGACCTGGTTAATTGGTGGATGCTGGGCCCTTTCCAGATTCACCTTTTCTCCCATTTTACCTCCGACTTTCCACCTCCCATTCTTGGTTAAAGCCGGAGGGACTTGGGCACAGAACCTTGGTTAGGACACAAGTTCACCGCTTGGCTTCAGTTATTGGGACCCTAGTAGGTATCAAGAACCATGCTGGATATTGAGGTTAAAATGGTGAATCCAGATAGATATAGTTGTTGTCATGGAGCACAATTCAGAGGTGATGAACTATTATATCCCTTTGTCTGTGTTAGTCATTTATATATTTAAATTGAATATTTCTAAGAAAATTTTATTTATATCTGCTGAAATTTTCCTGGCAAGAGAGAAAATTCTTGAGACCCTTAATGGATTGTGTAAGTACAGAATTTGAGACTGAAAGCTACTCAGTAAGTGTGTTCTGAAAATTGATAACTTTAATTTCAATTGAAGTCTTTTATTAAAGCCTAACCTAAGTAAATTACAGATGCTATAAAGACTGCTATTTGCCTCCTATGGGGTTTTATGAATAGTTACTAGAAGTAGTGTCTTGGAAGTTATATCAATGTATTACATGGTTCTTTTACATTCCCTTGTCTCACCCTCATACAAAAAACTGTAATGTTACACGAGCAAATGCATGTATTTTTTTTTAAACTCTTATTTTGAGGTAGAGCCTTTCGGAAAGTTGCAGAAATAGTAGGGCCCTGTGTACTCTTCACTCAGTTTCACCAATATTGACATCTTGGATAATTGTCATAGAATAGGACTATGAGGAAATTGATATTGAGACATTACTGTTAACTAGAGTTTCCCATATGTAGTGTTAACCATATGTTAACATTACTGTTAACATAGAATTTCCCTGATGGCTCAGGAGGTAAAGAATCCACCTGTAATGCAAGGGACACAGAAGACTTGGGTTCAATCCCTGGGTCGGGAGGATCCCCTGGAGAAGCAAATGGCAACCACTCCAGTATTCTTGCGTGGAGAATCCCATGGACAGAGGAGCCTGGTGGGCTACAAACAGTCCAGTGGGTTGCAAAGCGTCAGACATGACTGACTAAGCATAAGTACTGTTAACTGGAATACAGACCGTGTACAGACATCATCTCCGCTTCTGTGTGTGTGTGTCGTTCTGTGCGGTCCTGTCCCGTCTATGCTTAACCACTACTGCAGTCACAGTGCAGGACTGGTCCGTCACCACGGACGCCCTGGTGCTGCCTCTTTGTTCACAGCCCGTCCCCTCAGCTCTCGTTTTGTCATTCTGAGAATGTTGTATGAATGAAAGTAGAGTGTGTAACCTTTTGAGATGCATGCTTTAAAAATATAATCCGTTTTAATTCTCAATGTAAAATAACTTTTCTGAAAGGTGGTTAGATGGTAGGAAAAACAGATTTTGAGTCTACTACCCTAATACAGTCATCATTCTGATTATTTTAATACCCCATTTTATATGATGTTTTATATCACATTTATAGTGTATGCTCAATTTTGTTTGCTTTTTAAACAGTTTTTGGCTGTGCTGTGTAGCATGTGGTATGTTGTTCCCAGGAACGAAACCATGCCCTGTGCAGTGGAAACGTGTAGTCTTAACTGGACTGCCAGAGAATTCCCTTGTATAATTTTTTTAAACTTAACATTATTTCTGTGTCATCATCATATGCAGAAGACACCTAAAAGCATGTATTTTTCTTGATGTTTTTAGTCATTTTCTTATAGCAGATTCCCAGGTATGTGATATGGAGCCAAAGGATATGAGGGTTTATTAATCCTGAGAATTTGGTCAAATTGCTTTTCACAAGGGTGGTATTACTAGTACTGTTTCACTATATCTTTGTTAGATTGGATATTAGGGTTAACTTTTACCCCCTAACTTAAGGTGAAAAAGGTACTTCTTTGTTCTAATTTTAGAGTGCATTTCTTTATGTAACAGTTTTTCTATGAAGAGTGCAATTGATTGTAACATCAAAATGCCATGAACTTTAAAAATGTGATTTTTGGTTTTAAATACTTTGGAAAAGCTTTTTCTCATCTGTGCCAGTGTTCAAGAGTTCTGTGCAGGAGGTCGAGTCACCAGCTCCTTCTCTTTACTTTGCCTGGAACCTCTTCAGTTTATAGGTTTGTGACCTGCAGAATGATACAGTTTCTGCTTTGCTTCCTCTGGCCTCTGCCATGATCTAGCTAGTCTCCTCAGTCTGGATCCTTGACCTTTCCCTCTGTCTGTTAACTCTTCACAGAGCACTGCTCCCTCCACTGGCACCACACCAGCACCTCATTCACTTTACCTGCTTTCTTGGCAGCCTTAGGTGCTGGGTCACGCCAATCCATTGATACGTCCCTTGGATTACCATAATATTATCCTTACACTGTAAGCCTGGGAGCCTGCAGTCTCAGGACTGCTGGGCATCTTCACTTTTTCGATGGCCACCACAGAAGTTACATGGCTAATTGTGTGTGCAGTATGTAAAATAGACCCAAATACAAAAATAGCAGAATAACGAAATTATGTACCTTTTACTTTTTTCTTTTGAAAGAAAGCATTGCTATATTCTTTGAGTAGTAGTCAGACCGTCAGGGTACTGACAAAACCCTTAAAGCAGAGTTTTAAGTAGTATATCATTAATGCCAGCACTTTGCTTAATTTTAGTTGTCACAGTATTCCTACAAATTTTTGAGATAGCTACATGTGAAGATCTCATAAGTGTTGTTGAGTAGAAGATTGGACAAGTTGGTTAGCAGGGGATCGTAAAAAATGATACATATTTTTAATTTTTAACTCATATACATTCTTTCACCACTTTTTTCCCCATAGGGTCAGGGTTTTTCTTCATGGGTGGATCTTTCATTCGAGTTCTGGATTGTCTTTTTAGAATAATCCATACCCATGAGGCATTTATCTATGAAGTATCCCTTTCTAATAAAAAACAGAATTTAAAGGCAGTTTTAATGCTTTACATAAAATCCTTCTGCAGTTTTATGCTTCTCCCACTATTCTTTTAAAGCTGTTGTTACATACATCCAAATCCATAATAACTTCCATAATAAAGAAAATAATTAGCCTTTGAATCTTTTTGAACTTTTCAACATAATTTTCAGAGAAACAACCCCTTTCACGCTCATAATTCATCGGTTTACATGATCTTAAATTACATAATTACAATAACAAGTACAGTTGGCATACGTGAGTTTGGGAACAAACAGCTGGCTCTTGTTAAGCGTCCAGCTCATTTGGTGAGAGTAGAAGGTTGAGGACTCAGTAAGAACGTGGTTGACTTAGAGGACTGCCAGGTGCACGTAGTCAGCCTGTGGTGAACATCAGGAAGTGATTTACGGAGGAATTTAAGCTCTTTATTTCTCTAAGGTGATAAAGTAGAAGTCTGTTAAATGAGTTTCTACTGAATTATTATTCTGATTTCTGTTATTTTAAAATAATTTTTATTTATTTTATTTTTGGCTGTACAGGGTCTCCGTTGCTTTGTGTGGTTTTTCTCTAGTTGTGAGCAGGGGCTACTGTTCATCGTGGGGCACAGGTTTCTCATTGTGGTGGCTTCTCTTGTTGCAGAGCATGGGCCCTAGGGCACAAAGGCTTCAGTAGTTGTGGTACACAGGCTCAGTAGTTGTGACACATGGGCTTAGTTGTTCTGCGGCAAGTGGGATTTTCCCGGACTAGGGATTGAACCCGTGTCCCCTGCATTAACAGGCAGATTCTTATCAACGGTGCTGCCAGGGAAGTCCTCATTTCTGTTTTAGAGAGGAAAGCAGTGAGGCTTCAGAAAGTTAAGTAAGATTCCCTGGATCTGGCAGGTAATAAGTGATGGAGCCACAGGACTAAGGAACAAATCCGACTTAGAAACACACTCTCAGAATGGAAGTCATTCGTATGGAGGGGACTTACTGTACAGTAATAGGTTTATAACACTTTTTCACACAAATAATACATGAAAAATAAACATAGGAGATAAAACATTTAAACTTTTACAGTACGGTTCCTTGAAAGTACAGTACAGCTGCTGGCATCCAGGGGCCGGCATCGAGGGGCCAGGAAGAAGAGGCACTCCGGCACGCTCTGCAGTGTTACACAGGGAAGTACACCAAAGCCCAGCCACCTGTAGGGATGCACACCCCTGACCATGTGTGCCAGACACAGGAGCTAGCTTACGTGACTGGACGTGTGAACACACGTTTGCATCTTTGAAAGCTCACAGCGTGAAAGTCTGTACCTAGGGTACTTACTGCATTCCAGGTCTGCATGAAGCTCAGATATAGCACGTCCTTTTCCCTCCTGGGCAGGTGCGAGGTGCTTTTTAGGTCATCTTGTTTACCCAATCATTAGGTACTCTTGAGTGACCTTTGGGTATGTTTGGGGTAGTGTTTTTACAGTTATCCCACATCTTGGGCCCTTCTTTCATTTTTCTCCTCAATGTTTCTTTTGTACTAACTGAAAAATGGAGGTGCATCCCAAGGTGAAAATTAGGCTTATAATTGTTTGTTTTTATCTTATATTGGCTCTGGATATGTGAGAGCAAGACTGAAATCTTGCAGTGTTGTAACTGCTGAGGTAACTGTGAAACAGGAGAATGTAACGGGGAAGACTGGAGTGGGAGCAGACATAAACTTTGCTCTTCTGTGAAATTTCATTCTTAGTTTGGAATCTAAACAGTCATCTTTATCCCTGTCACTACATATTATTTCATGGAGCATCAGTAGAGCCATTAGAATTTAAAGAAAGGGATATATGTACACATATGCATATATAATTAGAGTAAAAAGTTATATTTCTGACAGTATGTGATAGGCTATTTAAGTCTTGAAAAATAGCTTAAAGAACTCTCAGTTCTACCTTAGGTGTTACTCGACTTAGGATTGAAAACCATTGATATGAATTTAAATGTTTATTTGTGCAGTTGTTAACATGTAACTTATAACTGGTTATAACTAATATTATGATAAGTAGTACTGTTGTTGTTTATTAAGTGCCTTGGACACTCTATAGCCATAGTAAGTAGTTTACTAGTAAATACAAAGTAGTACAGAATGAAAATGAAAATTATCAGCTGATAACATTCTTTTCCATTTTCTTTGTAAATGTCAAGATATGTAAACTCCACATATTAATCCTAAGGCACTTTTCCCTCCTCCCTTCTTAAGTGTGACTCTATTTTGTGATTTTTTTTTCTTTTTTGGCATTAGTCTGAATGTTTGAATCTGGCAAAGGAATATACTGAATTTTTTTATATGCCAGCTAGCATCTTTCACTTACTGAGGTAATATATTTTAGAGTTTAGAAGAATAATTGGTTATGACAACAAACCTTTGGGCTACATTATGATTTAAAAAAATGTTTATTTGCTGTGCTGGGTCTTTGTTGCGGCATGGGTTGTTCTCTGGTTGCAGTATGCGGGCCTCTCTTCTGTTGGGGTGCAGGGCTTTTCATTGCGGTGGCTTCTCTCGTTGTGGAGCACAGGCTCTAGGGTGCTTGGGTGTCGGTAGTTGCAGCTCAGGGGCTCAGTAGATGGTGCCCAGTCTCTAGAGCACAGGCTCGGTAGGTGTGGCACATGGGCTTAGCGGCTGCATGTGGGATCCTCCCAGACCAGGGGTCAGCCCTGCGTCCCCTGCATTGACAGGTGGACTCTTCACCAGTGAGTGACTGGTGAAAGTGAAGTCGCCTAGTCGTGTCCAGCTCTCTGCTACCCCATAGACTGTAGCCTACCAGGCTTGTCCATTCATGGGGTTTTCCAGGCAAGAGTACTGGAGTGGGTTGCCATTTCCTTCTCCAGGGGATCTTTCCAACCCAGGGATTGAACCCAGGTCTCCCACATTATGGGCAGATGCTTTACCGTCTAAGCCACCAGGAAAGCTCTGATTCTTTTTTTTTTTTTTTTAAAGACAAGTCATTAAGACTATAAAATTTAAATTGTACATAGTGATATAGTTGTGTGAAGAGTTGGTCAAGTCATAAACTTCATAGTGTTGTTAATAAGAGACCCCCTAAATGATACGTTTTTAACAAAAAATAAATAATCCTCTTCCTAAGTGTTACTGTGTTATGTACTCCCTTTCAAGGTTTTTTCCGCTATTTTTCTGGTTTTATAATTGGAGGGTAAGATTGTAATAAAGTTGAATCAGAGGAACTAGATTAGTATTAGTGGCTGTTACATTAATTGTTCTCTTTATCTAGTGGCAAAACCAAAAATCCAATGAAATAACATTTTAAAAATAAGGTTGAAAAAGAGTTTGAATTGTTTCTTTCAGTTGCTTGAGTTTTAATTACTGAGGCAATGCTATGTTCAATATTACTTGGAAATCTGAGATAAAGAGAAAAATTGTGTTAGAAAAATGGTATCGTAAACGTTTTGACATCTGAAACATTGCCCATGACTTTGTCTTCTCCTTCTATCTTTTTTTAAACTCCTTTTTGGATTTTAATGATTTTGGCACTTCTTAGGTTTACAAAATGTTTCTGGTGCATGTAGCCATTTGAGATCTAGACCCTAATCAGAAATTTCAACCAGTTAGGTTTCTTTTTTCCCCCTTTTGGCAAAGCAGTTTTAGAGTGCTGATGAATTATACTGTGTCCAATTTTATATCTGTAATAAAGGTTGCCTTGGGTAAGATAAATTCTTCACTTGTTTCTTCACCTGTTATACTTTGTTTTGATTGATGCAGAGTTGCCATAGTTGTACCCATTCTTACGGAAGGGGAAATGAGCCCTCGACCCTGGTGTATTGACTACTGGTAGCTTCTAGTAACTAGCCTAGAGTCTCAGTCCTAATTAACGTTGCCTACAGATGGCTCAGAATTGGCAAGGGAGTACATCAAGGCTGTATATTGTATAGCTTATACAATAAGCTTATTTAACTTATAGGCAGAGTACACCATGTGGAGTGCTGGGATGGATGACTCACAAGCTGGAATCAAGATTGCCAGGAGAAATATCAATAAATAAATATCGATGTGCAGGTGCTGCCACACTTAATGGCAGAAAATGAAGAGGAACTAAAGAGTCACTTGATGAGGGTAAAAGAGGAGTGTGGAAAATCTGACTTAAAACTCAGTATTCAAAGAACTAAAGTCATGGCATCCAGTCCCATCACTTCATGGCAAATAGATGGGGAAAAAAAGTGGAAACAGTGGCAGATTTTATTTTCTTGGGCTCCAAAATCACTGCAAATGTTGAATGCAGCCATGAAATGAAAAAACACTTGCTCCTTGGAAGAAAAGCTATGACAAACCTAGAGAGTGTATTAAAAAACAGAGACATCACTTTGCCAACAAAGGTCTGTCTAGTCAAAGCTACGGTCTTTCCAGTAGTCTTTTATGGATATAAGAGTTGGGCCATAAAGAAGGCTGAGCACCAAATGAAGAATTCACGCTTTTGAACTGTGGTGCTGGAGAAGACTCTTGAGAGTCCCTTGAATAGTAAGGAGATCAAACCAGTCAGTCCTAAAAGAAAGCAACCGTGAATATTCATTGGAAGGACTGATGCTGAAGCTGAAGCTCCAATACTTTGGCCACCTGATTTGAAGAGCAGACTCATTGGAAAAGACCCTGATGCTGGGAAAGACTGAAGGCAGAAGGAGCAAGGGGTGGCAGAGGATTAGATGGTTAGATAACATCTCTGAGTAAATGGACATGAATTTGAGCAAACTCCAGGAGATAGTGAAGGACAGGGAAGCCTGGTGTGCTGCAGTTCATGGGGTTGCAAAGAGTGGGACATGACTTAGTAACTGAACAACAACAAGAGATGAGGAAAGTAAAACTGTTTATGCATCAGAGGATCAGAGAGAATTGCCCAAGTTTTTTAATAAATTTTTAACTTATTTATTTATTTTAGTTTTGGCCGTGCTGGGTCTTCAGGGGGCTACTTTCAAGTTGAAGTGTGAAGACTTCTCATTGCGTTGGCTTCTTGTTGCAGAGCACGGACTCTAGGCTCATAGGCTTCAGTAGTTGCAGCACATCGGCTTAGCTGCCTTGTGATGTGGGATCTTCCCGGAGCAGGGATTGAATCCGTGTCCCCTGAGTTGGCAGGTGGATTCTTAATCACTGAACCACCAGAGAAGCTCAACTTACTCATTTTTAATAAAAGGGTAATATATGTACATGATTTAAAACTTAAAGCTGCAGAAGGGTTTACTGTGAAAGAAGCCTCATTTCCTACCTTCCTGTCTGCTAGGTCCCTTCCCCTGAGGCTACTGCTGTTTGTAGCAAGTTTCTTCCTACATTTACAACCATATCTGCTCTTTTTATTGGTTGCATAGTATTCATTGTATTAAATATACTGTACATTCCCTTTTTGGTTGACATGTAGCTTGTTACTTATCTTTTGCTTTTATAAATAATTCAGCAGAGTATTGTATACATATATCACACCTGTGTAAATGCATCACTACTTTAAATTTTAGAAGTAAAATTTCTTTGCCAAATAAATCCATGCATTAAAACTTTGATAGGTATTGCCAAATTATTCTTCATGGTAAATTGATTTCTGAAGTTAGAATATTGGTATTAACATATGTTCTTTGGAAAAGTATGATCACTAGTTGTTGCTGTGCTCTCTATAACCAGGTTTATTTTCTTTCTTTTTATTAATTATCTGGTTGTAAGCATAGTAAGTAGCCATCATAGTCAACAAAAGAGTCTGAAATTCAGTATTTGGATGCAGTCTCAAAAATGACAGAATGATTTCTGTTCATTTCCAAGGCAAACCATTGAGTGTCGGAGTAGTCCAAGTCTGTGCCCTGACCAGTAATGCTGAAGAAGCTGAAATTGAACAGTTCTATGAAGACCTACAAGACCTTCTAGAACTAACACCCAAAAAAGATGTCCTTTTCATTCTAGGGGACTGGAATGCAAAAGTAGGGAGTCAGGAAATACCTGGAGTAACAGGCAAATTTGGCCTTGGAGTACAGAATGAAGCAGGGCTAAGGTTAATAAGCGTTTTGCCAAGAGAATACACTGGTCATAGCAAACACCCTCTTCCAGTAACACAAGAGAAAACTCTACTCATGGACATCACCAGATGGTCAATACCAAAATCATATTGATTATATTCTCTGCAGCCAAAGATGAAGAAGTTCTATACAGTCAACAAAAACAAGACTGGGAGCTGACTGTGGCACAGACCATGGACTCCTTTTTGCCAAATTCAGACTGAAATTGAAGAAAGTAGGGAAAAGCACTAGACCATTCAGGTATGACCTAAATCAAATCCCTTACGATTATACAGTGGAAGTGAGAAATGGATTCAAGGGATTAGATCTGAGAGACAGAGTGTGTGAAGAACTGTGGATGGAGGTTCATGACATTGTACAGGAGACAGGGAGCAAGACCATCCCCAAGGAAAAGAAATGCAAAAAGGCAAAATGGTTGTCTGAGGAGGCCTTACAAATAGCTGTGAATAGAAGAGAAGCGAAAGGCAAAGGAGAAAAGGAAAGATATTCCCATTTGAATGCAGATTTCCAAAGAATAGCAAGGAGAGATAAGAAAGCCATCCTCAGAGATCAATGCAAAGAAATAGAGGAAAACAATAGAATGGGAAAGACTAGAGATCTCTTCAAGAAAATTAGAGATACCAAGGGGACATTTCATACAAAATGGGCACAATAAAGGACAGAAATGGTATGGACCTAACAGAAGCAGAAGATTAAGAAGAGGTGGCAAGAATACACAAAAGAACTATACAAAAAAAGATCTTTGAGACCCAGATAACGACGATGGAGTGATCACTAACCTAGAGCCAGACATCCTGGAATGTGAAGTCAAGTGGGCTTTAGGAAGCATCACTATGAACAAAGCTAGTGGAGGTGATGGAATTCCCATTGAGCTATTTCAAATCCTAAAAGATGATGCTGTGAAAGTGCTGCACTCAATATGCCAGCAAATCTGGAAAACTTAGCAGTGGCCACAGGACTGGAAAAGGTCAGTTTTCATTCCAATCCCTAAGAAAGGCAATCCCAAAGAATGCTCAAACTACCACACAATTGCACTCATCTCACACGCTAGTAAAGTAATGCTCACAATTCTCCAGGCCAGGCTTCAGCAATACATGAACTGTGAACTTCCACATGTTCAAGCTGGATTTAGAAAAGGCAGAGGAACCAGAGATCAAATTGCCAACATCCATTGGATCATTGAAAAGCAAGAGAGTTCCAGGAAAATACCTACTTCTGCTTTATTGACTATGCCAAAGCCTTTGACTGTGTGGATCACAACAAAGTGTGGAAAATTCTGAAAGAGATGGGAATACCAGACCACCTGACCTGCTTCTTGAGAAATCTGTATGCAGGTCAGGAAGCAACAGTTAGAACTGGACATGGAACAACAGACTGGTTCCAAATAGGGAAAGCAGTCTGTCAAGGCTGTATATTGTCACCCTGATTATTTAACTTCTATGCAGAGTACATCATGAGAAACGCTGGGCTGGATGAAGCACAGGCTGGAATCAAGATTGCCGGGAGAATATCAATAACCATAGATATGCAGATGACTCCACCCTTATGCAAAGAACTAAAGCAAAGAACTAAAGAGCCTCTTGATGAACGTAAGAGGAGAGTGAAAAAGTGGGCTTAAAAATCAACATTCAGAAAACTAAAATTATGGCATCCTGTCCCATAACTTCAAGGCGAATAGATGGAGAAACAGTGGAAGCAGTGACAGACTTTATTTTTGGGGGGCTCCAAAGTCACTGCAGATGGTGACTGCAGCCAGGAAATTAAAAGATGCTTGCTCCTTAGAAGAAAAGTTTTGACCAACCTAGACATCATATTAAAAAGCAGAAACATAACATGACCAACAAAGGTCTGTCTAGTAAAGCTGTGGTTTTTCCAGTAATCATGTATGGATGTGAGAGTTGGACTATAAAGAAAGCTGAGTGTGGAAGAATTGATGCTTTTGAACTGTGGTGTTGGAGAAGACTCTTGAGAGTCCCTTGGACTGCAAGGAGATCAAACCAGTCCATCCTAAAAGTGATCAGTCCTGGGTGTTCATTGGAAGGGCTGATGTTGAAGCTGAAACTCCAATACTTTGGCCAGCTGATGTGAAGAGCTGACTCATTGGAAAAGACCCTGATGCTGGGAAAGATTGAGGGCAGGAAGAGAAGGGGATGACAGAGGATGAGATGGTTGGATGGCATCACCGACTCAATGGACATGAGTTTGGGTAAACTCTGGGAGTTGGTGATGGACAGGGAGGCCTGGCGTGCTGCGATTCATGGGGTCACAAAGAGTCAGACGCGACTGAGCGACTGAACTGAAGCATAGTACACTTATGTTTCACAAACTGCTAGCGTTCACCTGTTTCCTTTTTCAAAAGTGTATTGGTATAAATTATTAGCAGTCACTGACTTTTATATAGGTAGCCTCTATCTTCTAAATGAATTTTTTAAAAAAGACTGGCTAGAGGCTGGGGGCTAGAGGTGATGGACAGGGAGGCCTGGCATGCTGCAGTTCATGGGGTCGCAAAGAGTCAGAGACGACTGAGCGACTGAACTGAGCTGAGAGGCTGGGGGTGGAGGAAATGGGGAGTTAAAAAAAGGGAATTTGGGATTAGGAGCCTTCTCCCCCCCCCCCCCCATAAGTCATAAAAATGGCTGTTTAGCTTATTAGGTCTGGCAATAAAAAATGTTTGTAACCTGTTATATCACAATATACTGGAATCACCCTTTATAACACTGGAGATTCATTCATCCTGTTGCTATCCTTTCTTAGGGAAATAAGTCTACCCAAACTCTAGGCCTTTGTGAGTTCCATGACCTGGGACAGGAGAGTAAGAAGTAGATAGGGTGATGCTTGGGGAGGAATGAATGAGTTAGGGTTAAAAGAAAATGAGAAATAGCAATAGAATGAGCTTAAGGTGCTTTTATTCCTTCCATTTGTTTCTGCTCTGCAGTGCTGGGACAGAGTAAGAGAGAGAGCCAGGAAATGGGATTTTCTTTCCCTTTCTTTCAAGTACTTTCCTCTTTTACTGGTACCTTTCACAGGATCCTGATACCTGGGATTCATGTGATTTGAGATGAATCATGATTTGAAGGAGATCACTGAGAGGACTGAGTATGAAAATATCTGTAATTGTCAGAAAGATTTATAGAATCTGTGAGTCGTGATATAAAATGGAAAAGGTTTCCAGTGGTAAGACGGAGAACCATCTTTTTGTCAGGTATTTATAGCTTGTTCTTTTTTTGAGGGGAGGGTCCACTGAGGGGGCAGCATTGAGGGCATTTTTAGCATTGGTTTTGGGGGGGATTCTAGAAACATCTTGGCTTCATGTGTACTTTTTTAAAGAGTACTCTAACCATTCTTCCCTGAAGTGGAAACACATACTAAGGCTCTGATTTAAAGAGAATGTTCTGTGTATTGTATCTCAGTTGGTTTAAAGGTATCTGTGCTGGTCTGACTTGAAGTGGTAGCAATAATTCTCTTCCTATTTGATTCCATGGTGGAGCAAACCAAAGTTGACTATAGAGCCGTTGTCCTTCAGACATGTCTAAATTTCTCAGTCTATTTATGAGCATCAACAAACACTTTGTGCATACTTCTGCCATGGGTTGAATGGGTCTATTTTCCTTTAATTTAGTTTAAAACTAGTAATGGAATTCCTGAGGTTTTGAGAGGAATAGTGTTGGCAAACTTAGTTTTGAAACTAAAGGCAAATTAAGATACCAAGCAAAACAGAAGGAGACTATTACTTTAGAAAGGGATCTTAAAACTGCTGATAGTTGCAAACCCAGTGTCTTAGATTTGTATAAACTTTAGATAGGAACTACTATTTTTCTAAAATTGTTGGTTCAAAAAAAATTGTTACATTTGTGCATTTGCACACTTTGGGTATGCTTGAGCTCAGCCTTTTCAGCAGCATATTCAGACAGTTGAGCATCATCCTTTTTGATCTTATTCTGTCTCAGACCATTTAAAATAGTTAAAATGGATTGTGGATGTCAGGAATTTGGTAAACTTCTATTAAAATCTAGTGTGTTTTTAAAAATTGTTTAAAGTGACCTTTGAACCTGTTAAAATATACTACCATCATCTGAATTATGAAATTTAGCTGAGTACTGTTAAGATGACAAATGATATCACTTGTCATTTTGATGTTTGTTCTTCTAAGTGTACTGTACCATTGCCTTTTGGAAGATACTAGCAGCAGGTACTCTGATGGATTATGCTAATTAAACACAGGCCTTTCCCTGATTATATCTGTTTAACTCTAATTTTTCATGCATCCCACTAATACTTATTTGTGATTTTAGCTGTTCATGTGAATTTTACCCATGTGCTTTTTTGAGTACCGATTTGTTAAATCTCTCTACATATTTTGTTTTGTTGTTAGATATCTCTTACTATTCAAAACTTCTTCATGACATGAGTTACATTTTTTTACATTCTTTGGTAATTTTCCACTGGGCAACGCGGTGACTGCTTTATTATGTTGGGTAGATAACTTAGAGCTTATTTGCGCATTTGGTCATTTAGCAGATGTTTACTCAGTGCTTACTTTCTTGTAGAGGCTGAGTATACCAAGTCCAGTAAAGTAAGACCTCTGGGGTCCATGGGGTCGCAAAGAGTTGGACACGACTGAGGGACTGAACTGAACTGAACTGCCTTCAAGTTGCTTAGACTTTGATAGGAGATTCAGAAAATAAATCAATTACAGTACCATGTGTCATTCATATTTTGGAGTAATGTTTGAGAGGTCCAGGGCTCTATCTCTGATAGAGAAGATTTTTGTACTCACTCTGAAGAATGGAAACTAACCATTTGTAAAGTGTCTAAAAGTGTCTATTTCAATTTATCCTCCTAAATCCTTCAACATGAGCGTGTTATCCATTTTATACGTGAGGAAACTTAGAGAAGTTACATAATTTGCTGAAAGTCATTTAGGTGATAAATTATAAAGGTAGGATTCTAATTTAGCATTCTTCCTTTTATACCAGGATTTCTTAACTTCAGCACTGTTAGCATTTTGGGCCAGCTTAATCTTTGTTGTGGGAAACTCTGCTATGCACTGTAGGATGTTTAGCAGTATTCCTGGCTGAGCTCTGGGCCAGGAGTAAGTGTAAAGAAAGGAGGCACCAGGAGCACAAAATTTAAGGCATCACTTACTCTCAAGATCTTTTAAGTGCTAACCCAGCTTTCAATCCTCATATCTGAGAAAGTTCTCCCACACCAGCCTGTTGATTCTAGGTCTTCATTCAATATTGCCTGGTAACAGTATGAGGACTAAATCCCCTAGGCATTTAGGTGTTCCTTGGGCGCTGAAGAGCAGTAATGAGCAGGGGCTTTTTGCCTAATTTGTCTCTCATCTCAGAATATATACTCTGGCAAAAGTGACTATAAGAAATGGCATTCATAAGTGCTAAGTAAATACCTTCCAGGTGGTACAGAGCTTAGAATCTTTAGGTGATACTTTACAAAACAAGGAAATCAGTTGCATTGAACTAGTGAAAACTTAGAGCAGAAATGGTACATTGAATATCCTCAGTCTAATTTGTCCTGGTGGTCTAGCACTTACCTACTGGTGTTGATCAGCTGGACTGTAGCTTGCATGCTAAACAGTCTAGATAGTTCTCTAGAATGGAGTCTTTAAAAAAATGAAGTCTGTGATAAAAACTTGAATTTTAGGAGTACTGAGCAATAGTGCCTAACAGAATTATTAATAATATGCTAGGTTTGGAGTCTTAAGTAGTTAAGTTATGTTTAACTTTCTGATATAGCATTACTATTTGACCTGCAATAATATAATTTTTTTCTTTTCTTTTTGTATTGGTAGGATTGGAGCTAGGTTACAGAAGTCCCTAAAAAGCTGGTAGAGTAGGCAGCTCTTGTGATTATAGGCAGTAGAGATGCATTAAAAATTGTCTTTCATTTCTAGACCCAAATTTAAAGGGTTTATGTGCTGAGTTCAGGCTCACTTGGATAATTCCTCCTGATAAGTTAACTTTCTTAAAGTTAACCTAATCATGGGAGTGAAATCCCATTATATTTGCGGCCCCCAGGGTTATACAGGCAGCCCACTGGGGAGCAGCGGTGGGGCCTTAGTTTTCTGCCTCCACAGGCGGTCCCCATTGTGTGGCTGACAGCGAGTGTTGCGGTTGCCTCTGTTGTGTCAGCCCTCAGTACATTTATCAGTGGTCCACAAACTGTGAGCTTTTGCAGCAATGGTAATAGATTTCCCTTTGGGCTCCTAAGAGGAGTTTGGGCAGAAGTAGCTAGCAGGAAGTGGCCAAGTGGTAGAGCACTGTCTCTATTTCCTTCTTCAGTGCTCGGAGTGATATGGGTAATGGTGGTTCAGATGTGTTACATCAATGAGCAATGTATCCCATAAGTTCTTATTTATATTTTAAAATATACAGGTCTCTGTTACATCTAAACAAGAACACCACTTAAAAGACTTGTAGTGGAGCATAAAAGTTCTTATTAGACATGGAGCTGTGTTTCTGCCAATAACTTGACATTTTGAGGACAGATAGCATCCCATTTCCAATTTGAGATTGGGTACAAAAATATCCCTTGGGCTGAGAATAGGCATAGTAAATTGCACCAACAAAAACCTTTTGTGGATTTATAGTGAAGGAAAAGTCTTCATTGAGTATGCATGGAAAAATGGGATATAAGCTCTTTATGCTTTAGTATAGTAGATGGGACCTCATATTTATAGTAATTGCTCTATATGATTAATTTTCAATGCAGATTCCAAAAATGTTTTTGCACATGAGTTAGTTATCTTTTTTTTTTTCTTGTTATTTTCATCTTTGGTTAGTTAGAATCCTCTTCCCCTTCTGTTCCAGTAGTGTTTCATTAGTTTCTCTTCTCTTGTTTTCACCTTCATATTTACTTGGATTCATGTTTTTACTTTAACCTTAGATTTTTCTCCTAGTGCTTTAATAAAATTATGAGACAGTAAAGTTATATTCAGATGTCTTTTATCTTCACTTTAGCACTGTTTGAGTTGGCTTTTAAGACATACTTATTTTGCATAAATTTATCTTCAGCGAGAAGAGTCATTTCTGGCATTAACACTTCTGGAATTGTTTCAGAATTTAGTTTATTATCTTAATAAGAATTCCAGAAGTCTTATTTTTTTGTTCTGTATCTCCAAAGAGTATGTTTGATTTTGTTGTTTTACTTGAGTTTGTAACATTTGGTTTGATCCCAGATATTTCAAGATACTATAATTAACTTTTAGTTTTCTTTCTAGTTTATCCAGTAATTTAGAATGGCACTTCAGTTACAACTATGCTGATCATTTTGGAAAGTACTGATATGTATTCTTCAGTGGAAATAATTTTAATAAGATATTAATACTGTTTATTAAATATATTTAAGGAGGAGTTGTTGTTTAGTCATTCAGTCATGTCTGACTCTTTGTGACCCCATAGACTGTAGCCTGCCAGACTCCTGTTCATGGGATTTCCCAGGCAGGAAAACTGGAATAGATTTTTCCCCAGGATCTTCCTGACACAGGGATCAAACCTGCGTCTCCTCTGCATTGTAGGCAGATTCTTTTGCTTGGTAAATGTTAATACTGCTTTCAGCTCTTAGATGAAACTTTATGGGGGAAGCAGTAAAACATTGTATGTGCTGTGCTGGGCTTGGTTGCTCAGTCGTGTCTGACTCTTTGCGACCCCGTGGACTGTAGCCCGCCAGGCTCCTCTGTCCGTGGGATTCTCCAGGCAAGAATACTGGAGTGGGTTGCCATGCACTCCTCCAGGGGATCTTCCCAATCCAGGGATCGAACCCAAGTCTCCCACACTGCAGGTGGATTCTTTATCATCTGAGCCACTAGGGAAGTTTGTCTAATTTAATTTTTGGTAAGTTATAGAAATTTGTATGGCCTTTTTTACAGTTACTTTGTATAGTTTAATTTTGTATAATTTGTATGCAAATTATATATAATTTAATTTTTGGTAAGAACTTTATATAATTTAATTTTTGGTAAGTTACAGAAATTTGTATAGCTTTTTTTACAGTTACTGGTGAAATGTAATTAAAATTAAATGGTGTCTAATCCTATTAGAATATACCATTTTGTTGGTCGAATATTCAATTAGCATGATCTGTAATCATTGAAATAGATTGGTAACAATACATAAAAGACCATGTTCTCTGTATGAACTGATAACATTTTCAGAGAATTAAAAATAATAAATTCACGAATGGCTAATGAAGTACTTTTAGTGAGTGTTATTATTCATTATTGATTTTCTGAATATTACTGATAAAACACTGATCCCAGTTTGTGTGTTGTTTTTGATATACACGGCAATTATTTCCTTGGTGATAGGTTTTTATATGAGCCTAGTAAATGTTAATATAAGATATAATCAGTAAGATGTGTGCTAAAGATCATGTAATATATCTAAAGGTAAGTAGAAATAGTGATCCACTGAACACATCCACAAATACATGGCTGTTTAGTGGAGGTGTTTGAGAGCATGGATATTACCAAAGCGTCTGCTAGGCTGGACATGGCAGGGTGAATTGCTAAGCAAAAGAACTCAGTCACTAAGAAATGTTAGGTGGCAGAGCTGGGCTTATGCCCCTTCCACTTCAGGTACATTGCTTTCATATTGTGCCACAGCTGCCTTAGAGGGCTGAAGGTTGTTTTGGCTCTTTTGTGCCTCCATTTAGAACTCCTTTTCCTTACTCCTCTCAGTCACGCATGAAAACACAGGTAAAAATATTGAAAGAAAACTTAGTTACACCCTTCTGTATCCTGACCAGATAGATTCAGTTAATTCCGTAGTGGATCCCCACGGAAGGGGGTGGGACCTGGCTGCTGCTCAGGGTTTTTAGAAGCAGAAGAGATTTAAGAAGAGGTGGCAGGAATACACAGAAGAACTGTACAAAAAAGATCTTCACGACCCAGATGATCACAATGGTGTGATAACTCACCTAGAGCCAGACATCCTGGAATGTGAAGTCAAGTGGGCCTTAGAAAGCATCACTACGAACAAAGCTAGTGGATGTGATGGAATCCCAGTTGAGCTACTTCAAATCCTGAAAGATGATGCTGTGAAAGTGTTTCACTCAATATGCCAGCAAATTTGGAAAACTTAGCAGTGGCCACAGGACTGGAAAAGGTCAGTTTTCATTCCAATCCCTAAGAAAGGCAATCCCAAAGAATGCTCAAACTACCACACAATTGCACTCATCTCACATGCTAGTAAAGTAATGCTCAAAATTCTCCAAGCCAGGCTTCAGCAATATGTGAACCGAGAACTTCCAGATGTTCAAGCTGGTCTTAGAAAAGGCAGAAGAACCAGAGATCAAATTGCCAATATCTGCTGGATCATCGAAAAAACAAGAAAGTTCCAGAAAAACATCTATTTCTGCTTTATTGACTATGCCAAAGCCTTTGACTGTGTGGATCACAGTAAACTGTGGAAAATTCTGAAAGAGATGGGAATACCAGACCACCTGACCTGCCTCTTGAGAAACCTATATGCAGGTCAGGAAGCAATAGTTAGAACTGGACATGGAACAACAGACTGATTCCAAATAGGAAAAGGAGTATGTCAAGGCTGTATATTGTCACCCTGCTTATTTAACTTCTATGCAGAGTACATCATGAGAAATGCTGGGCTGGGAGAAGTACAAGCTGGAATCAAGATTGCCAGGAGAAATATCAATAACCTCAGCTATGCAGATGACACCACCCTTATGGCAGAGAGTGAAGAGGAACTAGAAAGCCTCTTGATGAAAGTGAAAGAGGAGAGTGAAAAAGTTGGTTTAAAGCTTAACATTCAGAAAACTAAGATCATGGTATCTGGTTCCATCACCTCATGGGAAATAGATGGGGAGACAGTGGATACAGTGTCAGACTTTATTTTTTTGGGCTCCAAAATCACTGCAGATGGTGACTGCAGCCATGAAATTAAAAGATGCTTACTCCTTGGAAGGAAAGTGATGACCAACCTAGATAGCATATTAAAAAGCAGAGACATTACTTTGCCAACAAAGGTCCGAATGGACAAGGCTATGGTTTTTCCAGTGGTCATGTGTGGAAGTGAGAGTTGGACTGTGAAGAAAGCTGATGGCTGAAAAATTGATGCTTTTGAACTGTGGTGTTGGAGAAGAGTTTTGAGAGTCCCTTGGACTGCAAGGAGATCCAACCAGTCCATCCTAAAGGAGATCAGTCCTGGGTGTTCATTGGAAGGACTGATGTTGAAACTGAAACTCCAATACTTTGGCCACCTGATGTGAAGAGTTGACTCGTTGCAAAAGACCCTGATGCTGGGAGTGGTTGGGGGCAGGAGGAGAAGGGGACGACAGAGGATGAGATGGCTGGATGGCGTCACCGACTCAATGGGCATGAGGTTGAGTAAACTCCGGGAGTTGGTGATGGACAGGGAGGCCTGGCATGTTGCGATTCATGGGGTCGCAAAGAGTTCGACACGACTGAGCGATTGAACTGAACT
The DNA here is from genome assembly GCF_033118175.1 of Dama dama. Classification (NCBI taxonomy): domain Eukaryota; kingdom Metazoa; phylum Chordata; class Mammalia; order Artiodactyla; family Cervidae; genus Dama; species Dama dama. The sequence goes on along the minus strand of NC_083683.1, from coordinate 59,268,020 downwards.
AATAATGGGAGAGTGTGACTCTTTTGCCTTTAGATGTTGGAAAAGAGAAAGAAATGAGAGAGAATGTAAGGGACCATGACTCTCAGGTGCTTGAACAATGAGTGTTTTTCAGTTTGTGATCAATATTAATTTAGGCTTGGGTACACTAGTAAACATGGATAACCATTTAAACTAATATGATATTATCAACTTAAGGAAAATTTTAGTTTAGGTGTGCGTGCTTAGTTACTTCAGTCATGCCTGACTCTCTGCGACCCCATGGACCATGGCCCACCAGGCTCCTCTGTCCATGGGATTCTCCAGGCAAGAATACTGGAGTGGATTGCCATTTCCTTCTCCAGTGATAAAGTATGAAGTGAGTGGAGTGAATTCGCTCAGTCATGTCTGACTTTTTGCGACCCCATGGACTGTAGCCTACTAGGCTCCTCTGTCCACAGGATTTTCCAGGCAAGAGTACTGGAGTGGGTTGCCATTTCCTTCTCCATAGTTTAGGTGTAAAAAGTAATATTAACTATGATTCCTGAGAAAGCTTGTAAGTTTGAAACTAATAACTCTATGGCATAGTAACTTGTGCATTTCATGATTGTGTTTATTTTATAGTGTTTCATTTGTATTATTTTTCTTTGATTTTCAGTCTCTAGGTAGCTGTCAGCATATAATCAAAATAATTTAGATGAAAAAGCTCTGTTTATGGGACTGTGACTGCAGCTCTGAAGTTTGTTACTTGGGGAATACCCTCCCCTTGTCTTCCGATTAGAATGGACTGTTAGCTAGAGGAATAGTTCTGAAATAGTAACATACCAATTTACTGGAAAGGCCACCGTTCTGGTTGTTAAAGTTTTGTGGTCTTAACTGAGACCCATTTGGCGCTTGTGTATTACAGCATACTTACTTTAAGATGGGCTGCTGCTGCTTTTTTTTTTTTTGTAGCATTCTAATGTTTTTGGTTATAAGAAAGTGAGGTTGGTGATGAAGTCAGTCCAGTGTAAAATACTTATCACATAAGATAGTGTGTATTATTGTAATGGATACATTGTAGGGCTGGGAGTCAGAAAATCTCATATAGTTTTGTTGTTTAAACTTGTTTTGTCAGTCTCTTATTGTGGAAATGAGATTGTAACACTTTCATTTTCCCTCAAATAATGGGTTGAAGCTAATCAAAATAATGCAAACATTTATTGATATACAGCATATATGGTTGTTAAGGTTTTTTTTTTTCCTTTGTGGATAATTTTCCCTCTGTTTACTACTTCATGTATTTTCCCTTTTCTGGGCCAGTTCTCTTTTAGATTACTTTTTGGAGTTTTGCATACATTTGCCTCTGCTATTTCATATGAAAAATTTTAAGTATACGGTAACATTGAGAGAGAACAAGAGAGACAGAGAAGTTGATCTTTCTCGTTTATTTTTTCAAATGCTTCTCTACTTCTTTGAGACCATTTCAGTGCCTACTTTTTTTTGTCAAGGCAACTGTTATCTTCCTTTTCTCTAAATTTACCCTTTATATTTTGTAGTTTAGTACTCAGTCATTTAGTTTTTTATTTAGTTTGTTCATGAGTCGTTTTCCTGTCTTGGTCTTGGCACCTCTACCACACACATTTCTTATTCCCTTCTGCACTGCTGAATCTCAGACTCCTTGAGTGAAGGAGTCTTGTCTTACAGGCGTTTCTCTCTGTCAGGTTCTCTGATATGTGAGTATAATAATGCTTGAGGTTTTCTTTGGTTGCTCTCTTTATTTCTTGCTTGAACATATGGATGCACAGTATAAACAGTATAACACATATGATTTTAATGCTTTTAAACCTTCGTGATAGTTATTTAAGTATTTGTAAATTTGTTAGGTAGCTGACACATGAAGTTGAGCAACCATATGCTGTAGATGAGCACGGTCTGTTCAGTTCAGTTCAGCCGCTCATTCGTGTCTGACTGTTGGCGACCGCATGGAGTGCAGCACGCCGGGCCCCTCTGTCCATCACCATCTCCGGGAGCTTGCTCAGACTTGTGTCCATCGAGTCGGTGGTGCCATCCGACCATCTTGTCCTCTTTTGTCCCCTTAGTACTGCTGAAAAGCAAACCAGGTCTCATAGTTTTTATATGAAAAGAACTTTATTAATTAAAAAAAGATTCAGTAGGTTCTGATGTAGTTGCTCATGGTTTTAATCTTGTGCTTTGACGTATTTTCTTTTTCTGGAATGAAGTTCTTGTTTCAACTGTGTAGAAGGAATATGTTAATTAGATTATATTTAGTTGGTGAATTTGTGCCCACAAGAATGTGACTTTTAAAAAGCTGCAAGTTGTACAGTTCTTGTAGATAAGATTGTTTCCTGTTTTCTTTTGCATATTTAGTACTTTTATATATTTTTCCATGAGTAGCCTTTCAGTTTGTCTATTTGTATCATTTGACACTCAGACTTTATTTAAGTTCAGCTCTGCCATCACTGGAGCTTACAAATGTTAGTCATTCGAAATGTCAAAATTTGGATTTGATCCAAGAGTTACAAATAATATAAGCCTTTATATAAATATATCCAAATATATATTCTTAGGGGGAAATGAATAAATAAAATACTGTGTTTATAGAGTGGTTTTAAACAGTTAGGCTTTAGAATTGCTACATGCCCAGAGTATTTCTCCAGTGAATTGCATACTGTATCAGGTCATGAATTGTGCTATAAGAAAGGTGTTTTTTTAAAAAGTAGCAAGCAGATTTAATAAATTAATATACATTTTGTTTAAAGATGTACAAAGCACATTCTGTTTAATCCAAGGTTTTAAAGTATCCAGGAACTTGTATTTACACATATACAGACGCCAGACAGCAGTGAGGTCAGAAGATGCAGGGAGGGCAGCAGAGCCTCGAACTGCTGCTGTCTGCGTGGTGAGGACACAAGTCAAACACATGCAGCTTAAAAACGGTGCTGAGAGGTCACTGGGAGAGGTCTCCGCAGAGTCCACAGAAGGGGCACATAAACACGAGGGGAAGGCCAGGGCAGTTAATACAGCCACTGTGTCCTTGGACAACTGTGGAGGTGCCTTGTTTGCCAGATCTCTGTTCATAGTTCACACGGTGTTGACCTGCAAGGTACTTGTCATTTTAAACATGTTCATAAAGGCACAGAAGGGCTTCCCAGTGGGCTCAGTGGTAAAGAATCCGCCTGCCGGTATAGGAACTACAGGAGATGCGGGTTTGATCCCTGGGTCGGGAAGATTCCCTGGCGGAGGCAATGGCAACCCACTCCGGTATTCTTGCCTGGAGAATCCCATGGACAGAGGCGCTTGGCGGGCTACAGTTCATGGGGTTTTAAAGAGTCGGGCATGACTGAGCAACTGAGCGTGCACACGCACAAAGGGACTTCAACTGGCAGATCTGGAAGGACAGGATTCCTATCAGTACCACGACCATCAGTAAAAACGGGTAAATTTGCCAGTAGACCAAGTTTTGCATTTCTGCAGTCACACCTAGTAAAGGAGCAGTGCCAGATGTAAGGTATACATAGGGAAAGCAAGAGCGTAGAGATCACTGGCACTCCCAGTTACAGTGAAGGTCAGAGCTCTGGATGCCATTTGCCTAAGCCTGCTCAATTACAGTTTTCAGGCACCACTGAGGACCCATCAGTGTTGCAGCTGCAGTGATTTTGGTAGGCAGGATTCCAAGGGCCTGGTCCTGTGGTGGGAAAAAAGGAGGCGTTTGAGCCAAGGGAACCCTTGGGTGAGCAACGATAACCAGCTCAAACAGGAGCCCCAGAAGAAGGACAACTCCAGCCAGCAACACTGCAAGTATCAAAGACTTCAGGACTACCAGTTACCCTTCTGAAGGTCACTGTGCATCTGTGTGGCCTCTATGCTGCCAGCACCATCCCAGCCCTTATGGTTAGCTAGCAAATGTAGAAATCATAAGCAGCTGTGTAGAGCTCATGGATTTTGGCAGTCCCCGTCCAAAATGACATTAATTGATGCCTAGCAAATACTGGTAGAGTAAGGCAGATGAGGCTGGTGATCAGTAAGGTTATTGCATATGAAGACAATCAACAAAAATGTCCGAGTGGAAAAATTGAAGGCCTGTGCAAGGCTGAAAGCCAGCAGACCCTCCCTGCTGAAGTATGGCTTGGTGGGCTGCACTCACACCTTCCCCCACCACAGGGGTAGTGTTGCTACTTCAGACACGCTGGTTATTGTTCACTGGTTGGTTTGCACAGTTCTCATTTTCTTCCTGGTTCCAACAAATGGGAATGAAGATCCAGCAAGCTTCTCACAGTACGAGTCTCTGCTGGCACAGTCCCCTCCAGCCACTGCTGCATCCATCCCTGTTCAAGTAACGCTGGTAAGGCGGCCTGAAGCAGAAGCAGCTCATGGGACAGTACACTCACTGAGCATCGCTGTTGAGCATGACGCTGTGGGGATTCTTCATTCAGATTCTTTAGAAACCAAAATACACCAGGTTGAAGTACCTGTCTCAGCCACAGAATGAAGGAGGCAAACCAGAAAAGAGACACCTCTCCCACTAGCTAATGCAAAAACATGAGCTTTCAGAGTAGCATCAGACATTTCCAGGGAACAGATACCCAGCCACCAGCCACAGATGAGAGGGAACACTCTTTTCTGCCACTGATATCAAAGAGACCTTAACAGCAGTATAACTAACTCCCAGCAAGCGACGAGACCTAGGAAACTTAACAGGAGTTGCCAGGCCATGATAAAGTATCAGTTTTATTGCTAAAAGTGTGTATCCAGTTATGGTTGTCATCAGGCCTTCAAAATGAGATGCTTGGATGTGTTCTTCAAATCCCAAACAAACAAGGGAGAAATGACCAGTGTGGTCAGGGCAAAATGCATAAACAAGAATGAACTGTGTATTTAAAGACACCACCCAGATGACATGTTCTGGAAACTCTAGTGATCTATCTAGCCTTAGCATTCTTTCCCATGTAAAAACTCTTCGTTGGTCGGTCCCGTTTTAAGGCATGTCAGTTCACGTGGCATCAGTTACGCCTTCCCCGCCTGTGTTGTCTTCCTCCTTGTTCTCCTCCTCCTCTTCCACTGGTCATCCTGGCATCAGGATTTTTCCCCACCACTCTGTTCTTGCCTGGTGGGTAAGCATGCTGGTCAGGGGCAGCATTTTCAGCACTCTTTCCTCCTGCTGGAGCCTTATTTTGGTGATGCCCAGCAGCGTTGAAAGGCAGAGCAGCAGGTAGCATGGTTGACCTCAATGTGACTGAAGATTCTAAGAATTACAGAAAGCTAACACAGTAGTTTGAAAAAAAAAAAAAAGGTGTATAGTCAATATAGACCATTTTAGGTCTTTTTAATAACATCATCACAATTTTGTTTTGCCTCCCTGAACTTTTATTTTAAAATTGGAATGATATTTTTACATATATAGTTTTTAAAATTCAAGGCTTATAAAAAAAAGCAGGGCATCATCTCTTCTCATCTCACATCCAGTTCCTAGCCTTTAGGGGCAGTCGATTTCAGTTCTTTCAGCTGTTTGTTCTGTTGTGCCTTTATTTTTCCAAGTCAGTTCTACTTTTTGTTGGCTTTTTATTTTAGATAGTAACTACTCACTTCCTTCTAAGAAAAATGAGGATTAGTCATCTTAATCTCTCTGCTGCCTGCAAACGTTTATACATATTTCTCCTTCTCTATTCTTCCTTTTATAGGATATCAGGTTTGGGGGCGGGTAAATTCTTTATTTAGTATTTAAATTTTTATGACTATGCAAAATTTTTTGCAGCTGTGTCACAAGATTCACTGTGATCGTATTTTCTTATCCAACCTATGTTTTCTCAAATAATTATCTGAGTTTGAAATTTTATGTAGTTTGTGCCTGCTAATTCATTTGCAATTCCCTGACAAATATATACTATAATATGGTTGGATACTTCTGATAATCAGATAATCTGTTATTTCCTTTTTCTTCTTGGAGATAACCTTCTGCCTATGTAGAATGCAGACTTTCAAGTAATGCTCCTGTTTTTCAGTGATTGTTTGGTCTAGCATTCAGTTTTGACCTGTTTTCCAAAGATCAGTGTCTGTGGTCCACCCTCACCAGGGATGGTGAGAAGATCGGTTTTGGGGTGAGGCCACTTAAATGAACTTTCAACTAGTCATCTAGTTTCCAGCCGCACCCTGCATTTTTGTCTTCATCATGATTTCAATACCTGAATCTCTCCAGCATGAGTCATCTTGCTGCTGCTTTTTTAAAAAAATTGTGGTAATATGGTAAAATATACATAACAAAATTTACCATTTAAAGTGTATAGTTCAGTGGCATTAAGTGTATTCCCCTTAATCTCTAGAGCTTTTATATCTTCCCTAACTGAAACTCTGTACCTGTTAACCTGGAAATGCTCATTAACCCCCCACCCCCACCCCCACCCTTAGGCCCTGGTGACCATTATTCTACTTTTTGTGTTTATCAGCTTGATGACTTCTTCCTTTCAGGTTTAGACTTCACCTTTTTTGGTCTAGTTAGTTAGTTTAGTTACCTCTCCCCCACTACCACATTTCTAGCATCCAGAATATTGTTCACTTCTCTTATTTGCTATTGTGTCCTTCCCCATTCTCATATCCTTATGGATTTTATATTTCTAAAATGTCCTTTAACTTTTTAAGATGAGGTTTCAGGGAGGAGTCGAGGCCAGTCATGCTTAACTGAAGGTCTGCTCCCCCCACCCCCAATTCCTCATTAGTTTTAAAATTTAGGTTTTTCTAAAATTAGGAATTTAAATACAAGTATGTTAAATAAAGGCAGTTTTGTAGCTATGTTGGCTATAAAATTAAGCTTGATAGATAGGCTCCTTCTAATTGGTGATTCCCATAGTGTTGACAGGGGTTTGATCACTTGTACGTGTTGCAACCCCATACTCTCCTCCAGCCAACATAAGATGGTTCTTTTGTGCTGAGACATGTTCTCTGCTACTGCAGCAGTTTTCATAGCAGTGAGAACCTGACCCTTCTGTGGGGAGTGATTTTGGGAGACAGACTATTACTTACAAATTCCCTTAGAAGTCTGTTACTCAAGGTGTAGTTGAGGTATTTCCTCCTCTCTACTTCTCTGAATGCCCTAGGCAGAACTAATTACTCCTTCTATGCCCTGACACTTGTGAATAATTCTGTTTTAGTCTAACTAGGTTAGATCTGTCTAACTAGAAATCCACCTTACATTGATCTTTCTCCCGCTTTTTAGACCTAGTATTTCTCAAAGTTTGGAGAATGCTCCCATATTTTGATACAGTTTTTGATCTATAATAAATAACTCTTTACCTAATGAATAGTCCATTTGGATTGGTTGAATTTCCTGTTTTCTGGAAAGCATACTGTCATCCTGCCCTGTACCACCAGTGTTCATGGAAAGCTATTCAATGCTTTTTGCTTGATATTGAGAGTCAATTTTGTGTAGTGATGAGAAGTGTGGCCAGAATTTGTTGTTCACTCGCTCAGTCGTGTCCGATTATGCGACCCTATGTACTGCAGCACGCCAGGCTTCCCTGTCCTTCAGTATCTTCTGGAGCTTGCTCAAACTCATGTCCATTCAGTCAGTGATGCCATTCAACCATCTCATCCTCTGTTGTCCCCTTCTCCTGCCTTCCATCTCACGCAGCATCAGGGTCTGATTTCTAATGAGCTGGCTCTTTGCATCAGGTGGCCAAAGTATTGGAGCTTCAGCTTTAGCATCAGTCCTTCCAGTGAATATTCAGGACTGATTTCCTTTAGGAAAGTCCAAGGGACTTTCAAGAGTCTTCTCCAACACCACAGTTCAAAAGCATCAATTCTTCGGCGTTCAACCTTCTTTCTGGTCCGGCTCTCACATCCATACTTGACTACTGGGAAAACTACAGCTTTGACTGTATGGACCTTTGTTGGCAAAGTAATGGCCAGAATACTTAGGATCAAAAAAAGTGGCCAGAATACCTAGATTCAAGAAAAAAAAAAAACAAGCAAGTTTCTTTTTTTTTTTTTGGCCCCACTTGCATGGCATATGGGATCTTATTTCCCAGCCAGGAAATAAGTGGAAGTAAGTGTGCCCCTTTCAGTGGAAACAGAGTCTTAACCACTGGACCAGAAGTCCCCAAACAAGCAACTTTAATCTTTCTCTGTCTGAGTTTACCTATGAAATAGAAGTGATAGTAATAGTAATATAATGTAATGTTGTAAAGGTTAAATTAATACATCGAAAGTGCTAGCTCAGTGCCTGCTGGCACGTCGTTTTGTAGTCAGTCCTTTTCATTTTTCTGGGGACATTGCCTGCTATAATACCATTAGAACTTAATGAAAATCGATAATGATTTTTGACAGAAAATCAAAGTAAAAGAAATCTAGTTATTATTAAAATATACAGCTCTCTGAATTTTCTACATGTTCTGAAATGATTTCCATGGACAATAGCAGTTTAAGACATATAGGTAAACTGGGAGAAACAGTCTTCAGTATATGCTATATATCTGCTAAAATATTGTATTTTAAAAATATATTATAAGATACCAAAGTCTTTTAAACATATGGAAATATATTGAATGGCAATGTTAATGTTCATATTCTTTTCTCCCTAAAAAGAGTTTTATGCAGCCCACTAATGAATTCAATATTTGGCACAGTTGTTGTCTTCTAATTTGAGAGCCAACTCTGTTTATTTCTCTCTTCAGAGACTGTGTACTAAGGGGAGAGAAACCTCCGTTCAGCAGTCATGAGAACACTTGCTCATGTGCCTAGGCATTGTGGATAACGGGAGAATAAGGCGTAGCTGTTTTTCTTAAGGAACCATAATCTCTTCCTCAGTTCCGCAATATTAAAGTCAGATGTTCTGGCAGACTGTATTCCCACTATTTGACCCAGAATTCCACTTATAATGCTTTATAAATGTGGAATAAAACTGTGCAGAGATTTATGTACAAGGTGTTCATTAAAATACTAATTATAAAAGCAATAAAAAAAGATATGACTTTTGGTACATCCATTATATTTTCCAGACTTTCAATTAGAGGCATGCTGTTGCTTATATAATTAAACTTTTTATTTTTTTATTTTTTTTTTCAGTGGGTTTTGTCATACATTGTCATGAATCAGCAATAGATTTACACGTATTCCCCATCCCGATCCCCCCTCCCACCTCCCTCTCCACCCGATTCCTCTGGGTCTTCCCAGTGCACCAGGCCCGAGCACTTGTCTCATGCATCCCACCTGGGCTGGTGACCTGTTTCACCATAGATAATATACATGCTGTTCTTTCGCAAAATCCCACCCTCACCTTCTCCCACAGAGTTCAAAAGTCTGTTCTGTACATCTGTGTCTCTTTTTCTGTTTTGCATATAGGGTTGTCGTTACCATCTTTCTAAATTCCATATATATGTGTTAGTATGCTGTAATGTTCTTTATCTTTCTGGCTTACTTCACTCTGTATAACGGGCTCCATTTTCATCCATCTCATTAGAACTGGTTCAAATGAATTCTTTTTAACGGCTGAGTAATATTCCATGGTGTATATGTACCACAGCTTCCTTATCCATTCATCTGCTGATGGGCATCTAGGTTGCTTCCAAGTCCTGGCTATTATAAACAGTGCTACGATGAAGATTGGGGTGCACGTGTCTCCTTCAGATCTGGTTTCCTCAGTGTGTATGCCCAGAAGTGGGATTGCTGGGTCATATGGCAGTTCTATTTCCAGTTTTTTAAGAAATCTCCACACTGTTCTCCATAGCGGCTGTACTAGTTTGCATTCCCACCAACAGTGTAAGAGGGTTCCCTTTTCTCCACACCCTCTCCAGCATTTATTGCTTGTAGACTTTTGGATAGCAGCCATCCTGACTGGCGTGTAATGGTACCTCATTGTGGTTTTGATTTGCATTTCTCTAATAATGAGTGATGTTGAGCATCTTTTCATGTGTTTGTTAGCCATCTGTATGTCTTCTTTGGAGAAATGTCTGTTTAGTTCTTTGGCCCATTTTTTGATTGGGTCATTTATTTTTCTGGAATTGAGCTGCAGGAGTTGCTTGTATATTTTTGAGATTAATCCTTTGTCTGTTTCTTCATTTGCTATTATTTTCTCCCAATCTGAGGGCTGTCTTTTCACCTTACTTATAGTTTCCTTTGTTGTGCAAAAGCTTTTAAGTTTCATTAGGTCCCATTTGTTTAGTTTTGCTTTTATTTCCAATATTCTGGGAGGTGGGTCATAGAGGATCCTGCTGTGATTTATGTCGGAGAGTGTTTTGCCTATGTTTTCCTCTAGGAGTTTTATAGTTTCTGGTCTTACATTTAGATCTTTAATCCATTTTGAGTTTATTTTTGTGTATGGTGTTAGAAAGTGTTCTAGTTTCATTCTTTTACAAGTGGTTGACCAGCTTTCCCAGCACCACTTGTTAAAGAGGTTGTCTTTTTTCCATTGTATATCCTTGCCTCCTTTGTCAAAGATAAGGTGTCCATAGGTTCATGGATTTATCTCTGGGCTTTCTATTCTGTTCCATTGATCTATATTTCTGTCTTTGTGCCAGTACCATACTGTCTTGATGACTGTGGCTTTGTAGTAAAGTCTGAAGTCAGGCAGGTTGATTCCTCCAGTTCCATTCTTCTTTCTCAAGATTACTTTGATAATTAAACTTTTATTTAAAAAAAAATCTGTTCTGGTGGATTTACATGGGAGGATGGATAGAGGGTTAGGTCAGTTGAATTGCTCAATACATTAAAGGGAGTGATAAAGTGCTCAGGTCCACATTAGAGCCCCAGTTCCACACTGATTGTATGTATGTATGACTCTGGCAAGGTGGTTCTTTAAAATTCTGCAGACTTGTTTTTTGTAATGCCAGGAGATCTGGGTTTGATCCCTGGGTTGGGAAGATGCCCTGGAGAAGGGAATGGCAACCCACTCCAGTGTTCTTGCCTGGGAGATTCCATGGACAGAGGAGCCTGGTGGGCCCTAGCCCATGGGGTCGCAGAGTTGGACACGACTGGGTGGCTGACACGCAAGTTTGTCATGAGGACTAAACAAAACTGCAAATGTGCTCAGTGCTCAGTTGTTTCGGTCATGTCCAGCTCTTTGTGACCCCATGGACTGTAACCCGCCATACTCCTCTGTCCATGGGATTCTCCAAGCGAGAATACTGGAATGGGTTGCCGTGCCCTCCTCCAGAGGATCTTCCTGACCCCGGGGTCGAACCTCCATCTCCCGTGACTGTTGCATTGAAGGCAGATTCTTTACTGCTGAGCCACTGGGGAAGCCCAAATGAAACTGTATGTAACCTTAAAAGTAAGATAAATAGCTCAGTAAATCTTTGTGAGTCTACTGTTGTTTTTCCCTCCTTAATAGTTTTTCTCTGTAACCTGCCTCCTGTCAATTTAAACCAGAAATGGCAATATTTTGCTTGGTCTGATAACTCCCATTGCTTTCTAATAGCCATCTAGAGGTTTCTGTGGCTTTCGGTAACTTCTGCAGAGCTGTCACCTTTTACATGTGTCAGCCAGTTTTGAAGAAGGGGAAATAGCAGTGTGTGTCTTAGGTTTGCCATTTTGCTGTAAACCTTGTCGCTTTATACATATATTCTCTCTTTGTTCTTTTTTGGGTATCATGTATTTTTTGTTCTTGCCCCTTGTTTTGATGGGGAGTATGTTAGCTTCGTGATTAGCTGGGTCATGAAGATCTTTTTTGTACAATTCTTTGTGTATTCTTGCCACCTCTTCTTAATATCTTCTGCTTCTGTCATGTTCATACCATTTCTGTCCTTTATTGAGCCCATCTTTGCATGCTTTTGCCATGAAGTGATGGGACTGGATGCCATGATCTTAGTTTTCTGAATATTGAGCTTTAAGCCAACTTTTTCACTCTCCTCTTTTACTTTCATCAAGAGGCTCTTTAGTTCTTCTTCACTTTCTTCCATAAGGGGTGTGTTATCTGCATATCTGAGGTTATTGATGTTTCTCCCGGCAATCTTGATTCCAGCTTGTGCTTCATCCAGCCCAGTGTTTCTCGCAGATGTTGGCAATTTGATCTCTGCTGCCTTTAATATGACCAAATACAAAGAAAGTTTTCCATAAGGGATTATGGTGTCTTTTAGGGCAGGTAGATTATGACCAGAAAAAAACAACAGGTTTTTTTGTTATTGTTAAATAGCATAAATTTAAATTCACAGTGTTTAGTATAAGTTATCTTATAATAGCAGCCAGGAAATAACAACCAATAAATTATTACTGGTGATTAATGAAACATCCCTCAACACATAGGCAAAACTGATTTTTACACTTCTTGCAAGTTATGGATACTATGAAAAATTTTTATTTTTCTTGATGATTTTTTCTACACTGATAAGTCCAAGGTATTTATAAATTATCATAAAACAAAACTTTTTATTAAAGAGTATTAAAAGTTGTTATTTTAAATCCAAGAATTAATACCATGTGGTGTGCAGTTAACTTTATTTTGACTGTTTGAAGGGCAAGCTGTTTTAATGACATCACTCAGCTAGGAATCAAAAAATTGGTTCCTTGAGTAATTTAACTCTCGGGGTCACAACAGCTTCTGTCCTGTAACATAGCTCTGACTGTCATGAGCCCTACAATTCTGTGGCCTTTTTTTTTCTTTCACAAATCTCTTTCAAAATTCACTTTTTTTCTGCTGAGTTTTTAATATGCTAAGTATAGGTTAGATGTCAGTGTACATTTCTAAATGCTTGATTCTTTTTTCCAGATTTTTAGTCCAAAAAAACTTATCACTTTTTAAAGATTGCTCTTTTGTTTAGATTGCTCTTTATTCATTAAAACATAGTTCTGACTCTATATGTTAGCAGGTTCCTGGGATGGAAAAAAAAAATTTAGATCCCCATTTTCTTAATCCCCACAATCTTTATATTACATTTATTTTGACCTATAGTAAAATTAACAGATTCAAGCTTAACATTCTAAACAATGGAAAGAGCATTACTGAGCTACAGAATGGCCAGGCAGAGAAATCTGGCAGAGGGAAAGGATTATTTTATGTACTGAAAAATTAGCCTGTGGCAATCAGGCCCTGACTGGCTCTGCACTATTTCAACAGAGAATTAAGTGGTTGTATTATACAGATATTTTGCTGAGTTATTTGATAAGACGAATAGGAATATTTAAGACCTTTTGATGGTAATTTAAAAATTTGGTCTTTAAAATAATCCTTAAGAGGAGGAGGGATTCCCTTGGTTATAGGACCCCAAGGAAAAATCTGCTGGCAAGAAAGCTTTTGGGAATACAGGAAGGTTGGTCTCAGACAAGTTGGGATAATTTCTGTTTACCGTGGTGGTACTTAGCCCTTTGTATGTAGCCATTTTGCAGTATCATTACTTCTCCTTGACTGTGTTTCTTAGAAGTAAATCTAAAATAGATTAGACATTTCTCATATTCTAAATTAGAGGAATTATCCAAAATTTATAAAACTAAGATTTTCAAGACCTCACAGGATAAATCCATTGGTTGAAAGTGTACATTACTTTTGTATTTCTTTGGAGAGATTAAAAACAGTCTTTTCTCCCCCCTGTGAGATTGGGGCAGGTGAGAATGGATTGTTTAAGTCAGAATTTTTGGTGGCAGTAAAAACCAATTAAAGCATATTGTGAATTTTAAAAGGCTATTGGATAGAGCTCAGTGGCTCATCAAATTGTTTTGAGAGTTAGAGAACCAGATTCAGGACTAAGCAGCCAGAAACAATGCCCGAAATCCCATTGCACAACGATTCCCATGAGGGTGCCCGAACCATCTAGAGACAGACCGACAGACGCCGCAGCCCGCCGCCTCCAAGTGCTGCCGCCTCTGCCCTGGACTTGACCTTCCTGCAGTTGCTCCACCATTAGTATCAGAGAGAGTTCCTTCTGGTCTCTTCTCCTCTCGTTAGTTGCCCATTTCTACTCTGAGCTGAGCTTTTTTTGTTTGGCGGAGCCTATGTCCTGGCTATACAGGACATGTGGAAATGTGTCTCACCTTTTGAAATCATAAAATTGTGTGAGGTTCTTAAATTTAAGATGTGGGAAACTCTCTGACTTTCTGAAATCATAAAGTGGGGAAGTGCCCAAGCTTATAAGGGAGTTCAGATGCTAGGCAGACAAAAATAGTGATAAGCATTGAGTGTATCTAATGTTTTACATGTAATGTGTGCTGGGCTCTCACTGTGTTCTAGGTACCGTGCAGATTTGTCTTATAAGCATTATCACAGGCCATCCTTACAACAGTAGAAATGAGGTGATAAGGGGAGACGGTGAGTAACCGGGCTGAGATCACACAGTCAGTCATTGCGGAGCTGGGACATGAACTCAAAGGTGATTCCAAGCCTGTGCTCATAACTGCTGTACTAAACTAACTTTTTTTTTTTTTAATATTTATTTATTTGGCTGCACTGTGTCTTAATTCCAACATGCGAACTCGGCTGTGACATGTAGGATCTGGTTCCCTTACTAGGGATCGAACCAGAGCCTGCATTGGAAGCGTGGAGTCTTAGCCATTGGACCACCAGGGAGGCCCTTAAATTAACTCTTTTAATAACCTTCCCCCAATATATTTCGCTCAAACTCCTGTAAATAAATCTGTTAGAGTAACTCCTCTAAGTTTATTAAAGTAGTTTGTATTATATGTCTGTGTATTTAGGCATTTTAAAGGAAATGAAAATTTATGGCTTAAATTTTATCTATTTTCAACTAATTGAATGACTTTTTTCCTTTTTTCATTTTGTGGCTATTTTTCTAATTTGCCACAGGCTACAGTCTGATAAAATGTTTTCTTTCTGAGTATTGGTGCTTGGAAGCCAGTAATTGAGTGTAAGAGCTGTTAGCAAGAAGAAGAGGGGACACAGCATGGCCAAGATTAAGGAGGGAGGAAATAATACATCTCTCTCTCCCTCTCCCTCTCTCTCTCTCTCTCTCTCTCTCCCCCCCCCCCCCTCTCTCCCTCTCCCTCTCCCCCTCTCTCTCTCTCTCTCTCTCTCTCTCTCTCTCTCTCTCTCTCTCTCGTACACACAGCCCTGGGAGAGGGAGGGACAGAGACAAACGTATATATGGAAGGAATGAGGGGGACATGCACATTATAAATTGATAGGTTGAAATGATGAAACTCCTCTTCTACTTTAGGAAAGTCGAGGTTTTATTTGTTTTTTTTTTTTTAAGTTAGAATCAATGCTTTCTTTAAACAATTAAGTTTTAAGCTTTTGGACCAGTTTGTATTTTAAATTAACTTATATGCTTCTATTTTAAAGCTTAAAAGTGATGTCTAGGAGTAATAAATAGGAACTGTTATTTAACTTGGGGCATATCCAGCTTGATTTGGGGGGAAATCAGGAAGGCATACTCTCGTGGCTACCATGATGTCACCCAAGCTAGAGTATTTCTTCATGAACCAAAACTCTTGTTAATTATTCCTCTAGTATGAGTCTGTCTGTTCTACAGACTTTTCTATGCTACTAAAACAGCACTTTATAATAATGTTATTTTGTTCACTGGTACCTTTGGGACTAAATGGGAGGCTGTAATTTTTGTGAAATTGAGTAGACCACGTGCCCTTTCACACACATACTCTTGTAGAAGTCTAAATATGAGTTGGTACTAGAGAAATACTTAATGTAAGGTAAATGTCCATGAAATTAAAAGTGACTTTTGTTCTCTCTAAGTATTACATTTTTAATATTGAATATACTATGCCTTTTGTCCTTATCCTAATCTAATCTTTCCTAGAATATAAATCTAAATTTGAGAACTCATTTCTTTATGATTTTTTTTTTTAATTTTTGGTTCAGTGCAGGCTGTACACAATGGGTTTTTGTCTAAATGCAGTTGATGTTTTATATATATATAGTCTGCTGCTGTTCCACTCCTTTACTTTGAGATTTATTCTTCTGTCATGAACAGGTTTAGTGAACCAGCAATCCTCAAATGGGCAGTAGTCCTTTTATGAAACTACCAAGTTGAAAACAGGATGTTGGCATATACACACTTTCTTATCTTTATAAACATTAGCTAATGGTGTATTTAACTAGTCATCTAAGTAAAAAATGCCATACTGGGCCAGAGCAGTGATCCATCTGGCATAGACTGTCCTAAAGAACCTGTACCAGGGAATCAGGTTACTTATTGGAATTCTGTCATTGCTAAAGGATACACAGGCCATTTCTGACTTCCCTTAACTTGTGTACTGTATTCAGAATACATGCATTCATTTAAACTCTTCAACATCCTGATCTGTTCTGATTATATATATATATGCTATGTGTGTATTAAGCTAAAGATTTGTTGGAATTGGTAATTCTAGGGTAAAATACTATTTATAATATGAACTTCACATCTTTCCTTGCTTATTTGCTGCTTCATTTTCTTTACCTATAAAATATAAAATTTCACAGGTTTCTGTCCTTGCCCCCCCAGTCTCAAAATCTGTTCTGTTATTTCTAATATGGCCAATTTATGAGGCTTGTCTTTCTCTCCCTCCTTACCATTTTTTTCCCCCTACATACTATTTAAATATGGAATTTTAAGGAAATTCTTTATGTATTAATATAGTGAAGAAGGACAAAGTTATAGAGGGTCACTGAATTCCTTTGAATTATCAGATGGCTGTAAGTGAAAGTTTTGTGGATTTTAGGAGAAACAATATTTCATAGCTGTAGTTCAGAGAGAACAGGTATAGCTTATTTGAGTCCCCTGGGTTATAGATTTACTGATGGTTCTATCGTGAAACATGAATTCTGCTTTTCATTTTGTTGAAAACTGATTGAAGGTGTTGGTCATTCTTTCTTTCATTTTCCTTTGTGAAGTGCCCACCATGAGAAATGAAGAGTTTGATTGTGGGGAAAATTTGTGTCTATTACATTGTTGAAAATATTTAGAGTCTACCAGAACTACTAAAGAATGGAAATAGTAGTTTCCTCCTAGCAGATAAAGAAGGAATTTAGAAAAAAAGTATAACTCTTCTAGGTTGACTTCTATTTTTGAGTTACTGATTATCCCCTAGAAAATACAAGGGCCAAAGTGAGCTTTATAAAAACTGTTGCCATTTCTGAGAAAGTTAATGCAGTTGGGTAACAGTTTGTGAGAGCACATGCATGTTACAGCATCTTCAAGAAGAGACTATCAAATACTCTTGGTATTCAAAAAACTCAACCCCCTGGAATAGAGTCAAAGTAAATCTGCCTTCATACCAAACTACTCTCCATAGTGAGTATTTTTTTGTGTTATATTAAAAACTCATGAAAAACAGTAAAGCCACAGGCTCTGTGAAATTTAATTTGTATATATCTCTTCATTATGTATAATGTTGAAGACATAGAAGAAAACTAACTCATGAGATACTTACCTTAATGTTCTACATAGACTCACATGTTAAGATGTCTTTTTAATTTTTTTAACTAAGAAATATATTTTATTATCATGGCCAGAATGTGTGTAGCATGTTTGTATATAAAACAAAAGTTTTAATGGAATTCCTTGGCGGTCCAGTGGTTAAGACTGTGCCTTCCAATGTAGGGGGTACGGGTTTGCTCCCACATGCCTCTGGGCTAAAAAACCAAAACAGAAAACAGGAGCAATATTGTAACAACTTCAAGAGAGACTTAAAAAGTTTTAAAAAGTAACAGCTATCATATTGTGTGCCAGAGGAAGGACGGGAAGGAGAGAGACAGGACACCAACTGCAGGGAGAGGCGGTGTGCATGATGAGCTTCACGAAGCAACGCGCACTCCATATGCGGTGCACTGCCGTTTTGTTAAAATGCAAAGCAAAACAGCTAACACTGTAGGCCAAAGTTGTTTTATTTACAATTAGTGCACTGGAAGGGTGTGTCCTCCTCTTCCCTCCTCTTTCCTTCATCATTCTTAACCATCAGTGCAATGATTTGAGATTGTGAGGGAGGTTTCTTTTTTTAAGTGTTAATTTATGATGACCATTGCCAGGGCACAATCAAATATTTAGAAGACACAATCGAGGTATTAGGCCTTTGGTAATTTTAAATCATGAATCTGTTGAGTCTCTGTTCTGTGTAAAGCAGTAAGCTATTTAAATGGCGTGTTTTTTAGTCCATAGGGATAATTTGTTCCGAGGAATCTTCATGTTCTCCAAATAACTGAGGACATTTCCTGGGTAATGTGTCTTGATAGTTAAGTAATCACCTTGATTTTTATTTTATAGTAGGTGTGATGCTTTCATTGTTTGATAGGCATTGCGTACTCTGGTAACAAATGTACAATTTAGGAAAAAGTATAATGACATGTTAAAAATCAGATTCTATTGAGTATAAAGAACTGAAGTCTTGAAAAACAGTTACCCTCCAATTGAAAATAAAATTACTTCTGGGTAAATAGCAACAACAATAAACAGAAGTGAAGTTAGTATGTGTTATAGTGTCAGGAAGGTGTTCCACATGAGAGAATTTTCCAGAAAAGGAAAATTAGGAATCATAACTAATAATCTGGTTGTAAATTTTAAGAAGTTAATGAAAAACTTTTAATGAATGTATGTGTATGGATATATCTGTATATCAAGAGAGAAAGAGACAGAAGTATTTTAAACATCCAGAAAAGTACAGAAACTATTTTGATCAATATCTGTGTTACCTACTCTATTAAATCTTAACATTTTCCCCCTGACTTCTCAAGGAATATGGAATAGCTGTCAGATACTTAGGGTGATTCAGGTGAATCATTATGAATGAATACTAATTAGTGAGCTGTGTTCTTACTCAGTTCTCTTAGAGCTAAATGTAGCATATTCTTCTGGTTCATCCCTAATGCTACATGTTTCTTATTAATGTATAACAGTGGACCTTCCTCTTTTGCGTTCTTATTTAAAGCAACTTTGGAAGAATAGAACAGATTTCTCAAATGAGCAGCCTGGAGTTACATGTTACTCCTATGGGGCAAATGTGGTATTTGTGACTAATCATTTTATTCTAGTTTAGTGCAGATTATAACAGTGAAAAAGGGAGACTGAGATTTTGCATTCTGGAGCTGTTTCTTTCTGGTTTGGACAGGTTATTTAACCACTCTGTTTTGTTAATCCCTTTCCCGTAGGGAAGTTCTGAGAATTAAGCAAGCTAATATAAATATCTGGCACACAGAAGTTGCTCAGTAAAGGTTCCTTTAATATCACTAGCCTTTTTGTAAGTGGTTGAAGTCTGATTTCCAGTGAGTGGGGGCATTGCTGCACAGCAGTCCTCAAGACTTCTCTTCACCTCCCTCTCCAGACAAAGCAGATTTTAACATTAGATTCATCACCCAGCTCTTAGAACCCCAGCTGACTGTTTTCATTATACTTTTGGTTTATTTTTGTATATGAGATCTGATAGGCACATAGCAAATGCTTTGTGAGCCTTAAACTAAGTGAAAATAGATTGTTCAGATGAAAGGTATGTGGATAAGTCAGTTTTGGGGCAATTCTAGAGAACTCTTGCCAGAACTGGTATCTTTTGTTTTGGTCTTCAGAGACTGTTAAAATATGATCACTGAGTCATACTTGTTTTCTCTGTCCCCTGGCTATCTCTCTTAGGACCCTGAAGCTTGCCAGCCACACACAGGATGTTTAAAAGGCAGAGTAGGCCTTAGCCCACAGGGAGTTTGTTTATTTTTAAAAAATTATTAAGTTCAAACATCCCTACCATGTCATAGCTAGTCTAGTCATGTTGGAGTTATTGAGTTCCTTTGATTCTTTCTTGTGATCATGGTGCCTAAAGGTAACAGATAAATTTGAAAGAGTCAAACTTTTCCTGAGTTTACTTGGAATTTTATAATGTATTCTCCAACAAATCCCTACAGGAGTAGGAGGAAAGGGAATGCCATTTATTTTGGTAGCTGCTTTTTAATGGGACTCATATACTTCAAATCTTTCACCACTTCTTTCTAGGGTTATGATACAGATGATTTAAAAACAAAATCAAACCTGAAAAAAAAAAAAGCCACCCACATTATGGTAGCTGTATTTTCATTAATTCTTTGAAGTTGTTAACATAAGAATCTTTTAAAAGGGACAGTATAGCTTCATAGATCTTTAAAGAAAAGAAAGAAGAAGTGAAATCGCTCCGTTGTGTCTGACTCTTTGCAACCCCATGTACTGTAGCCTAGCAGGCTCCTCCGTCCATGGAATTTTCCAGGCAAGAGTACTGGAGTGGGTTGCCTTTTCCTTCTCCAGAGGATCTTCCTGACCCAGGGATTGAACCCAGGTCTCCCGCATTGCAGGCAAATGTTTTACCATCTGAGCCCTCAGGGAAGCCCATAGATGTTTAGACACAAAGATAGGAAAATTGATTACATTTGTGTTTCAATGATTGTTCTTGTTCAGTTGCCCAGTCGTGTTCGACTCTTTGCAACCCCATGGACTGCAGCACGCCAGGCTTCTTTGTCCTTCACTGTCTCCTGAAGTTTGCTCAAATTCATGTCCATTGAGTCGGTGATGCTATCTGCCCATCCACTCCTCTGCCACCCTCTTCTCCTTTGGCCTACATTCTTTCCCAGCATCAGGGTCTTTTCCAGTGAGTCAGCTCTTTGCATCAGGTGGCCAGAGTTTTGGACCTTCAGCATCAGTCCTGGCAGTGAATATTCAAGGTTGATTTCCTTTAGGATTGACTGCTTTAATTTCCTTGTGTCCAAGGGACTCTCAAGAGTCTTCTCCAGTACCACAATTCAAAAGCATTAATTCTTCGATGCTCAGCCTTCTTTATGGTCAAACTCGCACATCTGTACATGACTACTGGAAAAACCATAGCTTTGTCTATATGGACCTTTGTCGCCAGAGTGACAGCTCTGCTTTTTAATACACTGTCTAGGTTTGTCATGGCTTTCCTTCCAAGGAGCAAGCATCTTTCAATTTCTTGGCTGCAGTCACTGTCTGCAGTGGTTTTGGAGCCCAAGAAGATAAAATCTGTCATTGCTTCACTGCCATGAAGTGATGGGACCAGATGCCATGATCTTAGTTTATTGAATGTTGAGTTTTAAGCCAGCTTTTTCGTTGATTCAGTGATTATCATCTTTAAAATTTATGACTGACTTCTTACATATTCTCTACCACATAATGAAATCCAAGACAGATATTTCGGGTTTGCCTAGGGTACCAGGTAGAGAAGGAAATGGCAACCCACTCCAGTATTCTTGCGTGGAGAATCCTGTGGACAGAGGAGTCTGGTGGACTGCTGTCCATGGGATCGCACAGAGTCAGACACAACTGAAGTGACTTAGTGTTCATGCATGCATTGGAGAAGGAAATGGCAACTCACTACAGTATTCCTGCCTTGAGAATCCCAGGGACAGAGGAACCTGGTGAGCTGCCATCTATGGGGTCACACAGAGTCAGACACGACTGAAGCGACTTAGCAGCAGCAGCAGGGTACCAGGGTATATCTCTTTAATGAGATGACTTAAAAACCAAGTCTTAAGGAAGTAAAGGAGGAGTTAATTAGTACAAGGCCTGAGCACTGAAGTGAGAACGTGCTTGATGAGTTTCAGAAAAGAGGCCAGCGTGGCTAGAATGGAGTGAACGAGAGGGAGAGTAGCAGGAGGTGAGGTTAGGGAGATAGGGAAGGGAAGTATCAGTTCATGGTCCTTATGGTCTTTGTAAGGATTTTGGCTTTTAGATTGGTGTGAAGTGAGTGGAAGTCACTCAGTTGTGTCTGACTCTTTGCGACGCCATAGCCCAGCGGGCTCCTCTGTCCGTGGAGTTCTCCAGGCAAGAATACTGGAATGGGTTGCCGTTCCCTTCTCCAGGGGATCTTCCCGACCCAGGGATTGAACCCAGGTCTCTTGCATTGCAGGCAGATTCTTTACCATCTGAACCACCAGGGAAGCTTCTTAGACTGGTGAGAGGGACTCAGTTAGAGGATTTGAGCAGAAGACTGACATGATCTGATTTTCTTTTGAAAAGAACTAGTCTGACTATCTTGTTGAGGTGAGCAAGGGAAGCAGCTAGGAGATCAGGTGGAGAACTATTAATGCAGATGAGAACTAAGGTGGTTTGGACCATTGTAAGAGTGGAGGTGGTGGAAGTGGTAATATTATGGATATTTTTTGAAATTGAAACTCCCAGGGTAAATATTAGGTTTATTTTTTCATTAATGATTATAAAATGGGTATTTTATAATTCTGTCATTCTTTCTACATTCATTATTTGGAGTCCTATAAAACATTGCTTTTACTTATTGACGACCTGGTTACTCTGGGGTACCTTTCATGTAAGAATGGCAGGATAAATACTTGATTCTTTTCCATTATTAGTTTTCAGGATAATTACTTCTTGCCCTAATAACTGTGAAAGATGATAGATTTTTAAAAATACATTTAATGTTGCAGTCAGTGGTAGTCATTATAATTTTGATGTTCAAAATGTCATTATCATTTGATGTTCATTTGACTTTAAAACATGTCTTCAGAGTAAAAACTGTGAGATATATTCTGAGAAGAATAACTTCCATCCCTGTCTTCTACAACCTGCTTTCTCTTTCTCTATAGATAACCATTTAAAAAGGATTTTGGTTTATCCTTCCACTGCTTTTTGAAAGGAAGAAAAGCAATTCTATAGTAATATTTGTATTTCTCCTCACTTTTTTACTGAAAGAGCAGCATCGTGTGGAATACTAATTCAGCTACAGAATGGGAAGTAGTGGGTAGTACTGGGTTCCTTGAAGGTTTTTCTAGAGATGAGTCAGGTTTTCACTCCTTACTGATTTATGAAAATCTTTTATAAAGATTTTTCTTTATATTCCTAGCTGTCTCCACATCAGAGAACGTGTATATTAAGTCGCTTCAGTGGTGTCTGACACTTTGCAACCCCATGGAATATAGCCCACCAGGCTCCTCCGTCCATGGGATTCTCCAGGCAATAATACTGGGGTTGCCATTTCCTTCTCCAGGGGACCTTCCAGACCCAGGGATCAAAGCCACATCTCTTACATCTCCTGCTTTGACAGGCATGTTCTTTACCACTAGTGCTACCGGGGAAGTCCTACAACAGAGAGCATACATGTTTTAAAAAGAAGAAGGCCCTCATCCATGCCATTTGGCAACATTTGGGAAAATCGCACATCCAGCAATTCTCTTCTAGGAGTCTTACCCAGAGGTTGCAGTAATAAAAATCACAAAATATATGGCTTTATTTTGTTCCTAGAAGCTTGGGGACCATGTCTTGGTTGTCTTTTAGTTATGGACTTTGTTTGTTGGAGAAAAGAAACAATACTAATGATGTATTAGTAGTCAGCACTAACATTAATGGTGTATGTTTGGAAGAAATGATGTTTTGAAACGTTGCTTCTTTGACATACTATCAGGTTAAATATTTCATTAATTAACGTTAAATCATTTATAATTTTATTTATTCTTTCAGTGACTGTTTACTGAGCACTTAGGGCATGGCAGTCATTGTGTTAGATGCTCGAGAGATAGCAGTAAATAAGAGAAAATAATCTGCTCTGGAGCTTAGGTTTCTATAGATGTGAGGGGGAAAATAGACAAGCTTAATAAATAAGCAATTATTTTATTGTTTTCAAACATTCAATTTTAGGAATTCCCTGGCTATCCAGTGATTAGGATTCGGCACTTTCACTGCCATGGGCCTGAGTTCCATACCTGGTCAGGGAACTAAGATCCCTTAAGCTGCAAGATGAGGCCAAAACAAAAAAAGGCCCAAAAGCCAAATGTGCATCTTCGGGATTCCTTTTCCACCTCCTCCTTTTCTTGTTTTCCCGTCAGTAAGTGGCATCTTTAGGAATTGCAAAATTGATGGGTGAAAGGGATTGAGAACTGAAGACATTGTTGATTTTTATATTCAGTATGTGTACATAACTTCAATTCTGGGGCCCTCCCACCTCATCCTCAATCCTGTTAATGTTTTTTTAGAAGCTTGGTTAAGAACTCTTTTGACAGTTCCCTCTAGTCACTAATATTTAGGTAATTGTCCTTAAAGATTTTATATTTTTGTTATAATATGTTCTTAATTACTACATCTTTATTTCAGAAATGACCATTAAGAAGTAGATGCCCAGATGCAAAAGTGATGCAACAGTCAATTTGTCATAAAGTAAGATGCAGCTGTGGCTTTTCAACCAGATTAGTAAGTGTATAAATTTAAAATTCTTTTTTAGCTTTATACTTACTTTGTCTACTTTGAAGAACATTTAATAAAAAATATAGTTGACTTTAAAAAAAGTGTCGACTTGTGTTTTTGTTTTTCTTTTGGATTGCAGTACAGATTCTAGCATATAGCTCTGGAAAATGTATGTCTTAGCTGTACCTTTTTAAGAGCTCTAAAGGTAATATAAAATTTTAGTTTTGAGGAAATATAAGAAAAAGAGTCACTGTAATACTGCTGTCCAAGTACAGCCACTCTTAGAATTTTTAGATATGTGTTTCCCTTCTGACCTTTGTTCTGCACATTAAAAAAACAACAACTTATGATCATAGTGTTGTAAAGAATATGCTTTTTGTATATATTTTAAAATTAAATTTGTTAAGATGTTTCTTCCTGGGAATAAAAGTACCCTTCAGTACAGAGTTTCTTATTGGAGTGATGAAAATGTTCTAGAATTAGGTGGTGATGATGGTTGCATAATTTTGTGATTACAGTAAAAACCTGTGAATGTTACATATTAAAGAGATATATTTTATGACATATATGTTATAGCTAAAAAAAAGTACACTTCAGAATATCAAATCTTGGCAAGAGTAAAATTTGATTAAGTACTGATGTCTTAGAATATGAAAACATGCCACTTGTTATTATGTACGCTGTTATGTACTTAGCAAAAATGATTTGTCAGTAGAATCATAAGTATTTTTATAATACAATAATCAGTTTTATAATAAATGTTTTAATGAAGATAATAAATGCTTTTATTATTTGAGACTTAATGTCTCTTAAACTATTTAATACCAAATGTTGTAATAATCCAAATGTACTATGCCAGCATTTTGTAACTTCATTTTCAGAAGACTTTTTAGTTGAAACTAACACTTAAACTTTTCTCCCTGAAATTTTTTTAGGGACAAAATTGTATCTGTTTTTCTCAGAAGAGAATTCCACAAGGTAAGACATTGTTAATAAAAAAATAAATGTAGGCTTATTGCTCTGGATTTTTTTTTTTTTTATCCTTTTCCCATGCTTATCTCATGTCTTTTCTTAATTATTACAAGATTCTCACACATTTATTAGCTATTCCTTTCTACCTCAGAATTTGCTAGCAGGACACTGGTCATCTTATTTAAAGTTAGGATTAAAAGGATCTGATTAAAATAGGCACCTTGAAACTCTTATCATAGTCAGGGCTCATTCCTAGCATCTTTAGGAATAGGTTTGGCCATTTTGAGGAAAAAGTTCTTTTTTTCATTGGGGCCCATTTACTTTTTACCTCAGTGGATAGTGCTATCTAAATGACTTCACTATGAAGTGTGTTCATAGGAACTCTCTTAGGGGTTGTAAGTTAAAGATTATTTAGCTACACTTCTATCTATGGAAAATGTATAACTCCTTTATTTAAAAAGTGGAATGCTTCCTACCAGGTAAGTAGCAAAAGATTGAACAACATCTAGTATTTAAAAAAAAAATCCTGAATGATCACCTTTACAATGGAGTTTAAATCATCATTGATGTACATTATTATTCTCTTTAGATTTATAAAGGATGAAATGTTCAAGCGAATAGATAGTAAAATTTCATTATCAGTGTGCTTACCCTCTACCAGATAACTTAAAATCAATTGCCTGGCAGCATTAAGAACTTACTTTGGTTAAGTTTTCTCAGGAACTTTTGGCATAGATAGTAGTGATCACTACAGATTAATTCAATCTGTCGGACTCAAATAACTTTCTCATTTTTTCTCCTTTTTCAGTATCCTCTGTCCTGAGGGGAACACGAATACTCAACACACATCTTTTCTACCTATTTTTGTATCTGCCACAGATTTAGTTAATCAAGTGAGTGTTTAGCCTGACAACTGAAAATAACGGGGACCTGTTAGCTGATAAGGAGGAAGGGAGAGCGAATTACCATGCTTTCATTCCCAAGTTTCTTGTGAAACTCTTTTCCCTTACTTTTTTCTTCTACTTATAGGGGGTTAAGGGAGGGGATCCTTGAACCTTTGAATAGCACTGTCTGATCTTCCAGGGCATTACTGAAAGGCAGTACTTCAGGAGAGATCCAGATCCTTCTTTTCCTGGACCACAATGCTTAAAAGTTAAAACGGAAATTTCAAGAAATTTAATCTTAGTGAACTGATCTGTTACATCTTTGACACTGTTCTTTTGGCAAATAAAATTTAAATGTCAGACATCAGTAAAAAGTATGATACAATGATGATGTATATCTTGTCTATATATATGTTGTCTGTGTCCATAGGGTTCTCCTATATGTATTCAGTAAATCTATATTTTTGTACATAACCAGATGTTTTCATAATTTTTTGAGTAAAAATAATCTAAAAAAGATTATTCACATTTATATAGTATCACTCTGCTACACAGTTAAAGGTTTTAAAAGGACATGACAAGTTAAATTATTGCTAACCCTACATTTAAAAGTGATAAATTTTATGTTATATATATCCTATCAGAATTTTAGAAGTTATTTAAACTTTGGGGCAACTTTTGCTTATTATGAAAGAAGGTGGCTTTGTCTGAAGTACCTTTGTCTGAAGTTTGTTGCCTCTGTCGAGAGGCCCTCTTCTGCCACTCCGCTTCTGGGTCCTGGTAATGACACTTCCCTTCACCCTTTAGATTGAGAAGTGGCGAGAGCTCTAGCCTCCACTGTTGCCAAGCCTGGGGAATCCCCGTTAACCCTGCCCTAGTCCTGTAACACAGGTTTAACTTCTGCTCTCCACTGAAGACAAAGGAGGAAGAAATGCAGAGGATTTCATGTTGACTAGTCCAGAACTGTTCCTCAAAACATATGTTGCTGCTTATGAGACACAACATAATTTAGGTGCATACAGAGTTTAAAATGCACAAAAATTTGCACCTTTTTTATGCTAGCTATTGTACGTTTTTGTGGAGTGCCATTTAAAAAGAAAAGTGTCAAGCTGAGTTGAAGAAAAAGTAATCCTTACAAAATACTACTATACTGAAATGGGGACATGTCCTGAAGTGTCAGGGTGATAAAAAGGACCCACAGACAACCATGGATTTAAATAAAGTGGTAATAATTCCATAGATGGGAGAGAGGCCATGTATCTAAGCAGTCACATGATTATCTCAATTCAATACTAAAGTGCTAGTTTTTAACCCCACGTTTAGGAATAGTGAGTTAGCGATATTCCTCAGTTTGTGTCATACCATTTATCATTCGTTGATTAAAGGATTGTTCTTCCATTTTCTAACTAGTCCCTATATAAGTGACCTTTAAATGTATTTGTTGTGTATCCTTTTGTTTTTACCTTACTAAAGGTTTTTTTATTTTATATGCTTATATTTTAATTATACATTAGGTCTTAATCTGATTCTTATAGTCCCCTCTACTTTCCTCTTTCTTATTTTTTTTTCTAAGGTCTGGCCATCTAGCTGAGTGGTCATCTAATTTTTTTTGTCCAACTGGTATTGTATTCCAGGTTGTTTGTTAAAATGAAGCCAAATTTCTTAAATGTATAAGGCACATAAAATGAGTATTTACATTTCATTTTAGTAAAGATCAATTTATGCTTATTTATGTATATTAGAATTAAAGTTAAGAATTAGAACAGAAGTTAGGATCCTGTGGAAGATTACAGGAAATATAAACATCTATTTAGAAGAGTGTCTATCTAGGAGTCTGTTAGAATTTTCAAAGAAAAGAATTGTAGGGCCTAAGGGAAATATACATTTTTTTCCCCCTAGAAACAGTATGTTAAAATGCTTTGGTCTCAATATTAGCTGGCAAAAGCCCAATAGTTGAAAGATAATACCAATAATATTAGAGAATCTTTCATTATTTATTGCTTGTTAATTTCTGCATTAAATTATATATGAACATTGCTCTTTTTTCTATTACTTCATTGAAGCAGAATAATGTTCTTTGGATCCTCATCACTGAATCTTAACACAGAGTAAGAACAGTACAAATGCAAGATTCTAAATTTGAGAGACATTTTCATCTGTGGTAAGCACAGTGTCAGCAGAAGTAACTTCTGTTGGATCCCCTAACTAGATGCTATAAGTGGAAACTTTGGAATCTCCCAGTTTGTGGTGGAGATACGCCTTGTAGTCATGAAGAGGGGAGAGGGAGAAACTCCTAGGAGAAGATAAGATGGACCCTGACATTAAGGAGGATAATGACAGCACTGATCAGATCAGAGAGGGGCTTCTATCAGATGGAAAAAGATAACAAGGTATTTGGGAGCAGTGCTTTTTTTTGTGGGAGGAGGATCTTAGGGGCCAGGAGGAAATGTGGAATTGATTCAGTAGTGGAATGAAAAAGGGTCAGGGAATTCACATCTGCTAAAAGCCAGTGTTGAGGCTTTTTGAAAGAAGTAGTTATTTGTATGTCAGCACTTAAATATTTGTAAAATCTTTGGTTGGAAAACTGGAACCTCTTGAAATTGATACTGATTTGGTATTCCATTCATTGTTGAATGCTCCCTTGACTCTTTTTAAAAGTAGAAATTCAGGGAATTAGACCTCACGTAATATAGTCCCTTTGTCTGGTCTCTTAAATTTTGGAGTTTTTGGTATGGCATAATAATTTCCTTATTTTTACATTGTTATGTTAACGCATGCCATCAGTAGGACAAATAGTATTATCATTTTACAAATAAGGAAACCAGTAGTAAAATCAGCTTTAGTTTCTTTTTACTAATCTACATTGTCACCCTATCAATGGATATTTTGCTCTGTTTAAAAGATGTAATTACAAAGATTGTTTTAATGTGGAAGAAATGTTTCTAAGCAAAGGAACTGCATAGCCTGAGAAGTTTAAGAAACACACGTATACACGCAAAAATATAACCAGTAAATGATGTAGATGGTATTCTTTGAACTTAACATTCACTATAACAGTACTTAATTAATTAATATGGATTTTGCCCATATTAAAATTATTTCAGCAGTTTTCCAACTTAAATACACAAATACTGTGAATTTTTTTTAGTTTGAACATGCCTGTTTTCTGTACTCAAAAATAAAGTGTTTAATTTTGACCGGTGGGAATTAGATTCCTTTTATGGGTATAGAATAAGCACTTTGATCTCACATATTTCAGAATATGGTAGCCCCTCCCCTCCCCCAATAATTTGTTTTTAGTATGAAAATCAGATAAACTGTATCATAAACCTGTATCTTTAATCTGAGAGAGTTACTTTGGTTCAGGCCCGGCTTTAGCGGTACATACACAGATCAAGGTTGGTTTTGAGTAATCCAGTGCTGTGCTAGGTCATTCCAGGTCTAGAGGGTCCTGGGTTTATACTAGTCATTTGGTTCAATATCTGGTTTACATTTGAGCCTGTGGAAAGATTTCACATGTAGGTGGTGGGATAAAGGGAAACAGATCAACTCATAGCCTATTAAATAGATTGGAGTTACAGCACTTTGAAGCTTAGCAATGTTGTTGTTCAAAAATAGGCTTTGATAGGTCTTCCTGACTGATTTCTTACTGTATATTAAAGCTTCAGATGTTGTGGCTCAGATTAAGTAAATTTTAACTTTCAAAAACGTGAATAGCTGTATCTTTTTATAAAATAGTTATTTCGGATAGCTTTTTGTTTCGTGTTTCACTCTTTCTGAGAATTCCATTTTAGCTGCTTTGATTTTATTTTTTAGCCATTTGCTTTTAGATTAAAAACAAAAAAGCAAAACTCAAAGTAGGTTGAAACTCAACACAAATTGCTGCCGCAGAACAAAAGTGCTGATCAACTTAAATCAACCCCTGCAATGTGTATTGAAAGGAAAACCTCTCCTCTCTCCCCCAATTTGAAGAACAAGCATTTTCCCTGCCAAGAAGGGCTGACTTTCAATGGAGCAGCTGTCCATATTAGGAGCATAGGGTTGCTAAGGTGACCATGGCTGTTTGGAGAAGAATGCAGCTGAGAGGGCAAGTTCTTGATGTGTGAGCTGAGGGAAGGAATGTGGTGTGATTGTGCATCATTCCTCCTGATCACATGCTCACAAAGTGCTGTGTGGGCAGCATGTAGAAACTGCAAGTCTGAGTGCGGGAGCTTGCGTGTGGTTAAAATAGTTTTGTTTTCATGTGAGCCTGAGGCTTACAGTTTAGGTTTAAAAGGTTTGCCTTGTGTATATATGTGTGTGTTTTGGGTAAAGGGAAGGGTCTGTGGTGGATGAAATGGGAATGAGTTTATTTTGCTCGATAGGCTTATACTTTCATGTTGATAAAAAATTTTATCTTGAGATACATGTTCTTTCCAACATATCCCTTTCAGTCATGTATACTGTGGTAATAGTTTCCCAAGTGAATGAGTTGTTCCTGATAATTGTTTCTTTTCAACTTTTAACTTTAGAATTATTTGGAAGTACTAAGAATATGTTGTCTAGTTGGGAATCTTATTGACATAGGTCTTGGTAATGATTTTTTGTATCTGACCCTGAAAGCAAAATCAACAAAAGTAAAAATAAGTGGGATTACATCAAACTAAAAACTTCTCAGCAAAGGAAACCCATCAATAACAACAAAAAAGGCAACCTCCTGAGTAGGAGAAAATACTTGCAAATCATATGTCTGATAAGGGGTTAATATCTAAAATATATGAAGAACTCATATAATTCCATAGCAAAAAACAATCCAGTTAAAAAATGGGCAGAAAATCCAAATGGACATTTTTCACAAGGAAGACATAGAGATGGCCAGCAAGTACATGAAAAGATGCTTTATGTCATTAATCATCAGGAAAATGCAAATTCAAGCCACAATGAGATAGCACCTCCTACCTGCTAGAATGACTCTAATCAGTAAGACTAGGATTAATAGATGTTGGTGAGGATGTGGAGGAAGGGGAAACCCTTGTGTATGTTGGTGGGAATGTAAATTGTTACAGCCACTATGGTAAACAGTATAGAGGTTCCTCAGATTAAAACTAAAACGACCATGTATGCATGCATGCCAAATTGTTTCAGTCGTGTCTGATTCTTTGCAACCCTGTGGACTGTAGTTTGTCAGGCTCCTCTGTCCATGGGATTCTCCAGGCAAGAATACTGGAGTGGGTTGCCGTGCCCTTCTCCAAGAACTACCATGTGATCTAGCTATTTCACTTTGGGGTATTTATCTGAAGAAGATAAAAAGCACCAGCTCAAAAAGATATGTGCACCTCCCCATGTTCATTGTAGCATGATTTGTAATAGCCAAGATATGGAAATAATGCAAGTGTCCATTATGGATTAATGGATAACAAAGTGGTATTTATATACAATAGAATATTATTCAGCCATAAAAAGAAAGAAATCTTGACGTTTGTAACATGGATTGACTTGAGGGCATTATGTTAAGTAAAATAAGTCAGTAAAAGACTTATCAGTAAAAGAACTTCTTATATGTGGAATCTAAAAACAAAGAAACCAATCACCCAGCTCATAGATAGAAGAGTGCAGTGGTTGCCAGAGGCAGTGGGTGGAGGGTGGGAGAAATGGACAGGTTTTTTTTTTTTTTTTTTTTAAGTTAAATTGAATTTTTTTTTAAAAAAGGAAGAACATTAGATAAATTCTATTAGAGGGAAGTTCAACAATGTAATTGACCCGTATTCCCCAGGAGTATTAGGGTTATCAAAAACAAGGAAAATCTGAGAAGCTGTAGAGCCAAGAGCAGCCTACAGGCATATGATGATTAAATGTAATGTGGGTATCCTGGGTAGGATCCTGACACAAAAAGACTTATGTTAAAACCAAGAAATTTGAATCAAATCCTAGAAGATGATGCTGTTAAAGTGCTGCACCAGTATGCCAGCAGATACGGAAAACTCAGCCATGGCCACAGGACTAGAAAAGGTCAGTTTTCATCCCAACCCCAAAGAAGGGCAATGCCAAAGAATCCTCAGACATTTCACAAGGTAGCAAAGTAATGCGCAAAATTCTCCAAGCTAGGCTTCAACAGTACTTCTTCAAAGTGAACCAAGAACTTCCAGATGTTCAAGCTGGATTTAGAAAAGGCAGAGGAACCAGAGATCAGATTGCCAGCATCCATTGGATCATAGGAAAAGCAAGAGAATTACAGAAGAACATCTACTTCTGCTTCATTGACTTTACTAAAGCCTTTGACTGTGTGGATCGCAATAAATGGTGGAAAGTTTTGCCTGCCACTTGTGAAACCTGTATGCAGGTCAAGAAGCAACAGAATCTGACATGGAACAACAGACTGGTTCCAGATTGTTAAAGGAGTACGTCAAGAATGTATATTGTCACCCTGCTTATTTAACTTATATGCAGAGTACATCATGTGAAATGCTGGGCTGAATGAAGCACAAGCTGTAATCAAGATTGCTGGGAGAAATATCAGTAACCTCAGATATACAGATGACACCACCCTTATGGCAGAAAGTGAAGAAGAGCTAAAGAGCCTCTTGCTGAAAGGAGAGTGAAAAAGTTGGATTAAAACTCAACATTCAAAAAGCGAAGATCATGGCATTGGGTCCCATCACTTCGTGGCAAACACATGAGGAAACAATGGAAACAGTGGCAGACTTTATTTTCTTGAGCTCCAAAATCACTGCAGATGGTGACTGCAGCCATGAAATTAAAAGATGCTTGCTCCTTGGAAGAAAAGCTATGACAAACGTAGGCAGCACATTAAAAAGCTGAGACATTACTTTGCTGACAAAGGTCCATCTAGGCGAAGCTATGATTTTTCCAGTAGTCATGTATGGATATGAAAGTTGGACCATAAAGAAGGCTGAGCACCGAAGAATTGATGCTTTTGAACTGTGGTGTTGGAGAAGACTCTTGAGAGTCCCTTGGACTGCAAGGAGATCAAATCAGTCAATCCTAAAGGAAATCAATCCTGAATACTCATTAGAAGGATTGATGCTGAAGCTCCAATACTTTGGCCACCTGATGCATAGAACTGATTCATTAGAAAAAAACTCTGATGCTGGGAAAGATTGAAGGCAGGAGAAGAAGGGGATGACAGAGGACAAGATGGTTGGATGGCATCACCGACTCAATGGACATGAGTTTGAGCAAGCTCCAGGAGATGGTGAAGGACAGGGATGCCCGGCATGCTGCAGTTAGTGGGGTTGCAAAGAGTCAGACAAGACTGAGGGACTGAACAACACCAGTTATAACAAAGTTATGATATCAATATAAAATGTCAATAGATAGCTCTGCATGTGGGGTATATGGGAAATCTGTATTTAATCTTCTTAGTTTTTTTCTGAAATTGTTCTAAAAATAAAGTTTATTTTAAAAAAAGTACTGAACCCTCAAAATTTTATTTTAAACCCAGACAGCATGTGCTTCACAACTTTTATCAGATTTTTGCTCATTCCACTCTTAAATATATTTAACTCCTGGAGTAACAAAAGTTTTAAAAAATCTAGTAAAAGAGTAATTTGCTTGAGGATATTGCATAACTGGTTCTTGCAAACAGGCCCAACATTTATTACGCTGCATTTGCTGCCAGCTGAAAGCCTACTCACAAATGTTAGGAAGTTGTGTTTATTATAATCTAAGTCCTTTATTATCATAAAAGTTTTTAATCTTTAAATCAACCAAAGTTCTTGTAAGAAATACTGACAACACCTTTGAATGAGTAATTTGTTGCCTAGAAGTTCTTTCTTAACTCTTTAATATAATCTTATTTTTAGTAGTTTAAATAGAGATGTTGATTTCAAATAAGTAACTTATTTTTCTATTTTCAGAACAATTTTGCCTTGGAGACCTGAATAATTAATTGGTTATCTCTTTTATTACTACAGCAAGTGTTACTGGGTCCGTACATTAGGAAAACAGCATTTGTTGCCTACAATCCAGATATTTCTTGGCTGGTAACAAGGAGAAGTAATATATTCTGAATATTTTCCCTTTCTATCAGTCATACTTAGTTTTAACAAATAAACATGTTATTTGTTAGTAATTTAATTAAAGTGAAAATGTGCATGGTAGCTAACCCAATCTTAAATTTCAGCCTTATCATAATAGGAATTTACGCCTTTTTTAGCTTTACTTTTGGCTTACTTGTAGATGAAGGGAACAAAAGCTGAGCCCTTTATTCTTTGAATTTTTAAACAGATTTTTGGATGAATTAATGCAAAGAAAGGAAATTTTTGAAGAAATTAATATATTATTAATAGCTTAATCATTATCTCAGTAGCCTGTGATTTTCCAAATTTGTGCTTTCCATTTATGTAATTGCATTCCTTTTTTAGCTGAAGTAACTCCCAAGTAACTAAATCATAGAAATATCAAATAATTAGACCAAAGATATTGGTTTTGGAATTGCACATCACAGGTAGTTCAACTGATATTCAAAGACAGTACTAGTTAATATTAGGCACTTTTGAAGGTTAATATAAACAGTAGTCTCAGTCCTAGGGTATTCTCCTTTAAGTAGGCCCATCCCAAGACTTCAGGAACTTCAAGGACTGGCCTAGCTTGGAGGAATTGATACAGCTTGGATAACGACTCTTAGGCAATTGGCTTGCCCAGATAGACTCTTTAGGCATCGAATGTATAAAAACTGCGATCCAGATGGCAGTCTTTATGTAGTATGAAAAGGAAGACATCTGATACAATTTGCATCTTGTGAGTATACTTGCCCACTTTTAAACCACATGATAGCATTACTTCTAAGAGAAATTTTTTGGCATTATATACTAAAATTCACAGCATTTTTCATGAAGTGACTGTCAGTGTTTACCCAAATCTAAGTGATAATTTTAAGCTCTATTTTAAAGAATGCAAGTAGCTGAAATGTGTAAACTTTCAGTTAGAAGATAGATAAGTACTAGGGATGTAATGTACCATGTGATAAATATAATTAACACCTCTGAATGCTATACATGAAAATTGTTAATAGAGTAAGTCCTAAGACTTAGGGCTTTCCTGGTGGCTCAGTTGGTTGAGAATCTGCCTGCAATGCAGGAGACACTGGTTTGATCCCTGGGTGGGAAAGATTCCCTGGAGAAGGAAATGACTACCCACTCCAGTATTCTTGCCTGGAAAATCCCATGGACAGAAGGGCCTGGTGGGCTCCATGGGGTCACAAGAATTGGACACGACTTAATAACTAAACCACCAACCAAAGCAGTATAATAGGAGAAGGGGTTGCTGTTGTGGAGTAAAGGCTTAGGTGTTTTCTGCAGAGTGCTCAGGAGAGTTCTCTAAGAATTGGTTTGTGAGCAAAGATGTGAGACAAGTAAGGGAACAGGCTGTGTGGGTATTTGGCAGAAGAGTGTTCCAGATAGAACAATTACAGAAGCCTTGAGGTAGGAGCATACCTAGTGTATTCAGAAACAGCCAGGAGCCAGCCTGTGTGGCTGGAGCAGAGTGGAGGGGAGAGTTGTAAAGCACCTGTGATCAGTACTGGAGTCAGAAGGGCAGAAAACCGTACTAAAGTGTTTGGGACCTTGTAGGCCAGGCTGTTAAAAAGTCTTTAATTTTTACTTTGGGGGAATAGGGGGAGCCATGCAAGATTTTTGTCAGGCAAGCCTGTAAACAACTTTGAAATGGGCAAAAAATGATGAACAGTTTTTCTGTCTTGCTGTTCATTGGGGTTATCTCTGTCTCCTTTTCCTTCCTTTATCTTTTCTTTGCATTTTGCTTAGGATTAATTGAATATGGTTTTTAAAATTCCATAGAACCATTACTTTATATTTCTAAGTATTTAAAAGCTTTCTTCTTACATCTTTCCCTGTGTTCTTTTTAATGCAAAGTATTTTTTAGTTTAGTTTTTGAAATTTACTTCAGTTGTAAGAAACTCAAGTCATCTCATCCAAATCCTTAACCAGTAGCAGAATCTACTGAACACGGGTAGTGACTGAGAAAGAACTCAGCATTAAAAGGGAAATAGTTCTTTATTGGATTGATAGAATCTATGTTATTCTCATAGATGTCTGTGGTTTTGTCCAAATTAAGTCCATTGTACCGCAAAACAAAAAGCTTAAAGACAGCTTACTTACTCCTCCTTACTGCTACATATTATTTTCTCCAAACTAACTTACTGTGGTTTCTGCAGAGTCTCCCTTACTGATTGGTACTGCACTGTTCCCTGTATCCCGTCTCACCTTGTGTCATTGTCTTCTCTAGGCTCCTGTGATACATATTACTGGTGATTTTCTTCCTGCCTCTTAGTGCCTGTCCAGTCCCTTTTGTGGACTTCTCTTCCTCCGCAGTTTCCTTAAATGTTGGTGTTTCTGAGTTTCTCCAGGTCTTACTTTTCTTCTCACTGGGGCAATCTCATTTTGTCCCCTGCCTTGCATCCATAAGCTAATGACTCCTAGATCCTTATCTCCAGTTCAGATCTTTCTTCCGCCTCTGTACTTGTATTTCTGTTTGTCTTTTGAGCACTTCCGCTTGGATATACAGGCATTACAATGTGTTCAAAATGGAGCTGTCTGCTTCTGTAAACCTTGTGTCATTCCTGTGTTGCCTAGCTCTTTGAATGGATGTGAACCAAGTGGAAATGTAGGTGTCCTCCTCGACTCCTGCTTATCTTCCCAGTCTAGTTGGTTAGCAGGTATTGTTGATGCTTACTTCTGAGTATTGCTCTAATCTCTCCTTCTTTCTCCATCTTCATTGTTCGCTACTCTAATTTAGACTCCAGATTTCTGCAGCAGCCTCTAAACCTGTTATAATCATACAAGTTAGGCAGTGGTGGTGTTTTTAACTTGCCTGTGGGGAAACATAGATTCAGAGATGTTAAATGAGAACTCAGCTCTTTCTAGTTCTAAGGCTCATATTTGCACTATATCATGCTGCTTTGCTAGCATTATCATAGATTGATACTGCCTTCTATTGGACGAATTTAGAATGCTTAAAATGAAGGATTATTGTAGATTCTAATGTATTTCAAAATACATTCAGAGAGCAGACCTGGTGTAGGTCATTTATTCACTATATGAGGATTAAAATTCTTGCCTTAGAAACATTCTACCTTCTTTTTAGCAGGGTTAATAGTTTCAGAGAATTCAAATTTGGAATTTGCATGCAGAAAATTAAAAATTTTAAGGCTCTAACAAGAATATTTTGAGACTGATATTCCTTGTAGCTAACTGTTGAATTAAGTAAGTTCTTGGTTTGTTTCTTGGGGTGGGGTTTGGTTTCTTTCATTGTTTTTTTAAAGAGAATTTAAGGTAGATTAACTTCAGCCAGTACTAGTAAAGAAGCATTTTGAAAGTGTGACAGAGGAAAACATGTTAGCAATTCTGACTGTTTTCCATAGAGATTTGTTTCTCCTCATTTGTCTTTTTTAAAAAAGGAGATGTTCTAGCCATTGCTTTCAAATTCTGTTTTATCATAAGTTGTGCTCAGAGGGAATAGCCCCAGTGACCTTAGCTATAGTTTTGAATACAGCTCTTCAGAATTCTCTTTATCACAGATGATTGATATTCTGAGTTTAAGACAAGATAAATCTGAAGCAAAAAACCCACCAAACCTTTAGGGAGAGAGTGCATATTGTCTTTGTTAAAGTTGTAGACACGGACACTAAAAATTCTAAGTTTGTCTTTCAGTAAGATCTTGATTGATTGATTTTTTTTTTTCCTTAAGTTCGCCATTTGAAGATGGAGAAAATAGTTACCAACAGTCTGCAATACAAGATTGTTCTCTGAACAAATAGTTATCATGGCTCAAAAGAATATTGGGTCTTAGACACTGAGATCGTGTTCTGCATTCTAAGTTGCTTCAGTCGTGTTCCATTCTTTACCCATGGACTGTAGCCCACCAGGCTCCTCTGTCAATGGGATTCTCTAGGCAAGAATACTGGAGTGGGTTGCCATGCCCTCCTCCAGAAATCTTCCCGACCCAGGGATTGAACCCACATCTCTTGTGTCTCCTGCATTGGCAGCCAGGTTCTTTACCCCTAGTGCCATCTGGGAAGCCCCCCAAATCCTGTTACTTGATTGTAACTATTGTCTGGTATATAGGAAGGCATAAAGAAAAAGATATTTTAAACATCCTTTCATTAGTGTTAGTTGATAGTCTTCATTGATTGTGTGGTATTTCATTGATTCCAAGGGACATTTTCCAGTTTTATTCACTGAAATTTGGGTGTATCTTACAACCAGTGGTATGCTGTAGTTTAATTGACACCTTCTGCTTCTTGGTGGGATACAAAATATCAGTCTTAAAATCAGTTGTGTCTTGGTTTTGATGAGAACAGTATATATCTTCGTTGGTATTAGAAGTAGTAACAGTGATAATATTTGCAGTCACCATTCCTGAAGATCACTTTTTTGGTAACCTCTACTTTCTTAAACATGACCAAGAACTGGAAAGTAAGCAGAAGAGTCTTCTGATGCTTACAGTTGCCGTTAAAAAGCTTGTGAAGTGATGACTATGTTCTTGAACATAAAATGTGTGGTCTCTGAGTTGAGGGCCTTTTTTTGCACCTGTTCCTAATAGGCATGGGTGTCTGATTACAGAGTCTAGGATTTGAAAGAATAAACTTAACAAAAAAATGTGTATACGTGTTTATTAAGTGACAGCTCTAGGACATGCTGTCTATCAACTGAGAGTGAGGGTGACCATAAATAAAGAATTAAAATCTGTTTTTAAAAAACAGTCCCAAACCCAGACAGAAGGCCTGACACACACAAATTGCCCCGGTTATAGCTTTAGAGAGGTTCTTTATCAAAATGCAGTCTGTTTGATTCCACTGGCACTTCCCTTTAAGGGACAGATGTATTTTATTTTGATTGTTTAAACATTTAAACAACATTTGTTGTTGATTAAAATTTCCCCTCTTATGGCTGAATGAGATTGTCAGAATATATTTTGCTCTGAAGATATTGAAAACTTTGTGAAACTCACCTCTCAGATTCTGCTATCATGGTAGTCTCTGGTAGTCTCTGTCCATGTTGCTGAATAGCGTTAGAGTACCATTTTCAGATCTTTGGGCTGAAGACTGGGCATAGGTTGTAGGAAGGTCTTAGAAAAGAACAAGGAGAAAAATGTGGAGAACACACTGTTGTCCTGAAGTATCTCTAGGATTTCTCACTGGGAAGTTGTGCATGTCCAACTGCATTTTTGTTTGGAATAAATCCAGGGTATGTATCTCATAAATTCCTGGTATTAGGGGGTCTTTTGTGACATTCCCCTGAGACATGAATTCTGAGCATAACATTGCTTACTGTGAGCACCTTTGGCCTAAGAGTGGATGTTAAGCTCTGTGTTTTGGCAGGTTTCCAGAGTTTACTAATTAGGTATTGCCTACTTAGATTCTCCTGGCAATCTTTCTTGCCACTGTTTCTTCACACTCTGCCCTAACCTGTTTCGTATGTCGTCTGCCTTTGGGCCCTGCTTAGACATTTGTAGCTTTTCTTTCTGAAGGAGCCTTTAATAAGATATTGGTTTGTATATTCTTTAGTTAACTATTTATTGTTAATTATAAAAGCAATTCACACACTATAGAAAATATGAAGAGAATAATGCTTTACATCTTACTACTGAGTGCGCCAGTGTTAACATTTTAATGTCTTTTAGTCTGGTCTTTTTTTCCCTAGGTTTATGCATTTTGTTTAGGGTGATGGAATGAAAAGTAAGTGTAAGTGTTATTTTTTAAAATGAGAATCCTCTTAAACTTGTTACTGGGCATGCAAGGTGATTTTTAAGATAAAGCTTTTTTTGGGGAACAATTTTAGATTCACAGAAAAGTTGCAAAGATAGTACAATGATTCTCATATATCCTTTACTCAGTTTTCCCTAATGTTAATCTTATATAACTCGGGTACACTTGTCAAAACTAAGGAATTAACACTGGTATAATACTATAAACTACAGACTTCACTTGGATTTTTCCAGTTTTTCTACTAATGTCCTTCTCTGTTCCAAGATTCAATCCAGAACACCATATTGCATTAAAAAAAAATGATTTTGTCTTTTTTATTTTTGAAGACATTGCTTTAAAAGTGTAAGATAAATTATCAAGCCTGTTTCTTTAGATAATTTGTTTGGACTGAGACAGACACAGAAAGTCATGAGTGACCTATTCATGAAGTAGTTTGAGTTTTTTTTTTTTCTTTTTTTTTTTAATAGAGTTGCTTGGCATTTGGTTTAATGTATTTTGAGCAAATTGAATATGTGTATATGCTTTACATACATGCAATCAATATTGAGATTTTTAATAAGTCTAGTAACTAGTATGATAACCATCTGAGTTTGAAAATATAGGTTTATGGTATATTCCTCTTATATACCTGTGTATTCAGTTTTGAAAATTATCTTTTTATTTACTTTTCTGTTATTCTTCATTAATATTTATTTTGTTCTAGGTAAAGCATATTATATAAAAAGTGAAGATGCCTAGAGATTTTCTTGTATGTCTTGTAGTGTTATGTTAATATTTGTGAAAGTGAAAGTCACTCAATCGTGTCCGACTCTTTATTACCTCATGGACTGTACATGTACAGTCTGTGGAATTCTCCAGGTCAGAATACTGGAGTGGGTAGCCGTTCCCTTCTCCAGGGGATCTTCCCAACCCAGGGGTCGAACCCAGGTCTCTCACATTGCAGACGGATTCTTTACCAGCTGAGCCTCCAGGTTGGAATGATATTGAATAATTTCTATATTCCTTTAACATGAAATTGAAGTACGAGTGGTTTGTGTTTCGTGTTTTGTTGTTTTAAAGAATAAGCCATAAAGCCAAGTGCCTTTAAAGAACTATTAGTTGTGTCATAGTAGGGAAAAGATTATAAAGTTCATATTTGGACTTTACCTCTTATTCTTGATCAGTTTAGTAAAACCTCCTAAGTTAAATAGTTATTATACTAGCATTCAGTCCCTGCTAGGGGGCTAGTATCTACTACTAAATTTATAAACTAGAGATTTATTATAAGGAACAAGCAGTCATTGGTTAATTTGACACAGTTGTAAGAATTGATATATAGAATTAATCCCTGAGTTGAAGAACACCAACACGGCATTCTGATATAAACACAGAAAACTGAATGCACTGTCTCCATGAGATCTGATGTATGTAATCATCCCAGTTTTCAGAGTTATGATAAATACTTTCTGGAGAACGGCTATACTTTTTTTGCTCCTACCTTTCAATCATGTGTCTTCTTTCTGTGGTGCAGTCTGAATTTTTCAGTGCAGAGAGCTATGTGACCTTTCGAACAGATTGTGCACCCCTTGATGTCGCTGGAGAACAGTGTTTGGTTTTCTGGTTCATATTTTTATATTACAACAGAGGACTTAAACTAAGACTTTCTCTGGGAGTTCCTGAGGCTGATAATAATTTTCCTGTGATTGAAGGTGCTGGGATTGTTGCCATTGGAACTGATTACAGTATTGGATTAGCTGAGGCAGAGTGTGACTCATGTACTGGGTTTGCAAATCTGTAGGTGTGTTTCTGTATCTTAGGGCAGAGATTATGGGCACCTAGATTTAATTGTGTAAATTTCATCACCAGTGTTTTTGAGTTTAAGCATGTTCCAAGATTATAGATGATTCCAGGATTGAATTATGACTGGGGTTATTAAAGGTAGAGGTTATGTTTTGTATCTTAAGCCATTTTAGTACTTTTTTCTCAGTATTTGCTAAACACACAGACATACATACAATTCTTGACTGGTAGTGATATGGATGGTAGATCAAGATATACATACAGATTCTTGGATTTCTATCCTAAATCCAAATGCATGATTGAAAGTGATTTTGTCAAATTCAGTGTGTTAAAGTGGGTGACATTTTCCAGAAATGAAATGGGGAGAATCTGATGTTCAGAATCTGATGATCTTACAGTGACACCCACTGCAGGTCTGGATGCTGTTGGAAGTATGTTTATGTTTAAAGATAGATGCTGTGACTTACTGGTTAGACCTCAGGCATTATAGTAGAACACTGGTAATTTTATTCTTTGGAATTAGATATTCTCATTGTATTTATTCTAGACTTTCTTCTTCTATAGGGAAGTATTTTGGTAGAACATCAGTGGCGTCTTTAAGATTGTAAGGGAAAATGTAAACTGTCCTCAACAGTACAAACTGGCACTTCATGGAATGGCATGAGCCCACCTTCCTGACTGTCTCCTATTATTTTCCCATGCATACCCTACATTCCAACTAAAAGGAGCTATTTGCTTTTGGAGGCTGTCATGTTCTTTTAGGTTTCTGTGCTTTATTAGGTTGGTGCAAACATAATTGCGGTTTCGGACCATGAATTTTAAATCATTATAATTAGGCTCAAACACATCTTTGTTAAGCAAAGTAGGAACCACTACAGTCAACACGTTTTTGTCAATGAGAAATAAGTTTACTTATTCCTGTAGTGTAAAAATCCGTGTTTCGGGATTTGGCAAACTCTTGGAAAACATTTTCTGCATCCTGCTTATTGTGGAAGCATTTTCCCTGCAAAAGTTGTTGAGATGCTTAAAGAAATGGTTGTCCGTTGGCAGGAAAGGTTAGGTGAATATGGTAGATGAGGCAAAACCTGGAAGCCCAATTCGTTCAACTTTTGAAGCGCTGGTTGTGCGATGTGCGATTGGGTGGTGTTGTGAAGAATTGGGCCCTTTCAGTTGACCAATGCCAACTGCAGGCATTGCAGTTTTTACTTTAAAATGACGATTATTATTATTTTTTTGATTTCCGGTCAGCTCACGAGGCACTCACTCGCTGAGCTTTTTCACTTTTCCAGTTTGCTTCGAATGCCAAATGACCACAGCATGGCCAACACTGAGCTCTTCAGCAGCTCCCCGTGCAGTTGTAAGAGGGTCAGCTTGGGTGGTGGCTCCCAGCTGGTCGTTGTCACCTCCAGTGGCCGGCCGCTGCGCTCGTCTCCTTTGCACAACTTCTTGAACCACCACTGCACTGTATTGTTTGTTAGCAGTTCGTGAGCCAAATGCATTGTTGGTGTTGCGAGTTGTCTGCAGTGCTTTACAACCCATTTTGAATTTGAATAACAAAATCTCTCGAATTTGCTTTTTGTTTAACATCATTTCCATAGTCTAAAATAAATATAAAATAAATAGCATGTGATAAGTCACTAACAAAACATAATGTGAGAAATGCGCATTAGAATGATGTGTACCATAATCACAGTTATTTAAGAATGTATTCTAATAGCAACTGGCAAATCTCAGCAGTGCAAAACTGCAGTTACTTTTTTCTAACCTAATAGTATGCACGCTTCTTAATTTGGATTGTCCTCGCCCTAGCAAACTTCCATCTCTTGAGACTTGACTTAGTGGCTCCATGCCTTTCCTTCTGCTCTGAGTTAAATGTTCATATGGCACTGTTGCATGGATCTGTAACTCTGCCCTGTATTCCTTTCCTTGTCTGCCTCCTTCACTAAATAGTAAATTTCTTAGAATCAGGGAATGTGTACATCATCTTTATTTCTTTAACATTTGACTCGGTGCCTGGCACAGAGAATTGGTGCTCAGAAAATACTTGTTTGATGCTTTATTGCCTAGATGGAAAAATGAACTCATTTTTATTGATAGCTGTTTAGAATCATTTTTATCTACTAAGTAACTTTTTGTTAGCTTAATTTAAAAACTATGTCTAAAGTAAGAAATAAATGTTTATTAATATTTTAGATTTATCCTTAGGAAAATCAATCTCTGGCTGTTCAAATATGTATAGGCATGTACTTCATCTTTTTTGACAATCCTGGTTTTACTTGTCTCATACAGAGAAGACTGAAATGAGAGGAATCTGGTTTAAGTTGGCAATACAAGGAATTTAGATTAAACATAAGGAGTTTCCAGAAAATAAAGTACTAGATATTGAAGTGATTTTTAAGTAATGTAATTGACTTTTTTTGAGAGTTAAAAAAGGGAATGGTTCACCAACATTTCCCTTAGTAGAATAAAAAACCTGAAGAAAATTTAGAGTTATGCAGATACAACCATATTCATGGATAGATGCTTAAAAATACTTGGGTACCTTTTTGTTTTACTGTATACATGTGTATTTTAAAATTTCAGCTAACCAAGGAAACTGTGTGGCATGTATCCTTACTTTTTACAGAATGGCTCTGGTTTAGTGACTAGCAGAATGTACTGAGAATCTCCTTCCTTAACTTTTTTTTTTAAAATTTCTCATTAGAGTAATATAAATAAAAAAAAATCCTTAGCAATGTTAAGAATAAACAGAAAACTAAGGTATATCAATACAGAAAAAAAGAGGGACTTCCCTGGTGGTCCAGTGGCAAAGTCTTCGTGCTCCCAAATGGAGGGGGCCCAGGTTCAACTAGAACCCACATGTGACAAGTAAAAGATCCCGCATGCTGCAGCTAGGACCCAGCACAGCCAAATAAGTACACAAATATTAAAAAAAAAATAATGATAACAAGAAAAGACCTACCCATTGGTTTAAAAACAATCAACCAGACCACCGACACAAAGAATACGGTTTTTCAATGCTGTTCTCTTGATTGTCTTAATGTAATTATCAATAAATATGGCAGTTGGCTGTGCCCAAAATATAGTTATATTGTTATGCTTTTAACTATAGATATTCTTTCATGGCTGTATTTGAACATAACTACTGTAGTAAAAGCCAAGTTCACCCTCCATGCTAGTGAACCTAAAGAGCAAATATATCTTGCTGAGCAGCAAATGTATAATCATGCTAGTGAATAGAGTTCAGTGTTCTCTTTGCCTGTCATTCTGCAAGAA
Organism: Dama dama; assembly: GCF_033118175.1. NCBI lineage: Eukaryota > Metazoa > Chordata > Mammalia > Artiodactyla > Cervidae > Dama > Dama dama. The sequence goes on along the minus strand of NC_083683.1, from coordinate 59,223,378 downwards.
TTTGTATTGAAATCATTTAAGACAGCTTTACTAAAGTTATTACTGTAACTTCTGTTACAAGGATGGTGCTTAAATTCTGGGCTTTTGCGTCTACAGCGCAAAAGGCTCCTTTGTGATATGAGACAGGATTTTACATGCAGTGGTGATATAATAATGACTGTCTTTTTAAGCACTGTACATTTTTCTAAATGTCTTTATAGCCAGAATTTATTTGGTTTTCATAATAACTTTGTGAAATAGGTGTCCTAATCTTATGAATAAGAAATTTTAGGCATAGAAATTTTGACTGAGTGCCAAAGGCATACAATATTATCTTATAATAAATTAGTGTTATTATTTCAGAAGCTATCATTTACTACATGCTTACTATATGCTAAGTTCTATTTTAAGCTATTTACATATATTAATTAGAACCTGGACTTTGTAGTCAGATCTGGATTCAATTCTGGCCTTTCCTCTTATCAGTTGTTAACCTTGGCAAGCTACCTAGTCTCTTCAAGCCTTGGTTTCCTTATTTGCTTCATAGAAATAATGGCAGTGCCTACCTCACAGGGTGGTCCTATGGATTGAGATAATTCAAGTGAATCAATTTCTGGTATAAAGTAGGGGCTTTAAAACCAGTTTATTTAAAAAGCATGTTAGTTGACTGTATTTAGTGTAACTTTTAGCTCTTTGATAATTTTTCTGGTAGAATCATTGTATTCCCCTTGAATATAAACTCACAGTTCAGTGTATGTGTGTGTGTGCGTGTGTGCGCATGTGTGTGCGCGTGTATAAACACATATATGACTGTTCCATAGAAAACATCCATGTTACATGATTGTATAGTAGCTAAACTGCTTTTCCCCCCTCAATACCTCCCAGTCACCTTTCAGTTCTAAGCCTTCTGCTGGTCAGAAGGAACCAAAGAAGATACCTGCGGCATTCATGTTCCAAAGTCAAAGGCAAGATACCCTCTTGTCCACCCACTCCACACAGCACCACTTGTTTAAAACTCAGAATGTGGTGTTTTTACAGGAAGTATCCTTTTAAATGGGCTTCCCCGGTGGCGCTTGTGGTAAAGAACCCGCCTGCCAGTGCAGGAGATGTAAGAGACGTGGTTCAATCCCTGAGGCGGGAAGCTCCCCTGGAGGAGGGTGTGGCAAGCACTCCAGTGTTCTTGCCTGGAGAACCCCATGGACAGAGGAGCCTGGCAGACTACAGTAGTCCATGGAGTGGGGAAGGGTTGGGCACAGCTGAAGCAACTTAGCATGCACAGAGCGCAGCAGACCCCTTTAAACAAGCACATAAAGTCATTTAATTCCTGATACAACTGATATGCTGTATATTTGCACTGAAGAGCAATAAGAAAGCAAGCAAAAAAGTCATAATATTTGGCACTGCTAATGAAGTAATTTAAAACACTGAAGCTAAATAATATTGATCCCCAAAAAGAGCCCTAGAGAGGATTCTGGGAAGCTGGAATAGGAAGCATCAGGAGTCTGTCTCCCCACCTAGACAGCAGAATCTGATGTAACTGTTTTGGAATTATGGAACTATTGAAGGCTTGTGCTGCCAGGAAAAGGCTCAGATGTAAAATTGCAGCCGTCCTCTTTTGCCACCTTTGTGCCGCTTCCATATAGCTTGAGGAGACAGAGTAGGCAAACAGTACCTTCTTCTCCAAATATCAGCAGTCTGTAGTTGGGTCAGAGATTGCTGCTGCTAGTCACAGAGGTGTAGACAAAGGTGAGCATCTATTGTTGTTGCAAGCCCCTCCCCCACCTACTAAAGTGATATCCAGAAAATTTAAAGGACTGGCACCCTTAAAAGATCCAGCAATCCCATTCCTGGGCATATATCCAGAGAAAACTACTTCAAAAAGATACATGCACCCCAATGTTCATAGCATCAGTATTTACTATAATCAAGATGTGGAAGCAGCCTAAATATCCATTGAAAGACGAATGGATAAAGAAGATGTCATATGTATATATACAGTGGAGTACTGTTCAGCCATAAAAAGAATGAAATAATGCCATTTGCAGCATCATGAAATTCTGGAGCTGAAAAGTACAGTAACAAATGAAAAATTTAGTACGAAAATTCAAAGGCAGACGTGAGCAGGCAGAACAAAGAATCAGCAAAGATTTAAGATTCCCAAGGAAAACATTGGAAAAAAACAAACAGCCTGAGGCACCTGTGGGACACTGTCAGACAGACCAGTGTACATTCTGTGGAAGTCCCAAAGAGAAAGGAGCAGAGAGAACATTTGAAGAAATAATGGTTGAAAACTTCCCAAAGTTAATAAAAGACTTGAACATAAATATCCAAGGAGCTCATTGCACTCCAAGAAGGATTAAGTCAAAGAGACATAGAACAAGACACATTATAATCAACCTTCCAAAAGACAAAGGCCAGAGATCTTGAAAACAGCAGGAAGAAGCCTTAATTGTCACATACTACAAGGGATTCTCAGTAAGATTAGTAGCAGCTCATCAGAAACTATGGAGGCCAGACGGGAGTAGGCTGATATATTCAGAGTGCCAAAAGAAAAAAAAGTCTACCCATCAAAAATCCTGTTATCTAGCAAAACTGTCCTTCAAAAGTGAGTGAGAAATTAGGATAGTCCCAAGTAAACAAAAGCTGAGGGAGTTCATTACCTGTAGACCTGCCTTGCAAGAAATGCACAAGAAAGTTCTGAAAAGTGAAGCAAAATGGCTCTGGACAGCAACTTTAAGTTGTAAGGAGAGTTAGAAATCTCAATGAAGGTAAATACAGAGGAAATTATAAAAGCTACTTCTATTGTAACAAAGATTTATAACTATACTTTTTATTTTCTACATGATTAAAAGGTTAATACATTTAAAGGAAAAAATTATTAGCCTAAAAGCTCATATTGTTGTATCTTTGGTTTGTAATTATTTTCTATGTCATTTAAGAGATTAATGCATTTACTTATTAGTTTACATTTTGGGACACATGGTGTATAAAGATGCAATTTTGTGACATCAGTACTGAAAGGAGTGGGAATCGAGTTGTAGTGGAGTAGAGTTTTTGTATGTTATTGAAGTTAAGCTGGTGTAAATTCAAGTAGAACTGTTACACCTTTAGTATGTTAAATGTAGTCCCCATGGTCACCACAAAGAAAATAGCCACAGAATATACACAAAAGGAACTGAGAAAGGAATTTAAACATTTTACTACAACTTAACACAAAGAAGCTTAAAGCATATAGAAAGCAAACAGTAATATGATAGCAGTAATAACCTGGTGGCTCAGCAGTAAAGAATCCAGCTGCTAGTCCAGAAGCCACGAGTTTGAACCCTGGGTCGGGTAGACCCCCTGGAAAAGAAAATGGTAACCCACTCTAGTATTCTTGCCTGGGAAATCCCATGGACAGAGGAGCGTGGCAGGCTACGGTCCACGGGGTCGCAAAGGAGTCGAGGACACAATGTAGTGACTAAACAGCAACAGTAACGAGCTCTCCTTATCAATATTAAAAGACAGATTGGCAGAATGGATAGAAACATGATCCAACTATACACTGCCTGTAAGAGACTCAGGTGAGAGTCAGTGACCAAAAAAAATTACAAAAATGGAAAAGATGTGCATGCAATTAGTAATCAAAAGAAGGGCAGGTGTCGCTGTACTAATATGAAACAAACTAGACTTTAAATTTTAAAAGGTTACAAGAGATGAATATATTACGTAGTGATAAAGTGTTTAATAGGGCGAGAATACATGGAACATTTTCCAGGGTTGACTGTGATGTTAGGCCACAAATTAAGTCTCAAAAAAGATTTTCAAAGATAAATATCATACAGAGTATCATCTTCAATTAGAAGAGGATGAAGTTAGAAATCAGTGACAGGAAGAAAGCTGGAAAATTCACAAAATTGTGGGAATTAAACAACATACTTTTAAACAACAAAGGAGAAATCACAAAGGGAATTAGAAAATACTTAGAGGCAAAAGAAGATGAAAACACAACACGCCAACACTGACAGGACACAATGGAAGCAGTGCTAAGGGGGATTTGGGTAGTTATAAATACTTACGTTAATATAAAAAGATCTATAGCTTTATAGCTTAAGGAAAGAGAAAAAGAGTAAACTAAAACCAAAACTAGCAGAAGGAAGGAAATAATAAAGATTAAAGGAGAGAGAGATGAGATAGAGAATAGAAAAACAAAGTCTGTGAACCAAAAGTTTGATTTTTGAAAACATCAACAAAATAGAAAAGTTTTTGGCTGGATGGACTAAGAAAAAAGGAGGAAAGACTCAGATGACTAAAACCAGAAGTGAAACTGGTGACATCACTATCAATTCTACTGAAATAAAAAGGATTATAAGAGAGTAATATGAACAGTTGTATGCCAACAAATTGAAGAAACTAAATGAACAGGCCAAATTCCTAAAAATACAAAACTTACCAAGGCTAAATCACAAAGAAATAGAAAATCTGAATAGACCTATAAGGTAAGGAGATTGAATCAATAATAAAAAATCTCTCGTGTAGAAAAGCCGTGGCTTCACCAGTGAAGTCTACCGGTTAAAGAACTACTGTCTGTCCAAACTTTTTCAAAATACTGAAGAGGAGAGAACACTTTGCAATTCATTCTGTGAGGCCAGTATTACCCTGATAACAATTCCAGACGAAGATATTAACAAGAAAACTACAGGCCAATATCTCTTGTAAACATTGAGAAATCTCCAACAAGATGCTAGGAAACTAAATTCAGTCACATAATAAAAGGATTATATACCATGTCACAGTGGGATTTATTGTTGGAATGCAAGGATGGTACAACATAATGTACCACAGTAACGGAATGAAGGAAAAAAAAATCATCTCAATTAATGCAAAGAAAGCACTTGACAAAATTCAGCACTTTTTCATATAAAAGCATTAAAAAAAACTAGGAATAGGAGGAAACCACCTCAACACAATGAAAGCTACGTATGAAAAACCCACAGTGTACGTCATTTTCAATAATGAAAGACCGAGAGCTCTTCCCTCAAGACCAGGAACTAGGCAATGATGCCCATGCTCATGACTTTTATTTAACATAGTATTGGAAGTTCTAGCCAGAGCAAAGTCATCCAAGTTCAGAGAAAAGAAGTAAACAAATCTCTGTTTGCAGGTGAGGTGATCTTATTTGTGGAAAACCCTAAAAATTCCACACAAAAAGTACTTTCAGAACTGATAAACGAATTCAGGGTACAAAGTCAACATGTAAACATTAGTTGCATTTCTATACATTTGCAGTGAATAATCTGAAAAAAAAATTACAAAAACAGTTCTTTTTACAGTGGCATCAAAAGAAATAGGATACTCAGGAATTAACCAAGGAGGTAAAACACACAAAACTACAGAATACTGCTTACAGAGGACATAAAAGCACATCACATGCTCATGGATTAGAATACACAATATTGTTAAAACACCAGTCCTATCCAAAGAGATTTACAGATTCAGTGCAATCCCTGTCAAAATTCCAATGATTCCCCCCCCCCCCCAATAGGAAAGTAATCCTATCCTGAAATTCATATGGAATCTTGGAACCCTGGATAGCCAAAACAATCTCACAATTGGATGACTCACACTTTTTGATTTCTAAACTTACTACAAAGCCACATAGTAAAAAGAGTGTAGTACTGGCATAAATAGAGACGTAGACCAGTGGAATAGAATAGAGAACCCAGAAATAAACCCTCACATGTCTGGTCAAATAAGTTTTGAAAAGCATTCAGTGGGGACCATTCACTGGGGAAAACGAGTCTTCAACAAATGCTTCTGAGACAATTGAATATCCACTTGCAAAAGAATGAACTTGGACCTTTACCTAACACCATATACAAACATTAAATCAAACTGGATCAAAGACCTAAGTGTAAGACAAAAAACAATGAGATTCTTAGAAGACAACATGGGGCAAAAGCTTCATGACATTGGTTTCGGCAATGCTTTCCTGGATATGACACCGAAAGCATGGGCACCAAAGCAAAAGTAGACAAACTGGACGTAATGAGAAATAAATTTGTTACCTCAGACAGTATGTAACAGAGTGAAAAGGACAACCCAAAGAATGTGAGAAAATATTTGCAAATCATATATTTGATAAGGGATTAATATCCTGATATATAGAGAACTTATACTAAAAGTCAACAAAAAGAACAGACAGCCTGATTAAAAAGTATTCAAAGGACTTGAATAGACATTTCTCTAAAGAAGATACACTGTGGAGAGCAGTATGGAAGTTTCTCAGAAAATTAAAAATAGAACTGCTGAATGATCCAGCAGTACCACTTCTGGGTTTGTGTCCAAAATAATTGAAAGCAGGGTCTTGAAGAGATATTTGTGCATCCATGTTCAAAGCACCATTATTCACAATAGCCAGATGGTAGATAAATGTCCATCAGTGGATGGATTAGCAAGTTTTTATTCAGTGGAATATTACTCAGTCTTGGAAAGGAATTCTGGGCAGAAGATCTAAACAGACATTTTTCCAAAGAAGACATATATAGCTGACCAAGAGGCATGTGAAAAGATGTTCAGTATTGCTCGTTATTAAAGAAATGCAAATCAGAACTACAGTGAGATATCACTTCACACAATCCAGAATGGCTGTCATCAAAAAATCCACAAACAATGAATGCTAGAGGTTGTGGAGAGAAGGGAACCCTCCTACAGTCTTGGTAGGAATGTAAATTGGTGCAGCTACTATGGAGAACAGTATGGATGTTCCTTAAAAAACTAAAAATAGAACTACCATGTGACCTAGCAGTCCCACTACTAGACACATACCATGAGAAGATAATTAAAAAAGACACATGCATCCCAGTGTTCATTGCAGCACTATTAACTATAGCCAGGACATAGAGCAACCCGAATGTCCATCGACGGCAATGGATGAAGATGTGGTATATGTACACAACGGAGCATTCAGTTCAGTCAGTCTCAGTCCTCTTTGCGACCCCGTGAACCGCAGCACGCCAGGCCTCCCTGTCCATCACCAACTGCCGGAGTCCACCCAAACCCATGTCCATTGAGTCGGTGATGCCATCCAGCCATCTCATCCTCTGTCATCCCCTTCTCCTCATGCCCTCAATCTTTCCCAGCATCAGGGTCTTTTCAAATGAGTCAGCTCTTCGCATCAGATGGCCAAAGTACTGGAGTTTCAGTTTCAATATCAGTCCTTCCAGTGAACACCCAGGACTGATCTCCTTAGGATGGACTGGCTGGATCTCCTTGCAGTCCAAGGGACTCTCAAGAGTCTTCTCCAACACCACAGTTCAAAAGCATCAATTCTTCGGTGTTCAGCTTTCTTTATAGTCCAACTCTCACATCCATACACGACCACTGGACAAACCATAGCCTTGAGTAGACGGACCTTTGTTGGCAAAGTAATGTCTCTGCTTTTTAATATGCTGTCTAGGTTGGTCATAACTTTCCTTCCAAGGAGTAAGCATCTTTTAATTTCATGGCTGCAGTCACCACCCGCAGTGATTTTGGAGCCCAGAAAAATAAAGTCAGCCACTGTTTCCACTCTTTCCCCATCTATTTGCCATAAAGTGATGGGACCGGATGCCATGATCTTAGTTTTCTGAATGGAGTATTACTCAGCCATTAAAAAGAATGGAATGATGCCATTTGCAGCAACATGGGTGGACCTCAAGATTGTTGTCCTGGGTGAAGTAAGACAGAGAAAGAGAAATACTGTATGACATCCCTGATGTGTGTGATCCAAAAAGAAATGATATAAATGAATTTAGTTACAAAACAGAAGCAGACTCACAGACTTAGAGAATGAACTTATGGTTGCTGGGAGGAAGGGATGTTAAGGAGTTTGGGATGGACTTGCACACCCTGCTGTATTTAAAATGGGTAACCAATAAGGACATACTGTGTAGCACAAAGTACCCTGCTCAGTGGTATGTGGCAGCCTGGACGGGAGGGGAGTTTGGGGGAGCAAGAATGCATGTGTGTGTATAGCTGAGTCCTTTTTCAGTTTACCAGAAACTGTTATACCATTGTTAATCGGCTATACCTCAATGCAAAATAAGTTTTTTTTAAAAAAAGGAAAGGAACTCTGACACATATTACAGCATGGATGAACCATGAAGACAGTATGCTAAATGAGATGAGGCAGGCACAAAAAGATAATACTGTACAATCTCATGTCATGTCAGTGCAGAGTTTGAGCAAACTCTGGAGATAGTGAAGGACAGGTAAAGCCTGGCACGCTGCACTCCATGGGCTCACAAAGAGTCGGACATGACTGAGTGACTGAACTAAACCGTACAATCTTACTTATATGAGATGTTCAGTCAAACTCATGAAAACAGAAGGTAGATGTTGGTTGCTAGTGTTTGGGTGGAGGCAAAATGAGTTGTTTTTTTAATTGTGTAGAGTTTCAGAGTTCTTGATATTGGTTGTACAGTATTGAATATATTTATCACTACTAAAACTGTACCCTTAAAAATGGGTAAGATGGTAAATTTTGTTAAGTGTATTTTCCCACAATTTTAAAAATTAGAAGTAAAAGAAAAAAGATCTGAAGGTGAGAATATAAATTTTCCAGAGTTTCTCACAGAGGGTTTTTAATATTATCAAGAGCTTTATAGATTTGCACACTGGTTCTTTTGTATGTTTAACTTCATTTTAGAACTTAGGACTTTTCCTTGATATTGGGATACATCTTTTAATCATGTTTACTATGAATAAACTCTTTTCAGGATAGGGGTTGTGGGATGCTTATGAGTGGATCAAGTAAAAAGAAGAGAGGTTTTTTTTTTTTCTTAGTTAATTGGCTAAAATCTCTTAAAAGAGAGAGCTGGACAAACATCACATAAGAGGAACGATTTATGGTAGAATTAGCTGGACAGTTTTATAAGCTAGAGGTAAAGTATGATGTATGTTAAACTTCTGGAGGGGGAAAAAAACTGCTAAGGAAAAGGCAGTTGGTTGCTGCCCACCCTAATGTAGGGTGTAGCAGCAGCTCACAAGTGCTGAGCAAACTCCTAGCTGAACCACTAATTTTATGTATAGGTTAGAAGTCCAGCATGAAAAATTTTGTTTGTGTGTGGGTTCATGGTTTTGAAAATATTTGTTTTGGGTATCAGTCATATTTGTTAATATATAGATTAAAATGAAGCTTTGTAAAACCCCTAACATAATGCCTAATATAGTATAGCTATTCAGTAAATGGCTAGTGCTCATGTTTGAATTTGAGTTTTTTTCATGTGTTGTAAAAAGTGAATAGCCAGAAAATTTTCAAAAGTATATTGTAATCTCTTGAAACTCTAGATTGTAATTTATTGCTATAATTTATGTCATTATCCTGAGGCTCTATGGCATGCTTGTTGATACTGTTTTCTGATGAGTGACTCTTCTGATTTTATTCTGGGGGCCCTTGTGGATTAGGAAGATTCAGAGCGTGGATTCTAGTGTCAGCTCTGGGAGGAGGAGTGACAGTGAGATTTTGGAGAAGTGACTGGAGATGGAGAATTAGCCTGCCATTGGCTAAAATGGGCTTTTAGAGCTACTGCATTTTTACTTTTCTTTCGAAAAGGCTGTGTTAATTGGTACCATGTAGACATTTAGGGACGGGGGAGCCTGGTGGGCTGCCGTCTATGGGGTCACACAGAGTCGGACACAACTGAAGTGACTCAGCAGCAGCAGACATTTTATATTAAATTTTAAAATGCTACATTTTAATAAAAATTTAGACTTTTTAGTTTGTTTAAATAGATTAACTGAACTAACAATGCTGCCAGAAGTCTCATAAGAAAAACTGTCTTTAAAGAAATAACAAATTCTTGACTTTTTCTTGTTAATTCTAGGTTAAGTCAGCAAACAAAGAAAACATGGGGTTTTGAAGTATGATTAAACTCCTGATGCTGCAGCAGAGGCTAAGAAGATTAATGGCCAGATCTAGGTAAGTGGAGGTTTACTTTTTAAAAAATCACTAAGTCCACAAACTGTGTTTTTTTAAACTGGAGATTTTAATAACGGTATTTTGAATGCAATTATTTTGCCTCCTGATACCTCTCTGGGCTTCTCTGGTAGCTCAGATGGTAAAGAATCAGCCTGCAATGCCAGAGACCTGGGTTCAGTCCCTGGGTCAAGATCCTCAGGAGAAAAGAATGGTAATTCACTCTAGTTCTTCCCTGGAGAATCCTATGGGCAGAGGAGCCTGGTGGGCTACAGTCCATGGGCTCGCAAAGAGTCAGACACAACTAAGTGATTAAAAAACTACGTTGTTACCTCCCAGACCTCAAAATAAGGACAACTGACTTTAAGAAGACAGTGTTTACTAATTGAAATGTCTGGCACAGTTGTTGCAATGTTGGTCTTCCCAAGCAGAGGCTACCTTTAGAGGGAGTATAGTACATCTCTTTGTATTTTTGCGGAGTTATAAACTTGAATGAGTTTATGAGATCATGTGGTTTCTCATCAAGTGTTTACAGTATTCATGCATATTAGTAGGTCTAGGTAACCCAGATTGTCTCCAAGTATTAATCTGATTGTCATAGATGTAGAATATCTAGTGTCTTGTTTTTACCACTGCCTGGGAGTTTGTGCTTCAGGAGGAGGAGTCAGAGATGTGGGTGAAAACTGCATTTAAAAAAGTCTCCTTCTGTGTTGGAAGATTGAGCAGAACAGCCTGTCCAGCTGTTTGCCACTCTCACTCATACTAAGGTGATTTTTTAACCATGCTGAGGCCTCCTGTTCCCTTTTGCCTCCCTCTGTTTTCTCCTGTTTCATCAGCCCTCTTCTTTCTGTGCTTCTTTCCTGAGCAGACCTGTTGGCCCATCACTTCAAACCCCTATATTGCCAATATCCTTTCATTTCTTTGTCCTTTTGCACTCTGACCCGGGTCAGTTGAACTGTCTACCCTCTGGACTGCTGAGCACAGCTAGAAAAATAATATAATCTTACTCTCCAGCTTCTTCTCAGTCTCAGCATAGCCTGCTTAATAATCCTGCTGCTTTTCTTGTGTGGCTCCTCAGGGAAAAATACTGACATTCTGCTCAAGTCCCTCATTCTGCAAACTTGCCTTCTGTTTTACAGAAGAAATGAAAGATGATGGATATTATCTGTTTCAGCTTCTCTGATATGTTCCACTCATTTTTCTTTTCTGCTCTCTCTCCTCAGAGGGCTTCCTTGATGACTTAGCTGGTAAAGAGTCTGCCAGCAATGTGGGAGACCTGGGTTCATTCCCTGAGTTGGGAAGATTCCCTGGAGGAGGGAACGGCTACCCACTCCGGTATTCTGGCTTGGAGAATTCCACGGACTGTATAGTCCCTGGGGTCACTAAGAGTTGGACTTGACTGAGTGACTTTCTACTGAGTGACAACTACTCGGAGCACAAGGCATTCCTTCTCCTCTGGGCACGCTTTTGAGCCGGGTCCCAGAACTCAGCTCTAGTCTCGTCTCCCTGCTTGTCTTGATCCGTCTCTGACTGTCTCTTTCCTTTGGTTTTTCCTATATTCTTTAAACTTTACTGACACTGCAGTTGGTGATTGCAGCCATGAAATTAAAGGACGCTTGCTCCTTGGAAGGAAAGTTATGACCAACCTAGACAGCATATTAAAAAGCAGAGACATTACTTTGCCAACAGAGGTCTGTCTAGTCAAGGCTATGGTTTTTCCAGTGGTCATGTATGGATGTCAGAGTTGGTCTATAAAGAAAGCTGAGCGCCGAAGAATTGATGCTTTTGAACTGTGGTGTTGGAGAAGACTCTTGAGAGTCCCTGGGACTGCAAGGAGATCCAACCAGTCCATCCTAAAGATCAGTCCTGGGTGTTCATTGGAAGGACTGATGTTGAAGCTGAAACTCCAATACTTTGGCCACCTGATGCGAAGAGCTGACTCATTTGAAAAGACCCTGATGCTAGGAAAGATTGAGGGCATGAGGAGAAGGGGATGACAGAGGATAAGATGGTTGGATGGCATCACCGATTTGATGGACATGGGTTTGGGTGGACTCCGGGAGATGGTGATGGACAGGGAGGCCTGGCGTGCTGCAGTTCATGGGGTTGCAAAGAGTCGGACACAACTGAGCACCTGAATTGAACTGATCTGACATACTGATTACAAATCTGCATAAACCTGTGTCATCTTAAAACAATAAATAACTCAAGAAATGTATTTTCTTTTGAAACCATGTCCAAGCATACCCTGTCACTTGAGGCTTTCCTTTCTCACTGTGTTCTTAAAAGAGCCTTTTCTATTCTCTGGAGGACTACCCCTCATCTTCCATTTGCTCACTGCATAATGGCTTCTACCTCTACCTAATACTCCATCATGGAGAGGACCCTCCTTCTTAACACTTTCTTTTCTTAGTTTGTACCATTCTGATTGTTTTTCTTCTCCGTCACTTGGTTTTCTCTAGTATTTACACATTTGTGTTCCCCAGAATTTCAGCTTCAGCAGACTGCTCTTTATCCCGTTCTTGAGCAGGATCTTCTGTTTTATAGTTTCAAATACCATGTGTCCCAATATTTTACCTCTTCCCTCAAGCCCATTCTGATGCACTTAACTCTATTACATGTCTCCATTCGGTTGTTCTCTGGGAATCGCAGTTTAACATGTCTAAAACTGAACTAACCACCATCACTTCCTCTTGAAGACCTGAAAAGATTTTTCCTATTTCAAGTAATAGAGCCAGCACCCTTCATCTGCACTGAAAATTACCTCTTACTTCCTGTATACCTAGCTAGACACTCAATGCTGCTGACTTGATTTCCTAAATATTTTTAAAATTCACAATTTTCATCTTTGCTACTGTTGCTGCTCCAGTTTTAAGTCTTTGGCATACTTCAGTTTTCAGTAGTTTCTAACTGGCTTTCCCTTCCTCTGAGCTAAATTCCCACTTAAAATTTTACCTTGCAGATGGAGGTATCTAAAATGAAGTCATGACCACCTCACTTTCTGCTTAAAATACTTAAGTGGCTTTCCATCTTGTGAGGATGAAATTTGTTCTCTTTGCAATGGCATACAAGGATTTCGTGTCACATGTTAGGCTTTTCATTATTTTTGCACTGAACTGAAACAACTGAACATGGATAGAGTCCCCAGGTAGATTGTACCACCATTCATACATCCCTGACAGAATCAGAGGTGCTGCCTGAACAGGTAGCCTATGAAGATGTTAAGCAGAAGAATGGTTTTTCTACTCCTTTTGAGAAATAGTTGAAAACTATTCATTTGAGACTTCTGTATTCAAGTAAAAGCCACACTGTAGTAATCATTTAGCTCTTTGTATTCTTGAGGAGTTAGTGGTGAGTATGGATAAGCAATTTCAAGAAGACTTTTGTTTTTTTGTTTCTGTCATCTCTCTGCTTTAAAATTTTTCAAAAAATATTCTTTTGGTCTCCTCAGAATTTATTAAACACTTACTAAATTTTTTTTTTTTTGCTGTGCTGTCTGGCATGTGGGATCTTGTTCTCTAACTAAGGATCAAACCCGTGCCCCTTGCAGTGAACCTGTGACTGCCAGGGAAGTCCCAAACACTTAATGATTTAATTTTTAAAAATTAAACTTTTATGAAATAACTGTCTGCTGTGTCAAACAGTATGTTTAGTGCCCTAGAAAATTCAGAAGACAAGGTTCTTCTCCTCATGGAGACCACAGTGCAGTGGCCGGTGAGACAGCTGAACATGACAGTAGAATATGATAAGTGTCCTGATGGAGTCTTGTCCATCTGACTGCGGGGGCATTGGAGGCAGGTGAGCTTCAAGTTAGTTAGTTGGCATCCCAGACCCCTCGGTTGTTGTTGAGGGTATATAGTTTGGCTCCTGCTTGTATTTCAGCCTACCCCACACTCTCATTGTACTGGATCCCTCACTTTCTCCTGAGGATAGCACCACCTTTCATGACCTTTATCTTTGCATCTACTTTTTTATCTAGTGCCTATTTCTGTGGTTTGCCTAGCACACTGTTTCTATTCACCTTTTAGAGTACCAGCTCAAATGCTGCTTCTTCCCTTCCTAATGCAGAAAGTTAGTTGCTTCTTTCTGTATCCATGGAAGTCTTCTTATGATCTAATACAAGGTTTATCATAATGCACTCTGTTGACAGCTCTGTCTGTCCCTTTAGACTCATGACTCTTGAGCGGTACACGATTGACTGTCATCTTTACACCGTGATACTTAGCTGGCATATGAGTTACAAGATACCAAATAGGAGTCTTTTTTTTTTCCTGTATGTAACAAGATTTTTTATTTATTATGTCATCACACACTTTCCCTATATAAATTTATTTACATTTTTAATTGAAGTATAGTTGATTTACAGTGTTATGTTAGTTTGTGGTGTACAGCAAAGTGACTCAGTATATATATGTAAATATATACATATTATTCATTTATATGTATATTCTTTTTCAGGTTCTCTTCCTTATTATAGGTTATTACAAGATAATGAATATAGTTCTGTTCTATATAGTAGGACCTTGTTGTTTTATCTATTTTATATATAGTAATTTGTATCTGCTAATTCCAGACCTCCTCTAATTTTTCCCTCCCTCCACCGCCTTTGCCCTTTGGTCACCATAAGTTTCCTTTCTATGCATGTGAGCCTGTTTCTGTTTTGTAAGTCAGTTCATTTGTGTTGCGTTTTAGTTTCCACATAGAAGTGCTCTGTCATGGGTTACTTGTCTTTCTCTGTCTGACTTCACTTAGTGAGTGAGTGATTTCTAGGTCCCTCCATGTTGCTGCGGATGGCCAGATTTCATTCTTTTTATGGCTGAGTAGTATTCCATTGTACAGTGCGGGAGACCTGGGTTTGATCCCTGGGCTGGGAACATTCCCTGGAGAAGGGAACGGCTACCCACTCAAGTATTCTGGCCTGGAGAATTCCATGGACTGTGTAGTCCTTGGGGTCGCAAAGAGCGACTTTTCACTTTAAGGTGTATATACATCATCTTGATCCATTCATCATTAAATGGATGTTGAGCATGCTTCCATGTCTTGGCTATTGTAAATAGTGCTGTTACAATTATTGGGGTGCATGTATCTTTTCAACTTGGAGTTTTCTGTAGATATTTTTGCCCAGGAGTAGGATTGCTGGATCATATGGCAATTCTATTTTTCATTTCTTTTAAAGAACTTCCATACTGTTTTTCATAGTGGCTGCCCTAACTTATATTCCCACCAACAGTGTAGTAGGATTCCCTTTTCTCCACACCTTCTTTATTTTTTTAGACTTTATAATGATGGCCATTCTGACCAGTGCGAGGACACCACGAAATATGAATCTTAATTTTACTATTTTATTTATCACTTCTTTTGGTTTATACACTAGTATACTTTTTTAAAATGTTTAATCCTTATACCTGCCAACATTCTTTATCTTCCTTTAGTGCAGTTCATTTAGCTTACAAGAGACTTAGAGCGTCTACTGTGTGCTAGTTACTATGTAAGGCACATGGAAAGCAGGAATGAATAAATTCCATCCTTCCTGGAAAGGAGCTCAAAGTGGAAGGAAGAAGATAGATAGTAAACAGAAGATAAGTAAACAGTCGATCACAATTTCTGCTAAGTAAACAGTGTGGAAGAGGCTGTGATACTGGGAAGCTCAGGGTACTTTGGGGATACATAATAGAACTTGCCCACCTGATTGGAGTCAGAAAAGGCACTGTCTTCTGAGTTGAATCTTAAGGAGCAGCGTGGAAAAGTGTGAGGAAATAAGACGCTCTCGGGAAACTGTTTGGTATGACTGGGTGGGGCTTGAAGCAGAGAGGAGTGAGAGATTAGACTGGATTTGTAGACAAGGACCATAATGTAAAGGACTTTTTGAACTTTTGCATTTATTTTTCCTGAAGGTAGTAAAGATCTGCTGAAGAATTCTAGACAAGCTTTAATCAGATTTGTATTTTTAATGTTTAGTAACTTCTTATGCTTCTTTCCCTTCCTCTTTTTTCAAATACTTTCACATCCATTCTGATTCTTTCCCTTGTTTGTAAGTGAAGTTTCCTTTGTTCACTTGGAGTGTTCTTGGACACTTAATGTAACTATAACCACTTATCACTTACCCTCTGTCGGAAAGGATTAGATAGACACACTTAGAGTTTTGCCAATATTCTCTTGTGTTACTGTTTGAATTTTGAGTTGTTTTTCTCTCTTAATGAACTATTCCAGATTTGCTTTTGGGTCTTACTAACCAGATTTGTCTGGAGGGATCCATAAAGAATACTACAGTGCACAGTATGAATCAAAATACTTGACAAGTCAGAAGTCTGTCATCCTTTTGGAAATTTATTAATGAAGATAGACATTCAATCCTAGTAAGCCATAAAGGGTTAATTTCATGAATGACTTAAGTATAATAGTGTTATGTATGAAACCTTAAATTGGTTTCTCTTAGTTTTAAAATAGGCAGACTTTTGCAAACTAAATTTGAGGCTTCTGTGAAGTCTGCCTCACAAAATTATTCTTGTTGATGCTGAGTAAAATTCTCCAGCTAGTTGTATGAAGTCTAGCTCTAGCCATTTACCTTCCTGGGCTTAGTTTTCCTCATTAAAATAATACAGGGCTAATGTTAGGTGATTTCTAGAGTCTTTTTCTGTTTTGGGATTTGTATATCTAATAATTTTTTGCAAATTATCTTTCATGTAGTGCTCACATGGTCTTCTGAAGAAGCCATGGGTAGCTGTTGTAGCTGTCCAGATAAAGACACTGTCCCAGATAACCATCGGAACAAGTTTAAGGTCAGTAAAAACTGGATGAGTTGTAGCTCTTGCTGCCTACCTGGATGCTTTTCTTTTACTTCACTTAACACATTTCTTATTTCCTCACTGGTATCTTCAGACTCTTTTTATTTTCCTTTTTGTTCATTCTGCCTTTTCTTGTTTTAACCAACAAGGACAACATTTTTTACTGACAGTGTGAAATCCTTTTTTCCTTTGGTCTTCCATATCCAATTAGAACCACACAGTTCTGATAATACTTTTTTTTTCCCCCAACTTGAAAGACTTTTACATTTATTACCTTCCTATATCATAGTCATGGATATGAGTGGCTAAATCTTATATCTCCCTATATCATCAGTCATGGATATGAATGGCTAAATATTATATCTCCGTCAGGAAAACACAGCACTGTTGATTGACTGTTACACCCTCCAGAGAACTCAGTCTTTGGTCACAGTGATAAGAGACCCTGGATTTGGTCCCATCAGCCCTCTTTGAAATGACCCGATAATATTGTCTTTAAATCGCCATCTTATAGGTGCCTCTTCAGTCCTGTCACTAGTTCCCAGTCATTGTTTAATGCCTGGATAATTTCGTAACTGAACTCTACCTCCAGTCACCTCTGATCCATCCTGCAGTTGACATCAGATTTATCTTCCTCTTCCATTATTCTAAAACTTCAGTGGTGTTCTGTTACTTAGACACAAAGTGCTCCATTCCCTACTCACCCACAGCCATTAATGCCTCTCATATTCTGACTTCAGTCTGCTATAAGTCAGCCTCTGGATCACACAAACCTTGGTGTAAATCACAGCCCTCTTGCTTCTTAGCTTTGTGACCTTTGACAAGTTACATTGTCACCAAGTCTTTGTTCCTTTGTATGCGATGGAGACAATAGTATTACCTGCAGTTTAGGATTCGTGTTAAATGACAAAATACAAGTAAAGCACTTTGCCCAACCCGGGCGTATAGTACATTCCCCCCGAGTGTTATCTGTTTTTAAGGTCTCTAGCCATTTTCTGAAACTCAGCAGTGCAAGGCCTTCCCTGACAAGGACTCGGTGCCAGTCCCGTCTTGGTCTCTCAAATGCACCCTCCTTGTCTCTGCTGTGGCACTGTGTCTTCAGGGTGTGCCCCCCAAGTCCTGACCCCCCAACTCACTTTCTCTTTATTTCCTTCTTGCTGGGGAATCCCATGGACAGAGGAGCCTAGTGGGCTATTAATCCTGTCCATGGGGCTGCAAAGAGTAAGACACAGCTTAGTGACTGAGCATGCACTTATTTATACCCAAAACCCCGCTAAAGTCCCTTCTCTTCATATGTGAAGGCGTCTCCAACAACCCTTGGCTACAGTTCCTGCATTTTGCAGCGGCTGTTGTACTCATTTGTTAGGTTAGTTAAGCATTTACAGTTCTGTGATGTTGCCTTTGTCTTTGTGTATCTTACCTCCTCAGTGGGAATGTGAGTTCTTTGGGGATATGAACCAGGTATTGCCCTGCTACGTAATCCATGCCATACAAAACCATTGGTTGTTGAATGAAATAACAATAACTGAACCAATCAGCAATAGTACATTTTCCTGAAATTAGTGAAATATGTTCATGACTGCCAAGAAGGAGCATTAAGTTAGCACTAATTAAACTTTTTTTTAGGTCATTAATGTGGATGATGATGGAAATGAGTTAGGTTCTGGCATAATGGAACTTACAGACACAGAACTGATTTTATACACTCGCAAACGTGACTCGGTAAAATGGCACTACCTCTGCCTCCGACGCTATGGTTATGATTCAAATCTCTTTTCTTTTGAAAGTGGTCGAAGGTGTCAAACTGGACAAGGTAGGTAGAGCCTTTGTTTTTTTCTCCAAACATCATCATATTTGAATATCACTCTGTAATTCAATTATTTTATATATGTTTAAATTACTGTTTTACTTTTATCCTGAATGAAAAAAAGCCTCAAATAAGCGAATTATTTAAAAAGGAGATATAGTACACTATGTATTCACTTATCTACATTTATTAAGCAGGTTTTCTATATCTAGAATTTTGGCTCATATTAACTTTAAGATTTGAAGTAAGTAAATGATTTAGTCCCAGGAAATTTCCTCTGTCTTTACTGTTATAGGACTTCCCTGGGGGCTCAGACAGTAAAGAATCTGCCTGCAATGCGGGAGACCTGAGTTCGATCCCTGGGTTGGGAAGATCCCCTGGAGGAGGGCATGGCAGCCCACTCCAGTATTCTTGCCTGGAAAATTACATGGACGGAGGAGCCTGACAGGCTACAGTCCATGGGGTTGCAAAAGAGTCGGACATGACTGAGTGACTTTCACTTTACTGTTACAACTTGGGAGAAAGAACTTAAACTTTGGAGTTAAGCAGAACATAGTTTTATTTTTTTGCCATCTACTTCTTGAAAGTGCTTGGACAAGTTGGGGAACCTCTTGCATCAAATTCCTTCTGTATCAGAGTGGAATGGTAATCCAATAATTAAACAAGGTAATGATTGTAAACCACAGAGCAAGCTCCTCTCAAATGGTGGATTCCTGTGGTAATGATAGGTTAGACTCCCCCTGCTGTTAGAAAGCAGACTAGAGAAAGTGTGCAAATCTTGTTTTTGCCTTCCTTATTTTGAGCCATCACCCATGGACAAATGAAAATTATTCTGTGAACTTTCTTTTGGGTTTGTGTTTTGAAACAAGAAATATAATTAATTTATCAGACATTTATTTGAAAGGCCTTTCTTGCTATTGGTGCACAGAATGCTTCCTTTATAATTTTGTTCTTTGACAAGTGCTCCTTTGTCTTTCTTAGATGGTGTGACCATATTTTTTTCTTCTGGTTTATATTTGTAGGAATCTTTGCCTTTAAGTGTGCTCGTGCAGAAGAATTATTTAATATGTTACAAGAGATTATGCAGAATAATAGTATAAACGTAGTGGAGGAACCCGTGGTTGAAAGGAATAACCATCAGACAGAATTGGAGGTCCCTAGGACACCTCGAACACCTACAAGTAAGTGTCTATTTTCCCCTCTTCTATTATAAACTATAGACTATGGGTATTTAATCTATACCATGTTAGAAATTACCATTGGCTAACATAAATATAGTAGTTATGAGTTTTGAAAAACTGTTAGCTATAATTATAAACATTTTAAATATGAAAACACAAAGTGTTTCATATTATTTTAAATGTTAATGGAAAGTTAAAAGTGGAGGGAGGTGCTGTCCTGCTCCAGTGTCTTGTGTGTCTTACGAGAAACACCTCCTTAAGCCTCGCAGTGCTGATTGTATCCTCATTCATCTTTTTCTCTGTGCCCTACCCCTACATTCTTTCTTAAACCAATAAACGCAAACTCAGCTCCAGGGTTTGCTGCTCAGAACTTACCCAATGGATATCCCCGATATCCCTCGTTTGGAGATGCTTCATCCCACCCTTCCAGCAGACATCCTTCCGTGGGAAGTGCCCGCCTGCCCTCAGTAGGTGAAGAATCTACACATCCTTTGCTGGTGGCTGAGGAACAAGTAAGCATGTGCTGCTGTCCCACGGCATTGTATGGGGTTAGAGTATTATCATGCTAACACTTGAAGGTTTCAGTCAATTTGAATTTTAGTTATCACTTTTGCATGTGACCTTTGTAGTGAAGTTTCAGAGGACAGAGCATATATTTGCTGATATATACCCAAATATGTATAGGTGTTGAGGGAAACAGCATTCCAGTTAAGTTTGTGGGTCCACAGGAGAGGTGCATCTATAGATGAAGATGGACAAAACTCATGGTCAGTTCTCTTACAATAACCTCAAAGGAAAGCTTTCTATATTACAATTTTTGTAAATAGTAGACTACTAGCAGTAAAACAGATTTTGTTGTCAGTGTTTTTAACAGAGCAATTTAATATTCCCAGCTAGTCTATTTTCATTTTAGGAATGATGTATCTGGTTGAACATTGTCTGTATTAATTAGTTGTACTTATCTTTTGTCAACAATATGACTGTTTATCATTAAGGAATTTTCACTTTTAAAATCCATTTCTTTGAATTTTTTACTTGTTAAATGAGTTTTTATTATAATTAAGTATCCCTCTTTTTGAGTTTTATTTTTTGAGTTTTTCAGATTTTATGTATAGACTTCTAAACATTTTTATATTGTCTCCCCCAAATACCATGAGCTTTTCTAAGTAGTGATAATTTCCTACTAGGTGGAACCTATTTTATATCTGTGTATCTTACAGAACTCTTACTAAATCTAATAAGGTTTATCTCTTTATATAGTCAGATCTATAAATAATGATACATTTCTCTCTTCCTTTTTAATACTTGTTATTTCCTACTTCTAAATCAGGTTTTAATGCACTGATGAGAATTTCTAGAACATCAAAGTAATAATCCCTGTTTGTTCCTGACTTTTTATAGAATGCTTATCATGTTTCACCGTCACATCTATTTTGAAGTAGTTATTCTTTTATCAAGCTAGGAAGACATTTCTACATTTCTCCCACCTCCTCCCAACCTTTTTATTAGTAAAAAACAGGTCCAAAAGCCTTGAAGAATATACTTAGAAAGTTAATAAAAATTAATTGACATAGTCAGGCAGATTTTTTGTTCTTTTTTCTTTTCTTTTAAAAAAGCTACTCACTTTCCTGTTTTGTTTTAGGTACATACCTATGTCAACACTACAGGTGTGCAAGAAGAACGGAAAAACCGCACAAGTGTGCATGTCCCATTGGAGGCGAGAGTTTCTAATGCTGAAAGCAACACACCAAAAGAAGAGTCAAGTAATATTGAGGACAGGGACCCTCAGATTCTTCTTGAACCTGAAGGAGTTAAATTTGTCTTAGGACCAACACCAGTTCAGAAGCAATTAATGGAAAAAGAGAAACTGGAACAACTTGGAAGAGATCAAATCAGTGGAAGTGGTGCAAATAACACAGAATGGGACACTGGCTATGACAGTGATGAGCGGAGAGATGTGCCCTCTGTTAACAAACTGGTGTATGAAAATCTAAATGGCCTATCTCTCCCCAGTGCCTCAGGGTTCAGGAGAGGTCGTCTGCCGTCCACCAGTACCTCAGATACCCAGAATATCAACAACTCAGCTCAGAGAAGAACTGCATTGTTAAACTACGAAAATCTACCATCTTTGCCTCCTGTTTGGGAAGCCCGCAAGCTAAGTAGGGATGAAGATGACAACTTAGGACCAAAGACCCCGTCTCTGAACGGCTACCATAACAATCTAGACCCGATGCATAACTATGTCAACACAGAGAACGTAACAGTGCCGGCAAGTGCTCACAAACTAGAGTACTCAAGGCGTCGGGACTGTACGCCGACAGTCTTTAACTTTGATATCAGACGCCCAAGTTTAGAACACAGGCAGCTCAATTACATACAGGTTGACCTGGAAGGTGGCAGTGACTCTGACAACCCTCAAACTCCAAAAACGCCGACCACCCCCCTTCCACAGACCCCCACCAGGCGCACAGAGCTGTATGCTGTGATAGACATCGAGAGGACTGCTGCTATGTCCAGTCTGCAGAAAGCGCTGCCACGAGATGATGGCACAGCTCGGAAAACCAGACACAATAGTACTGATCTGCCCATGTGAGCCCTGGAAAGCATTTACATTATTTGCACCTTTGTGAAGTTTTTTTTTTTTAAAAAATGAAGATGCAAGTGCTTCATTTTTATTTCTAAACACTAACTCCTTTTATAGACTGATAGAAAAAATTTTTTCTGAATATTTCATGTGCTTCTTTAAAGGGAATTAATGTAGAGCAGGTACTCATAAAAGAACACTAATTTCATTATATACTACTCATTACTGTCCAGCAGCATTCCCATTTTCACAGTGCCTATTTAAAATGAGAGTTGAAGTGAGTGACGGGCTGGTCGATTTTTATCAAGATTCTGAACTCATGTATATCATTCATGTGTAAGTCCTGGTTGGCATTTAAAACAGAGCCTCTTGATAACGTGCGTTGCTAACAGGTAACTGTAGCTTTGAAAGTGCTATTTGTAGCTTCACTGTTCATGGTATGTGGCCTCCAGCATGTAACGTGAGGAATCCTTTATTTCATTAATTGTAGGCTTTTTGACTTGAGCCAAAACATATCTAATGGAAATAGAAGTACCACACCTCCTGTGTACCAGCCAGTTCCTTTGCCTTCAGCATTTCTAGAAAGTTCTACGTTCGTGAACGTGGTGTCCCACTGGTGTGTTGAAAGGCAGGAAAGAGATGAGATTTTCTGTTTCATCATCTCATGATGTCATTTGAAGGGCATGCCCAAGTATCTTAATCAGAATTATAAATAGGCTCAAGAATCAGTCTCAGGTCACTTTATCCAAAAACATTTGAAAAATCTGAACCATGATCTCTTCAAAGTTTCTGTCCTACAGATTATTTACAGTAACATTGTTCTCTGGAGGCATTTGTGCCATTAGATTACCATTTACCTTCAGTTTTTCCTTTGGTGTTTGGGATGTCTAACTTTGTTGCTTCATGTCTTTTTCAATTTAAAATGTTTGAGTTTGTATATAGTTTTGAAATTGGTATGTGTTCATTGTTGTTTAGTTTGCATTTTTGTCCAATTGTGGTTTTGAAGGTTCATTTGGAACTTAACTGTTATTCTATAACAGGGTTGCCCTTGTCCAGTATTTATTTATATGCTGTTTACTTTTCATGTTGATAAAAGCATTCTCTCAATTTTAAATTTCACTTGTGTCCATAGGTGATCTCTTAAGCAGCTGAGAAGAGAGAAAAAAAAAAAGGAAGTACTTTTAACATGCAAAGTTCCCTGAAGGTACTGTGTTTTCTCTGTGGGCACTCTCCCAGCACTTTAGCAGTGGTTCCCCCAGTCACGTGGCTGCAGTTACACTTTGCCCACTGTACTGCTCCTCAGCTCTGCTGTCCTTTCACTCAATGATTTTGGATTATCCCTTGATTTTAATAGAGTGTTAAAATTATTGCCAGCATAGCAGGTACAGTGGAAGTCTTACAGCAATGAGATTGTGTCATAATTTAGGATTGAAAATGAAGTTTATATAAACTGATTATAGAGTTCATATGTCTAGCTCTTGGAAAGTCAAGAATTTTCCAGTGTCCCAAATCCTGGAGAAACAAGAGAAGGTTGGATAACCTTGCAAAATATGTCACCATTTCCTCTAAATATGAGGAAGTTTCTGAGATTATGATCTGGATTTATCAGATGTAACTAAGGTTAATTTAGCATGAAAAAGTTTCAGTCATATAGCAGCCAACCTGTCCCATAAATGCCCTAATTATAGGACAGTGAGTGGATTAGCAAAATAATAGGGTGGGACCATTATAAAGAAAATAAACTACTAAAGGTGTCTTTATCATTTTCAGTGCCATTGGTTTATGTGCATAGCAGAATTTTTTTTTCTGTGAATTTGGTGCTTACTAAAGTGGTCACTGTTCTCTAAAAAGAGTGCAGTGGTGTAGTAGGCATGCAGCTTCCATTTCATGTATTGTTCCACCTATGCTTTCTTCTGAGTAGATTGCTAATTGTGCCAAATTTATGTGATGATCTTTGTAATGCGGAATAAGAACTATGACGGAACCAGTGCATATGGTTTTCTCGGAAACAAGCAGTCAGGACAGAACGTTAACCTCCAAACGAAAGGGCTGACCTATTTACTTATTTTGGAGGTTGGGTACTTTTTTTTTTTTCTTTCTTTCTCTTAGCCTTTTCATTTTTCCTTCCAGATGCTGATTAATTTTTATATTTTTTAAGCAACTATAATATAACCATTGCAGTTTATGCTTTAAATACTGTGTGCTTTAAAATTGAAAACGGGACCAATTTGTCTGTTAAGAATTTGATTTTTAGGTACTATGAGTATTAGGGAAGATGTATACAACTGGTATTAATTTCTAGATATCTCTGGAAATCCCGTGTCCCTATTTAATAAAAAGTAATGTAGAACACTACTTGTCCTTTGCTATAGTCTAGTAATGGGCATTAAGCTCTGTCCTGGAAGAATGTACCAATTACTTGGTACATTTTAGAATGAGATATTTTATTGGGATATAATTGTGGCCATATGTTTCAGATTTTCTGAGACAGACCTAGTTTTAGATACTCTGTTCTGTTGATAGATCATGTGATCCCACTTTCTGGCTTTGGAAATATAATCATTGATCATGTGTTTTCTCCCTAATGGAATCCTCTTTTATCTGTATGGATCATAGTAGCTTTTATCCCAGACCATGGTTAGAAACTGATATGGGTATAACATGTGTTTTTTTCTCAGTGTATTTTATTTCCCAGGTTCATCTTCCTTTAAAAATGAAAATATGGTGCCTTCCCTCCCTCCAGGAAGATTGGCAAATAGTTCCTTTTATTTACTGCTGCTGTGGAGTGATGAGACATGCACTTTACTTTTGAAGACTCAGCAAAAAGCTTTTCACTTCTCAGTATATCCAGAATAGATCACATTTGGGACTTAAGAAAATTTGCCAAGCAATCTTTGTTTTTATAGATATTAATGTTGACCCCACAGTTCAATAAGTTAAGCTAGTGTTTATCACACCCCCTCCCAAAAAATCTGTGGCACAACATATAAAAATGTACCTCAATAATGTTCTATTAAAAATGGGACAGGGGCCTTATGTTTTCATAATTTCCCAATAATGTGCCACCATATTTTTGCCTCAAGGTAAAGGTTTTAGCAGGCTAAAAAATACATCCCATTTCCCCTTGTGCTGTTCCTAACCCATAATGTCCAAGTGTTTGTGCAATGTGTAGTGTGTGTGTGTATAAATATATATGTATATTCACATATACATATATATATATGTATATCTCCTTGAAACAGACATACCATCAGAGACAACATTCAGAAATAACTAATGTATTGGCATCTTTTTCTTATCTCTGATATGTGAGGTATATGGTACTAAATTACCTTTTCCCTGATGTTTGCCAAATTTGAATAAAGGCATTGGTACGAAATCATAGAATGTATAGAAAATGTTTTTGGCTTGAAAAACTAACAAATATTTTATGACATACCATAATATACTCTGCCCAAACCAGCACCCTGTCTTTGCTCTTCTTTACATCCCTCTTCCCCATCCCTACTTCCTCATTTTTTTGGTATAAAAATTCTCTTGTAGCATCATTACAATTGCAGTTCTATGACAATTGGATAATAACAGCATGGAAACAGACTGGTATTAATAGTACAGTAGTCACCAGTGTGCCACATTTGCATTAGTAAATGCAAAATATACATTTTATAAAGGACAAATTTTGTGTTATGTTCTTATTTTCATTACATTGTATAATATTGTAAGATTATTGTATGTCCTAATTTGCATTATAAATGTTTTTTTCCTACGTAAAGGCATAAATATAGCAACTTTGTA
The DNA here is from genome assembly GCF_033118175.1 of Dama dama. Lineage (NCBI taxonomy): Eukaryota > Metazoa > Chordata > Mammalia > Artiodactyla > Cervidae > Dama > Dama dama. The sequence goes on along the minus strand of NC_083683.1, from coordinate 59,197,310 downwards.
TAAAGGTAGCTTATTAGATTTTTGATTTTGTATTTTATAAAAAAATTGTCTAACAGTGGGACTACCATTGCCAAATTGTACATGAAATATGAATTTTACCCCTTATGGTTAATTTCATTTATAAACATTCCATATTTCTCTAATAAGACATAAGTGATACTGTACTATGCATAAATGGTATTTTAATGCTGTTTCATATCAGCATTTTAAATTTTGGTTTGCATTTTTAATATTGGCAAAATTTACCACTGTTGATTAAACCTTGTTGTATATGTAACAACATCTTTTGCCCTTTTGCCCTCCCCACCCTTGTTCTCTATTTCTCCCTGTCAGTGCCAACTTCATACATTTTGTAGCATGGCAATAAAATATAACTTTTACACTGAGGCCAAGTGTGGCTTTTTGGAGGATGTGGAGACGGGAGGATTGCCCTCTAGTTGTGCTTTGCATATGACTTTCTGCCACATAAACCATGTTTCCAGGCATGAGGAAATTATCTGGTATATGATGTGAACATGCTTTTAAAGGCAAGTGTGAATGTTGCTTTTAAGCTTAATTTTTTGTCCTTAACTAATTTTTTATCTTTGGAAAAGTCAGAGTTCTGGAAGTACAATCAAACCTTTATTAACTGGAGTACTTAAAGAATGAGCTAATAACTGAATTTATTTCAACAAGGGCTAAGCAACACATTTTTTAAATCCTTATTTATTGTAGAGTATTAGTATACTGTCCTAAAAGTTATATGTAAAATATGGTTTCATCTTAGGTGATTTAGGATCTTGCAATGCCTTACTGTTGTCATTCTGGCATAAATTCCCATGACGAGGTACTCAAGTTGATACTGGAAGCTGAGCTTGACTATACAACTAACATTAAGCATTCATGCAAAAGTGCTTTGTTTAATAAAATCTGATCAGAGTTCTTATGGTTACTTTCCCCTTATTGCCGAAAGTAGATTGCAATAAAACCCCAATAAAAGTTTGGTTGGATACCTGTTTAAAGTTTCACTGTATTTATACTTCACACGTTTCTTGAGACTTTATGATAAGAGGTTTTTTATTTCTTAGTCTCATATCACCACCTCCATTTTCAAAGTGAACATATAATGGGTCAAGGATTATGTTTCAAAGTGAAATGAAATTTTAAGTATTTGTCAGATTCTCAAGAACTTTTATCTTCTTGGTCATTCAAACTAGTAGTTCTTAGGCTGGGATTTCAAACCTGTGGTCACCTAGTGGCACTGCAAAGCCCATCTGGGTACAACTCAAGATGCAGATCATTTAAATAGTAAAGGGAACAGACAGACAAGTCCACAGACCATCAGGTGCCTACTATGTACCAGACACTGGAACATACAGATTGGTTTAAGATGTGTCAGAGACCACATCTTACTTAGGTATCTTGGGTATTCTCAGAAATTAAAAACTTTTTTGGATTATTTCTGTATTTTTCATTTGAGTTCCTTTGAAGATAATAACTATTCACATGTTCTTGTTTAATGAATAAGCACAAACTAGGCCCTATGTTAGTAATGAAGATGGTTAATTCTTGTTCTCAAAAGAATCTATAGTTTAGAACAGCCCTTCTAACTGGGGGCAGTTCCCTTCCTTTCCCCAGAGAAATAAACCCTAAGATATTAATTATATATAAAAGATTACAATCTCTCTGATACCTCTAGAAAAATACTAGCTATATACCTTAGGAGAATTGAAAAAAAAAATTACTCCAATTCTTAATTTGTGATAAAGGCACATAAAAAGGAAAGGCATCTAACTCAGTCTGAGAATGAAGGTTTTTAAGAAAATTTTGAAGAAGGTAATCCCTGAGGTGTTTGATGAGAGTTTTTACAGATTAGGGCAGGGTGGAGAGGATATCTTGTGTGTGTGTGAGTTGCTCAGTCGTGTCGACTCTTTGCGACCCCATAGACTGCACAGCCCACCAGGCTCTTCTGTTCATGGGATTCTCCAGGCAAGGATACTGAAGTGGGTTGCCATTTCCTTCTCTGAGGATATCTCAGGGAGAAGAAATACCCAGTGCAAAGCACAGAGGTGTAGAAAGATCACAGTGTTCAGTGATGGCAAAGATTCCATTTGCTTGGAGCATAGAGTGCAAAGGCAGGTTTGTGGGCATAGAGAAGGGAGAAATTAGAGACATCCCATAGATTTAGAATGCAAAAGTTTTTGTCTTACTCTAAGTCAGGTGAGAGAATTTGAAGGATTTTAAACATTGGAGAAACAACATTTTATAAAAATGACTCTGACATCACCATGGAGGATACAGTAGAGGACGTGACATTTTAATAATGGAAGGAGACTAAAATGGAGGTAAAACTGGATAAATGCTTTTTCAAAGGTATTTTTAAAGGAGTTTTGAGGTTATGTGCTGCTCTGCAACAAGCCATTTGACTTAAAGCAACAAATCATATTATTCTCACATTGCTATAGATCAGAGTAGGCAGGCTTATGGAACCCACCCCAAATTACAAAACTAATACATGGAAGGGTTGAAACCCAAACCTATGCAGCCTGGTTCCTGAAATTTGAGTGTTCAGCCCCTGGAGGCACAAGGGTGACGCCAAATAACACAGTAAAGGAGGAAAAGTAAAAAACATGAGCACTGGAGAAAGGACAAATTGCTGGGAGTCCCCGTGTAGGGGGCTGCTTCTGGCTGTCTCTGGCCTCCACTCCACAGGTGGCAAAGCCTGCCTCCTAGTTCCCATCCAAAAGCCCCTAAGTTGCTCCTCCCCAGCGTCGCTTCCAGGGACCAGCAGGGAAGGAGCCCTGGGTTCTCCATCACTCATAGTCTCAGGCTTGCCTGCCAGAGGACATCATAATCTGTATTTCCACATAGGTGATTTTGCCCATAATAAAAACAGCTATTTTCAATATTGTGCAGGTATCTTACCTTCTTGTATTGTAACTCTTCTCATTCCAGTGTGTGATTTGAAATCTGGTTGAGGTGCATTTCCTGAAAGAAGAGCAAACTTTCCCACAAAGAACACAAAACTCATGGTCGATTTAAAATGATTTGTCCAATCTGAACATCCCTTTTCATGATGGACCTTGGAAAGAGTGTAAACTGGGGTCAGCAACCTTTTCCTGTAAACATTAGATAGTAAATGTTTCAGGCTTTATGGGCTACAGATTGTCACAACTCCTTCCATTGTATAACTGTTGTGGTGTTCAGTATAAAAATGAATTTGCTTGTGTTTCAAGCAAGCTTTATGGACATCAAAATATAAATTTCTTATAATTTTAATGCATCACAACAGTTTTTATGTTTCCAATCATTTAAAAATGTAAAAACCATTCTTAACTCTCTGGTCATACAAAATCAGGTGGCAGGTTAGATCTGGCTCCCAGTGTTTTCTCAATCCCTGGGGTAAACTGACCCTCTTAGCATGCATCTCAAAGGTAGAAAAGATTAAAAATTGAAAGCAGCTATCAATGTTAACTATTACCAAAATATAAGAACTTGATAAGAGATCAGCCAAAGGGAGAAAAAGGTATCAGATGCAAAGCTAAACATTAAGCACAAAAATTTTGTTTTAAATGTCCTAGGGGGTCAACTTAGAGAAAGTATAAAATTATTCTTAATAAATGGGGATATTTGGGATTGATTTTGCTCTCTACCAAGCCATTACGTAAAAGGATATTAGTCATCTCTACAGCTGTGTGTTGTGCGGAGGGGGGAATGAGTGAAAGGCAAAACCTCTTCAAAGTGAGCAAGCAGGACAAAAATAAATGTCTCCATCAGAGCTCACAAGACCTTGTCCCGGACCGTCCAATTAAAAACAGCATTTGGACTTCCTGCCAATGCTGGGGACATGAGTTCGATTCCTCGTCCAGGAACATTTCACATGCCGGAGAGCAACTACTACTGAGCCAGTGAGTTCTATAGCCCATGCTCTGCAACAAAAGGAGCCATGGCAATGAGAAGCCTACACACCGCAACTAGGGAGTAGTCCTTGCACACAGTACTGAAGACCCAGCGTGACCAAAACTAATTAAAACAAACCAGCATTTTATAATTTAATAAAAGAAATGTAGGTCTTCATCTTAATAATGTTTAAAATAGCAATAAAATATTATTTAGAAAGATGATGGTAAATTTTTTAAAAAGCTCAAAAAGTTGAAAGTGGTTGCTTCTGGGGAGAGGAATCAATGCTGATGGTGAATTACGTTTTCCATTATTAGTTACAGAGCCTAAGCTTGCTCTGCTTGCAAGCCAGTTAATCTGGTAATGAGGCTGTTGAGGCAAGGAATAATGACTTTTAATTGGAAAGCTAGCAGACCAAGAAGAAGACAAACGAGTGTCTCAAAAAACCATCTTCCCTGAGTCCAAATTCAGGCTTTTTAAAAATAAACCTGAAATGGCCTATACAATATTTCAAAGGGGCTTAATTTAAGCCTGCTTCTGGGGGCTGTTCTGATCCATATAAGGGCAAATGGCAAGGCTTTATCCCAAGTTAAGTTGGTCTCTTGACATATTTTAGCAAAGCTCCTTTTTAATGTATAATTCATTTTCTAGGTTTTTCCTCTAAATTGTGGTCTCCAGGGTGAATGTAGCTTCTAGTTAATTTGCAGTTCTCTAGACATCTATTTCTGCTTTATTGACTATGCCAAAGCCTTTGTGTGAACCACAATAGTGGAAAATTCTGAAAGAGTTGGGAATACCAGACCACCTGACCTGCCTCTTGAGAAACCTGTATGCGGGTCAGGAAGCAACAGTTAGAACTGGACATGGAACAACAGACTGGTTCCAAATTGGGAAAGGAGTACGTCAAGGCTGTATATTGCCACCCTGCTTATTTAACTTATATGCAGAGTACATCATGAGAAATGTTGGGCTGGAGGAAGTACAAGCTGGAATCAAGATTGCTGGGAGAAATCAATAACCTCAGCTATGCAGATGACACCACCCTTATGGCAGAAAGTGAAGAACTAAAGATCCTCTTGACGAAAATGAGAGTGAAAAAGTTGGCTTAAGGCTCAACATTCGGAAAACTAAGATAATGGCATCCGATCCCATCATTTCATGGCAAATAGATGGGGAAACAGTGGCTGACTTTATTTTTCTGAGCTCCAGAATCACTGCAGATGGTGATTGCAGCCATGAAATTAAAAGACGCTTACTCCTTGGAAGGAAAGTTATGACCAACCTAGACAACATACCAAAAAGGAGAGACATTACTTTGTCAACAAAGGTACGTCTAGTCAAGGCTATGGTTTTTCCGGTGGTCATGTATGGATGTGAGAGTTGGCCTGTAAAGAAAGCCGAGCACGGAAGAATTGATGCTTTTGAACTGTGGTGTTGGAGAAGACTCGAGAGTCCCTTGGACTGCAAGGAGATCCAACCAGTCCATCCTAAAGGAGATCAGTCCTGGGTGTTCACTGGAAGGACTGATGTTGAAGCTGAAACTCCAATACTTTGGCCATCTGATGCGAAGAGCTGACTCATCTGAAAAGACCCTGATGCTGGGAAAGATTGAGGGCAGGGGGAGAAGGGGATGACAGAGGATGAGATGGTTGGATGGCATCACCAATTTGATGGACATGAGTTTGGGTGGACTTCGGGAGTTGGTGATGGACAGGGAGGCCTGGCATGCTGCAGTTCATGGGGTCGCAAAGAGTCGGACACGACTGAGTGACTGAACTGGAGACACTGGTTGGCCTATGCTCGAGACAAAAGCAGGCCTGTCATCACACTGAAGGGAGTTAGGCAGTCCAGATAGAGGGGTAATTTCCATCAGAGGGCCTTTACCACTTCGGAAGCTTTTTCTGTCCCTCTACCCGATCTCAAAAAGGGTCCACAGATACTAGCAGGTATCTAAAATTTCCTACAGTTTGAGGCATTTGAGTCAAATTTGCCAGATCTCAGTGGGGCAGGTTCCTCTGTGTTGGGTTCCTGTCTGAGGAGGTCTGACAGCAGTCTTTGGGTTATTTTTAGCACAAATCATGCAATTTTGAGTGATTGCTGGATGGTCCTTTGTAGGTTACACCTCATTATGTATTTTTGATTTTTGAATCCATTGTAAGGAGGCATCTCTCCCATAATGCTTACTGTTACACATGCGCTGCAGCATAGTATCCAAGAGGGCCTCAGGAGTCAAAATAATTCCTTGTGCATGACATTTCCAGCCAGGTGGGGTATGATCAAGAGTGAACCCCTGCTCTTTGGCCCTCTCCTTGCCCTTTTCTAAATACATTGGTTGGTATTTTGACAAATCAGTCTGTGGGAGAAGTGATGCTATCATGGCAATGGATGGGGGGATATTCCCCAGAGTTTGAATGAACACCCTGAGACTTGTGCCTTGTCTCTCGTGGACATACAATTTGAAAGGTTTCTTTAAGTCTGGTAGTCCCAAACCCAGGGCTGAGACAAGCTTTGTTTTCATTGTTTCAAAGGCTTTTTGGCACCGTGTAATCCAAGTAGGGGCTCAAAATCCCGTCCCTTTAAAGCCTCAGAGAAGGGTTTTACTAGGAGTCCATAGTTCGGTATCCAAATCTGACAGACTCCTGCCATTCCCAGAAACCTTCTCAGCTGTCTGTGAGTCTTGCCTGCAATTGCCTGTTTTCTATCAGGCAAAAGACTTCACTTTCCTTGGGAAAGGACAAAACCTAGGTATGTGAATTGTTGCTTATACACTTGGGCCTTTTTCTGGAAAAACATATCCAAAATTCCAGATAATCCAGGGTTCTTATGGTGTTTTGTAGACAACTTATATGCAGGGCTTGCTATGAGCAAATCGTCCACATATTGGAGTAAGAGTCCTTCATCCAACATGAAGTTTCTAAGGTCCCTAGCTAGCATTTCCCCAAACAAAGCAGGAGAAATCGTAAATCCTTAAGGCAGGACTGTCCAGCAATACTGTTGGACTACCTGTGTTTCTGTGTTGGACTTTCTGTGTTCACGGAAACCTGTGTTTCCGCCCTGAGTCCTGGGTGAAAAGCAAATGGCTGCTGTGATTTTCCTGTAATAGGATTGCAAAATAAAAAAGCATCTTTCAAGCCCCAAACTGAGAACCAGCTGTATTCTCCTGGAATTGTTGTAAGCAGGGTGTATAGGTTAGGTACTACAGGGTGCAAATCTTGGACTATTTCATTAACAGCCCTCAAGTCTTGGACAAAGCAATACTCTACTCGATTTGGCTTTTTGACCAGGAGGATAGGTATGTTATCCAGGAACCTGGAAGGTTTAATCAGTTCTGTTTTCAAAAACTTTTTGAGAACTGGCTTAATTTCCTTTGGGGCCACTTGTCTCAGAGGGTATAGTTTTAGGTTTGGTATCCCAGAGTCCCATTATACCAGGACCTGTACTGGCCATGGACTTGCATTGGCCATGTGTGTTTTGGTCTTCCCTGGGGTGCCATCAGCCCACAATTTCTTTTATTGTTTTCTTGCTTATTCTTTAGCCTGGTGCAATCTTTTTCCCAATGTTCTTCCTCCTTAGTAAGTGCACTGTTTCTCCCCTGATGGTGGCTCACCTCTCTTTGGGTTACTGGCCTCCAGGAATCCAGTACTGCTGCCAAAAAAAGTAGCGTTCCATCCTGCATTCTCTTGCTTCTGCTGTTGTGCCCTGTTGTTGAACACTTTAAAAGCAACACCTACCAATTAAGAAGGGTTCATTCCAAATGTACCATCTAACTTCTGTAGTTTTCTTCTTATATCTGGGGTGCTTTGCACAACAAATGTCATATTTACCATTCTCTTATTTCTGGGGCCCTCAGGTTCTGCCTCAGTGAGTGTCTATAAGCTTGATAAATTCTAAAAAACATGGATAGATCCTCACTGGATTTTTGGTGTATCTCCTGGATTTTGTTTAAGCTCCTTTGCCTAGGTACTCCCTTTCAAAGACCCGCTAAGGTATACTTCCTACAGTGCTCCAGGTGTGGTGGCATATGTCCATTATTAGGATCCTAGTCAGGCTCAGCAATAGGAGCTGCCAGATTTGCTCCTGCAGTTACATCTGGATCTGCTACATGAGGCTGGTGTGCTTCCTCTCTAGTGTCGATGACCATCCTCTCATCCCCAGAAAGCATCATATTCAGGGATGTAAATGTCTCTCCAAGAGGGATGGTGAGTGGCAAAGACAGAAGGGAAAAGTTCAGTCACATGGTGAGGGGGCAGTCTCTTGGTAAGTAAGGTTATGGTTTTTCCAATTAAACAAATCTGAAGTTGAGTCTGGATTGTGCATCCATAGAAACCCAACTGGTTGGTCATTTGCATTAAGGCCTCGTACAGGATGTCAGCACAAGGGAAACTGCCCTGCTCCAGAAGTGACTCCCTGTAAGGTCTTAGACCAAACCACGGTTGGTCCTGTATCCCAGGGCTTAAGGTAGAAACTTCTAATTGATCCCCAAAAGCAGGGGAAAGAGGAGGAGGTGAATATGCTGGTGACATGGGCTGTGCTGGTATAGCCTGCTTGGCCAGGAGGAGAGATGAGTTGGCTGGAGGGGGTTTTAAGTTTTGAAATAACATGTTCTCACTCTCATTTTCTCTCTGTCTTATAGAATAGGTTTTCACTTGGTTTTCCTTTTAGACTGCTGTACAATAAGGCAGCCGCCATCTGACGCCTTGTCCTCCTGATTCAAAAGCATAAATGCTTCTACATATGGAATCTCGTCATTTTTACTTGCTCTTTCACAAAACAACTCTAATTTCAAGATCTTATAATAATTAAGTGAGCCATTCAAGGGCCATCGCTCACCTGATCCTAACATGTAATGGGACCACACACTACTACAATAGAATATCATCTCTCTTCTTAGTTACAGGCCCACAGCTATATTTCGTATATTTATTTAAGATATGCCCCAAATGAATTTCCTGAGGGACAGAGTATTTCCCATGTTTATAAGCTCAAGAATAATAAAGCAAAAAAGCAAAAGCAAACTTCAATACCAAAAGTACAAACGGATTCCATCATGAATGAATGCAAACAAACTAGTTCACAAATGTATGAGTCCAACAACAACTCCCCTCTGCAACAGGGTACCCCAATCACATGCAAAACAAAATGGCAGTGGGATGCCATTTCCTTTTCCAGAATAGCTTCTCAACACAGGGATTGAACCCACGACTCTTAGGTCTACGGTCATTAGCAGGTGGGTTCTTTACCTCTAGTGCCACCTGAGAAACCCTTTCCCAAATGTGGATTCTTTCCTCTAACTGCCAAGCGCAGGGGCAGCTGGTCAGGGAATTTCGAAGGCAAGATCCTCAGGAAGAGTGGTTCAGGAAGCTGTTAGGGCCTTACCTAAAAATTCCCAACCTGGAGCCAGCTGCCCACAGCGAACAAGGTTCCTGGCTGGCACTGCCGAAATTTACCAAGCCCAGGTTTACTCTGTTTGCTGCACAACAGGCCAGTAAATCGGGAGATGAGTTGTTCAGGCAAAGAATAATGACTTTAATTGGGAAGCTAGCAGACCAAGAAGATGACAGACTAGTTTCTCAAAAGACCATCTTCCTCAGTCCTAATTCAGGCTCCATTTATACAGTGGATGGGGGAGAGAGAGGGAGACCTATGGTAACAGCCACATGCCTGTCCTGCCCCTATTACATTAGTATACATCGCTTTAAATTCTGTATATGCAGTACTTTAAGGCAGCATTTTTTTAAAGGTTAAATTTAGGAGAAAACCTGCGATAAAGAACTCCGTTGCTATGGCAACCCCCACAGCGTAACTTCTTTTCCGTCTTGGCGGGTTCTACTCTCAAACCTCTGGGCCGCAGGCACGATGTCCAGCCCTCCCCTTCCTGTTTGTCGTAGGTGCCAACGCAGAGAGCAGGGCCCCAGTCAAGGCCCCGCCTCGCCAGTGTGACGGGCAGTCTTTCCGACCCTCAAAATGCTGCCCCCTCCCATCCCCCGTGAGGGCGGTGCCGGGACGGGAAGCGCGCCCGTCGAGGCTCCGCCCCTTGCGGCAGAGCGTGTGGCGTCACTTCCGGCCTCTCTTCCCTCCGGTCACGGGCACGAGCTGTGAGGGGTTAGCGTGTGCCGACCTCCTCGGAACCATGGTGAGTCTCGCCCCATAGCCCCTGCCCGAGATCCCCCCGTCCCCCGCCGCCCTCTGCTGTCCCCTGCCGTCCGCTGCCCCATCTGCATCCCAGTGCCCGGGATATCACAGCGTCGCTTTGCTTGTACCCCTGGTCCGCCGCACATGGCGCAGGCCGCGGCGTGTGGTCTGCGCCGGGCCCGCGGGTGAGGCCCTCTCTGTGAGCCAGGAGGAAGGGTGGGCCTGAAGGCAGGTATTTGTTCTGACTCGGTCCCTGGATAGCCCCAGAACCTCGAAACCTAGGACTCACCCTAGGCTAAGAAATTTCTAGTGCACCGGGCGGGTCGGCGAGCCGGGCCCCGCCCTCCCTCTCAGGGCGGAGCCTGGAGCGGCCCGAGAGCGGTGATGGAAGCAAGGCTGCCGCGTTCCCTTCCCCTCCTGGCGGTCCTCGCGCGAGTGGCCTGCCCACCCCTGCCAGCTTTATTTTTAGTTTAAAATCATTTTTGCGGTCTTTGGTCCTGCCATACTTAGAGTCAATATCTTCGGTGTAGAATTTTTTTCGCGGAGCGCTTAAGATATCCAAAAAAGGAATGTCACCTAAGTCCCTCCTTTCACTTTAAATAAATGACTGCCTAATCATGGAGTGCTTCATTTGTTTAAAAAGAAACATTCTTCTTTAAATTCGTGTCCTCTTAGGTATCTACTTCTAAGTCTAGTGAAACTCATCTAAGTATGTATGCTAAAGAATACTGGTATTCAAACTGATTTCTTGGTTTTCAATTTTAGGCGTCCCTTTCCCTTGCACCTGTTAATATCTTCAAGGCTGGAGCTGATGAAGAGAGAGCAGAGACAGCTCGCCTGGTAAGCCTTTTCCTCGTTCTTACAAAGATAGAAGAGTGGGTTTTTGTTTGTTTTACGATTTTAAGACTGAAGTTTATTTTGGTCATCTCTGATTTTTATTCCAGTCGTCTTTTATTGGTGCCATTGCTATTGGAGACTTGGTAAAGAGCACGTTGGGACCCAAGGGCATGGTAAGAAAAGCAGGGAATTTTAGTACTTTAATGTTTTAGAACCCTTGGGAATACAAAAACTTGTGGATGCTTTTTCATATTTAGAACTTAACTGTTAATTATAAAAATTAAGACATGGGTACATTCTCCTTACTGAAAATCAAGACCGTACCCCTAGGACTAAAGTCTTCTGATCACTATCCCCAATGTCACTCCCTTCCCAAGTGATAACCTCTGATATCCTTTGGATATAAATCTAATGGCTGTCTTTATTTTTATGTGGATGTACAAGTATCTTATGGATTACAAGATACTAGTTTATATATTCTCCTCATGATGTTGTTTTGTCTCGTCAAAGATACGACTGGTGTGTACTTTTTCTGTAGCTTCGGTTTTTTTCAGTCTAACCAGATATACTCCCTCTGCTCTGTCAAATGCTCATCTGCATCTTGCTTATTTTATCGTTTGTATTTATTATTGTATTGAGAGGTACACTTAGTTTTTCTCTTACAGTATTCAAACAGCCTTGTTCATGTCTCTCTCTCCTAGTGTCTCTAGGAATAAGGGTAGGACATCAAGATTTACTTCGGGAGGGGGTATGTACAGTGAAAAAATTTGGAGTCTGCCATATAACCCTTCAGAGTATTTATACATTAGCAATCTGAGAGTGCTGATTAATCCAAGCATCATTCCAGATGTGCTTCCGTCTTAACCTGAAGCAAATATGTTCCTTTTAGGACAAAATTCTGTTAAGCAGTGGACGAGATGCATCTCTTATGGTAACCAATGATGGTGCAACTATTTTAAAAAACATTGGTGTGGACAACCCAGCTGCTAAAGTTTTAGTAGGTGAGTCTTAGGATGACATTTGTTAACATTTGGAAACAGTTTTTAAATAGACTGTGTTGACTGACTGTCCTTTTGATTAATTGATGTCTACTTTTTAATTGATAATTATCATTATTAAAATACAAACTCCTAAATGTGGTACATACGCATGATGGAATATTACTCAGCCATAAAAAAGAATGAAACAATGTCATTTGCAGCAACATGGATGAACCTAGAGCTTATCAAACTAAGTGAAGTAGGTTAGAGAAGGACAGATACCATATGATATCCCTTATTTGTGGAATATGACAGAAATGAACATACCTATGAAATAAGAACAGACTCAGATACACAGACAGACTTGTGCTTGCCAGGAGGGAAGGGAGAGGTGAAAGAAGGAAGGATTGGGAGTTTGGGATTAAAAGATGCAAACTATATTGTATATAGAATGGATAAACAACAAGGCCCTAATATATAGCCCAGGGAACTGTATTCAGTATCCTGTGATAAGCTGTAACTGAAAATAATATGAAAAAGAATATATGTACAACTGAATCACTTTGTTGTATAATAAAAATTAACAGTTTAAGTCAACTATACTTGAGTAAAATTTTTTAAATAGAGTCTTTTGGAGTGTGATGTACTTACTAATGGTGAAACTGCTGTGTTTCAGACTAAAAATTTCCAAAGAATTTGTCAGGTGAGGACACCTAGATAAGTAAGATTTAGACTGGTAGTGAATATGTTGGAAAATTAGATAAGGTACCAAGAAGTATTAATAATTTAAAAAGCAGAATCACATATAAGCGAGTTATTAACTAGCTTTTTCCCCCTAGATATGTCAAGAGTTCAAGATGATGAAGTTGGTGATGGCACTACCTCTGTTACTGTTCTTGCAGCAGAATTGCTGAGGGTGAGAATATCTGAGTGACTTCAACCTCATCTCACTGGATATCTTTTCCTACTCTGGTATTGAGTGTCATAAGTAATCAGAATCTTTCTTACTACAAATTTGCTATTGATGTGTGTTTCCACTGTTTGTTAATAGGAAGCAGAATCCTTAATTGGAAAAAAGATTCATCCGCAGACCATTATTGCGGGTTGGAGAGAAGCCACAAAGGCAGCAAGACAGGCTCTATTGAATTCTGCAGTCGACCATGGGTTGGTATACCACAGTACTACTGTTTTAAACATTTAATATTCTTTACAAAATCTATTCAGTTCAGGAATTCTAGAGAGCAGTGGAAAGCACACATGGACATGGTTCTGTTACCTCATCCTGCCTCAACAGCAACCAGAAAAGCCCCACCTTACCCACCAGAGGTAGTCACTAAAGTTAAAATTTGGGGTTCTGGCTTTTTGCATATATAATCACAATAAAGTAGTATCATTATATACAGGATTTTTTAGCCTCTTTAACCTAGTTGAATAGCAAGCACGATTTTTAGGTGTCTGTACTTTATTAGCTTTAGGAGAGGTACATGCATTTGATTATGTGACTGCTGTAATTTACCTATCTATAATTGGAGAGTTTGAGTTTTGACAATTTTTTATTTTATAATGTTGTGACAAAGTTGTTACTTTAAAAAGTAGTATAATTTCTGGGTCCAGAGATACCTGGTGTGTAGTTTACCTTACAACTAGTTCTCTAGAAAAAACCATTAATTTACAGACCCACTGGCTGTGTGACATGTCTCTTTCCCTGTGCTCTGGAAATTTTTGTTTGCTTGTGTTTCTGTTTTGGTACTTTGCCAGCTTGGTGGGGAAATAGTATCCATTTATTTGTATTTCTTGGTTACTGATAAGGTTTAATTTTTTTCATGTGACTTAAGAATCCTGACTGGAAAAAAAAAAAGAACCCTGACTGGTTTAGGTAACGGTATCTATTGACAAACACTGGATAAATTTTGGAAAAGTAAAACAAGGTTGATAACTTTGGAGAAGCATTTTAAGAACGGGCATGAGTTTTTTTGCTTGGTGTTTTTTTTGTTTTTTAGTTCTGATGAAGTTAAGTTCCGTCAAGATTTAATGAACATTGCAGGAACAACACTGTCCTCAAAACTTCTTACTCATCATAAAGACCACTTTACTAAGTTAGCCGTGGAAGCTGTTCTCAGACTAAAAGGCTCTGGTAACCTGGAGGCAATTCATGTCATCAAAAAGCTAGGAGGCAGTCTGGCAGATTCCTATTTAGATGAAGGTAGGTATATATTGTATATGGGAAAAAATGTGTTGACCAGATATTGAAACCTAAATAACTGAGTGAATTCTCATTTATTTAGTCAGGACTAGTGGCACTTTACAAAGTGAGAAAACTTGACTTTAAGGGAACAAATCATATTGCAATGATTTTTGTCATCTTAATCCACTTGTTATATTGATAGTGTACTTGACCTACTCATACTATCCCAGCATTTCTTTGATAACCTCTAGGTTTTAGTTTATACCATAAAGTAAGTTACAGTTTCTAATAAAGAGACTTAGTTTTCTTCTACTTAAAGTTAGCTATTGTCAACTCGTATTTTTTCTAGGATTGCAAGTGTTCTCCAGGAAGGGTCTGGGTAGGTCATGTTAATTGCTTGACAGATGTTGAAGGAACAGTTTCTGGCATTCATGAGGAGTGATAAATGTCTTGGTGTTTTTAGGCTTTGTCCTTAGTAATAAATAGTGTGCGATGTTCTTAAGGTATGTTCACAGTACATTGACTTCACAGAGGGACCTGTAGAAAGTGTAGGCATTCTATAGAGAAGGGGAAAAAAAGGAGTAGATTACACTTTATAGTTTCTGCTTTACTAGTCAGTAATTTGGAGTCTGGGTTTTGTTGTGTGCATTCTTCTTGTCTCTCTTTCACATGTGTAACAATTCTGAAAATACTCTTGGTTGAATTTATAGGCAAGGGCTGTATAGTGTTTCTAATTGGGTTTGGTGGTAGAGAAAGATAATTAAGGCAAGGATAGTGACCATTGAATGTCTGCTCTGTGCCAGGCATTCTAATAGGAATTGCACTCAAAGTCTCACTTCTTTATCATGATGTTGATTCTTTGAGTGAGAATTAAATTCAGCTGAATAGAGCAGAAAACCCAAGGTGTGATAAATGAGTTAAAAGATAAAAGATGTATCTAAAGGAAACCTGGAAAGATACACGGTACTCAATTCGTATGATTGTTTCAGAGCCCTTGGCTAGTAATGGCATCTTTGCCACTGTTGGTACTCCTGTTTACAGATGAGTAGTTAGGGTTGGAAATTTGGTCCAAGCTTGTATACATAGCCCATAAGCAGCATGAGCACGAGGGGGACAGGTTTGTCTGACTGCTGTCCATGGTGTTTCATGTTATCACAGCCTCAGTTTTTTAAGAAGTACAGTAGCCTCTAGCAATACCCTGTGTATCTGAATCTTAAAAGCTTGTTTTGTTTTGGTTTTAAGCTAATGAAAGTGGATTAATAACTTAGCATTGCAGCTCACACACCTACATTGCAGCTCACACACCTGCAAATGTAGTATGTATCTGAGATAAAAGATTCAAAAACTTTTTTTTAATTAGCTCATTTTTATTGAGGTATATAAGTTGTTGTACAAAAAAAATGGTCTGTTTACTCTTCATATTTATACTGTGCCTCATTTTCTTTTTTTGCATGTTATTTTTTAAATCCGCTGAATTAATTTTTATGGTCAATGGTATGGAATGCAATTTAGGTTCTAGGAGCTTGATGAATTGGACTAGAAATGCATTCTTTGAAAGAGTAATTTGATAAAGCATATTACTTTAAAAGATTCATTAATACAGCTTTGAAGTATTTAATAAAATTCTGTTTTAACAGGCTTTCTGTTGGATAAAAAAATTGGTGTAAATCAACCAAAACGAATTGAAAATGCTAAAATTCTTATTGCAAATACTGGTATGGATACAGACAAAATTAAGGTACATTAACTACATTTCCTGGATTTCTGATTGTTAGCAGCTATAAACTTTGGTTGGGAATCAGTTGCAGTTGATATATATATATATATATATGTGTGTGTGTGTGTGTGTGTGTGTGAATATATATGAGTATATTGTACGCATGCATTCACGATGCACACAGTTTTGTTGTATTTACATTTAAAAGTTTTAAGTATGCTGTGAAACTTAAGGAAAGTGATGCTATTTTTTATGCTTACCTTTGTTTTAGATATTTGGCTCCAGGGTGAGAGTTGATTCTACAGCAAAGGTTGCTGAAATAGAACATGCAGAAAAGGAAAAAATGAAGGAGAAAGTTGAACGTATTCTTAAGCATGGGATAAATTGCTTTATTAACAGGTCTGTGTGTATTTGTGCTAAAAATATAATGATCCAAGAAAGGGCCCTGTTTTTCTGGAACGATTTAGGATAATTCTTATAGAATTTAGTTGTTTGTTATTTAGGAAGTGGTTTTTTTCCCCACATATAAATAAGATTTTACAGCAAGGCATTTGCCTTACTAAATCATTTAATATACTTCATGAAACCTTTTCTTTCTTTGATTGCTGGTTAGGTAAAAATGTTTTCATGTTTTTCTTAGTCTAATGTATTTTATCCTGTGAAGTAACAATTTTTAACAATGTTTTTTCATATTTTAATTTATAGGCAACTTATTTATAATTATCCTGAACAACTCTTTGGTGCTGCTGGTGTTATGGCTATTGAGCATGCAGATTTTGCAGGCGTGGAACGCCTCGCTCTTGTCACAGGTATGAGAAAAAGACATTAACTTCTAACATAATCACTCTTGAATTTATTGAAAATTAGTGTATGTAACTCATTTCTAAAAGTATGAAGAAAGTACTTTGTACCTGAAAAGGGTACCTTAAGGTGCCTAGAATCTAAACAGCTATTCTGAATCTTTGATGTCTTTAGTTACATTAATTTTTAACATATCAAATGCCAGCTTCACTGTAGGTTTAGATTTATTTTTGCTGTGTTGTTTTAAAGGTACTATATATTTTTCTCACAAACACACAGGACCACTGTTCTAAACATAGTCTAAATAAACTGAAGCTTAAAAAAAAGGAGTCTTAAGTTTTACTTAGTTTATTCATTTAATTCTAGTGCTGAGTGAGTAGTATTCACTTTGTGCCTGGTGTGGTACTCTCTGTTCACTCTATGTGCCCGGTGAATAGTACTCTGTTGAACATTTAACTATATGCCAGGCAGTGGGTCAAATACTTAAAACATTGTTTTTGTTAATTTTTTAAAATTTATGAAAGTAATAAATGTTGAATAAGTGTGAAACAGTCCAGGAGTGTATGATGAAAAGTTAGTTTACTCCAGTATCGTTCGGTACAGGTATGGGTTTTATAGTCTCAGTGTAGACTAAAAAGTGCATTTACAGATGTGTCTACATCAAAATGACATACAGTGCAGTTATGCACTTTTTTAATAGTGGGAACTGCTAAGTAGCCCTTGAAAACTAAGTATAACAGCGTTTGTCCTGTTTGAAGAGCTTGACAATGAATAGGTTGGAAAGTTGGTTTGTGATCTGGCAGTGAGAATTCCAAGGATGGGGTTTAGATGTAAAGCCACTAGGAACACCACATTCAGTTTGGAACTGATGTTTGTATTAGACGAAATTATACTAAGTAGATGGTAGGATTGGACTTATTTCAAAATAACTTCTTAAGCCATTTTCAATAATTTGAGAAGCATAGTCTCTAAAAAGAGATGTTTTACTTGGAGTTGGGTTTACCTGCCTTCGAAGTTATTGCATATTTGATACTTAAGGTGATAAATCTTATGATGCTCATATTTATTTACTTTCTTAATGCAGCAAAATTAAAGATATAAGAAATGTGACTGATAGCACATTCATGGTATAAGTTGTTATCACAAGGACTTGATAATGTGAAATTGCCACATACATTCAGAAGATTTATTTACCTTCAAACACACCAACTGTTTGGCTGTGAAGTAGACTCCATGGTGGCTCTCATCCTTAGTAAACTCATCTGTTGTCAAGATGTGTGAAATTGGGTCTTGCAAATGGTCTTTAAATATTTTGTAAGCAGGTGTACATGAGTGAGTGAGTGTAGGATCAGTGAAAATTCTCACATGCCAAATTGGTCTCATTTGGGGCATATGATGTCCCAAATCTCTATTGTGTCTCACGTCTAGAACCCAGAGCTGTCTCTGGAATTTGCCAACCAAAAATAAGAGCTTCAGCTGTACAAATGAGTATAAATTAGTAGAGTTGGGAAGACCAGAGTCCTTTTTATAAAGTTAATTATACAATAGAAATAAAGCGTGAATTATTTAGCAGATTTATCAGTAAGGTATAGGAAAAGGGGTTGGATTGATGATTGAGGGTATCTATTAAGAGAGAGAGTGAAGAGAGAAAAGGGTTTTATTTTATTTATTTATTTTATTGGCTGCCTCATGCAGCAAGTGGAATCTTAGTTCTCAGACCATGATTCGAACCCGTGCCCCCTTAAGTGGAAGCACAGAGTCTTCATCACTGGATCACCAGGGAAGTCTGAGAAAAGGATTTTAAAATGGAAACCTAACTTTTGCTTAATTAAGAACCAGGAAAGGAAATGTTGATAGCATGGAAGATGGAGGGAAGATAGGAATAAAAGGAAGACCTAAGGAAGAAAATGAATTTGCTTTTCTGCCTTCTCATTAAGGTTGTTCTGGGAAATCCTCAGTATACATTTCCCCCCTCTCTAGGCCTTATATTACAGGAGCTTTCTGACACTTCAGCTATTGTAATAATTCACAGATACCAAGTGCTCACTATTTGAAGCAGTTCCTAAAGTCAGTGTACCTGTTGATATAATAAGATTAGCCAAACATTTTCATGTTTGGTGATACTGGATCATAGAGTACTAGTCTTCTATACTGAATTCAGAAGAAAGTCTGAATTTGTTAATAAATTCAGGCTTAAAGGTAAATGTCAAAGTCTCAGTTAAGGTGGAATTATATAGCGTGCATAGAGGTCTGAAGCCAGACTGCTTGTATTTGAATTTCAGTTTCATATTTGTTTGAACTAGGTAACCTTAGATGAAAACGAAACATTTCCTTGCCTCAGTTTTACCGTTTCTAAATGGAGTGATAAATAAAGCCTGTTGTCTTAAGGTTGTTGTAAAGATTAAATAATTAGTTCATATAAAGTGCTTCAGAATGCTTGGCATACAATAAGCAGTCAACTTAATATGTTTTCTGTTCATTTCTACTTGTGAGAAAGCAGAAATTTCAAACCTATTGTGCATTTAATTAATGAATATTTTTGTTCATAGGTGGTGAAATTGCCTCTACCTTTGACCATCCAGAGCTAGTGAAGCTTGGAAGTTGCAAACTTATTGAGGAAGTCATGATTGGAGAAGACAAACTCATTCACTTTTCTGGGGTAGCCCTTGGTGAGTTGTTATGTATAGATTCTGGTTTAGGTTCCTAAACCTTTTGTAGGCTCTGTTGAAGTGAAAGAAAGTTACTATAGTTACTAGAATATATGTCTTAATTCTTGAGAAACATGGTGTATGCTAATTTCAGTCTCTTGAGGGCAGCCTGTTAACCTTGCCTTTGTGAGCAATGTATAGTCAATATAGTTGTTTTAGATAATTTAGAACTTCTAGGAATATGGATTGTTAGCAAAGAGAATGTGTAGCAATAAAAGACATACCAGCTTTCAAAACCAGATAATATAACCTAAATAATAGAAGGCAGATTTTTATGTTGTGCAACTTGAGTTCATTGTGACATGAAAACATTATTTTTAATTTTAGGTGAGGCTTGCACCATTGTTCTGCGTGGTGCCACTCAACAGATTTTAGATGAAGCAGAAAGATCTTTGCATGATGCTCTTTGTGTTCTTGCCCAAACTGTGAAAGATTCTAGAACAGTTTATGGAGGAGGTAAGCATTTGAAAAATATTGAACATGTTTTATTTATTGAAGTGTAGTAGTGGCTTTTGACTTTTAACGCTTCTTACTTCGTATTGCCTTTGCACTTAATTTTTTATAGATCTTAAAGGAAGTCTTAATTAGTGTCTTGGAGGCAACTGAACATAACGATTTATGTTTTTGACATTTTAATCTGTAGGCTGTTCTGAGATGCTGATGGCTCATGCCGTGACACAGCTTGCCAGTAGAACACCAGGCAAGGAAGCTGTTGCAATGGAGTCTTATGCTAAAGCCCTGAGAATGGTAAGTTAATGAAAAAAGGGAGCCCTGAATTTAGATTTTGTAGGTGTTGATGGTTTTTAAATGAATACATTCTTTTATCTTGGACAGAAAATGTTTCCTTTCTTGGCTTTAAGAAAAGAATTGGTTCACACTGCTTAAGTTTGGTTTTGGAGTTTATAAATCTCTTTATGAGCAGAAATTAAGAGGAAACAGATTTTACATTATTTCTAAATGTACAGTTTTAGAAAGCTTTTCTTCTAGTTGGTAAGTGAACTTTCTGTTGGTAGAGTAGATAGTTACCATGTCCTCGTCACTTTGTAGTTGCCAACTATCATAGCTGACAACGCGGGCTACGACAGTGCAGACCTGGTGGCTCAGCTCCGAGCTGCCCACAGTGAAGGCAAGACAACTGCGGGACTGGGTAAGGAATTAATTGGAATCTTGTGGGAGTTCTTAAGAGTAGCTCTTTACCAAGTTCTTTTTTTAATGTGAATTTTCATAACAACCATGTAAAAGATCCCTGGGACCCTTGCCTTCATAACCATTATGTGGTTGGTTAGTTGCTGTGCTGTGTCTGACTCTTCGTGACCCCGTGGACTGTAGCTCATCAGATTCCTCTGTCCATGGGATTTCCTAGGCAAGACAAGTGGGTTGCCGTTCTCTTCTCCAGGGGATCTTCCAACCCAGAGATCAAACCCATGTCTCCTGCATTGGCAGGCGAATTCTTTACAACCGGGCCACCAGGGGGAAAAGTGGCCTAAAAAAGACTTGATTCACACTGAAAATTTTCCCAATAAAGTGGTCTGGGACATAAAAGGAATATTTTTAGGGGGAGATAATCCTGTCCCTGGACAAAAGAGAGTTAGTGAATAATGATCTTATAGAAGATGAAAGGGGGGGGATCTAATAAAAGTAGATGACTTAAATTCTCCTTCAGTTCTTTAGAATCCATGGTATATTCAGTGATGAACAAATTTTCTTCAGTTTCATAGGTAAAGATAGGTGATATTGTGTTGCATATAAATTTTCTTATTATTTGACATAGTTACCCTTCATTAACACAGATGATCAGTAGTTGATCTTTTAATTTTCTAAAAGGTTTTCCTTGAGTGATAGTCTGACGAGAATGCTCTAATTGAATAGTTGGCCTTGTAATTTTCTTTTCTTTTTACAAGTCAGGTTTAATTTTATTAATGTGTTCTGTTATTAGACATGTTTTGATAGTTGAGTTAAGACTAGTTGTTTATCTAGTGAATATTTCTCAGATATGAAGGAAGGTACCATTGGAGATATGTCGATACTGGGTATAACAGAAAGTTTCCAAGTGAAGCGGCAAGTTCTTTTAAGTGCAGCTGAAGCAGCAGAGGTGATTCTACGTGTGGACAACATCATCAAGGCAGCACCAAGGTATTGTAACACTTTAAAAAACATCTCTTAGGAAAAATTAATATGGAAACAACAGCTATATTTTTGTTAATTGTAATTGATGGGAAGTGGAGCCATTTTGTCTAGATAGCAGTATTTTGCAAGTTACTTAAAATACGTGATCACAACTCTTACATTTAAGCCAGAAAAGGTTAGTGGGGAGAAGTGTATGGGTAACACTGGGTAGCCCTCAAGATTGAAAGGGCACAAAAGAGCAGGCTTGGGAAAGTCTAGAACCAGAGAGCTTATGGGTAGGGAAGTAGTAGTAAGAAATGATGTCTGTTTACCAGGATGAGTTGGCTCCAGTCATTTTCTGTCTGGGTACACTTTTCTATATATATGTATATATTCTTCAGCACATAATGTGCAGAGTTCCTTACATGTTCCTATTCCAGTTCAGTCGCTCAGTTGTGTCTGACTCTTTGTGACCCCATGGACTGCAGCATGCCAGGCTTCCCTGTCCATCACCAACTCCCGAAGCTTGCTCAAACTCATGTCCATCGAGTCGGTGATGCCGTCCAACCATCTTTTCCTCTGTCGTCCCCTTCTCCTGGCTTCGGTCTTTGCCAGCATCTTTTTCGATGAGTCAGTTCTTCACGTCAGGTGACCAAAGTATTGGAGTTTTCAGCTTTGGCATCAGTCCTTCCAATGAATATTCAGGACTGATTTCCTTTAAGGTAGACTGATTTGATCTCCTTGCAGTCCAAGGGACTCTCAAGAGTCTTCTCCAATACCACAGTTCAGAAGCATCAATTCTTCCGCACCCAGATTTCTTTAAAGTCCAGCTCTCTCATCCATACATGACTACTGGAAAGCTTTGACTAGATGGACCTTTGTCGGCAAAGTAATGTCTCTGTTTTTTAAGATGCTGTCTAGGTTGGTCATAGCTTTTCTTTCAAGGAGCACGCGTCTTTTAATTTCATGGCTGCAGTCACCACCTGCAGTGATTCTGGAGCCCAAGAAAATAAAAGTCCATCACTCTTTACATTGTTTCCCCTTCCTATTCCAGTACCTTTTTTTTGGCCGTTACTTGTGAGATTGTAGTTCTCCAGTCGGGATTGAACCCAAGCCTCCTGCAGTGGAAATGTGGAGTCTTAACCACTGGACTGCCAGGGAAGTCCCTCCAGCAGCTTTTCTCAGATGAAACTAATTCACACAAAAATTATTAGGTGGCCAGAAAAATCTTAGCATTTGAAGATTCAGTTAATAATTTTAATTAATTAAATTAATTGCTAGTAGCTAATTAGTTACCAAAACCACTAATTTTTCTTATTAGTGGGTAGATCAGGGAGATGGAAGGGGTTGGTGGCTTGGACCAGTAGATAGAGGTGAAGGTGGTAAGGAGGGATTGATAATAAATCTTATTTTAGATGGTAGAGTCAGCAGGATTTGATGATGGGTTGGTTATAAAGTCTGTGAGAAAAGGGAATTGATAATTCAAGGGTGAGCTTTTGAGAGGGCAATCTTAAAGATTTTTATTCAAAACTCCTTAATAATTGCCACATTTCTCCAATACATTAAGCATATTCCCACTTCACGGGTAGAGAAGAGGGGGGAGATTCTGAATTTTGTCAGAAATATCTCAGTTATGTTTTAACATGACAATATTCAACAATTTTAGTTCAGAAATAAAACATGGAAATTCCCAGCAGCTAAAATAATAGTAACAAAACAATACTGGGCCACGTCATTCAAGGTTTTTGTTGTGGAAAATAGAAGTTTCTCTTAACTTCTGGTGGAGGAAGACTTTGGGAGGAAAGATGGGGCTTGTCAGCTTCGGACATTTGAGATAACCTTTGAGAAAGCAATTGGATCATTGAGCCTGTAGTTTAGGGAAGAAATTCAACTGTAGTTAAAGTTTCAGGAGTTGGCAGCCTGTACGTGGTAGTATAGAAGGTCACACTACTAATTGAGTTCCCAAGAGAGTGAATGTAGCTAGAGAAGGGAAAGGGTTGGTTTTTTTTTTTAAAGGATTTGAGTGCTTGAGAATTCCAGTAATAGGTTTGAAAAGATTTAGAACAGCCGTCAAGGGTCAGTAAGAAGGATTTTATTAAACTGGATAATGGATACATGAGGATTCATTGTACAGTCTCTACTTTTATATACTTTTGAAGTTTCCTATAATTAAAAAGTCTAAGGTTGAGTTGGGGGAGTGCCCCTGAGGTAGGAGGAATGTGTGTAGCAGCCAAGTAATGTGTTTGGGGGAGAGGAGCAATCAGCTCCCAGGATGATGCAAGTAGGTCAAGTAAGGACTGAAAATTGATCTTAAAAATTGGATTTAGCAACAGAGGTTGTTGGTATTCTTAATGGGCCGTTTCAGTGGAATAGGGAGGGCAAAAGCTTGAAGTAAATTCGATAGAGTCTGGGGAAAGAGGAACTGGAGGAATTGTATGTAGGCTGCTTTTTCAAGGAGTGTTACTGTGAATGAGAGCAGAGAAGTGAGATAGTAGCTAGAAGAGGTGTGGTCATTTCTGTGAAAATCGAGTGTGTTCATTTGGGAGCAGTTTCATGGAGGGAAGTGATGGATGAGCAGAAGGAAGGATGCAGTCCACCGGCAGCTGCTATTGGACCTAGGGAGCAAGAGGAGGACAGGAAGGAAGGAGTGTTACTAGGAAATTAATGTCCCAAGTGGACGAAGTTCTTCATGCAGAACCCTGCAGCACTCGTTTCATTGGTTTTCTCCTATGAACAGCAGCTGTCCTCTTACTGTTAGAGGAAGGAAAGAGTGGAAAATAGTGATTTGGATGTGGACAGAAAAGCTAAAATGATACTTAGATCTCCCACTGTGGGGAGTGGAAAGGACTGGGCTACAAAGTCTACATTCTCTCTACTTCTAGTATTGGGGGAATAGGGTAATGAGGAGCACTCATATTTTGAAATGGAAAGTTAATGAGGGAAGGAAAAGTTAACAAAATTTTCTTGGAAGCAGTGCCAACAAAGATGGCTAAATACAGCTCCATTTTCTGTTGTCTTCAGGTAGAATGATAGCAAAGGGAAACAGTTCTGTAGGTAAAATTTTCTGACTTGGGGGCATGGTCACGTTGCTGCCTCAGAAGTTTTTGTAATAACTTGACTCCCTCAACCACATTTGAAATACAAATTGTAGTACCTTGTTTGAGCTGGTATCGCTGTTTTTGAAGTTTTAAGTGTCTTAGAAGTATTAGACATTCTGAGTAATTTGCAGTAAAGAAATATGAATTTTTTTAAACTCGGTTGTGCTTCCCAAACATACTGGACTGTGGACTTGTCTTCATACTTATTATTACTCTCCAGGGGATTAATTTTTCTAGTCAGTGTTTTGTGACAGCTGCTTGACAACTTTTTCTTTATTGACATCCTTTGGTCATACTCCCATAAGCTACGGAGGTTGGAAGGTTTTATCTCTATATGATCCTAGTATGGTTTAGTCTGGATCTGTTTTTATGCTTTTTCTGCTTCTCTTAATTGTGCTTGCCTCATGAAGCAGTGTTTCCACAGTCATGAAGTAAAAAAATTTCACTAGTACCCCTACCACGCCCCCTTCCTGATTCACTGTATGGTTACCAGAGAATAAAATTTTCACATTAAAGATGTGGGAGGTACTGTTGACATACTTGAGTGAATTACCCAACTCCATCACCAACTTTTTGTTTTCATTCATTTAGAATAGTGACCCAGAAGTTTTAATTTAGAAGGCCCAAAGGCTTGTCATTTTACAACTTCTGACAGAGAACCATCTTTGACTTATTTTGTAAAATTAACTAGCATAGGTTAAAAACATGAACTAGCCATTTTTAGAGAGTATATATTTGGTAAGTAGGTGGTTTGGATGAGAAGCTGAGAACTGCCCAGTACCAACCTGCACACTGCAGAATTTTCCTGTTTTCTTAACAATACAATAATTAAGGGATGTTAATTGTGATAGAAACATCCTTTTTACACATTTGAAATTGGTTTGAATAAAAGTAGTATTCTAGCTGTGTTTGTATTTAATATAGACCTTCAGTTACAGTCATGCTTTTCATTTTCACTGTTGCCCTATTTTAATTCTTACAGGAAGCGTGTCCCTGATCACCATCCCTGTTGAGCATTCCCGTATGCTGTTGAGCTCTGGACCAGTTCATAGTAAAGTTGTGTTTGAAAGACTTTGACTTCCTGAAAGAAGAATATAGAATTGAAGTTTATCTGTGGCTGTTATGTCCTTAAATTTGGACATTTAACTGACCTTCTATTTTAACATGGGTCTAATTTATTTGCTGTTTCATTTTCTATAAAATTCAGTTGATTTAAGAGTTCATTCCTCATACTGTGCATCAAAATAAAAGTTTGAACAATTACTTAGTTCTTAACTGACTTAGTGATTTGTACCTGGTTTACTCTAAATGGGAGTGAATGATTATACTTGGAGTGTAGAGTTGTTCCAGCTTAACTAATGGTTGATATTACACATTTATGAAAAAATTATCTTGATTAATGTAAGGCCAAGTGAGACGTTATAAACTTTGTATCATTTGATTCTTAATCATACGTGACATTTGTTAACCATTTTGTTTTGTGAAAGAACCATATAGTACTCTCAATTTTGTGTAGTCTACATACTCTCTCAAACACAGGAAAAAATATATGGTGGTTTCTGTTACTTCAAGTGTGAAAGAGTTACATTTTAAATGTTGGCTGCTGCAAGCTTCTTCAAATTACATCTGGTAATTATAGGGTGTGGATATGGTTAGGTGTCAGTGGTGTTGATGGCTTTGCTAGGGTTTCTTGTTTTTGTTTTTGGTAAATGCATTCTAGATAGACTGTAAGTATGTGCTGAATTTGATGGTTTAAAGGCGAATTTAGATTTGGAGGCTAATTCAGCAAAGTGTGCAAGAAATGAAACAAGAGCCCAATAGTAGTCTTACATTGGGTATCTCTGCTAGAATCATGGAGACATGTTTTACTCACATAGAGGATCAAAAGGGTTTTCAGAGAAATACTGATAAACCAACCTGTTTTGTTCTTGTCCAAAAATTTGTCTCAGGATTTTAACACTACTTTGTAGAAGCTATTAAAATTGGAAAATTTTGGGTTTTATTGTGATACTAGCATATATCCTCCAAAATTCACATAAAGGAGACACTTCTGAGATCATCAAAGAGATTTATACAGGTTTTTACTTTTTTCACTTTTAGAAACATTAATAGTACATTTGCTGTGTCATTTTTAAAATACTTTGTCACACATCATGACATCATTTTTCATCCCACAACTCAAGATAGGTGGAGCAGTTGAGCATATCATGGCCTAGAAAACATGCAGAGGTTTCCATGGGAGAGGTAGGTGGATAAACATTTATCCTGAGGGACCAGGTAGCTTGGAGTAGGATTTTAATCTACACTGTATTTGGGCTCATTTTTTCCAAAGGTCCTAAAAAGACAGTGAGTGTTAAGAGGTAGAAATCTAGGAGCTTAATTGTATATTTAAGAATACACCCATGTTTCTTTCCCTCTTTGAATTCATATCCTTTGAAGACCTTATAGATTTTTTCATCATTGGCCTAGGATATCCCAAGTTCACGAATTAGAAAGTTTTTAAGTTTCAGAGGTAAAGTACCAACGTAGGCCCCTCTAATTCCTGTAAGAGTTTTAGGATGGAGTTTCTTTTAACTCAGAAGCAGTTATGGAAACTGAATTTTTCAGTTTTCACAAGACTTTCATGACATGGAGATTTTTGGAATGTATGTTAATACTTAACTGCATAGAAATTAAGTGCTTAGGATTTTAAAGTCCTTTTTAGTAGCCTTCTGTTTTTCTTTGAAGAAGAAGAATATATGTGCTGGGTATTTTACTCGTAAGTCAGAATCCATTCTTTGCCTGCTTGAAGGCCATGGGGCTTACCCTTGCTGACTGCCTAACAACTCCCTGTAGTCTGGTTTTATATGGCTTAATTCAGGAGGCTCTGGTGGGAAAGGGGAATTGGTATTTTCTTCCTGTTTTTGCTCTTTTTCCCTGGAATTGGTTGCAACCCTGGAGACCTGCCACTATAGCTTAGTGGGCAGCCGCTCTTTTCGTGGCTCTCAGCTCTTTCTGCATTTTGGTAACATTTCTGTTCCGTGTTCATTGGGCCAATATGGGTGGGGACAGCTGCTGCTGTTACCCAATGCTAAATACAGTTACTCGTGTTACTCTAACATACGCATTTTCTTGTCAGGACTCTGAGGTGTAAAAGTCAATAGAATACTTTGTATAAAATCTTTTACTGAAGTCTGCCTTGTTTTGTGCCTACGCTTGTGTTTTAGAACATCATTAAAACAGAAATGTAAAGAGCACTTTATCTTTTAATCATAGGATTATTATAGAACATTTTCTGATTCTCAATATGAATAAAGATGTCACATTTTAAAATTGTGAGCAGTACATAACACCTTTCAAAGAGGTATTGACAAAACTATGTGAATTAACTTACACAAGACCCTGAGAATAGTCCTTGACCTATAGTCGTGCTTCGTAAGTGTCAGTGTGTTTCCCTGTCCCTTGGCCTAGGTGCGTGGTAAAATCTCCAAAATTCAGTGATAGAACTACCAAGAACTGGAGCTTCAAAGATTATCACCTGCTTCGTGTTTTCAGAAGTGGACAGACCAGAAGGGAGGGGAAAGCATATGAACTTTAAAATAACAATATTCTTTCTAAGGTAGTGAGATTACAAGGGGTGTGTGTGTGTGTGTGTGTTTACAGTGACAAAAGAGTAAATTGTCTAGCAGACACACACCCATGTCTTCAGTCTCATGTCTTTTGCTCTCATGATAGGAATGGCATTAGTGCCAAGGGAAAGTCTCACATTTTCATGTATTTTAATGATTTTGCAAATTCTAGAATAACAGGGCAGGGTATATTCTATTTAGAATCTTAAAAAATGAATCCTTGGTAATTACACCTGTGTTTTCCTATGTAGGTAAAGCAGAAGTGTTTGATCACATTGCAGTAGTATTTCTTATATTCAAGGCCAGAGATACTATTCGTTGAAAATTTACTGGTAACGTTTTTTTTGGTTGTTGTTTTGCTATTTATGGTTTATTCCTTTAAACAAGGAGTTACACTGGTTGTAGGGTAAAAGTGTCACGCTGCCGTGATATGACAGTAAAACAGCATATTAAGTAAACGTTAGCCATAACCTACCACACACTGTTCAGTGTACTTCGTACACAGTGACAGTGCCCAAGAGCCAGAAACGTACCATTTTACTGACTAGAAAACAGGCCCACGGAGAAGTGAGTGACCAGTAAATGACCAAAGTGGGGTTTGATCTCGGGCAGTTTGAAGGGACATGCTCTTAACCGTATTACAACCTGTGGCTTCCTTGGAAAAAGTGGGCCCCTTACTCCTAGGAGGGAGTAGCAAGAAATATTTGTGCAAGGAAAATAGTCGTCTGTCTAATGTCGTTTTAGAGCCGAACTTTCCTGGGTTGAGATACTTTTAGGGAGAGCGTACTTTTTAAAAGCTAACGTTTTCAATGTTTTAGTTAAAATGACACTTTCCTGAAAAAGAGTGCAAGGACAAAAAGGATTGTGTTATTAAACTACCCATTGACAGCAGTTTCTGTAAAGACATATTCATGGGGAGAAGAAAAGGTCATAATTAACATAATACTTCAAAGAAATAGCAGCTTGAATACCCAGGTTTATACATGGACCACCAAAAGATTCTATACAAAAATAAATCAGGGAAGGCAGAGATGCTGAGGCTGAAGAGGCAGACATTTCCTATATGTACACTACAACCTGCAGGTCCAATTTCCAAATGCTTTTTTCAAACGAACAGATTTTGCACAACTTTTTTTACCTAATACGATTGTGGGAATGTGGTCCCTGCATGCAAAGGGATTTAATTCAACCCTAGTTCATTACTGTTCAGTTAACAATAGGATTCTGCTCCACTGAGGCAGCCAGTTTGGCTTGATATTAATGAGACCACCCTGCCAAAGGTTCTGTTTTCTAGATGACTTTCAGCATTGCCAGTGACAGTACACAGGTGGGAGTAGACCTTTGGTCAAATCTTTACAAGGAAATGAAATAGCATGAACCACAGTCAAGTTCAGAGTGGCAGCTGGACTCCACCAGGAGGCATTCTCCAGCAGGGGTGTCAGCAGCCACTGAATTGCAGGGGAAAAGCTTCATCTCCAGCCTTTGCAACAAACAAGAGTTTCTGTGAATCTGACTGACTAGGTAGACATGTCATTTTTAAGTAACCTGAATAGTAATATTTTCATGCCAATTATGGTCATTCATAGTATGAAAATACACCCGGCAGAGGACTGGAGACAGGCCACCTGAACTGTTAGATGAGTTCTGTAACTTACACCTGATTTGGGAAGCGCATGAGCCTCGTGACCAGCCAGTTCTAGAGGCTGGGGGAGACCAGACTGTCCCAGCCGTTCTTTCCGGTGTTCAAAATACCTGTTTGGAGAGGGCGATTTTCTTGCAAAGAAGTTGTCTTGCTACCTATAGCACACAGTTCCCTTTGGGAGAGATGTTCTTGGCCATGAGTATTTTCTTCTTCTTGCGGGTTAGGCATTCCATCTGATGCTGTTCCATTTTTCGCCGGCAGAGATGCCCCACGTGACCCAGAGCAATCCTCTGCACTCTAACGGAGCCGTGTCCAGAAGATGCTGGAGTTGTCCTTGGCTTTGACCTGCCACTGAAGCCTCTCAGGAGCCGGTAGGAGGAAGTGGAGGAGGCAGGGCAGGTAGCTGCGCCTCCTGGCTCTCCTCCCTGGCCAACGCGTAGCGTCTGGCTTTTCTAGGGTCAGGCTCTGGGGTCTCCTCTGCCCATCTTCCTACTCGACGCACCCCTTTGGCCACCTTGGGTGCGTTCCTGCAAGGATTGTGGTCATAGATGACCAGCTTCAGGCTGGACAGGTGGGCCAGGCTGGGGAAGGAGCGGATGCTGTTCCGGTCCACGTCGATTACCTCCAGGAAAGGCATGTGAAGCAGCACAGGGGGGAAGTCTGTCAGCAGGTTACCCGAGAGCCAGATGGTCCTCAGCTCCCGGAGGCGCTGGAGCTGGCCTGGCAGCAGACGCAGGGCGTTGGAGCCAGCGTGCAGCGTCTTAAGGAGACTCAGCTCACAGACCACCTCCGGCAACTTGGTGAGATAATTGGCCTCGACCCACAGGGTCCGGAGATTCTGGAGCAGGCTCAGCTCCCTGGGGAGATCACAGAGTTTGTTGTTGCCCAGGTAGAGGATGCAGAGCTGTCTCAAGGTACACACCACCTGGGGCAGAGCCTTGAAGTTGTTGAAATCCAGGGCCAGAATCTGCAGGTTCTGCAGCTGCCCCAGCTCTGGAGGCAGGCTGTTGAGGCGGTTGTCGCTCAGGTAGAGCTTGACCAGCTCCTGGAAGGAGCACACGTGCGCAGGGAAGCGGCGTAGCTGGTTCCCACTCAGGTCCACCATCCTGTCCCGTGGCATCTCCCGGAGGTCTCTGGCCACGTAGTTCTGGCAGCGGTCGGCAGGTATGAAGGCCACAAAGGCCCTGATGGTGTTCCCCATGGCAAGCCGCAGCCCGCCAACCTTGGGGCTGGTGCTTCTGCTCTGCGGCCTGCCTTCCCCTCTCATTATAACCTGGGGGTTGCGTGACAAAAGCCAGTCACTTCAACAGAGAAAAGTGCTCCTGATAGCCACTTGAGTGTCCGGTGACAGCCAGGGTCCTGGAGGCGGGGTCTCACACACTTGCTTTCTGTTGCCTAAACCCCAATCCTCTTTATATTTGTTGTTAGTTTCAAACTGAAAATAGCTTCCCTGTTTTTTCTAGCGGTAAAACGTTGGGACATTACATAAAGGTGTAAAAGAAGAAAGTAAACAACAGCCAGTCACACCCACCAGACATAAACACTGTAAACATTTTAGCAGATGTCCTCCAGCCTTCTTGCTATAAGTAATCAATTTGTTTTGAAAAATTTCACATACCATTTAGGAGTCATTTTTTATCATAAGATATGGACATATTTTTATGTTCACAGGTATCCATGCAATTATTTTAAACACCTGTAAATCATTCCATTATATGGATGCACTGTTATTTAAACAGGTCTCTTGTTAGGCATCTTGGTTGCTTATGATGTGTCGCTATTATATATATATCCTTGTACATACAGTGTGAGCAGTTACTCACTAATTTCTTTAGGAAATGTCCTTAGAAGTATCACTGGGTCAAAGATACGTGTTCTTTAAAGGCTCTTCATTGGTGTATCTGGACTAGTGTATACACTCCACAAGTGTCCATTTTCTTATTTCTTCTTTCTTTGTTGTCCAGTTGCTATGTTGTGTCTGACTCTTTTGTGTTACTTTGTGGACTATAGCAGGTCAGGCTCCTCTGTCCATGGGATTTCCCAGGTAAGAATACTGGAGTGGGTTGCCATAGTTTTCCACACTTAAAACAATGTATCTTTGACAAAAGACCACTAGAAAAACAGCAGAAAGAGAAGAACCAGCCTTCTAAAGCTTAAATAAAGGAGGATGTATTCCTACAGTGCACCTGTATCGGATGTGGCTCATCAAAGGTTTGTGCTTCCTTCCACAGAATGAAGTTGTGGGAAATAGTTGTCCATCTGGGACATTTCCTGGTAGTTAGGCTAACTTTGGCCAATGGAATGAGCAGAAATGATATAAAATATTTCTAGGCCTGGTTTATTTAAAACACACCTCAACTTTCTCCCTACTCTTTCTGCATCTAACACTCAGGGTGACCCTAGAAGCCACCAAGTATGTGGAATTCATACATTAAAGTTTTGGGTGTCCTGGATCTCTGCCTCCCATACATACTTCCACCAGTGGATTTAGGTAAAGGAGAAACTTTCAATTATGTTAGGGCATCAAGAGCTAGGGGCTTGTCTCTTACATTATCCTAATGAATAGAGCAATCTATAAATCTATACTGATGTGCAAAGATATTTACTATAAGTAAAGGCAAAAAAACCCTTCAGCAGTTTGTTTTTTTACCATCCCATCTGTGAAAAAATATGCATATATTCTTGTTTATGCACAAAAGCATCTGTAAGACATAATAGTGATTACCTCTAGGGAATCTGAAGGTTTGGGGTGATAGAAATGCTGACTCTTCCATCTACACCCTCTTATACAGTTTGATTTTTTAAAAACTATATACATCTACTACTTCCAAAAACTGTATTCCAAAAGAAATGGATTGCTTCCATTTCCAAAAGAAATGAGTTGTTTCCACTTATAACAGCCTGCCTGCTCTCTGTAGGGTGTTAGGGTTCGCGGGAAGAACTTCCTCCATGGGCTTCCCTGCTGGCTCAGTGGTAAAGAATCCACCCGTCAATGCAGGAGACGTGGGTTCAATTCCCGGGTTGGGAAAATCTGCTAGAGAAGGAAATGACTACCCATTCCAATATACTTGCCTGGGAAATCCCATGGACAGAGGAGCCTGATGGGCTACAGTCTATGGAGTTGCAAAAGAGTTGAACATGACTTAGTGACTAAATAACAGCAACAACAAATGCTTTTCCTGCTAAACTGCTTATAACAGACTAAACTGGGCAATAGAGGAGCATCCCATGAGAATGGCCATTCTACAGAGCTATTTGGTGATGTAGCATCACCACTCACCTTCTTTCTTCCCAGTCGTGACTAAAGCTGGTGTCCTTGGACTCTCTACACATTGAATGTCAAGAGCTATTATCTTAATCCCTCTTCTTTGATGATTTGTCCTGTAATAACTAGCCTCTCAACAGGTACTGTGCTTTGGCTCTATATTTAGCATGGTCAGTGGTGACCACAAATGGTCATAAAGCTGCTGCCCTTATATGATAGGGATAATAATGATCGCTACCCACTATTATTTATAACTAAATGCTAAAGCACCATGCTGGTGCTTTACATGTATTATCTCTTCTCACAACCCCTGCCAGGTAAAGATTTTTTACCTCAATTTTCAGATGTGAAAACTGACTCTCAGGTTTAAGAATAACAGTAAATAGTTATTGAGCACCTATTGTGTTTAGATGCAGGGAATCTAGTAGCTAGTAGATAGATAAGACCCTGATCTCACAGAGTGTACAGTTCTATCAGACAGGAGTTAAGTCACACCAGCTGACAAACTGCCCTTACACACACTTCCACTCAGCACTTCAATGCCAGCCCCTAAATATGAGCAGGTAGCTAAGGATAACCGCACATGAGACAAGCCTTCTACGTGAAAGATGGAGGCTGGAATAAACAGAATAAAAGAAACCAAGAAAAAAACTATGGCGAGAGCAGAAGAAAATCTTAACTAATTTTCTGCAGTATTTTCAGAGTTAGCAGCAACACTTGTGACTGGTTACAGTATTATTTGCTCATTTAATTCTTATGGCAACCCTAAAAGGTAGGCAGTTGTAAGAGAACAGAAAATATATGTATATATATATATTGGTTTCTACCCCTGCTTCCTGGTACAGAGCTCCTAAAATCCTTATACATTCCTTCCCTGTGTGATAGGACCACAGGGAGCATCTTTTATTTGTTTGTTTATTTTTGGCCGGGCCGGGTCTTCGTTTCTGCTCAGGGTCTTCGTTTCTGCTCAGGCTTCCCTCCAGTTGCGGCAAGGGGGTGGCACTCTCTAGTTGCACACGGCGAGCTGCTCAGTGCGGTGGTTCCTCCTGTTGGGGAGTGCGGGCTCGAGGACGCGCGGGCTTCAGTAGCAGCATCTGAGGGCTCCGTGGTTGCAGCCCCCAGGCTCTAGAGCACAGATGCAATAGTTGCGGCACACAGGCTTAGCTGCTCTCAGCACATGGGATCTTCCCGGATCGAGGATTGATCCTGCGTTGGCAGGCAGATTCTTTATACTGAGCCACCAGGGAAGCCCACACGGAGCACTTCTTGTTCTAATATTTGGTCTTGAACCCATCCAGACACAGGGTTCCTAAAACCCTTGTGAATTCCTGAGTCATAAGAACACTGGGAACACAGTTGTTCTAATGAGGAACTCTGGGTGGGGTCCTGGGTGGCTGCTGGATAGGGGCTGGTCACTGGAAAGACCCGGTCATGATTGGAAGCTTGGAATGTCCATCCCCACTCCCTCATCCTCCAGAGAAGGCAGAGAAGCTGGAAATGGAGTTAATGATGGATCATGCCTATGTGAGGAAATTCTCCATAAAACCCCAGTATGAGGGGGCTCGGGGAGCTTCCGGGTGGGTGAACACGTCCAAACTGGGAGGGTGACACACCCCAACTCCATGGGGATATTAGATCCTGGGCTCAGGACCCTTCCAGACCTTGCCCCGTGTGTCTCTTCATCTGATTAGGCCTTCTTGGTCATGTTCTTTAACAAACTGGTAACCCTAAGTGTTTCCCAGAGTTCTGTGTGCTGCTGGCAGAAGGATGCATTGCTGGGCCAGGGGAATGCAGCGTGGAGCGTCCTCAAAGAACCTCCGGGAAATGGCCAGCATTGAATATCTGCCGTAACAGAAGATAAGTTCTTGCCAAAGAAGAATTATTGGGTTGGCCAAAAAGTTCACTCGGGTCTTTACCCTCTTCCGGAAAACCCCAGTGAAATTTTTGGCCAACCCAACAAAACTGTGTATCCAGAGTGAAGGAAATCACCTCTCCCTCCTGCTGGGCCCAACCCCTAGCAGGTCAAGGGGTAGGAGAGGGGGAGGAAAAGGAAAAGTGGAGTCAAAAGAGAGAAAGAAAAGACATGTACCTTCTACTTCCAAAGCCAGCTCCTTTCTCTTTGTTGGTCCCCAAGCCACAGGCCAGGCCACAGATGGGCAGAAAGAAGTGTTAAACTGGATGAGATATTAAAGTGTTGATGTAGACGTGGCTAAACATTTCAATATCTCAAAGTGTCAAGAAAGCTGTAGAATCTGCCCAAGATGCCATCTGGAGGTTGGGATAGGAATACGCACGGTGTGTGTGAAAGGAGAGGTAAGAAGAATACGGCTAATCATCACTACACTCTACTGGATTCCTTCACTACACTCTACTGGGTTCAGCCCCCATGATGAACTGGTATGAAATGATCAAAGTGGCCCCTAGAAAAACAGCCTGAATCAAAACGACAATACATTCTTGGGCACAAATATACACATCTCTAAGAAAAGACAATCCATGTTGCCAAAGACCTGCAAACAACTCTTGAAAACAGAAAACATAAATTGCTTTGTGTTCCAGTAATTAGTTTTGAGGTGCAGCTGGTGTTTCCTTTGTTAGAACTCATGGGAACCATGGTGCTGGATGCTGAGAGGGGAGTCCACAGCCAGGGTCCTGGGCCTTCACAAAGAGTGGTCCAGAAGCAAGCTCATCCCTTTCAAGCCTGAAAGGCCAAGTGAAAACTCATGTCTGACCATGCATCTGTTGGCTTTCACTCCAGACTCTTCCACTGAGTTGTCTGCACAAAAATTTGGTCCAGAACTAACTGATGTTGGGTCTTAAGATACTTCAAGTTTCAGTTCTAGTATGGGGTTTCTTAATTTCAATGCAGTAGAAACCATCTTTGGATGATTCAGTGAACAGGAATTTACAACAAGATGTTAGGAGATACTCACAGGTTCCCTGAATATCCTGAGGGGCCTGGCTTGGATGCTGCAGCCGGAATCATGTCCTAACTCAGTGCAGAACTGGCACTCCTGGGCTCGACCCCTCTGCATCTCCCTTTGACTCCCTGGTGGTGAATGCTACCCCTAAACATGAATGTTGCCACCTTCCTCCCCCTCCCTACCCTGCCCTGGAAGGAATTTTTCATAGGCCCTGCTTCTTTGCATCACCAGCAGTTTAATCTGATGGAGAGATTTCATTGGCCACATGCCCACACTAACCTGAGGGAGGCTAGGTTTGAGGTTTTGGATTCTGTGATGGTGAGTGGCTTTTTTCCACCACCAAGATTCATAAGGTGGGAAATTCCCCCAGACACAGGAAGGTGAGTTGTATGCTGTTTGTTGTTCAGTCACCCAGTGGATGACTCTGTGACCCCATGGACTGCAGCACACCAGGCCTCCCTGTCCCTCACCATTCCCTGGAATTTGCCCAAGTTCATGTTCATTGCATTGGTGATGCTGTCCAGCCATCTCATCATCTGACGTCCTCTTCTCCTTCCTCCCTCAATCTTTCCTAGCAACAGGGACTTTTCCAATGAGTCCTCTG
This sequence comes from Dama dama, assembly GCF_033118175.1. Taxonomy (NCBI): domain Eukaryota; kingdom Metazoa; phylum Chordata; class Mammalia; order Artiodactyla; family Cervidae; genus Dama; species Dama dama. The sequence continues at coordinate 59,160,824 of NC_083683.1, read as the reverse complement.
TTCCCATCAGATGACCAAAATACTGGAGCTTCAGCTTCAGCATCAGTCCTTCCAGTGAATATTCAGGGTTGATCTCTCTTAAGATTGATTGGTTTGATTTCCTTGCTGTCCAAGAGACTTTCGGGAGTCTTCTCCAGCACCACAGTTTGAAGGCATCAATTCTTTGGCATTTGCCTTCTTTGCTTTCCAGCTCTCACAACCATACATGACCACTGGGAAGAGTTGTATACTGACAGCTGAAAGAAATCGCAAATACCCATCATGACTAGCCTATGGTCAGTTCAGTTCAGTTCAGTTCAGTCGCTCAGTTGTGTCCGACTCTCTGCGACCCCATGAATCGCAGCATGCCAGGCCTCCCTGTCCATCACCAACTCCCGGAGTTTACTAAAACTCATGTCCATTGAGTCGGTGATGCCATCCAACCATCTCATCCTCTGTCGTCCCCTTCTCCTGCACCCAATCCCTCCCAGCCTCAGGGTCTTCTCCAATGAGTCAACTCTTCGCATGAGGTGGCCAAAGCACTGGAGTTTCAGCTTCAGCATCAGTCCTTCCAATGGACACCCAGGACTGATCTCCTTTAGGATGGACTGGTTGGCTCTCCTTGCAGTCCAAGGGACTCTCAAGAGTCTTTTCCAACACCACAGTTCAAAAGCATCAATTTTTCGGTGCTCAGCTTTCTTCACAGTCCAACTCTCACAACCATACATGACCTCTGGAAAAACCATAGCCTTGACTAGACAGACCTCTGTTGGCAAAGTAATGTCTCTGCTTTTTAATATGCTATCTATGTTGGTCATAACTTTCCTTCCAAGGAGTAAGCGTCTTTTAATTTCATGGCTGCAATCACCATCTTCAGTGATTTTGGATCCCAAAAAAATAAAGTCTGACACCCTCTAATGGCTGTTTGATCGTGTATAATCAATTTTTCTCCCTATATCTATATGACTATTTCTTCCTATATGATTAATTTTTCTTCCCGTATCTACACAAGCAGTTTCTTAAAGCAGACAATTAACCTGGAATATATGTGGATTTCTCAGAGCTGGAACATGACTCATTTCCGAAACAACTGTGTAATGTTAGAAGAATTTGAATGGAAGGATTATAATCTTAAACCCTTCAAAAGAATCCAGAAACATTCAATGTGACAGCTGATCAGCAGATAACAATACTGTTTACTCAGGAAAATGGTATGTCAGTTAAACAATGGATAAAAGCTATTTCCATCCGTTACTAGTAAACATTTATTAAAATGAAATGAAAGCAATCTACCAAAACAGGACTTCTAGGTAGTATTTGGTTAGTGTGGTTCTGTTATGTAATTCAAAGTAAAAAAAGTTTTCATAGTACTATAACCTGTAATTTAGATTTATGATTCAGATTTCTATGATCTTATTTTAGTGTATGAAACGGCAGTAGAGAGTGGAGTTTAGAATTAAAAGCAAATGTTTCATCATTAAAGAGACCTTGTACAGTTTGAAGCTGGATTCTGGTTTTGTTTTTTTTTTTCATATGTGTATGTGTGTGTGTGTGCGCGTGGACTGTGTTCAGTCATGTCTGACTCTGCAACCCCATGGACTGTAGCCCACCAGGCTCTTCTGTCCATGAAATGTTCTAGGCAAGAATACTGGAATGGGTTGCCATTTCCTCCTCCAGGGGATCTTCACGATCCAGGGATAGAACCTGTGTCTCCTGCATTGGTAGGTGGATTCTTCTTTTTTTTTTTTAAAAAAATAATTTTATTTATTTTATCTTTGGCTGAGCTGTGTCTTCCTTGCTGCACAGGCTTTTCTCTAGTTGCAGCAAGTGGGTACAACTCTCTAGTTGTGGTGTGCAGTCTTGTGTGGCTTCTCACTTGTGTGGCTTCTCTTGTTGCAGAACACAGGCTCTCGGCGCCAGGGCAGCGTCAGTGGCTGTGACAAGGCTGAGCAGCTGCAGCTCCCGGGCTCTGGAGCACAGGCTCAGAAGGTGTGGCACATGGGCTTAGTTGCTTTGGGATCTTCCTGGATCAAGGACTGAACCCACATCTTCTGCATTGGCAGGTAGATTCTTTACCACTGAGCCACCTGGGAAGCCCTCTGGCAATTATTTATTTATTTCTAAAACCTTTTGTTTGCCCCACAAGTCATGTGGGATCTTGGTTCTGTCACCAGAAATTGAACTGGCACCCCTTGCATTGGAAGCTCAGAGTCTTAATCACTGGACCGCCAGAGAAGTCCCTTGGATTCTGTTATTTATTAGTTTGGAAGCTTTGGACAAAGTTTTCTGTGCCTTGGGCTCCTCATCTGTAAAACTGGAATCATCTCAGGCTCCACCTCATTGAGTTACTGTGTAATGTACTTATTATCTATATAAAGGCATATAGGCATATGCTATTTGCTATATGCAATCAAGTTCAAGGTAACCTGGGACCCCATTTTGACTTGGTGTTGTATCAAAAAAAAGGTCGTAGAACATCTCAAAATAATGAATGAAATCCAATTTAGATCTTTATCACAGGCACTCAGGAAGCTGACAGAGGAAAGATCCCTTTCTGATGCCCAACAAATTCTTCTTAAGACTCCCTCTGCCTGCCTTTTCCTCTTCCGTCTCCTACGCAGAACGGGGCCCCAAAGGCCCTCTCCATGAGTACTCCTCTGTACCGTCCCAGGGGACCCCTGGAGAATGGGGAGATGGTACTGCAGCCCTGCCCCAGCTTCCTGCCACTGTTCTCCTAGTCCTACCCCCTCCCCGGCTGGCTTGTCTCCCTTCCTCCTTGCTCTCTTCGTAGCCATTCTTTTTCTCCCCCCAGTAGCTATCAGCAGCCCTTGGGGGCTCTCTCCAGATTGCATTTTCTCAACATGAGCAATTAAGATGTAAAGCAGATGGGAACCCTCATGTGGGCACTTCCTGGGGCGCAGCCCAGGTGGGGAAGACCAGGCAGATCTGAACATCCCAGTGCTTATGTGGTTCCTGTTGCTCTACAGAAGCCCCATCCACCCTCCCCTCCTCTTCCACTGGATTCCAGCACCAGGGTTCACCACTTTCCAGGGCAGAAAGGATCCCATCCTTCTTACTGGCAGAGCGGACTGGCAGCCCCACTTCTTCCCACTGTCCACCTCTGGGAGTTGAAACCATTTAACCCTCTCTAGTGGATTTATCTGTCTTCCAGGTTTGTCCTGCCCTGGTTACTGAACTGGACTCTGGTCGGCTTGCCCTCCATGCAACAAGTCTACCTACACTAGGTTGTGGCGAAGGAAAGTAAGTGCTGGTTACAGGGCCGAGCAAGGGGAATGGAGCCCATCCTCACAACCCCAACTTCCTGATGGCTCTCAGGGAAGGGTTTTTAAAGATAGTGTTTGTGTCGAGGGCTGCAGAGGTCGTGGCTTTCTTTGGTTGGTTGGTGGTGAGGCAATAGGGTGATGTTTTCAGAATCTTAGTCATCAATCTTCTGGTTCCATGTTTGTGCTCAGCATGTATTCACTATCCTCCACGTGAATGGGGGAGGGGGGGTCTTAGTTCTTGCAGAACAAGTCAAAGTACTTGTCAAATTGTTATGTTTGTCAGAGGGAAGGAACCAGGTCTTTGTTTCAGCACACTCCCTCACTTCCCTGACAGGTAACTGCTTGTGTCTGCTCTTTGGAAGTCAGGAAAAGCCTAGAAGACTAAAACCTTTTTCTATAAATAGGAAACAGGACATGGAAGGTCTGGCTCAATTTCAATCACCCCCCTTTTTTCTGATACCCCTCAATCCTCGCAGAAACAGGTGTGAGACCAGAGAGGGGATAAAATTTTGAATAGAGAGGTTAGTCATAAACTCATAAGGGGAACTCAGTTTTGGGGAGACTTTGTGTCACTCTCATTTTTCATGCATTTGTATCAGGTGTAAAGTGGGTAAAATGTCCCTCAGGAAGCAATGCGGATTATGGATTAATTATTATTATTAATTATGAATTAATTATTACCATGGTTGGATTATTGACAGGCAGAGGGACAGCCTGCTGATTCAATGGCATTTCACAGATCCACAGGACACTCTTCCCAAAGTCACTGGGAGAACTGCAACCTCTGGCCACAGATGTCTGTGAATATCTAGAACACGACATGTGACAATCACTGTTGGCCAATCACTCCAGAGGGCTTTGTGCAGGTTTATCTCCAAGAACTTGTGGATGTTCATGGCTCAGTTCAGCCAAGTTAATGATAAAAGTTAGAAAAAGAATGTCTGAAGGGCGGACTGTCAGAGGGCAAGTGAGAGATGGGGAGAGACATCTGCTCCCAGCTGTGCCCATCTCCTGGGAGTTTCCCCAAGGCTCCGTGCTCACATCTCCTCCATTGCTTCTGGGATTCAGAACTTGAAGCTTCCAGAAAACGGCACAGATCAATTCATCTCTGTTCTTCATCTGCTCCCCTTGCCCACTGGGCCCTCCCTGGCCCCGCCCCACCAATTTCCCACTTGTCTGCTTCAGCGCGTCCTTGTGGGGTTATTCAAGTATCGCGACTCCCCACCACCTTGCCTGGGCGCAGACTCCTCAGCCAGGACCTGGCCCCTGAGCATCTCCGTGGGGGCTATCCTCCTGTCCCTACTCGAATGTACCAGCACTTCCCTTCCCCACTGGCTCCCGTATCCCTGGTGAGGGCCTTCCAATGCGCAGCCCGCTGGGTTAGGAACGCTCTCCTCCACCCCATCCCTACCCCTCTCTTCTCTTGGTCCTTCGTGCTGTCCCATCCTACATGACATTTCCTGACCTTTCAGACCGGGTTGGCGATTTTATAATGTGCTGCAAGTCCTTCGGTGTGTAAATATTTGTTGACTGCCCATTTCCCTGCATGCACTGAACTTCAATCACCATGAGGGCAGAGATCTGCTGGGACTCGCTCCCTGGTGGATCCGGCTGTCTCTGCCTCAGCGCCTGGCAACCGGAACATCCTCAGCTAGCAGAAATCAATGAGCTCATGATAACTGCCTAGTGAAGGAGGCATTGACTTGCACACAGAAAAAAAATTTTTAATGCTAATGTGAAAGTGAAAGTCACTCAGTCATGTCTGACTCTTTGCAACCCCATGGGCTATACAGTCCATGGAATTCTCCAGGCCAGAATACTAGAGTGGGTAGCTGTTTCCTTCTCCAGGAGATCTTCCCAACCCAGGGTCTCCTGCATTGTAGGTGGATTCCACTGGGGAAGCCCTTAATGATAAAGATGGCACCAAAGATAGGAAAAGAACACAGATTTAATTTATCCCCTGTTAGTACTGCAATAGACAGTACCTTCTGTAAAAACCTGGAGTTTTATATATATGATTGTACTTATAATGAATTCATAATGTGATATATAGTATGTAAACATATAATTTCACAGTATAAAAGTAATTGTTTTATTGAGAAAAGGAGAGTAACGGTGGAGAGTTTCAGATATAGAATGATTAACAATAATAAAATTACTTTTCTGGTTGGCATTTTAATCACAATTTTCCCTAAAAAATAATATAAATAATAAAAAAATATAAAATAAAAAATACTTCTAAGCCCATAGTTATAAAATCTATATATCTGGGATTACATCTGGGGTTAAACCCAGGAATGAAGATCTTTCTTTTCCTATCTCATCCAGCACCATTACTAGTTCAATGTCTTCTTACATATGTATCACCCTGTGTTATGGTCAATACCATTAGAATGAGTAATACTATCTTTTTACCTTCTTTTCGATGAGTAATACAGACAACCAAGTCTCAGGGCATTTGTGCTGGTCTTTTCGCTCAGCCCTGAATTATTCCCTTGAATGAAAGGGTGTATGTATGTGTATGTATATGTGCATATCTGCATGTGTGTGTATTTGTGTGGATACATGTGAATGTATGACTGTATTGCATATGTATGCGTGTATAGGTGTGTGCATGTGTGCATCTCTGCATGTGTGCGTGTATATTTATGTGTGTATGTGTGCCTGAGGTTTGCATGTGTGTGCATATGTGTGTGCATGTGTCCCCTGAAAATCTTTTCAGGCCCCTCCTCTTTTCTGGTTTCAGCTTAATGGGCATTTCCACAGAGAGGATCTCCCTGACCACCCTATTTGTGCTGGCTGCTTCTGCTCCCCAGTTTCTCTCCACTTAGCTCTCCCCAGTTTGTGATGGTTTTGTTTACTTCTCTGTTCTCTTGCTCTTCTTTGGCAGGAGAGCTGGCTGAAGGCAGGGCTTGCACCAATCCTATTCACTGTTGAATTCTTAACCCTCATGACAGCACCCCAAAGTGGACATTAATTTCCTCGACAAATAACCAAAGAACTGACAGTAGAATTCCTGGCCCTCCTGGAGCATTTGAATGAACGAATAATGTATTACTCTGTTTGATAATGTAAACTCAAATTGCTGTTAGCCAGTGACTAAATATATGTTTATATTTATATTTTCTACCATCAATGATCATTGTGGTAAAAGAGAGAGACTCTGAGAAAGACTCAGAACTTACTGAGATAAGTTGACAAGATATACACAGGGTTGGAATAACCTGGAAAAGAGCTCATACGTGCTTGGCAACCTTTTGGGTAAACCCCAATTTTGTGCTTTCCTAAAGCGCAATACCGGGGTGGAAGACGAGGGTTTCCCCTGAGATTTCAGCCTAGGATGACAAAACGTGCCCGCTTGGTGGACTTGTCCAAAGCTGGATTCCAGAGACGTCTCCCAGAGAACCCTGTGAAGCTGATTAGATCCTCACTCAATGCTGACCTGCTGGAATCTGTTCAGTAGCACTGCCGAGCTCAGACAACTGTTCTGAGAAGGGAGGCTTCAGGAGTGAGCCGTGAAATGAAACACAAGCCCTGAAGGAGCTCCGTCTACGCCACTGACGACTCCCCGGTGGAGAGCTGGGGTGGGGGAAAACGAACAGAAATGGGAAAGGCAACCTTTTTATAGCCCGAGTGTGAGTGAGAGGAACCAGGCCAGGAAGATGGGCCCTGAGGGGACCCTGTCTCACTCGCCATCCCTGGGAACCAGCACTGAGGGGATACGCTCTCTGAAGCTGCGTTTCTTGATGGCCTGGGTAATGGACCTTCCTTGTGATTACAGCCGAGTGCTGTTTCAGTGACCCTCTGCTCCCTGCTTTATGGAGTAGGATTTGCTATCAGAACACTCTGTCTTCTAGAAGGCTCCGTCCTTCTTACTTCATGGGTATGTTTCCTGGCTCTATATGGTTTAGCGCAGCCCTTTGAGTAAATAGAGGCTTCTAGTTTATTAGCCTTTGCCAGTGACTTTAAACTAGTAGTGGGCTTGCCCTTCGGTTGGCAATGTCTGAAGATAGTTCTGGTTGTCATAGCTGAGAGAGAAAGTGTTCCTGGCATCTGGAGGATAGAGGCCAGGGACCCTGCTAAACATTCTCCAATGCACAGGACAGCCCTGCAACAAAGAATTATCTGGCCCCAAATGGCAACAGTGCCGAGGTTAACAAACCCTGGGCTGTCCTAATGGCGAAGTCTTGCAGGAAATGAGGCACTGTAATTGGAAAATGCATACAGTAGTAGTATTTCATCTTCTTGATTAGAATAGATTTCTTTTTCAGTGGTAGGGAAGATTGTCTTTCAATTTAATCAAGTGAAATAAGATTGGATAGAAATACACCATATTTAAGTATACTTTTAGGAATACCCTTTTGGTATTTTTGATATTCCTAGATCTTTTTATAAGTGAAGTATTAGCTGCTCAGTCATGTCCAACTCTTTGTGATTCTTTGGACTGTAGCCCACCAGGCTCCTCTGTCCATGGAATTCTCCCAGGCAAGAATGGGTTGCCATTCCCTTCTCTAGGGGACCCTCCTGACCCAGGGGTCAAACCCAGGTCTCCTGCATTGCAGGCAGATTCTTTACCATCTGAGGCACCAGGGAAGCCCAAGAGAGGGCTGGTTAATAAGAAAGCAGCTTTGGGTTTAGACCTGTAAACTCTGAATTAATTTGAACCTTAAAAAGGAATCACAAAGTCTCTTTTGTTTTTTGGGTGAGTGGGGGGTACAGAATAACAGGTGCATAGATCTTTTAATGCATTTTTCCAGAAGTTATGCTGTAAATGGTGGTATCCCAGGTTAATCTATATAGAACAGAAGTGTGCTGAAATGCAGTGATCTCAGTCTTACTGACTCTTGTGTGTAAGATGGTTTCTGAGGAAGTGAGCTGTCCTTCAAGCATCAGTCCAGTTGCTGGAGGTGATTTCAGAGGGTGGTAGATGCTACTAAACTCTGAGGCCACCTGTAGCTGGGCACACTGCTGCCTCAATGCAACCAGGAGCCTATCAACAAGGAAGAAAGGAGAGGTTAGGCAGGAAACCAGCATTGCCTGTCATGGGAATGTCTGGTGTGTGTGGAATGGCAGTTAGGGGTGGAAGTTTAGTTCTACCATTTCTTGCCTTTCTGGCCTTGGGGACCTTGCTGAACCTCTTTGGAAGTCTTTCTACATTTATTAATTGTAGATGATATTAATATCATGGTGGGGATTAAATGACAATAAATACCTGGAAGACAGAAGATTAATTCTTGTCAAATTTTCCCTCTCCCACTGCAAACTTGCTTATCAATACTTGGCTGATACCACCTCACATCTTTAAGGAATGTCAATATTTGCCCAAGTTTGTGGTCAGCTTCAGCCACATTGTTAAAACTACTGGCAATATAGAACTTCTAGAACTGATGGAACAAACTCACAACTTTGGGAATCAATGAGCTATCAAAAAGTCTGGTGCATTGCAAGTGACCACTGAACAGGGACGGTAAAGCTGGTCCTGGTGACTCTGGTGTCTTTTAGATTATCATGGCATGGAAAGCTAAGGGGAGCTTGGCACAGCCTCTGCTGTGACATCGTCTCCCCTTGACTGACACCTACCATCCTCCACACACTGTTGAATTAAAGCTGGAATGAGATGCCTTGAAACAGGGTGGGGCTGACACCACGAGCTCACTCATCCATCTCTATCTTTTCAGCATTTCTTTGATCCAGGTGAAGTCCAGCAGACATCATCTTGGAGAAGCAGGGACCCTGGAGCTGCTGGAAGACCACCAGCTGTAGTTTCTGCTTGTAGATATCTGTGATGATTCCTCAGGAAGTCTATTTATAGGAGAGAATGACAAAAGAGCAATTATGTGATTTTGAGACTAGATTATGTGAGTAGATTGGGAATCTGGAGATGTCTGGCTCTCTGAAAGACCACAAACCAACCTGGATTCCCTAGAGGCTGTTTTTCTCTTGTTGGAGAGTTTCTTCTAATGAGTTAAACAAATAAATTTTTAATATTAAAAACATTTTTTAATATTTAAAAAATTAAATTTAATTAATTTAAAAAATTAAAAAAAAATTTTTTTTTGGCCTGACCGGGGTCAAACCCAGGTAACCTAGGAAAAACACGTAGTCTTAACCACTGGACACACAGCGATGCCCCGCTCCCATTTCCCTTTGGAAGGAGCAGTGGTATGGGTTCAGTATTACTCCATCTCAGGTGTCTGATTTCAGACAGGAGGACTCATTCTGGATCCTGGTCAGTTAGGGTCATGTTGATGGGGTGGGGCTCATTCTGTGGGAGGGACTCCAGACTGCAGCTCTGCAGATCTGTATTTGCTTTTCTCTGATTGCCGTGCGAGCTTGGGCAAGTTGTTGAACTTTTCTCTCTCCTTTCCCTCATCTGGAGGCAAGAGGGTTGGACCAGGTGGTCTCTAAGGTCCCCATCAAACTTGATGCAGGGATTTCTCACTGCATCAGTTTGGGGTCATCAAATATCTAACACTCAGCTGCAAATGCAGAGTAGGGTGGGGTAAATGGGGTGCAGACTGTGCTTGAGAAAACCACTGTTGTTTTGCTTTAGTTTTAATTCTGGGAGAGTAAGTTAAAATGGCAAAGAGTTTGACCCAATCTCCTTTTGTGTAACTCATTCCAACACCCTTAGGGGGCCCAGTATGACAAATGGGAAGAGGATGCATAGAATTTGGAGTCAGAAAAATTTGAGTTTGCATGTCAGCTCTGCCATTCACTAGGCAGAAGTTAAACAACTTCTCTGAGCCTTAGTTCCCTTACCTGCAGAACTGGAATGAAAACACCTACTGCAGGGGATTGCTTCCAAGGTCGTGCAGTGGTAAAGAATCTACCTGCCAATGCAGGAGACACAAGAGACGTGGGTTCAGTCCCTGGGTTCGGAAGATCCCCTGGAGAAGGAAATGGCAACCCACTCCAGTATTTTTTCCTGGAAAATTCCATGGACAGAGGAGCCTGGCGGTCTACAGTCCATGGGGTGGCAAAGAGTCAGACACAACTGAATGACGGAGTACACACACATACACACACACCCACACCCACATGGGATTGGCCCAAGGTCAGTATGATAAGGTGTTTAAAATATTTTGCACACAGAAGGTGCTTGAGAAGGGTTAACATTGTTATCCTCTTGTTATTATTAGTGTTAATATTAGCTGTTGGGTTGCGATTATTCCAGGGAGTTCTAATGGATGCAGAAGTGAGCTGAGCCCTGAGCCAGCTCAGGGACTGTTTTTCTCCATCCCTGGGCCCTACCTGGCTTCCTGGTCTGGTGTAGGGTAGTCCTAAACTGACCAGGCCAGATCTACATCATTTTGGTTCACTATCTACTCTCCCAACTCCTCCTCCCACCATGATGATTAAAACATAAATTAATCCTATGCTCTCCCAAGTAGGTATTTGCTTTTCTTACTAAAAAAGGCTTTTTATTGACCTTAAATGGTATTCTTTGAAATGTTGGAAAGATGCTGTTGTTTGAATAGTCTCATGTTCTCCTTATGTACAATGTCTTATGTCTCCCTTCCCAGGGCAGAAAGCAGTATCATCCCAGGTTGTCCCAGCTGAGATATGAGCTGGCATTTTATAAGTCCTCTAGTCAAATATTTTGGATGGTGGTTGAATGCTTTGGATGCAGAAAATGAGCCTTAAGACAAACCAGTGGAAGTGGCTTGCTGTTCCCCAGCTCTTCCTTGGGACAGAGCTGGCCTGCTCCTTTGTAGGAAGCAGAGCCCTGGAAAGAATGCATTTCTCTAAAAATAGGACAGTGGCAGGCATAGCTGCACCAGCAGATAGTCTTCTCAGAGGCTTTGGGACGGGCCAAGTGATAAGGTTTTCTGCTCCGGGTGCCCCAGATTACTCACAGCTGTTTTCCAGACCAAAGGGCCCTGGGGAGGCTGGCCTCACGCCACACGTCAGGCGCTCCTCATCACACACTACCCGAGAGGCAGCAGGCAGCTTCAGCAGCCTCGAAACCTTGGCTGCCCTCTAGAAAGGATGAGGGAGGACTGGCAACCTGACCTCTAAGCACATTCCAAAACCCAGCCGTCCCTTTGTTTTACTTTGTATGTACATATTTCTTTTCTTTCTTCTTCTTTTTTTTTTTTTTTCTTTGACTTCTATCAAATGTTGGTAGAAGCTGGGGAGGACTTCCCTGGCAGGTCAGTGGTTAGCACTCCATGCTTCCACTACTGAGGGCCCAGGTTCAATCCCCGGTCAGAGAACCAAGATCCCACAAGCCTCTAGGAAAAAAAAGTTGGATAGTATGGTGGTTAAAGAGGTGCATTCTGGAGCCAGACTTTCTGGATGCGAAGCCTGTGTTTTGTTTGGTTTTTTAATTAACAAGCTACTTTTTAAGAGGGCTTTAAGAGTAGTTTTACAGTAACAGGGAAACTGAGCAATAAGTACAGAGAATTCCTGTATAGCCCTGTACTCACCCCCTACTGCCTCCCACACTGTGGCTATCTCACACCGCAGTGTACATCTGTTACAATCAATGAACCCACATTCACACATCATTCTCTCCTAAAGCCCATTGTCTAACTGGGGTTCACTTTTGGTGCTGGGGTTCATTCTTCGGGTTTGGACACATGTATTCCCTGTGTATTCCCTGTTGTAGTATCATACAGAATATAGTTTCACTGCCCCCAAAACCCAGAGTTCTGCCTATTCATCTCCCCACTCTTGTAATAGGCGACCACTGATCCATTTACTGTCTCCATAGTTTTGCTGTTTATGTCATATAGTTGGAATCATGCAGTATATAGTCTTTTCAGATTGTTTTCTTTCACTTAGTAATATGCTTTTAAGTTTCCTCCATGCCTTTTCATGGCTTGATAACTCATTTCTCTTTAGCATCAACTAATAGTCTATTGTCTGGATATATCACAATTTACACATTCACCTACTGAGGGGTATCCTGGTTATTTCCAAGTTTGGCAATTATGTGTAAATATCTGTGTGCAGGTTTTTGTGTGGATATAGGTTTGAGTAAATGCCAAGGAACATGACTGCTGGACCATATGGGAAGAAAATGTTTAGTTTTGTCAAAAACTACCAAACTGTTTTCTAAAGTGGCAATAACATTTTGCATTCTCACTAGCAATGAGTGATAGTTCCTGTTTCTCCACATCCTTGCCAGCACTGGGTATTGTCAGTGTTCTGGAATTTTTAATCTTTCAGTGATTTGAGGCAAGTGACTAAACTTCTCTGCTTTGGTTTCCCAGTTTGTGAAACCTAGAAAACAGTAGCACCGCCATTATTGGGTTTTCATGAGGATTAGTTAAAGTAACCCATGTAAGGAGTATAGGTCTGGCCAGGTCTATGTAAATTCTCAATAACTATTAGCTATGATGTTTGGATTAGGTTGGACTTCCGTTCTAAAAAACACTTGGGATTCTTGGGCACAAAATAATGTTTAAGTTAGGAGTGGATTCCACAAAACTATTTTTAATAATGAGAATCAACCCCATACCATTTATGATGCTGAGAACTTCATATACTATCTCATTTGAACACTACTACTGGGCTACAGAGTAGATACCAACGTTATTCTCCATTTTCGAATGAGAGAATTACTGCCTAGAGAGGGTGACTTAACTCAGCCAAGGTCAGGAGTAGCGTTAGGACTTGAACCGGAGTTTATGTGATCCACGGTTCAGGACTTAGCCCCTTGCGACACTACCCCTTAACTTGGTGTCCCTACCAACCTGCACCTTTGACTTGGAAATTTTGGTTCACAGGGGTATAGTCTTTCCAAGAGCTTCTCTGGTATCTCAGATGGTAAAAAAAAATCCACCTGCAATGCAGGAAACCAGAGCCTGATTCCTGGGTCAGGCAGAAGAGTTACCCACTCCAGTATTCTTGCGTGGAGAATCCCATGGACAGAGAAACGTGACAGGCTACAGTCCATGAAGTTGCAAAGAATCAGACACGACTTAGTGACTAAGCGGAAGTACACACACATAAGTCTGTCCAAGCCATTCTCTGGTTAAGCAAGAAGCTAGGACCACATGTTAGAATTTATTACACCCCAAACTTGACACAACAACATGATTACTTCATGGAACTTCAAGTCCTGTTCAATTGTTTTCTTCTACTGATGGTTCAGCCAATCTCTGGTCCTTGCACATGCTCTTCCTGCTTCCCCCACCTCTTCTGGCTAGCTCCCACTCCACCCTCAGGTCTTGGCTTAGACATTACTTCCTGCATCGAGACTTCTGGATTAGGTGCACTCCTTGGCTCTCTTAGCACCCTCTGTTTTCCCCACTGTATCACCCTGTGTTATAATTTTCTGTCTGGCTCCATGAGGACGGATACTCTGTGGGTCTTGCTCACTGTTGTATTCCCAGCCCACAGGATAGCATCTGGCACTTAATGTAGACTTAACGAGTATTAGTGGAATGAAAGACTGAATGGGCCTAAGTGGTTGGTGTTGGGCTGCATTTTTAGGTTTGGTACATTCTTCCTACAGGCTCAGTCTCTGGGGTTGTCTGCTCTGCAGAAATTTGCAATGGAATTTGACTTAAGATCATCCAACTTCTGGGTCCCTTCTTCCTACAGCATCAGCAAGGCATGACATGGATAGGGGAGTTTTAGCACTTGAGTAGTCTCTTGGGCAATGAGGTTATTCTCCCCAACTCACTCTGCAACAGGGCATGGGCCCCAGATGGGCTTAACACAGTCTGTGGTCTCTATGTTCTTCAGGGGTTTCACCTGGGGATAAATCAGTTGGTACATGATAGTTTGGCCATATTGGTTGTTAAAATGTAAACTGATAATTTCCATATCAGTTGGTAAGGAACCCTTGCCCAGGGTCTGCAGAGTATTCTCTCCATTGCTCCAGCTTCCCAGGCTCCTCTCCTAGGACCCCTCCCTCACCTCCCCACAATCCAGGAAATAAGGTGGTAACACCTGGTGCAACAGGAAGCTCCAAAGACTCTGTTTCAGATCCTTGTGCTCGGTCGCTCATTTGTGTCTGACTCTTTGCGACCCCATGGACTGTAGCCTGCCAGTTTCCTCTGTCCATGGGAATCTCCAGGCAAGAATACTGGAGTGGGTTGCCATTTCCACCTTCAGTGATTTTCCTGACCCAGGGATCGAACCTGAGTCTCCTTCGTCTCCTGCATTGGCAAGTGAATTTTTTTTTACCTCTGTGCCACCTGGGAAGCCCTTGGCTGGCACTATATTGCTTCAGTCTAGGTCTTGACATAATCTGAGTATTACTCCTGGTATGGTCCTTCTGTACTCTTGGGAAATGGCCCAGGAAAGAGGGGGAGGAGAGAGGGATCCAGAGAGGACTCAGGCGGTGTCTCTGCCCCTCTGGCACTTGCACAGAACTAAGAGCGTCAGGAGTTTGGACATGCCAGATGAATGACACATCTTACATGTGGTCTCCAGCTGCCCACTGCACAGACAGCTGCTCTTTGCCCCCCTTCACTGGCTGTCTGCAGAAGGTTTCTAGAACAACAGCCACCATATACTGAGCTCTTTCTGTGTACTCGGTACTGAGCTAAATGTCTATTCACTTCTCTTGGCAACTCTGTGAATAAGAACAATGACTATCTTCATTTTCCACACGAGGAAACTGTTCTGAGAGGTTAAAATAGCACCCAGGTCATACAGCTAGTAAGTTACAGAGTTGGGAGTCTGACGCAAGGATGCCCACAGGGACTGCATTTGTAGGGAGCATCTCTTTGTTCCCAGATAGAGGCACAAAGGCTTCTGGTGAGAAGAAGGTGCTTTTCAAAAAACAGTGCAGAAAAGTGAAACAAATTCATGGAGAGGGCTGCCACAGAGCCACGTCCCTAGATCTGGGACGTGGCGGCCCAGAGGAAAATTCCCAAGATTCCTAGGTCCTGTGGATGGCCGCCCTATTGCTCTCCATGCTCAGAGCCTCTGTACAGATAGAAGTGAGCCAGCTACAGAAGTGAGTTCCCAAAGTCCCCTTTGAGACACCTGCTCTGAGGGCACTGCACTCGGATGATTGACGTTATGACTTGTCCTGAGGTTTCATGCTACGTTCAGTCTCCATGGCAACCCTGGCTCTCTGGGTAGCACCCCAGAGCAGGCTGGGATATTACAGCGCTCCTATCTGGGAGCTCTAGGTGAGACTCTTTGCTGGATGTACAAGGAAATCCCTATTGCTTTGACTTAAAAAAATGTGAAAATCACATCTAAGAACCAAAAATTCTTGGAGGAAAAAAAGTCTTAAAGAATACCCTTCAGTGAAGAATTTATATTATACCTTGCTTATAATTAAGGGGAAAAAAGAAGGAAAGGATGGCAAGGAAGCATTTTAAAATGCTGACATGGTTTTGATAACGGGCAACTTATTTTTCTATCTATTTTTTCCAAAATATGTAATGTGTTTACTTTTTAAATGAAAAACATATATATTTAAATTCCCCCTTTCTTTCTAGGATGGCTTATACCTTTCTTTAGGAGTTAGAAGGGGATAGATGACCAAGAGGAGAGAAGTCAATCTTCTCTGCCCTTTATGACTCTGAGTAAATCATCTGATTGCTTTGATAATTTTCTCATTTTTAAAAATGGGGAAAATAGTAAAACAGTAGGACTTTATAAAGTTAAGGTGAGCAATGAATGGGTTAATCTGGGTAAAATTTTTATTACAAGTCTAGCTCACAGTAAATGCTCCTGATAATGTTAGTTAGTCTGTGTGTGTGCGAGCTAAGTCACTTTAGTCGTGTCTGACTCTTCGACCCATTGGCCATAGCCTGCCAGGCTCCTCTGTCCATGCACTTCTCCAGGTGTGACTGACTAACTAGCTCATAGTGTTATTATCATAATCATCAGTGTTATCATGACCACCAGAGGGCACTCCTGGCTCTGGAGTCCACCATGGGGATCTGGTCTTTCATGGGACACCAGGATTCCCATGTTGTGTGCCTGTTCTTGGTGGGTAGATGTGAGAAGGAAGCACACGGATGCCCCTTGCTCGCTTGCTGATCTCTAAGATACCAGCCATGTCCTCGGAGAGAAACTAGCTTTAGATTGGAAGTGTCTGACTCTCTAGCAGTAGTGGCAGCTGACCATGTCACTCTCAGGAATGCACTTGCGATTCAGATCTTTCCTCTGGAGTTCCCATGGCCAAGCAGGGATGATGCTCCCTGTTCAGCACTGAATAGGGACCTCTCAGGGATGGTGAGGATGGAGGAGGGGCAGGTGAGCGGCCTGAGGTTTCTACTGCTTGGGTTGGTTGTGGGGCACAGGTTCTCTGTTTTACTGGTCGCTGGCTCTGGAAAGCCACATGGAAAGAGCATAGAACCCTGGATTAGTCGAATCCCGAGGCAACTTCATGCAGAGATGCAGCTTCATTTTCTGTCCGATCTCTCTCCAGCCCTCACCTTTCCGCTAAGCTCCATACTTGTCTGTCTATCCAGCTGTCTACTTGATATGTCTACTTGGATGGGGTTTAATAAACCCAAAATAAAACTGTTTCTTCTGACTATTAACAGGAAGCAACAGCTATTAATACTACTACAACAAAAACAAAACAGAGAATGAGCCTGTATTCTCAAAGTGTCATTCATTTACTAAACAAGCGCATCCTGAGTGTCCACCCAGTGCCAGAGAGTGGACTGATCTCTGGAGTGGGAAGCAGGTACCGCAGTGAACAGAAGGGGCACAATCCCCCCATCAGGGGTTTATGTGAGGAGAAACCGAGCGACTCTGACAAGGAGACTGGCTCTGCTGCTCTGCTGCGCGCTGGTGGAAAGCGAAGCCCACAAAAATGTGAGGAGCGTTGTGCTCACTTCTGGGCACATGTTTGAGTAGAGCCGTTGTGAAACTGACACGTCTTGAGTAGAGAGAGAGCAGGTAGTAAAGGGGCTCAAGGCCAGGAGATGTAAACAACAGTTTGGGTCTTGGTTTGGCAAGACTGGGCTTCCCTCATAGCTCAGTTGGTAAAGAATCTGCCTGCAATGCAGGAGACCCCAGTTCAATTCCTGGGTCAGGAGGATCTGCTGGAGAAGGGATAGGCTCCCCACCCTCCAGTATTCTTGGGCCTCCCTTGTAACTCAGCTGGTAAAGAATCCACCTGCAATGTGGGAGACCTAGGTTTGATCCCTGGGTTGGGAAGATCCCCTGGAGAAGGGAAAGGCCACCCACTCCAGTATTCTGGCCTCGAGAATTCCATGAACTGTATAGTTCATGGGGTTGCAAAGAGTCGGACTCGACTGAACAACGTTCACTTTCACTTGGCAAGATTCGGTCTCAAGAAAAGATGTGAGCAAGTGTGAGCTGGGACCTTACACTGTGCTGTGCTAGTAGCTCAGTTGTGTCTGACTCTTTGCGACCCTGTAGACTGTAGCCCGCCAGGCTCCTCTGTCCATGAGGATTCTCCAGGCAAGAATACTGGAGTGGGTTGCCATGCCCTCCTCCAGGGGATCTTCCCGACCCCGGGATTGAATCCAGGTCTCCCACATTGCAGGCGGATTCTTTACTGACTGAGCCATCAGGGAAGCCCAAGAATACTGGAGTGAGTAGCTTATCCCTTCTCCAGGGGAAATTCCCAACTTCGGAATTGAACCAGGGTCCCTTGCATTGCAGTTGGAGTCTTTACCAGTTGAGCAACCAGGGAATCCCGGGGACCTTAAATAGATGCAGCATAATGGCATTCTTCAAATGTCTGGCGCTGGGCCTGAGTGTGGAGAAAGAGGGACTCATTAGCTGTGGATCCAGGGGTAGATTGAGAAACAGTGGATCTGGTGGCCAGGAGGCAGCTTTACCCCCAGGGTAGAGAGGCCATCTCCTGACTGTGATGTTTCAGTGTACAGTGGGTCGCCTGGTGGAGGTGAATTGTCTTTTACTAGAGGGATTCGGCCAGATGAATCTTGGCAGGGATGTTATAAGGAGGATTCTATCAAAGGTAAGGCACTGCTCTAAGTGACCCCGAAATTCCCTTTTCACCCTAAGGTTCTGGGGACAGGCAGACTGACAGCATAGAAATGCACCATGAATGCATTTACTGTCACCAGCCTGGAGCTGGTGCACTATTAGCAACCTCTTAGGACTGTTCCTTGATGTCCTGCACATGAAAAGACTCTCCATCCCATGATGTCCCAGTAATTCCAAAAGATAGGAGCAGCTGGATCTTGGGGGCCCAGAGGCATGACGAGGCTGAAGCCCCAGCTCCTCTCCGACTGGGGCCCTAGGCTTCTAGTGCTATAGCCTTGCCTCTCTGTCCCATCCTGACCTGCCTCCTCCCCGTGACTAACATCCCCAGACACCAGCTTGCCTGGGAGGGGAAGGGGCTCATTCATTACCTCCTTGATCTCAGATAACACAATTATCTTTCTTGCATTTTCCCTACTCATGACTCTTGGCTGCCAATTTCTTGGTTGTTCTCTTTGGTAGACAACCTATTTGGGAGAGATTAATGTCAACAGAAGTTTAAGAAATGAGTAGGTATGCGTGGGCTCTTGTTAGACCTTGGATTACCGAGGGTGTGATGCTGGGAAAGATGGAAGGCAAAAGGAGAAAGGGGCGTCAGAGGATGAGATGGTTAGATAGCATGGCCGACTCAATGGACACGAATTTGAGCAAACTCTGGGAGGTAGCGAAGGACAGAGGAGCCTAGCGTGCTGCAGTTCATGGGGTTCACAGAGTAGGACAGACCTCAACGACTGAACAACAACAAGCGGGGCTCTGCGCGCAATGGAAGGAGAGCCGGGCTGCCCAGGGCCCTGGGGGTGCTGAGCGGGCCCTGGGAGCCGTGTGGGACACCCCTTCACCTTTCTGCCTCTCCCCCTTTCCTCTCATCCTACCCCGTGCTTCCTTCTTTTGTTTTTCTTCTTACCACATTAGACTCAGGGACCTTTGCCCCTAGCAAGCTTTGCTCCACTGGACTACTGCCTTTCAAAGTTTCTCATGTTCAAATCCATCCCTGGGGCTGGGACTGGCACGGCCAGCAATGCCCTCCAGGCAGGGCAGCCTAAAGCTTATAGGGGTGTCCTCTGGTCTGTGGCCAGGCCCTGGTGCCAGGGGACCAGCCTAGTCAGGGGATTGTGCTTGGGACAGGTATTGTTGTTGTTGTTTTTTCCCTTATTTTTGCATGAATTGGGCCTTCAGAAAACACACGCTGAGTTGAGGTGACTCAAATAGTTTAAAGGGCTTCCCAGGGGGCACTAGTGGTAAAGAATCCACCTGCCAATGCAGGGGATGCCAGAGACTCGGGTTTGATCCCTGGGTCAGGAAGATCCAGTGGAGAAGGAAAGGGCTATCTGCTCCAGGATTCTTGCCTGGAGAATTCCATAAACAGAGTAGCCCATTGAGGGTGAGCTACAGGCCATGGGATCACAAAGAGTCGAAGGACATGACTGAGCACACTCACACACACAAATAGTTTGAAGAGACTGGAGCCCTGAAACCACAGTCCTGGTTATGTCCCAAACCTTCTCCCCTGGAGGCAATTTCAAGTGCATCTAAGATCCTCCAGCAGAATTCAACATCACTGTGACCCTTGGCTTTAGAGGGATGAACTGGAGATGTGATCGGGGCTTTCCCAAGCTCAACATGTCAAATGCTGCCACCTGGAGGTAGGCCGAGGCCTGTCTTTGGCCTTGGCCTTTCCAAGCGGAGTTTGCTATATGGTGTTTTATCAAACGGGCTTAAGGCAGGAAATTTAAGAAATCATGTACCTAGATCTTTGAGTCTGTGAAAGAGTCATTTTTGTAATTCAGGGAAGAAACATTAAACATTCTCATATCTTTCATTTATTTAAAAAAAATTTTTAGCCTTGCTTCAAGGTATGTGGGATCTTAGTTCCCTGACCAGGGATTGAACCTGTGCCCCCTACGTTGGAAGAATGGAGTCTTAAACACTGAACCACTAAAGAAGTTGAAACACTCTCAAATCTTACTTTTGTTATGAAGTCAAGCCTATTTCATTAAATAATAATAAAAATAGTTCACAATTGCTGGGCCATAACCTTGCACAAACCCTGCATTAATTGCTTTAAATCCACTATTTCATTTAATTGTTAAAACGACCCAGTGAGGAAGGCACTGGCATTAATGTCATTTCACAGTTGATGAAATTGAGGCTAAGGCGTGTCAAGTAACTTGACCGGTTGTGCAACTAGCAAGTGTCTGAGCCTGAATAGGATTGTGTGCCTTGGCTTTTAATCACAATACTATTTAATAACATGGTGATATAGTAATGAGAGCAAACATTCATTAAGTGCTTACTCTGTGACAGGCAATGTACTTTTGTAGGTACTAACTCATTTAATACTCACAATAACAGTGTTGCTATTATCCCCATTCTATCGGTGAGAGAAGCAAGTCACAAAATGGTTAAGCAACTTCACAAGCAGGGATGGATGTGGGACTTGAACCCATGTAAACTGAGTCCAAAAGCTAGCCTTCTTGCCCTTAATGTTCTCTTCTTAATGCGGGTTGATTAGACCACATTTGAAATTTGGTTTTATGGGTAGAACATAAAGTAAAAGCAAGTGCTTGCTCTGTTTTCTGTGTTCTTGGTATCGTGTGGACCACAAAAGACGGTGGATTTGCCTTACATAACATTTTACCACTGACCACCAGAAGTGTACCCTGCCTGCTGAAAACTACACCAGAGCAGTGTGAGCCTGGTACCCAGCCAGCCCCGGGCTGTGGAGGCATGGTGGCCATGATGCCCACATGATCCATCTCTGCTCTCTCTGATTCCAGAGGCCCCGTGGCATGGGATTGTGTGTGTCAGCAGCTTTCAAGCTCTAGATGTCACCACCAACTCTGGACAGCTCTGGATCTCAGGAGCTGTGTTTGTGCCAGAACTGTCCTTACATGTCTGATGGGGTCACAACGGGGTGGAGTTTGCAAAAGCTGCGCATGGGGCGTGGCCTTGGGGAATGGACGAGGTAGTCTTGGAGGCTGTGGGGAGAGACCTCATGGGAGTTGATGGGACAGAGGGAGAGTTCCTTTCTTTTTGTAAAATCTTGTTTCTTTATTTGGGCTGGGCCTGGTCTTTGCTGCTGTCCGGGCTTTTCTCTAGCTGTGGGGAGTGAGTTGCTCTCTAGTAGTGGTGCGCGGGCTTCTCCTTCTGGTGGCTTCTCTTGGGGAACACAGGCTCCAGGGCATGTGGGCTCACTAGTTCCTGCCCTCTGACTCCAGAGTACAGGCCCAGCAGTCGTGGCGCGTGGGCTTAGCTGCTCCGTGGCACGCGGGATCTTCCCAGACCAGGGATCGAATCCATGTCTCCTGCATTGGCAGGTGTGTTCTTTATCACTGAGCCGCCAGGTAAGCCCCGAGAAGTCCCCTTCGAATCTGATGCTTCCTACTCTTTGTTCTCAAATTCCTTGGGGCCCTTCTCACTGGCTCTCTGGGTACCCAAGAGTATATTCTGAGGAGAGTCCCTTTCTGGGAAAGCGCTACACACGGGAGTGTTCTGCTATCTTGAATTCGGTGCTTCTCCTGACTTCTGGTCTTTCCCCAGTTTCTTGTCCCTCCTGGCTTTTATGGACTTTCTTTCCTAGGTAATGAGTGGGTTTGATCTTCTTCCCGGCCATCACTTGCCTGTCTCCAATAGGATTTGCCAACTATGGCTTAGCTGTTTCTTCTTCCCCCACTTACTGACTTGCCCTTTCCCTTAGGAGAGTGAAGTCAGCTTTTAAAATTTACACATCCTTTCATCTTCCTTCTCTGTGGAGCTGCCCCTGTTATACCGTGCTCCGTGTTACTTGCTCTGGAGCTGACCTCAGAGTGACCGATGGGTCTGGAGGCCGATGGCTGGAAATAGCAGGAGGGCTCTGGGCTGCGTCCCTCCACAGTCAGGCAGGCAGTCTGCCAGGGACTGTGACCCGCAGTGGTGGCGACGCGGACCCGAGTGGAGAGGCTCGGGTTTCTCCGGTGGGAATGACACAGAAATGACATGCTGTTCTTGGGTCATCTGAGATGTGACAGCCCCGCATGGCCTGCTGCCCGCGGGACCTGTCAAGGTTAATGTCACGAGTCTTCGTGTCTCGAATGATCTGCACTGTTGTTGGGCCCAGGAGAATACAGAGACTGTACAGGTCAACCAGAGATGCAGGTCAGAAAAGAAACGAATTGGCAACAGAGGGCTGCTGGAGTCTCCAGCACCAAGTAGAAACATGCTCTGAGATCATTAGCTTTGAATTTTCTTATTCTTTTCCTCTTTGCACAGTTTGGGAACTCATAGTGGTTGAGGTCTCTATGGAGCTGGTGATGCTTAAGTAAAAGAATCTGAACTCCTGATACCCACCAGGGCCAAACAGGCAACACCTGATTGAAGCAGGTCTAGCATAGTAGGACTATTAAACTGGAGAATCTTGGTTAAGCAAGAGCTATGAGAAAATCAGATTCAGACCACCAACCGGCACTTTCCCACTGCAGACTAAAGTTGTGTGTCTAACTTTGTCTTAGACTGCTAAGTAAAGGAACTTATTAGTTAACATTTTCCACTTAAGGGGCTTCCCTGGCGGCTCAGATGGTAAAGAATCTGCCTATAATGCAGGAGACCAGGGTTCGATCCCTGGGTTGGGAAGAGCCTCTGGAGAAGGGAAAGGCTACTCACTCCGTTATTTTTGCCTGGTGAGTCCCATGGACAGAGGAACCTGTCAGGCTACAGTCCATGGGGTCACAAAGAGTGGACGTGACTGAGGGATGGATGCGCACGCACACACACACACACACATTCCACTTAATGTAAAAAAAATGACAAAATCAGATTCAATAAAATTGTTTTTAAGTGCTTCTACTGTTGCACTTTCTCTTCATGGAAATGGTTCCGGGATGCTCCAGTATAACCCCCCACCCCTTGGGTGATGAACAAGTGACAGTGACCTTATACCAAGTTTAGGCCCTAAAGTCAGCATAGAGTGAGAACACTGGTAGAGTGAAAACTGCTACTGCAAATCTCTTAGGGAGGTTCCCTGTCAGGCATATTATTAATTACCTTTTTCAGGAAGTCCATATGGCCTGGATGTTAAAAATTGTTGGAAGTCTTTCATTTAAACAGCGGATGAAATAGTTGGCTTATGTTTAGGAGCCAAGTTGTTTGGGAAATTCTCATGCTGTGTCTTTAAGCACTAGAATCACTCTCAGCACTTTGGAATCAGGACTAATTGAGTGGGCTTTGCATCTGGCATCTCCCAGTCACTCGGAGGTCTGTGTTCCCCGTAGCAGGGGTGGAAGTGAGGGGGAGGGGACCTTTCTTTTAGGCACATCCGCAATGCTTCTCTCTCTTTTTTAAAAAAACTTTTTTTGTTTTGTATTGGAGTTTAGCTGATTAACAATGTGGTGATAGTTTCAGGGGAACAGCCAAGGGACTCATCCATGCATGTACATGTATCCGTTCTCTCTCAAACTCCCCTCCCATCCAGGACATAATGTTGAGCAGAGTTCCCTGTGCTATACAGTAGGTCCTTGTTGATTATCCATTTTAAATATAGCAGTATTCACATGTCTGTCCCCAAACCCCTAACCGTAACTTCCCCCAACCTGTCCCTCCCAGAAACCACAAGATCGTTCTCTAAGTGCACACTGCTTCTCTTTCCTTTGCTGAGCTCACTTAGATGAATACATTCCAGGTGATTCCAGCATTTGGAAGGACACACCTACACACCTCACATGTGTGCAGAGAAGGAATCAGTGGTCTTGTGCTGAATCCAAACACTTGTTTCAAGCTTTGACCAGTGGCAAAGTACAATCCTAGGTTAAGCCAAGGGTTGAAGTTTGTTTCCGTGAAGGCAGGGATCATGAGGAGAACAGGTTTAACTGCAGGGAAGGTGTTTACAGACACATACGCTCTGGAGTTGGGCTGTTCTTTAGGGAGACAATGCATTTCCTCATAGTTTATGTGCAAAACCGATTTTGCGTCCCTCCTCTGCCCGTTATTAGCTCTGTGACATGAGTACACTATTTCACTTCCCTCAGTTTCCTTATCTGTAAAATGAGTATAGTGATACCTCACAGTTCATTAAAAGGACTACGTATGATAATGTAACAGCATTTCAACCATAGCATTTGATGCATAATAGGTGTTCCAAAAAGGTGGCTCCCAAGGTTCCCCACCAAATTCTGGAGCTATGGTGGAGCTGCTCCAGGGGTTATGGTAATTGATTGCTGATCTGCATACAGACATTTCTATCCTAACCTGTTTCACTGGGTTTTTTTGGCTGCAGTATAGAGTTGGCTCAGATGGTAAAGAATCTGCCTGCAAAGGGGGAGACCAGGGTTTGATTCCTGGGTTAGGAAGATTCCCTGCAGGAGGGCATGGCAACCCACTCCAGTATTTTTGCCTGGAGAATCCCCATGGACAGAGGAGCCTGGCGGGCTACAACCCGTGGGGTCGCAAAAGAGTGGGACACCACTGAGTGACTAAACACATACAGCTCATACATAAAGTAGTAGAATCAGCAATGAGCCTGAGGGACCTGGGCTGAGACCCTAGATTGAAATTTTAACTGTTATGAGACCCCTGGCAAGTTATTTAACTTTTCTACTTCTCCCTACATAACAGGTGATAGTACCTGGTGAAGGTTGATTTAAATGATGTATGTGAAATGCCAGGCACACCCCAAATACCCAATAGATGTTAATCTCTCCCACCCCCGCCACTGCCCCCCCTTCTCTTTTTGTTTTCTTTCTGCCATTTGGGTCAGTTTTCTCAATATTCATCATCACTGTCTCTTCCTTCGTCCCCATGTATAAAATCTCCAGAACTATTATTGAAACAAGCTTTTGAGAGAGACCTTAAATCATTTAGTCTAACCACTTATTTCAGAGCTGAGCAAGGTGAAGTCCTGAGGTTCCAGAAACTTGACCGAGTTCACACAGCTAAGGTTGTGGTTGCCTTTGATTGAGATTTTCAAGTTTCCTAAACTTTAGCTCTAGAACTAATTTGGTTTATTCATTCATTCATTTTTTTCTTTATTTCAATCATTCATTCATCTAACTTGTTTTGGAGTTGTTTCAGACACTGTTCTAAGCCTGGGGGTACACTGATTGAATAAGACAGCGAACGGAGGTTACAGCCCAGTGGAAAAGGCATGGCTGCCTCCGAGGACCGGTCAGCATTCTCCCCATTTCCACGGTACCTGTGAGACTAACCTCTCACAGCTAAACCCGAACATTCTTCCTTGGCAGAGTAGCAAGGGGCACATAGCCTCTGAATGGGAATCAGGAGGAGCGAACTTAGGTTGAAAAGAGGTGAATGTGTCATTCAGGAGCTTGCCTGCATCCTCACCTTCTTTTGTGGTGAAAGTAATCAAGCTCCAGTTTTACTGGGAAGAATGTGACTAATCTTTTGCTTGAAGGTGTTTTCTAACCTTGAAAAGTGCTTTCCACTTTGGAGTTTGTAGGGTCCCCGACCACGTGTATGAATAGCAAGCCTATCATTAGTATCAAGGATGCTGGGTTTTTTGAGGAATAATGAGAAGGTGGGATCAGTTCTCTTCTGAAGTCACATCTGCAACTGTCTCAAGCCCGGCAGCTGATTCCTAAGGCCAGGGCTGGGTGGTAGTGAGCACGGACACCGGGGCGGTCTCTGAGCACAGCCTGTTACAGAGTCAAGACTCGTGGGAGAGAGACTGTGGGGAAGCCTGAAGGCTCAGGGCAGATCTCAGGCCGTGAGCAAGTGACACTGGCCTCCTGGCGTGGTGCCTCCTCCTCTGCTGATCCATAGCTTGATCGTGGACTCCACGCCTCTGGATTCAGTCCTGACTCCTTTTGAGTGTTGAAGGACCCCAGGCTATCCCTGTGACACCATCATTGCTTCTTCTTTACCAAAGGCTCCTTATGTATCAAGGGATACCTGTGCAGCTTAGTCAGTCTGATCAAAGAGATGGCCTATTTTAGTGAGTTTTTGTGCAGAGGAGGGTATAATAGGAAGAGTTTAAACACTCCACACACAAAACGGGGAGACCACTAGTTGAAAGATAGCAGGAGGAGAATGCATTTTGAAGAAAGCTTGTATTTAGTGGGGACGAGCATGAGTTCTATGAAGTTAAGGCTCAGTCTTCCTTTTTTCTATTCATAACACCCTATCCTTCAGTCCTCTCAGATGCTATTTTGTTTCATACTAGTGTATCTGATTTATAAGAAATACATGGAGCTAGTAATATGTGGTTATTTAGTAGAGAGTGTTGGGGGGGGGGGGAATTGGCTCATTCTATGAAGAAAAATAAAACCAGATCACTACCTAACATTATAAAGATGACAGAAGAAAATGGTGGGAGAGTATTGTGACGTAGATGTGGAAAGACTTTCAAAAATCTAAAACAAACCAAAAAAAATGAATGAACTTGGTCATATCAAAGTTAAGGATATCTATTCAACAAACAACACCATGGGCACTTTTACTGCACACACAAGAAACTGGAAGAGATTATGGTAACGTCCCAAACTAACAAGGATCTGCTATTATTCTAGAATATAAAAGGGACTCTCCGGAGCCAACAAGAAAAATATAGAATCCCCATTAGATGAAAGGGTAAAGCATTTGAAAAGGCAATTTTTCAGAAGAGGAGTTCCCCAAAGAATTAACAAGCATATGAAGAGATACTTGATGTCATTTAAATCAGAAAAGTGTCATGTAGTAACCAGTAATGTTTAATTGGCAGGTAAACCCTGGTTAAACAGCAAGTAGGCGCCATGTTACACTTGTTAGGCTGGAAAAATTAGAAATGTAGGTGATGCCAAGCGTGTGGCAGGGAGGGGGTAGTGGAGACACAATGTGAGGCTTGGGGGCAAGGGGAATGCCAACTGGTGCTGCTATTCTGGAGCACTATTTGGCAAGAGTCGTTAGGTTAAATGTATCCCGGCCCTGTGACCCAGCGACTCTGCTCATGGGCTTACACCTCAAAGAAACTCTCCTACGGGGCCATAAAGGAACACATCTGAGGTGCTTACTGTGGAGAGCGGTGGAGGCAACCTGGGGAGTAGAGAAGTAGGCTCCAAGACATCTTAGACCATATGGGAGTTAGAAACAATGGATTAGATGTTACAGGGAATGTGTGCGCGCGCGCGCGTGTGTGTGTGTGTGTGTGTGTATGTTTTTGGCATCCAACTCTTTGCAACCCCATGGACTGTAGCCAGCCAGATTCCTCTGTTCATGGACTATTCCAGACAAGAATACTGAGTGGGTTGCCATTTCCTGCTCCAGGGGATCTTCCCGATCTAGGGGTTGAACCTGCATCTCTTGCGTCTCCTGCCTGGGCAGGTGGAATCTTTACCCTTGCGCCACCTGGGAAGCCTGTACAGGGAACTTGGGAGGGTCTTAAAGCATCATATGGAATAAATGTTTAGTAATTAAAGATATAGTTGGGAAGTCTGAGATCAACATGTGCACACTGCTGTATTTAAAATGGATAACCAACAAGGACCTACTGTATAGCACAGGGAACTTTGCTCAATGTTCTTTTGTAGCCTGAGTGGAAGGGAGTTTGGGGAAGGATGGATACATGGGTATGTATGGCTGAGTCCCTTTGCCATTCACCTGAAACCATCACAGCTTTGTTAATTAGCTAAACTCCAACACAAAAGAGAAAGTTAAAAAACAAACAAAATCAACAGAGAGATGGATAAAGCCTATGGTATAAGTACTTACAGAAGTTAAGATACCTGGCACACAAAACAGTAACACATCTTTTGTAAGAATGTAAAGGGCTTCCCAGATGGCTCAGCGGTAACGAATCTGCCTGCAATGGAGCAGATGCGGGTTCTATTCCTGGCTTTGGGAAGATCCCCTGGAGAAGGAAATGGCAACCCACTTCAGTATCCTGCCTGGGAAATCCCATGGACAGAGGAGCCTGGTGGGCTACAGTCCATGGGGTCGCAAAAGAGTCAGGCATGACGTAGCGACGAAACAACAACAAATGCAAACAAAGAGCTTTACATAAATAAATTAAAATGGTTGGGTAGGGGATCAAGATTGGGGATGAAAGGAAGCAAACAAAGAGACATACAAAGAAGCCAGTTGGCTGAACTTCAGAGACCATTTTGATTTTCACCTAGACCTGCAGAAGAGAGTGACAGATGGGTGGGAGAGGATGGAGGGGCCAGTCTCCCACCTCCCAGCTTTAGCTAAATGCCTGACAGTCTGCAGTCACTAATGTTTCATGAATGATTTGAATCAAAGTTCAGCTGGTGCCATTATTCAGAACTTCACTAATCCTCTGATGTTACTCTCCTGGAAGTGCTGGAGAACGTATAAGGTAGAGAGACCTGTGAGTTTGCTTGGCCCATGGACAGGAGGTAGAATGATCCTACCCAATGTAACTATTCTCTACTGAAAAATAAAATGCCAGATTATCTGTATGGTTTATTTGTTTGATCCTAAGTAAGACATATATAAACACCAAAGCTGGATCAGTTGTCAGTCCACGGTCTAGCAGTTTATTGGCACAAACTCCTGAATAATATTTGGCATAATATACTATTGTTGCCCTTTATATAATATACATTCTGAGAAAATTATAGTCATGCTAGCAATGATGTTAAATTACTCTTACAGGTAAGAGCCATCCATGGAATTCTCTAAGGGTGAACCTCAGGGTTTCCATCTAGTTTTTCTGGATTTGACATATTGTTTAGCATCATGGGAGAAATAGAGATTCATTCATAGTTTATACACAGAAAAAGAATCTAGCCAGTTGCTGGGCTCCTCTGTTGTCTTGTGGGTCTACTTCTTTCTTTAGCACATCTCTCTTCATGCATCTGCTTGGCGGCTGTCTCATTTTTACCTATCTGTTGTTATTTAGTCACTAAGTCGTGTCTGACTCTTTTGCGACCCCATGGACTGTGGTCCACCAGACTCCTCTGTCTATGGGATTTTCCAGGCAAGAATACTGGAGTGCATTGCCATTTCCTTCTCCAGAGGATCTTTCCAATCCCTAGATCAAACCTCTGTCTCCTATTGGTAGGCGGGTTCTTTATCACTGAGCCACCAGGGAAGCCCATCTTTCTATTGGCCTAAATTAAATTTCCTAACCTGAGTGTTTGGGGCTCCATGGTTGTTGTGACCATCTGTCTTGTACATTGCAGGATGTTTAGCAATATCCCTGGCCTCTACCCGCTAGATGCCAGTAACACTTCCCAGTGTGACAACATGTCTCTAAACATTGCCAAATATTTCCTGGGCACAAAATCACCTCAGGTCAATAACCACTAGCTAGACAAAGAACTTGGGACACATCAGTGTTTCTGTTCAAAAGCTGTTTTAGAAATGTTCTTATCCATCTTCAGGATACAAGATACAACAGGCCTTTTGCTGCTTCTGTTAGGTAAATATCTTACACGTATGTGTCAGTCACTAAGTCGTGTCTGACTCTTTTGCAACCCTATGAACTGTAACCCACCAGGCTCCTCTGTCTGTAGGATTTCCCAGGCAAAAATACTGGAGTGGGTTGCCATTTCCTTCTTCAGGGGATATTCCCCACCCAGGGATCGAATCAGTGTCTGCTGTATTGCAGGCAGATTCTTTACCATTGAGCCACCAGGGACCACTAGCTGATCAGAAAAATGGTTCCAGGGACTTTCCTAGTGGTCCAGTGGTTAAGACTCCATGGTTCCAGTGCTGGGGCACAGGTTCAATCCCTAGTTGGGGAACTAAAATCCTGCATGGCACACAGCCAAAAACAAAGTGAAACAAACAGAAAAGATGGTTCTGGTAATCATCTGGCCAAATCTACTTGTGGTGAAAGGAGAACTGAGGCCCATTTTCTGAACTAATTCAGAAACAAAACACAAAAACAAAATCTCCACACAGATTTAATAGAGTAATTAAGGTCAATGTGTTTTTTGTGCCCCTGTTTTCCAGGGTAATTGCTTCAGTTTTCTTTTTGCCACAGCTGGGGTTGTCTAAGATTCGCAATACAAGAACAATCTTGGTATTCTTGAATGGCTTCTTTTGACTCAATAATCATTGCCATGAAAATACTGTCCTAAAAATTAGGGTTCATAGAACCAAGAAAAATGGAAAGCATGTGAAAGGATTGATGATCTACCTGAGATTGTTTGAAAGACAAAATGAGGAAAATCTGTCGTTATTCCTATTGACACCACAGCACGGGCACATCAGAAAATGACTAAGGTTGATCGTGTAGAGGATGATTGTGAAGAGGGAAGGGAATTAGATTTTAATTTTGCTCTTGTTTAGAAATTTCTTTTATAGTTGTAGTTATTATTCACTCTTAACTGATATAGGGCCAGGTTTAGGAAGATTGATGCCCTAAGAGGGTCTTCTAATTGCAAACCAGAGATGTTAAATCCTCGGGCCTCCCTGGTGGTCCAGTGGTTAAGAATCTGTCTGTCAATGCAGGGGACATGGGTCTGATCCCTGGTTCAGGAAGATTCCATACGCAAAGGGGCAACTAAGCTTGTGTGCCACAACTACTGAGCTGTGCGCTCTAGAGCCAGTTCTTGGCAACAGGAGAAACCACTGCAATGAGAAGCAAGTAGAGAGAAACTGCCACTCCCCAAAACTAGAGAATAAAAAAATCAAAGAAAGCAAAACAAAAAAGAAGGTTAAATCCTCTAGAATTATAGTGAAAAGGACAAATGCAATTGATCATTCTCTAGTTCCACTTTTTTTTAAATTAGATTAGAACATCTCCATGTTCTAATTCTTTTTTTTTTTTTTTTTCCTGGCTGCACTATACAGCTTATGGGATCTTAGTTCCCTAACTAAGAGATCAAATCCACAGCACCTGCAGTGGAAACTCAGAGTCTTAACCACTGGACAGCCAGGAAATTTTCTAGTTCCACATTTTGATTGAGAGAATTGATATGTAAAATGGGTTAGGGGCAGAGTTTGTTACCATGGTGATGAGGCTGGTCTATTGTGTGGACTGAAGGAATGAGAAAAACTGGAGGAAAGGAGGATGTATGAGACATCAAGAAGCATTTAGGGGGGAAATGAAGCCAAAAGAGAAACTGGAAGCTTTCTGGATGAAGGAGATTAGAATCCTGGAGAACAGGGGATCCTGATAAGCAAATGACTGATGTCTTTTTTTCTGCAGTTGGTGCCAGATCTATGGAGACATCAATTCCCAGTCAGACCCATCACCCACACAGTGCTGCCTGGGGCTCCCTGCCTTTCACATAAACTCCCTCAATTCCTCACAATGGCCAGTGAGGTGGGGCAGAGAAGAACCCATTTCACAAATGGGAATATGAGAGGCAGAAGGAGGGGGCTCACTGAATCACTGAAGTTCACAAAGCCCCTGGGAGACGAGCCACACACTGGGTGTCTCTCTCATACCACATGGCTGCCTGGCCTCAGCAGATTCTCAGAGAGCAGAGTTTATGATAGGAAGGTCTCAGAATGATGACCGAGGATTGAATCAGTTTCTCTGGAGAAGGAGGAAGCTAGAGGGGGAAACACTTAAAAAGAGAGGTGTACGAAGGTTAAGTGAGTTTTTCTTTAGACTAATGGTAAATTATATATTTCTCCATTCTATTTAAAATATATTTTCCAGAGTTTAGCTGAGCTGGGCTGCAGTGGATGCCTGGAGTAGTGGAGGCAGTGACCCAAGAAATAGACAGGACCATTACAGAGAGGAGAGAACAGCCTTCTTTGTTTTGGAGTGGGCAGTTATCCCTAAATTCTTAGATGACAGAGAAAAAGCTCCTGGGCCTTTATCTTTACTGACCTGTGGACCCAAGCATCAGGGCAGAGTTGTCATTTCTGGAGAACAGAAGGAGAATGCAATAAGTAGGGCTTGGCCTCATTGCACCTATGGCTTGCGGATTACATTTAATGCAGAGCAGAGCTGAGCCTGTTCTTGGAAAGGAAAAGCCCAAATGACTAAGCTGCTGGTTGTTATGAACATTCATCCAGCAGGTGGAAGTTTCCAGAATTTAGGTGAAAATGGGCTTGGCGGACAATAAAATCAGGCACAGGAGAAGAAATTGTTTTGTTTTTGCCACTTCGGTCTGTCTCCATAAACTCACTTTATAGGGAATTTCTTCATCTGATCTAGGCAACTGTTGGCAGGAATTTATAGCTGAATTCAACCACATGGACTCATTGAACGAGCCATTATTTAGTTTTCAGTGCAATGCAAGGAGGAAATAGAGGCCACCTCAAATTTTGATGAAATACTGAGGAAGTTAAATAATTCTTTGGACAAAGGTGGAGGGAGGCAAAGATAAATGAACCCTCCTAGTCCTCCACAAAATGTATGATTCTAGTTGTGTATAATTTATCACCTTGGTTTTAGGGACAGAAATTGATTATATTTCAAAAGCAGCTAAGTAGAAGCTTATTTGAATTTGAGCAATAGATAAAGCCAAAGAGAAGAGATTAGAAGATTTAAATTGAAACATACAAGAAAATAGCATTTAGAGATCAGAAGAGGGACACCCTTGTGGTCCAGTGGCAAGAACCCGCCTTCCAAATCAGGGTACTTGGGTTCCATCTGTGGTCGGAGAACTAAAATCACACGTACCATGGGGCATCTAAGCCCACGTGCTACAACTAGAGAGAAGCCTATGCTCTGCAACTAGAGAAGCCCATGTGCTGCACCTAAGACCTGATACAGCCAAATAAACAAGTAAGTGTTTTAAAGAAAAGAGTGTGGGAAAGGTTAGGGATCCTGTGTTATAGCTGTGTTGCATTGGGGCCTGACTTCATAGTCTGTAGATAATGCTTCAGGAATGCAGGTACCTTTCCCAGGTTTAACACTGTTGACCAATATAGAGAACCATCAAAGAATACCATTTCTTCCAATGTTATGACGTTTTAGCTCTTCGCAAAAAGTTAGTTCAAGTAAATGTCATTGCTGTCATGCTGCTGGGGTGGCCCGTTGGGTGCCATGTCTTGTAAAAACGTGCTATGTATAACACTGCTTGTTGGGAGAAGTTGGGGAAGGGAGGTGAGGGTTCTGTTAATTTTCTTCTGTCACAGAAATGAAGAGGACCATGGCTAGGCTTCATGCTGGAACACTGACCTCCTGTGTGCATGCATAAAAGGTCAAGGTGGACTTCAACGGGGAGGACTGGGACAGGCCTCCAAGGCTGGAGAGTCTTATGCCCAGCTCCCGTGGGGCATCCTCCAGAATTCTGGGCAAAATGCTGGCAGATTCAGGGCCCTACAGACAACATAGAAGAGGGATGAAACATGCTGGACCAGAGTGTGGGCTCTGAGTCAGAGAGACCTGGGCTTGAATCTGAGCCCTGCCATTTCCTAGTTTGGTCATTTTAGTCAAGTTATTTCTCTAAAGCCTCTGTTTTCTTCATCTTTAAAATGGAGATAGGGACTTCCCTGGTGTTCCAGTGGTTAAGACTCCATGGTTTTAACTGCAGGGGGTTGAGGTTAATCCCTGGTCCAGGAACTAAGATCCCACATGACATGCAGTCAAAAAAAAAAAAAAAAAAAAAAGAAAGAAAGAAAGCAAACAAGCATTGGTCTAAGGTATATTATTTGAATAAGAGAATAATAATAACTAACATTAAGAAACAAAAGACTTCTTTAAAAAATAGATTAAAAATAGGTCAAAAATTGAACCTATGGCTGATTCATGTTGATGTTTGACAGAAAACAAAAAAATTCTGTAAAGCAATGATCATTCAATGAAAAAATGAATAAGTTAAAAAAAAACTAAAAAATAAACGGGACTGTCATAGCCAAGGTTAAAAAAAAAATAATAGAGCTAATA
This sequence comes from Dama dama, assembly GCF_033118175.1. NCBI lineage: Eukaryota > Metazoa > Chordata > Mammalia > Artiodactyla > Cervidae > Dama > Dama dama. The sequence continues at coordinate 59,126,927 of NC_083683.1, read as the reverse complement.
GTATATCAATTCATGGGATTCCTGTGAGGATTAGTAGGATTATCTGTGAACTTTACATGCTATTGTGAACACTCAATAAGTGGTAGCAATTAGGATTATTTTGTTTCTTAAGCTTGCAGTCAAGCTTCATCATATGACCGAAATAGAGCAGTATTCTTTAGACATGGCCTCCCGGGCAAAGTTGGGAGCCCCCAGCAGATAAGACCAAGAACTCCTTGGAGGAAGTTAGTCAATGTCCCCTCCCCATTGTGATCCTGGACTCCCTAACTCCAATACCCTACTTTATCCCAGACAACCTGCCAGACACAGTAACTGGTCCCGTGTTGTGACATAATGGGGATTTTTACTTAAAAAGTCGGAGTGGAACGGTTTCAAACCTTGTTATTTTCTTCTGAAGCATTTGGTTATGCAGCTATCATGCCCTCATGGCTTCTCCAGTATTCAGGACCTAAGACTGGTTGTAGAAGGAGACAGCCGCGGCTGAGAGGGGATGGTGGGGAACAGAAAGCTCCCACGCCCCTTCCTGTGAGGCTGGGAGAAGTCAGGCTGGATGTACTGACACTTTAATTGCTCCCTCGGAAACTTTGCCAAAACCTCCTTGAAAATCATGGCAGGGAGTAAGCAACAGAGTCGGCCGGAGAAAACGAGAAAACGTTACAGCCTGAAAGTGGAGGATGGACTAGAGTCACTGGAGAGGGAGAAAGACTAGGGGCACGAGAAGGATAAAAAGATGAGGAAATAAAGGCAGATGAGAGGAAAATTAAGTCCTGAAAATTGAAACGAAAATTGAAGGGAGATGGAGCTTCCTGATGCTGATGAAACTTAAGAATTAGGAAATGATAATAGTTATAGAAAGTGGAGTGAGATGATGAGAAAGCCTCACACAGGGAAATTGACATTAGGAGGGGGCTTTTGAGGCATCATATGATCCATCTCCCTGTCTTTATAACTGAAGAAAAGAAGAAACGGGGGAAAAAAAGGGGAAGAGAGAATCATTCATCTCCCTTTTGGCAAAACTAGGGGATCGGACTGTGATCTATAAAGCCTTTTTCAAAGCTTAACAATCTATGAATTTATAAGGCAATCTATGAATTTATAATTTATAACAACCTATGAATTTATATGATTCCTTATTTAAGGTACATCACTGTGGTCTGTGTAACTTCCATGAAAGTCACTTTGTGTTAGATAGCATGAATGTGTTTGATCTTCCCATAATGTCAGTATCATAATGCCCTTCAAAGTTTTAAGTAGCTTACACAGCATGATCATTTCAAAAAAAATTGACCAGCCCCCAGGTATGTTCTGGAACTACCGCTTGAACTTTTGGGGAAGTAAGACTCTAGGCTAGAACCAGGTCCTAGAATGTTCTGGCCTTCCCTTGGGAGACTCCTCCGTCTGATCATTGTTGAACTCTACAATATCCGTTTCTTTGGTGTCCAGGTTTTCCATTAGATACAGCACATCAGGAGAGACTCGAGGACCAGCCGCAAAGGTGATTCCACTGGTCTCTGAGGATGTTTCTGGGTCCAAGAAAGGAAGTGGCTCAGGGTTCATGGGATCCAGACTCAGGCGTGCCAGGGAGGTGCGGCTGGACTCTAGGAGCCTCCACTTTTGGGGGGACTTGTCCTTCTCATGAGGGTCTTCCTCAGAGGCAGACTTGAGGCTGCTTTTCTCAGCTTTGGCTGGAACAGTCTGGGAACGAGGGTCCCTAGGAGGCACCCCTTTCTCGGAGGAGAACGGGACCAACCCCACAGGGTCCTCCTGCTGCTCAGGCCTGCTGGGCTGAACCCCTGTAAAGTCAGAGCTCTGGATGGAGCCCGTGGAGTCACGGTGGTCGTGCTCTGCCACAGCCACGAGCGCTTTGGTGGCTGTGGCCAGTACCTTGGAGACCTGCGGCATTTTGGTGGGGGAGCCCCTCACACTGGACTGTGGACTCAGGCTGGTCTCTCGGATGGTGGACAGCTCTCCTAGGCTGGAGCGCAGCTTGGGGCTCCCCTTTGGAGACCGGGGGTGCTTCCCGGCGGCCGAGGCACGGTGATGGCTTCTTGGAGGCACATCCAGCAGATCCCTGGTTGGGCTGAGGTCGCTTGGGGGGAAGAACATGGAGCTGTCGCTGGCCTGCCTCCCGTAGCTTCTCCTCCTGGGGCTTGAGGCGTGTTCGTGAGCGCTCAGGAACCTCTTGACTCTTCTAATCACCGAACGGCGATGACCGTGCTTCTCAAAATCCCACAACCACTCGTCACCCGGCAGGTCGGACCCAGACAATCTGAAACACAGGAGGACAAAATGCAGGCAGAGCAGCTTCAGGGGCTTGACCTTGGGGCCAGAGTCTCAAAATTAAGGACCGAGTTTGATATTTTCACATTACAGATTTTGAAATGGAGGAGGGAGTGAGGTACTTTAACATGAGATAATCTAGCAGAGGTTCTCAAACTTTTGGGTCACCTTTTACACTTTTAAAAATTACTGAGTACCCTGGAGAGATTGGTTTATGTGGTTATAGCTACTGCTATTTACAGTGTTGGAAATGATGACTGAGGACTATAAAAAAGCGCAAGAATGTGCAAGCGCACATTCCATGAACTCAGTGACGACATCATCACAAAGCATGTAGCCTCTGGAAAATTCCATTGCATACTCACAAAAAAACAACAGTAAAAAGGGCATATAACAGTTTACTGTTATTATGAAAATAGTTTTGACCTTAAGGACTTGGATCTCGGGGTCTTGGTTCTTGGGGGATTTCCAGAGGTCCCCTCCCAGACTTGGAGAATCACTGATCTAGAAACTTGGACATTAAAAAAAAAAAAAAGATATAATATGTGTTCTTTCTCTTTTGTTACAGGTGAACTAAAGCCATGTTTTCCCAGGGTATATATAACCCCCCAAAACAATGGATTCTAGCTAAATTCAAGACAATCCAGACAACAGCTAACATTTACTGACCATGCACCTACCATGTACTAATTCAATCAATTATCACAGTAATCGTGTATGTTTGTGTTATTATTATTCACACTCTGCAGGTGAGGAAACTGAGGCCCTAGAGATTCATTAAGGCTATATACAGTTAGTGAGGGCTAAACCCAGAATATCTGATTCTAAAACCTTTGTTTTTTCTCCTAATAATCCATTTGTGTATACTTTATAAAAGTTGGTGGAAGTTAATGTATGATTAGACAGAGGAAGTATATTCAGGGAATGTTTGAAATTAGACATTAAGCTTTCATTCTTAACAGAAGTGGAGTGCTAATTCTGTATGCATCACAGACATTTTAACCCATTAGTAACTGACTGTAAAAAGAGTATGAAGCTAACTAGAGCCTTACTTGCCAATTTGTTGCCCTCCAGCACTAAAAACAAAAACCAAAATGGTAGCTCAAGAACTGCCAAACAAAACACACTCTGCCCCTCATGTACACGCCTTTCTATTTGCACAAACAGAACCTCTTGCGTCTTGTTTTCCATCAAAAATTTCAACTATGGAATCTGAAATAAAGTTAAGGAAAAAGACATTTGCATGACATGACAGCAACAAATAATTGTTACAATGGTCCTCTCTCTCAAACATGTGTCACCTTAAAACAATTATAAGTACTGTAAGCGCCAAAGCCTTTGTTCTTAATCCCTTCTATATGAAGTCTGCGACGTAGGGGTCAAATGTTGAGGTAGGGCCCAGGGACAAAATAATATGGACAGTATATTCTTTGCACAGAGGTCTTTGATATCATTCCTTACCCACGCTTTGTGTTTCTGTACTTGTGGAAGGAGTGCATCCCTGGAGGGGGTATGGACTTGCAATGAGGTTGGGATCCACTGGTGATTAAGTCTGATTGATTTGGTATTTTGAAGAATACTCTGTTGAATTTTTAACCTTGAGACATAAAATAAATAATCCTGGGCTTCCCCGGAGGTGCTAGTGATAAAGAATCAGCTTGCCAATGCAGAAAGCAGGAGGCACAAGAGATGCAAGTTCGAATCCCTGGGTCTGTAAGATCCCCTGGAAGATGAAATGGCATCCCCCTCCAGTATTTTTGCCTGGAGAATTCCATGGATAGAGGAGGCTGGAGAGCTTCAGTCCATGGGCTCGCAGAGTCGGACATGACTGAGCACACACACGACTGAGCATGCACACATGTATGTGCAAATAATCCTACCATGTTTAACCTTCTCCTTCAAGGCTGAAATAAATGGATGATTGAGATAACAGTAAGGGATACTGTTCAGTAAGGTAGGCTCCTGCCTTGGATCATGTGGTTATTTGTCTCACATCTCCGTGAACGTGCAGTCTTCTTAAGGAAGCTCCAGGAAGAACTACTTAAAGACTTGCCCTTATACAGATGCTCCTGCTGACTCTGGGAGCAACAGTGACCTGGCCATCCCATTCCAGTGTTCACACTGACATCTGCAGTGACAAGATGCTAAAACTGGATGCGTTTTATGAGACACAGAGGAAAAAATTGGAACAGCATAATATTGGTGTAACCTGAAAGGGCAAAGTGGGTGGCCAAAGAAAACGTCATTCCTCCATGTTAATGAATAAAAGATGGATGATTGTGATGATTAACTGGCTAAATGTGGTGGGATGGCATCCGATTACCACCTTGTACTGTTATTCTAAAGCCCTGGCAGTGCCCTTGGCTACCAGATAGCCTTCTGGCCCAGCCTCCAGCCGGCACAGCTCAGATTCTGTTACATTGACTTGAGAAACGCAGGTTCATGCTTCAGCAGCCTTGGTGACACTCCTTGGTGCATTTCATTAGGTCAGATCTCCATTAGGTCAGTCATACACCAGGAACCCATTTAATTACAGAGGACACGGGAGCAGTGGATCCCTGAGATCACCATGCTGGACATGCCCTGGGAACTGAGGTGGACCTGACAACGTCTCTTTATAAGACAGGCCTCTGTCCTCCATGTGGGATCTTGACTTTTTATTTGGGATTTGTTTTCCTTAAAGTGAAAATGTTAGTCACACAGTCGTATCCGACTGCTTGCCACCCCATGGACTGTAGCCCTCCAGGCTCCTCTGTCTGTGGGATCTCCCAGGCAAGAATACTGGAGTGGGTTGCCATTCCCTTCTCCAGGGGATCTTCCTGAGCAAGGGATTGAACTCAGGTCTCCCGCATTGCTGGCAGATTCTTTACTGTCTGAGCCACCAGGGAAGCCTATCTTATTTACTTCTTTTTTTCCCCTTAACTACTTCTAAGCCACACAACCTTGTAAGAATGACAGAATCTTCTAGGAAAAAATGTCAGTATTATTATTACTTCAAAACTTCATGAATCCTATAGAAAAACCTTTCTAACTATGCATGGATGTAGTGGATGTATACACTCAACTGAGGCAAAGGATTAAGGCCTTGGGTCATACATTGGAGAAAAACAAATCAGTTGCAAAGTGTAAACGCCAGAAAGGTCAGTGTTCTTGCTGCTCTTCTGCTGATTAACCCGCTGACATTGGGCAGGATTACCCATGAGGTCCTATTGCACCTTCCTGCCTCTGAGACTGTGGTATGGACATGTGAGATTTATCCACATACCTAACGGAATGCATTGAGCATCTACCACAAACACATTTGTTGCCTTAAACTCTAAATAACATAATTTAAAAGGAGGAAGAAGACACATTTATAAATAGCTAAATTGGGGACAAATTACATTAAAGAAATATTTATTTGGTTGTGTTGGGTCTTAGTTGCATCACTTGGCTTCTTTGCTGCGACACATAGGCTCAGTAGTAGTGGGGCACAGGCTTAGTTTCCTGAATGCATGTGGGATTTTAGTTCCCTGACCAGGGATCGAACCTGCATCCCCTGCATTGCAAGGCAGATTTTAAACCACTATACTGCCAAGGAAGTTCCCAGAGTAAGTTGTTGAGTTGGTCTTTGATACTGCATTGGAATCAGATTAACAGAGAAGGGAAAGAATATTTCAGGTGGAAAAAGTGACTTGAGCAAATGAGACAGCAGGGAACTTTAGGTGTTTGTGAATAGGAACTACTCAGATTTGTGTCAAACACAGAATAGTGTCAGGCGTAAAACTGGTAGTCCTGGACTGTATTATAAAGAGTCACATATACCAGGTAGAAGGATTAGGACTTTACCCCAGGGGCAGTGGGCAGCTGTGGGTTGTCTCTGCGAGTGGAGGGCCTATCTAGAGTCGTGTCATTTGGTGGTCATGTCCCAGTGGGAAAAGCTACGTGGAGAGCAATACTGTTGAGTGTTCTCATCCAAAAATGCTTTGGATAAGGAACCTGAGGTGGGAACTTTCCATACCATTAGTCAGAGAGACCTCTTAGTGGGTCTTTGGAAGAACACTTGGTGGTCTGTGATCTGGGGGCAGTTTTACGAACCTTATGCTGGAGTGATGAAGGAAGCCTTCCTACTCTCCACGTTATCAAAGAGCCAAAGCGAAACTCCCCTGCACAGTGGACTTAATGACCTTTCTTCCAAATGTTTTTGTGATGGAAGATTTCACTGCCAACCCCCAAGGCCCATCTCCTTTCTCTGACAGTCATGGTTCCCCATACGATAGAAACTGTGGTTTGAGAATAAAATGGTTTAATGATTAAAATATGCAGAATAGGGACTTGCCTGTGGCTAAGACTCTGTGCTTCCAATGCAGGGGACCTGGCTTCAATCCCCGGTCCGGGAACTAGATCCCACAACTAAGAGTCTGCATGCTGTAACTAAAACCCAGGGCAGTCAATTACATAAAAACAAGCATTTAACAGATGCAGAATAGAATATATTAAAGATTCTTTATTCCCAAGTACCTTTTAAGTCTTTTTAGACTTTCTTCTCCTTATTTGGTTTTTAAAATGTACCTTTAGTACAGGATAAGTACAGTCCTGAGGCCCAAATATAACACCACTTAAAATGCCCCAAAACAGTTATAGCAGAAACATTATGTCATAGAATGTAAGCACCCTCATTATAGTGCTATATATTAGAGAAGGTCAGCTGAAAAATCTAAGTCTTATGTCCTGGAATTCACTCGGACTGAGATAGGCAGGTAATTAGAGACCGGAGGACATTCATGGAAAGTGCCATGCAGCCATTAGTGTCCAGAGGATGGAATTTGAGAATTACCTCTGTGGTGAGGAGGATAATTTATTTCAGGAGCTTGCAGAGCCAGGATGACTGCTGCCCAGGCTGATGCTAACTAGCTGTGTGACCTTTGGAGAGTCACTTAACCTCCCTGTGGCTTAGCATCATACTTGAGAAACTAAGTATGATGTATGAGAATCTAAGCATGACAACAATACTCAACGTGTTTTACAAGGGTGTTTGCAAGTTCAAAAGGAATAATATATGTGGAAAAGCTTTGAAGAGTAGACGATATAAAAAGGACTCTGTCAATGACTGGCAAACTTTCAGAGAGGATTTCTAAAGCACCACTGACTACATATGATTGGAAGAAATAATAGGAGTCTGTCTGAAGGTCATTCCCTTTTCTCCTTAAGAGTGTCCTTTAAAATGTTACTACACCTCCAAGCTGCCACCTAACAATTAACATGTTGGAAGGGATGACTACTGTAGTCATTTAATGATGAGATGAGGATGTCGAGTAGATGGAGGGCAAATGAAAGGATAGGAGGAACTGGGTTTTTTGCGAGAAAGTTGATAAAACCAGTCAGATGGTGGGACTGCCCTAACTTGCCTCCCAATATTGTTTTTGGTGCCATTTGCAGACATTGTCAAATCCCGCCAAAAAAAAATTTATGGCACAATATAAATGATCAGTGTAGAAAAAGCAAGAATGAGAAAGGCTGTGACTTGTATTGGGCTATTTTTGAAAGGGAGGAGGAGTATACATCGGGGAGAGAGAAGAGGTTATATTAAGCTCAGCAGGTTAGTTGGTTCTGGAAGGAGGGAGAGCATGCATTATTTCTACAAGTCACATCTACACGTCAGAATTGGGATGTATTCTTAATTTAATCTCAAGGTAAAGAAACAGTTTTAAAAATACCTATTGAGGACTTCCCTGGTGGTCTAGTGGCTAAGAATCTGCCAGCCAAAGCAGGGGAGATGGGCTCAATCCCTGCTCCAGGAAGATCCACATGCTGCAGAACAACTAAAGCCCATGCGCCACAGCTACTGAAGCCCACGCTCTAGAGCCTGTGCTCCACGAGAGAAGCCCCCGCAATGAGAAGCTTGCACACTGCAATGAAGAGTAGCCTCCACTTGCTGCAGCTAGAGAAAGCCCACATGGCAACGAAGACCTTTTGTAGCCAATAAATAAATAAATAATAAAGTGATAAAGGTTTAAAAAATATCTTTTGGATACCTACAAAACCACCAAATCCACAGTCTCCCTGGCCAATAACTAATATCTGAGGGCTCTGATATAATTAAGGCCTCTTGAAAAGGTGCTTGGGTTGCCCAGGGGTACAGAAGAACACTTATCACTTCCTGTTGCCACAACAAAGAAGAGGCTGGGCACAGGATGGCAGAAGATGGCAGCTGACATCCAGACTTCTTGGGGTGTGTCTAACATGGAAAGACCAAAATGGCCCCCACGGCTTGAAAGTTTTAATGTAGTTTTTTTTCAAAGCAAGCCTTTTGCAAAGCAAACCCCTTCTCTTTAGTGTGATCAGGTAAATATAGAATTTCAAACAATAAAACAAGAGGATGTTTATCTTGCTTTCTTTGTGGCCACGTTTGAAGTGGTATTTTGACAATTTAAATTAAAATAATAAGAGGTCATTTGAGCAGAGCTGAAACGAGAACTTTAGGAAAATGATATTTAAAAAACGGGCTCTACGTCTCATGTCAGATTTATTGTTTTCAAATTGTGAGTGTCCTCAAAGTCAAGCAGCTGCCTTGGAGGGAGCCAGGGATTTGCCTGAAAATCTATCGGGGAGAGATACGTGTGCAGGGGTGTTTATTCATGGGCAAAGCAAATGTGCTCTTCAAACCCATTAGAGGTGCACACTGTTATTTTTAACCTTCTGCACTGCAGAATCCCTGTCAAAGCTAACCAGGGATTTATAAAGTGAGTAAAAACCCTCATGCTAAGCTGACAGAGGCAGGCTGACAGAGGCTGTAGTCACCCAGCAACCTGCCTGCCTGCTCCTTCCCTGATGACAGAGTTTTAAGCCGTGAAGCATCATGGGAAGTTGCTGACCCCAGAGAGCGGGCCATCCTCCGGAGGCCTTTCAGTTGCCTCTCTGCTAGTTTGGACCAAGGATTATGGCAAATCTGGTTAAATAACAGGCATATCCAGCCTCACATTATCACTTTGCTTCTGCTGACCCATTCTATCCTGGCTCTCGCAAGAAGAAATTGTGGCCCAAAGTTACAGTCCTCACCTTTCAAGACTGTTGTATCCTATGTGAGTTTTGTTAGAAAAGGACATGAAGCTGTCTGTACCCCTCATACCACTTAGGGAAAACTAAGCATCAGCAGTGACCCTGTGTAGGTACATGAAAAAATCCCTGAGCAAGTTCTAAAATTACGAACTTAATGCACATTCACATCCTTGGGAATTTCCATCTCTCCTTCCTTTTTGGTACATTAAGTGAAAATCAATGTTCCAAGAATACATTTTTGTTGAAGTTAGTGATTCAGATTTTGATATACTTTTGGTTGTTTATGGAACAAGCATGCAATAGTATATATGTGTGTATATATATATATATATATATATATGACTATGTATTTTCTTGTTAAGTTAAAATGTTTGAATATAGTTGGCTAAGAAGGGATTACTGAATAAAACATCCATCTAGAAGTATATTTAGCCACATTTTGACACAGTCTGCTTGCCTGAATACATATTTTGAAAATTTGAACTAATATCACTAAGAATACTTCCGAATGTACTATACTATCCTAAATGCTTTGTGCACATTAAATACATATATGTATAATTGCAAAAAAGTAACTGTATTATTTCTACATATTTTTAGAACTTTTGGAATGATTTCCGGGTATGTGGTTGTAGTTTGACAGAACTGAATAAATCTTAAGTCCTCAACTCCTAACCAGAAGGAACTCTAACAGAAATTTGAACACCTCTTCTCTTTATTACGGGCTTCTCTGGTGGCTCAGATGGTAAAGCATCTGCCTGCAATGTGGGAGACCCAGGTTCGATCCCTGGGTCAGGAAGATCCCCTGGAGAAGGAAATGGCAACCCACTCCAGTACTCTTGCCTGGAAAATTCCATGAACGGAGGAGCCTGGTAGGCTACAGCCCATGGGGTTGCAAAGAGTCGGACACGACTGAGTGACCTCCCCCTTCCCTCTTTATTAGGGCTTCCCAGGTGGCGCCAGTGGTAAAGAAGCCACCCGCCAATGCAGGAGACATGAGACTGGGGTTAGACAGCGTATTAAAAAGCAAAGACATCACTTTGCTGACAAAGGTCCATATAGTCAAGGCTGTGGTTTTTCCAGTAGTCATCTACTGGATGTGAGATTTGGACCATAAAGAAGGCTGAGTACCAAAGAACTGATGCTTTTGAAATGTGGTGTTGGGGAAGACTCTTGAGAGTCCCTTGGACACCAAGGATATTAAACCAGTCAATCCTAGAGGAAATCACCTCTGACTATTCATTGGAAGGACTGATGTTGAAGCTGAAGTTCCAGTACTCTGGCCACCTGATGCGAAGAGACGACTCACTGGAAAAGACCCTATGCTGGGAAAGATTGAGGGCAGGAGAAGGTGATGACAGAGAATGAGATGGTTGAATAGCATCACCGACTCAATGGACATGAGGTTGTGCAAGCTCTGAGAGATAGTGAAGGACAGGGAAGCCTGGCATGCTGCAGTCCATGGGGTCGCAAAGAGCTGGACACGATTTAGAGACTGAACAACCTCTTTGCTAAGTGGATACTTAATTGACTTTACAGACCGATTCCTTGAGAACACTACCGATGTGAGGAAGTTTTGACATATCTGAATCATGGCAAAAAGCCCAATACAACAGTGATTTTTGAAGAGGACTTCAGTCAACAGGTTTAAGGTTGTCAGACTGAGAGCTGCTCTTAGATTAGCAGCACCCTGTGAGCACAGCCCCACGTGGATGCCCCTCACAACACGCTTGAGTGATTCACTTCTTAAGCAGCGCAGCCTCTCTTCTCCAGAATTTCAAGTCCTTTAGTTGTTATGGATGAATATTTTGTTAGGGTTTTTCCAATACCTTTAAGGGATCTTTGCTGCTTTACTCTTGGCTGCTTTGATTTCCAACATAGGATTAAAGGGAGTTACGAGACCTCAGGTCTTTAATTTCCATGTATTCCATCCCTCAGAGCCTTAAAAGTATGTGCTAATAGATAAATCCAAGTATCTAAAAAATAGTAAGAATTTCGGAGTGAACTCATGATGGTAAAATGTGAAGACAAGCATTCTCCCTCAAGCTAGCTGTGGTGGCCTGGGCCTGAATCTTATTTTTCATTTGCTTAAAAGAGAGATTATTTTCAGCAAAGTTGACTTGAGTGTGAATATTCTAGGTTTGATTTGGTTCAGTTCAGTTTAGTTCAGTGGCTCAGTCGTGTCCGACTCTTTGTGACCCCATGAACTGCAGCACGCCAGGCCTCCCTGTCCATCACCAACTCCCAGAGTTTACCCAGACTCATGTCCACTGAGTCGGTGATGCCATCCAACCATCTTGTCCTCTGTCGTCCCCTTCTCCTCCTGCCCTCAATCTTTCCCAGCATCAGGGTCTTTTCAATTGAGTCAGCTCTTCACATCAGGTGGCCAAAGTACTGGAGTTTCAGCTTCTACATCAGTCCTTCCAATGAACACCCAGGTCTGATCTCCTTTAGGATGGACTGGTTGGATCTCCTTGCAGTCCAAGGGACTCTCAAGAGTCTTCTCCAACACCACAGTTCAAAAGCATCAATTCTTCAGTGCTCAGTTTTCTTTATAGTCCAAGTCTCACATCCATACATGACCACTGGAAAAAACATAGCCTTGACTAGACGGACCTTTGTTGATTTGGTTAGGTGAGGTTTATCAAGCGTTAAGTGTCTGCTACTGCCTTAAGAAGACCTGATAATGTTTTCATGTAAGGTTTGGGTATATTTTCTTGATGTGCATCTTATGGACAACTCTTCTTTTGGTTGCTTGTGGGTGCTTTATTAATCTTGATTACTAGTGTTTCCATGGTTAAGCTAATGAAACAATGCCTCAATCAAAATAGCAGAACAGAAAGCATTCTAGATTATGACAAAGTAGAAACTAAAGAGCTTCAGTTGAAATCATCTTAGGTATGGTAATGGGAATGAAGTTCAAATAGGAAAGACTCTTTTTCATTGTTCAGTTATTTCATAGAATGGTTTACTAAGTGGAAATTAGAGGCTGTATATTAAATAACATGGTTTATTAAATGCTCAAGACAAAAATATCTATGAAAGCATTTCTATTCTGGGTGCTAAGCACAAGATATGGGAGATGGAACTTCAGCATTGGTTTGGTGTTAGAAATTATAAAATGCTGTTTTAAAACAGAAGCCTTTAACACATCTTTAAAAATGTTTAAATCAGATTCAACAGAAGGATGAGCTTTGTCAGTTGCATCTTTCTTTGAATTAAGATATGATAAGGGACTTCCCCGGTGGTCCCAAGGCTAAGACTCTGCGATCCCAGTGCAGGGGGCCTAGTTTGATCCCTGATTAGGTAACTAGATCCCAAATGCCACAGCTAAGAGTGCCCATGCCACAACCAAGACTGGGGGCAACCAAATAAATAAATAGAAATAAACATTAAAAAAAGACATGATGATGGTTGGATGTGGTGGGAACACGTTCCTGCGTCACTGGCTGCACAGGTACCACTTCCCCTTGCCGTTTGCAGCATCCATCCTCAGTCCGTCCCTCCAACTCGGGCTCTGAGGCCCCCTCCTCGTGAGCAGCCCCAGCCCCTGCCGCCCCCCAGGTTTTCCCTAGGCCCTCCTCTGTTGATTCTCCTGGCTCCCATGTCTTCCCTCCTCTCTCCCTTGACTCTAACTGTCCTTTTTCATTCCTTTTTCAGAGTGAGAAGAGACATTGATTTGTTTTTTTATTATATTTTACTTCATCTTATAAAGGCTTTAAGATGGCAAAATCCCATGGATGGAGGAGCGTGGTGTCGCAAAGAGTAAGATAAGACTAAGCAACTTCAATTTCACTTTCTATAAAGATAATATAATGCAATAATATCTAAAGACAGGGTTAGGATAAGGAACGGGCTTCCCAGGTTACTCAGTAGTAAAAAATCTGCCTGCCAATGCATAAGATGCAGTTTAATCCCTTGATTGGGAAGATCCTCTGGGAAAGGAAATGGCAACCCACTCCAGTATTCTTGCCTGGAAAATCTCATGGACAGAGGAGCCTGGAGGGCTACAGTGCATGGAATCACAAAAGAGTCAAACACGACTTAGTGACTAAACAACAACAACAACAAAGAATAAGGAACACTAACAAGATGAGACCAACAGGGTACCTAGAGATACAGGCAAAAAAATCTCACAGACTGACTAAAGGTGGGCTATGGATTTGGTTTTCAGTTTTCAGTAGCCAAAATGAAAAGTCCATCATCAGTTATAAGATCCATAGTGTGTAAGAGAAATAGTGTTAAGAGTTACCTATAAGAGGCAAAGCTTCTTTTTCTCCCCATTGATGGCTGAGATAAATTTTTCTGTGGGTCCTTTGATAAAAGGGATGCTAAATCATACAGTGGACAGTACTACAGTAAATACCATAGACAGTCTTGGTGGATCTGTCCAGACAAGACCAGGGCATAATATCGAAGTGAAATTCAGTAGAGATTGGTTAAATAATTCCAAGCATGGGTGGTAGCATAGGGAGGGCAGATTCCCCCTCTCCTGTAAACATGCTTAAGATGTTCCCATCCTAAAATTCTATAAAACAATTAAAAAACATGACATTGTCTTTGACTTTGTGTCTCATTGGATACTGTCTAGTGTATCTCCTCTCCACAATCCAGACTTCTCAAAAAAAGAGTTCATGTATAGTTAATGAGTTAAGGAATTATTTTGAGTTTTGGGTCTTTTGCTTTTAAGTCATGAAAGTGGTATTGTGGTTATATTTGCCTCACAGTGGGTAAAGATGAGTGGGAAGATGTATGAAACCAGGTTGGCCATGACTTGATAACTGAAGGTAGGTGATGGCTACCTGAGATTTACTATAGTTTGTTTTCTACTTCTGTATATGTTTGAGTTTTTCTATTATAAAATTATTGGAAAAATAGGTTACATTGGCAATCTTGATCTCCTTGCCTCCCAATCACCCCTCAACCTGCTGTAATTTAGCTTCTGCCTCACACTCTCACTTAAGTCTCCAATCGCTTTAAAATGCAAACTCCTATGGTGTTTTTCAGGCTTCATGTTGAGACTTCCACCCTTGGTCTCTAGGACAGGGCATTCTCGGGGATCTTCTCCTGCATCTGTAGTGAGCATTCCTACTCTCTTTCAAGGACCCCTTTATTCTGATCACTCTTTAAGTGACAGTGTTCTACCCTTTGTATTCTGGCCTACTCACTTGACATGGTTCCTGGGTGCTCCCACCCACTCTTTGGGTTCTAACACACCCACGTAGTGTTAACAGTTAAAAGCATCCCTCTGTACTTTTGTCTCTGTGCTCCTGGCCTGTTGGACATCTCCATGTGAATTGCCCATAAATGCCTTAAATGCAACCCATGTGAAAGGAAGCTGGCTCATATTTTTCCCTTTCAGCAGCTCTTTCTCACTACTCTCTATCATCCTTAGTTCATTACCAATCACTCCATCATTTTAAACTCCTTCTCCTCTCTCAAATCTGTCCCTTTTGCCATCTCCACTGTCAACATACCTTGGAGCACTGTGCTACTTTGGCCCTTATGCTTTCCTGTCTAAACTATACCACTGGCCTGCTCACTAGGGTCTCTCTGACTCTAGTTTTATCCCTAGGCATCCATCTTTCAGCCAGTTGCTAGGACAACTTGTTGAAAACACGAATGTGACCATGTCATTTAATAGCTTTGGAAAAAAGCTGAAACTCTTTACTCAGACTCTAAAACCCTCTATGATCCTTCCTTATCTCTCCCTCCAGACTCATCCCTTGGCTCTTCTGCTTTGCATATCAAATTGTTATTCTAATAGAAACACGTTTCGCTGGTGGCTCAGAAGTAAAGAATCCACCTGCCAATGCAGAAGACGCAGATTTGATCCCTGGGTTGGGAAGATACTCTGGAGAAGGAAATGACAACCCTCTCCAGTATTCTTGCCTGGAAAATCCCATGAATAGAGACACAGAGTAGAAAAATCCCTGCCAGGGGCTAGGAGGTTGGGGGAAATAGGGATAAAATAGGTAAAAAGGTATAAAGTTTCAGCTGTAAGATGAATCAGGTCTGAGAATCTAATTAAAACATGGTGAATATAGTTGATAACACTGTATCATGTAATTGCAATTTGCTAAGACAGTAGAACTTAAAACATTCTTAACAAAAAAAAAAAAACCAAATATGTGAGGTGAAGGATTTGTTAATTAATGAGATGGGGGAATCCTTTCACAATGTTTACATATATCAGATCACCACAATTACACTTTATCTTATAATTTTATATGTCAACTCCATTGCAATAAAGCTGAAATTTTAAAAAAATTGTTGCTTTGAATACACTATCATTCCTTTCTGTCTTTGCTCATACCTAGAATGTACTCTCTGCTGCATCCTCCCACTTCTGTCTATGTGCTATATGCAAATTCATTCATTTTTTTTTTTTTTTACTGATTTTCTTTTTTTTTTTTGACTGTGCTTTGTGGCTTGCAAGATCTTAAGTTTCCCAGCCAGGATCAAACCTGGGCCCTGGCAGTGAGAACACCAAGTCCTAACCACTGGACCACCGTGGAAATCCCAAATTCATTCTTTATTTAAATCTTATTTTAATTTTTTTAATTAGACTGTAGTTGATTTGCAATGGTGTGTTAGTTTCAGGCGTACAGCAAAGTGAATCAGCTATATCTATCTATGTGTCTCCACTCCTTTTTAAGATTCTTTTCCCATATAGGCCATTAAAGAGCATTGAGTAGAGCTCCCTATGCCCTGCAGTAGGTCCTTAATAGTTATCTATTTTATATATAGTGAAAGTGTTAGTCACTCGGTCGTGTCTGACTTTTTGCTGACCCATGGACTACATGTAGCCTGCCAGGCTCCTCTGTCCATGGAATAGTCCAGGCAAGAATACTGGAGTGGGTAACCACTTCCCTTCTCCAGGGGATCTTCCCCACCCAGGGACTGAAGTCGGTCTCCTTCATTGCAGACAGATTCTCTACCATCTGAGTTACCAAAGAAGACCGTATAGTCTTGTCCAAATTCACTCTTAAAGATGAATTTAGGGACTTCTCTGGTATTCAGTGATTAGCTCTGTGCTCCCAATATACGGGATGCAGCTGTGATTCCTGGACGGAGAATTAAGATCCCACATGCCACATCTCGAAGTCTAAAGAATAAAAATTTAAAAAATGAGATGCATACTACATTCCCCAACTGAAAGGGGCTTTCTTTGACTTATCAGACCCCATGAAGTGTACCTTCACTGTATTCCCATAAAACTCTCAGCATTTCTCTATCACTGCATTTACCACATTGTTTTATAAGTAGTCTCATTATGTCTGAGAGCTTAAAAGACACGTTTTTTTTTTTTAATTTGTTTTTGTTTTGCCTATTCCTAGCATCTGGCATAGAACCTACCATATACTAGGCCCTAAAAGAAAATTTTGCTTGAATAAATGAACATGTAAGCTCCATATGTGAAGACACAAGGAAAATGAAAATTTAAATTTGCACTTGAGATAAAAATGAGGAGAGGAATTACTTTATTTCAGTAATGTATATTTGAAAAATGTGTAGAAAATAGAGCAATATTTTGAACATGTTCCTGAATATAGAGAACAAAGAAATTGTCTCCAAGGAGTTTCCTTTTTATGTGGAAATGCGTAGTGTGCTAAATGTGAAAAAATGTATGAGGCAGAGTAATTTCTCAGGTTGCCCTTGGATAGTAATATTGTTATTCAGTTATTGAAAGACATTGCCTCCATTTTGGAATTTCTGAATCATGGGAATTGTGATTACAAACCTGAAACACTGATAGGAAAAGATGAGGGAAATCTGATTTCTGAATTAAATATGCTGGGAACATATATCTTAAAAAGAATAAGAAAATTAAAAAAAATATTCAGGAAGGGATTTTAAATGAACATTGAGATGTTTGCATCCATACCATGCTGACATCTAGTCTTCATCCAAATGCAAGAAAAACTTGGCTCAGTCATCATCAACCGCCTGTGCTACAATAATCCTTACTTTTACTATCTTTTCCCTGAATCTCACTCAGATGATTTACTTGGTATTGATGTTGTATTTGGTGAGTGAATAATTCCATGCTTAGTGAGTTATCTTTTAAGATTTTAGAGGACACCTATTGTCTTCGCCAGCCCAGCAGACCATTCACCCTTCTCCTGTAATAGCACCTTCATCTTTCTTGCCAGCATCACCTGCTCCATATTGTTGGTTGGAGCTGACCATACCCCTTGGTCCAAAGATGGATGCATGCAACAACATTAGCTAATCAAAATAATGTGTTTTCTTCTTGATAGTTATTGGTTCAGAAACAGATATGTTCGCCAAACCTAGCCAATCATAATGAATCTAGTACTTCAGTTTTCGGAGTTGGAAAAGAGATGTGGTTTTTCCACAGCATTTGTTGAGAAGATAGGTCATACACCTGGAGCTGCTGGCTACCATCTTGTCTGTCTGACATCAGGAGGGGAGAGCCTGCCTGGAACCTGAGCCAGTGGAGAGAAAAGTGGAACTGAGAGATAGGGCAATGCAGGTCTTGGTGACATACATGAGCCTCTGGACCCAGCCACATCCAAAGCTAGGCCACTTTCTGGATGTGACCCAAGAAATCCCTTTTTGCTTAAGCCCAGCTTGAGTTGGTTTTCTGTCATTGGCAACCAGACACATCTTGTCTAATAACATACTCATGGGAAAAAGTGATGCTAAAGGATTAAAGAGGACATTCACATTCTTGCTGACTTCCAAAACCCTGAATTCCTGCAGTGACCTTTCCTGGATTGTGAGGCCCCCCTTTGGGGTCCTCATTCATGCAGAAAGTCAAGACCAAGTAAACGTTTGCCTAGTTGTTTCTTGAAGAGTTAGTTCTAGTGGAGTCCAGTTAAACGTCTCACAAAAACCTCCCCTAAAAGACCCTAGGGGGTCTGAGCCTGTGAGTAAATAAGCGATAGTAACTAGTAGTAAATAGGCCACCTTAATTAGTAGTAAATAGGTCATTATAACTAATAGCAAATAGATTAGATCTGATAGACAGAGTGCCTGATGAACTATGAACAGAGGTTTGTGACACTGTATAAGAGACAGGGATCAAGACCATCCCCAAGAAAAAGAAAGGCAAAAAAGCAAAATGGCTGTTTGAGGAGGCCTTACAAATAGCTGTGAAAAGAAGAGACGTGAAAAGCAAAAGAGAAAAGGAAAGATATACCCATTTGAATGTAGAGTTCCAAAGAATAGCAAGGAAAGATAAGAAAACCTTCCTCAGTGATCAATGCAAAGAAATAGAGGAAAACAATAGAATGGGAAAGACTAGAGATCTCTTCAAGAAAATTAGAGATACCAAGGGAACATTTCACGCAAAGATGGGCTCAATAAAGGTCAGAAATGGTATAGACCTGACAGAAGCAGAAGATATTAAGAAGAGGTGGCAAGAATACACAGAAGAACTGTACAAAAAAGATCTTCACGACCCAGTTAATCATGATGGTGTGATCACTTACCTAGAGCCAGACATCCTCGAATGCGAAGTCAAGTGGGCCTTAGGAAGCATCACTAGGAACAAAGCTAGTGGAAGTGATGGAATCCCAGTTGAGCTATTTCAAATCCTAAAAAATGATGCTGTGAAAGTGCTGCACTCAATATGTCAGCAAATTTGGAAAACTCAGCAGTGGCCACAGGACTGGAAAAGATCAGTTTTCATTTCAATCCTGAAGAAAGGAAATGCCAAAGAATGGTCAAACTACCGCACAATTGCACTCACAAGCTAGTAAAGTAATGCTCAAAATTCTCCAAGCCAGGCTTCAGTAATATGTGAACTGTGAACTTACAGATGCTCAAGCTGGATTTAGAAAAGGCAGAGGAACCAGAGATCAACTTGCCAACATCTGCTGAACATCGAAAAAGCAAGAGAGTTCCAGAAAAACATCTATTTCTGCTTCATTGATTATACCAAAGCCTTTGACTGTGTGGATCACAATAAACTGTGGAAAATTCTGAAAGAGATGGAAATACCAGACCACCTGACCTGCCTCTTGAGAAATCTGCATGCAGGTCAGGAAGCAACAGTTAGAACTGGACATGGAACAACAGACTGGTTCCAAATCGGGAAAGGAGTACTTCAAGGCTGTATATGGTCACCCTGCTTATTTAACTTATATGCAGAGTACATCATGAGAAATGCAGGGTTGGAGGAAGCACAAGCTGGAATCAAAATTGCCAGGAGAAATATCAATAACCTCAGATATGCAGATGACACCACCCTTATGGCAGAAAGTGAAGAAGAACTAAAGAGCCTCTTGATGAAAGTGAAAGAGGAGAGTGAAAAAGTTGGTTTAAAGCTCAACATTCAGAAAACTAAGATCATGGCATCAGGTCCCATCACTTCATGGTAAATAGATGGGGAAACAGTGGCTGACTTTATTTTTCTGGGCTCCAAAATCACTGAAGATGGTGATTGCAGCCATGAAATTAAAAGACACTTGCTCCTTGGAAGGGAAGTTATGACCAACCTAGACAGCATATTAAAAAGCAGAGACATTACTTTGCCAACAAAGGTCCATCTAGTCAAGGCTATGGTTTCTTCAGTAGTCATGTATGGATATGAGAGCTGGACTATAAAGAAAGCTGAGTGTGGAAGAATTGATGATTTTGAACTGTGGTGTTGGAGAAGACTCTTGAGAGTCCCTTGGACTGCAAGGAGATCCAACCAGTCCATCCTAAAGGAGATCAGTCCTGGGTCTTCATTGGAAGGACTGATGCTGAAGCTGAAACTCCAGTACTTTGGCCACCTGATGTGAAGAGCTGACTCAATGGACAAGACCCTGATGCTGGGAGGGATTGGGGGCAGGAGGAGAAGGAGAAGACAGAAGATGAGATGGTTGGATGGCATCACTGACTCAATGGACATGAGTTTGGGTAGGCTCTGGGTTTGGTGATGGACAGGGAGGTCTGGTGTGCTGCAGTTCATGGGGTTGCAAAGAGTCGGACACGACTGAACGACTGAACTGAAGTGAACTGAAATAGGCCATCGTAACTAGTAGTAAATAGGTCACCTTATCTAGTAGTGAATATGCCAACTTAACCACAGGATCTCTCTGACAGCTGGTAACTGTTTGCTTCATTCTTACCTCCTGGTTCGCTTTCAAGCATTTCATTTTCTGTGACAGATTTCCAGGCTTAGTTAAATTTGAAAAATAGCTTAGACTTGTTCAATCTTCCTGTGCCAAAGTTTGACATTCACAAATAAGGGATCTGTACTAGTTGATAATTATAATACTTTTCAGTTATTTATAGAGTGTTTTTGTGCTTACCATCTTGTTTAATCTTCCCAATAATCATTTGGATTATGTATTTTCTCCAAGGTCTTATAAATTCCTAATACTATGTTTCTATATTTAGAAATAGGAATACATATTTTTGTTTTATTATTAATATTTTTTGGCTGCGCCACACAGCTTGTGGGATCTTAGTTCCCTGGCCATGGAGTACCTGTGCCCCTGACAGTGAAATCGTGGAGTCCTAGCCACTGGATCACCAGGGAATTCCCAAAATACATATTTTAATATTTTCTAAAGAATATGGACACTTGCATAGGAATGTGAAATTATGATGATTAAGATGAATATGTAGATCAAGATTAAATCTTGAGACCAAAAAAAAAAATCTTCATTTTATGAATGCATACTCAATTGTGTCTGACCCTTTGTGAACCCATGGACTGTAGCCCACTAGGCTCCTCTGTCCATGGGTTTCTCCATTCAAGAATATTGGAATGGGTTGCCATTTCCTTCTCCAGGGGATCTTCCTGACCCAGGGATCAACCCAGGGATTGAACCCACATCACCTGTGTCTCCTGCACCGGTCGGCAGATTCTTTACCACTGAGCCACCTGGGAATGGACGCGAGTGGCTCTTGCAGTCCAAACAGAGTCATCACGATGACTCCCCAGCCCTATCAGTGGTGCTGGTCTCCTTTCTTTTACAAGTCAGATCTTCAAATTCTTTGCATTAATCAACGACGGGAGAGGAGGGGAAGGTTAAAGCTTATAGAGTGATCTAAAAACAAACTGACAGGAAAACATCTATTAATTTTCAAAACTGAGAAGGTTGCCAGATATCTGTGAAACTACCACTGCAGAATATATTACAAAAGAGTGAGAAGTGCGGACAGCAGGGAATTGCTATTTATAGAGACTGAGCAATCTGCTGGGGTGGGGATGAGTACCTTGGTCAGGAGGAGACCCTGGACGGGAGGGCCCAGGCTTAGCGGGCATCTGGAAGTAGAAACAAGGCCAGCCTGGAGTAGCCACCTTTACCAAGCTGTGCTTGGAGGGCAGCACGGCGAGTTTCTTGACTCCTAATTTGGCTCATTATTTGCCACAACGCCTGAAATTATACTTTCAGTCATGTTTTTCTTTGAGTCTTCAAGGGATTTCAGCCTCAGAGGTTCTAGGGGCCCTGGGAGACATTCAGGGCTTCCCAGGCTCAGTGATAAAGAATCCACTTGCAGTGCTGGAGATGCAGGAGACGTGGGTTTGATCCCTGGGTCAGGAAGATCCCCTGGAGGAGGGCATGGCCACCCAAAACAGTATTCTTGACTGGAGAATCCCGTGGACAGAGGAGCCTGGTGGGCTACAGTCCATGGGGTCACAAAGAGTTGGACATGACTGAAGTGAATTAGCAGCAGCAGCAGGCAACAGGCAGGAGACGTTCAGCTAAGAGTAAGCATTGTATGGACTGGATTGAAGCTAAATGTTCTCATATTAGTACTAAAAACAAGACAACAGGCCCCAAATGGAGTCACTTACGCTAAGCACCATGTCACGAAACCAAGACTTAATTAGTTTTCCCAGAAATGGAATCTTAAGCCAGTCAATCAGGAATTGCCTGATCAGCACTGGTTAGGTATTCTGCCTGTTAGACCCCTGCCGTCTCCTATAGGAAAGTGACCTTGCAATAAACAGCCCAGTTTTTTTGCCATGTATAACTTCCTTATTCCTGCTCCCTTCTGCCTATAAAAGGCTTTCATTTGTATAGTTCTGTGGAGCTCCTTTGTCTTTGCTAGGTTGGATGCTGCCCAATTCAAGAACCGGTGAATGAAGCAATAAGACCTTTAAAATTTACTCAGTTGGATGCAAACATAGAAAACAGACTTGTGGACACACAGGATGGGATGAATTGAGAGCGTAGCATGGAAACATATTCATTATCATATGTAAGATAGATCACTAATGTGAAATTTCTATAAAACACAGGGAGCTCAATGTACTCTGTGGCAACCTAGAGGGGTGGATGGGGTGGGGAATAGGGGGAGGTTCAAGAGAGAGTGGACATATGTATACCTATGGCTGATTCATGTTGATGCATGGCAGAAACCAACACAATATTGTAAAGCAACTATCCTCCAATTAAAAATAAATACATTTTTAAAAAGCTTAAGGAGGGAATTTCAAAAAAATTTACCCAGTTGAATTTTGCTTTTTAACAGTAGCAAAAGAGAAGGGCTGAACAGTGTGAGAGGGAGAGAAAGAGGGTCACAGGTGGCAACTTTAGACACGCTCTCACTTCATAAATCTGCCTAGAGCTGGCCTCAGGGAAAAATGAACTACAGTTTTGCCAAAAATTATAAGAAAAATTCTGTAAAAGTTTTTCCTTTCTCTATAATTTTTTGGAGGGGTTCTTTTTACTTTTCTAAATTTGTCCACATTCTTCTTTTTAAGTTACTTGGAAACCATGGCATCTGCCTTCAGCAAATACACTTAAACTTCCTCCACATTCACACATTTCTGCAAAATCAAATACATGATCAGATTTAATAAAATTATTCAAGAACTGCACACGATTTACTGCAGGCCTCAGCCCATTTATTTAAAGCTCACAGTACATATGGACAGATTGTTATGTTCAAACCACTGAACAGAGACTGGCTTGTACACGAAACAAGTCAGTTTGATCAAAGCATAATCTTTGAAGAAACTTTTTTGATAAAATTTACCTTAAGGCTTACTTGTCTCAAAATAGTCTAGCACAGTGCCTACACATGGTATATGCTCAATAAATACTTTTTAAAATGCATTTCATTATGATGGTCATAATTAAATAATAAATAACAATATAATTAAATAACTACTCCAAGTTGGAAGGAAAAGAAAAAAAAGATAGTTTCACAACTATTAGAAAAATTTGCTGTGGTATAAAAGCAAGGTGAAATGCAAATTACCCCCAAATACACACACACACACACACACACACTCCATATTTAAACCAGAAACTACAGTCATTTTAATTTCTCACTCTCTTGGACATATTAATTATGTCTGAAAATTTGAAAAGGCTACCATTCTGGGATATTAGTAATTGAGAGTTCTTATGAAAGTAACTTCAGGACCACAGTATAAAAAGATCAGCATGGTGACTTACTTATTTTCTAAATGTTGGTGAGTTTTAGAAATGCACTTACCCCATTTGGACGGTTGACCCCAGAAACGAGGGTATGCAGTAGTCAGCAGCTGCCAGAGTGTATGGTGGACGAGCAGCAGAATCATCCCAGTAAATATCCTTCTTCATTTTAGGTAAGCTCATGTGCATTTCATCCACAGCCAAAAGAGAGACCTAAAATCATCAGTATAGTGTTAGAATAATTCTGATGTGAATTCATGAAGAAAGAATAAGTTCCAGTGGGTGAATGAAGTTTGGAATAGGACAGAACACAGTGTGAATGAGTGAATATATAAATGTCCACAGTTTATATTTGCTACAACTAGAGCTGCTACAAAGAGTTGTACATGGCGTTCGCTTGGCAGTGGGGGTAAGTGGGGCCATAAAGCTGCCCAGACTAGATTCATCAAGCCACATACCCCAGAGTGGAGCACATCTTATCTGGATGCAGGAGAGACACCTTTTTATTCTTTGCTCAAAATTTTCTAATTGTCTAGTGGGTATCCTGACAGCAACCACATAATTCCAGATATTACAGGAAGCTGAAGATTTCAATACAGCATTTCACTGATTCCATAAGTACATCTATACTTGATATCACTTCTTATTTGCCATGAATTTTTTTGTTTGATTTTTTAGAAAAATATATCGACAAGTCTATACTGCTTGCGGTCATAATGGTCTTCTCCTCTTGACTTTGGCAAATTGATGCTTGAATAAATTATTAAACTTCCGGGAATCCAATTTTTACAGTGAGTGGTATAGGCGTTACAATTCTTCCTTAACAGGCTGACAATGTGATTATTGGGGGTCATACAGAGGTCATGATCTGTGAGCTGCACCAGGGTAATGGGGTGGGCTTCTGTCCTTGGAATATACATTCCGCCCATTGTCCCCATAGTGGGAGCTGTTTCAAGGATACAGTCTTGAGAGAGCAATGTGTTGTTGAGACCATCTGGACTGACTACATGACTGAACCCCAGTAAGGCTTCTATGTCAAAGTTTAGGATTCTGGCAGGTAGGTGTGGAGGTCTATTCACCTTGTATCTCCCCAAGACAAGCCTCTCGAGTAAGTTCCCTAGCTTGTTAGAACTGTCACATTCCAACCTAACTTGGTCTGCCTTTTTTTTTGGTCCCCCCTTTCCCTCTGTGTACAGGGGCTAGCTTGTGAATCGACAGTTAAATGTTTGATACTGTTTAAGAGCTGAGTAAGGACTTGAAACAAATGGACAAGCTGAAGGCCTTTTCTTGGTTAGGTTTTCAGGAAAGAGAATCATTGGAGGGGAATCTTGCCTAAAATAAAAATTCTCCCATGCTACCTCTTCATGAATAAGTTCTCTGGAATAATGCTTCAATGTAAAAGCCCTGGGGTCCATCTGGTACCATTGAGGGAGATTTTGAGACACAGGCTGGCCTGGCCCCACATTCTCAGTGTCCAGCTGCTGGACATCTGACTGTAGGGATCTACAAGATGTGCATTTTGGAACTCACATTGTGTTATGGCTGCCACTTTATGTCACTGTTAATCTTTTTAGGTGGCAATTGGAAACATTAAAAATGTATTAAAATATTGGTCTGTACTGAGATGGAAGAGGCTATGTAAAGCTAACAAAGAAACTTACAAAGAAAACTGGCTTAAAGTTCTATTGAAAAGGGATGGAATTTCACTGGAACTGAGATCCAGTGAGGTTTGTAAGGTTCCAAAAGAACCTGGAAGCAACATACTGAATAGCCAAACCTCTTTCATTTGTGGCTAAAGCTCTCAACTTCAGAGGCCTGCGTTCAGAGTCTGTTTAGATTATTAATGTTTGTAAAGGAAAGAAAAGCTTCTCCAACCTGCAGATTTCTGTCAATGCACCAGTTAGTTTCAAAATCATCATCATCTTCTCCAAAAGGATTGATAAGCTGCTCAGCTACCTGCAATTGAGAACATAGAATGAGTCTGCCATGATGCTTGTGAAGACTAAGAGCGGAGTTTGGAGAGGATTCCTGTTTCACTCTCTGATTTCTTTTGTCACCTTTCACAGCAGGAAGCCTGCAGCAGAGTGGGAGTGGGTTGGTAAACACACAGGTACTTATCAGTCAGCAAGACTGAACTCTCAGACCGCCAATCATGCACCTGCGTGGGTCTGCTCTTCAAAGGCTCTGTCTGTTCAGCTGGTGACAATGCAGGTCCCATCCAGGAGAAGCCATGGGCTGTTTAGGAACCAAAAGACTGATTCTCGGGTACAAATCAGCCAGCAAATATCGAAGGAGTTCTGACAATATGCTAGGCACTTCAAGGGGTGCAGAGCCTGTGCTCTGAAAGAATTTACAAAAGCCCAGGTGATGAGAGAAAATGTAACCGTGGGCAAGGTTAAAGAGCAGAGAAAGACTTAAATCACAATTAAAGAAAATTTTACAAGGAGATTTCACAGTAACTGGACCATAACTACTAAGTGAGTGAGTCAGAGAGCGAGTAAGTCATAAAGCTGGACTTTTTCTTACTTAGTTTTAACTTAAAGGATTTACTGCAACTTACTTAGAAGCTACCTAGGTTTTTATCATATATCTTCTAACAGTTGGTCAGTATTAGACATTCTTACCATGCTCCTGAATTGAACAGCCTTCTTTTAAATTAAAACAACTTTTTTTTTTACCGCACTGCATGCTGTGGGATCCTAGTTCTCGACCAGGGATCAAACCCATTCCATGCTCTGCAGTGGAAAGGCAGAGTCTTAACCACTGGACTGCCAGGGAAGCCCCTGGCTTCTCATCTTCTTGATGAGAGATTTATATGCCAAATGAGACTCACCTGTTTTTTTTTATTCATTCCCTTTGATTTTTTTATTATTTGGATGTGTGTGTGTGTGTGTGTGTGTGCGCGCATGTGTATGGTTTTACATTGGGCTTAAATGTGAAAAACTTACAAGTGTGTAAAAAAGCAGTACCATTGATTAGTTGGGTTCCTAGATTCTGAGACTTCTTGGTAAAAAAGATCTATCTATATATTTTTTTAAGATTTAGGTCTAATCACTTAAAGCTGTTCTCAACATTGAGTGAACATCAAAATGATCTGAAAAGCTTTTAAAGAAAATTGATGGCTAGGTCCCTCCCTCAGAGATTCTGATTTAATGGGTGTGAAGCTGAGCCGGGCATCAGTAGTGAGCAGAGCTCCCAGGAGATTTTAATGTGTGGCCTTTGTTGAGAACCACTGATAGAGAAGGATACCCCCCTGTTCTAAGGGACAGCCCTGGCCGGGCTGGTGCCTGGATCAGTCAGCTACACAGCAATATCCATGAAAGAGTCCGTCAATGCAAGTTCCAAGAGGTTGTCTACCCTTTCCTGCCTGGTGTGAGCATGCGTGCTAAGTCACAGTTATGCCTGACACTTTGTGACCCTATGGACTTCAGCCCTACACGTTCCTCTGCCCATGGGATTCTCTAGGCACGAATACTGGAGTAGGTTGCCATGCCCTTCTCCAGGGGAATCTTCCCAGCCCAGGGATTCCAACTTGGGAAGCCTGTTTTTGCCTGGGGTTTCCTTTAAATAAAATGGGCCGCTGGATGGGTCCTGAAAATACTTTTGTTACATCCAGAATTTCACTTTCCTGACATCAGTCCTGCATATAGTATTACAGTCTACCTTTAACTACCAAAATGATAGCCATGATTTTGAATTGACTGTCACAAAGATAGCCTTTACTCACTTTGAGGCTCTGTTTCTAGCAAATAACTAAGTAATAGATGGTTCATAAGGTTAAGTTGGGTTTTTTACACTTCAATATTTATAAATATTAGAATGGCCAAGACAAAATAGCTGTTTAGAAATTGAGATGCAATCCACTGGATGGGAAAACTCCCTTCTCTCACAGTCGCCTATCTCTTAATGGAGCTAAGATTTTCTTTTCATATTTTGCATTCAAAAATATTTTATAAAGGAAAAGAATGTTAATATTTTATTTTGGGGGGGCCACTCTGCACAGCATGCAGGACCTTAGCTCCCTGACCAGGGATCAAACCCATGTCCCTTGCAGTGTAAGCGGCAATCTTAACCACTGAACCACCAGGGAAGTCCCAAGAATGTTAATATATTAGAGAGCACTTCAAAAGGCAGGAACTGCTGACTGTTCCTTCCAGCCTGGCTGACCACTTCACATGCGGACAAAGTGAAGAATAAAAAGCTCAGCACAACTCAGGCAAAAGGACAATAGAAGACCAGAATGATTGAGGATTGAGTGTTTGGGCCAATTGTGGTGATTTTCTGTTTAAAAAGTTAGAATGTACTTTTTCCTTTAATGAGAAATGAGAGCTGTTAGTCTCTCTTGCTCTTCGTCTTAAATGGGTAAAAATAATCAAGTCTCTGTCATCTGGTTAAAAATGTTTTTGCCATTTGGAAAGGAAATGCCTTTACTCTTTGGAGGGTAACTTGAAATGCCAACATATTTATTTTTTTCCTGGTTAAGATTCAAACCAATGAAAGTAAAGGCGTCTGCAGGGAAAAGGCTGCAACAACCTGGAAGACCTGGATGTGCATGTCGACACGTGTTTTTTTGGAAGGTCAGACATTTGGAATTCTACTTAATTAAGGTTACCTTCAAACTGTCCTTAGATTTCGGTTACCTTAAAGAAGGCATAATCTTTGATCTTTTCTGTTACTTACTAAAGAGAGGGAAGAAACAGGTTTCTGATATTGTTACATACATTGGGGTGGAAGAGAGATGGTGGTGGGAACAAATAAAATTTAATGCTGTGACTGGACTAGTTCTTTTCATTGCTCTGACCTGCTTTTAATTTCCTGGCAAACCAAATGTTGTCATTAATCCTGGTGTTTCTGGTTTTGATTCTGATGAATTCCTTCGAGTCTCAGTTCTGGTTTTAAAAATGGAATGCATTTAATGTCGTGGGGCAGGGAATAGAAACTAACTATTTAGAGTTGAGCAGAGCCAAGATGGTTTAGTCACTCAATCGTGTCTGATTCTTTTCAAGCCATGGACTGCATAGCCTGCCAGGCTCCTCTGTCCATGGGATTTCCCAGGCAAGAATACTGGAGTGGGGTGCCATTCCCTTCTCCAGGGGATCTTCCTGACCCAGAGATTGAACCCACATCTCCTGCATTGCAGGTAGATTCTTTATCACTGAGCCACCTGGGAAGCCCAGAACCAAGATAATAATATAATAATCATGCTTAAGTCTGAGATACAAGACTTCTTATTTACTTTCTTTTACTCTGCCTAGTCGCTTGTTGTGGTATAAAATATCAATGCAGGTATACTTAATACTTTAATTACATTATTGTAATCCTAATGGGAGCATACAAAGACTTAACACGATCAATGGCCATAAAAGAGTAACGTCTTTGCATAAATGAGCTGCTTCAGATCTCCGCAGTACAGTACTCACCACATCCCTGCCTCTCGAACTCCCAGTTGAAAAATGGTAACATCTCAGCTATTAAATGTTAAATCTACCTTGGAGTCACTCATGAACGAATGATTCAGTAATGGATCAGTGTGCAGAGTTTGGAACAGGACCTAGATTGTAGAGAGGGTCTCAGGCACGGAGACTGTTGGCTACCTTGAGCCATCCTGCATAGAAGAAGAACTGTAGGAGAGTGAAGATTGGAATGTAAAGATCTAAGTCATGCCCCGCATAGCCTTTCGTGGGATCCAGAAACTGGCGTCCGATCAGGCAGGCAAAGAAGAAGGTGTAGACAGCCAGCGTGACCACCTGAAACAGAGAGAGTCTGCTGAGAGCACAGCCCTGGCTGCCCCGAGAGAGCCAGCATGCCAAAGTGGGCAATGGGAAGAAAAAACCACGTGCCAAGCATTTGATACCTGGGTGTAAACCAGCGGAATCCCGACCCAGTCATAACCAAATAAGAGGCTGCACCAGGAGCGAAATCGGTTCATTTCCTAAGCCAGAAATAGAGAAAACATGATTTACTAAGATGAAGGGTGCGGTAAATAACATTTACTGGGATTCAGAATATGGCTGTGGCTTTTAGAAATACACCTATAAAATAATGATCACGACTTCAGAAGAACTAGAAATTGGTTCTGAAGTCCACTCCAAAAGGAAAATTTTGAAAATGACAAGCTATTGACATCATTCAATGATGTGCAAAAGGAATAAGTACAGTTGTACAGTTTAAAAAAATATTAAGATAAATCGGGATGGTATAGAAATATCCCCTACTCTATTGAATTCATAATTTCCCACACTATATATATATATATATATATATATATATATATATATATATATAGGCCCAAAGGGGTGGTAGAAACGCAGTAGTTAATATCTTAAACAATCATTTCTAAGTTATGTAGAGAGCAGATTATTTTTTGTTTCCTCTATCTCTTTTGAAAACACGTTTACTGAAGATCCTAGGAAAAAGCCTAAATATATCCTATGCCTTTCCCAATGAAAGAAGACTCTAGAATACTTCTATTGACAGAAAATCTATCTCCGTTAAAGCAGAAAGGACTGAGATCCATTGATTTTTTTTTCTCTACTGAACACAAGTTATTATTTAAGACTGAGAAAGAGTATATGCTAATTTGGGAGCTATTTTAAAATTATTCACTTCTTTTAGCCTAATGAAGGCAGGAGACTGTCATGGCACAAATCTATCTAGTCCATCTATAAATTTGTTTCTCAAATGCATTCAGGATTATTTCATTTAATGAAAACACAGTTTTGTTTCCTGGGTCATCTGGAAAGCTGATTAACTTTGCTAAGTCACTTCAGTCATGTCCAACTCTTAGTGAACTGGCAGACTGTAGCCCACCAGGCTCCTTTGTCCATGGGATTCTCCAGGCAAAAATATTGGAGTGGGTTGCCATTTCCTCCTCCAGGGGATTAACTTTGGGATATTCCAATTTTGGGGAACTTACTGGGGATTTGGGTCCAGGATCCTGGAATTAGGGATGGCAAATATGCCTCTGGGGTGCCAGAACCTTCTGAGCCCTTTGCAGACATTGCTGATCAATCAAGGAACACTTTCTTATAGAGCCTGTTACAAAGCCTGTGTGTGTTAGTCGCTCAGTTCTGTCCTGTTCTTTTCAACCCCGTGGACTGAAGCCCGCTAGGCTCCTCCATCCATGAAATTCTTCAGGTAAGAATACTGGAGTGGTTTCCATTTTCTTACTCCAGGGGATCATCCTGACCCAGGGATTGAACCTGAATCTCCTGCATTGCAGGTGTATTCTTTACACATTCTTTATGTCTGAGCCACCAGGGAAGCCTATTATAAAGCCTTCAGTTCAGTTCAGTTCAGTTGCTCAGTCGAGTCCGACTTTTTGTGACCCCATGGACTGCCACATGCCAGGCCTCCCTGTCCATCACCAACTCCTGGAATTTATTCAAACTCAAGCCCACTGACTTGGTGATGCCATCCAACCATCTCATCCTCTGTCATCGCCTTCTCCTCCTACCTTCAATCTTTCCCAGCATCAGGGTCTTTTCAAATGAGTCAGTTCTTCACATCAGGTGGCCAAAGTACTGGAGTTTCAGCTTCAGCATCAGTCCTTCCAATGCATATTCAGGACTGATTTCCTTTAGGATGGACTGGTTGGATCTCCTTGTAGTCCAAGGGACTCTCAAGAGTCTTCTCCAAAACCATAGTTCAAAGTAGGCTTTATAATGAGTGATGAAAAAGTTGGCTTAAAACTCAACATTCATTACAAAGCCTACTTCTGCTTAAAACAGCCTCTAAGCAATCACCTCCAATCAACCTCAGTTAAAACTGTGTTATATTCTCCTCCTGCATTTGAGGGTTCTAATCCTAGCCCAAAGCGGACTCGTCCAAGTCCAGCCTTTTACATCCAAGTCCCTGTTGGTATCTGATTCATATCTTTTAACTGATGTTTGCAATGTACTTACAGTCATCAGTGATTGAAGATCAACACTGTCTCTGATTCTACCTTCCTTCCGGGCTTTAGCTGCGAGATTTCCAAACCAGATGAATGGAACCCAGTATTTCAGATGAGGAGATTTGAGGTGGTCAAATAATTTTCTTTCATCTGCTGTCATAAAACCTTTACACAAAATAAAGAGATAGGTTATACAGACTTGATTTAGCATTAATATTTGTCTTAGTTGCTCAGGCGTGTCCTACTCTTTGTGACCCCATGGACTGTAGCCCTCCAGGCTCCTCTGTCCATGGAATTCTCCAGGCAAGAATACTAGAGTGGGTTGCCTTCTCCAGGGCATCTTCCTGACCCAGGGATTAAACTGGCATCTCTTATGTCTCCTGCATTGCAGGTGGATTCTTTACCATCTAAGCCACCAGGGCAGCCCCTTAGCATTAATATATTACCCTAAATATTTCAGTGTCTACTATGTGAGCATAGAATGGGGGATATTCAAGAAATAAAAAATAATGTGGTTCCTGTCTCAAGTAGTTTTTACTTGTGTTAGAGAAAAGGAGTATTTACCTCTGTAGGGACTGCTTACATGCATTGCCTCATATACTGATATATAGCTGTGTGTGTGTGTGTGTGTGTGTGTGTGTGTGTGTGTGTGTGTGTGTGTGTGTGATAGCAGGGCCAATAGGAAGCAAGGTGGCATTAAATGTGGACTAGGACATCAGGGGAATGTCTCTTCTTTAGGGTTTGGTAAAATTGAGAACAAGGATACTTAGAATTGTTCGGATTAAAAGAATAAAAGGTGATAATGTATACAAAGCACTTAGTGTTTTGCCAAACAGGTGAATCACATGACTTTTCCTCCTGATGCTTCTTTTCAAATACCTAATTAACCAGGTTCTCTTCTGAGAAGCCTTCCTTGATTCCTTCTGCCTCTCCCTTCAAATCACCATGGGGCTCTGTCTTGCCGTGTGTTATGGCTGTGTCAGACACAAATGTTTCCCCTGATAAGACCCTTTGGGAGGGCATAAAGCATATTATCTACACAGTCCCCACAGCATTTTGCATATACTTTAAAAGCGTTTCTTTGATTTTTTGTGTCTCCATGTGTGTGTGTATGTACGTATATGTGTGCATAACACAATTTGCTTCAGTTTTAAGTGACTTCTCTGAGCCTCAGTTTTCTCATGCGTAAAAGAGAGATAATAATGTCTACTTCACAAGTATGTTGTAGGAGTACCTGAGATGAGGAACATATGTCAAGAGGTTAACATAACACTTTGCACATAAATAACGCTCAGTAAGTGCTAGCACATAATATATGATGTGAAAGTTTACTCATCCTCGACCGCCTGCACACCGAAAGAAGAGACTTGAATAATAGGAGAAGAATAATAAGGTAGCAGGTTTATTTATTAACAAACATTTATGGAGTGTCTGCTATGTAAAAAGCTTTGTTCATATAAATATGTGCTTCAAAAGCTTACTGTTTACACTTGACCTTTTATTTTTTTTTTAATTCAATTTAGTAGTTCAGTTAGCACAAAAATCCTAACAGGCTAAAAAAATATTAATGGGGAAAGTAAGTTTCATTTTCCCAACCAACCAGTTTCCCTCCCTGAAGGGAATCACTGTAACCAGGTTATTGTGTATATTTCCGGAGAAGTATCACAGATTTCATATAGGCCAAATTTTTAAAAACACAAATGACTTTATACTCCATACATGTCTGCCATTTGCTTCTTTGTTTCAAGTTATATCTTGGAGATTTTTTTGTTAAGATGTGGAGAGCAGAATCATTCTTTTTAATGGCTGCATTCTAGTTAGCTTCGTACAGTATTTTACACAACCAGTCTTCTTTTGAACAGAGTTTTAAGTTGTTTTCACAAAGCACCAGGCTGAGGTCCCTGTGCTGCACGGCAACTTCCCACTAGGTATCAATTTTACACGTGTAGTACATATATGTCAATGCTGCTCCCTCAATTCATCCCACCCTCTCCTTCCTACCTGTGTCCAAAAGACCATTAGGGCAAGATTGCTGACCCAGTGTTGCACCTTACAGTCACATGTGCCTTTGCCTTAGCTCAAATGCCTTTTAGAAAATACCTGTGCCTTTGCCTTATCCCCAGAGGTCTTGATTCAATTGGTCTAGAGTAAGGTCCAGGGGTAAGCAAGCTTTTAAATCTCCCTGGGTGATCTAACGAATTGGGTCCAGGCAGTTGCATGTTTACAAATCTCTGCAGGAAATTCTGAACCACAGCAATGCTTGGAAAATCACTGCCTCACTGAATGAAGATTCTGTTAACTCAGTTTGAAATAAACAGAGTAACAATTACAAGGTGAGTATTTACCAACAAGAGACTGGTTTTAGATAATACTCAGGTTATTTACATTAGCTTTGAAAAGGTCTGCCCACGCCAGGAGAACTGAACTCTCTCTGGAGGGCAAAAATAAGAATCAGCCCAATAATGCTTGTCTTGTTCCTCAGTGCATTTCAAAGTTGTTGCATGATCTAGATAATCCATTTGGGTTTTTGTTTTAAAAGACTTGCAGGGTATGATTAAATCTAATGATAAGAAGTCAATAGATGAACTTGACCTGTGTTGGCTCTGTGCTTAAAGACCTACTGCAACCTTTCATCCTTTCCCTGGAAGCCTGTTCTCAGACATTTCATATCAATTGTCTAACAGTTACAGTCTTGGGATTTATAATGCAATTGCCAAAAATGACCGCATTTGTATACTTGGCTGAAATCTCTGTCATTTGACCAAAGAATAACTTTACCTCTGGTTATTTTTTATTCAGGAGTATGGATCAAATTGTGCTGGCAAGTCCTTTCTTGGCTTCTTAGCAGAAAGCAAATGTGCAGAGTGAGGAATTAATGCAAACACTAAAGCAAGAGTTAGGTACCCCCCTCCCCCCATCCCTATCGTGTAGCAAACCCATTGGTTGAAAAGGGACACGTAAAGTTAGGAAAGCAGGGGGTTTTAAATGTTCAGTCCCAATTTACTGAGTACTTTGCTAGGTGCTGTGAAAAATGAACCAGACACTAATGTGTCCTCCAAGAGTATACAGGCAGAATAATTTTTATTATTTCCTTCAGGGTTACACGTCTTATACAAAGTAACCCTATCTTTGGAAATTGAGTTACTGGTCCCTTGAAAGAAAAGTCTAGATTGTTAGTGAAATCAATTCAGAGAGCATTTGTTATTAAATGGAATGCTATCCTCATCAGTGCTTCAGACCATTTTAACCAGAGATCATTGATATTTTCAGAATGTGGTCATTATCCTCGTCTCTAAGGCTATGTTCACCACAGGTATCGATTTGCTGCAGTTTGGCAATATCATCAGTTGGCTGATCCTCATGTTACCCTGTTTCCTTCACATATCTATCTTCATGCCACATTTCCTCAGACCCTATCCACACTCCTAACATTGCTATTTTATCTTGCTATTGCATCTGGCTTGAATTTCTCTTGCTATCTCTTTTCCTTCTGGTTTTCTGGCTAGTTGAGCTCCGCTCAGCAATTTTCATATTGCTTATACCAAAGAATACTTTTTAATATTTCAAATTAGAGTAAATATACATATATATATATATATGGATATGTAATTATGCATACACACAGGGGCTTCCCAGGTGGCGCTAGTGGTAAAGAACCCACCTGCCAATGCAGGTAGACAGAAGAGACATGAGTTTGATCTCTGGGGGGGAAGATCCCCTGGAGGAGGGCATGTCAACCCACTCCAGTATTCTTGCTTGAAGAATCCCTTGGACAGAGGAGCCTGGCAGGCTATAGTCCATAGGACACAACTGAAGTGACTTAGCACGCATGCATGCACACACACACACACACACACACACACACACACACACACGTTTATATTTTCTTGTGACTTGAATTGTGGCTTGATGGAGTAGGATCTGCTACTTTAAGGCAAAATTTTACTGCTTTAAAAAACCAAAGGACCAATGAAGTCCATTAATCAACAATATTCCAGCAATTGCAGATTTGGTTGCAGCTGAGACAGATGTCTTTTGCCTTTAAAGCAGAGATGCCCGTGAGGCTCTATTAAGAGAAGAGCTAAGAGCTCTGCTTCTCAAAACTTTTAGCAGGGTTTATTGCCAATTCTTTCTGAAAGAGTAACTTGTGCATTCAGCATCTCAGCTGTTCTCAGAGAGGTGACTTCTTCGGAAGCATTGCAGTGAGCCTGATTCATTTTCCTCTGTGTACTTTCCAAATGAATGGAATGAAGCCACTAGATTCAGCTGCAGCTGTTCTTTAAATTCAATGGTAGAAGTTCAGAAATCCCTGTCAACTGGGAAAACCAAGAGAAGGCAAAAATGCGACTGAGAGAGAGATGCAATCTCAGTGTGAAGGCATTGTGGAAGGTAGTATTCAGACATATTTTTTTTTCTCTATGAACCACAGAAAGAAAGATATCCTAAAACAATTATTGGCTTTTCTGCATGAGGTGCCCCTTGATTTTTCTGCTCTGTTCCATTCCATTCCATAAAAATGCTGGCTCCAAGCCATTAAAATGATTTAAGAACCCAAGAATAAGCTACAACCCACAATTTGAAAAGCTTGAGATAAGATACGGTTGAGTAAAGTCAGTTTCTGGGGTAGCAATGCTGAACACAGACAAAAACTCCTCTATTTCCCTAATGTGAGCAAAACATCTCCAGTCAGCCATACCTGTCTCTAAATTAGTATCCCATTTGGTAGCTCACTGCCTTCTACACATGACTCACTGGAAATACCATTCACAAAATCACTGCTCTTAACTCCTCGCCTGTCCAGGTGGCCCAGAATTCCATTTGCGCTGGGTAAATAGATCTGAGACAATTTGCAGATAAAGTTGGAGGAGTCAATAGATGTGCTCTGGTGCAAGACTTTGCTGCACATTAGAATGGCCTTGGGAGCTTTTAAAACTCCCAGTGCCCAGGTCATACCGTATACCTATTGAATGTTACTGTCTGGGGATGTGAGCCAGGCATCGGTATTTCTAAAAGATCCCTAGTGATTCTATCTTATAACAAAGTTTGAGAACAACTGCATCTCATGCAGAATCACACAGCAAGCTGGACATTTTAGCATCCTTGCTCTGGGTCAAGCATAGTGCTTCTGGAGAGCTTGTTTAGAAGTGGATTTCTGGGTCCCAAGCCCCAGAGAGTCAGATTCATAGGCTGTCTGGGAAGCTGTAATTTAAATAAGCACCCTTGATAATTCATTGAATGTCGTGATCTATGGTCATCCTTTGAGAGGCATTGATTGATGAGTCTTGATTTAACTCCTAAAACAGAGCTGTGAAAAGTGAAAGTCACTCAGTCGTGTCTGACTCTTTGCGACCCCATGGACTGTATAGTTCCCACGAGAATTCTCCAAGTCAGAAAACTGGAGTGAGTAGCCTTTCTCTTCTCCAGGGGATCTTCCCAACCCAGGTCTCCTATGCTGCAGGCCAATTCTTTACCAGCTGAGCCACAAGGGAAGCCCAAACGGAGCTTGTGGGAACCTTCAGACACTGAGCCGAGACTGCCCATCCATGGCAGTTATTTCAAGGATGTGTGGTCTTTCTGGCCCATGTACATCCAGTGTGCATAGGTGAGTCAAGTTTCACTCACAAGATGACATTCAGTCTGTTCTGGGCTCATCATGTGAGACTATAGGCGTAACTGACTCAGACTGTTAAAGTTCGGCCAACAGAGTAAAATCTGGCACAGCCGTGAATACCACTGTCCCCTTGATCATGCCTCCTGTAGCACAGAACAGTGGGAAATTTCAGAGAGACCAGGGAGCCCCAGCACCACAGAATGCATCCAGATAATGTGAACAGCAGACCACAGGGCAGAAAGTCAATATTATACAGAATCTATTCTGTTTTACTTAGTGAGAGAAGATCACAGATTAAATGATCTAAGTGTGGGGCTGGCCTTCCGGTCAGTGTATCTAGAGTTAGAACTTTTATCTCAACAGTCATTTGATAATTGGGAGCTTACTCAATTGTATTTATGCCTGTTAACTATATGTGTCGCTAAAAATTCTGATGGGATGTCCGCAGGCTCTCTCTCATCAGAGCAGAAGCTCAAGGAACTTCACGTTAAGATTCCAGGCCTTTGAGAAAACAGAAGTGCCCTTTCCCTAAATTTTACTGTCTTTTAACCACTCTTACAGGCTACCATGCACAAAAGGAAACTTATCCAGAGAAACAGAAATGCAATGCAGTGATGTCAGTTTCAACTGTAAATATATTTGTGCTTCTTTCTGAAAATGATTCATAGAAGAAAAGATTTGTAGCAATCTTTACTGACGGTTGAGGACAGGGACCACACCCACACTTGCTTTCAGCTGCGCTCCAGTGCTCAGCACAATGCCTGGCATACGGTCTGTGTGTGCATGCTAGTAGCTTCAGTTGTGGCTGACTCTTTGTGACCCTGTGGACAGTAGCCTGCCAGGCTGCTCAGACCATGGAATTCTCCAGGCAAGAATACTGGAGTGGGTTTCCATGCCCTTCGCCAGGGGATCTTCCCGACCCAGGGATTGACTCTGCATCTCCTTCTTGCATTGCCAGGCGGGTTCTTTACCAATAGTGCCAC
This sequence comes from Dama dama, assembly GCF_033118175.1. Classification (NCBI taxonomy): domain Eukaryota; kingdom Metazoa; phylum Chordata; class Mammalia; order Artiodactyla; family Cervidae; genus Dama; species Dama dama. The sequence continues at coordinate 59,088,764 of NC_083683.1, read as the reverse complement.
CTGGGAAGCCCCAGTATACTGTATCCACTCAATAAATCTTTGTTAAATGAGCAAACGCATGACAGATTTAGCAAACAGATTTAGTACTGTTTCTTTTAGAAGAATGTATACCATTTCCCTTTACCTATTTTTGTGCTTCTGGTGAGGAATTATGAAGGGAAATGTTTTCTTCTCCTGGTCACTGTGAAACTCCAGATAAAATATTTTGATTCAGTCTCACCGTAACGTAAACGCAATTAAGGCCATCACTTAAATTGGCAAAGATCTGGAATTGAGCCACTGACTCAACTTGGAATGAGTGACATCTTCCAAGACAGGTGATTTAAGTGACTGGAATTTTCCAGGGTAGGTTTGTAGCCAAGAGGGAAAATAACAGAGGCTCCTGGGTTGCAGCTCCTCTGGCAAATAAATGTATGAAAATGGACCAGTGCGGGGAACTTTCAGCATAATAAACACTTTTTTTGCATTTGATTGCTGTATTTCTATTTTCATGGGAGCGTAAAGAACTTTTAATTTATAATCTGGGAAATGTAACCTGTAACATCAAAGTTTATGTACTTCCCAGAATAATGATTCTTCTAACTTCCTGGAATAATGTAACTTGAGTGTCCAACTTAACAGCAAGGAATGTTCAAGGACCAGCAGGTAAATGACCTAGTCCACAAGTGTGGAGCCCCTGGCTGGGGTCTTAGGGTAATATTTCCAGAATTTGCCAAGCTCCTCGGCAGCCACTGGCATAGGTCATCCTGTTTGTCGTGAGTTACGCCATCCTGTTTATCATGAGACATTCTGTCCCTAACTTGCCAGCTCCCAGCTCCATATGAGACAAGGTGGAGACCCAAAATCCCCAGTCAATGACCACCCCTTTCCATAGGAATTTTCTTTGTCCTGAGGCCATAAAAAGTGGCCACAAGCCCATGTAAGAGGTCTGCTCGCCCTCAAGCTGGCGCGCTCTTCTGACAGCATCTCTCACTCTGCTCTCCCTTGAGTCAGCTCCTCCTGGTCTGTTAGGAAGTCAGCCTGCTGTCTTTGCAGTGCCCCTTACTACCTCAGTCCTTTGTTCTCAACAAATTCTCTCTTCTAAAATACTCTGTGTCTGGAAATTCTTTTCCAACCTGTGCTCAGACTGCTTCAACCACCAGCTCTAGTCAAGCAATTGCCAGATGCTTCAGAAGAAAATGCTGCTCTTTATTCTCTCCACCCCTCCCTCTTTTTCTCCTGCTAGTCCTGAATCTTTGTGACAGGGACCCTCCCTGAAGCCATCCAAAGAGGATGGAAGGAAATTGCCATTGCCCTCAAGTTCACTGTTTCTCAGAGTGCGATCCAGAGACGCCCCCTTGCCTCGAAGTCTCCAGAAGCTTGTTAAATATGCTCATTCCTAGACCCCACCCCAGACCTACTGAATTGCTAGGAGTGGTATCTTAGGACCTGCAGTTTTAGCCATACTGATTTAAGTTTGAGAAGATTTACTTCCCTGATAGGTGGCTTTATGTGGGGAAGTCCACTGAGGTTTTTGTGCCCCCAACATTGCCCCCCTGCTTTGTCCCCTCTCCTTAGGGGGCCCCTGTTTCTACGACCAGCCCTCTCTGCCCTCAGGCGGAGCAGGTGCCCTGGCTCTGGGCTCGGGGCATCTGCCAAACATTTTCCGCCATGCCTGAACTTCCTGTTCTTCCCAGAAATGTTGGCACAGGCCAAGGACAGGCAGAGAGGAGACGTGTGCCCGTCTGGGGGGGCCTGGAAGCCAACGCCACGTGCAGACTGAGCCAGGCCTCTCTGTTAAAGAAGGCCGGTGCCACCAACAGACAGAGAGGCTGCCCCCCGATGTGGGTGGCAGTGGGGCAGCCCGGAAGGACCCTGTCTCCGAAGCATGTGCCCCAGCTTGGAAGGCAGAGGCTCGAGCCTTTGCCCCACCAGGTAATACATAAACCTGGTATTCCTGTGGGCACATGCGGATCCACCACCCCTTTTTCTGCCTTTTGAGAAAACACTTATAAGTGAAAAAGAGCAGTAGAGACCTCTGCTGCTGCTGCTAAGTCGCTTCAGTCGTGTCCGACTCTGTGCGACCCCATAGATGGCAGCCCACCAGGCTCCACCGTCCCTGGGATTCTCCAGGCAAGAACACTGGAGTGGGTTGCCATTTCCCTCTCCAATGCATGAAAGTGAAAAGTGAAAGGGAAGTCGCTTAGTCGTGTCCGACTCCTAGTGACTCCATGGGCTGCAGCCTACCAGGCTCCTCTGTCCACGGGACCTTCCAGGCAACAGTACAGGAGTGGGGTGCCATTGCCTTCTCCAGTAGAGACCTCTACACTGTCAGAATTAGTCATGACCCCAGAGTGCACTTGCAAAGGCTTTAGCCCCCCTCCTATCTCCCTCACTTCTCTTCCTCCTTCAGACTCTTCCCACAAACTGACCAAAAGCCCAAAGTGAGAATGATGCTTGTTGTGTCCAGGCAGGTCTAATTCAGGTCCCCTAGATCAGGGGTCCCCAACCTCCGAGTGATGGACTGGTACTGGCCTGTGGCCTGTTAGGAGCCGGACTGCGCAGCAGGAGCTGAGCGGCAAGGGAGTGAGGGGAGCTTCATCTGTGTAGCGCCCCCATCGCTCATGTGACTGCCTAAGCTCTGCCCCCTGTCAGTTTCTGCACAATGGTGAGCTGTATAATTATTTCATTATATATCACAATGTAATAATCTTGGAAATAAAGTCAACAATAAATGTAATGAGCTTGAATCACCTCGAAGCACCCCCCATCCCATCAGTTCATGGAAAAATTATCTTCCATGAAACCAGTCCCTGGTGTCAAAAAGGTTGGGGATTGCCGCCCTAGATGATGACCTCTGAGCAAACTGCTGCCCAAAGCCACCCTACATCTCTGGAGCCTCTAGCATGGTCGAAACCTTGAATTCACCCTTTTTTTTTTTAACTGTTACAGCTTTGTTTTTAGTAATGAATTAGTTGGTGAATGCCAAAGCTTTTTACCCCAGGGATGAGAAAAAGGATTAAAAAATAAGCATCTCAGAAAAGATTCAGAACTTCTCAAACTCCAGTGTATAGACAAAGCAGCACAAGAGCATGATTAACTGCAGATTTCCTAGGCCTTCCATGGTTCTGATTCAGTAGGTCTGAGGCAGGAGCCAGGATTTTGCATTTTAAATAAACAACTCAAGTTATTCAAGGTGTAAAGGGCCCATGGGCCTGCAGATCATACCTTGAGACATACTTGTTTAAATGCACATCAAGGAGCAAATGATTTCATATGCCCTTGGAATGGTTGGGGTGCTGGTGGTTGGAGAGAAAGAAGTATTGGAGTATTCTAAATGTCTTGGAAAGGGGGAGAGGGTGGATGCAAGTAACCAAAATAGGCATTTGTGTAAGTTTGATAATGAGTGAGCATTGGTGTTATGAAAAGTGCACCTAAAAGAAATGAATTCATATCATTAAACATCATTCTCCCACTCATCGCACAATTTCTACTTGCCCCTCAGACCTGAGAACAACTCAGGCCTGCCTCGTTGAGCTCATGTCTGACTTGGGGTCCCAAAAGGGGCTTCATTGCCAGCTGCCCTTCCACCTCCCCACTTGCTGTTAATATGAAGGTGACGTTAAGAGGAGGAGATCTACTCTGAGAATTGGGCCTGGAGTTCCGATTCCTGTCAAAATGTGCCCTCTTCTCTCCAAGGATGTGTCAGGACTAGAGGTACCTTTATCCATCCGAGTAAACTTTAGCTCTCACTCATCCTTTTGGAATGAGCCAAATCTTTCTCATTTGTTTTTATAACATTTTCCAGAGGTCAAAATTCTTATCTCATTCTATCCTTTGGATATTAGAGTAAGAAAATTAACCTGTCAAGTGGCATTTTCAACCTGGTCGTTCTGAAGCAGTGTTCCACTTTTAAATTTGGAGGACGGGTGGCAGTTAATTTTTCTTTAAGTTCTGACCGGTTTTACATTGTAATATACCTGTATGTTTGCCAGGCCATTATACCCTTCATCTGACTCTATAACTGACTCCTTGTGACTCATTGCTTTCCCACAACTTGCTCTGCACCCCTCACAACAGCCTCTACGTTCCTTCCATTTCCATCTTGACTTTCACAGCCTCCTGGTCAGAGATGATCAGGAAGACCTAGGATGTCACATCAAATGATTGTTCCTTCTAAAATGATCAAAGGCCTGTGTTATGCCTTTGCACTAGATGATTTCATTATTAAAAGCAAGAATGCATGTCATACCATGTGCCAAGTAAGCTTCTAGACACTGCAAGTATTATCTTATTTAATCCTCACAACAAGCTATGAGGTATATGAGATTAGAGGGTTTTACAAAATCACTATAACCCCATTTTAGGATGAGAAAACTGAAGCATTAGAAAGGTAAAGTAACTTAAACAAGGTCATTAAGCTGGTAAAGGGTGGAGAAGGAGTGGAACTCTTATTCTGTATTCTTGTTGTCATCTGAGAAGACAAAATCAAATCAAACAAAAACCTCCCAAACCTCCAAAAACAAGCAAAAATGCTACTCTTAAAATATATATACATATCTCTATGTATTTTCAAGGATATTTCAGAAAAAGAGACTGGATAATGAAAACTAATTTGAGACTGTACTCAACATAAAGGCAAAATCATCTCATGGTTCCTATGTTTACTATATATTCATTTATACATTTCAATATTCTCTCAGATCGATCAAAGACAACTCAGCACAACAACCCATTTTAATTCTGTACATGCCAACAATGATCTCATTTAATCCTTATCCCCTTGAAGGCTGATTTAGCAGCTTCTTTGCTAAATATTAACCACAAAGAGAACCATCCTTCAAATGTGATTTGTTCTCAGCATCCTGTGTCCCGGAGCCCAGGTACAGAACTACATCTACTCTGAGGAACAGAAGAGACAACAGACCTCCACTGAAGCAGCCTTTTACTGCCACCTATCAGAGTCTGCATAGATGAAAACCCACATTGCTATTTCCTCTCAGAATCTGCTATGTTTGGGCAAAAGTATTAAGTTAGGAGTTCTGAGCCTTAATTGAAAATTTGACTCTCCCTTTAATGAGCAATGTGATCCAGGGCAGGTCACATCTTCTCTGAATCTCTCATGGCTTTATTGAGGTCCAAATGAAATAATGTTTGTGAAAGTGCATAAGCTGTTAAGTGCTAGACAATGTAAGATAATATTACAGATGGCTTATATTTCTTTAAAAATGATATATGATGAAACATGACAATGGAATATTATAATTATTATAGATTATAATATAATATTACTGTATTATGACTGTTGGCAACGTAATATGAGGTTGTTTGCTGTTTCCTTTGCCCTGCGCCCCAAGTAAACCTCTTGAGGGCAGGAACGATGACTTATTCATTTCTTGCCTCTTAGGACTGTTTGTAGCACAGGATTGGTGTTTAGTAAATGTTTCTTGAATGAATGAATGAATAAAAGATATTTTCAGAGGAGATGTGAAGGTTGAGAGGAGCCCCATGGAAAGGAAAAGTAATTCACAATACCTGCTTCAACCACGTGGTCCATCGTGGGGAACCGTTTGTACACGGCTGTGCTGACCGAGCGGAAGATGAGCAGGGAGGTGAGATTGACATAGCGCATCAGCGTCCTCCGGAGCAGGCGCCCGTGTTCGTCACTTCCGTGAACGCTGCTGGAGATGAGGAACATCAGCCTGTCTGGCCAGGGCAGATTCACAAACTGGTTCCACCATCGATTCACTACGAGAGTAACATAAAAGCCTGCAGAATAACAGGACACTGTCAAGCAATTCCTTACCGAAGACGCGTTGTTGACACTGATGCTTTTAGCAGAATTTTAGCCTTTTTTAGAGATCAGGGTGTAAAAACATTTAGTTATCCATATCTTATGATTTTTCCCTCCAGAAAAAAAAAAAAAAAGTAATTTGTGCCTTTGGCATAACACTCAGTAAGTGAATATTAGAACTCACATATTGGTGACAAAAAATGGAGAGTTAGTGAAGAGAAAGCTTAATTGTCCAAGTGCAGATCATTACCTTAAACTTGTTGGGTGTTAATTTAGCAAAAGCAGTCTTGAAGGTAAACCTTATGGATGATTCTGGTTCTGTTGCAAGCAGTGACTTTTCAGGCATGCCTCTCAGCTTGGAAACACTCCCATGCAGAGTCACTGGTGTTGCCGTCGCAGAGACAGCTGTGTGGCTGCATGCTGCGTGTGACCTATACTTACCAAGCACAAAGGTTACTGGAATTTGTTCAGCATATCTGTCACAGTAAATTGATAATTTTTCAAAGAAACGTTTTTGGGCTCCTGTAAGTAACAATCTGGAGCAAAAATAAAATGCACAGCCCTTTATGATATTATACTTCTGCACCTGCTTTGCAAGTGACATTCACTGCAAACAATTAAGCAAAAATAATCCCAGTTTTTTTTTAAAGGAGCAGTAGCTTTTCCTTTTATACCTAAGCTGATGTATCTCAAAATTTAACTGCTGAACGTTTTAAGTACTAATGTTTTTAGTACATAAATGTTATTGGTCATTAGACAGTGGGTCATAGTAATCCATTTCATTTTGAATGTTTTATATTTTCTAATTTTTATATGATTAATGCACGGGATTTGGAGCAAAATACTTCATAAAGGAGTCCATTATCCAATTATTAAACATGTGTACTTAAAAAAGAATGTCTTAATTATGCTTATTATTGGAATATGCTTATTAAGTAATTATTAAATAATAACCCTGGATTTGACATCTTGTTCTTACTTTCTCATGAATATTCTCCTCAGTACATTCTTGGTTATGTGTGTTATACCTCAAGGGATGTTATAACTGTTTATTTTAAAGCCTAGAGTTATTTAAAATATAGAACAACAACACAGATTCAACAGCTAGAAGTGAAATTTTTATTATTATATGTGGTGAGTTTTTATTTCTATAGTATAAAAATATCAAAATTTACATTATAGATCTGACAGAAGCCCATTTTCTGGTATTGTTAAACATGAATCCATTTAATAGAGCTATTATTGATATTTATGTTTCAAGGGGGAGATTTAGAATCAGAAGAGATATCTCAAGACAGGCTAATAATAATGATTGAAATCTGGAAAGAAAGCATCACGGATGAATTTGAATAAACGAATGAATGCAGCTGTTCCAAAAGAATCAGGACTCCCTTGGAAATGCCATAGCGTGTGTCAGAGGCCTATTTGGATCAGTACAGCTTTGAGGAAGGAAGCGGAGGGATAATGAGGTGACAGTGAGCCACCAGTCAGATTGCTGGTGAAGAGCTGGGAGCTGGTGCTAAAAAGGTGTGTGGGATTCGGGGTGGGCTTGGAGTGCCCAAAGCTGAGGGTGCAGCCATAGCTTTGGAGGGGGTGTCAGAAATTCTACAGTCAAGAAAAGATTACAGGCAAGGCATTACCTGGTGGATAGGTCTCTCAAGGTGAGGCTGATTACAAGTTACAGCCAGAATGGTTTCTGGTACTCAAATTGAGTTGGTCAGAGAGAATTAAATGTGGACAGCACAGACCATAGAGCCTCACAGAGCCATGCTTGAGTCCCAGATCTGCCACTTACAGATTTGGATTTTGAGCATATTTTTAAATCTCTCTGAGTCTCAGTTTTCTCATTTGCAAATGAGGATAATAATAATGATACCTGTGTATCAGGGATGTTAGGAGGATTAAAGAATACGTGATATATAAAACCACTTAGCATATAATGTCATAGTCAATAATAAAGTGGTCAAAGAAAAAATATTAAGCTAATAGACACATAGAAATTTCACTAGCTAGAAGGTACTACAGCAAGTATTTTGTCAAACGTATCCCCAAATACAAAGAGAGATAATCAAACTAGTGAATTCTGGTTCTATCTTATGATTTTTAACAAGCATAACTATTTGCTTATAATGGGATTAAACAATTTTAGCATTGTTAATGGATATGAGAATGAAACTATGTCTATATTTGTCTACAGGTATGTCTGACTTTCTCGACAGATTCAGCCTGTAGTTCTTGGTAGAGCTTTGATCAAGATTAAAGGATCTATTTTAATAAGCTTTTACATTTGAAATTTAGAGAATGAAAAATGGCTTGAACTAATGATGATTGTTATAAACACAAGCACTTTTTGGTCTTTAGAAAAAATATACGCGTACAATTTTGTGGGAAATAAATAAGACATTGGAGCCAAAATTAAGGCCCAGTGGAGCATCTCTGGCTATGACGCAACTGTTCTAAGAGCTATTCTATTCTAAGCAGCAGCAGCAGCAATAAATACACATTAGTAAAAATAAACGAATGAGACAATTATCCTGAAAAGTCATGTGTCTTCCTCCACCATTTGATATTGTGAAGGACTGGATGCCATATAAATAAATTGTCAAAATAATACTGTATTTAGAGGATTTATTCTAAAAATAATTAGAGGTTTTCAATAAAACTTCCCTTTTAAAGATATTTTGCCAAAATGTATACCAATATATACATTTTTTGGGAACAGTAGTTTTGATATATAGCAAAATAACTGTTTTTGGTCATTACCGACCAGTCAAATTAACTTCCCTCTTCTCCACATGGGGTCCTGTTGCTGCAAGGAAGAATACAGGTGAGAGCAATGACGCGCAAATTTGTTCATGGTATGCGGAAGGGAAAGAACAGACTGATAGGCACAGAAAAGGTGGAAATACAGCCTCAAAAACCTTTAATGTTCCTATTTTAAGTTTTAACTTCTCCCTGAGAAGAAATTATGCAATCAATATTAATTAAAAGAACTCATGGAGCTTCCCATTTATAACACTGATAAAATTTTTTAAGACTATAATTTTTAGTCATAAAAGTATTTCATGGACATAATGTTGCTCAAATTACCTGTCAATCTGATAGGCAAAGTTTGTGAGGTTATAAAGAATAAACATCTTTTGTGAATATAATGTGCCCTCAACTTTGAAGATATGAAGAAAATAAATTCGCTTTTAGCCTTTTTCTTTCATTGAGATATTGGTAAGTTTGGGGGCACCATCTTGGATAAGATGTTGCCATTCCAGGAAAAAGGAAGGAAAGTTGCCTGATGTACACTATTTATGAAAGTGTTAATTATGTAAGTAGTCGCTGCAAGCAGTCAAATCATAAACTCAAACTACGAATGATATCATTCAGAGGCACAAATAATGATTTTGAATGGTAAAAATCATCACTCAGGGAGGATCTAGGTATAAATCTTTCATTTTTTGCCTGGAGCAAAATTCCTGAAGCACAAATAATACTTCATCATGACCAGTTAAAGTGGGGCTGGAATAACCACCTAAACACAATGGGTTAGAGTCCATTTAACATCTCAAAAATGGTTAGGTGTGGATTAAGATATTCAGTCCCAGGGAGAAGAAGGCGACAGAGAATCATGCAAAGGAGGAGATTACATAATGCAAAAGTCAGAGGCAACCAAAGGACTTGGATTTTTGAGACTGTATTCATATATGCTATTTCATGGTCATTTAAGAACACATGCAAAGGAAAGTACCTGTACATCAAACTTATTGCTGTGTAAAGTACAGCAAAAACAATAAATTCTCTGTACAGTAGTTTGTAGATGCTGCCTCTCCACTTGAGGAGTAACCTATGAAATCCAAAAAAAAGTCGCATTTGCTACTTTACTGGAGTAAGTGACAGTCATCTTGGATAGGTTTTTTTTTTTTCCTAGAAGAGCAAGAAGACAAAACACAAGTAAAAAGCAATGTTTAAGACAGAGCATAAATCTGTATTTCAAAGAAATCCTAGTCAGCAATGAGTTAGGCTTCTTTACTATTTGCCTTTCTTAGCTTGAACAATTTGGAATTTGGAGATAACCACGACCTCAGTGCTAAATCTTTTAGTAGAAAAGGGAAGGAAAGTAGTTCTGGAAAAAGTAATATTAGACATCTTAAGCTTGCCCTCATGTCTAAATGTTATTTAGAGATTATATAACTATCACTCAATAAATATTTGAATGACTAAATAAGATATATGAAATACATTGTAATATCATATATTTTCTGCATCCATGGGAAGATTTAGGGTATTGATATATGTTATATTAATTGAAATTTTCTTTTTTTGCTGTCTTTTAAAGTTTAATTATTTTAAATTGGAGGATAATTGTATCAACACATTGTGATGTGCCAACATGAATCAGCCATAGGTGCACATATGTCCCCTCCCTCTTGAGTCTCCCTCCCACCTCCACCCCATCCCCGCCTCTGCTGCTGCTGCTAAGTCGCTTCAGTCATCTCCCCCCTAGGTTGTCATAAAGCACTGGATTTGAGCACTCCCTGCACCGTGCGGTAAATTTCCACTGGCTATCCGATTTTACATACGGTAATGCATATGTTTCAATCCTACTCTCTTAGTTTGTCATTGATACTTTCAAAATCAGTGGTCAAACCCAAGTCAGTTTGGGTCTTTATTTGCTAAAGTATGTAAATAGGCATTTATTTCACCTTAAAATTTCCTTGAAGGAAATTATCACTCTCTTAGGAATCAGGAGAAGCAAGCCCCTTTTGGGAATTTAATTGATGGGTTACTTTTGGTGGTTTTAATTTAAATGTCTCTTTCGTGGGGCTCTGAGTGCACTCTGTGTACTTCAAAAGGTAGAAAAAACATCAGGCCACAGTGATTCTAAGTAAGGTGTATTTTCCCACTGAAAAGTCTCATGTAAAATGCTTAGCTCACTTTCTCTTTGGAACTGAAAAAAATGAGGCCATTATTTAGGACTCTTTCCACCTGGATCTGTTCCATGAATGTGGGTAGGATGAGAACTGGGCCCCAAATCCTAATTTTCAGTGAGTTCTCTGGAATTCCATTGCTTCTCACGAAGACACTAAACAGTCAGGCTTTGAGAAGATGCCCTGAAGCTGGTCTTTATTTGGAAATCCTGCTCCACAGCTTTCTGACATGGGGCACACAGAATGTGAAATTTCTTTGAAAACTTTTGCTTTCGAAAGGGTCTATGTGGAGGATTTTACAGAGCTAGTTAGACTGAAATTATGAAGTTTTTAGGTAGAACTGTACTAGACATAACTAATAAATCCTATAGCAGATTTCTTATATACATAGTACGTTATGGCACACATTTTACTATCAACAAGGACATCTGTCTTTATTCAGATGTAAAGAAACAATCTAATTCCCATTTACCTAATTTCCCTAAAAAAACAAAAAAACGTGAAATTTTGGAACTATGTTCTGTAGCTGTATTTTTTGTAATCACCAGCCTAAGCCTTCAACATGACTGACTTTTAACAAAGAAAACAGGACTTTTAGGCAAAAGTCAGCGCCATTACTTTTTTTGTGGGACTCACGTTACAAAAGCAGTTCCACTGTTCCATCTTCATCTCGTCTATTTGTCTAATATGAGCACAGCAAAATTGGGAGAGGAACATAATAAATTAAGCCCACTTTCGTAATTTGTTATCATGGGCACCAGAGTTTTGAATGAGTCCTCAAATAACTCTCCATGAACAGTCACCCTTCCATTACAGCTCTGTCAGAAAAACCCTGATCACATCGAGAAGAGGTCAGAGCTAAAATGCATAGGTTTACTCTGCGCACTAACCTATTTGTTTGGGTTGGAGTGTCCCGCGTCTCCGACGGGAAAGACAATCTCCAGTCTCCCCCTGCAGAGGTGCCTTCGGGTTGCGGCTGTACTCTCGGCTCACGCTCCACGCATGCACAGTCAGATTTTCTTTCTGTTCTCTGGCCACTGAGAGGACTCGGAGTGTGACAAGGACAGGGGTTAAATGACTTTCCACTTGCGAAGGCCTATTTATGCCAATTTGCCCATCGGTGACAGCCATAGCCGGGAACAAACAGGAGCAACAGCTGCTGATGTGACTTTTTTTTTTTCTAATCTCTAATTATAACTCCACCTGCCACCCAAAGCACCCCTTTGAATGAGTTGGAGGTGGCGTGAAGGAGCTGGGGTCATTTAAGACTGTTATTTTCATTCTGACCTTATCCTGGGATCAAGGAAGAAAGTCCTTTGCCCCTAACATGCTCTGGAGAGGCTCCACCAACCAAAAAAGGGAATTAGGACAGTCTGTGGGTGCTTAAAAGGAGAATAAATTTTCGTGAAGCCATAAACTGGGGCAGATAGGAACGTAAACAGGATTTTCACTCATTTGAGGAGCATTGAGGCCACTCTTCTATTAAAAACCAAATGCATGTATGTTTGAGAGTGATGTGTGTGTGTATTTTAGAACAGCATAGACAATTATTACACATGATGGCACCAGTAATGGAAACTGATAACATACTGATTCATTACATGTGTTATCCTTCCGTGAGGGCTTCCCCGGTGGCTCAGACGGTGAAGACTCTGCCTGCAGTGCGGAAGACGCTGGCTTCATCCCTGGGTCAGGAAGATCCCTTGGAATAAGGGAATAGCTATCCACTCTGTATTTTTGTCTGAAGAATCCCACGGACAGAAGAGCCTGGAGGGCTACAGTCCATGGGGTTGCAAAGAATCAGACACGACTGAGCGACCAACACTTGCTTTCACTCCATCTGTCTGTGGTCTGCTAGAAAAATGTTTTAATTATTCAAAATGTCTTCTCTCAGGTGGATTATGCTTCTATACTTGCCTTCTGGAAAGAGAGTGTTCATCAGCATTCTTTAAATCATGAAATAAATAATTTCAGGGTCAATTCCTGGGAGTTTTCCAACCTTCTAAAGTAACATGTACACTAAGCACTGTGCCTTAAGCTTAAATAAGATGACTGTAAAAAAAAAAACAAAAAACACAACATGTGTTTTTGTGGAGAAAGATGTAGAAAAAAAGATGCTTATTTAAAAATTTAAGGTAAATACAATTGAAAATTTTGCTACAGTGTTGTGAAGTTTCATTTGCACTCAACTGGTTTCTTTAGCAAACTCTAAGTATCTTAGGGCAAAAATAGAGTTGCAAGTGTCTGATTTCTTGCCCCCATCCCTGTATATAGCTCCAGCATGGAGTCCAGTGCATTCTGGATTTTGAATATGTATCTGTCGTCTGATTATCACCTTGTCACTCTGATACTACTGTTAGTACATTTGGGGGAGTTTGTGAACATTTTAAAAGCATAGCTACACTGCTGCATATTTTATATTTGGATTGCTGTGAAAAGTGGTTGGATAGACCTAATGTTGCTTTCAAGCCTGATCGTCATAGAATTTGAGCAAATCTAAACCCAAGTGCTTATGAAATAGAAATATTGGAGCTATTTTTTTTTTTAAATCTCACTCTGGGGTGTCTTACTTGATATGTGGTGGCCCTGAAATGTGGCTTAATTCCTGGCAGTCCTGACTGAATAACAGGGGAACTGGCTTCCTCTATGGACCACTGTTGACTGGTCTCACTTTTAAGCAGGGGAAATTATCTTTCTAATCGGGCTGTTTTCAGGAATGACCAAGTAATGGTTGAGTTAGCATTCTAAATGCAAATTAGTCAGTAATGACTGGATTGAATGAACAAACTCCCGTTGTTGAGCTCTGAGTCTGGTGGCTATTTCTAACACGTACCGAGATGCCGTTCAGAAGTTAATTCATTAGAGGGGACCAACACCTACAGCAAATTTCAAACATCTGGCAAACACCAAATTGCAAAGCTAACTATTCATATGACTTAAAAAAATTTTTTTTGATGTCGACCATTTTTAAAGTCTTTGTTGAATTTTTGCAACATTGCTTCGGTTTTTTGTTTTGGCTTTTCGGCCATGAGGCATCTGGGTTCTTAGCTTCCTAACAAAGAATCGAACCCTCACCCCCTCCATTGGAAGGTGAAGTCTTAACCCCTGGACTGCTAGGGAAGTCCCTATATGAATTTTTCAAGAAACTTTAAAGTTTCTTGTTTAAACAGGCATACTTTTCTTCCCCCTCTGGATTCTAAAGTTAACGTGTGTATTAAAAATAAAATGTAAAACAGCGTATAAAGAACAGAGTGGTACTCTATCATGCTTCGCTAGGGGGGTGGTAATCATTTAGTTATAAAGTTAATCTTTTTAGACTTTTGCAGAAGACACTTTAAATTCTCTAATAAGTAGCAAACAATGTGGTAGACACTTATGCAATGTCAGGGCTCTATGAAATAACCATACCAGTCATATTTTCTTTTGACAGCAAGGATCAAGTTTTGCCATCCCGACCACTCTGGTTTTCAGCAGTCCTGATAAATACATTTGTCTTTAATTCCAGTAAACCTCCAGTGACAGGACAATTCATAAAAAAAAGAATAACTGATCATTTCTAAGTGATGGAAATGCTGATGTTCATCCATAGATGTCAAGATAAATCATCCTTTATTCCTTAAGGGAACAAAACCCAGCAAGTTTAGATAGACCATGCCACTTCCTAAAAGGGAACCAGCTATTCATTTTCATTGATGTGATAAATCTTTTACCAAATTTCTTTTGAGCACTGGGTTGAACATAGTCATATGTATGTGAAACTTTGCATTCAGATATTAACCAAAGGCCAGGAATGGTTGTATTTTGTAATTTTTTATTCTGACTCTAAGACTTTTGAACATTATTAAATGGGGAATAAGGAATTAGTAAACATTTCTGAACAGGAAAAGGGCTTGACAAAAATCTATGTTGCAGAAAGATGAGTCTATGAGATGAGAATGTGCTGGATTTGAGTGGGCAGGGACTAAGGAAGGGAATCAGTCTGAAAGTTATTATGGTTGTTCTAGTATTACCTGGGGTGGTGAGTGAGTGGAATGCAGAGAAAGGATGGTGAGAGAGAGCCCAGAAGCACAATATCACTCGAGGAGAAAGAAAGGAGGGAGGTGGGGGGAGGGAGAGGAGGAGGAGGAAGGAGAAGTCTGATATGACCCTTGCTTCATCCTTTGAGCCCGTTTGCACACGAAGAACAAATTTGTTCAGGTGACACAGTTCTTTGCAGGGTGCCATGTAGTTTTGACATGTTTTATTTGATCTTGCAAATAGGAACATTTTATCAGAAAAAAATGGTTGCAAAGTAAAATCATAAGTAGGAACTCATGTGTCTGTAAAAATCAAATTATTGAATTAAGTATAATTGGCTGAGCTTCAGTTTCTGTTACTGCTTCTGGCTCTTATTCACTTTGCTATGTGCTGGATCTCTCTAGAAAAAGACAGCAGTTAGTGCTAAAGTTGCAAGAAAACTTCACAGAGTAAACTTTCAATTGAGAACAGTCAGACATTACTGTTTTTGTCAGCAGAATACCTGGTTCAGTTGGTTTGAGAATCACTCACAGTGATATTTTTTCCCTAAAGATAAATTTTTATTGGCTTAGTGGAACTGTAAGTTTCTTGAGAACTTGTGTCTTCCTCTTTCTTGTTTTTTCCCCCCCCCTATTTATTGGCTACCGTGATGGATGCAATAGTTGTGTAACCAACAGCTGACTGGGATAAACTGTGTCAATCCAGATGTATGGAGGTTTCTGATACATGGTCTTGGACAGAACTCTGCCAAAAATCAAACTAAAGTGGATTTGATTTGTTTTTCTTTTTCACTTAATTTTTTTTTCTCTTTATTCCAGGGAAGAAACAGTGAACTCCAAAGATTCGAAAGACTATTGAGTTTTATTACAGATGAAGGTCTAAACTCATAAGACTGGCTATTTGAGGAATCATCATTACTTTCCTTACACAGAGTAACTGCCAACTCAACAGAACAGAAATGCATTAGTTCACATCCTGAAGGTCACCTTTTTCTAATGGAAGGTACGGAAACTTTGTTCTATTTTAGGGATGAAAGCCTAGAGTCTAGAGAATTATTACTATAGTGCTTAAAGTGTATCCTGTACTCTATAATCAATGATATTTCTCAAATCAATGGTACCGCTTAGCTCAGGCACATTCCAGATGGCTAAAGAAAAAATTACAACATAGGGCCAATTAAAAATCAGTTTAATTTCATAAGAAAAGGTATGCAAAGCCAAGTATAATGTTTATTCCAAACAGCTGTGAAATTCTGTTACTTCAGTACCTTAATGGTGGAAGATGGCCGCTCTGGAAATTATATTACTGTGTATATAAGGGGAAGATACAGGGCTTCCTAGGTGGCACAGTGGTAAGAAATCCACTTGGCAATGATGCTTCTCTTAAAGCAAGAGATGCGAGTTTGATTCCTGAGTTGGGATGACCCCTTGGAGTAGGAAATGGCAACTCCAGTATTCTTGTCTGAAAAATCCCATGGACAAAGGAGCCTGACGGGCTGTAGTTCATGGGATTGCAAAGAGTCAGAGACGACTGAGCACATACGGACAAGGGAAGATATAGATAAATGGGGGAAAAAAATCTACGCATAGATCCTAGAGCAAGGATTGTTTCTGGGTCTCTGAAATGACAGATTGCATATTCTGAAGACATTTTTAGTTTCTTAACACATACATACTAGCTCCTTAATAATGTTACTATTGAAAAGGGTCATGGGTTTGGAGTAATAGAGTGAAGGAGAAACTCAAACTTTTACTTCATAAAATTTTGTATTTTTAGAACCACATTCATATTTTCATATTTAATCATATGCAATAAAACATCTTACATGATGCTTCTTCCAAGTTTATACCTCCAGCCCAGATTTTCACCCAACTCCAGAGCTGGTCTTGATAATTTCCTAAATATCCTAAGCCCAACTGAACTCCTGTTCTTTCCCCTAAAACATGCTCCTCCTGCCACCTTTCATCTCAATTGGTGAAAATTCCTTTCTTCCAAAAGGTCAAAATCCTTAGAGTTGTTCTCAGCTCTTCCCTTTCTCTCATACCACAGTCTAATCTTTGAGCAAATCCTGTTGGCTCCACCTTCAAATCTGCTCAGAATCTGTCACCTCCCTGTCTCATCTCACATCCCTGTCTCAGCTCCTCCTACCTCATCAGAGCCCCCTCATCTCTCTCCCAGCTGACTCTACCAGGAGGTCTCCCCGCTTCTCTGCTTGCTCCCTCCGGTCTACTCTGACAAAAAGGTGGTGTGTTAGGCAAGTGAGGAGTGTCATGTCATTCTTCTGCTAAAACCCCTCACTGACTCCTTTCATCTCTTAGAGTTAAAGCCCAAGTTCTTTTTTTAAAAAGTTTTTATTATTTATTTGTATACAGTAGTTCCTTGTTGGTTGTCTGTTTTAAATATAGCAGTGTATACATGTCAATCCCAAATGCCTAATCTATCTTGTCCCCCCAACACTTCCCCCCATAACCATAACTCATTTTCTAAGTCTGTGAGTCTACTATTTTGTAAACGAGCTCATTTGCATCATTCTCTTTAGATTCCCATGTAGATGTGGTATCATATGATGTTTGTCTTTCTCCGTCTGACTTACTTCACTTGGTATGATAACCTCTAGGTCCAGTCATGTTGTTGCAAATGGCATTTCATCCTTTTTAACAACCGAGTAATATTCCACCTTCGGATACGCCAGCAACAAAGCAACAACAGACAACATTCCACTCTACATATGTACCACATCTTCTTTAACCATTCATCTGTCAGTGGACATTTGTTTATTTGTTTATTTGTAGTTCCAGCTTGCAGGATCTTCCATCTTCATTGTAGCATATCAGATTTTTAGTTGAGACATGAGAACTCTTAGTTGGGGCATGTGGAATCTAGTTCCCTGACTAGGGGTCAAACTCAGGCCCCCAGCACTGGGAGCACTGAGTCTCAGCTCCTGCACCACCAGGGAAGTCCCTTAATGAACATTTAGGTTGCTTTCTTGTCTTGCCCACTATAAACAGTGTTTCAGTGAACATTGGGATGCATGTATCCTTTTGAATCTTGTCCTTAAATAGTCCAAGGCCTGTCATAGTTTGCTCCCATTTCTTCTGATCTCATTTCCTCTTACTGTCACCTCTCCTATGGACCCTCTCCAACCACACTTGCCTTCTCTCCTTCCTCGAACACATCAGGTCCCATCTTAAAGCCTTAGGGATGGCTAGTCTTCCTCCAGGTATCTGAGGGACCGTCACCCTCACCTCCCAGTCTTTGCTCAAATATCTCCTCAGTGAGCTGATTGCCCTACTTCAAGTTGCCTGCTGACTCTGCACACCGCCCTCCCCTTGGCACACCTGATCCCCCTTCTTACCCTGCTCAATTTCTGCCTTTTATTCATACCACTTATCTCCCTTGACTCTACCATATAATTCACACATTTATTGTGTTTATTGTTTATCTACCCCTACTAAACTGGAGATTTCATGAGGGCACAAATCCCTCTGTTTTGTTTACTGAAGAAAGCAAAGTGCCACCAGTAGTCCTATTTCACTTAATATTGTTTGAATGAATAAATTTAAAAAGAGTCTAGACAGGATCCCAGTTTTTCTCACAATTGTAAATATCATGAGATCAGTTTCCATGACTATTTTTTAAAATGTTTTAATTGAAGTATAATTAGTTTATAATGTTGTGTTCATTTCTGATGTATAATCAAGTGGCTCAGTTTTATTTCCCACTATGTTTTATTACAGGATATTGAATATAGTTCCCTGTGGTATACAGTATGGTTGTCTATTTTATATACAACCCATTTTTACCTGCTAATCCCAAGCTTCTAATTTATCCCTCTCCCACTCCTTTTCCTCTTTGGTAACTATAAGTTTGTTTTCTATATCTATGAGCCTGTTTCTGTTTTGTAAATAAGTTCATTTGTATTATACTGTAGACTCCATATATAAGTGATATCATGTGGTGTTTGTCCTACTATTTCTGACTGACTTCACTTAATATAATCTGACTTCACTTAATATGATAATCTCTAGGTCCATCCATGTTGCTTCAAATGGCATTATTTCATTCTTTTTAATGGATGAGTAATATTCCATTGAGGGAAAAAAAAAATATATATATATATACCACATCTTCTTTTTCCATTCATCTGTCAATGGACATTTAGGTTGCTTCCATGTTTTCCCTACTCTAAACAACACTGCTGTGAACACTGGGGCGCATGTATGTTTTAGTTTTTTAAGGAAACTCCATACTGTTTTTCATAATGGCTGTGCCAATTTACATTCCCACTGCAGTGTAAGAGGGTTCCTTTTTGTTCACTCCTTCTCCAGCATTTACTATTTGTTGATTTTTAAATGATGGCCATTCTGCCCAGAGTGCCTTCCCTCATGGCTCAGTGGTAAAGAATCCGCCTGCCAATGCAGGAGCCACAAGAGACGCAGGTTCAATCCCTGCATTGGGAAGATCCCTTGGAGGAGAACATGGCAACCCACTGCAGTATTCTTGCCTGGAGAATCCCATGGACAGAGGAGCCTGGTGGGGTACCGTCCATGGGGTCACAGAGTCAGACACGATTGAGTGACTGAGCACACAGGCACATTCTGCCTGGTGTGAGGTGATGCCTCATTGTAGTTTCAATTTCCATTTCTCTAATAATTAGCAACGCAGAGCATCTTTTCATTTTCCTGTTGGCCATCTGTATGTCTTCTTTGTACTGTAGAAATATCTGTTCAGTTCTTCTGCCCATTTTTTGGTTAGTTAGTTTTTCTTTGTTGTTGTTATTCAGTTGTTCAAGCTATTTGTATATTTTGGAAATTAAGCCCTTGTAGGTTGCATCATTCACAAATATTTTCTCCCAGTCCATGGGTTGCCATGACTCTTTGTTAACTGCTTTAGATCCAGTATCCAGAAAAGTGTCTGGCTTCTAGTAGGCACTCAATAAATATTGGTGGAGTCAATAAGTGAACATATATTTTTGTCCAGATATTTAGATCACATTTTTCGTATACATGGTTTTTATAGAATTTTTTTAAAAGACAATTTTTCCTGCAGAGGTATAGATTTTACAGTACTCCAGAAAGCTAAAGTCAGATATCATTCAGGACCCCTGACTTTGCATTTTCTCTGTACTGTGGAATGCTACTTCTCTGCATTCCATGTCCCTACATTCCTATCTCCTGAGTTTCTGTATCCTCAGCTAACTAATCACAGAGTAGGGGTGTCAATGGTTTCTTCCAGGCAACCCATCTGGACAGTGCCTCTCAGCTTCTTTTTTTTAAACTGACCTCAAGGAGATTCAGTTGAAGAGCTAAAAGGGTAGAGGCCACAATAAATTGATTCCTTTACTTCTTTTGAGTACTTCCTAGCATCATTTGGTCCAGGCATGGACTGAATGCTCACTTGGCTAGTGACAGATGCATTGAAACCCCTTAAGATAACACTGAAATGAAAGGATGACTACAGTAAATGTTCTCTGATGATAATCTAGGTGGTGGTGATATCATTCTTGTGGCTCCTGAGGTTCTTGATCTTGAAGGCCTTTCTGGACTGGGAGGTATGATTCTTGGTAAAGATTAAACTGCAGAAGTCCCTCAGTAGAATTTTAATGACTAAATCCCAATGGCAGAGTAGTAGATGAGAGATGTGGCCTTTCAGATCCACTGTTAAAGTGGTATCTCAGAACTCATTCTGATATATTTCAATATTTCTGTGACTTGAAAATTGAAGTAAGCTGAGAATTGAGTGTGTCTTCTCTTTTCACTCCTTACCACTCCTACATACCCTGATAATTTTGGAATGATTCATGATTCTTCTAATCCTGTTTTTCACATAGAGTGAAGATTAAATTAAATTAAAAACACAAAAATGAGTTGCATAAAAGCATACTCAGGACTCAGCTTCTACTAGACCTCATGGAATTCTATAAAAATGTAAATCCTAACCTTAGGAAAATGAGGTATGTTTGTGTGCTAACAAAACTATTTTCCCTTAGCGTAGAGTTATCTTATTATAAGATAAGATTGACTGGAAAATCACGTGGACAGAGGAGCCTGGCAGGTTGCAGTCCATAGGGTTGCAAAGAGTTGGACATGACTGAGCAAATGAGCGTGCACACAAGATTATCTTCAAAAAGTAACTTTTATACAAGTTTCCTTTCTCTCATGATAAACAACTAGCTGATTTTTTTCTTCCTCTTGAGATTCAATCCTTGTATTTATCATTAAACTATTTAAGAGAAACAGTATTGTTCCTTGCTAACTTCATTCATGTCTAACAAAAATACATTCAAACTTACCTTTTGAGCCAGCAATCCCATTTCCACCTGAAGTTTGAAGAATCTACCCTAAAGAATGCCTCCAGTAATATGAAAATATGTATGTACCAAGTTATTCAATGCAGAATTATTTTTAATTGAAAAATGTTGGAAAAAACCTAAATACCCATGTTTAGGCAACTGGTTGAATAACTATGGTAATCCAAAAAATTCACCTACTATGCATGTGCAAAGGGGATATGAACAATCTTTGTGAATTGATATGGAGTGATTTCCAGCATGTACTGGGTGAAAAAAAAATATATATATCTATAGCAAATTAAGCACCTGAAAAGATGCTTAACATCATTAGTCATTAGGAAAATGCAAATCAAAACCACAATGAGATACCACAATTCACCCACTAGGATGGGTATAAATTAAAAACAAACACACACAGTAACAAATGCTGGTGAGCATGTGGAGAACTTGGAACCCTCATGTGCTGCTGGTGGGATGTAAAGTGATGCAGCTATTGTGGAAAATATTTTAGTGGTTCCTCAAAAAGTTAAAAATACCATGTGATCCAGAAATTCCACTCCTAGAACTATAGTTTGACATACTAAATAGATAAAAAGGCAGAGGAACCAGAGATCAAATTGACAACATCTGCTGGTTCATCGAAAAAGCAAGAGTTCCAGAAAAACATCTATTTCTGCTTTGTTGACTATGCCAAAGCCTTTGACTCTGTGGATCACAATAAACTGTGGAAAATACTGAAAGAGATGGAAATACCAGACCACCTGACCTGCCTCTTGAGAAACCTATATGCAGGTCAGGAAGCAACAGTTAGAACTGGACATGGAACAACAGACTGGTTCCAAATAGGAAAAGGAGTACGTCAAGGCTTTATATTGTTACCCTGCTTATTTAACTTATATACAGAGTATATCATGAGTAACACTGGGCTGGAAGAAGCACAAGCTGTAATCAAGATTGCTGGGAGAAATATCAATAACCTCAGATATGCAGATGACACCACCCTTATGGCAGAAAGTGAAGAGGAACTAAAAAGCCTCTTGATGAAAATGAAAGAGGAGAGTGAAAAAGTTGCCTTAAAGCTCAACATTCAGACAACTAAGATCATGGCATCTGGTTCCATCACTTCATGGCAAATAGATGGGGAAACAGTGGAAACAGTGTCAGACTTTATTTTTTGGGCTCCAAAATCAGTGCAGATGATGATTGCAGCCATGAAATTAAAAGACACTTACTCCTTGAAAGGACAGTTATGACCAACCTAGACAGCATATTAAAAAGCAGAGACATTACTTTGCCAACAAAGGTCTGTCTAGTCAAGGCTATGGTTTTTCCAGTGGTCATGTATACATGTGAGTGTTGGACTGTGTAGAAAGCTGAGCACCTAAGAATTGATGCTTTTGAACTATGGTGTTGGAGAAGACTCTTGAGAGTCCCTTGGACTGCAAGGAGATCCAACCAGTCCATCCTAAAGGAGATCAGACCTGGGTGTTCATTGGAAGGACTGATGCTGAAGCTGAAACTCCAGTACTTTGGCCACCTCACACGAAGAGTTGACTCATTGGAAAAGACCCTGATGCTGGGAGGGATTGGGGGCAGGAAGAGAAGGGGACAACAGAGGATGAGATGGCTGGATGACATCACCGACTCGATGGGCATGAGTTTGAGTAAACTCAGGGAGTTGGTGATGAACAGGGAGGCCTGGCGTGCTGCTATTCATGGGGTCGCAAAGAGTCGGACACGACTGAGCGACTGAACTGAACTGAAATAGATACAAAAATACTTGTACAAAAATATTCACAGCACCACTCTTCACAATAGCCAAAAGATGATAACAGCCCAAATGTCCTCAACTGATGGATAGATAAAGAAAATGTGGTATATCTAAACAATGGAATATTATTCAGCCATAAAAAGAGATGAAATACTGATATATGCTACAATGTGGACAGGCATCACAATGTTATGCTGTGTGAAAGAAGCCAGATACCAAAGTTCACACATATTATGATTCCATTGATATTAAATATTCAGAATAGGTAAATCCACAGTGACGGAAAACAGATTAGTCTTTGCAGGGGCTAGAAGGAGGGGAAAAGAGGAGTAACTTTTCAATGGTGTGGGGATTCCTTTCAGGGTGGTGGAATTGTGGAACAAAAGAGAGATAGTGGTTTTATACATGTGAATATACCAAACACCAGTGAATTTCATGCTTTGAAATGATTTGTTTCATATTATGTGAATTGTACCTAAATAACAACAAAAAAAAGGGTTGTTATAGTGTGCTTCCTTTCATGAAAGACACAAGGAGAAGTAACAAAATATACATGTACTTGTTCATTTGTGCAAAAGAAACATAAGAAAAATTAAACCTAATGAGACTGGTTACTGAGGCATGGGATGGGAGGGCAGTGGAAAGAGTGAGGAGGGAATGGGGTAGTGGGGTGGGGGAGGGACATTTACCCGCTATTCTTTTTATGAATGGCTCTCACACTTAGAACCAAAATACCCCCAAAATAAATAATTAAAATCAACCAGAATGTGGGGGGAGCCCAAATTAGAATACAAAGAATAACAAATAGATGCAACTATCTTATAAATGAATATCATGACCATATGAAAGAAGTTGGGGAAAAATTAACTAAGTTTGAAAAACAATGTTTTGACCATATGATGTCAGATTAAAGACCCAACTATGCACAAATAGTAGACTCTAATTGGTAAAAATTTTTCCCTCAGCAGCATGGGTCAGGGGGCTTCCCCATAGTCCAGATGGTAAAGAATCTGCCTGCAATGCAAGAGGCTAAGGTTCGATCCGTGTGTTGGGAATATCCCTGGGAGGAGGGCATGGCAACGCACTCCAGTATTCTTGTTGGGAGAAGTCTATGGACAGAGGAGCCTGGCAGGTTACAGACCATGGGGTCACAAAGAGTCAGACATGACTGAGTGACTAACACACACAATGGGTCAGGAATTCTGAAACTACATGTGTACTAGGACCAGACAAAGAATTAATGGGCTTCTTGCAGAAATGATTGATTCCAAGGAAAATGTAAGTTGAGCCTGGAGCATCTTATGGTGTCCAAAGGCCAGGAAGTTCTAAAAAATTATGAGGTATGTAAATATGATACAGGAAACAATTGGAAGGAACTCCTGATAAGATTATGGCCTTCTGGGGCAAGATGCGAACAGCCCACGGTAACCAGGCCGGAAATCCGGGCGAACGAATGGCCCACTATTATTCCCTCTCTGCCTTCCAAGCTCATGCCAGGGCCTCCCACTGGCTGCACCCAACCCGGAAGCTAGAAGTCAAGGGAGTCCAGTGATGAGGTTTGAACATATCCAACTCTGGGACCAAGAGCAGAGTGGAGAAGTCTGGAGAATGGGAGAAAAAAAGGAAAAGTATCTAACTCAAGATCCGCTAGTATATCCCTCTCATTTTAGGGATGAGAAAAATAAACCTCAGTGAGGGAAAAGATTTATCCAAGGTCACAATAAAAGCAGTGTCACAGAGCCCAAATCCCTTTAGTCAGCATTCTGGAAGACCTAGGTTCTAGTTTTGACTTGGCCACTGTACTGAACTGCAGCTTCCATACCTGTGAATAAATGAGGTGGACTTAAGCAATGGCCTTCAAGCTGGGCTGCACATACCCCTGAGCAGACATGAGAGTTTCCAGGAGGTAAAGGGTCATGGATAGTTTTAAGTGAATCGTTCTCCAGACTCAGTTTTCTGATGTATAGTCTCTCCTAAAATTATCTGCTTTCCCTTTCATAACTTCTTACTTGACAGAAAAAAGTTTTCTCACCCATCTCAAATGTTACTAAGGTGCATTGCCCCAGGATGTGAAAATCTGGGGTCACCAAATGTAGGAAAGTTTTGAAAATACATAGCTTTTGAGGCAGATTCCTATGACAGCAAACCAGAGAGGTTCAGTGAAGACGCACTGAAGGGGCAGCCCTTACTTTTGGCAAATGTAAGCCCTTACGCACATGGTCTTTCCAAGAAGGGTTTGAATCTCGTAAATGAATGTTTCACATTTGAAACATAAGGTTGAAAGTAGATCTTTGTCCGCTGAAGAGGAAAGAAGAGTCTAGTCTGACTCAGATGATGAGCAACTTGAGCTCTTCCAGGAACTGGTCTTGCCACAGACTGGGCTGACTGGCTTAGCCACATGTGATAAGTTGCATAAAAATATGCAATTACCTCTGCCTCTTGCACACGTCATCTTGCACACGTCTTATTCCTGTATGGAGCTCTTGTGTCTTCACAGAAAACCAGTTTACAGTAAGCTAGAAGAAGATTGTATCATCTAAATCACTTGCCACTTCCTTTAAATCCTGCCTAAATTTGGACAGATTCCCTGGAGAAGGGCATGGCAACCCACTCCAGTATTCTTGCTTGGAGAATCCCATGGACAGAGGAGCCTGATGGGTTACAGTCCATGGGGTCACAGAGGTGGAGCCCGCAAACATAGAGCATGAAAACTTGGACAGAGTAATTGCCACGCAGCATCAACCTTACAATTTATCTTACTCTGCTGTCTACTTGCCATGGATCAGTGATCTTTTTGATGCCATCGTTAAGGTTAACAATTTCCAACTTTCTATTAGTTGCCTATTGTGATTCTGTCTCTCTTCCATTTCTCTAAATAAGCCCTCCACTTCCAGAAAACACTACTATTGTTAAGTTGACAATGTGCTCAATATAAAAATTCAAATAATTCAGTGTATAAAAAGGAAGGGCAAGAATATCCCAAGTTCCACTAATCAACAATTTCTATTAACATTTTGTTTTCCAGAATCATTCTATGTCTCGATACACACGCATTTTTTTTTGGCTGCACCTTTGGCTTGTATGAGATCTTAGTTCCCTGACCAGAGATTAAACCCGGACCCTTGGCAATGAAAACACCAGGTCCTAAAGTCTGGACCACCAAGGAATTCCCCACGCATGCATATTATTTTTCATAAGTGAGACCACATGATATGTGCCATGTGGCAATCAGCTCTCTTACTGAACAGTGGGCTGTGACATACACACTGCAGATCACACATGTTTTATGTAGGTGTTTGACCCCCTTTATTGAAGTCCATTTAGATAGCTTCCAGTTTTTACCTTCAAACAATGCTGTGATGAACATCCTCGGGCATATTTCTTTTCATGCTTCTATAAGTTGCTTTTTGCAATAACAGACTGTGTATTTTGGATTGTAGATGGCTTTGAGAATCTAATGAGAGCTATGCATCATCTCCCTTGCAAAATGCACATTCATATACCTAATTTTGACTTTGATTTTGTGTGTGTGGTGCATAGACAAGTCCTCTGAAGTCCATGCCTGGCCTTGCTAAGGCTCCACGGACCCCAAATTAAGAATACCTACTTAAGGGTTAATTTTAAGATGTGTATTTTTAATAGCTTTTAAATTTATTTATATTAATGTATCACACACTGTGCAAAGTACTCGTATGTCCCTCTGTCTCTTTTAACTGGGTTTGCTCTCCAGTCTGTGTCCAATTCTGGAGGTTTGGTGACATTATAAATAATCAGATCACATAAATTTCCATTGACTTCCATATAGACTGAAGGGATTTTGAGCACAAAACAATGCATTCCACTTTATTTTATAGGCTTTAAAACATTTCATAAATAATAATGTTTCAAAGGGGAAAATGTATTTGAGCATTTGATTTCTTTATTTAACAAATAGATATTGAGTAGCAGTCATGCACCACGCTTGGTGCTAGGAGCTAGGAGTACAAAGATGAATAAGACTCCTTCTCTGCCTTCAAGAAATTCACTGTCTAGATGGGGAGACAGACATACAGACAAGCCATTGTCAGGCAGGGAGCGATTACATTCTGTGTATGTGTACATGCTCAGTCGTGTCATACTCTTTGCAGCTCCATCACTGTAGCCCACCAGCCTCCTCTGTCCATGGGATTTCCCAGGCAAGAATACTGGAGCGGGCAGCCATTTCCTTCTCCAGGGGATCTTCCTGACCCAAGGATCAAACCCGCATCTCCTGCATTGCAGGCAGATTCTTTACCGCTGAGCCACTGGGGAAGGCCCATTCTATATACACAAAAGTGTGAGATAGCACAGACCCAGGGAATTTTGGGGGTCAGTGTTCAGAGGGTCTTGTCAGAGAAAAGATTCATCCTTTCTGAGGTGTATTAGCAAACTTGATCCCTTCCCAAGGCCCATTCTCCATCCCTACCCCTCTCTATCTTTTCCCCTTATTTCTACCCAATATTTATTTCACTTTTCAGGGAGGCTCAATACTAATTTGAAACTCAGGGAGCTCTAGGATGGCTGAAATGAATCTAGGAAGCTAAACTATACAGGAAATACTCAGGTCACATCCAGGCTGTTCGATGATAACATTCACTTCTGCAAATCTGCGAACATAGATGTCCTAGTGATTAAACCACTCACCAGATAAAAAGTGGGAGAAACCCCAGGACAAGTTTATACATATAGATAAGTCAATTGGTTGCAGTCCAGTAGAGTGTGTGCTTATTGTAAACACAAAGCAACAGGCTACCTAAGAGGCTTATTTTTGTAATTTTCTCCATATGTTATACCTCTCAGCTCAGACTTAACAGTTCAGTACTCTTAGAAATAAACTATTTTATCTTCTCCATAGCCCATGGATCTCTTCAACAGCCTGACTTTCTTTTGAGATAGGTGAAGTTTGCCTGTCTGCTGCCTTTCATACCGTTTTAGTCCTCTATCTGTGTCAATTCCCCTTGTTTTCCCTCATGTCTGTATTTTCCCTTTTTCCTCACTGACTACCATCTCCTCTTTCTCTAGGCGTGTCACACATGGATTGCCACTCACTGGCAAATCCTTCAAGGTCTCCGTATTTGCAGCCATCTTCAGTCCCTGCCTACTTGTCCCCCTGAGTCAGGCTGGAGTTCCTAGGACCCAGTGGGAGACCATCCCTTGGTAAGATCTTCCCCTACATTTGGGAAGTAGGAGAAAGAAGATAAGAGTAACTCTTTTCATTAATGTTGTATTTCTTAAGGACAGTGCTCATAAAAATATTGAAGTTATATTGACTTTCCCTGGGGTTTTGATGTATGGTTGTTCTCAGGGTAAAGATTGATTTGTTTAAAAGAAAAGTGTTTTCATTCAAAATGAAAGTGTATGTTGATGCACAAAATATGTGTCTCATACATTTATTATTTACAAATATGAGTCATAGGCATCAGAAACGAAGCATTAAAGCCTACTGAGAACAGAGATAAGTGGTATTTAAACAGCACAAAGGAGGAGACTGTCCGCATCTGTCAACATCCCTGTCAATCCTCTAAGATTAGTGATGGTCTTTTTCTTCCACAACTTCACGTAAAAAGAGAACTATTTAAAACTCTCTACAATATTTCTTGCCCACTCAATTCTAACAAAAGAGCTTTATATGCTAGTGTCTAATGTTACTTAATTTTGTTTCTGATGCAAAATATAACTTACTTCCCTTAACTGTTTGTATTTCACTGATGTGGAAACACATTGTATTGTTTATTTCCAAATCTGGTTCATCCCTACAGTCAGGGATCCTTTTGAGATTTGAATAGCGCCTTATATTATGCTTTCATAATTTGTATAAAGTCTCTGTTTTCTTATCAGTAAAAAGGGGATCACAGTAGAGTTGTCATGGGTCACAGGGTTCTAATGAGTTTAAATGAGTTAATACATATAATGACAGCAACAAGTATCAAGTATCATTACCCAAATACTTGCCATGTGCCAGGCAGACTTAAAGTGCTTTACATGTAATATGTCATTTACTCCTCCTTAAAACTCTGTGTGGCAATTACTATTATCATCACCGCCCTATTTTTCTTTTTTTTTTTTTTTTAGCATATGAGGAAATGGAGAGCACTGGGCATCTGAGTAATGTTCCCAGGCTACAACGTGGCAAATGGCAAAGCTGGGATTCAAACACAGACGTGGCTTTCCTAACCTGCACTCTTCCTCACCATGCAGTACTACCTTTCATGTAAAACAGTGCCTAAGAGAATGAAGCTGAAGCAGGCAGGAATTTCTATAAAAGTGAAAACTATGATGTAGAGCAAAGGAGTGCTTTTGTTACTGATGCTCAGTGTAGCCTGGCTAAGGAATCTCTAAAACTTCATAGCTGCTATTTTAGTAAATTTTTCGGGTCCTTTGCTTCCTCATTTTCCTGAATGCTTTTAAACATCTGACGTTAGGTTAAAGGCACTTTAATGGAAAAAACATGAGATTTTTGAATAAAAAAGGGTTTGACTCCTTACCAGCTGCGTGATCTTGAGCTAGTTACATGTCTGTCTGAACCCCTGTTTTCATATCTATAAAGATGGCAATAACACCTGCTTCAGCTTCTACTACAGGAGACATAAAGGATTAAACCTTCAAACACAGAGGAGGTCAGGGAACTAATAAGACTATGAATACAGAATATAACACACTGATCAGGGTTAAGAGCAGTGTCTTCACTGCCTCCTTGGCTCAGAGATTTGTCAATTCTTGATGAGGATGGAAATTAATATCAACTTCTCACTGAATTTCATAATTTTGTTGCTTAAATACTTATGTTTAAATTCTTCTCTGTAGAAAATTGTATATTATTCTCATTCCATAATCCATGTAATAATTCTTTTTAAAAAAAATTTTATTGACGTATACTTGTGTTACTATGTTATGTGAGTTTCAGGGATACAGCGAAGCGAATCAGTTATACATATAATATTCTTAGTGGATCTTTGTTACTTTTATTGTCGGAACATAAAGAACTTTTTAAGGTATACCATACATATTTCTAGTTTATGATTTTAGTAAAAATTCTGGTGAGCAAATGATGCAACCAAACAATTCATGGAATAGAATATACAATTAGTTAGCCGGGATATGAGAGAGAGCTAAGCCTCTCTAGAAAAAAAAAATCATGTTTTACATATAAAAATATTCTAGGCTGCTAAGGGTCATAATCATTGTTGAATATGGATAAAAATTTGTAAACTGGATAAAAACCTGTTGGACAGCTTTTGTAATATGTAACAAGAATCTTAAATATGTTCATATGTTTTAAGATAATTTCAGTTTTTAGAAACTAACTTCAAGAAAAGACATGAAGTACAGAGAAAACTTTTAGAATAAAGTGTTTATTATGGCATTATTTATAAGATGAAGTTCAGTTCAATCACTCAGTCACGTCCAACTCTTTGTAACCCCATGGACTGTAGCATGCCAGGCTTCCCTGTCCATCATCAGTTTCTGGAGCTTGCTCTAACGCATGTTCATCGAGTCGGGGATGCCATCCAACCATCTCATCCTCTGTCTTCCCCTTCTCCTCCTGGCTTCAATCTTTCTCAGCATCAGGGTCTTTTCAAATGAGTCAGTTCTTCGCATCAGGTGGCGCTTCAGCTTTAGCATCAGTTCTTCTAATGAATATACAGGACTGATTTCCTTCAGGATTGACTGGTTTAATTTCCTTGCAGTCCAAAGGACTTTCAAGAGTCTTCTCCAATACCACAGTTCAAAAGCATCAATTCTTTGGCACTAAGCTTTCTTTATGGTCCAACACTCACATCCATACTTGACTACTGGAAAAAACCATAGCTTTGACTAGACGAACCTTTGTTGGCAAAGTAATGTCTTTGCTTTTTAATATGCTGTCGAGGTTGGTCATCGCTTTTCTTCCAAGGAGCAAGTGTCTTTTAATTTCATGGCTGCAGTCACCATCTGCAGTGAGTTTGGAGCCCAAGAAAATAAAGTCACTGTTTCCATTGTTTCTCCATCTGTTTGCCATGAAGTGAAGGGACCAGATGCCATGGTCTTTGTTTTTTGAATGAAGAAGTAGTTGAAAGAAGAGGTAGTTGTAAACAACCTAAATGCCAGACAATCTGGGAATAGTTAAAGAAACAAGATGTTCTCCACGTAACAGATTACTTACGTAAAGTTATGATTACATGGGCTTCTCTGGTGGCTCAGACCGGAAAGAATCTGCCTGCAATGCAGGAGACCTGGGTTTGATCCCTTGGTCGGGAAGATCCCCTGGAGAAGGGAATGGCTACCCACTCCAGTATTCTTGCCTGGAGAATTCCATGGACAGAGGAACCTGGTGGGCTACAGTCCACAGGGTTGAAAAGAATCAGATATGACTAAGCGACTCACACACACATGCTTATAAGTAATTTATAATGACACCAGAAATACAAGGAATAATATTTAAGTGAAAGGCAGGGTACATTTTATATGTGCTATGATTATAAAGTAAAAAAAGTTGTATAGATATAAATATTTGGAATTAAATATTCCAGAATGTAATAATAGTCACTTGAGAGGTGGTGATTGTGGGTGATTTGTTTTTCTGCTTTGAACTTGTCTATATTAAATATTTTTCACAATGAATGTATGTTATTTTACAATATTAAAACACAAAACAAATGCTGTATAAGTAAGGATTTTGTTGCTAGGGTGGATCTGATCCAGGACTTGACAAGGCAGACTCCTGGTAGATGTGATCCATATGATGCTGCTCCACAGCATCTGTGTAGGATTTAAATATTCTACTACAATGAACTGGACAGTATAGATTACTATCTAGTAGGAAGCTACTATAAAAAATTTAAATTTTACGATCTTATGTAAGTAATGAGAAGGTGCATCATGAAAAGAGTGTTTTTACATTTCCAAAGAATTCACAAGTTTCCTCAACATGGAAATCCCATGGACAGAGGAGCTATAACCCATGGGGGTTGCAAAGAGTCGGACACGACTGAGCATGCTCACACGCTTAACTTGCTAGCTTTCCTATGCATCATATAGCATGCAACTTCTCAGGAATATTTTCTTTTTTGTGTGACATAAGATACATTTGTAGGTACTGGCACCTTTATCAGAAGCAGATCAAGAAAGAAGAACAAACTTTAATTCAGTCAGTTTTTTTTTTTTTTTAAGTTTTCTCCTTTTATTGAGAGGTGATGGGTAGGGTCTTGTTTTGCACAAGTTGTCCTGACATAATTATTAATCTGTTGTGTCCTCTTTTTCTCTCCAAATTGCTCTGGTCCATACAACAAATTATATGGTCACTCCAGCAATATTGGATGTGGGGAGGAGGTAGGGAAGAATGGTAATGTCTGGATGCTTACGCTTGGAGTGGAGGGGTGTGGGGGAAGGGCAGATGGTTCCTGGAGCCAGAAGCAGTATTCAAAGGGACAGAAAGGAGCCCAGTTGCCAATAAACACGGGCTGTCTTACTTAGTCTAACTAGTCATATATCTGTTACTTGATACTGATTCTGACAGCATTACTTCTACCTGAAGGCAGAATAGAAAATCTGTCTAGTTGATTTAAGATAGCAAAGATATATGCCTTAGAATTTGTTCCCATCACCCCATTCTGGTGCCTAGCATTTCCACCATTAGAGTTGTGATGAAATATTATCAAAATAGTTCAAATTTTCATCTGGAGAGAACAGCACAAAGGACTGTGAAAGCAGTAGGGTTAAGAGGTTGGAAAGATTCCCGAGCCAACTCTGCTCTTCTCAGCTGAACGACCCTGGGCAAACAATTCAGTCACTCTGAGTCTCTCCAGGGTAGAAGGGGGGAAATAAAACCTGCCCTGCCCATCTCTGGGGGTGAGAGTGTGAACCAAAGGGTGACCACACAAGGAAATGCTCTGTTAATACAAAAGCACTCTGCAAATATCAGAGGCCCTCAGTATTAGGAAGTTATTAAAATACGGTAACACATGAGTTTGAGCTAATAGCACTGCCGTGGAATGCAGTGAGCATATTTGTGGGAAAAGACACAAATTCGGTAAATTTTGCTGGATGGTTCGAAGGAGGAGAGAGAGAACTGAACAGGCTGGCTGATCATTGGAACCATCTGGAGAGCATTTTAGAAACAAAACAAAACAGCAATAGATTAGCAGGCTCTGTCTCAAGACCTTCTGAGATTCAGTTGACCAGACTCATCATCCTGAGTCGGTAGTTAGGAGCTGCCATGTGGAAGCTGCAAAGCGTGGTGCGAAACAGGCCAGACAGTGGGGGAGGAAACAACAGAACCTTGCTGCTTTTTCAAGTTTTTTCAGAGCTAGCCTTGCTAGGACATGAAGGACTAAAATGAAGTCTGAAATTTTTGGTTACTGTCCCTCCCAACCCATCCCCTCCAATTCTAGAACATACACTCCATGTGGGTGGGGATTTTTGTCTCTTTGCTTCATTGCTGAATCTCAAGCACTTAGAACATTCCCTGGCACGTAGTGCTAGGATAATAAAAATTGCATAAATGAATATCATTTGTCTGTGTCAACTGTTTTTCCCACCCATGTCTGTAATTTAAAGTTGGCTAAGTTTTGTTATTGCAATTCGGAAGCTACAAAAGGCAAGGGTTGACAGACTGGGTTTAGGATGAGGGCCTTGATCTAGATCATGAAATGATAGCTCTCACTGGGGTAACAACTGCTTCCACCACCCACCTTAACTCTTTGTTGATGCCTTGTTACATTCTGGTGTCTTATCCTATTTGTACTCTTCAAATACTATGATTACCTTACCCAAAACAGAATTCTTTTACGAGCTGTTTTTAATTGGTTATATCTAGAAATAACAGCAGTGTGATCTTTTAATTCTCACTGCAGTTTGCTGCTATCCTTTATTGTTTTTTTTTAAACTTTTTTCTTATATTGGAATAAAACCAATTAGCAATGCTGAGACGGTTTCTGGTGGACAGCAAAAGGACTCAGCCATACCTATAGATGTATCCATTCTCCCCCAGGCTCC